>NC_064626.1:156287000-157537000 GCF_023864275.1 Schistocerca cancellata
ATTTGGGTTACCAGACATTAATTAAAAAGGGGTTTTACTGTAACAAACACAGAAAAAGTAGCTTCAGTCTTTCAATAAACATCCATAAGAAACTTTTATAAACATGATTCTCCTGGAATAACTGATATGCTCACCCTTGATGATGCATTGCACGGGAAGGGACTGTGCTGGTCTGATGTTCCTCCCATACCACAGGATGGGCTGCCAGGCTGTGATGGAGAATCTCTGTGGGGGCTACCTGTGGGAGACTGAACACCACCAGGACCTGTCTCTGGCCATGTGAATATGTCGTTAAAATCTTGCATTTCCTCTATACCCTCTGGCATGTCATCATTGAGGGCAGAGAAGAGCTCATCGTCTCCTAGATCGGGACCATTGATGTGCTGCTCTTGGAATGCTGTCTGCGATGACTGAAAGGAAATTACAAAATATCTTGATATTATGGAAACACACTAATGAGCTTGACTACTGGAATGGCAATGAATATCACTGGATGCATATTTTATAGAAATTATAAAATGCACAAATAGCAGCAATATCACACAAAAATTGTTCAGCAAATAAGTATTACATACAATGTTCCATCATTGGAACTAATATCACAAAAAATTTGTTTTATGAATTCTGAATGCTATATTAGTACTTTACCTGTAAATTTACAATCCCTTCCTGAAACAGTATATATAACACTGATGAAGGAATCAAACATATTGAGCAGTACCCAACAAGAGTGCTAGTCCTGGTAAATTGCAAACTTTGCTGCCATTAGAATAACTGCACACCACACTTCAGTGATTTTTGCTAAGTGCAGCTTGACAGCGTGTAATTAACTACTCTCTGTGGAATTCTGTATACTACTTGTTCCTCTCATTTTTTCATGTGGGAACATACAGCTTTGAAGGATGAAGATGGTTTTCCCATTCCTCCCCCCCCCCCTCCCACACACCCCATTTACCTATAGTTGTGTAACTGCCTGAAATAGAAAAATGAGAACTAGTGCAAATGGCTCTAAATTTCAGAACCGTACTGTGTACACTTCACGAACTTAAAAGACATCTATTAACTGATTAGATTTTAAATATCATTACAACAATATAAGCAGAGCAAATTCTGTCTCTCACTTGGTCACACCATTGTTTCTAGCCAGCGTCGACAGCCAGAGATGGTGATCACGTGTGTGAGTTGTACTTATGCGAATATATATGTGTGTGTGTGTGGGGGGTTCTACATCAGAAGCTTATTTGTGTAGGATCTTTCTTTCAAGGCTGTCTACGGCTCAACATCTTCACTATATCACTATATGGTGAGTAGAAATCTAAGCTTTTCATAATACTGTTGTTATTCCACTGTTTGAACTATATACACATATTTCCTTAAAATTTTAATGTGTGTACATGTTTGTCAAAATGATTAACTTTTTGTAATTACTAGTGTATTTCAGCAATTTCATATGAACAAAAATGAGTGCACATGTGGATGGATCCAATACTAGACACACAGTTTTAATTTGAGACACAATTTAAAAAAGGAATAACTGTTCTTCTACACTGGCAGAAAAAAGAATATCTACAGATGTCATTTCCATTTTTTAAAAATGAAACAATTACCTGGGTCGTGGCTGATGTGGGAAAAACGAGAATATGAGTGCACGAAACATCATGTGGAGTAGAAAGCTGGCAATTGACTGATGCTTGGCTGAAGCGTTCATCAGGAGTGAATTGATCTGGCATAAGCCTAAGAGCAGAGTCAGGCTCTAAAGAGACCAGACAAGCACTTAACACACAAGGAACATTGTTTGGATACATTAAACTACACTGATTGCATATCTCTTTGAGATGTTTCGATGCTTTCAGCAGCGATTTCCGACTAAGCAACCAGCTCCAGCCTGTAATGAGAAAGCTTTATTATAGAACAATGACAGCAATTTTCACAGTCTTAATGATGCAAAGTTTACATAGAAATAAATTAACAAGAAAATTTTCAAAGGTGCCACAGAATTGTGTGTCTCTTTCTGCATTAAAACAAGAACATAAGATATTTATGGCAAATTTCTAGAATGAATGAAGTATCATTATTGTGATTTTACCTTACCAATTAGTTACTGGATTCTACAAAAGTAGTTGTGTAATATTTCACAATCACACCCATACACACTTTGCCAATGACATCTTTGAAATTACATTTAAAGATAAGAAAGCTATCCAACAGTAATCTCCAGTAAGCTATAAATAACATACAGAGGTAATTAAAGTAAATTTATTACAAAATTATAAAAAACTACACCTTCTCTGTATAATCGCTATTCAGATTTAAGCATTTATCATATTTCTTATCACACATTTATAAAACCTCTGCATAAATTTCTGCCACCTGAGATCTCAGCCGGCCCATGACAGCATCTTGAAAGTTTGTTATAGGACTGCTGGGAACCAAGCCATGCCTTTGTGTGTTTGAAGAAGTAAAAATCACTGTGCCAAGTCATGAAATCCTATTTATCACAAAGTTTTTGTCATTTACTATGTCAGTGTTTGACTACAGAAGGATAGGCAGGCACTTCAGTCATGAACATACTTCTTCCATTCTTAAACAAATGACACCACTGATGCACATTATATCTGCTCTGGGTAAAAACAGATTTTTCAATGAATGAGATTTCTGACACTAAATCCATATTAGAGAACGAATTTCACATTCGGTATGATTTTTAACTGCAATGTTCATTCTGAATGGCTACTGTAGGCAAACATGAAGCAATACGGCTTTTACGCTACAACAGCTCTAAGCGCACTGACCTGCTGTGGCAGTAAGTGAAAAAATTGATCCTTTTCCCACACACTTTCCCATGCTATGTGGAAACTAAGCTTCCATTTCAGATAGTAGATAATGTTTTGGATTGTAACGGATGTCTGAACACACTTTCCATGTTACAAAGAAGAGAAAACAAACTTGCAAACCAATGTTTGTTACATAATTTTCCTGTATGGTTAGGTACCAATATTGAGTGCTTAATGGGTATTATTACTTGTTCTCTACTTATAAGCTCCATCACCTATTCTATCGTCACTTACCATTCACTTACTGATGGAGATTGTTCAGTATCACATTTAGTATGCCCAAATACAATATCAAAATACTGTTAATTTACAGTTAAGTATAATGTGATTGGAGAGAAACACAGTACCCCATTGACAGTTTTGAACCTCTCGGCCTGCAAGGTCTGGGTATTCAAAGAGGGTGAGATTGTTGACAGTTGGGAGCTCCAAAGTTAGGCATGTAATGGGAGGCCCCATTACGGATATGGCCATGAAGAAGGGGAAGGAATCCAGCGTGTGCTCTGTGTGCATACTAGGAGAAGTCATTCCAGATGCCTTGAAGGGCACCCGGTGTAGCCAACTGTGTGTGGTAGTCCATGTCGATAGTAACAATATGTGTCACTTTGGATCGGAAGTTGTTATCTCTGATTTTGGGCAGCTAGCTGAAGTAATAAAGACAGCTGGTCTTGCTTGTGAGATGATAGCAGAGCTCATTGTCTGTAGTATCATTGACAGATAAAGAGTGAGGTCCTTTGGTACAGAGCCCAGGGGAGGTTCTGAATCTAAGGCTCAGAGGTTTCTGCAATTGTACAGGCTGCAGATTCCTTGACTTGCGCCATAGGATGATAGGTTTCCAGGTTCCACTATATAGGTCAGGGGTCCCGAACACACAGGAAGTGACTGTACAGGTAGTGGGGGCTGTGTGGAGGGGATTGGGTGGCTTTTTTAGGTTAGAGGATCCCAGGAAAGCACAGAAAAGTCTTTAGTTTCAAAGGATGCAGGATGAACACAGGAAGGGGGTAGATATGGCAATAATCAACATTGTAGCTGTAAAGCGTCATAGCTGTGTTGGGAAAGAACTAGAGCTCCAAGCACTAAAAGATGGCACTGGATCTCAAACTGTTACAGGCACAGAATGCTGGCTAAATCTGGAAATAAGTTCAGCCGAAATTTTTACACAGGACTTAACCCTGTTCACAAAGGATAGATTAAATAAGTTGGTGATGGAGTGCTTCTTGCTGTCAGAAGTAGTTTACCTTGTACTGAAATTTAAGCAGATAGGTCCTGCGAGTATGGGTAGAGGCTATACTTGATAACTGGAATATATTAATAATCGGTTCCTTTTGCCAATCACCCAACTCACATGATAACAGTTGCTGAATAGTTCAAAGGAAACATGAGTATCATTTCAAATAAGTACCCCCCCCCCCCCCCCCCCCATACAATTATTGTTGGCAATGACTTCAATCTACCCTCAACATGTTGACAAAAAGGTGTGTATAAAGTTTTATTGAATACTTTCTCAGAAAATTATTTTGAACAATTAATTCAGGAGCCCACTCGAAGTATTAATGGTTGTGAAAACATACATGACCTCTTAACAATAAATAATCCTGAACAAATAGGGAGTATCATGGCAGATATTTGTATTAGTGACCACAAGGATGTGGTAGCTTGAATGAATATCAATATCCAAACCCAAAAATAAATACAAACTACATTTTTTTAAAAAAGCAGATGAATAAGTACTCTACCTAAAAGACAATCTCCACTCCTTCCAATTTGAATAATTAAGTATAGACCAGATGTGGTTTAAACTGAAAGAACTAATGTCTACGGCAATTGGGAAATATATACCAAATAAATTAATAAGACGCGGTACTGAACAAGTCACTGTTGCAGAAGCAATGAAAAAAGCACACCAAATTTAAAAGAACGCAAAATCCCTAAGATTTGTGTAGTTTTATAGAAGCTCGAAATTTAGCACAAACTTCAATGTGATATGCTATTAATACTTTCCACAATGAAACACTCGTGAAATGTGGCAGAAAACCTAGAAAGGCTCTCGCTGTATGTAAAGTATACCAATGGCAAGGTGCAAACAATACCTTCACTGTGCAGTAATGATAGTAGGGATACTAAAGACAGCGTCATTAAAGCACAGCTACTAAACACAGTTTTCTGAAATACTTTCACAAAAGGGAACTAAGTAAATATTTCACAATTAGAATCAAGAACATACGCCAATACGAGTAACTTAAAAGTAAATATTCTTGGTGTACTGAAGGAGCTTAAAACACTTAATAAAGCTAACACCTCCAGTCTAGATTGTATACCAATCAGATTACTTTCAGAGTATGCTGATACAATAGCTCAATACTTAGCAAGCATATACAACCACTCGCTCACATACAGACCCATACACAGAGAGTGGAAAGTTGCACAAATCACAACAGTACTAAAGAAAGGAAATTACAGACCCATATCACTAATGTTGATTTGCAGTAGGATTTTGGAACATATACTGGGTTCTAAAAATTGAAGTCATATCTGGCATTTGCCAAGGGAGTACCATAGGCCATCTGTTGTCCCTAATGTACATAAATGGTTTAGTGGACACTACGAGCAGCCCTCTGAAATTGTATGCAGATGATGCTGTCATTTACCATCTTGTAAAGTCATCATATGACCAAAATGAATTGCAAAATGATTTACGCAAGATATCTGTATGGTGCAAAAAGTGGTAATTGATTTTAAATAACGAAAAGTGTAAGTCCTCGACATGACTATTAAAAGTAATCCACTACATTCTGGTTACATGATAAACCACACAAACCTAATGTCTGTCAGTTTAACTAAATGACTTGGAATTACAATTATGAACATCTTAAGCTGGAACAATCATATAGATAATGTTGTGGGGAAGGCAAACAAATGAATGCATTTTACTGGCTCAATGCTATGCTTGTGCGTCCTCGGCTAGAGTATTGCTGTACGGTATGGGATCCTTGTGGCAATTATTAAAACAAAGGCATTTCTCATTGTGGTTGAACCTTCAAGAAATTTTAATCACCAACTTTCCCTCAGGGTGTAAAAATATTTTATTGGTGCCCACCTGCACATGGATACATGATCAATAAAATAAGGGAAATCAGAGCTTGCACAGAAATATTTAAGAGTTTATTTTTCCCAAGAGGTGTTAGAGCTGTCAGAATGGTGGAGAGGTGGCTTGAAGGTGATTGAGATCCTTCTGGCAGGCACTTAATTGTGAATCATTCAGAAATTTTAGAGATGTAGATCACAAGATGCTTTCTTGTGCAATTTTTGCCAGAGGAGAAATGGATATTCACAATATTGGCTGGTGTGCTCTGCGTGAACAGCAACACCAATCTTACCACCACCCAAAGATTATGTGAGCCCACCAGTTTTTGAGCCATATGCCAGCATGTGTACTTGGTTCCTACATCAGTGACGTTCCTGATTTTTACAGTCTAATTACTTGTACTGATAAAGCACATTTCACCAAGGACACTATTTTCAACATTCAAAACAGCCACATGTGGATGATGTTACTTCCCATACCACACATTCCTATGGTAAATACTTCTATACCACGTAATGAGTCTAGTTACACTGAAGCATTGTGCAACTTGTATAGGTGGAGTTATTGGAAGTTGTGCCACTGAAAATTCATGAAGGTGATGTCAGCACAGTGGCAGATCAACCCATTTAGCCAATTCCATTGAGACCTCCCCACCAACATTTAACCCTTTCATTACGAGCGCCGTATTTAGCTGGCATCCATGTGTTGCTCTGTGTGTGAGCGCCATAGTTTGCCAGCATCCATGCCATGCTCTGTATATATGAGTGGTGTATTTAGTCGAAATCCACGCGCTGAGCTGTGTTTACAAGCACCGCAGTTTGCCAGCACCTACACGCTGTTGTGCGTGTATGAGCAACATATATAGAAGGCCTCAACATAAATCTTCCTTCAAGCATTACAGGACACTGGAAAGCAGTTATTAATTCTTTCAAGGTTCATAACATTAATTTGAAAATTGTATTTGTGGCTAAGTTTAGTTAGTTTTATAAAATATTTTACCTCCCTTTTAGAATTCTACAGAGGAGTTCAAAAAGAATTCTATTCACTAACATACTCACTGATTCAGAAAATAAAAATCAACATTTTGTTACATCACCTACAAAAACTAAGAAGAGAAGAGCTGTAGGTAGTACTCCAGAATGAGAAGCAGAAAATATTTAACTCATTAACAGTGACGGTGAACTAAGGGCATCAGAAATATTTGTGCCTAAAATACACAATTTTGTGTCAGAAAATTCAGGGATTAAAGTAAACATAACTAGATCAGCAAAACTCTTAGATCACTTTCAGCTTTTCTTATCTGAAGATCTCATAGAATTAATTGTAAATGAAACAAATCACTATTGGTTTCGGAAATATAATAGTAACAAACAATTCAGAAGGAACTGGAGTATCCGAACAATACTGTCTTTCTGCTGATCCATTTTTAACGATGCACAGCAGGAAACTATTTTTGGTTGAGTATTGCAGTAAAGACAAACTTCTGTGTAGCAATATTTTTGGAGAAGACCGTTATTTCAAATTATTACAAATGCTACATTTCAACCATGATGTCAGTTCCATCAATGATCGTTTGTACAAAATACAGAACGTCATTGATTTATTACGAAAAAAATTTAGTCCGTCATTTCAATCATTATAAAAGCTGTGGACAGACAGAATTTTCTGTTATATAAAGGGCAGCTGTCTTTCAAAACAATACATCCCGTCCAAAAGAAACAGATTTGGAATAAAACCTTTTGTTCTTTGTGACTGAGATACAGGATTTGTACAAGATTTAATTGTTTATGCCGTATCATCTACCCTGGTGGATACCAAAAATATGGATATTGGAAAGTCAGGAGCAATAGTTGAAGCACTTATGAAGCCCTGTTTTCCTAGGGCCATACCGTTTAAGTAGATAACTGGTATACTAGTCCAGCTTTATTTAGAATGCTACATAATAATTGCACAAATGCAAGCGGGACCGTAAGAAAGAGAAGGAAAGGAATGCCCAACATTGATGAACGATTAAAAAGAGGACAGGCAACGTCTCAATCATGCCAAAATTTATTACTCATAAAGTGGATGGATAAAAAATAAGTCTATATGCTTTCTACCATGTACTCGGGTGACTTTGATACAATAATCAAGAACAGTGGGGGAAAGTAGTTATCCAAAAACCTGTATGCCAATTCAATAGGTGCAGTATATAAATCTGACATCGTTATAAGCACTGTGGAATCAACAGAGAAAAATTTGAAATGGTATCGCAAATATTTCTTTCGTATGTTAGACATTTGTATGTGGAGTGCCTCTTGCCTTTATCAACACAAGAGGAAAGAACCAGTATCCATTGCAAAATTTCAACTGCAGTTAATTTCGGAAATACTGGAAAAGTATCATCGAATTATAAAATGTCAACATCCAACAGGCAATAATCATCCACTGAGATTAACAGTAAGACATTTTCCTTAGGTTTACAAATTGGTAGGAGGAAACAGAAATAGAAAGTGTGCTGTTTGCAGTGCAAATGACAGAAGACAAGAATCTAAGTACAGGTGTAAAAACTGTAATGTGGGTTTGTGTGTTGACCCTTGTTTTCAAATAATACTGAATTACATTATTAAGTATAGACTGGCTAGTGAGATAGTTTTTGAACGCAAAAGAAAGAGGAATAACATGGAAATAGAAAGAGCGGATGATACTCTAGCAGAAGAACCACAGGAGGTTTTGAACAGATGGCAAGAATATATTGAATGTCTGTATAAGGGGGATGAAATGCAAAGCGAAATCAGGGTTGAAGCGGAGCAATATGTGCCGGAAGATGGAAAGGGATTTACCATCTTGGAAGCAGAAGTAGAAAAGGTGCTGAAGGAGATGAAGAATAGGAAGGCAGGTGGAATAGATGATTTGCCAGCAGAACTGTTGAAGAGTCTGGGAAACAAGGCAAGAAAAGAAATAGTCTACCTCTGTAACGGGAATGGCCTGAGGACTTCGCTGCAACAGTTATGATACCAATAGAGAAAAAGAGAAATACTAAAAAATGTGAAGACCACCAGACCATTAGTCTAATTTCTCATGCAGCTGAGTCTTGCTGAGAGTATTGAATAGAAGGTTATATGGCAAGCTGGATAGAGGTATTGCAGAGGCGCAGTTCGGATTTAGAAGAGGAAAAGGAACAAGAGATGCTATTGGCCTGCTAAGAACTATAGGGGAAAGATATATGGAAAAGGGTAAAGAAATTTTTGCTGTTTTTATATACACTCCTGGAAATTGAAATAAGAACACCGTGAATTCATTGTCCCAGGAAGGGGAAACTTTATTGACACATTCCTGGGGTCAGATACATCACATGATCACACTGACAGAACCACAGGCACATAGACACAGGCAACAGAGCATGCACAATGTCGGCACTAGTACAGTGTATATCCACCTTTCGCAGCAATGCAGGCTGCTATTCTCCCATGGAGACGATCGTAGAGATGCTGGATGTAGTCCTGTGGAACGGCTTGCCATGCCATTTCCACCTGGCGCCTCAGTTGGACCAGCGTTCGTGCTGGACGTGCAGACCGCGTGAGACGACGCTTCATCCAGTCCCAAACATGCTCAATGGGGGACAGATCCGGAGATCTTGCTGGCCAGGGTAGTTGACTTACACCTTCTAGAGCACGTTGGGTGGCACGGGATACATGCGGACGTGCATTGTCCTGTTGGAACAGCAAGTTCCCTTGCCGGTCTAGGAATGGTAGAACGATGGGTTCGATGACGGTTTGGACGTACCGTGCACTATTCAGTGTCCCCTCGACGATCACCAGTGGTGTACGGCCAGTATAGGAGATCGCTCCCCACACCATGATGCCGGGTGTTGGCCCTGTGTGCCTCGGTCGTATGCAGTCCTGATTGTGGCGCTCACCTGCACGGCGCCAAACACGCATACGACCATCATTGGCACCAAGGCAGAAGCGACTCTCATCGCTGAAGACGACACGTCTCCTTTCGTCCCTCCATTCACGCCTGTCGCGACACCACTGGAGGCGGGCTGCACGATGTTGGGGCGTGAGCGGAAGACGGCCTAACGGTGTGCGGGACCGTAGCCCAGCTTCATGGAGACGGTTGCGAATGGTCCTCGCCGATACCCCAGGAGCAACAGTGTCCCTAATTTGCTGGGAAGTGGCAGTGCGGTCCCCTACGGCACTGTGTAGGATCCTACGGTCTTGGCGTGCATCCGTGCGTCGCTGCGGTCCGGTCCCAGGTCGACGGGCACATGCACCTTCCGCCGACCACTGGCGACAACATCGATGTACTGTGGAGACCTCACGCCCCACATGTTGAGCAATTCGGCGGTATGTCCACCCGGCCTCCCGCAAGGCCACTATACGCCCTCGCTCAAAGTCCGTCAACTGCACATACGGTTCACGTCCACGCTGTCGCGGCATGCTACCAGTGTTAAAGACTGCGATGCAGCTCCGTATGCCACGGCAAACTGGCTGACACTGACGGCGGCGGTGCACAAATGCTGCGCAGCTAGCGCCATTCGACGGCCAACACCGCGGTTCCTAGTGTGTCCGCTGTGCCGTTCGTGTGATCATTGCTTGTACAGCCCTCTCGCAGTGTCCGGAGCAAGTATGGTGGGTCTGACACACCGGTGTCAATGTGTTCTTTTTTCCATTTCCAGGAGTGTATTTAGAAAAGGCGTTTGACAGAGTTCAGTGGAACAAGCTGATGGATATCTTGAAAAGGAAAGGAGTAGATTGGAAAGAGAGACGACTGATACAGAATCTATATTTACACCAGAAAGTAAGGATAAGGATCGGAAATGAAATGTCAGAAGGAAGCAGCATTGGACAAGGTTGTTGCCTTTCCCCACTGTTGTTTAACGTATACCTTGAAGAGATTATTGCAAAAAGTTTAGATGGGAAAAGAGGAATATGTATTGGTGGAAAGAGAACAGAATGTATAAGATTTGCTGATGACATGGTATTAGTGGCAGAAAGTGAGCAGACAGTGAATAACATGCTCAAAGATTTGAATGAAGCTTGTGTGGAATATGGGATGCAAATAAACACAGCAAAAACAAAGAGTATGGTCATCAGTACAAGACGCAGACTGTCCAATATTAAAATAGGACAATCTACCATTACCCAAGTAAGTGAATTTAAATATCTCGGAAGCACAATAACTGAAGACTTGAGATGTCACCAGGAGGTGAAAACTTGAATTGCCATAGCGAAGGAGGCATTCAACAGAAAGAGGAGACTCCTCTTATGTGGCAAATTAGATAAAGGACTAAGGAAAAGGCTTGGCAAATGTTTTGTCTGGAGTGTGGCACTATATAGTGCAGAAACAAGGACACTGAGACGAGAGGATGAAAAAAGGTTAGAAGCATTTGAGATGTGGATGTGCAGGAGAATGGAGAGAATAAGCTGGATGGAAAGAGTGAGTAATGAAAGAGTATTGGAAAGGGTTGGTGAGAGAAGATGTCTGCTGAAGGTTGTAAGAAAAAGGAAAAAGAACTGGTTGGGACATTCATTGAGAAGGGAGTGCTTGCTAATAGATGCTTTGGAAGGATTGGTTTGTGGAAGAAGACTTAGAGGAAGAAGGAGATAGAAGGCGACAGACGACATAAAGGGAAGAGGAAATTATGCAGACCTGAAGAGGATGACAGAAGACCGGACAGCCTGGGGATCTACCATGTGAAAACCTGCCTTTAGGCAGAACACTGATGATGATGATGATGATGATGATGATGATGATGATGATGATATTATTAAGAATCTTTTGAATGATCCAAAATTGCATTGTTGTTTATAATACTTGTAAAATCTTGGAATATATTGTTATGTAACGCTTAAATAAGGTAACCTGCACATCAGCGTACTGACGTGCAACGTTCACAGTTCGCAGCACACTGCACCGATCAGTGGCGCCACTGCAGCGGAGCAGACTGCCGTAACTAAGGCCAGTATTACACTATCAAATTTCTTTGTCAAAGATTTGATCAAATATTCATCAAATTTCTTTGACAAAGATCTTTGATATGGCACTAAAAAGGGGTATTACACTGTCGTCATATTTTTTTTGTCAAAGTTCAAGATGGCTGACAACAGCTACCTGTTATTAACTGCAACAGTTGCATGTACCACAACTGCACTGTGTGCACATGTGGAAAAGAAGCAAGGGGGAAAAAGGAAACGTACCTGGGTGAAGCCGTGGCGTTTGACGACACGATAAAAGCATTCAACAAAACTTGTTACGTGAGCTTATAGTGGAGGACGTCAAGTCGTACATCAATTACTTAAGAATGGATGAGTATACATTTCAGTATGTGCTCAGTGAAGTGTATCCTCATATCACAAAGCACAATACTCACTCAATAACTACTATATCTGCAGAAGACAGGCTCACCTAACACTCCGATTCCTTGCTACGGGAGAGAGTTAGGTTAGGTTAGGTCAGGTCAGGTCTCCAATCTTCTTAATCTATTTTTGTATTCAGGGTGCCTCACGCTATAAAGCGCCTCATCAGCTTCATACATCTCTATTAATTTTGTAGTTGTCGGTACACACAAATTGTATTTACTGGCAATGTTTATAAAAACACTACAATGACAAAACGCTGCAGCAATGCTAGCGCTCCACGTGGTAACATGTCACATTGCAGTGAATAGGACACAAGCAACTGCTTTGATAAAATCTACAGCGAGGCCCTAGATTTGATCAAATTTGTTTGACAACAGATGAGATTTGACAAAGTTCGCTATTACACTATCAAATTTCTTTGACAAAGGTGCAACTCCTTCAGACTATTACTAGGTGATGCATTTAGTTTATGAAGCCACTATAGTCAGAGGTGTACATGTTATTGATATGTTAGAATTGATTCACTACACATCTGGTATTTTTAACTTAGTGGTCACAACATATTGGGAAATTTGTGCAACCTATACTGTAGTCATTTTATTGAGCAGCTTGCTATGTACCTATCTAAGAATTATCTCATTAGTCTAAATTTTAAAAAAGTTTTGTCCTAATTGTAATAAATAAAATGAGCAATTTTTAGACATGTATTTGTGTAGAAGTTTATATATCTATTCCTGTCAACAGCATCTAGAAATGTAATACGAATTGCGAACAGCTCATGTATTTGATGCCAGACTAATCATTAACAATTTGAAACAATTGTTAATTTGAGACACTGTGATTTATGTAACTACAGAACAATGAGAGTAGTAAGTTTAGTAACACCGAATCATTGTTCTTTGCTTACAGTATTTCCATTTATTATGAATTAAAAATAAATCTTAAAAAGATGTTACCTTTAAGTTCTCCATGCCCTATTCGGCCAATGCGACCCACCACTAACCGCCACGACTGTACACTTTGTGACATTACACTCAAAATGAAGTCCATAAGTTTCTGAAGCCCTACACGCCTTGCAGATGCCTTTCTTCTTCGACTTCTATTTGGAATATCAATGTTTATAACTGAAGTTTCATAAATTTCACCACGCTCATCTGTGGCTGCAGTAAGCAACCAGCGTTGGTCTTCAGACAGACAATAACTCACATACAACACAGAACACTGTTCTCCACTAGACTGGCCAAATGATTCATTTGATTCTGCTTTCTCCTTAACTGGTGCAAGAACATAGGGTGGTGTGTAGAGACGATAGGGAGCTCTGTTCTTTTCCTGCAAAACAAATGCTTTTGGTTACTGTTTACTAAATAGTTGTTCAAATTCAACTACAGCTTCTAAGTATTCCACAAAGTTCTATGAAAATAAATAAAAACAGAAACTCACATCTTTTTTCTTCAAGAATAGATCAGCCATAGCTGCTGTGCCAAAACCAGTTAATGACTTTATATTTGATGTATGTGTAAGCAGACGTCGGCATTGAGAAAATACTGAGAACGCCTGCGCTCTCATTTGATCGTTGTGTTTGATGTGATCACCCATCTTCCCAAGTTCCACTATGCTTTCTAGAGATATTATCTGTAACAAAACCAATGACAAGTACACGGTTAAAACAAGTAATATATGTGATCTTGTCTTGATAAGCCTAAAAAAGCAGCTAAAGATTCTAGGCATCAACTGAGCATGGGTACACAAATTCAGAATCAGTCACTTCTTGCACTACTCGCAGCCTAATAACAACTGTAAAAAATAGAATGCAATTAAATGAATGTTGTTGTTGTTGTTGTTGTTGTTGTTGTTGTCTTCAGTCCTGAGACTGGTTTGATGCAGCCCTCCATGCTACTCTATCCTGTGTAAGCTTCATCATCTCCCAGTACCTACTGCAGCCTACACCCTTCTGAATCTGCTTAGTGTATTCATCTCTTGGTCTCCCTCTACGATTTTTACCCTCCACACTGCCCTCCAATACTAAATTGGTGATCCCTCGATGTCTCAGAACATGTTCTACCAACCGATCCCTTCTTCTAGTCAAGTTGTGCCACAAGCGCCTCTTCTCCCCAATTCTATTCAATAACTCCTCATTAGTTATGTGATCTACGCATCTAATCTTCAGCATTCTTCTGTAGCACCACATTTCGAAAGCTTCTATTCTCTTCTTGTCTAAACTATTTATCGTCCATGTTTCACTTCCATACATGGCTACACTCCATACAAATACTTTCAGAAATGACTTCCTGAAATTTAAATCTATACTCAATGTTAAAAAATTTTTCTTCTTCAGAAACGCTTTCCTTGCCATTGCCAGTCTACTTTTTATATCCTCTCTACTTCGACCATCATCAGTTATTTTGCTACCCAAATAGCAAAACTCATTTACTACTGTAAGTGTCTCATTCCTAATCTAATTCCCTCAGCATCAACCGACTTAATTCGATTACATTCCATTATCCTCGTTTTCATTTTGTTGATGTTCATCTTATATCCTCCTTTCAAGACACTGTCCATTCCGTTCAACTGCTCTTCCAAGTCCTTTGCTGTCTCTGACAAAATTACAATGTCATCGGTGAACCTCAAAGTTTTTATTTCTTCTCCATGGATTTTAATACCTACTCTGAATTTTTCTTTTGTTTCCTTTACTGCTTGCTCAATATACAGATTGAATAACATCAGGGAGAGGCTACAACCCTGTCTCACTCCCTTCCCAACCACTGCTTCCCTTTCATGCCCCTCAACTCTTATAACTGCCATCTGGTTTCTGTACAAATTGTAAATAGCCTTTCACTCCCTGTATTTTACCCCTGCCACCTTTAGAATTTGAAAGAGAGTATCTAGCCAACATTGTCAAAAGCTTTCTCTAAGTCTACAAATGCTAGAAAAGTAGGTTTGCCTTTCCTTAATCTTTCTTCTAAGATAAGTCGTAGGGTCAGTATTGCCTCACGTGTTCCAACATTTCTTTGGAATCCAAACTGATCTTCCCCGAAGTTGGCTTCTACCAGTTTTTTCATTCATCTGTAAAGAATTCGTGTTAGTATTTTGCAGCTATGACTTATTAAACTGATAGTTCATTAATTTTCCCATCTGTCAACACCTGCTTTCTTTGGGATTGGAATTATTATATTCTTCTTGAAGTCTGAGGGTATTTCCTGTCTAATACATCTTGCTGACCAGATGGTAGAGTTTTGTCAGGACTGGCTCTCCCAAGGCCGTCAGTAGCTCTAATGGAATTTTGTCTACTCCCGGGGCCTTGTTTCGACTTAGGTCTTTCAGTGCTCTGTCAAACTCTTTACGCAGTATCATATCCCCCGTTTCATTTTCATCTACATCCTCTTCCATTTCCATAATATTGTCCTCAAGTACATTGCCCTTGTATAGATCCTCTATATACTCCTTCCACCTTTCTGCTTTCCCCTCTTTGCTTAGAACTGGGTTTCCATCTGAGCTCTTGATATTCATACAAGTGGCTCTCTTTTCTCCAAAGGTGTCTTTAATTTTCTTTTAGGCAGTATCTATCTTACCCCTAGTGAGATAAGCCTCTACATCCTTACATTTGTCCTCTAGCCATCCCTGCGTAGCCATTTTGCACTTCCTGTCGATCTGATTTTTCAGGCATTTGTATTCCTTTTTGCCTGCTTCATTTACTGCATTTTTATATTTTCTCCTTTCATCAATTAAGTTCAATATTTCTTCTGTTACCCAAGGATTTCTACTAGCCCTCATCTTTTTACCTACTTGATCCTCTGCTGTCTTCACTACTTCATCCCTCAGAGCTACCCATTCTTCTTCTACTGTATTTCTTTCCCCCATTCCTGTCAATTGTTCCCTTATGCTCTCCCTGAAACTCTGTACAACCTCTGGATAGTCAGTTCATCCAGGTCCCTTCTCCTTAAATTCCCACCTTTTTGGAGTTTCTTCAGTTTTAATCTACAGTCCATAACCAATAGATTGTGGTCAGAGTCCATATCTGCCCCTGGAAATGTCTTACAATTTCAAACCTGGTTCCTAAATCTCTGTCTTACCATTATATAATCTATCTGATACCTTCTAGCATCTCCAGGATTCTTCCATGTATACAACCTTTTTTTATGATTCTTGAACCAAGTGTTAGCTATGATTTAGTTACGCTCTGTGCAAAATTCTACCAGACGGCTTCCTCTTTCATTTCTTACCCCCAAACCATTTCACCTACTATGTTTCCTTCTCTCCCTTTTCCTACTCTCGAATTTCAATCACCCATGACTATTAACTTTTCGTCTCCCTTCACTACCTGAATAATTTCTATTATCTCATCATACATTTCATCACTTTCATCATCATTTGCAGAGCTAGAGGGCATATAAACTTGTACTACTGTAGTAGGCATGGGCTTCATGTCTATCTTGGCCACAATAATGCATTCACTATGCTGTTTGTAGTAGCTTACCCGCACTCCTATTTTCCTATTCATTATTAAACCTACTCCTGCATTACCCCTATTTGATTTTGTAATTATAACCCTGTAGTCACCTGACCAGAAGTCTTGTTCCTCCTGCCACCGAACTTCACTAATTCCCACTATATCTACCTTTAACCTATCCATTTCCCTTTTAAATTTTCTAACCTACCTGCCCGATTAAGGGATCTGACATTCCATGCTCCGATCCATAGAACGCCAGTTTTCTTTCTCCTGATAACAACGTCCTCATGAGTAGCTATTTTACTTCCGGAATATTTTACCCAAGAGGACGTCATCATCATTTAACCATACAGTAAAGCTGCATGCCCTTGGGAAAAATTACAGCTGTAGTTTCCCCTTGCTTTCAGCCATTCGCAGTACCTGCACAGCAAGGCTGTTTTGGTTAGTGTCACAAGGCCAGGTCAGTCAATCATCCACACTGTTGCCCCTGCAACTACTGAAAAGGCTGCTGCCCCTCTTCAGGAACCAGATACCCCTCCGTTGTGGTTGCACTTACGGTACAGCCATTTGTATCATTGAGGCACATAAGCCTCCCCACCAACAGCAAGGATTTTGCATTTTTGGCCACACTGTTATAAAATTTCATGGAACTCAGCAGTTCACAGGTATTACATCCACACTGATTTCATTGAACAATATTTTTTTAATTTATGTGGATAAAAATACTGCACAAAAGAACAATGAAATTTTACATTAAGTTAAAGATAAGTAAAGTGGTTTCTTAAAAGGTGAAAAAAAATTGTGTGTGCATGAGAGGGTTGGGGAAAAGAAGAGGGCAGAAAAGATACATACATAGACATACAGAGTAAGGGGAGGAGGTGGGGTGGGGTGGGGTGAGGTGGAGGGGAGTATAGGGGAGAAGATGGAGTGAGGGAGGAGAGAAATATCTGTGGAGACAACACATTGTCCTCTACAAATTCCATTTGTGTGTTTGAGATATGTGTCGATTGAGGTCCATTGGTAAGGCAAGAGAACAATTTAGTTGGCTACAGGTATCTCATAAGTGAAACTCATCTCCAAGCCCATCTACACAGTAAAAGATGAAAAATGTCAGAACAGTAAAGCTATATCCACTGTCAGGTCTTAGAAATAAACAGCAATGTTTTATATATTTTATACACTATATTCTCAGAAGTTAATGATTATGCGATCCAGTGCATGTGATAAATTTGTTTTTTAGCAGCATTATTTGGTAGCCGATGATAATTGGTAAGGAAATACATGATCGCCTGCCCACTGATAATCATAGTCTGTCACATGGATTGGTCAATAAATGAAGAAATGAACACAATACTAAATGATGAGTAGCAATACATGGCATTTGCGAATACTATTGATGTAATTCTATGGAGGGGAGTGAACCAAAATATATATGACATTGCATACATCTATGCACACTGTTCCACATTAACCATACTGTTCAATACAAGGATCAATCTTCATAGGAAGATGGTCATGTAACAACAACAACAACAACAACAACAATAATAATAATAATAGTTATAGTTTACTCATCCAGGAAATGAAAACTCCAACTAGACCATTTATTATGAAGCTACAAGCAATTTCACCCCTCTCAATGATTAAAACAATTTCTATGGATATAAACAGAGTATACCTCAACATGCTAAGTGCTGATTGTGTCATCACATCAATATTTTTATATGGAGATGGCAGCGAGTGGTTAATAGTTGAAACTGCTAACAGCGAATAACCATTTTCCCAGAAATTTTATTAAGAACTGCCAAAAAGGCACAAAATAGAAGTACAAGTCAAATCTACAACCCAAGAGAACACTGACTGTGGAAATAATACTTCAAGAACAAAGGATCTCTAATACACAACAGAAATAAGCATCTACACATTACCAAAAAACATTTATTGTTGTACCCTCTCACAGAAAGTGTCAATCTTTGACTGCACCTATAAGCCATGTAAGATTTTTCTACTCATATTTAATAAAAATAGGTTTTCTTTTTACACAATTTACCTGCACAGTTATATTATTGCGCATATTCTCTGGCACATT
This sequence comes from Schistocerca cancellata, assembly GCF_023864275.1. Classification (NCBI taxonomy): domain Eukaryota; kingdom Metazoa; phylum Arthropoda; class Insecta; order Orthoptera; family Acrididae; genus Schistocerca; species Schistocerca cancellata. Next base: position 156,305,797 of record NC_064626.1, read on the forward strand.
GCTTTGCACAGCAATGAAGCATCTTAATAAGCCCAGGCAGGAGAGGCGCTGAAGGTCTGGACTGTCTCTTCCAATGGTGAAAGGATCGACAATGTACACAACTATTGCTGGGGGATCTGAATCATCATCATCATGACTGCAATCACCAGAACCACCCACTGAACCACCAGATAACAATGGATCACGAGCACCAGATCCTGTGTCACTATCTGCCAAAGCAATCAGAAGATAAAAAATAATTACAAGACCATTTAATACTAACAAGTGCAAATATAAAATTATGCCTTTTAAGAATATGTTGAAAGAGTAAGACAAATAAGTACTAACATGAGGTAAATTTAGAATTTTCGGATCTGTACAGTTTGTAATGTATGCTATATAATCAAATTCTGTTATTCAATTATTATCCAAGAAATCAAATTACATGCAGGAGACTACTACACAAATATTATGTGAAATAGCATTCCATGTATTACACAATAAATTCAGCGAATCTTTTTGCCATTACATACGGAACAATATCACATTAACCAAGTAAATTTGCCTCAAATGCCTGTCAACTTACTATAAAAATTCAAAATGAGCATGTGCAGTTGTCTTTATAGGAAGTTTTGCAAGCAGTATTTGTGCCACTATTTTCTTTTTATGATCTATATATCATCTCATGTGCAGTCATATTTTTCTGTTTCATTGACAGGTAGTGATAAATCTTACATGTTTGCAGTCCAACAGTACCTAATTTCAGTTTCATCCTTCAAAGAACTAAGTCCGGAAGCTACATAGCTCTGAAATGGATGCGTTACATGGATAGTGATCATAAATTTAACTGTTTGCAATATTCAAAGTAAGTTACTCCGGGTCATAAACAAATTGTACATACAAGCAAGGATAATATTAATTATTTATTTAGTTACTGCCTTAAATTCTTCTATCATACTGTAAAACACAAAACTGAATGGCCACAATGAACTGAAGTTTATTCTTCTTCCATATACAAGCAAACTACAACTGCAAACATACACAAACACAGAAACAATTCAGGCACTGATAATATGCAGCTGCTGAGAATCAGTAACAACAAAATAGAGGGAGAGTGCCTGCTGCACTGAGACAAGGGCTCTGGTAGATAGCACAGAGAATGACATCCTGTGTGCAAAAGTCATCTGGCCCACTGCGGGTGGTCTCTTATGGCCGGCCCACATGGATGCTGTTGGCTGAATATTCGAAGCGTAGCACACCAGCTGCTTGGTGCCACGACTTGTATTCAAGTTCTACGCACAGATTTATAGCACATCCTTCTCCCCTCCCCTATTCCCAGCCCCCCCCCCCCCCAAAAAAAAAAATATTAAATTACTATAAAGAATAGGCGTTATGCTGATGGGGCATCAGGTTGAATGTGTAAAAATCCCTGGCAACAGTAGCGGATGCCACAGGCAATGATGGCAGCATCTCGACATCCAGCTCCTCCAAGTGGTGGAACTGTGCCAAGGTGAAGGCACCAGCCACACTGGCAGCGAAATTGCTGGTGGCAGTAAAGTTTTGTGGGAAGGCCCGGCAACAGGTGCTGGAGGGGGCGGGGCATGAGAAGCTGGACCCCAGAGGAGAGAAGAGAGGCAGGAGGCGGCGACATCAACAAGGAGGGTAGTTCCGTCCATGCAGAAGGGACATCCTACAAGGCCAGGACAGATGCTGAGGAAGGAGGCTGCAGCGGCGGATCTGCATAAGCAGATGCAGGAGAAAGCGTGGCTGGCGATCATAGAGCATCTCGGATGAACTCTCTTGTAGCAAATTTCTTTAGGGGCGCAAAAATCCTAGAAAACCTGAGAGACAAATTGTGGATCATTATCTGCCATAAATATATCACGCAATCCTTCAATAGAAGAAAATTTGGAGTAGGCCTGAATCATAGCTGCGACATAAGGAGGCCGGATAACATGTGAAGCAGCGACAACCAATGGCGAGGAAGAACTTAGGAAGGGTCTCAAGAAATCAACATGGATATGTTTCCACAGACTGCATTGCGGAGCATGGAGAGACTGAGCCTGTGGTGCTTCCTTTTGTGTACAAAATTGAGAGCAGGCAGCAACAAGATGTACACAGTCACCATCAATGACAAGCCAATACGAGTGAGACAGGCCAATAACTTGGTACGCGATACTCCCCAATGTCTCCGATGTAGGAGCTGAAGCACATATCGCCATAGGGTGGCCAGTATCAGAACCCTAGGCGAGAGCACATCCTTAGCTAAGAGAATAACATCATCAAATAGCAACCAGCAGTGAATGGGGGCAAAATAGTTGTGCCAAAGATGCTTGAACGAGGAGAACAACTTGACACAGCTGCAATCCAAGAGCTCATAACCCTTCCAGTGTGTATTGTGCCTCAACGCCTAAGTGAAAGCACAGGAGTTCATCCCGATCAATAGTATGATCTGACCCCATCGGAAACTAGTGCAGCACATCGACACCGGCACTGTGTGGCAGGCCAAAAATGTATTTCATAGTTGTAGCAAGACAGAAACAAGGCCCAATCCCAGAGGCAATGTGCTGCTTTGTCGGACAACAAAGCAGAAGGATTAAAGAAGAAACCAAGGGCTTGTGATCAGTAATGAGGTCGAACTGGGACCCATACAAGAACACAAGAAACTTTTTGAGGACATAGACAAAAGCAAGCACTTTATTTTCAAATTGGAGTAGCACTAGTGAATGGAGTTGAGCATTTTTAATGCTTAATCTGTCAGACTTTAAGAACCATCCTTATATCAATGTGCCAGAATGAGACTGAATCCACAATAAGAGGCATCTGTAGCACAATCAGGTTACAGAATAAATTTGTGCTAGTAAGTGATTTTAATTAAAAATTGCTACAGTTCTTTGACATTTGTAGGGTAATGCAGAACTGTAACTGCAGCAACATGACAATGTAAAGGCATAACATCATACTGATAAACCTTAAACCCCAAATACACAAGGTATGGCTGAAAAAAGTGTAACATGCCCAAGTTACGCTTCAACGCTGCAGTACATAAGACTATGAACAAGGTGGGTTATGTAAACGTTCTTCCATGGATGCACCCATCACGACAATGTCGTCAAAATAGTTGATGCGCCCCCTTGGACATTGTCAATTGTAAAAAATACTGAAAGATCAGTGGGACGCTAGCCACACCAAACTGGAGTTGCTGATATTGCTGTAACCCATAGGGCATGTTAACCACAAGGAGCTGTTTAGAGTCCACATTTAATGAAACTGATAATTAGGCTTAAGACAAACCAATTTTGTAGAAAAGCTGGCCTCCAGCGAGTTTAGCAAACAACTTGCCGGGGGAGGGGGGGCAAAGCGTAGGTGTTAATGACAGATTGAGTGTTAACTGAAACTTTAAAATTGTTGGAGGGGTGAATCTGTATAGTCAGTTTCTTAACAATCATGAACGGGGTAGACCACTATGATGTAATAGGCTGTACGGCACAGAATGAAATCAGCCTTTCCATTTTTTATTTCACTTGATAACACAAAGAGTCTGGAATAGGGCACGCAGGGAAAAAGGGTGGCTGTGCAGTAGGTTTCAGGATAATGTGATCCACAAAATTAGTGACATATCCTAACATATCTGATAAGAGTGACGAGAACTCTGAACACACAGAATCTAACTGCTGGCAGGGAACATGGTCAGAAACCATGTGCATTGTATTCGAAATGGAACCACCCCAAAAAAAAAAAAAAAAAAAAAAAAAAAAAAAAAAAAAAAAAAAAAAAACGGATTTATACATAGTGGGAGCTGTAAATTGCCCCAAAATTGGAGTAGCTGCTTGTTGTAATTTACCACAGGTTGAGTAACAAGAGACAACACCAGTCATCCTCATTCCACACAAGTTTGCAAGTCCAGTCAAGTCATGGCTGCACCCAGATCCGTTTATAGTCTGAGCAATCTGTTCATCACTCACACTTGATAAACAGTTTGTTGTGACTCGTAAGCACTGGAGACACACAATTAACACCCATGCCTATGACTGCAGGAAGGGGCTGGGAACGACACACAGATCCTGTATGTCTTTTTTCCTACAGTTGTTGCAAGTCACCCAGTACTTAGGGCACATGGCCCTGTCATTTTGCACGAAACACTATGGACAATATGGAAGCACAAAGCACTGCCGTTGCTGTGGCGGTTGTTTAGCACATGGCTGTCCAGTGCAGCACAGAGATCATGTTTATATGGCTGTCCACTTGGACTTACCGACACCTGACTACCAGAAACAGGAGCCACTGTGGGTATGTCACATCAAGCCTCATTCTGATCACCAGCAGATGAGATTACCAAAAAGATTGAGGAATATTTCACACTTCGGCCAAAGACAGATTCTCGAACTGCAGTGCCTGTTGACGCACGTCCTACTCAGGAGCCAACCAAATGATGGCATCACGGACCATAGAATCAGCACAAGAATCGTGTAGAGCGTCAATAACAAACTGAATTGCGGCTGAGTCTGGTAGGCTGGTGGAGCTATTTATGACAAAGATAGAACTCTACATGTAGTGCAATGATGTGTGTGCTTATGATAATAATTGGACAACTACTTACACATTTTGTTGAATGGAAGTGACACACATTCTTGGAGCAGTGGTAACTAGTACAACAGCTGGTAGACCCGAAGATAAATCCAAGAAAGGATCAATGCCTTACACATGTTTGTGTTAGTGACACCAAAAATGAGGAAGTGTTGCCAAAGTCACTTCTCGTAAGCCTCCCAGTCTTTGGCTGCATCATTGTAAGGGGAAAAAGGTGGCAGGTATGCTGATGGCATGGAAGTCTGCTTAGTCAGTGCGGGTGACTAAGTTCCTGATAGCAACCCTAAGAGCCTGCTGCTGTGCTGCTGCTTGAGGAGAGATTGAAACACTGCCTCCATGGACAGATGAACCGACAGACGGAACACCACAATCGTTTCCAATTTTATCGTACTGTAAGACACAAACAAAAGCATTGTCATAATTAACCAAAATTTATTCTTCATCCATATACAAGTGAACAGCAGTTCAGAGCACACGCACAAACTTGGAAACAAAACAGGTACGAACACAAGCAGTTGCTGACTGTAGGTCTGACCACAATATAAGGGCGAGTGCCTGCAGCACAGGGCTTACAAAATGGAGGGCTCCGGTAGACAGTGTGGCTGGTGCTGTGCTGTGTGAACAAGCCATGAGGTCCATCAGAGGTGGCCTCTCTAGTGGCCAGCCCACGCAGATGAATATTTAAAATGTAACACACCTGCAGTCTGGTACCGTGGTGCTTATCTGCATATTATAGGGTTATAGCAGTGTGTGTTTTCTTGGCTCATAAATTCAGATAACTTTCAGTAGGTAAGGACTGAATTTCACACTATACATAATTTCTTTTGTACGCTGTCCTCCATTCCTTTTAACCACCTGTCTCTTAGCCTTTTTCCCCTGCCCTTTCATGTTGTGTACCTTCCTGGGTAATCTCTTCTCCTTTATGTGCCTGACATATCTAGTATCACCTAAGCCCTGAGTCCTATTTTGTCACTGTAATACTATTTCTCAAGGTTTCATCCCACTATATTGTATTTTGCTTCTCTCTCTCCCTTTCATTACCCATTTTCTAAGGCATGTGTCTGGATTGTAAAATTACAATTATTACAATTTTACCAGCCACGTCCTGCTTCTACTTTGCCACTTGTCTTTTACCGTACTTAAAAAAAGAACTTACAAAAGAATTTCCTAATTATAATTTACTATCATCAAAAACTAGGTCATCTCTCTAATTTCCAAAGGACTGCTATTTTCTGGCACTGGTCATAGTATTAAATAAACAATTACCTCATAAGACAGTTAAGCAAATCATCAATAAGCTCTTTTCTACTTCCTTATCTCCTCTAGAGTAAATACTCATGTTTTATTTACATCTACACACATACTCTGAAAGCCACTTACAGTGCATGGCAGAGAGCATATTCTACCAAAATTATCGATTTCCTGTCCTATTCCACTAGCATATTGAGCCAGGGAAAAATGATGGTTAATATTTGACTGCAACCGCCATACTCTGTCTTGTCTTCATTCTCATTTCCCTTTCCCTCACATGAGATATATATGGTGGTGGTAGCGTAATGGTCAAGTCTTCCTGGAAGACAGGTTCTCAAAACTCTCACTCAACAGAGTTTTGTGAAAATTATATTATCTTTCCATCAAGGATTCACATTTAAGTTTCCCAAGAATTTCTGCTGCACTTACGTATGGACTACAAGAAGCCATTCTGGTTTTAGTAGTGTGTCACTCTATGTCTATTGTCATGCATATGTCATCAGTACTCCAAACACTGAACAATATTCCAGAACTGATTACAGTAGCATCCTGAATGTGTTTTATTTTACATATGCATTGCATTTTTTTCTTGATCCATTCTAACGAACTTAAGTCCTTCAGTCACCTAACCTAACACTGGTTTATGAGATCTTTCCAATTCACGTCACTTCTTAATTTGTACATAATGTGACATGCTCATGATGTTTACCATTCATCTGGTAATCAGAAACAACCAGGTTCTCTCCCTGTTATAAGCATTATCCTCGATTTATCCACATTTGAGGATAGTTGTCTTTCGCTAAATCAAGTAAGCATTTCCTTACAATCATTCAATGACAGTACCTTCTTATAGACAACAGTGATGTCAGCGAACAATCTTACAGTGCTGCTGATCATTTCTGATAAATCTTTTACATATACTGACAACATCTGATGTCCTATTGTACTTGGGCACATTCACTGTCCAGTGTAACATATGAGTTCTCTTAATCAAGTATTCATTGACCCACTAACATATGTGTAAAAAAATACTCTGTATTAGCATATTTACCATAATGCAATACCATTGCCTACATAATTCGCACTTCTTGGTGCACATTCTGTCGCGTATTAGGTAAGTAGTCTATCTTTCTTTTGTCTGGCGATCAAGAAACTTAACAATGTTAGCAGCTGATAGTATAACAAACTGTCTTAGTTCAGGAACTGTTACTTTTTTTCTTCACAGAAGAAAGGGCAATAGGTTGGGGAATATAATTAAGGCTGGGCAGGTCATACAGACCACAGGGTGAGAGGGATGCCACCTGATGTGAGGATGAGGTTTCCTCTCACTCATGCAACATGTGGATCCTTCTCATCCTGTAGTCTGAATGACATGCCCCTCCTTTATAACCTTCTGAACATACCCTCTTTTCTCCCTGAGGAATGAACTAACAGTTCCTAAAGTTAGGATGATTTCCTGTACTTTTATTTGTGTCTACTATTTCATACTCCATTTTTTTTCCAGTGAATTTTCCTTTTGGTATAAGTAATGGCAAGATGCCCTGACAAATGTTCATGGCGGCATTTCCTGTAATCAAATTCTGTACTGCTCATTCTGAATACCACTTTATACGAGAGTGAGTCAATAAATAAGTCTCACAAGCTGGAATAGCACATATTGTTTTAAATTATGCACTAGAACGTATCTAGAAAATGGAAGCACATTTCATGTAGAAGGTAGCTGATAATCAGTATTGTGGCTAACACACAGTCATCTGCAGCCAGATGGCAAATGTGCCATGTGTACCTGACTAGAACAGCACGATTTTCGTATGCCAAGGGACATCAGTAGTGGATGTTCACAGTTAAATTCATCGCTTATACGTTTAGAACTGCATTGCATGGAAAGTTGAGTTCAGTTGGATAAAGGAATTCAAAGAAGAACAAGGAAAAGAAATCACAAAAAAGAAAAGTCATGGTTATCCGGTGACGCCACGTTGTTTCCACATTTAGAGGTGTTTCATTACCCCTGGACACATCAATCTTTAAGATTGCAGCAATTTATGGAATGAAATAAATTTGTTATAGCTTTAATGGTCATTGTTGGATGCAAATGTTGCCACAACAAATCCATCCAGGCTTTAATGCCTTATCGAACAATGGTGTATGTGTTTTAAATTTACAGGAGGAATAAACTGAAGAATAAAATAAATTTCAGACTGGAACATATGGCGCTGATGTCATGACGCCAGTTTGCAAACTTTTTTCTGACTCACCTCTGTAAAAACACAGATGTACTTTGATGTCACCAAACTAAGTTCTCTCTACAGCCAGTACCAAAGTTTACATTTTGTAAAGTAATAACAGGAAGGATTTAGAATCATTCAGCTAAGTACAATGCATTAATGTGAAACAATAACTAACTGTATGCTGTTTATTTCTTACCATGGTCAGATTTTGGAGTGGATGGTGCTTTATCTGGAATTTGCCCTTGATTGTTCTCTGGAGTTGATGGAGGCGGCATAGGGGAAGGCATAGGCCTCTCCACACAAGAGCGAGATAACTGAGCGTTTTCTGGTGGATCCAGTAATGTCTTATCAAGAGGTACTTGCGTGAAAAGGTTAACTAAATGATGACGGCACACCTGTACAAAGATGCCAAAAATCAGAAAAAGGTTACTGAATTTTCAAAAAACATTGGCAAAATTTCTGACTGTAAGCATGCACATGACAGTGATTTAAGGAAATGTTTATCAAGAGGAGGAAATGAAAAGGAAAATGTTATGTTAATGTTATGGAGACAGGAAAATTAAAGTGGCAAGTTACAAAATATGATGTAAAACAGAGGTGTAGGATGAGTGGTGTGGGGAAACACACACACACACACACACACACACACACACACACACACACACACACATGCGCGGAGTGTGGGGGGGGGCAGGGGGGGGGAGGAGCATTATGGCAAAGGAGGTGGATGAAGGACAGACTGTAGGCAAAGAAGCAACAGTATATGGATGTTTTCTTTATGAATCAAATAATATGTCTATTGGATTTTATGAACAATTACCAAATGACACAATGCAAAAATGACAGCATAGAAATGAAATGCTTACCTGAGCATACAGTTTGAGCATGTTGGTTGTGGAAGTATCACCAAGTAAAGAAAACCACTCATCAACGGGTTCCTTCATAGTATGAGCTGTATTCTTCCCAACACGGAGGATACCATCCTTCCAGTGTTTTGTAATAGGGCAGTGTCTACCAAGTCTGCATACCTGAAAGAACATTGACACATGCCTAAAATCTGGAGAACAGTGTGACAATACGAATCCCAGCCCCTATCAAAATCTAACAAGCAATTAAATGTGTGTTCAGACATTGTTAAAATTGAAGTAGGGCACTGAACAAAAGCTCTGTAATAAGCAGATGTAACATCATGGAGAGGCTGAAGGAAGGGCTCAGCACAGCAATGAGCACATTATTTGGTTGTTGTGGGCAACATGTTCGTATGGTGTAGTGATGTAGAATCAATTTTAATTAATCTGTCCACTTAGAGTGGAACTTCCTTTAATATGTCACAAGATATTAAAGTCCTTATAATATTAATCAGTTGTTAATGTTTATAGTTGTGAACACTGTACCAGAATATTTGTCCCTAATATATCAGAGAGAGAGAGAGAGAGAGAGAGAGAGAGAGAGAGAGAGATTTTCCTGCATATTCCATTTAACAGAAGTGCTACAACTCTTCTTTTCTGCATGAAATTACAATACATCATAGGTCTGTAACATACCTGTATTACCAAATAGCTAACATGTTGCATGATATGGTCCCAGGCTTCCAGGAGCAACAAAAATTAGATTTTCGTATTTCATATCATTAATGACCAAATTTTAAAATTTAAAAGGCTGTCGTAATACACTCATTAAGACGTATAATCTTATTTAAAGACTTATCACAGTAAGATAATTAATATTGTTAAGAACAATGAACGTTTTGAAGCAGTGCAACACACGGTACACAAATTACCCAGACAACAGCCATCCAATACATGAGAATGAGAGCACTTAACAGCTTCCACAAAACTTTCATATAATTTCAAACCACCTCTTTCTCACTAACATTAATGTCAAACATTTAACATATTAATTCTTTCATAAAATAATCAGATGTTTGAAGTTCATTTATACATGGGAGTTATTACCACTCTTCTTGAATTTACCATTTTGTCCCAATGACTCAGTTGAATGTTTGATTTAACCAGTCAAAGTTTCTTGTCCTTCACACCAAACTTCTTTCTCCCCCCCCCCCCCCCCCCCCTCCCTATGAATACTTTCTTCAATTGCAACATAGTTAAATATAAAGTGTTGGCACATTTAAAGCCTTTTTAAATGCCACCCTGCTATCTCATCAAGTGTGGCTTATGGACATGTCCTAACAACCAGCAGTGTGATACCTCTCTACCCTCATTTTGGAAGGAGACAATGGTATCCTCCATGCACTGGAAAACCTTTCGGGGCAGGTTCTTTTGTTGGACAGCCCAAAGAGCACCTGATGAATCATAACACATGGGGAATTCAGTGCACTGTCACATTTCACCAGTCTGTGATCCACAAGGGCCACATATCACTTCGCATAAGAAAATAAATAAAATTTAACTTGAAATGTGTATATGGGATTGTTTTTCTTCGAAAATAACACAGAAAACTATAAACTGGCCTTGCTCGGAGCTACCAGTGTACGCCATTGAATCGGCATGGGATATATTTAATATACAGTGGAACAAATGCTAGAAAACAAAAAGCTGTTGTACATGCCTTGAAAATACCTTAAGAACTGTATAGGCCACTAATCAAGCAGAGTAGCTGCTTACACTAATAATGCAGGAGAATCTTCTTATCTACTACAATATGATCATCAACAAGGTGTTTCATTCACTTCTCTAAAGATTTTAATACTTTTGGCTGAATATTTATCAGTCATTCTGTTGGTGGGTGAGTGAAGCTATTGAATGTTGAAGAGCCACTGTTTAATAATTAAAGATGACTAACCAGATGCAGTACAGGTGCTAGAAATGAGGCTTGTCACAGAAACATAACATGCATGTCTAACAGTCTCAGGCTTTACACCTTTGCAATAGTGTACCTTGGGCAAATTAAACATTTATACAACCGAAATGATTTCAATATAACACATTTTCTCAGTGGAAAGTGAAGTCCCATTTTTCACCCCAATCCTTCAGTCTCAGAAGCATCAACAGTAATTGACAGACTGTTGTAAGGCATTCGAGCTACACTAAATGACAATTAGCAATAACCCACACTCAAAAACTGCTGTACAGGAAAATAAAACAAAGTAACAGCAAATGGGGAGTCCAAAAATTGTTTCATAAGCCACCTTTCCCAAAAGTTGCAGAAAAATAACAGTGACTGAGTGCAATCACTGCAATTTTCTGAGCTGTTAATGTTTCTATATATGATGAAAGAGCTGCAGTTTCCTCATTTTTGTTAGTAGTTCCTGCCCTGAACTTTCTATGGACATAATATATGAAATTTAATAAATTCTGTTTACCTCATAAGTTGCACTGAGCTCCTTAAAGAATGTCCGTACTTTCTGCAGGACGAAGTCATTGTCTGGTGCAACAACAACAAATGCTATATCTCTAGCATATGAATATGGTTCCAGTAATAATTTCTCCCAGTACTGAATGGCATAAGGTGACAGCGAAAGCCAATCTTTGTCATAACCAACCATGAGCGATGGAATAGGTTGTGGTTCACAACGGTCATTTGTACCTAAAATACATCAATAAATACATTAAATTGAGCATTCACTCACATTTAACACAGAAATTTGCAATGATGGATTGTTAATAATGTTTCTACATAACAACACATATGATCGAAATTTCTGATAATTCATTTCCAAAAATCAGCAAAGAGCAAAATGTCAGTCGTGTAAGAAAAGTAAATGTTGTTACAGGAATCATTGATTTGATTCAGTAGTTAACTGACTCAGGTTGCCAGCAAGCAATAGGGTTTTTAAAAAAAAAAAAAAAAAAAAAAAAAAAAAAAAAAAAAAAAAAAAAAAAAAAAACCACTGCTCCATCCATCTGCAAAGTGGCAAAGTGTAAGCGCAATTCGATTTTTGGGTGCAAAAGGATCTATACCAGCTCAAATTCATCACAAGTGCCATCTGGTACAGTAGCCATAAAATGTACATATTGATAAGTAGCTTTTTTTTATGTTACAGTTTCCCCATAACGGGGAAGCTGGAGCTCCTATGCGGGTCATTCCATGTCAATTCAAACAATTTGAGAAAATGTTCCAGCTGATAGTCTCAGATTTGGCTGAAATTTAGCACACCAATACTACCAAGTGTGGAACACTCATGTACATAATTTTAAGTTCCCCAGCCAGTTAGTTCCAGAATTATGACTTGTGAAAGAAGGTGGCATGACCCGGAAATTGCAACCCGCATCTGGCAATCTATCTTCAGACCCAACTTCAGGTCTTAATAACTTTGGAACTATTTTTACAACCCAGTAACATCCACTTAGAGAACACACTCTATGAATCAAAACACCAACAACATATTTCTGAGGGAAAATAAAAAATTTCAAAATGTGATTAAAAATGTAATATGTTAAATGGTACATATTGTAAGTGCCCTCTATGCCAAATATAATTCATTCAAAAAGGGTATAAATTTTTTTGTGGTAAGTTTAATGTGGCCTAAACACACACAGAACTCATCATGCCCATATCAGTCACACAAACAAGAGTTACATGCAGATGAAAATAAAAAAATTTGAAAAATTACCTGAAAAACATGGATTTTCGAAGTGTGGTAGCACAAAAGGGACAAGCGATATCCAAGCCAAATTTGAAACACTGCATAAGTAGACCATAATATTATATGTAGCAAAATTTCAACTTGTTATTGCAAGGCATTTGTGTACAATAAAAGTTGACAGAGATGTATCTGGTTAAGTTGCTTTTTAACACGATTTAGCAAGTAATAGTGATGATGCAGACAGCTTGTTTCAGATAAAGCTGCAGCAATTGTTGGGAACCACTAGGCAACAGAAAGTTAAACAATGGTAGTTTTCAGGGACAGAATGAGTCACTGTTAGGCAGGAACAACAAGGGAAACAAGCAACAATTACAGGTTACTCAAGTTTTTAAGATTCTAGTTTATACTGGTCAGTACTGTTGTGGGAAGTCAGTATGGAGGCAGAAGAGTGTACTAGTGGTGCTTTTGTTCAAACAGGTTGCAGTATTGGTAGAGCACAAGCATCTGAATGTCATAAAACAACCTATTAAACAAAATATGGCATTCGCTTTGTACTGTATGATCTGTATGAATTGGACCAAGATCTGTTGCTATGGAGATCCGAGATACTTCCTGTTAGCACAAGAAGTACAGTTCCAGGAAACTTTAGTGTTTCTTATCATCATATGAAAGTGTTTCTGGATAAGTATTCTTTCTTACAAAGAAGTTGTTTTGATCCATTTCGGATTCATAAGAAGACAGTGAAGTGTAGCCTCAGAGAAATTGGTATAAAATCAGTATTGAAAGTCAATCAGGGCATGGGACTTAACATTAAACCAGGACAAAAGTTATGTTCCAGGTGTGTTAAACTGCTAATAAATGAAGAATATTCTGATAATTTACATGACAGTGATGAAGAGTATCAGCCACCTACGACCACAGTGGATGAGCAATTAAATACTTCAGTGACTGCTCTTGGTTTGTCTCCCACGAAGACACACAAAGTTGGGAAAAAGAGACAGGCCCAGCTATAGTAGAAGAAAACTACAAGAAGCTCAAATGGAATTAAAACACAAAATAGCTGACACACTAATGGTGGAAGAGCAAGAACTTATCTGCTCCAAAGGAACAGAACTCATGCCAGAAATGCTCTGATATGGACAAAATTGAGATTGATTTGAAAGAAAAATGTGCCATATCCACACACCAGAAAAAAGTAGCTATTCTTACCCTTGCACCTTCCAGCTGGTCTATTGACTACACTGCAAATGAATTCAACATTTCTACATAGATGGTAAAGCAAGCTAGGAAAATAAAAACAACCCATGGAGTGCTTCCACAACTTCAGCAGGCTCAGTGTAAGCAATTGAGTTCAGAAATAAAAGTGCTAGTGTCGGAGTTTTATGAAAATAATGACTACAACCGAATAATGCCTGGAAAAAAAGACTATGTAATGGTGAAAATGGGAAATGTACGTGTACAGATGCAAAAACGACTGTTGCTATGCAACATATCAGAACTATATGTAGAATTCAAGGAAAAGTATCCCGATACCAAAGTAGGTTTATCATTGTTTTTCAATCTTCGGCCAAAATGGGTTGTGCCTGTAAGTGCAAGAGGCACACACAATGTTTAATGTTTGTGTATGTGAGACCCATCAAAATGCTAAGCTGATGTTTGCTGCTATAAAGGATTCTGGTCTGGATTACAAAGGTGCAATGAAGCTGCTAGTGTGTGACATCAGTTCCTACCAGTGCATGATACACAGGTGTGAAGTGTCCTGGTAAGGCAAATCTTGCAGAACACATGAATAACAAACTGTATGGTGAACTCCTTATGGATGTTGATGAACTTGTTTCTTATAAACAATGGACACACATGGATCGCACAAGTCTTGAAACAAAGCAAAGTACAGTGGAAGATTTTGCTGAAATGTGTTTTCAAAAAACGGACAAACTGACCACACACAGCTTCACAGCAACAGCATAATCAGCTTATCTCCAGTTTTGTAAGGATAATTTGAAACAAGATGAAATTATAGTAATACTAGACTTTTCTGAAAATTATGCATTTATAGTTCAAGATGCCATCCAACGATATCATTGTAACAACAGTCAAACAACTCTGCAGCCATTTGTGATTTATTATAGAGGTGAATCAGCTGGTGTGTCTGTCATGAACCTGTGCGTTTTTAGTGACTGTGTAATTCAAGATACCACTGCAGTTCATGCCCACATTCGCACTGTCACGGCATATGTGAAAAACAAGCTGCCTCACATAGATTTCGCAAAATACTTCAGTGATGGGGCAGCTAGTCAGTACAAAAACTGTAAAAATCTCAAATTTATGCATGCATTACCATGATTTTCAGATTCACACAGACTGGAATTTTTTCGTGACAAGTCACGGTAAAACTGTATGTGATGGTATTGGTGCTATCATTAAGCGCATGGCATCACGAGCTAGTCTGCAGCACCCTACAGAAGCTCACATTCTAACACCTCTTCAATTATTTACCTGGGTACAGAAAAATATCTCTGGCATACAATCATTCTACGTTTTGAACGATGCGGTGAAATCAGTCGAAGAGTTGCTAAAAAGCAGACTAGAACACATTAAAACTGTTGCAGGCACAAGGAGCTATCATCACTTCTCTCCAGCGGACTGTGAAGCAGAAGGTGATGTATTTGTGAACTTCATGGCACCAGCAGGACCAGCAAGATCATTTCATTGGCCACGTTTGGCAGACAGGTGTTTGATTCCTTTTGAACATATTCTTATGACAGTTCCAGTTCCTACCACAGTGTCAGGATGACAGTACAATTTGCCACTTAATGTACAGAGTACAGTAGCTAAGGTGTGGGAGAACTCCTGTTCGAAGCACAATCGACTGGTTTTAAGCAGTTAAGGTGTAGTAAACATTAATGATAGGTTGTGTTAATCTGTCTATATGTTGTTGCTTAGTGATTAAACAGTTGTGGGAGAGGATAAGAAGAGGCAGAACAGTTTACAATATGTTTTTACAAAATTGTGTTGTGGAACAATGGCCACATCACCAAATACATCTGTCAACTTCCATAGTACACAAATGTCTTGCAATAACATGCTGAAATTTTGAGATATATATCATTATGGTCTACTTATACAGTGTGTGAAATTTGGTTTGGATATCATTTGTTCCTTTTGTGCTACCACACTTCGAAAATCCATGTTTTTCAGGTAATTTTTCAAATTTTTGTATTTTCATGTGCATGTAACTCAGTTTTTGTGACTGATATGGACATGAGTTCTGTGTCTGTTTAGGCCACATTAAGCTTACCACAAAAAAATTATACCCTTTTTGAGTGAATTATATTTTGTATAGAGGGCACCTACAATATGTACCTTTTAACGTACTACATTTTTTAATCACATTTTGGAATTTTTTATTTTCCCTCAGAAATATGTTGGTGTTTTGATTCATGGAGTGTGTTCTCTAAATGGACATTACTGGGTTGTAAAAATTTCACTGGACTGTGTGGAATAGTTCCAAAGTTATTAAGACCTGAAAGACCTGAAGATACATTGCCAGATGCGGGTTGCAATTTCCGGGTCACGCCACCTTCTTTCACAAGTCATAATTCTGGAACTAACTGGCAGGGGAAACTAATACTTTGTACACGAGTGTTCCACACATGGTAGAATTAGTGTACTGAATTTCAGTCAAATCTGAGACTATGAGCTGGAGCCCCTGGTTGAACTGACATGGAATGACCCATGCAACACTTTTTATGCGAGACAGATGTGGGTTTTCAAGAGTGCCTCCGAAAATTCTCAAGGATGTCTCAGATGAAGACTTGGGTGACAGCAACAATTCAAAACTTCAAAATAGTTAATGATCGTGACGCTTATTTGAAGAAGGAAACTGAACACAATGAAGATGTCATAGCTTATGACGATGGAGAAGCATACTAGTTCTGTAAGTACAGATGTCTTCTATGGAGAAAATAGCAGTCACCAGCTAACTAAGAACAAAGCAACAATAATTGTTTTTTAAGAAAAGAAAAGAAACCATGTGCCTTTTGTGCTCTTCATTTGAAAAGTAAATACAAGATATCTGTGTCAATAGTGTGGTGTTCCAATTTGCTTGGAATGGTTCATAGTCTCTGAAATGCTTGGATGCTGAAAGTGATTAAAACATGATTTGGATCCTCATAGGAATAAATAATTACTTAAAATGAAAATGAAGCAAAGTTTCTCCCTTCATAAACTTGTGGATTGCAATAGTCGCTCCATGCTGACATGATAAGCAGTAAACTCAAAACTGATTTAACACACAATTTCTCATAAATGATATGTGTTTTTCCATACAGCTATGTTGTGAATCTATATTATTATCTCCCTGATGATGAACAGTGAGTAGTTAGAGAGCTTGCTATCTACGGTTATTTTAGTAATACTTAAAATAAAAATATGTTGGAAATTTTGCTAAGTTTTTAACTGTCTGTTTTAAATCATGTATTCTTTACAAAAAAAATCAAATTTTCCATGAAGTCTACTTCCAGGAAGTGTAATGAACAACCTGAAGTCATGAAGATATATATTCACCAATGTAGTACCAATATAGTAGTTTCACATACAAAACATAAAACAGCAGTTTGAGAGATGCCTCTGTAGTAACTGTGTTTTGTCAAAGTCGGTAGTAGTTAGTTAAGTGTTGCAACCAACAAAATTTATATTTATCAAATACAATGAATGTGTTCCTGACAGATCAAAATTGTGTGCCGCACCAGGACTCAAACCTGGGATCTCTACCTCTCACTAACAAGTGTACTACTGATTGAGTTATTAAGCACAACTCATGATCTGCTCTCACAGCTTAACTTCCAGCAACACCTCATCCCCTAAGTTCCAAACTTGACAGAAGTTTTCTTGCATACCTTGTGGGACTATCAATACAGCAGTAGGTATGGATTGAGAGTCATGCTTGGATAACTCAGCCAGTAGAGCACTTGCTCTTCAAAGGCACATGTCCCTGGTTTGAGTACCAGTCTGGTTTTGTTTTGATCTGGCAGCAAGTGTCAAATTAGTGCATATTCCACAGCAGAGTGAAGATTCAGATTGGATGATGGCGAAATCACTACATGAAACCATAATTCAGTTGAAAATAGGACAAGGTGAGCAAGTGAGAGAACAGGAAATTACCAACAGCAGATGCTCACAGTTAAGTAAATACTGTCCCTCTACACAGAGGGTGGCTCACAAAATAGGTAACTTTTTTTTTAATAAACACTTTACTGTCAAGACAAACTCAAAGGAGCATATACTAGATTGTAAAATACTCTGTAGAGAATTGTTCTAACTCAACACATGCTCAGTATGTCCACTATTTGGATTCTGAGTTTCTTTCACATGAACACTGATGTTAGCAATAAAATACTGGGAACACTACTCTCCTAGCAACGGTATCGAGAATTACACATCATTTCTTAAACTCATTCGTTTCTCCAAGTTCTATTTCAACTGCTTTTGAGATGCTCAATAGGATATCAAGTGCAACTCATAAATTATCTATAATATAAATGGTGACACATTTCGTACACCACACATTTCGTTGGAAGCGTCTATGTGCCCAAGGCAACAGCTCATTACTGGCTAAAAGGCATTTACTTCAATCGTATAATGCTACATTGGATAACTACTGCAAAGTATTTGAATGAAAGCATTTCCATGTGACACTACTAACTAGTCTGTTCTTTTGACTCAGGTTCATAATGACTGCAGCTAAAGTCTACAGCAGGACCAGTGGTGGTTATGGTCGTGTTTCTCTAATGCTCATACATTGGTGATCCATCAGTCCCACACAGCCAACAGGGTGATACTATTATGTAATCAACGATAAGTGAGAAAAGAGACAATGAATTTCTAGCAGCTAAATAGAAACTATTCTTTCTGATTTTGTGACAATTATTTAACCCCCTCCCTCCTCCACTAACTGGGAGTATGTCACGAATTACAAGGTTGAGGGATGTGGTCAGTTTGGAATCAGATTGGTTGCAAGTTGGCAAAGCCAACAAATGTAAAGCTAAGAAACCTGTTGTGGTTCCAGACTGATCTGCAGCTTAGGCCAGGGTTTAGGTTAGACTGCAAAGTGAAAGTTTTACTCATAAAAATTAATTTAATGATCTGTATTGTCACATATATTTCTTTCATCAAAATATTGCATGAATTATAAGGTTGTGATTGGGTTGGGATCTAACACAGATTAAATGACAATAATAACCAGGGTTGTCTGAACCTTTGCCTGCTTCTTTTTTTGACTGTGTTACCATTTTGGATGTTGTGATATATTGGCATTAGAATGTGACAATATACCCTCAAAACAAGTTGTCCGACTGCTTCTCTCTCATTGGCTGTGTAGGTCCATCAGCTGACACACTCTCTTTCCACCCCACCATACATCATGGTGAGCACTAACAATGTTGCTGCACGGAACACATAACAACGTCAATGATTGATGCTTTGTGCATTCACTTGTGTGCCAGACAGGAATATGTACAGCTATGTAAATGTGAGACTCAAAATAGTTATATTATTTTGACAGTTAAGATTTATTTTAAATTGTGCTCATCAAGAGAGAAAATGACCACTTTTTCTATTTCCTGATGCTGCAACCAAAGAACGTCATGGTGAAATGGAACATGAAAGCGCAATTCTAGACTGTAATTTCCGTGAAAAGAGCTGTGTACAGCACGAATAAAATAGCTTTGTGACTGACACATTGCAGTGGCAGGGGACAGCAATGCTGGCATGCAGCCAGCCACACTTTACAAGGTTTTTACTGTGCCTGGAAAACACACAATGCCTGAAGCATGTGGCACTAGAGCAGGCTGTTCCAGCACAAGTGCACATGGGCAAATTGCTGACGAAGAGGTGATCTTGCAGCCAGGCTGCAGTATACACGAGTGTACTCCAATGGTCGAGTGTACGTGGACAGGAGTGGCCAAGCAACACAGACATGAGCAACAGGGCCGAGTGGCAGCCAGCCTACAATACCTGTGTCTACCCACAAGTGTGATGAGGGGCAGGCAGGGCTGGATGGCCTCATGGGCCAGCACTGGAACAGCCTACACCAGAGAAAGAACTAAAACTGGCTAGTCCCCTACCACTAAGCATGCTTCAAGATACATCCCGAAGTTAATTTAAGCAAACTATTCCGAGACCAACAAACCTGAGCCAAGAGAGAAAACCATCTTCAAACTGATTGAATGTATTTTGTTCTCACATTATGTTCATTTTCCACAAGGTATTTCTCTACAGCCCATGTAATGAGCAAATCACCTAAGAACACCTGATTTTACAAAACAAAATTAACTGTTTGAGCGTACCTATTGAGAAACTAGTTGTTTACTGACCAACCACTTTCATGGAGCTAGTAAAATTATGAGTAAAGAAGTACCTAATTGTTACATTCCATCCAGGATATTCCATTGTTTGAAGTACTTAATAATACTGATGGCAGGCAATGAAAATTTCGTAACTTCATTTTGTTAAATTTTGCAGGTGAATGAAAAACGGTTTCTTAAAAAATAATGAGGTGATACAGAAAGTAGCTACATGTGTAACTGTGTAGTAAAGCCTTGTTATTGGCAGATTAGGGAAATACATGTGCATTCAAATCTCTCTTTGATTACAGAGTTTCTGGTTAGCAGCATTATGAGTTTTCACAGACAGAGTTACGAAGTTTTCATTGCCTACCATCGATTTATGTTTAGCTTATTTCTCTCAACTTGATTTCCCATAAAGACGAAGCTTTGGCTATTGGTGTCATGTGCAGATTTATTTTGATGAACATGGAATGACAGGGCTGGGAAAACAATACTGACATTCAAATAGGCTTGAAATTTCCTGATAAACTGAAGCACTTGTTACAGCATCAATGTTACTCAAACGATCAAGTGACATCTGACTCTTGCAGCACTTCTGCAAGGGCTACGTGAGAAACTATGAACTAGCCACAACAACAATCTACTGTTTGGTAATGTATGACAAATTTGTGAAACAGTGGACGAAACATAATTAAATTCTATTATCTAACATACTCCTGTTATATTTGAACACGTTTGCAATAATGGTTCTCATATATCTATGGATACCATATACAAACACTGACACTTCTTTTTACGTAAAGACAACATTCAAAAGCGAAAATGTTTTAATTCAGGATACATTACTTGATTCTCAGCCCAGATCAACATTTTATTTGATTATGAGAGAGGGCAATGATATACTAAGTGCTTTATTAATTAGAAATTCAGTCTATGTTCATATATTACAACACCAGTTGGAAATGTTGCCAACTTTAGATCATCATGGCAACATTCAGATGAAACAAAGAATGAAATGCCTAACAAATGAAATATATTACTTCAGTGGCAAGACCGTTCATGGATAAAGTACCAACAGACGTCAGTAGATCAAAGGCCAACGAAAGTTCGAGAACTGGACTCAATCGTGATTGTGATATTTCATTTATGTATTAACTGCTGTTGTTACATATAACTTGCACTCTAGAAGACATGGCAGTCTGTTTTTCACAGCTGCTCAGCACATCACAATGGAAGGGTTGGAGAGGAACAGTGTTACCAGTTTGTCTGAGAACTGGATGAGTGTGGGGGAGGGAGAGTACTAGTGAACAGGTAGCAAATTACATCACATTGCCAACCATGGGAATCTATACTGTGTACTTTGGCTAAACTGCAGTTTGCCTGAAACCATTTGTGGTTTGAATTGAACTTACTTTAAAATTGGACAAGCAGTCAAAAATAGTATTCATTTTTGCACGAGATGGTAAATGTCTAGACAGGGGCCAGTGGCATACTTGTGTGTTTCATGCTTCAATATTGTTGACACTCACCAAAATGTATGACAGGAACAAAAGGGATGTTTCAGCTGCTGGTTCTACACAGCAGACGTGGTGAGCAGACAATATATTTGGAAGCAAGAGACATTGTAAAGTCCCCTGTAAGAGAGTGAACTGTCAAATTTGCCCTTGTCTAGCTGCAGATTTATCAAACAGGCCCTTAGGCATTTGTCAATTTAACCTCACATTCAAAGCAGATGCTTTTTGTGTATGTTGTATTTTGACACTAGTTGGAATGGCTACAAATGTAGATAAGGCATTTCTAACACGGACACTGGCACTGAGTTTAAAGTAGTAGTAAACAAGATACTGGTCCAGGTAATTAGAGAGAAATATACACACGAAAACCTGTTAAAAATGTTACACTCAGAGTCTGATAACTACATCAACTTTCTGCAGATGGACTGTGAAGCTTTCAATAATTTGTTTAGAGCTATTTCACCCTCACACTGAAAAAGAAGACCCAAGTACGCAAAATTTTACTCTTTCTTACTTGCTCCACAACATGGGAAGAAAAGCACCCACTGTCCCTGGAAGAACTGGAGAATGTCGATTTTTTAAATTTCATTCCAATCATACTTTAATGTGCAGGATGTTGATTTTCTTCTTAACCTCTTCCTTTGTAATATTTGGCTGGAAAGATGTGACATTGGTACTGTTTTGGTAACTGCCAGTGATATTTCATTTTTATCCTTGATCAAAGTTTCCACAGCTGTGGGAAGTCATGATGCAGTGAGATAAATTGTAATACAACTATTTTTCACTAAACACCTGCAGCAAAACATCGACACAAACAACATTAAACTTTGCGTCAGAGTTTCTTGCAAACACTTCAAATATGGTCCATGCTGACAAACATGTCAAATAGCACTGTATACAGTCAAATGTTTGGCAAACATAGTAAAGTTTGGCCAACTGACAAATCATGTGCGGAGGTCTTTACATTCTCATCAGTAGAGAAGTGAAGTACGATGTATGTTCGGCAGAGGAGGTGTGTGTGTGTGTGTGTGTGTGTGTGTGTGTGTGTGTGTGTGATGGGGTGAGGCGTGTTCTCAGGTATCATCGTAAAACCACAACCTCAGAAACTGCAACATATTTGGAAGAAACAGTCAAATATTTGTGATAACCAAATATATAAATTTCACATCAGTGCTATTAGGGTGGCGATACCAGTAACAACAGGATCCTTAAGCAAAAGAGATAGGAAAGGAAATGGTCTGCGAAATAATGTAAGCTCTCTCTTTTTGTGTATTTTGTTTCTCTTTGTATTATCAAAATGCAGACAACTTGTAAATGGCATAAATTTAGAATAAATATTATGTTAACTTTATAAGCAGATATTGTATGTCAATAAAACAGTTGGTAATTTTGATTAGTTAGAATTTAAGCAGATACTTTACGCCAATAAAAAAGTTTGTAATTTTGATTAGTCAGAATATGTTAAAAATAAATTTTTCAAGGTGGCTCCTTGAACAAAAGAAGGGATGCTGTTGTCTTCTATTCAGTGTCATCCTATTCTCTGGTAAATATGGCATGTAAGATCTTTCTGTTCACATTGTGCTGCTGATTTTGGAGTTATATGATGCACAAGGAAACATCATCAATTTGACCTCATATTTTAGGGAGAAAAAGGCACACTTGCAACATATCAGCCCTGCAATCGATCCTGAGAGAAAATTTGGACCATAATTCTTTTAGTAAGCAGTCATAACCTTCTGAACATACAGCTTTTAAACTTTTGCATGCACAGGTTGTATGTCACTTGCTCTGACCCACTGCAACTGGCTTAATGCCCGAGTGTGAAGTACTTATATCGGAGTGACAACCAGCACCCTTCTATTTTTCGCATATTGATGACAAAGTAAGAGTAGGAGGGAGGAAAACACGTCTGCGGAACATATTTTACAATCTTATTCAATAACATGTTCTGCATCAAAAAGATGTAAGCAATATGAGTACATAATATGTCAACCTCATGCACATATTTGTTCAACAATGCGTGTTTCAAAATGAATATCAGGGTTTTAAAGCTTTGTAACATTTGCTACATTCAACCTACAATTGCAAATAATACATAAAATGAAAGAGCAACTCAAACAGTTTTGTTCATATACCTATCAGCATGTCTTGTTTCCTGAGTCTTCCATTAGAAAGCATTAGTAGGTAAGATGGAGAATAGTGAACACAAAGTTCTGTGTTTTACAGTTTGCAAGGACTGAATCTGTTATTACAGTGCAACGTGTGAACTGTGTTAGGTGCCACTGTAATCCTATAAGTGATGATAAAATCTGTAGAGGACACCATCAGATGTTTGAAAATACTAGCTGTATTTGCAAAGGGAAGAGTACGGGATGACAGAAAGTGAATGAGGAATGTGCGGACTGAGTGTCTATTTCTCTGTTGGAAGAAGTGAGCCACAGAACTTTATCAGGTAACAAGGTGGTGCACCGCCTCACTGGCATAACTCAGTACACAACTGGTTCAATAACACTGAACTAAGCTGCTGGATGACAGTGCTTGTTTCATATGACTCCCATGATCACCTGATCTGATGCCATGTTATTTTCATCCTTTGAGAAAAAAAGGGGGGGTGTTATAAAGAATCATGTATATGAGCCTCCATTACCAGCTGATCTAGCCGACTTTATAAAAAAACCTGAAGCAGTTGTTGCAACAATTATTCCAGACACACTTATCATTGTTTGGGAAGAACTCACCAATCAACTAAATGTGCACCCTGTGGCAAATGGTGCTCAGATTGGACCCTTTTGAAAGATACTGACTAAGAAACCTTTGCTCTGATGTATTATTTCTAATTGTAAGTTGAATATAATAATGCTACAAAGCCTTAAAACCCCAACAATAATTTTGAAACACACACACACACACACACACACACACACACACAGACACACAGACACACACAGAGAGAGTAGCAACTATCAGGTAACAAAACAAAACAACCAAGTGGCGATTCCAGGAAAAAAAAAAAAAAAAAACTAATTGAACTACCATAAATGTGAAGTTTCCATCAATTAATTTTTTTCAAGTTTTGGACATTTACACAGTGTATATATTTTTTGGATCACTCTGTATACATACCTCAAAATCAAAGTTAAGAAAATCAATTTATCTACATCAATCGTGTTGAAGAATAGTGCAACTCCTGCAAATGTATTTTTTAACAGTGGCAGCTCTCAACTCTGATGAAAATAACGCACAACGACGATATTAATTATTAAGCATTTAGTGCCAAATACGATCTAATCAGATCGTGCAAAAGTGCCACGTACGATCTAATCGTACTGCCGTTTTCGCGCACTTTTCTTTCAAACTATGGCACAGATCGTGGTATATCAATGTCGTGAAGACAAACCAAGGTCGAAAGATAGTCGTCAAGTACTTCGTTTCGATTGTTGATGCCAATAATCGATATTTTCTAGTTCCAAACACAAGGTTGTTTTTCGTTCATTTCGAAGGTACTACGGCGCCGCCAAGGAAGAAGTCTTGTTTGAGTGCAGTGTATACTGCGGGAAGTAGTGAAGGTGAGAACAATTTTGCAGGTTTTTTGGACAGT
Organism: Schistocerca cancellata; assembly: GCF_023864275.1. Classification (NCBI taxonomy): domain Eukaryota; kingdom Metazoa; phylum Arthropoda; class Insecta; order Orthoptera; family Acrididae; genus Schistocerca; species Schistocerca cancellata. The sequence goes on from NC_064626.1 coordinate 156,330,846, forward strand.
GGATCAATCTACGAGTGGTCTAGTGGTGATATCTCATCATGTGAGTTATCAATAGCCGAATCTGCACCAAACACCAGCAAAGACGATTTTGAAGAATTGACTGCAGCCAGTGACACGTTTGCTGAAATTGGAACTGATGAGTTGGACAATCCTGCTCCTCACCACTTCACGTTTTTGGAATTACCAGGCCCCAAAAATGTACCAATAAATGCTACGCCAATTGATTTTAACAACTTGTTTTTTACAGTGCAACTGTTTACAATAATGGCAACAGAAACAAACAGGTATGCTCAGCAATTTCTCGAAGCAAACGTAAACTTATCAATGAACTCTCATGTGAGAAAGTGGTATCCTACCTCAGTGCCAGAAATGAGGGCTTTTGTGGCAGTAATACTAAATATGGGACTCGTAAAGAAACCAACAATTTTTAGTTACTGGTCCACACATGAAAATATGGCAACCCCATGGTTTTCCCCGAATGTTTTCGTGAAATTGATTTCAGTTTCTCCTAAAATTTTTCCGCTTGACAGACAATACAAAATTGCACCCTCCTGGGCATCCAGTGTATGACCCCACTGCAAAGTTTGATATTATGCTGAACATTGCCAATAATGTGCTTTGTCACCTTTATACACCTCATCAACAGCTGAGTGTTGACAAAAGTCTTGTTAGCTCTAAAACTCAACCAGTATCTCCCTAATAAATATCACCACAGATGGGGTGTAAAGTTCTGGATGCCATGTGATTCTGTGGTGAACTAGTGCCTTGGATTTTGTGTGTACCGTGGAGCAAGAAGTGAAGCTGACAGAGTGGAGGTAAAAGAGCACGGATTAGGCTATGTAGTTATTACAAAATTACTTGCTCTTCGAAATTACATGAACAAGGGGTACTACATTTTCTGTGACAATTTTTTCATACCAATTCCAGTAGTGGAGAAACTGTATTCCATGGGAACCTTCCTCACTGGCAGAATATGGAGGAACAGAAAATTTCTCCCACCTAATCTTTTTCCAAATTTGACATTGGGCAGGTCAAATTCTTTAGAAAGGTCTTTGTGCTTCTCTTGGCTTCAGGGAAAAGAAGTCACAGAAAAATCCAGTTCTGCTGATCAGTTCCTCTTCTACTGCAACAGTGTCAGAGAGAAGTACTCACAAACGACAACCTTTGAAGAAACCTGATGTCATATTTCAATATAATAAATACATGGGAGTGAGTTATTCCTCAGATTTGATGACTTATTGTTATCTGGATGAGAGGAAGACTGTGAAATTATAGAAGAAACGTTTTCAGCATAATTGGCAGAATGTTTCTGAATGCTCACATTCTTTATACAGAAAATCTATCTTCGTCCGAGAAATCACTCACACATCTGAAATTCAACAGCAAAATCATCTGCACGTTGTCCCAGGAGTGGTTCAAGATAAAAAAAAACTTAGCACCCACTACATCAAGTGCAAATGCAGCACCCCCTACAGCGTACGGTGTAGAAATACTACCGGGATAGAAGGAACGAGCCTGTGTTGTGTGCTCTACAAAAGATATGAGGCGACGATCAAGAACAATGTGTGTACTCTGTAAGAAGGGATTATATCCCAAATGTGTTGGTCAACATTTATGTGTCAATAAACATTTGTGTGTCAATAAATGATTCTACAACTTAACTGGTATTATGTTATTTTCTGTTGGAACTAGTGACAGATGTTTTGCCCATTTTTCACATCAGTTATTTCAGGGTGCATTATTTTCTAAAATATGTGACAGAAAGACACAAACAAATATTACATCATTCAGAATACTATGTAGATTGATAATATGAACACAAATTTTAAGTTCAATTATATCACATGTGGCTAAATACGACTTAAAACCAAAGTTTAAATTTTTTCCGTACAAAAACTCTAATACAAATATTGTTTTCTTTAGAAGTATGAGGCCTAATGGTGTACTCTACTCATATTTCTGTAGCTGAAAGAAAAAAAATTAAGGTCCTATGACAAACAGATCAGATTTTATGGTAAGTTTAACAAACTTCCGCACTTCAATACAAAATCGCCTGGCACTTTTCAACTGATACCATGAAAATTGCATAGCACCAAAAGGATTAAGTAGGGTTACACTACTACTTTAATGACACATTCAATCATGCCATTAATTTACACTGTGTTTTTGAATCACAACATAGAAGAGTTCATAGCAAAAAGATCTCTGGCACCTGCTACAGGTTAAAAACCTTGCACTCTGACAATGAACAAAGAAGCACTATCACTTTTTGGTTCACAGACACTATGAACACAAATCTCTTACTCACTCTGCTGTATAGCACTTTGCGTATGGTCATTAGGTGACTGCAGGAGGGTAGAGCAAGTGCCAATTGGTGTACAGGAATGTTTACAAGCTGTACATTCAGAAGATCTTAACAGCATAGTAGCAGAATAATGTCCTAAATTTTTGCATAGGGCCATTTCCTTGGGCTGAAATCCCCTCCTTAAAATATGAGGTCATGTTGGTGGTGATTCCTTGTCAGTTCACAGACATTCATGTGGCTGTCCAAACAAATTTACCATCAAGTACACCAATCAACCCAAAAAGTGTACACACATAGGGTGCAAGCCAAATTTAGTAAAATATGATTTACGGAGACAACAACGTCCCCCCCCCCCCCCCCACACACACCCGCACCCGCGCGCGCACACACACACACACACACACACACACACACACACACACACACACACACACACACAGAGAGAGAGAGAGAGAGAGAGAGAGAGAATACAGCATGCTAACTACATCAAACATAACCCAATTTCAATGAGACACAATCAATCACATAACAGAATTTAGCACAAAAGGTATACAAGCAAGTGAAAGCTAAACATTAAATGGAACATCAAATTGAAAGATAGTTCTACTACAAACACTAGTTTCAATATCAAAATGACAGAACAATATAAGCCTACAGGTACAAAAATATACTGCACCTCTTCCTGCTAGGCGATGAAATTTTCTCCATGTGAGTGGCCCAGACACTGTGTATGGCGCTTCCCACAATCTTGTCGTGCATTTCTTCTGGATAGCTTCTTGAAGCAGAGGTTGCAGAGTTTTCATCACCCTCACTATGTCCTGATTACACTGTGGTCCCATTGCACGCAAATATGGCCACCGATGTACACAAGGTACATTAGCCCCTTTTCCACTGTTCTGCATCATCTGCTGCCTTTGCTGCATTTCCTCAACCTTACACATTGCTACAGTTGTACTTTCCAATAGCGCTTGCCTCCCTTGTTCTAGTGCCATGCAAGTCACTTCATTGCTGTCCGTAAATTCTAGCACGTTCACTGTCGTACCATATGGGACGGCAGGGCCTGAACTTCCACGGAACTGCTTCGACGCACGATAGAGTGAGTTACTGGAACTCTGGACGATAACACACTGTTCCCTTACGAGTTCTATAACATTCTGCGGTACCTGGTCCACTAAATCACTAGCACCACCATTTTCTGTACTTGATTTTTCACTACTAGAAAGCAAGTAGGCCATAATTGACCCCTTCCGACGTTCACTCGGGTCTTCAGCGATTCCTGTAATTTCCTGTTCGTCTTCATAGAACAGACCAGAACGGTGAGAAAGTCTTCTGTTCACAACAGCACTAAAACCACAACTACAGCGAATAGGATCCTCTTCAGCAGCTCCATTCATGACAGACGTTCCACCGTGATGTCCTGGAGATGAACCCATCATTCCGTAAGGTGGAGGTGGTCCACCCATTCCTATACTTCCCATTGACAAGAAGGGAGATGTAGGAGGATATGGTAAAGAAGTAGCAGGTGGCTGAGAAGGTGGCTCTGGCAGATAGATCCCCGCATCAGCACCACGGATGTTCCCAACTACTTTGAGACCAGCATTACACACACAAAGTGTACAACTGTCAAAGTTGTGATCTCTAAATATATTGAGTGCAGTATCACTGAGTAATATATTGACAACAAGCGAATTGGCTTCAGGGGCACGGGCCATAATGGGTGTGGGAACTGGCTCAACAGAATTCAAATTTTTATTGAGGTAGGAAGATGCAGTGGAAGTAGCCGGACTGGGAAGTTCATAAGGTGGTGGAGGAGGGCAAGGAGTCCTGACACCACCTCCACGGAACTGTGACTGCATATGAACAGGAAGCCCTCCACTGCTCATGGCAACAAGAGTCATTGGGCTCGGAGGGAAGGGGCCAGCTGGAGATATCGCTCTCGGGTGCGGAAGCTGGGTGTGGTGAGGATGTGGATGATGGGGGTGGGATACCTGAGTTGTATGCGGATTGCTAGAAACTGAGTTAGGTCTAGAATTTGTACCAGCATTTGAGGAAACCGGGATGTTATTTGAATGACTCGATGATGCTGACTTCTCACTGACCTGCTGTACAGGAGGATATTGCCACGACGGTTTGTAGACACAGTTCGTTGGTAAATTCACAGGGGGTAAACTCTGGCTTGGTAAGTTTGTCAGAGGTGCATATTTTGATGAGCCAACAAATCTATAAATTGTTGGAGGCCGAAAAACGTAAGACCAGTCCTCAATATTTTCCTCTTGTGGACTGCCCATATTAGGATAAATTTCTTGTTTGAACCTGGTACTACACGTAACTGAAAGGCTTTCAGTTAATTCACCAAGAGCACCATCTGATAAATGACCACAAGGTGAAGCAATAGGGTTGTGCTCCATTGACGGAGGTGTGGGAAACATTTTAGACAGTTCTTCAGGACGAAGAATTCCAGATCCTCCACAGCTGTTCAATGATGTATTGCCTCCACTTCCTCTTGGGGGTTTAACCAGCAAACTGGTAGATGCTGTATCATCTGACAGACCTGCAGGCTTGTTTGATCCTGGAGGAGTCTGCACCTGCAACTGCCAACAAATTTTCATTGTTTAATTTATGGAGAGCTATGAATAAGTTCACTGATAACTCTAAGCAAACATGCAAAACTACTATTAGATTATGCATAAGTTTTAGCATTTTTTTGTCCATGTTGGTCATCATCTGCTGTCATTTGTTATTTGGAGTACACAATTTGTAAATATATCTCAAATTATAGCAGTTTAAATAAGGATTATCCTATCTGTGGGCTAAAGCTCCAAGCAGAACAAAAGTAATATTACCGACAGCTTTCTGAATGCAGTGACACTTATGCAGAAAATATCATTAGAAGAAGGCAGCTGAAGATTCTTAACTTTTCCTCTACAGAACTCCATGCTCTATGTTCCCTAAAAGCTGATGACTCCATCATTATCCTACCAGCAGATGAAGGACCTACCACTGTGGTACTTGACCAAAAGGAGTGTTAGTGAAAGTCTGACATCTCTACATACAGCATCTGCCATCAAGATACCATCCCTGTGATTCGAACTGACCTGCAGTCCCTTCCTAAAACATCAGGCCCCTTGCAAGGACTAACAGCTCAATCCATAGAACCTCTCACCCGACCCAAACCACGCACCCCCATTTCTTCTTAAGGTCCACAACCCCAATCATCCTCGCTGTCCTATAGCTGCTGGCTTCAAAGCACCCACCAAACATATATCTGCCTTAGTTGGTCAGCACCTGCAACCTATAGTACAAAGACCTCCCTCCTATATCAAAGATACCAACCATTTTCTGGCTCATTTGAAATCCGTGCCTGTCCCACTACCACCACACACCTTGCTTGCCACCTTCCTCTATACCAACATCCCCTATGTAGATGGTCTGTCTGTTGCTGAACATTTCCTCAGTTAGCGCCCACCTGATACCCAAATTGTGACATCCTTCCAACTCACGTTAATCAACTTTATACTTACCAACAACTACTTCACCTTTGAGGGACAGACATACAAACATATCAGGGGTATGGCCATGGGAAGCAGGATGGCTCATTCCTATGCCAACCTTTTCATGGGATGCTTGGAAGGGGCTTTCTTGCGAACCACAGGTCTTCAGCCCCTGGTTTGGTTTAGATACACTAATAACATTTTTACCATATCGACTTATGGTGAGGCTGATTTGTTGAATTTCCTGGAATCTCTGACTATCATCTCCCAGTTAAATTTAATATGGTCCTATTCCAAATCCCATGCCACTTTCCTTGATGTTGATCTCATCTTCACTGAGGACCAGCTATACACTTCTGTCCGCATTAAACTTACTAACAAACAATAGTACTTACATTGTGACAGTTGCCATCCTTTTCATGTCAAACATTCCCACCCATACAGCCTTGGCATTTGAGGCAAACATATTTGTTCTGATGCAGACTCTTTACAGCAATATACCTTCATTCTCACCTCAGCTTTCACTGGATGTAACTATTCCACTAGTCTAATTCAAAAGTAGACTTCCCGGGCATCATATCCAATTGCGGTAATGCTGACCACTCCAAAAAACAACTTTGCAGCACACCACTGCTCACCCTGTGACCATCCCCGCTGCAAGACTTGCCCTATGCACCCTCCTACCACTGCCTATACCAGCCCTGTAACTGGCAAAACATATACTATCAAACAGACAGCCACCTGTGAAATGACACTTTATATACCAGCTGTTACGTAAACACTGTTCCGCTTTTTACGTCGGCATACATGTAATATCCAGTTGCAGTGCATGCTCTAGAAGATCACAATTGTGAGCTCGGTGCTTGTTTCACCACACACACCAGACCCCAGAACTCCACAGGTGAAAACCAGCGCTACAATATATCCTTCGTTCTCATCAACCACTTGGTCTTAATTTATGTTAATTCCTTCCGTCTCAGCATTTCTTCACAGTAACTAGTCTTTTCTTCACTCCTTTTTAGTTTTACACATTTTTCATTGCCTTACCCATCTATTTTTCACCTCTCACACTTGTTACATATAATGCACTTAGCTTTTACTCTTATTAACTCATGCACTCAATCATGTCTTCGAATTTATTTGATGCATTCCCCAACAATCATTTTTCCTTCTCATCCCATCTGGTTAAGTCTCCCTGACCTGCAGTTCTGGGTGACTTTTCTGAAATCTACATCTTTTCCTAGACCTTTACAGTCCTTTTCCTTCGCCCCTCTTTCTTCCCCTTCGACTTTTCTGTCTGAAGAAGAAGCCACTGGCTTCAAAAGCTTGCCTAATTATAACTTTCTTTTGTGTGTGTGTTCTGCCACCACTTGGTGCGCAGATTTTTTTTTCTATCCAATTAAATTATTAAGACAACGACTGTGACATTCTACAGAGTAGTACTTTTGAGACGAGTAATTTGATCACTGACGAACCTGCTGAACTGCCACCAGTTAGTTCATGAACACCACCGACTACTCCAAAACTGTTAATTATGACAAAACAACCATGTCAACAATAGGAAGTAGTAATATGTTGCTTGAGGCTTTCCTGACAGACTAGTTGTAAGTACGTTTCTCGGGCGAGACGTTAGATGTCATCAGGAAATTTCAACACTATTTTGTTGATGCAACTGACAGACATTTTTAGGTGCGGTGAACAACGTGTTTGCCACAACTGAAGATGTCAGTCAGCTTCGCTGTCAAAATATTGTGAAAATTTCACAATGACATCAGACATGTCGCCCATGAACCATATTTACAAAAAGAAGTAGTTTTAAGCTCTGGTTCATAAAAAAATTATTCATCAGCAGGTGACAATGATGTGTACTATTGCATAAAAAGAAGAATACTTTACTATGAATTACTTTGCATGAATTTAAATGTAGCAATTACTGCCAAAATTCCAATGCTTCGCAACTGATCAGACAGACTGTCTCAAAGGCTGATGCAACACGATAATGCATGCCTGTGTCTTGCTAACATTAAGAAAATAGCTGTACAGGGGTCTTGAGTTGGAGGCTACTCTACTTCCGCCATAGGCACCTAATATTGTGCCCTCAAGCATCCAATTTTCCCATTCAGTCTAGGAAGGAACTGCTTCATTATTGAAGATGCTTTTCAAATGATGTTTAAATACAGGCAATTTGTGCGCAAAAGGGCCCTTAGGAGGAAAGTTGTGGGTTAGTTTTGATTTCTTCCATTTCACGTGTTTTTTTGTATCTGAATCCGAACCTAAGGTTTGCCAACAAAATTTTGTGATGCAAAATATTTTTCGATTGTAACTCAGAAACTATCAAATTTTCGTAAAAAACATCCCCCATTCAAAATGGAAGTACATAAAATTTCCTACATATTTCACTATTTAGGTTTTTCTGCCTGATGAACCGCTGGGGCACAAGCGCTAGTTGAAAACTGGCTTGTTTTGGCTGTCTCCACAAAAGCCCACTTTTTCCGCCCCAAAAACACTAGTTTATTATTATAGGCTATAAGTTAGTTCATTATTCCTACTTTCATTTTTAAGAGGTGTAAGTCTAGACACTAATGACTGAACAATCCGAACCTATACCAAGACTTGCCGTCTACTAAGAAAAACAGCTGGGACCCTCTAAATAACGATGCACATATAATTTTTGCTCATAATAACAATGTAACATATAATAATATGTAATAATTTTTCCGTGTTTTCCATTGGAATTTCAACTTTGTTGTAAATGAATTTGTAAAATTTCAAGCTTCATTAAATAACTAACATCATGCAATTTTTTGGAAATAAAAAATTGACTCTTACCTTTACACAAAATACTTAAATATGGGACATGCAGGGAACTGGGAAGTATTACTGACAGCCTTTAACAATAAATTAGAGTTTTGGAGTTGAAGTTAAGTCTTTCTGAGGTATAAGCAACAAACTGATAGCAAAAAATTATTTTTTTACTCCTTTTTTTTTATTTTTTCAACATCACATAATATTGTTTGCAAACCAATGATTCACATTAAAAAAAAAAGGGGGGGGGTATAGAATGGAAGAAATCAAAACTACCCCACAATTTTCCTGATAAAAATACAATTTGACTGGAATATTTATTAATGGATTACTATATGCATAGTAATCATCTAAAAAATGTTGGAATACTTTGCATCAACTTAAAGAATACAATTGCATCACTGAGAAAATTTGAGAGAAGAAAAAAAAAATAAAAATAAAGTAGCACAGAATGCTTTTCAAATTCATGAACTGGTGCTAAGTTTTGAGATACATTAACTGCTGACAAGGTTTTGATAAAGGATATTAAACTTGAATTTGTCATTTAGAATTACAACAAATAACATGTAGCATTAGGACACAAAATGTTAATGACCAATAGTAGAGTCAGTAACTGAATTTTTTTTATATGAAACACAATATTTTACCGCTTCATCACAGGAGGCTTCATCATCATTGTCAAATATCTGGTCCAGGTCCCTGTATGAGGGTTGAAGACCTTCATTTGTAAACAGGCTATTTGGGACTTTATTTGTAGGCCCATTGGCATTGACAGGATCGAAAGGACCAATGGAGTTGCCACTTTTCCTGTCTTCTTCCTGTGAACAAATAGAAAAATTATTAAATGGCAAAACTGAGAGTTCTAAATGAAATTGCACCATTATGCAGAGGAAAGGCAGAGTCTTTCAATTTCAGTGGTTTGGAATGCTATACTTCAGTAATGCTTTACTCTGAAGGAAGTAAAAAGATGAAAACAGTGTATCACTGTTTCTGTTTCACTTACTTTTAATGAATTAGTTCGTTTAAACCCTTCCATACTGACAGAAGGGGCAGCCATATCATCATCAAATTCGTACGGATCAGACCTTTTACTTAACTGAACACTCTCAACCTCCATCTGTAATAAAAACCATGACTAATACATTTCTCTCTACATAATGATTTAGTTAGAACAGTGAAGTTTTGGACAACTAGTATCTACGTTTATTAAATCCTCACAGAGAATTTACCCATATGTTTTATCATACAGTTTCCGCCATAGTTTTACAAAGTTAAAGCAAAGAAACAGTGTGAGACTGAAAATGAAGTACTCTAAGCATGAAGAATTCGAAAAACAGACATTCAGAGGAACTGCAGGGCTAAAATGAAAAACAGTATAACATGCAGGGAAAATGCATTCCTTACAACATCAAGTTTCAAATGAGAACACAACATGTAAACTTTGAGATAACAGAACTAAAAATCTTTATGAGAAACAAATACTACTGGAAAGCGTCAATCATATCCCCCCCCCCCTCCTCCCACAAAAAAAAAAAAAGCACCCATGCAAATTTCCACAGAATGCATCATTCACATTCAAGGTTTCATCCTTTACACAACTTAAATACTCCAATGCTTCTCTAAACTACTGACTTTACCACTTCCAAGGAAAAAATAAAATAAAATAAAATAAAAATGCTCTCACCATGAATTCATTGCATGAAACTCTTACCGCATTTCAACAATTAATGATTAATATAATTTAGGAACTAACCAGCAAGCTCATAAATGTACAAGTAGTACATATTACTATAACTACATTGGCATAACAGACAATAAGAATTTCACTGATTTTTCACTGGTAGGATAGAGAGAGAGAGAGAGAGAGAGAGAGAGAGAGAGAGAGAGAGAGCTGAATCAGGTCAAAAGTGACCGAACGGAATCTGGATGGTGAGGTACAAAAGAATGCCTACTTGAAAATAGAGGGGTCTCGTGATCATAATGCTCTCAAGAAAATAAATGGATAGATAAAACAATAATAATAAAATACAATAGCGCCATGCAATACTGAATAATTTTTAACAAATTTTCATGCAATGAATTATAATTACTAAGCAAAGATTTTCTTATTTTCATATTTAAAGTTATCTGCTTGTATGTTATATCCTTATTTCTTGCCACTTCTCCATTTTAGCGAAGAGACTGAAATTAACAGCATGATGATCTATCACACTTTAATGTGCAGAGGGAAATGACTTTTCAAGAGAAATCCATAAACACATTACAGATGGAAGGCAGTAACTCTTGTTAAGAGTTCTCTTTACCTTACTGTGTGTGCCTCCCCCACATGAGCACCACAGTAAACCAGCCAAAGATGGTGCCCATGTATTTACAATCTGTTTGATGGGTCACTGATAGGGGATCATACTTTCTCAACAAGATTTAATAGCACACTTTCCAATTATCAAATAATTGGTGGCAGAATATTTGAAAGCACATTCGAGAGTAATCTGTGGGCTCTGTTACGCAGATTGTGTTTCAATTTTTCCCCATTATGTACATCGTACACTCTTCAGGTAACTCCTCCAACTGATGCCAGCAGTAGTCAACTATTCACCTACTTACACTGCTATCCAATGAAGATCTAAATATTCAACAGCACACTACATACCCACTAGAATTTTGTAATAGGGGGTTTGCGTGTGTTGCTCTGATATGCATCTACAATAATACCTTATAATGGGTCGACAGAAAGCAACAAATTAATGGTTTGCTGACATATAAGGGAATCCACTATTTAAACCTCCAAATTTCAATCTCAAAATGTTGCAGCAGGACTCTTACAAACTCAACTGGTATTCCATACTGAATATATGGCAGAACAACCTTGCAGCACTACATTTTGATGGTGCACAATGACTAATTTTCAAAAAGGTAATGAACATATCTTCTTCGTTTCCAAAATCTTTATATAATTAATGTTGTTTCCAAATAATAATTAACAGCCTTATCGCACTAAATGAAAGAAAATTAGGTTTTAAAATCCCACTGATGTCAAGCTCATTAGAGATTGAGCACAAGTTTAGAATTGGAAAGGATAAGGTCTCTTGTCCATGTCCTTTTTATATTAATCATTTAGCTCCAGTGATTAGAACAGGGAGAAGCTAAGTCTGGATGCCCTACAGAGATTTGACCTGCCGTCGTCCTGACAAAAAAAACCAGTGCATTATCACTGCACCATCTTACTTGCTGAATAAATCAACATTTTACCATAGGAGAAAGAAGAATACAGTGAGCATGATACAGTACAAACCATCATGCCACAGCCAGGTTCCTGCTTAATCTCTTGTCTCATAAATGGCTGGGACATGCCATTAGGTGGTGACGCTGCATGCTGATGCGAGGAGTAGAGGTCACTGGGACTCATCCGGCGAGTATAAGCTGAATGCCTGTTGGGATCACCTGACTTCGATTCACATGGCTTAAATCGCTTCACAGGATGGTTCAACCTGCAAAAAGTAGAACAAAATAATTTATAAACTCTGAATGCATAGTGATTTAAAGAAACTTAATAATTATGAGAGACATGCTATCTCTTGTAAAGTACACTGATAGAAGATGAACAACAACAACAGTAAAACAATGGTAAAGGAGTGCAGGCAAGTTAAACTTTGTGATGCTGTGGGGTTTAGCTTACAAAATCAGACACTAAAAGCAGTGAATTAGTTTCACTCTTTGTTTAGCAACGTAAGCATGACAGAATAAAACGGATAGAAAATGCAGATTTGCAATAGCAAAATAAAATCTCTCTCTCTCTCTCTCTCTCTCTCTCTCTCTTTCTTTCTTTGATGGAGTGAGAGGAGGGAGTGGTGCATGAGGGAAGAAAACATGTAATATAAATGTCTTCCAAAAGAAACTGTTTGGGGTGTAGGCTTATACAGAAATGAAATGTGGATAATAAAGATGACAGTCAAGAAGAGAATAGAAGCTTTTGAAATATGGTACCGCAGAAGAATGCTGAAGATGTGTTAGGCAGCTCAGTAGGTCAAATATATAATGAAGAGGTATAGAATCAAAATGGAGAGGGAAAAGCTGTATTGCATTATGTGGCTAGAAGAAAACAGAGGTTGACAGGACATATCTTGCGGCACAAAGGATGGACTAGCATGGCGAACTACATTACACGAATCTTCAGATTGGAGAACACATCATTATAAACACTACTGTTATGGAGTAATTCTCTGCACACAAATAATATGCCCCTTATTCAATCCCATTAAATTGTTAATAGGGTAGGATTCGTCAACAAAAAAAGTATGCAGTTTTTATTAGAAAGATTTACTTTTTTGTTGTTTTAATTTTCATAACTTAAGAAAAATCAACAGTGCTCAGGTCATCACTCTGATAGACAGCCTCAAAGCTGCAAAATGCACAACTGCACAAATTTCACATATATGAAATGATAAATATGTACGTAGTATATTAAGAAAGCAGTTTTGTCAGTGTCAAAATCTAACAAGAAAAGAACTCAAGGTCTAATCAGCAAGTAAGATAAATGTATTAGTAAATAAGGAAATAACTTTCGAGTCAACACCTGTTTATCATAAGTGTGTGATATTCTTCACATCAATGCTGCTATAATAATTCATGATTAGTAATTATGGTTTAACCCTACCACTGCTGTGGACATGTATACACATCCTGCTATGACATTCTCCAGGTGCTGTGGATGTGTGTGCATATGCCGTTTGGGTTTACCTACAGTGTTATGGATATCTGTAAGCGTCCTGAGCCGCCGAACCCTCACTGCTGTGGACGAGTTACACATTAAAAAGTAAGTTTCAAGTTTTTATCATGCAACATGTGTGCCTCATTGCTTGCTACCATTTGCAAAGAAACTCGTTTCAATATCTTGAATCATTATTCAATATGACGACTGTTGCAAGCACGTGATTTGTGTTGCGCAAGGAGGTGAATGGGCGCATTGCGTGCGACTATCCGTCAGATATAAAACTCTGACTCGAGAATGAAACATCTTTCTGCCTTCAATTTTAAATATGATTTCGATACCTGACCAACATTTCATACATGGCAATGTATGAAGTACAATCAATCATTGCAAAGTTTATGCAAGGTGTTTCTCTCTCAGAAAGATCTTTAAAATTTCATGCAATGTTTTACTTAATTTCATGAAGCACACTAATTACAGTATATAATGAAAAGAAATTCATTACCTTATTGAGGAAAGATATCACACTGTAAGATGTAAAAAATTAATTTTTCTTCCACTAATAGTTTTTTTAAAAAAATCGGATAAGTATTTTTTCTCAGCACAGGCACCAACATTTGACGAGGAATGCAGCCATAACAAAAGCTGCCCTCAGCCGGGGATGCAGAGAGCACGTCTCTAGCAGCAAAAGGCTTAAAGAGAGATCTCCAACAATGTTCCATCATGGCTTGCAGGTAATTTTGGGCACCCGCCTGTGCTCACTTGATGGACACATGATGTTGCAAGGAAAAGATATCAGCCATTATGTAGCTTATAATGGCTGGGCCTTAAAGCCTTGCTGTGCATGCCCGACGGTTACTTATAAACAAGGATATATTAAACGCCAATCATCATCTGCTACTGAATTTATAATAAAATTATGTGAGGCTACTAAAAACGCTGACGAAACTTCAAAATATGTGACAGGCTCAATGTACCTGGCAAATTATAAATACATATGTGACAGGCTCAATGTACCTGGCAAATTATAAATACATACAGTTTGGCAACATTGCTCATTTAGTGTCATGTTCACAATATCCACACACATGCAGAAATGTCTTTTTAGTAGCAAGAGAACAATGGAACGATACATAAAGAGACATTATAATAGCTTAATTGCGTCAAGAGAACAAGTTTCTTTACGAAGAACCAATATACAGCAACAGATTTTATTGTAACATAATAAAGAAAGTAAAGCACAATGTCAGATATTTTCTACTGCTTAGCTGCATTATTATTAACAAGAATCTAAAAATAAGGAACACTGACAAACCCTGAGAATGTGATAGCTGTGTTTGGAAGGACTTCTGACATCTTATATGACCTTACACTTCAAACTTCCTTGTATGTAATATACAATGCTTCTTGATACGAAGTCAAAACTGTTACTGTATGAAAATAGCTTCAAAGAAGGAGAATAAAATGGACCAGGAACATACATGGATCTCAACTGATGCACTGACACTGACTGATGCATGGACACTATTGACATTGCAGCATTATGGACTGTAGTGTTGTCCCTGGGAAAAAGCACTGTCCCATGTGCCAACCTTGGTCCTTGTGTAATAAAGTCTGTCTCAAATGACTCAATAAAGAAAATAATGAGTCCTTTTTATGGTTTTACCCTGTACCTGATGTCTGTAGCTTACAGAGTAAATCTCGTCACATTCTTCATTCTTTCCCCTTGTATTTTTTACCCTTCTTTGGTGCACTTTCACCACACAGTCTGCGAAAACCGGTTGCTTGAATTTTTCAATCTGATAATGCAACGAAATCATGAAGCTGAACAGAATGGTCTGTGGTTTGTAACTAACCATTCCCACACAATGGCGTAAGCTTTCGCGACCAGTGTCAGTTAACATCAAAGTTTTCCAAGTATTGCATTGTGCTGGTTTCTTCCCCCCCCCCCCCCCCTTCTCCCACTAAAACGCAGTACAATACTCAGAAAACTTTTGACTAAATGCTCCCAGTTTGAGCTTGGACACGTTCTGCTACATTCTTCTTCTTCTTCTTCTTCTTCATCTTTCTTTCTTTCTTTCTGGCAAAATTCAGAAATAATGACACTAAGTTCTAATGACTTTTCCATAATCAGTTGAGATCACTGCCATTTCAATGAATTAGAATGTTGAAAGAAAGAAAACACAACTACCAAGGCAATTACCACACTGAAGCACAACTGTTGAAAACATAGATATTATTCAAATATTGAAATAGTACAGTGAAATCCCCTTTTACACTATTCACATGGTTTGGGCGTATGTGAAATACCACCAAAATATTTATATAAATGAAATACTTAACTGGTGAACGCTTTAATTATTGATCCAGAAATGCTTTCACTATTGAAACCAGAAACATTTGAACAACACAAAGGTGTCAACTTGTGCTAAAAGATGCCAAACAATGAAATGCGAAATGTGCTTCTGAGCTGCCATGACTAGAGCAACAATAATGAAGTTGTGTATGCACAGTAGAAACTGAAATCTGCTGTGATAGGTCATTATTCAAATGAAACTAGTTACTCCCATCAGCCACCACACCAAGTAGAAGTTGGCAGCAGAAGAGAATAAAGCACAAATGGATCCGATTTTACCCAATTCAGATCTTTTGAGTAGTGCTTTCTGGTTTCAAGAAACTTGAAACGAATAACCTTTGCACACAGTGCTTAAAGGCCAATGCCATACCTGTGTCACATTACGTCACGTATGTCTGTTTTTTCTCCAAGAACTTTGCTTTTATAAAGCTTAAATTGAGGAAAAATCAAATACATCAATGTAAAACTGGGTGTGAATTAACATTGTGAACATAGGAAAGTTGAAAGGAACAATAAAAGAATGTTGTAAACGGCAGGAAAACGTTAATTCTGGGAACTTAAAAGTGGGGTTATACCGTATCTAATCTGCTATTCTAAAGAATGTATAGTTTTATAGCAGTACTAATCTTCTGATGCAAGAAAACAATATGTGAATAGTAAACATAAAATGATCTACAGATTTCCGAAAAATATATTCTCACTATGGCCAACATGCTGATTGCAAGGGATTCAGGAACCATTTTGACATTAAAATTTTATCATTTATTTTGTGATCTCAGTGCACATTTGTTTTTCTCATACGATTAGTTTCATTCAGAGTTTCCCATCTCCAGATCTATTTGGCTGCAAAAGCAATTCATCATGCCCAGAAGGAAATACACAGAAGAATACTGCCATAAAGTCATACTGTATTATTATATGCAGTTCCATATGGTCATGCCAAGTTGCTTATACAGCTATAATGATCCGAACATGATCAATTTTTACCAAAACTAGTCAGACCAAAAAAATAAATGTGCAACTGAGACAATAAAATAAATGATAAAATTTTAAATATATTCTCGACATCATCATTTAATTAAAGAGGGGGAAAAAAACCACACTAAAAAAATTAACACTGAGTGTCAGAATAAAACCTCATACTCATTTTTTACTGTACACTCACCAAGCATCAATAGCAGAGTAATCATACAACAACTTCAGAGGCTGTTCTTCTTCCATAAGTATATTTTCATATTCCTTTGAGGTAAGGATGGGTCGCTTGAGAAGTGGAACTTCCTGCATTGTAGTTGTTGGATGTGAGGGTGCTGTAGAGTGGGCACTTGCAGGGCCCTGCGAGCCTCCCACACTATCAACAGCTTTTGTTGCAGGTTCAACACTTGATGTAGTGGGATACGGTGAAAACACCTGTGGACAAAGCATACTACATAAAAAAGAGAAACTTCACTATCAAAGATAGATTAGAGCATATTTAGAACAGTTTTCTTTTTAAAAGCTACAGCAAAAGAATATATCTCTGAAGTTCCCTTAACCATAATGATCTGCTACTGTTGCAGAATAAATAGGAGACACATCAAGATTGTTGACGATTTGCAACAAACTATATGAAGCCAAAGCTGACAATAACATGAAATTATGTCTTGATAACAAAATGTGTTAAAGATTGATAGGCAGACAGACAGATGTTGCCTGATAAAATTGATATAAGGAAATGGGACTTTGAAAAGTAGAATAAATAGTGTCGCAGTCTCAATCCCTTTACCTCAGAATTATTCCCCAATTTTTCAAGTTTATCGATGTAACATGTTTGGTCATTCCTTGGATTAGGAAGCATTTAGTTTTGTCTTGATCTTGTTTGTTGCACAGAAGAAGCCAGTTATTTGACAAGTTATCAGATATGTTTACCCTTGGACTGTTTGTACAATTCTTTTATAAGGCATGTTTTCACGGGCTTGTATTACAGTGTGCTCACTTCCTTCATATTCCACAGAAAGTGAACACTAAAGTGCTGTACAAGGAAATAGGTCATTTTAAAGGAAAGTTAGAGAAAGGCACAAGAAAGAAGTTCAAACTTCCTGGATGGGCATCATAATAAGAACTTGGATGTCCACTAGAGTGTCTAGAATTTATCTTAAATGGTAAAGTTTAGTAACTTTTTCTCTTAATATAACTGCTAATTTTAGCTTACTGTGCACACTTTCATTCATCAGAACCAGAATAATTTTCAGTCTGGACAGAAAGTATTCATTTCACAAAAAATGGCAACAAGAATAATGGTTGCCATATGACCACAAACATTCTCCAAACTAAGCTTAGGCAACTAGCAGTGCTATCAATCCATTATCTCCCAAATAAACTTTATCACTGAACATTTAAAACACAACACAAATGAATAAAAATTACCATCATTGATCACACTTTTAATATTAAAAAAGGTAGAGGGGTAGAGCAAAATCTAATAACTTTTTTTAAAAAGCTGATTACATTTCATTATTTACAAACTGGTTAACAACTTTTTAACCAATATTGAAATTGGCAGGCTGACTAGGATGTTCATGCTGTTTTCAGGTAAGAAAGAGCAACAGCTGTGAAAAACATGAAAATACTGACTGACAATTTGGTTACTAATGTGGTTTTCTAATGGTCAAGTGTGTATGCCACAGACTGTCTTTCACTTTAAACAAGGTAGACCTGCTTATCTATTTAATGCTGTCTTTTAAAGAATTCAGAGTGTTGAAGTTAGCACACTAATAATTAACATCGACGAACAAGAAAGTTTGGCCTAGCTTTTACAGATTGTTCTCATTTCCTCCTTGCATGATACTGTTGCAGCTACGGTAGAAGAACATGGTGTGTGGCATACAATTTACGAAGTCTGGGCACTTCTATACAATTTTTCTTTTGGGAACTGCAAGTAACACAGCAACAGTCACATCTTACAGCTTCAAAAATGATGATATTAGTTGACATTAAATATAATTATTATAATTTTAAACTGTACACTAATATTATCAACTATTAAGTTTAACAATTATTGAAGAAAGATGTGCTTTAGAAATGTATCTTACCTGATTAGAAACAGAAGAAACAGATTTTGGACCATTGAGGTCCGAAGGTGTGGCTGCCGGTGTTATCTTGTCCTGAGATTCGAGAGGTGTTGCTGGCTGAGGCTGACCGCCAGTTGATGTTGGTGGATGTGGACTCAGTGTAGGCATTGTGGGATCAGCAGGGGGCACAGAAGCTGGCTGAGAATGCGGATTTGGAAGAGGGGACGGAGCAGCTGATGCAGGAGATCCAACTGACGGCACAGGCAGAGAATCGTTAAGACCTCCACCACTGTGCAAGTTGGGCAGCGGGTTTGGAGTCATCGACTGACCCCGTGGATAGGAAGGTGGGCCACCTGAAGGAGTTCCGGAACCAGCCAGCCTGAAAGAAGTATACAAATTGTGAAACAGGTAAACAAAGAAAAGCAATCGTCTGAGCTAAGAATGAAAAATAATTAATAAATCATTCTTTTGTCTTGTGCTAGTATCCAATACTTCAGTAGTATTTCAAAGTCTATCTGCTGGTCTGAGATGTGAATTACAAACAAAAGGTCAAAATCCAGGGATACATTTCAATATGAACTGAGAAACTGGTGTATTATTGACACTGTTTATTTCAAGGTGCAAATTTTTTCTTACTACTTAAATGGGTGATGAAGTTGACCCTGTCCATTAAATTGGGAGAGAGAGAAAGAGAGAGAGAGAGAGAGAGAGAGAGAGAGAGCACGCTCATGCACTTGTAGATCAAAAGTCCATTAATAATATGGTGTTATACCTACTGAATCAATGACAGACTTTTAATCTGCCCGCTGCTCAAAATAAATTCCAAAAGAGAAGGATGGGCTGGCAAGTACTTACCTTCAGCACTGCAACACCCAGCACAGGAGATCAACATGCACAACATTAAATAAAGCCAGTGCGCCTAGCTTTCTGGAACCATAGGTTCTTTCTTCTGGACAAAAAACGAGAAATACACAGTCAGCATTTAAGTGGGAAAGGAATGGGTGAGGCACTCAGAACCCACGCTAAAGGAATCATCCCTGTCTAAGGTGGAAAGGAAGCCAGCTCATCTGTCTCTTACGGAAGTAAATAAAAAGCCAGCTCATCTGTCTCTTACGAAAGTAAATAAACTTGTTAATGGGTCTCTGCTTTTTATACAAAATTAAACTTCTCCAGAAACACTTACTTCTCCCTACTGATATCACAAGCAAATGAGACTAGTATAGTTACTGAATGTGTGTCTTTACCAGGCTCCCTTAAAGGCAGCAAGAGTGTTTTATCATGGATTATTACTTGCTTCATATCAGACATCTACAGTTTGTTTGTATTATGTACATCTACTTAAAATGTGAATAATAAAGCAGAAAGACAAGTCCTGACATGTGTAGAACAATATTATTTCTTCTGGAACTCTTCAGGTGTTTTGAAAATACAGTGTAACTCCGCTTTTACATTCCGGGAATTAACATTTCCTGCCGTTTACGACACCTTTTTTTCCCGGTCCCATCAAATTTCCTATGCCCACAATGTTAATTTGCACCTGATTTTGCGCCAACATATTCATCATTTTCCCGTGATTTATGCATTACGAAAAAATGTTTGTGAAGAAAAAAATGGCACGATTCTGGCCATCCAATAGTGTTTATAAATATTATGGTTTAAGTTTCTAGACACCACAGCACTCCACTTCGTGGATTTGAGCCAGTAAACGTGTAAAAGTTTGAACAATTTGTGCTGTATCTCCCGCCGCTGCCAAGCTCTACTTGGTGTGGTAGCTGATGGGAGTAATTAAGTTCTTTCGAATGAAGATGTCATGACCAATCACAATCAATTCCAAACTGTCTCTATTGCACAAATGCAGTTTCATGATTGTTGTGATCATTGTAGCACCTTTGTCGAACCATGTTTAGCATGTTTCGGCCTATGGCCACTTGGAGCGCTGGTTGACACAGTCATTCACTTTGCGATGCTCAAATGATGTTTTTAGTTTAAACACAGAGCGGGTTACGTATTTTATTCATGCTGAGCAAAACAGGTTTCAAGAATTTATTCCCATTGTCAAGTGCAGTATTTACATATATATTTTTTGTGACGTTACACAAACAATGTGAGTGATAGTTTGCGTGTGTGTGTTGTTTTCTACATAACTGATGAGGCACAGTACCTGATAACCTCAAAAAGATGACTACAGTGCAAGAGATGCAGAATAACGCACATTCAAACACCGTACAAAATACTTATGTACATATTTGCACTTAACGAGAAATTTTTTTCGAAATGTGTTGTGCTAAGCATAAAAAAAAATTTGTAACTAGTGCAGTATTTCATTCTTTAAATGAGTGAAAGTTGCTGGCTTTCAAAAACATCGATTATGACATATGAAATTGAGTCAAATGTTCTTACTTCCCAGACAGTTATAAGTTCCAGTTATATCAGCAGTTTTCATTAGATGATAAACCTTCATTAGAAAAAAAAAAACGAAACGCAGCCTCATTCACACTGTCATGATGTCCTGCGTAGCAATGTTTAGTAGCACACATTAATATCTACAATTTTATGACATCTTCAAATGAATACCTATACCAAAACGCCAAGAGTATCAATATATTGCCAAGAACAATATCAAAGCAACAAAGCATGCACTATTCCAGAATATTACTACTTCTGAGAACCAGTAATAGGATGCATTGTTCCATGCACAAGTACTAATAACGCACATCCACGTAACAATAATTTTAAGCCTAGCATAGAGGTAAAAGCACAAAAACGAAACTTCTAATAAAACACAACATACTGGAAACACAAATCAGGATTGTGATCTGAAGTTCTATGCCAAACAAGTAAATAGTTATTGTTAACTTAAATACATACCCTGCCAACTGAAGAATAAAAAAAAAATTCCCCCATTGGCAAATAAGTAATAAGAAGGCAGATGAGAGTTTAATTACCCATAAGGCTACACACTAAAGCAGATTCTAGAAGTCCTGCTACCAAGCCGCCAGTGTTCTCTCATTCCAGATTTTGCATGTTTGATGCATTGAATAAAAAATAATTCCAGTTTGAGGCAAGATTCTTTAAAATTCCACCCAAGAATGTTCTCTCTTGCACATAAGTAAACAGCTTAAAGCACTCTTAACATGAATATGTAACAGTGGTCTTTAAAAATTAAAACAAATCCAGTGAAAACATATGCACATACCTGGACACACAACACGTGAAGCACAAATTAAAGCACTGACTAGATTTCCTGTTACACGCCTTGTTATAGTGAAGGTAATTGATAAAATTAATTCGTGTTAGAATTACAAACAGAAGCAAATACATACAACTTTCAAATGCAAACAATCGTATTTTAGCCAGTCATCCAGTTAATAGTGACTGAACAAATACTTGCATACATTTGACAAGCATAAATCACAGTCATTGATACGCCCTGCACAGAAGTTACATTTAACACCCACTCAGTGCATGAAATAATATTCATCCCATTTAAAAACACGGAAAGTGCAATCCATAAGCAATGGCCCAATTTACATGACTGCATTTAAAAGTGATTCTGAAAAACACTCCAAAACGTACCTCCAGAAGAGATCACTCACAACAGTCTTAGAGTAACTTTTGGATGTTACGGTAAATTTAAAGTAAGATAATGCCTGTAGTGTTCGTCTACGAACCTCGAAAGGGGCACAGCTACTTCAAGAGGACAAGGCGCCTCCTCGCCGAGGGGTGGGCGTCGATGGAAAGGTGTCACACCACCCCGCCCGCACCCACGGACACCCTTCTCATTTTTTTCACCCTTCAGAGTTTTCATACCCCCGCTAGAATTAGCTCCACCCTTGATCAGGGCTATTTGTTTAGCACCAGAAGCTTTCTTATACCTGCAAGTTCGGAAGCATTACATTTGTGTGACATGATAGCTTTTACTTACTTACAACATAACATTAACTTTCCTGGTCCTGTGAACTTGGTAAAAAGGAAGCTACAACTTTCACAGCAAGCTCTATTGAAATGCAAATAGAAAACTAAGATTACATGAAAGAGAAATGAAGATAAAATCTACAGTACAACAAATGAGCAATAACAACCCAGTCAAAGTATCTCTGACAACTTAGGATACAAAAGCTAAAAGAAGGAAATCTCGAAGTTTTAAACATGCTACCTGCAATGAATGCAATAATAGATCAAAATAATGTCATGCAATCACCAGATCAACATGTTCTATTTCTACATACACCGAATAAAAGGAACAACTGTATCACGTCGCATACGTTTAGCGTATTGAATAGAGAAACTGTTCACTCTAAACACAAAAATAGTGCGAGCAAGAAACAGCAGTATTCCCATGTCACGAGACTATTATTAACTGAAGTATCACATGTAGGAATCTTTATTGTACACATTAACATCTATGGTAACATTAAGAATGCACATTAAGTTTAGACATGCTTACAGGGGTGTCTAGACAACCGTTACTTTATGCCTGGTGAGATTTTTACTACCATATAAATCATAAAACAGGCAGAGATTGAAGTAGAAACAATGAATGTAAAATGTTGCTCTGCAACCTTCACTCACTTAGAACAATTGCAGGGAGCTTTCCTGGTAGGGTCTGCAAACTCCCAGAGGCCTGTTGCGGGCGATGACTGCTCATGTTGTTCATGCTGTGTGGGATTCAAAGCATTGTCCTGCCACACATTCTCAGTCAGGCATGCTGCTGGACCAGGACTCTGATGTGAAGGTGGCGGAGGTGGGGTGGAAGTGTCTGCAGGTGCAGTGGTCGCTGGAAGGCTGACGGAGCGGAGAACTGCATCTGCAGCTGCCGCAGGAGACAGTCCCAACGTTGCTCGATTTGGAGCCGCAGATGGATCATCCATGTCCGTGACAAGCACATAGCACCTGGGATAGCGCATTTTTGTGCCACCCACCAGTACCTCTACTGCAGGGGGAAGTGCAGACTCTTCACCTCCTCCGTCACGACTTGAGCACTTTGGCCCAAGGGGAAAAAACTGCCGCCAGTCTTCTAAGTGTCGCTGGACATGCACGTCGGTGCTCTTGTAAACCTGGCCAGTTAGGGTACCAGCCATACCATACGGAGCAAGAATCACTGTAAAATTGGTCCACTTTAGTCAAGTATTGTCATAATTATGTATCTTAAGGACAATAATAATTAAATATGCAATCAATTCTGTGTAGATACTAGTGATATGTAGTGGAACATGGAACAGGTCAATCTCATTACCTGGAATACCTGATGAAGAAGCCTGTGCCTGCTGAAGATGTTGCCAAGTTAAACTGCGAACTAACGGATGAGTGCGAACGTCGATACTTGCACACACGGTGCTCTCACCGTGGACAAAAAATGCGAAGGAGAAAGAGAAGTGTGTGCTGAAAATAGAACAATGCAAGTCAGTACACATCACATTTAATGAAACCCAATAAAATTGCAATCTTATGAGAAGGAAAGTTGCTACTCATCATGTAGCGGAGATGCTGAGTCACAGATAGTCCTTGCTGAGACTCACCATCTCCACTATATGATGAGTAGCAACTTTCCTTCTCATAATATTGTTACATTCCATCCTAGATTTTCCATTGGATGAATTGCAATATCTTTTTTCACTGAATAATACCACAGTCTTAAAAACATTTGGTATGTATACAGCACATTCAATAAGAATATATTGGTGTCTGTTCCTACAATATTTACAATACATGATCCTCTTCTACCTGCTCCAATGTGGACTCCTGGAGCAAGGCCAACCAATAACCAAATCCAAAAACAATTGACTCCTAGCTTTCAGAAATGTCTAGAGATGCATCAATGCACAACAAACACTAAAGACTAGGTGCACATGTCATGAAGCAAGGGATGTGTCATGGACTTGAGATAGAAGCTGATCATACCTTATGTATGAACAAAAAACATGCAACAGCCCTGTGTCAATCAGTTCTTATTTATTTTTCCTTAAGTTACTAGTTTCAGCATTCCACGGGTGCCACCCTATGGCCCCTGACCATTAGAACATCAACAAATAAACAATGTAGTGTGTGTCTGGTGTATAGCACAACATACAATACAGATACACGACACAAACACAAGATATACATAAAACAAGATATAATACAGGTACAGCACACCTGCATTACCTGATGCTCTAATCCTCAGGAGCTTGAGGATGGCACCACAGAAGTGCCGAAACTGTTAGATTTCATCTTTGTGACGAATTTCAGAAAGTTTAGATAAATATGTTCATAAATATTTGTTTTAACAGGCTTGTCTAACTGATTTGTATTTCAGCAAACAGAAATTAAGATGCTTCTCCTACGTAAATAATACCTTGGATTTCATTTTTTACTTCCTTTATTACTTATATCAATTTATTCACACTAATTATGCACTTAAATTCTGAATTCATACCACAAAATTTGTATTTGTGATGAAACTGAAATTCTGAACTTAGAAGCATCTGGGCATTGAAATAAATTTGATGGCATCAAGCGAAAATTTTTGCCGGACCAGGACTCAAAACTGTGAGATTGTCATAGAGATACTGAAGGAACTGAACTGGAAGGCTCTTGAAGATAGACGTAAACTATCCCAAGAACTTCTACAAACAAAGTTTCAAGAACCGGCTTTAAATGATTACTCTAGGAATATACTACAACCCCCTACATATCGTTCACATAGGCATCGTGAAGTAGGACTAGAATAATTACTGCACGCATGCAGACATTCAAATAATTACTCTTCTCATGCTCCATATGTGAATAGAATAGGAAGAAACCCTAGGAACTGGTACAATGGGGCATACCCTCTGCCATGCACCTCACGATGATTTGCAGAGTACAGATGAAGATGTAGATGCAGAAACCCAGATTTCTCACTTCATGTAAGAGATCACCTTAACTACTTTAGCTATTTGAGCACACTTCATGTCCAACCCAAATTCCTAACTTGTTGCACACTATGTACATAGCATCCCCTGTCCATTATTCTTATTGCTCGCAGCCTCATGCTGATTACTCCAGAGGTCAGATGAAGAGCACATCGGCACTGAAGGATCATTAACTGCTGTCAAGGCACATACATTTGTGTGTCTGGTGCCTGTTCTTTCAGCCGTGTCCAAAAGAAAACACACACTCTATATACATATGTTTTGTTTTATGAGGCTCTTAGGAATTTTAAGTTTAGTAAATTCAACCGTACATAATACAATCAACAAATGACCAATTATTTCTGTTTGCTCAAATATCAGAGGTACTATTTCTGGAGTAAAGGAAGGTTTATTACGCACCTGGCACCTATCATCTTTTCTGAGCCTTCATAAGGCTGTATAAACCACTTGCCAAGACGAACAAAATCACGTGATAACAGGCACCTGTAACAGAAAATATTAAGAAACATGTAAACACTCTCGGAATTAAATATTTATATCCCATCTAACAGCATATCTGTGTGTAATTATTTGTTACATTTCAGACAAATTATGTTTACTGAGTAATGAATAAAATGGTACAGATATTGGATCTAGGGATATTCCTGTATCTGCACATAACTGAGCTTGAACCAATAACACGTATGCAGGATACTTCTGCCTACAAATGGACTAAATCCATCATGTGCAACACACTACATGACTCGTCAACTTGACTGAGTAATTGCCAGTTTCTAAAAATAGACATTTTCTTGAAAAGGGTATTTAAAACAATTTCGACATTGTCCATTCCTCAGTAAATACCTCTTTTCCTGTTGTTAAGGTCACATTGTGCATCTATTCCACATGCAACTGGACCAGTGTTTCACCATCTACAACTTCAGCGTCTTATTGCTGTATCTCCTATTGTACTACTGCAGTTCTACATTGCTTCATTGTGTTTTGTCTAAAATGTGACAATACTCAAATGCAGATTTAGAATTTATCATATTTTATGGCAATAATATTTTAGTAAATAATTAAAATGTATTTTCTGTTGTTTAACCCTTTCAAAATAAAGTGTTGCTATTCTCATATTTCAAATACAAAACAGCTAGGCTTCTTCAAATGAGAATACTGGTTTGAACATTAATTTGGCTCCATAAAAGATTACTGCTGAATACATACTCAGGAAACAGGGTTACAGACTCATTGCCTGGTCCTTTGTTTTCCCTTCTTCATAGCTGTGCCAGTTCATGTCACTGATAACCAGGAGAAAGTTTCATGGTTTGTCAAACTTGAGCATCCTCCCTCATTTACTCATGTTACTGTCTTCATCCATTAGGTAGACAAAGACTATTACTGAAATGACCCAGAAGGAACTGAACACAGGATAGTTTGTATTTTTTTTAAAGGTCTCTTCAGATACATGGAGATATCAAAAATCCTAAAATGTAAAGAAAAATATGTATCATGTTACTGAGATCATGACTCACATATTCAATTTCACCCATTTGAATTTTACTCGCTTTTGAAATCCACATCTACATTCCATTTTAGTCATTTGATTTTTGTTGCATTTCCAGCCATTAGTTTGGGAAACAGTGCCATTCTGATGATAAAATGAGCTTTCTAAAATGTGTCTTGCAAAATAATTACACTACCTGCATTGAAGTAGGCAAAAATTCATTCATTTTTCAACTACATAGGTTTTATTCATTATGGGAAATAAAGCTTCTCGTTTTATGACAAAATACTAGAAATATTTTTGCCTTCCAAGTTGTCTCAATTGAAAGGTCAATTATTTTATAAATTTCAACTGCACAATGTAGTGAAGCCAAGAAAATTTCTAAAAAACAATAGCAAATTCAGGATCAGTGCTACATATATAAGTTTTAAGCTACTGGTGTGACTTTTTCTCACACTGTACAACTGACAGATTCAAATGACTAATACGAAAATAATTAACTTTGATACATTTTTAACGTATCCATGAAAATAAACTTCTGAGAATCACTCTAAAGAGCCTCTGTAGTTTATTTACACAATCACTGGGCACAGTCTTGTGAACACTAGAGTAGTTGGGATCAAAACTTAGTTTTCATGTCACTACTTACCTCTCTATTAGATTATGCAGTGCCTTGAAGAGTAGTGAGCGACACTCATAGGACAGACCACTCTCCCACGAGCCCTGCTCCCCTTCTGCAGCACAGAAGAAAGAGTGAATGTTTAACACAGAATGCAAATAACAGTCATACCATAAAATGTACAAACAGAAGTCCAAGTGTTACATACATGGGCAAATGAGAAATTTCTAGGTACATGAGTTTTTTATGTCAATTACATTAAAAATTTAATAGTTATGCATCACATCTACATATTAACTCCATAAGCCACTTAAAGTGCCCAGTGCATGGCGAATTTTACCAATATTATAGACTTTCTCCTTCATTCCATTTAAGTATTGAGTAAAGAAGGAATCACTGTCTACAAAGCACTGTACACTCCCTAATTTTTCTTTATCATATTCTCACAGTCTCTACACAAGATATACTATGGCGAGAGCATAATGATTGCGCAGGTTCTCTGAACTGACACAATGGGGTCCTGCGAGAATGAAGATGTTTTTTGTCCAAGGATTCTCATTCGGGGAAATTCCCCGAGTATTTCTGCTACAGTTTCTTAGAGGCTATATTGTCCTGTTATGACACTAGCCGCAATTACCCAAATTCATTTAATATCTTTCCAATTTGCTGTATTAGTATATCGTTCGCAGTTTTTTCCACAGACGCACTGCATTTTCCCCACATAGGCCTTCCGACGAACTTAAGTCCTCCATTTGCCATTAGTACTACTGATTTTACGTGATCGTCCCAATTCTTAGTATTTCACCTAAATAACTGTGCGATGAGAGCTGCTCAGTACACTCGGTAAATGGGCCGCTATTTGGTTCTTTTTTCCTCTTTATAGGCATTATCGTACATTTATCCAAATTTAAAGAGCAGCCATTACATCGAGTGGAAATTTAGTCCAAGTCTGAGAACAGTCCAAAGACTGTAATTTCCTGAGTTTCTCCTGCATTTCTTTGGGCCACACCCGTTCTTACTTTTGTTTCTGTTGAACATTCTCCGTCCAATACAAAGTAGTGGGTTCTGCTAGTCAAATATTAGACTTTCACGTATCTGTGAAGATAGTCCGTACGATCGGTTTCGGTTAGTAGATGACGATGCGGTACTGAATTGCGGAAATCTAGGAAGACTGAATCTACCCATTCACCTGTCCTATTGCTTTATGGGCATAACACTGTACGTTTTCTACTCATCGACTCCAAAATGAACAAAAGTACAATCTGTTGGGGATATGTGGGAAGCTGGCAGAAGACCGGGTCCACGGGCGGCGCTGAATGGGCGGCGCGGCGGCGGGCTGGACAATGACCCGCTGCTGGAAGGTCAGCGCGCCTTGCCGCGCCGCGGCCGGGCTAGCGGATTCCAGAGCAGCGCAGCGGCGCTCATCGCTCCCGCGCCCCGACGTTGCCACGCCACGCCGCGTCGCGAACGCCCGCCCGGCACACTTTCGCGAGCTCTGGCACCGTGCCTCTTCTCTGAGCAGGCACCTGCTTACCGGCTACCGTGACGCCCCAGCCTTCTGCGGCTGCTACAGGATGTTTTCTAAGGCGCTACAGAGCGCCCGAGTCCATAAACACCGAACCCAGAAAGCTCAAATGGTCCGTTGACGTTGCTGTCATCTACCCTACACCTACATTCTGAAAGCCACCTTACGGTGTGTGGCGTAGCGTACTTCTCCGTACCAATATAATTTGAAGGGGTCGGCGGAAGAAAGTGCTAAACAATAAAAATGTGTTACTGCATATTATATGATTGGTTATATTCAAATTCAATAACATAAATTCAATAATAGAAACTATTTACATACTACACACGGCTTTCTAGCGGTACATATGAAACCAAATGCTAACATCACGCTATTCGAAAATACAACTGATAAAACATTGAAGTTTTTAACACTTTCTTCCTTTCCTCTTCCACTTGCGCACTGCTGCAGCCTAATTTCTCTATTTTCTCGTCATGGCCATGTAACGAGATCTAATGCTCTCGCGCTAAATGCAGCCATCTTCTTCGAATCTCTCTCTTCCCCCGTCATGCTACATGGTGCAGTACTGAAGAATTTGTCGAACGTGTGTTTCTTAGGCCACTTTTCTTCGTGAATTAACGTCTACCTTAAGATTCTGCAATTGCATGTCAGCTTGAGGATTTGTTTTCCTGCAACTAGTTTTAAGTCTGGGAATCTGTGGTAAAGTCTTCTGGGACCAAACTGTGGAGGCCATCGGTCCCTAAGCTTAAACTATCTTGCGCTAAGGACAACACACAGACACACCCATGCCCGAGGGAGGGCTCGAACCTCCGTCGAGGAGAGCCGCGCGGGCCGTGACAAGACGCCCTACACCACGCGGCCAGTTCTAAAGTGACCACGACACTTTAGGCTGCTCTGGACGTTTACCCCGAGGTATTTTAAAGCGGTTATTGTTTCCAGTGATACATCGCTAACAGTGTAAATTGAACGTTAATGGAGCTCTCTGCCTATGTGTGTGTGATTCGTTACATTTAGAACCAAACCTCGGTCTTTCGCTATAGTCTTCCGGTGTTGCAATCTTCCCACAGACATCCTCCTCTACCGCAAACAGCATCATAGAGCTTCCGTCGTTATATCTTCCCCCTCCCCCGATTCACTTTGTTTCTTTAAGGCATTTTTCCTCGTAATGGTCTGATACAAGAGTGCA
Organism: Schistocerca cancellata; assembly: GCF_023864275.1. NCBI lineage: Eukaryota > Metazoa > Arthropoda > Insecta > Orthoptera > Acrididae > Schistocerca > Schistocerca cancellata. The sequence continues at coordinate 156,361,267 of NC_064626.1, forward strand.
AAGCTGAGACGTGGACTAATTTACTGGCTAAAAAATGTTTGGACTGCGTTTTACTCACTTCCATCGTCGGGTATAATTACACTATCTGTGGCAACGAAATGTCTATGAGATTTTTTGCACGGACGATTTAAGACGGAATGATTGCATTATTCTTTCTGTGCATTGAGTACACGCCACAATGGCACGCATTGCAGGAACTTTAAGCATACTTTTGAACGTTCTGTTCAAGTTGACCGCAGTTAGGGTGCCTGACGCATATGGCACCCCCCCACCCCAGAAACATGCAGAAATGGTCTTTTCACAGGCCTTGGACACCTACTTGTCAACAGGGGTCGCCAATTATTATAATCCGTTCATCATAAGAATAAACCTGATGTAAACAAACATAAACGCGATGTTTGGTCAGATGCCAGTAGGTCCTACTTATGTATTAGATATCTTATTACTAAGTAACGTTAAGATATTCAAACGTATTAACAGACATCAACGTTTTTCTTAATCAAGCTTTAGCTACGTAGTTTTTATTTCTAAAATGGTGTACAGTTACAGCCTCTGCAGCATTGTGCTCTGATTGTCGCGCTGATTCGTGCGTTGATTCAATTCTCTCTTGTATAATTTTTTTTCTCGTTCAACTTTAAATACCTACATCTCGTAATTATAAAAATCATCATTTTTTATGTATAATGCACGTCTTCGTGTTTCTAATTACATATTCGACGCGAAATTCCTATTTCCATTTCAAATACAAATTCTTAATCATCGATGTTTCATGAAAAACTGTTCATAAAAGTTGTTTAAATTAGGTAAACATAATTTAATTTTAGGGCAACAATGAAAAACCAAATTCTCTTTATTTGGACTATGTCCATCGTTTTATGCCACACGGGTAGGTAAGTATCGCAGAAACATGAAAACAATCATTTTCACAACATCGAGCACATCATACAAATGTTGCATATTTACATTTGCTACTGTACCATTACACTATGAACCCAACAGAACTGCTCTGGAGCCAAGCTGCGGGATTTGGCCCGAGAAGTAACAACTGTTAAGCCCCAGACGTACTGGAACTAACGCATGCAGCTATTTCACACGTCACTGCCGAACGCTGGCGGGATTTATAACGGCTCGTCATAACAGAAGAGAAAATGCTGCGGCTGGTTAGCTTTGTGGATTCTGTTGTAGATAGGCCAGTTATCAACGTAGCAGGTGACACCTCCAGAACTTAAATGCATTTCTCGGTTCCGGATACGGAAGGAGCTAAGATATTACCAGACGAGTGACTAAGCAATATCTTCAGTGGCTTCAATATTAAACTATACGGCGAAATCCTTCAATATTCTCTTACTTTACACACAGCTTATGCAGAAAAATTATCCTGTGGTTAAGATGATGATGATGTTTGGTTTGTGGGGCACTCAACTGCGTGGTTATCAGCGCCCGTACAATTTCCCAACCTTTGCTCAGTCCAATTTCGCCACTTTCCTGGATGATGATGAAATGATGAGGACAACACAAACACCCAGTCATCTCGAGGCAGGTGAAAATCCCTGACCCCGCCGGGAATCGAACCCGGGACCCCTTGCTCGGGAAGCGAGAACGCTACCGCGAGACCACGAGCGACGGACTATCCTGTGGTTAAGTCAGGAATTTTCATCATTATTATTTTTAATTACAATAGTACGTTAGCCAATAACGATAACGCGTTACTGTTTTCGTCTAAGGAGCGTTTTGTGAGGGATTTGCAGTGTATTATTTCATTCTACTTAAAAATTAAATTACATCCGAAGCTGTACTGCTCCTCTGCTCTTCTCTTTCTACGTGTGAGACTGCAGCTGGTCATGTCACTGCAGGCTCGCTGTACCATCTGACCGGCCAGTGCTGTGCTAGTTAAATGCGCTGGTAAAGCTGTTGTCCCGTATTATCGCTTAGTCGATTTGCACATAAGGCACAGCACAAAATGTATCCTTATTATCGTACTTGACAGTCTCGAGACAGCTTGGCTGCAGTCTCACGTCAAACGGAAATTCAATGAGGTTCCAGCAAACACGGAAGAATACATAGTGCAATGTATACATCAGGGTTGTTCTTATGATGAACGGATTATAGCATAGATTGCGCGGGCTAACAGATACGCCACAGCGCAACAAATGACTCGTCAATTCAGTAGTCAGTATGCGCTTATACCGGGTACAATATTGTACTATTTCATATAGTACGATGTCTTGATTCTTAAAGTTTTTGATCTGATGAAGGCAAGTTGCCGAAACGCATTATCCACTTGGGGAAATGTGCGATCCACACAGACAATTTTGACTTAGCGCATCATAGTCACAGACCTCTCTGAAGACTTCCGGTCTTCTCTTAATAGAATGTGCTACCAAGTCGTCAGCTGTAAATTCACCAAGACTGTACAACTGCTTTTGTCAAATTTTTTATAAAACCCAGGCAGTATACATACCTCTTATTCTCTTAGAATGATTCAGAATAAGAACTTACATAAGAAAATCAAATTTAAATGTATTGTTCTCTTAAACTTCCTAAACGCGACTGCATTCTTAAGTCAAAAACTACCTCACGAGCCGGCCGGAGTGGCCGAGCGGTTCTAGGCGCTACAGTCTGGAACCGCGCGGGCGCTACGGTCGCAGGTTCGAATCCTGCCTCGGGCATGGATGTGTGTGATGTCCTTAGGTTAGTTAGGTTTAATTAGTTCTAAGTTCTAGGCGACTGATGACCTCAGAAGTTAAGTCCCATAGTGCTCAGAGCCATTTGAACCACTACCTCACGAGAAAAGAGCAAAATTAAATACGTCGTTTCTATGTTTATTTTGGTCAAGCATGAACAATGATTTCATGTCCAAATTTTACTTGAGGAGTAACATGTTATGCTAACAAAACCCACATTACGACGTCTATCATACTAAATACTTCAGACATTTTCAGTATTAACATTTTTAATACTTACAGATGCTATTATTTGCTACGGATACTGTATTTGCATAACGTTAACACAATGGTATATGTAGAAGCCTACGTCACATTTAAATAATAAATGGATAAAAATCAAACTTAACAGTTTTAGATGAATAAGGATGTTCTGAACAAGGAAAACTAAATGCACACTGTAGAGGCATTGCTGTTACCGAATGAAGTGACGCGGTACTCTATTCAGGATAATGCGCCATTACTTGGGGCGAATGCCTCACCTCCGACTTTCTTCCCCATACTTATCCAATCTGAACTTGGCTTAGTGTCTGAGCTTGCCGTCAAGGGAAAGTAGAGACATACAAGCAATTGTGTTTAAATGCTTTTCAACCATGAATCGACATTACAGACACAGTAACTACTGAACGTGAGCAACAAACGCTCTCAACACGTTATTTACGGACAGTTATCCAGATTTTCGTGAATTATGTACCCTTTACACAAAGTGTAGACGAATGCCTTTCAATTTTTATCTCGTTTACCTACGCTGGACAACTGCTTCAAATATGGAATCCGCAACAACTGCTTTAACTGGGACAGCGGCAATACCCTTAGGATACGTAGACAAGAACGCTCGATACTGTAAGGATACAGAGAAATAAGCTATCTACCATCTAACGACATCAGCTTAGTTACTGTTTTCCGCCCAGAATAGACATCGGCGTAATCTCTGGTAGCATATGAAAGTTCCATGACTTCAAGACGTCTCTCCGACATAAAAATCAGTCAACTACTTGCGAAAATACACACATCAAAAAAAGTTTTGCATCACCCCGGTTCCCAGAACTCGGGAAGCAGACGTTGACTGCGGATATTGTATCACAGACAGAGTCCTTTTGACTGCTCAGATATGTCACTAAACCCGCCCAAAGATGTAAACAACCATGCATGAGCAGCGCCTATTAGACGGAGAGGGTCCGACAGCCGATCAGTTCAAGTCATCCCACCAGGTAGGAGGCACCTAGAAGGTCAATACCGCGGTTCGATCGCGTCCGCATTGTTACTTTGTACCAGGAACAGCTGTCAACAAGGGAAGCGTCCAAGCGTCTCGGTGTGAACCAAAGCGATGTTGTTCGGACATGGAGAAGATACAGAGAGACAGGAACTGTCGATGACATGCCTCGCTCAGGCCACCCAAGGGCTAATACTGCAGTGGACGACCGCTACCTACGGATTATATCTAGGGGGAACCCTGACAGCCACGCCACCATGTTAAATAATGCTTTTCGTGTAGCCAAAGGACGTCGTGTTACGACTCAAAATGTGCGCAATAGGCTGCATGACGCACAACTTTACTGTCGTCCATGGCGAAATCCATCTTTGCAACCACGACACCATGCAGCGCGGTACAGATGGGCCCATCAACATGCCGAATGGACCGCTCAGGAGTGGCATCACGTTCTCTTCAACGGTGAGTGTCGCATATGCCTTCAACCAGACAGTCGTCGGATACTGTTTGGAGGCAACCAGGTCAGGCTGAACGCCATAGACACACTGTCCAGAGTGTGCAGCAAGGTGGACGTTCCCTGTTGTTTTGGGGTGGCAATATGTGGGGCCGATGTACGCAGCTGGTGGTCATGTAAGGCGCCGTAACGGCTGTACGATACGTGAATCCCATCCTCAGACCGATAGTGCAACCACACCGGCAGCATATTTGCGAGGCATTCGCCTTCATGGACGACAATTTGCGCTCCCATCGTGCACTTATTGCGAGTGACTTCCTTCTGGTTAACGACAACGCTCCACTAGAGTCGCTAGCATGTCCTCCAGACATGAACCCTATCGAACATGCCTGGGATAGAGTGAAAAGGGCTGTTTACGGACGACTTGAGACACCAACCACTCAGAGATCTACGCCGAATCGCCGTTGAAGAATGGGGCAATTTGAACCAACAGTGCCCTGGTGAACTTTTGGATAGTATGCCACAACGAATACAGGCATGCACAATGCAAGAGGACGTGCTATTGGGTATTAGAGGTACCAGTGTGTTCAGCAATCTGGAGCACCACCTCTGAAGGTCTCACTGTATGAGGGTACAACATGCAATGTACTGTTTTCATGAGCAATAAAAAGGGCGGAAATTATGTTTACGTTGATCTCTATTCCAATCTTCTGTACAGGTTCCGGAACTCTCGGAACCAAGGTGATACAAAACTTTTTTTGGTGTGCGTACCACACGGCGTGTTAGTATGACAGTGGACTCCAGTTGATGACGGCAGGGAAAGTCTGAGTTCTTGCCAATACGGACCGAGAAACATTTAACATGGTCGTCGATGTCAATGGAGGCGGAGGGTAGCGGAAGGAATTAGCCAAGGTCTGTTTCAAATAACTGTCCTTGAATTTAGTGGCAAATATTTGGAGCCCACGAACACTGTTTAAGTATTTGGGGGTAATACTATAAAGCGGTATGAAGTGGGTAGGGCACAAAATCAGTACTACCGAAGGCGAACGGAAGACCTAAGAGTTGTTGGAAGGGCACTTGAAAATGGAATGCATCTGTCGAAGAAAGCACATACAAGTCACTAGTGCAACCAATTATAGAATAGTGTTTCCGTGTTTGGAGTCTTTGCGACGTATATGAGACAACAGACATCGAACGAATTTAGAGGCGCGCTAGCAGAGCGAAACAGTTTTTAACAGTACTTACTTAAGTTTAATAGAAATATCAGGGAAACTTGAACAGGAATTCTTGGAGGGAATACCACAAAGTATTCTTGAAACCCGCATTCAAAGAAGAAGAGCATGCGATCACTGTGCTCTCACCATCATATATCATCTCGCGTAGTGATCATGGGAATAACAAATTAGGGTGCACACAGAAAATTGCTAAAGTCGGAGGTGTACCTCTCGCCATACAGTGTATAGTGGGTTGTGGGGCATATACATGAGTGCCTTCCAAGGGGTTTTCAGAAACTAATGTAAAAGTAAATCAGGATGGTCGAACGGGAATTTGAGCACGCGTCCATCCCAATATCAAGACAGCACCTTGGCCATCCGGCTACCTCGATCATCGAACAGTGACAATGTGATCACTTACAAGGAGGGGGGAAAATAAAATTGTGTGCCGCACGCCAAAGGAGAGATATCGCCGTAGATTAGAGATGGGCAAGTCAAGGCCAAACTAACGACACATGGGAGTAGTTTCCTGAAAGAAATAACACATGCGCGGTGAGCCAGTTGCATTCCAGCGACTAGGTTCCGCACGCGCCGTCTGCCGGGCGGACCGGTTCTGTCGCGCTCGTGCCACCCAGGCCTACCCTCTCCCCCTGCTAACAGTGTGAACTCACCGTCTAGTGGTAATCTGTTATCAAGGTTCGCCAGCGTTATTTATTCTGTCAAAATGGTCTTTCTTCGCCAATGCCTTTATCCGGCGAGTAAGGTACCCAACAGGAGACAAGACAGTTATACTTGCGCAGTCCATCGGATAAGCGAATGACAAAGTATTAGATAAAGAAGAAAGAAAGGCTCAGGTTTAACCTGCCGTCGACAACGAAGTCACTGGAGACGGAGCACAAGCTCCGATTGCTTCAAGGATTGGGAAGGAAATCCGCTATGTCATTTCAAAGAAACCATCCTAGCATTCGTCTGGAGCGATTTAGGGGAATCGAGGAAAACCTAAATCGGGATGGGAGTCCATCCGAATGAGAGTCCAGTGTGCTAACAACTGCGCCACCTCACTCAGAGACAAAATATCAGCAGAAACTTTTGGTTTAAGCCAAGTTTAATAGTAGATATTAAAAAAGAATGCTGTATCTTTTTATCAACTCTCTCACGGAAAATTCCCATGGCAAGTATTTTATTTACCGCATTATGGGCGTGGACTCCGACTGTTTATGCGAACTACAAACCCATTCTTACCTTACAATTCTCGATTTAGTTACAGGAAGGGTACTAGTTTCCAACAATGTTCATGTTGCTTGTCGGAGACTAAAAATGCCGACCCGTATTCCTGCGTCGTGTAAGCCTTTTGGAGGCTTTCCTTAACACCATTTCTGCAATCACAGTGAAAGTGAAGCGTTGCAAGACAACTCCGTTGGAGAAGCGGGGCACACTAGAAATCTGCGTGCATAGCGAGATAAGATAACAACTTGGCCGACCTTGCCACAGCGAGAGAAAACGACAGTCTCCGTTCACAAATTACGGAAAACTCCCAGCACGGCCAGTCTCAATAAACCAAGGACACTGTAGTGACGGAAGATCGGTGGTTAGCATGCGCATGAAAATAAAAATAGCACTCACTCAAAGTTAAAAGTGCAACATTCGCTGCTCTGAATTCAGCACACAAAAAAATTAGACGTGATAGTACTTGGTTGAAAGGAGGCGGCGGGGACAGATTTACGTCATGTTAGCATTCAGTAACAATTGTTGCTTTTAATGTTACATGAAGCTGGAGTATTTCGAACTCAAGTAGACAACCACAAATAATATTATCTCCCATAGCACTGTTATATTTTCCAACCTTCTACCACGTACGTTGAACAGTTACCAGCGTCCATCGAAGACACACTAAAAAAAACTCACCACTTGCTGCGCTATCTTGGTCTTTATACACGCTTACATTAGGTCAAATCGCATAAGAAATAGGGAGAAAGTTAAATAAATACACCGCTGAATTTCGGACAACAGTGCAGAAAGAATGAATGAAACCTCAGTTCTAGTATGTTTACAGCTTAACGAATAAACGCTACCACACAACTTTACAGTGATTTTCAAGAAAAGAGTGCACACTGCGAAGCACGCAAGTTTCATTCAGGAGTAACGTATATAACAACAAATAGTAGGAACCAGCAAACCTAATAATGTTCACTGGGTCTGTACACTAGAATGAAGCTATCAGCGGAAATGCCTAAAGTATCTAAGAAAGCACCGCGCCGGCCGCTGTGGCCGTGCGGTTCTAGGCGCTCCAGTTTGGAACCGCGTGACCGCTACGGTCGCAGGTTCGAATCCTGCCTCGGGCATGGATGTGTGTGATGTCCTCAGGTTAGTTAGGTTTAAGTAGTTCTAAGTTCTAGGGGACTTATCACCACAGATGTTAAGTCCCATAGTGCTGAGAGCCATTTGAACCATTTTTGAAAGCACCGCGTATTTACTAGTTACAATAACCAATATAGTTGGGTACCACAGATGGGAGGTTGGGTAACTGTCATAGTTTGATTTGAGCCTGACATCCTGAGAATCATTGCATCCAGAATAACTCTTTAACCCCGCAGCGCAGCGTGCGATGTTTTGGAACTTGCTGGCAGATCAGGCCCGTGTCGCACCGGGACTCGGACCAGAGTCACTGCCCGCCGCAGACGGTAGTCCTATCGACTGATCTATCAAAGCGCGACTCACGACCTGCCCTTACAGTTTCACTTCAACTAGTGCTTCTCTTCCACCGCTCAAACTTTACAGGAGCTCCCCGCATACCATGCAGGCCTAGCAGTCTAGAAACTAATAACATCGCGGAAGAATAGCTCACGCACAGCCTAGAAATTGTTTCCCGAATGAATCTTTTACTCTGAAGCAAACTGTACGCAGTTTCGAAACCACCTAGGCTGTGAGTACATTGAGCCCAAACTCTGAGAATCTTGAATTTAACATGTCTTGAGCTGTGTGGAAAGAAGCGAATCATTCCCGGTCTATCGGAGGTTTTAATCTGTCAGGAAGGTCTACAGCTGGTGAATGGGGGTTTGAGACGGGTTACTGCGTAAAGATGGGATTTCTAACCAGAAAGATGGGCCATAGTGGGCACCCATATGCAGCCGCAGATCAAGGGTACGAATCTTTAGGGAAGGGGTGGAGGGGAAGATCATAGCTTGTTCCCCTCATATAACTGTCACTCCCACTATTAACAGCTTGCGAGAATTCAACTTTTTGTTCCTATTATTATATGTTTAATATAATACGAATCTGTTTGCATTATTACATATTACATCGCTTGGATATAACTTCCAAGGAATTTCAGGTCAGAGAAGTACATCATATGAAAAGCATTTGTGTGAAAATTTGAGAAGTGCGCGCGTCTTGCAACTGATTTAAGAACAATAGCAACAAGTAACCTCCGGCAACCTCATAATGGATACGACTTAAAATCGAAGTGTACACTAATCATCACTAGCACGACACTAAGCACTGAAATTGTGAACACAGGTCTGCACACTATTGCTGGGAAAGTGTGTAAATGAGGTGATTACTGTTACTTTCAATCGCTTCTGGCTACGTTCGGTAAATGCAGTCTATGCTTATTCAAAGGTGGGTCTAAAAAGTTCGGTGAACGGTCTTAGACAATAAAGAAAACCAAGAAAGACTTTTACTGGCGTTCAAAGTAATCGCGCTTCAGACATCGGTTGAAACCTGTTGAGCACGGTCAGCAGCCGCTTCTTGTGGAATAGCTTCAAGCACGGTGGTCATGATGTGTTGGATACCCGTATCGTTACAGGAGATGAGGCCTGGTACTGCCAATACGATGCGGACAACAAGCGACAGTCAATGGCATGGTGATCATCATCCATTTCCCTCGGGTACAAATTCACGATGAATAAAGCGCGTGCTGTCGATAATGACGATCTACTTCGTCTTGACCCTTTCTGACCATCTGGTTACAATTTTCTACATTAATGTTTTCTGTGTATTAACTGTGGCAGAAACATTTTTCCTCAATGGAACACTCCTGTACATGTTTGTGAATGTTCAATCTTCTCACGATGCACAACTGCTGCCATTTGTTGGGCATAACAATGAAAATACCAACAAGTGAATGTAGCAATATGCAGCAACTTGTGGCCGCCAGAATACACTGAAGTGGTATTACTGAATGATCAGTTTATTTATTACAACTGTGAATATTGCAAAATTAATTATTTTAGCCCATAAAGAGAAGCCAAGTGTACAAATTATATTCTGAAAACGGGTATACACATGCGTATAAAATGGTTCAAATGGCTGTGAGCACTATGGGACTTAACTTCTAAGGTCATCAGTCCCCCAGAACTTAGAACTACTTAAACATAACTAACCTAAGGACATCACACACATCCATGCCCGAGGCAGGATTCGAACCTGCGACCGTAGCGGTCGCGCGGTTCCAGACTGTAGCGCCTAGAACCGCTCGGCCACCCCGGCCGGCTACATGCGTATAAATCTTACATCTAAAACCATTTTTAAAAAATCACCTAAGAGCATTAGGGCATAAAGAAAAATTTCCCTGCCTCCAGAAAAAAATTCAGGTCTCAAAGGGTCAATCTTGGATTTTGTCAGTCGAATTTTTCTGGTAAGCGGAGAAGACGATGAACAGCATGACACTGACTGTCGCTTGGTCTAGACACTGACTGTCGCTTGGTCTACGGGTCGTACTGACAGAACTAGGTCTCATCTCCTATAATGACGCGGATGTCCAAAGGCGCGTGACCACCATTATTCCACAAGAAGCGTCTGCTGACCGTTCTAACAACTTTCCAACTGATGCCTGAAGCGCGTTGTTGCTGACTGATTACCTTTGAAGGCTAGTAAAGGTATTTTGTTTGTAACTCTTCTTTCCAAAGGTAGCTGAAAACTTTCAAAACTGAAACGCTTTAAGAAAAACGCCGTATGTGTGTTACGCGCCGTGACTGCCACGACAGCCCCCATCCACGCGTATCACATTTCTCTCGCTCGCTCTAGGGACTCGTAAACGGTACACGTGTTGTTTTAATCAGCGCCGGGGCCAGACGGTACCTGTGTCAGTCCAGATGCAGAGCGGCTATCGACCCGCGGGCACGCGCCGCCGCTGCCGCCGCCGCCTGTAATCGGGCAATTAGCCGCGGGCCGGGCAGGCAGCGGCGTGGCGTGGCCCGGCCCGGCTGGTCCGCTTTAAGGCAGCCGTATCGAACGGCCGCGGCCGGCTGCGCGTGCCGCACTCTCACGCTACTGCCTGCGATTATCCGTGGACAGGCTGCGCGCCGCCACTGCCGTATGCAAACACTTCTTAGCGTCGCTGCGTACAACCAGTCTGCTACCCACCCGCGCGCCTCTTCTCCGTAGCGCCAACGCTTCCGAGAACGCAACACCACCACAACGAAGCCACATCGCTTGGCGGTGGCATTCGACAGACCGTCACACTTCTGTTGTAACACACGATTTCATGTGTATGATCGCGTGGACTTTAGTATCTGTGCAGTTACCATTCAAACATGCTTTGTTTACCCTGGAATAAAAGTACGCCAGTGACACGTAGCCTAATACAGAATAATAAATAATGAACGTTATTACATATTTCAAACGTATTTCAACAACTGTATGAAGCCGCCCGGTTGTATTTGATTCCAGTTTCATACAGAGTACACAAAACAAGGCTGAAATTGCTCAAAGCAGTTAATTCAGAGCTAAGTTTTACACTGTCACACCTTCCTATCACCACCCTCTACCCAACGCCTTAAACTGGCAGTCGTGTGGTCTGAAACTGTGGTTTGTAGCACACCCCATCTAATTGTTTTTATATATCTTGAGTATCTTAACACTGAAATTAGTGGTTTAATCAAGTGTAAATTATTACCATATATTACTGTATGTTATTCATATATAGTGACAATAATAAAACCGAATAATGATTATTAATTATTGAATTATTGGTCACATACCAATTACAAATATTGAGTCATACACTCCAATTTCTCATTGAATGTAACATATTCACTGACAGAGAAAAGTTTCTTGCACTTACTCACAAACTGGTCAAGAGCGTCTCTAATTGATGTCAATGTTTCTACTTCTTACCTGGCTCCTCGAGTATCTGTCATTAAAACGAGGACAGTGCAAGAGTAATTTTAATCTTTGGAGGGACACAGTAGCCCAAAAAGTCTTTTTACCTGTTTCATCACATGCCTAAGGTTCTTCCTAATTCAATCTACTTTCCTTGTAGGTTCCTGCTAAATACAGGAGCCCACAGCCATCATTTCGTGCTTCGTTATAAGTTTTAGTGCGTTTCCATATGAACACTTCTCTATCTGATTCACCATCCGATTATGTGTAAACAATTTTTTTTCAATAATATCAGAAAATACAAAGAGATTGAAACACTCTTAAGGCGTGGCGCATTGTTTGGCACCAACAAAGACGCCTGGCACATGAGTAATAATATTGTGCCACCTCGTTCCAAAAATCATGTAATGAAAATTCTTTTCTCCAGTTCCTCGTTCCATCTTTTCCCAGATAATATCACCTGACCTCATCTTCATCCTTTTTCGCCCCATTCCTGCTCTAATGATATGTCGTGATCACTGACAGTAATAGCATCCTCTTCATCTCCATCATCGGAATTTAGCCCTCATCAAGTACGTGATCAATCAATCGCACTTTGTCCCCTTCTGGCTCCGTAACAATCTATATATAACAACATATCTTATATAGAACGAGATTTTCACTCTGCAGCGGAGTGTGCGCTGATATGAAACTTCCTGGAGGATTAAAACCGTGAGGCTGTGAGGACGGGTCGTGAGTCGTGCTTGGGTATCTCGTATGGTAAGCACTTGCGCATGAAAGGCAAAGGTCCCGAGTTCTAGTTTAGGTCGGGCACACACTTTTAATCTGCCAGGAAGTAACATATCTTATGTAAATTATGCACAAAAATGCTACCTTGACTTTTTCTTCTGAAGGTACGCGAGTGGTTTCTTAAGGCTTCACAAACCCTAGCATGCTCAAACTTGTTTCAACGGCATCTCACGAAATCTTATTCTTAAGTTATAGAAACACTTTTGTACCCCTTTAGTGGCATCTCGTAGCAGCCACGTGGAATAGACGAAGCAGTGCCACATGCTATCTAGCACTGCCGGGTTGAATGTCGTCAGGACTCGCGATCACGAGAACTGTGAATTCGATAATAACATTATTCGTCTGCGACTGTCTTTACGTGTGACCCCATTTATAGCCGCAGCTCAATTCTGAGAGTTCTAGGATATTTTAGCCCAACGGTTCATTTTCCCAGAAATTAGTCAGTACAGACAATATAAAATGAGACCGACAATAGCATAAAAAGCGCTTCTTTAAAAAATGTATGTTATCGTTAAATATCAACTTATCATTAAATATACATTTAAGTGTCAGGAAGCATGTGGGTAGTTAAAACAAATAGAGCTCAGAAATTGGACGAGTAGTTTGTTTACTATGAGTGTTTAAGGAAATTGTCTAAAAACTCACTTCGTCAACCCTTGGTAATCTATCACCTTCAAAAGAAATTTAACAAATGGTTTGCAGGAAATTCGTCGCGCTCGCGCTTTCATCATCAGCGATTAAGTTGTTGAGTTTCTGTAATTCCCTCTTGTATAAATGGAATGGGACTGCGGCTGGTCGAAGGCTTGAAGGAAACAGATACCAACAGCGGTAATTTTGTTTCGCTATCCTTCAGGCCTCTGTACACGAAACTCATCTAGCCGTTTGTGCTATTATAGGGATCACTAATCCTACGTATTTAGTGGTTCCTATAATAGCACAAACAACTGATTTACCTTGTACAGGAGCCTGAAGATGGCGCCAATGAGGCACCGAAACTGGTAACTAAATAAAATTATGGCTGTTGGTATCTGTTGTCTGTAAGTTGTTCAAGGTCGACCAAAATACGTTGTTCCTGAAACAGCGATGCTGTGCGCAATGTGACTGAATAGGGTCGGTGCGTGATTTACAGAGAGAGAGAGAGAGAGAGAGAGAGAGAGAGAGAGAGAGAGAGAGTCAGTCTCTTGTGGAAGACTGGCACTCTACCTTGTATGAACATTTAGCTACGAAGAGGTCCCTTCCAAATGAATGCCACCAATTACACTGAACACGCAAAATAAGCTCGCGTCGACTGGTTAGGGAAATGTTCGAAAAAATCTATCGAGGAATTGCAGAACCCGTACACAATATCGTTACAGGAGACGAAACTTGGGCGTATTCGAATCAGATGGAAAATAAGCAGCAACTAAATATCTGGGTATGAGCTGATTTAAAAATAAAATCAGCCGTTCTTTCGCGAACCAATTCCAACGAAATAGTCACTTTCTTCTTTGATTACATTGAAAATCTCGCGATCATTACTTCAGAAGATGCAGGAAAAGTTCATGATAAAATATATAAAACAGCTTGTCCCAAGTCTTCGATGAAATTAGAAAAAATGGTTCAAATGGCTCTAAGCACTATGAGACTTAACATCTGAGGTCATCAGTCCCCTAGACTTAGAACTACTTAAACCTAACTAACCTAAGGACATCACACGCATTCATGCCCGAGGCAGGATTCGAACCTGCGACCGTAGCGGCAGCGCGGTTCCGGACTGAAGCGTCTATAACCGCTCGGTCACAGCAGCTGGCTATGAGGAAAAAAAAGACAATGCAAGTTGTCAAGCTGCAAATGAAAGAATTGATCATTTGAAGGTGAACAAGCATAGAATTAAGTCTCGTTTTTCATATTCACCTCATTTATCGCCAAACGACTGTTTCTCGCGATCTCAAGATGCTGCCGAATCCTTCCAAAATCATGTTTTACTTTCACTGATTGTAATAAACTTAAGGTGCAACCCTCATATTGTACTGAATGGCAACTCTGACCGCCTTACAAATTTAAGAAATACCTATGTGGTAGAATCTCTTCGCATAGTAACCATATATTCCATTTTCTCCCTCAACAATGTGCACGAATCATCATGTCTGCACTGTGGCCATTTCGTTGTGCTAAAATTGCGCTCTCAAATGTCGCGTTAACGGAGCAGAGCTGCTGTGCACAAAAGCCACAAGGCCTGGTCAGTTCATCACGGAGGTTCCGTCCATTACAACTGTCCCCTACGCTCATCCGAATAGTTCGCATTTGTATAGATCGGCGTCAGTGGCTTAAGCAAGCCTTTAAACTCGTTGACCATTGGGACTAGTGGCAACTAAGCCTGAAATGATTCTAAAGGAGTGTTGTAATAGCAATTTTGCCTGTCTTCAGATCTGTTGCTGACTGACACTAATGCAAAGTGGTATGCCAGAGTGTACTCGTGCCACGCAGCTTTAAAAACTATCGTTCTGGTGCAGTTTCTTCTAATTTTAGATTTGGCATACAGATAGGGCTATCTCCATACGTGTTTCTTTTTCCCTGGACTGAAGACCACAACAACTATATAGCCACTTCGTGAAGATGCAAGAAATCGGCAGGAATTAAAGTTAGAATGTTCATCATCCTGTCAACTCCAGAATCACTAAGGATGGAATATTAAAAAACTGTCTACCATTGAATCGTAACCTACCTAATTTTTATGCATTCAAGTTACTGTGCCTAGAAGTGCAGTGCTTTGTTACGTCTGAGCCTAATAAAAGGTGTCATAAGCGTACAGGTTATACTAAACTAAGCCCAATAATGCATGACTGCACGAACAGAATAGATTAATAGAACCACTGCTATTTAATATGGCCATACCTGATAAAATAGTCAGACATACAGTTTCGTGCGATCGACTTCTAGGTAAATTTGTCACCACTGGGCCAACGTAGTCCAAGGTGTTGCAAGTAATATTTAACACTTTTTAAAAATCTTCAATTCTCAATCGCAACGTAAGAAGAATCAAACATTCCAATTACTTAAGACATGGGGAAGAGTACGGTTTTCACTCTGCACAGAAGCGAAGTGTAATTTCCGATGTTAGTTTATAAATATATCCCAAAAAGAATACCAACATCAGATGGGGGAAGAGTTTTAATTTATCACGTTCTGTTATCTTGTATCTATATATACAGCCACTGTTCACGTCAGAACCGTATGCTATTTGTCAAACAATATCTGGCAAACACCTGTTGAATACACATCAAATAGCGCAAAGTAACACCTGTCGCGTCTCTCTGACTTGCGCCTCCATGCACGCACAGCCAGGAATGCAGTTACAGATGCACTGTATCTGTAACTGGACAGTTTGAGTCGCCTACGGTGTACGTCTTCCGTTGATGATACTTTTGTTAGCTGCACACCTGCCATACCACTACACTACACGAGTAAGAGAGATTCGGAGTGAAACTCTAACACGCTTGTGTGTTCTTGAACCTTCACGAGGTGAGTAGGCTGAAAATATCGACAGGCTGCCTTCAATATAACAAGACCCAAAACAATGTTTTTCGGTAAGCCCACTACTTTCTTCTCGGGCGTGAATTTTTCTACGAACATCCAAAGACACCAATCGGTAAGTGGCTGCACTTAGTGGTTGCACTTGTCGCACGGTATGATAATGACAGCTTTGCTTCATTACTTTTGTTCTCTGCTTTTCGGAAAATTTTTGCATGTCATTGCTCACTAGGTACACTTGTTTACTTTCGTTTCAAGTAATAATATTGTGTCTTCTCTCAGACGCGTAACCTGCGCTAAAGCAGCAGTACATCCTAAGCGCGAGGTTTAGGGAGTCTCATGAAAATCATACAACCACTAACTAATGATGTAATCCTTCCCTGTCTACGGTAGTTGTGGAAAAAGCTTAACAGCAGGTTAAGTCCAAACGTGTGAATCAGAGAGCAAGAAAGCTGCGCTGGATTTTTTCAAGGACACCCATCTAATGAGTAGGGGGGGGGGGGGATCACTGAAATCCTACTCAGTAGCTGTAGCTTTATGCTGACTTATGTAGGTGCATAAAATCTATAAAAATATGACAATCAATGAAAATATGACATTAACTAACGCTATGTCTGCCCCAGAAATAATTGTGGAATTAATGCACACGAATTGTGAAATTAAAAAGATAATGGTTGTTAGTACCAGCAATTTTACATACACAATACCCAGTGTTTATTTCCTCTTGTGCGACAATAAGCAGGGACAACAATTTGCAACCTTGAGTTTATATCTCTGACTGAAACTGCATGCATCATTACAGTCGATCCAACATAGAAGCAACATTTTATATACACTATCGGAAGTAAGAAACGAAATGCATTTCGCTTTTAACAACCGTTCACACAAAATGTTACGGATTGAAACAGAAAGTCGGTGAGGAAATTAAATGGATATTACGAGGCATATTCTCTGATGTAAATATTCACGACGCTGACATCAAATGGCTGTCTTGTAAGTAGGGCATGGTTGTGACCGTGCGTAGTACGCGCAGCTACCGCAGAGTGGCGCGACCTGCTTCGTCGCGGACAGACGCTTACGTCACGACGCGGACCGTTGCGTCAAAACATCGGGTTACAGCGGGAGCATCGCACGGCAACCCGTTGAGAGCCTGTCCGTGTAGGGGCGCCTGTGTTGCCTTCGCCTGCACGTCAAACAGCTGCGCATTCTGTAAACTGTGATTAGCTGGAGACACAGATTTACCTTATGCGACGTCTTCTCCATTGTTAATAATACTCCATTCTCAAAAGCAATGACTCACGAATTACGACTTTCCAAAACGGCGGAAGGAGAGCATTGCGCAGCACTACAGACCTGTCTTCTTGCATTTATCATTAAGAAATTTGCGCTCTGAGCCTTCCTTCCCAACGAAATACCTAGTATAATCTGTTACTATACGTTGCCGTCTTGAACTGACTGCAGTCTCACTTAAATGAATTAAACTGTTTCTCATGAGAAACAGTTGAAGAAAGTGAATTGTACATAGTGCAGCGCAGGAAATACTGCAGAATGCCAAAAATTGCCAAGCGCAGATGTGAAATAAAGCTACTATCAAGGAGGGAATAAGCACAATATATGAAGAAACACCAATAATCATGGAAGATGCTTCATAAATAAAAGCGAAACGCGTCTGGTATAAAAATGGTTCAAATGGCTCTGAGCACTATGGGACTTAACGTCTTAGGTCATCAGTCCCCTAGAACTTAGAACTACTTAAACCTAACTAACCTAAGTACATCACACACATCCACGCCCGAGGCAGGATTCGAACTGCGACCGTAGCAGTCCCGCGGTTCCGGACTGAAGCGCCTACAACCGCACGGCCACCGCGGCCGGCGTCTGGTATAAATGTTCGAATGTGTGTGAAATCTTATGGGACTTAACTGCTGATAGTCCCTACGCTTACACACTACTTGACCTAAATTATCCTAAGGACACACACACACACACACACACACACACACACACACACACACACACACCCATGCCCGAGGGAGGACTCTAACATCCGCCGGGACCAGCTGCACAGTGTATGACTGCAGCGCTGTAGACCGGTCGGCTAATCCTGCGCGCTGGTGTAATTCTTTTTAATTTGAATGGAGTCAACTAAAGACAGATAACCTACAGTAACAGGTGTTAACAGCTGCTGCGTACGATGGCCAAGCAAACAAATACGTGTGTAAATATACTATTTGGAATAAGTATTAAAAAGGGAAAACATTTCTTTTCCTGTCTTCAACAAGAAAAACAATATCACACAAAAGAGAAATATGTTCCTCCCATCAGCTATGAAGATGAAATTTTAGTTACTACGTCAGATATATTTTCCCCAACACTTCAAGAAACACCAACAGTGTAAGGCAAGTTGGAAATGTCACAAAATTGGTGGTCTGCCTGTCAAGCTTTAGCTTTTGTTGCATCAATCAAGCTGAATGTAAACCGACTCTTTTAACAACAAATCTTAACATCGTCTGTGGCTACTGCTGTATCTTATATTCCACGTACGCATCTGTTGTGCGTCTCATGTCTTGGTGGGTTGTGCTGCATTCGCCAATAAAGCCAAACCACTGTAGTATAAGAACATTCTTCTCCTTTAAGAGTTTCTGAAGGTCAATATATTCTAACATTTTCACCAGAAACACAGGAGGGAAACTGGCCTGTTAGTTTGGGATAAAAGGTGGTCCTTGTTGGACTTTGCCGACGTGATTTTTCTTGTTTCCATGTCTGGCGGAATTAGTGCTGGACTAAGCATGCATTAATTACTGCTGTAATGAATTCCAGTGTGTTTGGGGACAGGTGCTTTAAATACAAAGGGTGCATGCTGTCTGGACCAGGCGTCTTTTCGTTTCCGATGCACTAGATTAAGGTATAAACTGTTTCTACCTCAACTTTTTCGAATAATGTTTCACATGAAGCCCTGAGAATTCTGCTGATTTGTCGTAGGTCGTGTTACTCATGACCTTCACTTTCTTGATCTTCAGTCACTGGTGCTGCGATCTTAAGTTCAAGAGTGTCCGCCATGGCTTCTTCTCTGCCTTTTGGGTCACAAGCAACTTCGTTACGGCCATGCAGTGGTTTGATGATTAACTGATTTTATGGTTTTTGATTAGTCTCCAAAACTTGTAAGAGTCTGATACCCTTCTACTAGAAAGATCCCCCAGCTGTTGCTTCGGTGTGTCCACAGTTCTTTCCTGACTTTCTTAGAAAGCTTGTCTGTTACAGTTCTGTCTGCCGGGCCTTTGTAGTTTTGCCATCGACGCCTATAGTACTTCTTTTCTAGGAGCAACTCATGTGTTGCCTTGAAGTTGCGTGGGTGATGATTGAGGTGGCCTTCCTCCCCTCCCCTCCCCCTTTCAACTATCACCTTAGTGACCTTTCCCACATATTTGTTTATGTTTCGTCTTGTGGTTAGTGGTGTGATGGGCGGAAAACGTAACCCTTCGCCATATTTGGTTGGTTGGTTGACTGTTTGATTTATTTGGGGGAGGGTACAAAACAGCGATGTCATCGGTCCTATCAGTTTAGGGTTGGATGGGGAAGGAAATCGGAAGATCCCTTTCAAAGAAACTATCCCGGCATTTGCCTGAAGAGATTACGGGAAATCACGGGAAAACCTGTCAGGATGGCCGGACGCTGTTTTGAACCGTCGTCCTCACGAATGCGAGCCACGTGCTAACCACTGCGTCATCTCGCTCGGTTTCCTCGTAGTCGGCTTGTTTCAGTCCCCTCGAAGGAGACACATTTATGTCACTAGGACAGCTCAGGATACGTTATAAAAACGTTTAAACTGCCAGCTATTAAAAATTATACAGCTATTGAGGTTTCGAGATTCCACATATTTGGAAAAAAAAAATCCGAATCGACTATATAATGTCACAGAATTAGACTGCAGGAATGCAGGAGCTGGAATCTGACGTCTGTGACAGTTAACTGGTAGGCGGCACAGGGAAAGTGTAGTGGTCACACTGCATTAGCTTTGGCAACGCCGTGGGCGAGCGCGCGCGCAGTAGCTCCCACCGCGCTCTATCCCCACCACTTGCTTCGACAGCCCCCTCCCAACGCTTGCCCGCAGACGCTACCACGGAGATGACACGACCGTACGTCACCACTGACGTATAGGCCGTGACGTCACACTACGTAACGGCGGCTCGCTCGAGGCGAGCGCGATGCCGCTACGCACTTTAAGGGGACATTAACTGAGGATCCTTACGCTGACCTTCAGGAAAGGCAGTCCACATGCGCTTCTGGTATCAACAGGTAGATATCGAACACATGTACTGTGATCTTACGATTCCGCACAAAACTCAAGACACGCCGAGTTATCACTTTCATTTCAATGTAGATTGTGAGTCCTATGCACTCAAGCTTAACTGATACTAACACAATACTGGCTCTCCCATTTAGTTATTGGGAAACCTACAGTTTAACGTAGACTAGAGTATTCGGCGCAGCTTGCGATTTCTCACATAACATTTCATTGTAAAAGATGGAAAGGTTAGTGGCAAGAAAGTTCTACAAACGATGAACCTATCAATTTGCAAGCTCTAACACTGACCTATTAAGTAACAATGCCGTACTTATACGCTCTAAAAGTAAATGTAAATAAATACGACACTGCCCCTCAGGTAGACTACAAGTGCAACAGCATGCGGCATACACAATTTCTCTCTCTCTCTCTCTCTCTCTCTCTCTTTCTCTCTCTCTCTCTCTCAGGGGAAACAACAGGGGCTTGTTTCTGCAAGCTTATCACCGACTCAAGTACAGCAGGAAAAATGACAAAATTATCAGGAACCTCTGACTTAAGTCTTGCATATCAGGACTAAGTAAATGTAACGTGATGACGGGATGAAACTGGTTCAAAAATGGTTCAAATGGCTCTGAGCACTATGCGACTTAACTTCTGAGGTCATCAGTCGCCTAGAACTTAGAACTAATTAAACCTAACTAACCTAAGGACATCACACACATCCATGCCCGAGGCAGGATTCGAACCTGCGACCGGAGCGGTCACGCGGTTCCAGACTGAAGCGCCTTTAACCGCACGGCCACACCAGCCGGCGATGAAACTAGAATCCTTTATACAGTTTAACTTACTTTCAAACGATGAGCAACACGAAGTTTCTTTTATATATTATTAAATCTTTTTTGCCAACGATGACGAAGACGACGAGGGTATCGTGATATTATGTTCACGATTTACAAATGCATTTTAGCGTATTACGTGATAAGCAGACAACGCAGCAATATTAGATGATGTTTTTCTGTGAACTCCTTTGTGGCTGTTCCTTGTTACTCTATAGTTAACAGTATTCAAAACAGTTGACAATGACCGATGTCACATAACCTAAAATTTACGTACAGGTTTCATTGTAAAGTTACTGTCACTAATAGCCAATATCGGGCCAGAGTTGCAACATAAAGGAACTACGAATTTAGGTTAGGGCTTTTCAACGACTACACTGCCACGAACAAAGTGGGGAGCCAATTAGATACATAGTAAAATGTCAAATTATCTTTCATTATAATTGCCGTCCACGTCGATGAAGTCTGAATCCTTTCTCGTGTGAAAACTGAAAATCACTTAAGAATAAAATAACGTAAACTCGTCCTCAACTCTTACGTTGGCTCAACATTCTTTCGTCCGACTTCTGAACTTACACACAACTAGTTGTAGGGGAACCCATAGTTCAACGCTGACTCCGGAGCATCTTGCTCTTGACATTAGGAGTGCTGTATATGAACATCGGATCTCCGGAATCATAGACTGACACCCACTTAGGATACGATGTCCACTACACATGCTGCGGACATTACGACCATTGGATGGGCTATTTCGCCAACTGACCTCTGATGGGTAATGAATTATTGCTCACCAATGTTTGCTAATTTGTTTCTGTTATTAACATTATATTTCCTTGGGAAGGACAGTTTTTCCTTCTTGTCAGTAAAGTACAGGATTACTCTCCCATAACACACGAAGATCTAAGTAACGAACGAAAGTTGTCAGAATCCCGCAATAGCTTTCAAAATCTTCTAGCGATATGCGATACATCTTGTGAAACACACAAATAGCAAGATGGCGTGAATTTTTGAATTAACAAAATGAGAAACGTTAAGTTTTTCTATGTTTTTAGAGTAATAAAAAACAGACCAACTAACGTGAGTACAAGACAATTATGTTACAACCTAGCCCACACCAATATTTTACTCTCAACAGTAATAACACGAAACGTTCGTAAGCGCAGATTCTCATATTTGTTAATAACAGCCGCTCATGCCTTGCAGATGGTCTGTTATATGCCAAGAAGTCGCGAAAAGCCTCAAAGCTACAAAGGTATTGTAAAACTGTTCTTACACCACAGGTCTGGAACCAAACGGTACACATGCAATAACATTTTTCGTAATGTTGTGTAACGATGTTAGCTTTTTTTTTTGCACGTTTACCGATAATGAAACCTACTTATGGGACTACAGAAACCTACTGATAAAGGTGGTATTTCACTGGAACTACTTTGGGGAAGTAAATAAACAAAAGTGTTTTACTTCAAGACAGGTAGACTTCAGTGCCATACTGTAGCTATGGAGGCAAATGGTAATGATATAAAGCCTATGTTACAAATGTTTCCCAACCATTCGGAGACAATTATCCCCTATATGAGAGCAGATGTAAGCCAACACACTAATAAAGTTTGTTAGCTAATATTTAGATTGGTATTTTTTAAAAGAAATATTTAGTCAACGATAAAAAATATTCACTTTTTTTGGAACCATGGGGCAGTTGCCACTGGCTGTAAGTCACAATTCTTTTAATATTCGGTTGCATCTAAGCCAACGTCCTAGTTATTCTAAAGTTCTTTGGTTCCTCGCTTCTATTTTCTTTGCAACCATAGTCGACAACCAACTTACACATTTGTAAATTGCGGCAATGGGATTATTATTGATAAGACTTTTACTGATGTTAAATATACAGCCAAAATATTGCCAGTTACATGAAAGCCTATTTTCAAAACGTTCTCTTCGCGGCGACCATGTAAATGTACTTTGTCTAAAAGTTTGAATATATTCCTTCATTTACTGAAAAGCGTCTTACAAGCCAAGTGTTTACATGTCTGTTTTCCAAAATCAGGAAGATAGTTGCTAATAGAATTTATAACCTACGAAAAGTGCGGATTTATTTTGCCATTGAATACTCATTTTTCACTCTTGGTTCGTTGATCATTGTCAGTTCTGGAAACATCCAAATGTTCGTAACTCCAATCTTGCATTGGTAAAGCTCCAGTTTGCAACGAAACTGACAACCTTATTTTGTGCTATCAAAATATTAACCAATTTCCTTGCAAGCCAATGTTAATCCTATTTAATTCTCCAACTGCACCCATAGGGCATGTCAGGTTGGAAATAAGCTAACTGTTATAATGAGTCAGTTAGCGAGCGAACAACCAATGAGCGAACCAATGAGCAACAAGCGCAGCGAATACTAGGTCGAACGACCGGAGACGCCGCACCAAGCAATTGGCCGACTGGTTGCAATGAATTTCTTGCGAGCACCACTAACCGCGCGCGAAACATAAATAGTGTTGCGCGCACATTCGTTTTGCAAGTTGTCTTTCGCTACATTGCGTCACGAGCAAATGTTCGAATTTGAAAATGTTAAACAATTATTGGATACTTAGAAGGTGAAGTTGCCATTAATTCGGAGGTTGGTTTGAAAAATGGTGTTTTATTAGGCATGCCCCAATTGGAATTGTATGCCTTTGCCTTCATCCAATGCTTTAACTGCCTTATGCAGTTATGGGGGGACGAGAGTGCAGCTTAACGTCGTCCCCGAAGCGCTTTTTATATTAACAAACATTGCTAGAGAAGTAACGGGCGAAGAAAGAAGTAATACGTGATAGATGAAATTCCTAGGATTGATCAACGCTCAATATCTTTTGGATCTGAGTTCTGGCCATCGCGTTACACTATTAATCACTCAGCTAATAAAACACTATATTCTAATGAAACGGCGGTAATGTATGTGATACTTTTGGAATTAATTTAGCTCCAAGACAAAACAAAATTCGGATCTATTTCGTTTTTACTTTAACAATTTAATTTTAACCTCCCGGAGAGGGGGCGGGGTGAATTACCCTCATGTTGGGAACAACTGCTATACATATTTTCATTTGTTGAAAGTGGCAGACCTGTGGCAATTCTATTCGCAGTCTCTTTTACCTTCCAAATCTTCAGCTCTCAGAAATGAAATGCCAGCAAAGAGATGCAAACTTTACAATTACACAGGGCAGGATTTCATGAGTAGGAGAAATTAATTGTTACACGTACTTCACAGAAAACGGATGAGTGCCAGCGATGCAAAGCTGCCGGTGTTTATTGCGTGGTGACCGCATGGGGCGCAGAGGGAAGCCACGGCCGGTGTGAATCAATATGCGTCGGCGTGGAGGAGTGCGGACAGTGGAGCAGCCAGCCGATCGTTATCATGTCTGCAGCACGTGTCTACACACGCCAAGCCACGCCGCTCAGCGCACCGTCCGTTTAAAAACCGGCTAATAGACCGCACAGCGGCCAAAACGCTGCTTCCGCTACATAAGGCTCCGCCACTACGAGAGACGAATGGCAAAACGCTGCAGCCTAGCGAGTCTGCACAAAACTCACCCCGTAACTGCTAGAGGGGAAAACTACTGGCGTTTAATGACCAACGATTATCCTACACATCGGATCGCTGGGCAGTACCGGACAGAAACAGCACATCTTGCCGGTTGGTACGTGTACAAAGACTGGTTGGTTTGGGGTATAAAGGAATCAAACTACAGGGTCTTCAGTCCCTTTTTCCTGACACAAGCAAGGCTCAATGTACAAAAACAACTAAAGAACGCTTGAGAAAGTAAAAGGGGGAAAAGGAATGGGGAACCACACCTAAAAACACGCGGAAAATAAACACCACAAGGAAAAGTAGAAGGTATTAAAGCCATAGAGCAGATGGTCTGAGCTGGCCGATCACAATAATAACAGAGGATGAGGCAGCCACGCTGCAACACATTAAAATGTCCACTCCAAAAAGACAATGTGAGATAACACATGTACGGAAAAGACGACCACCAAGACAAACAAATGCAAAGAAGATGCAACAGAGTTAAAGTGGAGGGAGGGTGGCGGCATCAGCAGTGCAATCCCTGTGTTGTCAGGGGGCTACCACCAAATGGATACATGACGGCCCCACCACAACGGACTGGATACCATGCTGGATATTGGGCGCAAAGAAATCCAATATTGTCATGGGGACGAAAGAGACCAGGAGACAACGGAAGAAGAAGATGACATACCCCGGAAAGTGTCCCCACCCAAATAGGTGAACTGCAGGTGAAGATGCTAAATTCTCTGCTTTCTCAGCAACTTCCTAATATGTCTGTTGTACCAAGGTCAATTCTTTCCCTCCCCTATATTTTTGCTAGGTACATACTTCTCTAGCGCGTGGTGGACAATACCTTTAAATTCCGACCATAGTTGCTCTGGCATAGAAGCCACAACGACATTATGGTCGCTAATACTTTCTTCTACATTAACTTCCTCAAAAAGATCAGGTCTGTTTGTCGCCAAGATATCTAATATGTTCCCATCTCGAGTTGGTTTTCTAACCAATTGCTCAAGGTTTTATGTTGAGAGCGCTCCTAGAACAACTTCACAGGAGTCTTTGCTTCTACCCCTGTGATAAACGTATAATTTTCCCAGTCAATGGATGCCAGATTAAAGCCTTCATCTATAACTAATGGATTATTTGAATATTGATTTCCTATGTACTTAAAGACTACCTGAAACGTTCTGCGACGTTTGTTGCGGATGCTGCTGGTCTATAAAAACACCCTACATGCAGACCACTCAAATCTAGCACGCTATGTACACTTTGTATTAATCACCCGTTAACAGGAACATACACGTTGAGAAGGTATTACATGCCTGTCAGTGCCTCAGGTCATTGTAGTGAAAATGTGAAAAATCATTGTAATATCACCGGCGCCAACGGAGGCAGCCGCCTTTCCACCTAGTTTCGCGGTTAATATGATTTTTAGGGTTCCGTACCTCAATCGGTAAAACGGAACCCTTAGAGGATCACTGTTATCCGTCCCTCCATCTGCCTGCCTGCCTGCCTGCCTGTCTGTCTGTCAGACTGTTAAAAGTTCTTCCTACCAGTAAAGCGTGGACGTATCAATTTGAAATTTAGTCTCATACTAAGGCCTACGGTCCTATGACGGTGTAAAAAATTGAAATTTCTAAGTCAAAGCAATCAAAAGATACGGCCATTTATCTCTCATATTTTGATACACGCAAATCACTCATCAAAACTTGTAGGAATCTTCCCGTTGGCCTAGAATCACGAAATTTGGCAGGAAACAAGGATTCATAGTACGAGTAAAGGAAAAATCCAAAATTGTTAGTTTGTCATTACATTTCTTTTGTCATTTGTTATCCAATTTCAAACTTACAATTAAATCATTCTCGAATATTTTGGAACTCCCAGTACCGATGTACTTCCAGTACCAATGTCTTCAATAGGCAAAGAGTCGAAATTCTCGATTCCCGGGATGGACGAACTGTGTATGTACATAATTAAGTTCGTATGGAACCCTCAGAGCGCGAGTCCCGTTCGTACCTGACCAATTTTTTAATCATGTACCTATCTTACGCGATACCCGACGAAGGACGAGTCGTCAAAATACAACCCAGAATCGTGCACCACCTGGACATACCGAAATATATTTTCTGCAATAACGAGTTTGGTATGGGACTAGGCAAAACTTTTGCCTTTAGCACTATATTCTAAGAGCGGTACTAACGACAGGCCGTTATGAGAAACTATTACTGTCGATTAACCCTTCGCAATTTACACACCACTTCTGTTTTATGTCGAAGATATATATGAATGCAGGAATTCGAAGAACTTTAGTCAGGGAACACTACCTGGAAAAAGAGAGTAAAGTTTGGATTAGAGTTTATGAAAGAGGAAAAAGCTGAAGTGAAGTCGTGCAGAGAGAAGTGCAGCCAGCTGACTGCACTGCAATCGAAGGAGAACAACTGAATATTTGGTAAGACGATATGGACAAGAAATTATCTAGCAGACCTCATACTCCATGCCTGATGAAGACTCTGTAATCTAGTTTTGTGAAACATCTTATGTAGAACAGAAAGATACCACTGAAGTGGAAATGAGGCACTCGTCGTACCTCTCATATCCCCATTATGACCTAAAAGTCCGAAACAGTAATCTTTTTGAGGATAGAAACTAAGCAGCTGAGGAATTTTGCTAGAAGCACTAGTGAAGGGGCATAGTAGAATTACGAACATAAACGGGAGGGACACTGTTCCAGTCATCGACCTAATTCAATATCACCCTATAGAATAATACGGCTTTGATTCATGAACAGAAAAAAATCGACTAAATTTCCTTAAAATCTACAATATCAGCTATATTTTCTGGTCATTTTCAACGGATTTTTAAATAATGAATATAATCTTAGCGGAGATTCATTTACTCATTTATGAAAAACAAAAATGTTTGGACGCGCTCCCGCGGAAACAAATGCCGAGGTATTGATTACACAGTAGTCTAACACATGCCGAACAGGACCTACAAAAGCTCGATAGACAAACGTAAATGACTTGGGTACTTACATTATATTCTGAAGGGTTAAAATTAATTACACTTCCTAAGAAAGGGAGAGTCAATAGAGCTGAAAATTACCGTACAATCAATCTAGTCTCTAGAGTCACCACCACAAAGGAGGATGACGAAAGTACTTTATTGAAATACGCAAGCGAAAATTGAAAGTAAGTTAGGCCCTTTTTGGTTTCAGAAGAAGTAAGAAATAGTATTCGTGAAGCAGTTTCATCACTTCAGTTACTAATCGAAGGCAGATTTACGATACTAAGGAAGAATAGCTTTCGTAAATTCTGAGAAGGCATTTGATAATGTGGAATGGAATAAAATCTTTTCCATTCTTAGCCAGTGTGGTATCAATTACAGGGTACAATGGTAATCCATTCCATTCTCTTTATGCGAGAGGACTGCAGTAGCCAGAACTGATGTAATGATAGAAGTGGTAAAATTTAGAAAGATGTAAAGCACGATTGCTTCGTTGGCACCATTGTATACTGAAGACGCAGTGAATGAAATAAAGAAATATATTAGTATGCAAATTCTTTGTCTCAGAAAATTAGTATGATACGGTTCACAGATGACACAGCGATTGTAGCCGAAAGTAAACAGAAATTGCGTTTGGTGTTCAATGAAATGGAGCGTGTGCTAGTTAATGGCTAAAATATACAAATAAACAAAAAGAAGATTACAGTAATGGTGTGTTTAGCAGGCGACTGTGCTGGATGGCTAAATGTTAAACTTTGACTATCTCGGAAACAAAAAGAAGTAAATGCAAGGAAGAAATCTTACCAAGGATTGCACATGGCAGAAGGAATTTTTATTTTTTAAGAATCGGCTGCTAACAGCCGAACCTGTGAAAAACGAGAAAAAAATTGCCTTGAAGCGCTATGTTTTGAACATAAATAGGCTCTAGTTCGAAACACCGACAATGGAGAAGACAGAAATTTAACGATTAGAAACCTTTTAAAAGTAATGTTACAAGACACTCTAAGATCAAACTGATTAACCAAGTAAAAATGACGTTCTGCAACAAGACAACTAGGAAAAAAAATGAAGTACATAACGAATGGAAAAGAGAGAATCACTGGGAACATAATGACACTGCCTCTACTTCAATACTTCGCACGCCACCTGACAGTGTGCGGCGGATGGTACTTCTGGTACCACCAACTGATTCTCCCCTCCTCCTCCTCCCCAAAAAAATGTTCCACTCATGAATGGCGTGTTGGAAAAATGATTGTTGGTAAGCCTCTGCATTAGCTCTAATTTTCATGTGGGAGGAGGTAATATGTTGCCCAGCTCTTCGCGGAAAGCGCTCTCTCGAAATTTCAACAGCAAACTTCCCCGTCATGGACAACACCTCTCTTGCAGTGTCTGCCACAGGAGTTTGCCGAGCATCTTCGTGACGCCCTCGGACAGACTAAAGGATCCCGTGATGAAAAGCGTAGCTCTTCGTTGTTGCTCTCTCTCTCTCTCTCTCTCTCTCTCTCTCTCTCTCTCTCTCTCCCCTATCAGTCCTACATTGGAAAGGTCCCAGACTGATGAACAATATTGAAGAATCGGTCGACCAAGTATCATATAAACCACTTCCTTAGTGGATGGTTTGTATTTTCTTACGATTTTTCATATGAATCAAAATTCTCTTGTATGTCATTAAACAAGTCGAAAGTGTCTTCTGGCGTTGCTACTTTCTTATAGGCAGCCGCAGCGTCTGCAAACAGTCTTAAAGAACTTCCGGCGCTTTCCACTGGGTCATTTTAACGGTCCTATCACATCCTCTTGAGGTAATCTGGAGATTATAATTGTAACTGTGGATTTTGTTCCGTTAACAGCGAAATCTCAAATACAGTCGCAAATCTGGTCAGAGACTCGATAAGCTCGTATTTTTTCGCTTAAACGGCAATGATGGACGGTGTCAAATGCCTTCCTGAAGTCAAGGAACACAGCATCAACCTGAGCGCCTTTGTCTAAAACTGTATGGATCTCATGGAGAAACAGAGCGAGCTGAGTTTCGCAAGATCTTAGTGGAATTCACGCAGATTTTTATGTACGAGATTTTCGTTCTCCAAAAACGACATAATTCTTTAGCATAAAACATGTTCCATAATTCTACAACGGATTGACGTCAACAACATTAGTTGTAACTGAGAACTCTAACTGAAGGCATGGCGGAAGAAGAGAACAGAAGCGGCAAGACAGAGAGAGGAACACATCAAACAGATGGTCGATGGTGTAGGATGCAGACATTACACACTGTTGTAATGATGCGACATGTTGTTATTACCACTAACAGAGTTAGGAGAAGGAGCAGCATGTCGAATAGCTGGGGAGCAGGTGTCGGAGGGCGCGCAGGTCGCTTGCTGTAAATATGCGGGAGACAAGGTGCCGTTGGAGGGGCGAGGGTCCCGCTCCGCGCTCTTGATGCCTGCCGCTGTTGCTGCTGCTTGTATCGGTCGATAGCGCGACCGGCATCGTCCCCACCACCGCATTCACAGGGCTGCCACACGCCTTACACTGTTGTTCTCGTGTGGCTACAGCCATTCTCTCCACCTTCTCACCTCCCTTGAGGTAATCTGGAGATTATATTCCGCGGCCTCACGCAATGCGCTGAGCAAATAGGGAGCAATGTGACGCATACAAGGTTGTTATAGCGAGACTGAATACCG
This sequence comes from Schistocerca cancellata, assembly GCF_023864275.1. Lineage (NCBI taxonomy): Eukaryota > Metazoa > Arthropoda > Insecta > Orthoptera > Acrididae > Schistocerca > Schistocerca cancellata. The sequence continues at coordinate 156,391,624 of NC_064626.1, forward strand.
TAACATCCAAACCCACCAAAAAATAAACGCAAAATATATCTATTTAAAAAATCAGATAAAGTCACTTGACTCATTCCTAGGAGACAACCTCTATTCTTCAGAATTAGCTATGAAAGTGCAGACCAGATGTCTTACATTCAAGCAAATAGTATCGACAGTAGTGGAGAGTGTTATACCAAAAAAAAATGAACAACAGGTGGAACTGACCCCCCCCCCTCCCATGGTACACAAAACACGTAAGAACATTGTCGCAGAAGCAACGAAAAAACACATGGAAAATTTAAAATAATGCAAAATCCGCAAGAGTGGCAGAGTTTTGCAGAAGTTCGAAACTGAGCGCGAACTTCAATGTGGGATGCTTGTACCAGTGCAAGAAACAATCAGTACCTTCACTGCACGATAGCAATGGCAATGTTACCGATAATAGTGCCACTAAAGCGAAATTATTAAGTACAGTTTTCCGAAATCCATTCACCAAAGTAGACTAAGTTAATTTTCCAGAATTAGAATCAAGAACTGCTACAAACACGAGTAACTTTGGAAGTAGATACCCACTGAACTTGGAAGTAGATATCCTCGGCGTAGCGAAGCAGCTTAAAACAATAAAGGCAACTCCGGCACAGAGTGTTTACCAGTTATATTACTTTTAGAGTATGCTGATACAACAGCTCCATACTTCGTAATTATAGACAACCGTTCGCTCGTAGAAAAATCCATACCCCAAGACTGGAAAGTTGCAAAAGTCACACCAATACCCAAGAAAGGAAGGTGGAGTGATGAATCCGATGAATTACAGACCCGTATCACTAACATCTATTTGCAGTAGGTTTTTGTAACATATACTGTGTTCGAAAATCATGAATTACCTCGAGGAAAATTATATATCGACATACATTAAGCACTGATTCAGGAAATATCATTCTTGTGAAGCACGACTGGCGCTTTCTTCTCTCACTAAGTAGTGAGTGCTATCGGGAGGCAGTCTCAAATTGGTTCTAATTTCTGAATTTCCTAAAGGCTATCTTATCACAATGCGTGTCTATGGAGTATCATATCAAATGTGAAACTAAATTCGTTATGGGTTTGTTTATAAATGAATCTTCTGCAACCAGTCACGATTTTCTTTATTTACTTTTCACAAGACGCGTTTTGGTTAATGATTCTCATTTTCAAGTGCGTTTTTTGTGTGTATTATGCCATTTCTATTGGTATTGTCGATATGTCAGAGTCAGCTTCATTTCCTGGACTTTACTGCTACGCGATTTTTTAGTTGGTTACCGATTCTTTTGTGAACTTAGTTTTCTAATGCTCCGTTTGTGCAGAATCTCACACACACTAAACATCATACACAATTTGTTGTACACTTTAAACATCGAAAATATCTTACATAAACAAAACAGTTGCAAACATGTTCTTACAAGTAGTCCACAGAGATAACATTATAGGTCTTCCACAGATTATGATATGCTTTTATATAGAGGTTATTTATATTAACAATTTGGATCATAGTTTACTTATACCGATTTTACAATTGCGATTATGTCTGTGCGTTACTATTTTTATTTATGTATATTATCGAAACATCTGAAGAAATTCACTGATCCACTTTCACGTTTTTCATTTAATATTTTATCTTCATGTTTTTTGTAATGTAAGTATATCTCCAGTTCTGCTAGGAAGTCCATTTGATGTCCTTTATTTAGTCAGTGGAGTACTTTGACATTTTCCACTATTTTTCCAAATGGGTGTCCTGTATTATGTACGTGTATTGGTATGGCTGATGTAGTGTGTTTGTGGTGTGTGTAGGCTTTACGTGCCGTTCTAGGCGCTACAGTCTGGAACTGCGAGACCGCTACGGTCGCAGGTTCGAATCCTGCCTCGGGCATGGATGTGTGTGATGTCCTTAGGTTAGTTAGGTTTAAGTAGTTCTAAGTTCTAGGGGGCTGATGACCTCAGAAGTTGAGTCCCATAGTGCTCAGAGCCATTTGAACCATTTTGTAGGCGTTATGCGTTCTGCGTGCCAGGTGTTAAAATTTCGGCCTGTTTGTCCTGGGTAGTATATGGAGCATTTCGGTCATTTGACCTTGTGTATTCCAGAGACTGAACATGGATTAAAAAAAAAACTAATGCATAATATAAAGTGTGATCATGATCCGTGTTGTTGTCCGACTCCTTCTGACAAGTGGTGTCCCGAAATTTCAATAGTAAATCTCTCCGTTATGCACACGCCTTTCTTGTAACCTCTGCCAGCGGAGGTTCTTTCGCATTACCGTAATGCTCTCTCGCCAGCTAAACGACACCGAGACGAGACGCGCTGCTCTTCGTTGGTTTTTCTCTATCTCCTCTAGCAGTCCTACCTGACAGGGATCTCCGATAGACGAACAATATTCAAGAATCGGGCGAACAAATGCCTTAACTCATTTCTTTCGTGGATGAGTTACATTTCCTTAAGATTCTTCCCATGAATCTTAGTCTGGTCTCTGGCTTTTCCAGTAACTGTTTTATGTCGCTCTGGATATTTACGCCTTTATATTTTACGGCAGTCACTATCTCCAGCTGTTTGTCATCAATAGTGTAGCTGTAATCGTTTCCAATTACACCTCGCACTACTGACACAGGCAAAGTGGTCTTTTGTCGTATTCATTTACATAAAAGTTTGTGTAATCATCTTTCACATAGCCCATTGCTTTCGCGCCAAGTTTCTTCAATATTAAGTCGCGGCGTCTGGCACAACATTTGAGATGTCCGGATCACCAGAGAGGAAACAGCTCGTCATTTTTGTACTCACTGCTATTATTCACTTGCAATTAGTCACAGAACGGCCTGAAAATATATATAAGTGAAACGCAATTACGCATGTTGCTCGATGGTTTCAACTGAATTTCATGGAACTCTTACTGTATACTGTTCCGATTCCACACCAGAAGGCTATGAAATGAAATGTGTGGCTAGGGCCTCCCGTCGGGTAGACCGTCGACTGGTGCAAGTCTATTTAATTGACGCCACTTCGGCGACTTGCGCGTCGATGAGGATGATGATGATGATGATGATGATGATGATGATGATAACACAACATCCAGTCCCTGAACGGAGAAAATTTCCGACCCAGCCGGGAATCGAACACGGACCCCTTAGAATGACGACCACTCAGCTCGCGAGGGGAACACCAGAAGGCTATGATAGCCCCACACATAAGTGGGTCGGATGCCAGCGGTGTCCAACCACTTTCACCAATGGCTGGCGTTCAAAGTGCCGCGTGTGTAGTTTTACGGAGAGCGCACATTGGTGACCGCTGTGGCTGCACGTCAAACTGTTCTAGCACCAGTGCTGTAGACTCAATGCAAACGTACACTACTAATGCCGCTTCGGTCTCATAACTGTAATCTACGATTGTCAGTTAAAGTTTATGCGAAAACTCTTAAACGCATGGAAACATTATTTGTATGTTTTTGCTGTAACCGCCGAAAGTACGTAGAATTACATGAAAAAATTGTCAACTGCAGACTGAAACTTAGCTATCTGGATCGCTTTCCTGGCATTGAACCAAACGAGTACACAAGCCGCACGTTTTAAGTCAAAAGAAACTGCTCGAAAATTCTTGGTGAAACTATATTTTTTTATTTGTTTAGCTTTAGCTTACGGCCCAAATATCGCCACTTGTTTCCTGCGTGAAAGACGGCATTTATTCTAAAACGACCAACCTGTGACACCAGATTTGACAACGCGCGCCTTCTATTTTATGCACTTTAAGTTATTTTGACACGTCAAATACAAAAATAATTATAACAGCAAGGAGTCTCAGCAAAGGAAATTTAAGTTCAATGACAAGAAATGAAAACCGTGGTTTACCGAGGATATTCTGGCGATGAGGGCAGAAAACAGATAAGAGTTTTGAAATAAATAACAAAATGAACATCAACAAAAATAAAAGATGGTTAATGAAATGGGGTCGAATCAATTTATGCACTGGCGGGGAAATTACATTAGGAGATGAAGCACTAAAAGTGTACATGAGTTTTGTTATTTGAGCTGCAAAACAACTGATGATGGTAGAAGTAGCAGTATATAAAACTGAGATTGGCAATAGCAATAATAAATCCTTATATGAAAAATTAATTAATTAATTTCTGAAGGTATTTGGCTGGAAAGGAATGGTTCAAATGGCTCTGAGCACTATGGGACTCAACTACTGTGGTCATAAGTCCCCTAGAACTTAGAACTACTTAAACCTAACTAACCTAAGGACATCACACACAACCATGCTCGAGGCAGGATTCGAACCTGCGGCCGTAGCGGTCGTGCGGTTCCAGACTGTAGCGCCTTTAACCGCTCGGCCACTCCGGCCGGCGCTGGAAAGGAGACTTTTACAAAAGACACTAAGAGAATATAAGCTTTGAATTACGGAGCTACAGAAGATTAGATGGATCATCTAACTAATGTGGAGGCACTGAAAAATCGAATCGGAGAGAAAATAAATTTCTGTCAAAAGAAGGAATGGGTTGATGGTATACATCGTGGGGCATCAAGATATCGTCAGTTAGGTAACTGAAAGAAATGTAAGGGGTAAAAACATTAGAGGGAGACCAAGGTTTGAATACTTTTAGCAGGTTCAAATGGATGTAGATTGCAGCAGATAAGCTCGGAAGAAGGGGCGTGCACGGGACTTATTAGTTTGAAGAGCTGCACTGGTTTGTCTTCTGACTGAATATCACCGCCGACACCACCACCACCACCACCACCACCACCACCACCACCACCACCACCACCAACAACAACAACAACAACAACCACCTCCAGCAAAGAACAAAACGCTGTTGCTTTCTCTGCAGTGAGATTATTAACCTGGACGCAAATACGGAAATTAGGAGGCGCGAAGCCGCGAACAAAGGAGGGCGGCAGCACTAGCCTTGCGATTTCGCGGCCGCGATAATCGATAGCGCGAAGGCCGCGAGACAGCCACAGCGCGTCCAAGACGGCTAGCGCTCAGCTCCGCCGCTGGCCGCCGCCCGCTCCGCTCCGGGCAATCGATTCGTCTGCTCGCCTGACGTATGCTCCTGCCCGTGCCCCACACGGAGCAGCCACCGACACGTCGACAATCATTTCATAACCAGTTCTGTCTCCTCCCCTAGGTAACGATGACTTTCTTAGTGCTCGATATCGTCGCGGGCAGAAGCAAGAGTTTCAAAGAATCGAGAATTAAACGGACGTCCGAGGAGGGGAATGTTTACGAATACAGCCTAACTGCTAGGGGCTCAGTCCATTTGACCACGCAGCAAGCTCCGGTATCTGATATATGTCTAACTGCTATTTATGTCTAACTGCTATTTTGTCGAAAACTGACATGGTGAGACCACGGCCGTACATAAAAACTAACCTGTATATCTAGTTAGCGTGCTTGCGTCGATATGTGAATTTAATGTCTTTATGTTGTGTCTGTAAAGAAATTAGTTTATGTATACGAACCACAGTTAATTCGCTTCTGAAGTAAGTTTTTTTTATTCTTAGTGTAATTAATACAAATATAGTATAAACGATATAATATTTTTAGTAAATTTTTCAAAGCAAAGTTACTTTTCATAACAAAAGCTAAAAATCTGTTTTCATGTTGCATTCTGATTTGGAAACTGCGACAGTTTATGCCAATTGAAGCCGTTTGTCTGTCAGTAGCTTTTTTCTTATCCCTGACGCACTTCGAGAGCTTACATCCCCATTTTGGGTGGTTTAAATTATGGAATTTCTTTCCTGAGTTTAGCCAACTATTTTGTCTTCATTTCGATGATGTTTCAGCAAAAGAATACTTACGGACGTTATAACCACACATTTATACTACTGAATGTCACGCAAACATCTTACTGCTAATATAAATAGTGACAAAGATTCGATAACGGATTGTACCACGTAATTAATTATACACTAATCATTGCGTTCAATGCAGGCAAGCGTTGTCAGAATTTTATGGTAACTGAGTAAGCCAGAAGTAATCATCTGGGGGCCGGCCGCGGTGGTCGTGCGGTTCTAAGTGCTACAGTCCGGAACCGCGGGACTGCTACGGTCGCAGCTTCGAATCCTGCCTAGGGCATGGATGTGTGTGATGTCCTTAGGTTAGTTAGGTTTAAGTAGTTCTAAGTTCTAGGGGACTGATGACCTAAGATGTTGTCCCATAGTGCTCAGAGCCATTTGAACCATTTTAATCAACTGGGGAGATGATGAGGAAGTAGAAAACAGATTATACCCCTTGGCTCTCTTCTGGCACGCAGAGAACTCTCAGTGCACATACTTGGACATGTCGGAACAATAGTGAATGCTATAATCGACTGTGAACGTGTGGTGTAGGACGAGGCGGTGATCGAAGATGAAGAACAGTGACACATTCCGACCAGAAGGGACCTCAATAATACGAAGCAGATTAGTGTAATCAGCTCTGATGAAATGTTATAACAGACCAAAATCAACAATAATCACCACCACCAACATTTAATTTGAAGAGGCACTTGGTTCTCAAGGACTATCTCAACGTGGACATTGTTTGTCACGAGCAGAAAATCAGCCTGATACGGTTCACAGATGACACTGCATTAGTCCAAAGTAAACAGAAATTATGGCTGTTACTCAATGAAATGGAATGTCTTGTTAACTGATCATTATAATACGCACATGGAAGGAAATTAAGGTAATAGGGTACGTAGATGATTAGATGTTAACACTAGGTCAACGGCCACAAATTTTCTTTGGAGAAGCTGCAGCACCTAGACATGTTAACGTGGCGACGACAATACAGCCTAAATTGCAGTGGGCACTGGTTGCCCAGTTCCTGCATTGACAATAATGCACCGCATTTTTCCTTCAACAATTCTTTATGGAACGTAATGAGAATTACACGATAGAATGGTGCTTTATCTGCACACCCTATTTTTCCACGTTATCTCCATCCCCTTCTATGGCCTTCCTCCAGCACTAAACAAGGGCGTGTATGCCTTGTCGGCCAATCCTTGTCCTGGTGGCGGAGCCAGTGCTTCACTGGGTGAACTTCCTTTGCTGATTGACAGATGCAACGCCAATTGCCGAGTCATAATGCGCCTGTCCTCGCGAATGATATCAGCTCGCTGCAACACGTCAGGTGTGACAGCCGTGGATGGTCTCCCCGACCGCTGCAGTTCGTGGAGCTCCGCCGAACAGCCTTCTCATGACCTCACCCTCCGTGCCCAGCGACTAACTACTTCTGTCGACAGAAGATGTTCCACAGACTGCAGAAGCGTTTGTAAATATTTCCCACAGTTTTTTTCTGTGCAGTGAGAAATTCAATGATGGTAGGTTCTTGTAACGTACATTTTTGAAACTGTTCCACAGCTACGGTATTTGTCGGAAGTTACAAACTTGGCGCGCACTCAGAAGACTTAAAATAATACATATCTAACGTTTCACATTCGTAGCATTGTTTTCCACCGAGGAAAAAAATGCGGTTACTTTCTGGGTAACCCTCGTACACCGTCTCTACTTCGGCCATCAGTACTTACTTTGGTGCCCGAATGGCAGAATACTTTCACCTTCCTAAGCTATTCCCTTAAGCATCGCCTGATTCAGTTGGAAGCTACTCCTTTACCCTAGTTTTACTTTTGTTTATACTTATAAATTCCTTTCCAGACATTGTTCCGTTCAACCAATCTTCCATGTCGCCAGAATGAATGTTTCACTCTGCAACGGAGGATGCGATGATACGAAATTCCTGGCAGATTAAAACTGTGTACCTGACCGACACTCTAATTCGGGACCTTTGCCTTTCGCGAGCAAGTGCTCCACCAAATGGGCTACCGACTCACGACCCGTTCTCACGGCTTTGCTTCCGCCAGTAATTCGTCTCTTATCTTCCACTCTCCTGCGAAACTTGCAAAGCCGGCACCCCTGCAAGAAAGGACATTGTGCAAATATGGATTAGCCATAGCCTGTGGGTTTCCAGAATGAAATTTTCACTCTGCAGATGAGAGCGCGCTGATTTGAAACTTCCTGGCAGATTACAACCGTATGCCTGATAGAAGCTTGGAAGGTAGGAGACGAGGTACTGGCGGAGCAAATCTGTGAGAACGTGTCATGAGCTCAGCTGGTGCAGCACTTGCCGGGAAAGGTAAAGGTCAGCGTTCGACTTTCGGTCCGGCACATATTTTTAATCCGACAGGAAGTTTCAGATCTTCCAAGTACTTTGTCACGTGACAGAAATATGTCATTGGCACATCTCTTAATTCCATTTCCGAATTTGTCTTTGGTTTCCCTTACTGCTTGTTCGTTCTACAGAACGGACAACACGGGGCATAGGCTACAATCCTGTCGCGTTCCCTTCTGAATTACTGCTTCTCTTGCATGTCCTTCGCCTCTCACAACTACAGCCTTGTTTCTGTGCAAATTGCAGAAAACCTGCTGCATTCTGACGATTGCCTGTACGATGGGTGTGAGAAAGGTACTCACCGGCAGCGATGAGCTCGGGCGCAACCAGATTGGAGAGGTCGGGCTCCTCGCCGTACCAGAAGATCCAGAGCTCCTTGGCGGCGTGCAGCGAAAGCGGCGGGTGCGTGGAGGGCGGGGCATGCGCATGCGGCGGCAGTCCCAGACCGTCGAAATGCTGGTGGTGCGGCGCGCCTTGGGCCGCGTGGTGGCCGTGGTGCTGATGGGTCGCGCCGCCCCCGCCACCGCCGCCGCCTCCGCCTCCGCCCTGGCCGCCGGCCGGCGCCACCACGCGCCGCCACACGCACAGGATGTCGTGCGACAGGCAGCGCGCGTAGCTCGCCAGCACCGGGTCCTCCAGCGGCTCCGCGCTGCTGAAGCCGCACTCGCCCCATGTCAGCTTACGCCATTTTATGCCGCATAGCTCCGTCTGAGGACGAACAGGTGCATCCGTCAGGATAACGCCCACAGCCAGTGATCGCGCTTAAGTGTCTGCCGCTCGGTATACAAGGGCATATATCTGCATCAAAATATCAAAGGGATTGACACTGGAGCACGGAAGGAAAAGATGATGTCGGTTCGCCGACACGTCCAAGTTCTAGTAGCAGCAGCTGTGCGGTTTCGTGCCTAGTATTTTCATAGGTTCGCAACTAGAGTGCAGTGTTTAGTTCACTTTGCAGAATGTTAATAATCCTTATGAATTTCCTTAGTTATTTCACGGTCAGTGTCACACATTCCGCGAAAGAAACGTGCCGCACAGCGAAACAAAGCGTATAAGAATAAATCACAATTATGTAACAGACTGCAATTGTCTGTAGGTGCTTAGTAACCGGCAGCTTAGGGACATGACAACTCTGCTCAGGACTGAAGGTGTAGCCTAATTCTTGATATGCTTCTTTGTTGCTAAGATAGCTATCCTTTAAACAACTGGCTATCACTAACTTTTGTTATTTTGATTCAGGTATATTAACAGTATAATTATTTTAAGCCAACCAGCTGGTTATTCGGCGTTGCCCGGTTATCTATTTTTATGTCATCCCATTTCCACCAGTGGCTTGAAACTACTACAGGTGTTTTACCGCCATCTATCTTTTGCTAAGGAGTAGGCCACACATATATACACACAAAATATGAGTGATTTCTTCCAGCGTTACTGAGTTGTTCGCATGACAACCACTTCTTACCATCACCTCGTTAAATATCCCCGTGTGAAGCATCGCGCCTCCCTCGGATGTATCATAACTTTTACTCTTGAGTTGCATGGTCTTACGTAACGTTTCCAACTTTAGTTTTCTCGATGGGTATATATTACTACAGACTAGGCGCTCACTTGAGCATAATATCTAAGCTGCAGTCTTGCTTTCAGTTGTCGTAAAATATATGAACAATGCAGATGCAGGAGTAATTTGTCTTCTAGCGGTTATGGAACTAAATTACGGCCGCGCAGAGTGGCCGCGCGGTTAGAGGCGCCATGTCACTGACTGTGCGGCCCCTCCCGCCGGAGGTTCGAGTCCTCCCTCGGGCATGGGTGTGTGTGTTTGTTGTTCTTAGCATAGGTTAGCTTAAGTTAGTTTAAGTAGTGTGTAAGTCTAGGGACCGGTGACCTCTGCAGTTTGGTCCCTTAAGAACACTCATACATTTTTGAACAGCTGAATTACGCAGAGGGAGATGCGCCCATGTTTTTGTACAAATTTGCTTAAATAAAATGTCATTCTCAAATACTTTGATGTACACTACGTTAATTAACAACCCATTTAATGATTTTATGTTTTTGTTACTTGAAGGACGCAGAGAGTTAGCCAACTGAGTACCGAAAGGCCAGCTTCTGAAGTTTATATGGGAACAGCGACCCGAAAACTGCAGATTCTGTATATTGAGGGAAATGGAAAGTGTTAGCGAGTTTATCTTCAGTACAGATATAAGCCATTCCTAGAGACAGAAAATTGGGTTGAGTGGCTGGGACTTCACAAGTGGAGATCGCAACACAAAATGCCCGGAGGACGTGCACGTGCAACATACCGACATCTTTCTAGCTTTGAGAAGGGACGTGGGAGCATCATACAGACAGCTGGCTGTAGTGCAATGAATGCAGAATCAGTGTTGACGAGGTGGACTCAGAGCAACAGGTGACAAAGAATGGAAGGCACGAGTAATTACTGGACTTCAACACGATGAAGTCATAACGTTGTTCGATTGGTCTGCCGAGCAGACGGATGACAATAGCTGAAATCCGGACAGTGATTATAGGTAGAGTATTGAGCGAGGCGTCTGTAACAGATTAATGGGAGCTGGTCAGAGATACCGAGCTGCCATGAATCTTTCTGCTGACACCACTCCATAGACCACAGGGACTTATGTTCTGTAGAACAAGAGTAAATTGAGACACTGAGTGGCATTATCTGGTGTTCAACGACGACTTTCGCTTCAGTTTGAGGCGCACACACCGACGTCAACACGCCAGTAGACGGCGTGGTACAATTCTCGCGAAACATCAATCTCTAACTTGGAAAATCATGTTGCGGGGGGCTACTGATACGAAACAGGGCTGATCTGGCAAGTGTGCAAGGGACATTGAAGGGGCCATTTTGTGGCAAGAGTGGTTAAGTCCTGTTGTCATACCCATCGGTAACACACACCTTGAGGATTCGTGACCCGTAGAACATGTCTGGGATGCGATAGGAAGCCAACTAACTTCAACCGACACATCAACTGTTAGAGGAATGGTGACAATTTCAAGTTGATGTTCGGAGGTTGTTTGCTTCAATGCCAGAATAAATACAAGAATGTATCCGTACCAGTGTGGGTCACAGCTCACACTGACGTTGGTGCTGGACGTCAGTTGCGAAAGTAATGAAGTCCAGTAATTTAATATGCGTTATCTGATGAACATAGCAACTAAGTTAGACAAATATCGAGTGGTGCATCATGGTATAAGCCTTTCCATTACTATTATGACCACTACAGTTCGTTTTCAAATATTTTTACATGTTCACACACACACACACACACACAAGACAAAAACACATTTACCCACACGCTACACGGACGGACGTGTGTGATGTTTCTCTTTTCTCTGTTTCTGCAAATGGCGAATATTCTTTGAATGTGTTCTACCGGTGTCGTTTGACACTGACACAACAAACACTGGTCCCCAATAACACCCTCGGCAAAAAGTTTTGAATAGGTGTGTAACTACCCACAGAGGGCCCGCGTGGGCTTTAACTATCGTATGGCAGCGAAAGATGGTAGTTATGCTAATGTAGGGAACGGATTTATGCTGGAACAAAATTAGTTCCAACTTTGGCCACAAGGTGCAAATCTGGCGTCGTGCATCCAAGAAAGACTTGTAGAAATGTTTCCACATGTAATGGATTAGAAACGGGACGTGGGCAGGAAAGCTCAAATAAACGAGAAAAGCACAATGCTGGTTTTATTAATAACTGCCGCATCCATAATTTGATCAATATGAGCACCGGGTCGTCGACAAGATGCTGCATCCGTAAAACGACGTGATCAACTGTTTTTCGCAACAGTTTCGGTGGAATCTAAGCAAATGTTCCTGTATATTGGCTTTCAGAGTAGGTACAGATTCAATGTGTCCGTGGTAAACGCATTCTTTCAGATATCCCCAGAGGCAAAAGTTACATGCGTTCAGATCACGTTACCTTGCAAGTCATGCCTCTGGAAAACCTCTGAAGATAATTCGTTTATGGGACGCTGCATTAAGCAGATCTCTCGCGAGATGAGCGACATGAGCTGTTGCCCCGTCTCACATGAAAACAGTGCTTTCCACACAGTTCCGCTCTTCCAAAGTAGGAACCAAATGTTGTCTCGATAACGTGCAGACGTCACGGTACACCTGACAGATCCTTAGGATTTGTTCTCTTCACAAAACGGGCCGAGAATAAAGGCGCTTGTGAATCCACACTACATATTCACATACGGCGAGCGCAATGGCTCCTCGTGCACAACACCCGGTTTAACAGTACCCCAAAGTCTGCAGTTCTGTGTATTCACTGCTTCCTGTAGTGAAAAATGTGCATCACTCCCTAGAATATTGGCCGGCCACATGTCATGAACTTTGTCGCTGCGGATCATGATAGGTTTCAGTTGCTGCACCGCCTGGATCTTGTACGGGTACCAGTGTCTAATAGACCACAAAACTTGCGTACTGTTGGCCACGCGACGGACTAACACTACACGGGGTCACCGTGCTGCATAGCCAGTTAAAGCAACTAACTTCCACCGGGATAGGACACCTTCCTCTTTCAGATGCCACACCAAGCTCATCCTTGTTTTCGAATTTCATCATCATCATCTTCTAAAACCATTTAATGACATCGGAACTCTTCTCAGACCTTTCAGTCGGCGACACAATCTAAATGCCGCACTGTAATGGCTGCGGTTCACATAAAACAGTTTCATTAGCAACGTACGGTCTCTCTTCTCGATAGCCATACCGTTCACCCAAGTAATGGCTTGTCAAATCACAGCGTCAAATAGTGTACAGTGTCAGATTTGCATCTGGTGGCCACAACTGGAACTAATAGTTCTTCCAGCTTAAATCTGTTCCACATTAACGTATTAGCATATCTACTAAGCTTCGCTGCCATACGATAATTACAGCCCACAATGCACCTTCGTGAGTTCCTGCACTTTAATTTTAACCACCCGGTACAATCTTGCTGCTGTGTTTACGGGCGCGTGGACACCTCAGCCGTTACGCTTATCAGCCGTTGTGAGTAGTTAGTCACGATGTGTGTGTGTGTGTGGGGGGGGGGGGGGGGCATAGACGTTGTCAACAGCCGCACGACATGACTGGTGGGAAACATTGTAAATTAAAGAAAGTATTGCAGGTGGGGCAGGTGGACTTTTTTAACCATGCACTTTAACAGTTACTGAGTTTCCTTGTTCCGCAAAACAGTATTCATGTTAGTGGTAAAAATATGCTCAAGTGCTGTTTTATCAAGTCATAGGTATACTCCAAACTAATGTTTTCGTAAAAGCGATGTCTCGACCGTGCAGTCGTACAAGGCCAATCTAGCAAAGTAGTTTCGTTGTGTTGGAGTTACAGGGAGGAGTGGAAACCATTGAGCTCATAGCGTCGAGAAAAAAGAGACTCACTTCCACTTGGAGAGACAAAACTAATTTTAAGAAAATATTTCACTGTCTTACTTCAACAATGCGTGTAAATATAGCATCAGTAACACAAGACTGCTATTATAGTGAATATTTCCGTAAGCGAGAGTACTCTACACCATCACGAGAATGACAAGTGTTTTCCGTTATGCCTTTTGTTCTATCCAAGGACAAAACAAGTTTGAATTCTGAATTCTTGTATAAGGTTTGCTCTTTTAAAAGTCACGGCCTGATTCCCCACTCCTCGTATTATAAATGACCTATGTGTTGACGATACATCTAATTTTTGATATCACGTACTTATTTCACATAGTATGGTAATTCATTTAGCTCTTGTAGCTCACCTTTCGCATGATCTTTAAAAATGCCTAGTTTCCGTACCCTTCTCTCGCATCGAGGACCTGGTACTCGTTTCAGGTTGTTAAGGTGCCTCTTGCTAATGCGAATTTTGCAAGTTTTGTCTGTCTAAAACTTTTTAAGTTAAAGCCTTGCCATCGTTCTGCAGACTGGTCACATAGAGTTATCTACATCAATAAAAAGTATATGTGAAAGAATCATCGAGAGCAATTACGTTGTTACAAGGAAATGGGACAGACAAGGCTGTATCATTTCTGGATCTCATTACGACGGATCACCAATGACTAAAGAACTTGCTTATAGTTGGCCGTGTTAAAGCGAATCAAATTTTCATGTTTAACTATCTTATTCACCGTAAGAGTATTATCAGATACTTCTTGGGACATGGAAAATAGCATTAGTCGTGCATACGTCTCAAAATACCAAATTTCATCCCGGTAAAAAGTTACTCTATCAAAGCTAGCAAACGGTAAGCAATTAGAAAATGAGATGAACATGGATAGCTCATACCTACATTTGGCGCCTGTCAGAAATTGCTACACATAGCGGTCTGCCAACGGCCAATGGAACACCGTAATATCTGCGGTGCAGCGCCCCGCGACATCTGGCGAGCCATCTACGAAGCTTACAAGGTCGAGACCAGCTGGTACGGCGGGGAAACGCCTGCGTCGGCGAGCCGCTTCCGCTACTCGCCCGTCTGCCTACCGCCAACTTCCAGCGCACAACTGCTGCCGAATCAACGTTAACACGTAACATTCCGTAGAGAGAACTACATAACTGACAGTTATTGCAGTCGCCGTTCAAACGCTAATCAGTTTTTTTTCGGTTGACTTCTTTTCATTTGGGAATATTCATTTACGTCGCCCACGAATTTTCCTTACATTTTGGTGATTATGGTGTTTAGTCTCAATTGTACGCTGTATCCACCCGTACTGTTACACATCTGCCACTTAATTACTGCGGAATGAAATACTAGATGATAAATTAATTCCTAGACTTTGTGATTTTGTCGTTGTCAACCTGTTCTGCATTTCAAAAAATAATATTATAATTAAAAAGCCTTCACCGTTTTTGGGATTCGTAGATGACATGCCACAATGCTCGTAACATTCTTAGATATGGTTAGACAATATAAAACAGCTCTTACGAAAACCCATATTTTTAGATGATACAAGTACGTAGACATATCCAATATGAGAGTGTTTTCTAACAGGTCACCTTCAAGTTTGGAGTAACTAGCTCCTACGTATTAAACAATAGAGTAACAGCTGAGTTCTCTCTACAATTACTGGAAAATATGTTAGGTTGATGCATAAGTTCGTAGCGTTTTTGTTTGAATGCTGATATTCTGGTTACTATAAGTTTATTTGTCGATTATCATTTTTATTTGTAGTTCACTGCTGTCATTTCCGTTTACATATTGCCATTTTGTCATTTGGACTTGGTGAATGGAGCTGTGGACGCTAGAAAATGGAGTGCCAAGGGAGAAATCTGAACATTTCCGGCATATTTTTTTGTTTTAGTTCAACAGAAGGGTGACACCAGCGGAAGCAGCCAGAAACATTTGCGCCGTGTATGAGGATACGCCGTTGGGCAGAGTACAGGAAGAAAATGGTTTTCTCGTCTTAAAGAGGGTCTTTTTGACGTTAATCACTCTCCACGCTCAGAAAGACCTACGGGGTTTGATGAAGATCGTTTAAAGGCAATAATACACAAGGATCCACGCTAGTGTACTCGAGAACTGCCAAATGTGATGAACTGTGATCATTCCAACATTGTGCGAAATTGCATGCAATGTGAAAGGTTCAAAAATCGTGTGTATGGGTACCACATGCTCTAAGCCAAAATCACAAAAAGCGGGTGGCCATACGTGCATCTCACCTTGCTCGTCATCAATTGGCTGGTGAACAACACCGACCTTTCCTATCCTGTACCGTTATCGGTCACGAGAAATGTCTATGCTAACGCAAGGAGAAGAATGGAATGGTTCAGTCTACACAAAGCAGAAACTCCCCGTATGAAGACCTGCGGGCATACACAAAAACTATTGTTATGCATCTGGTTGGTTGGTTGGTTTGTAGTAGAAAGGGATCAAATTACAGGGTCGACAGTCCGTTTTTCCTGACGCAAGCAAGGCTCAAGGTACAAAAACACCCAACACCACACCTAAAAAGAAAACGAATGGCACTAACAAAACACGGGGAAAACATATACCACAAGAAAAAGCAGAAGAAGGTATTAAAACCATAGAACATACGGTCTGGGCTGCCTGATCACAATAAAAAAAAGAGGATGAGCAAGCCACTCTGCAACACATTAAAATGTCCACCCCAAAAAGACAAGGCGAGATGAAGAAATGTAGGGAAAAGACGACCACCGAGACAAACAAATGCAAAGAAAGTGCGACAAAAGTTAAAATGGAAAGAGGGTGTCGATCTCAGAGAGAAGGCTAAATGCCCACGCTTAGATGGTACGATAAAAACCCCTCTCACGAATTAAACGTAAAACTAAAACTGCTGTTGAGAAATTGTCGCGACCAATACCGAAGGTAGGGTGCTGGGAAGGTTAAAAAAATCCGCCACGGAGGGGCTAAAAGCGGGCAGTCCAGGAAGATGTGGACAACAGTCGTATGTGAGCCACAGTGACACCACAGTCTGTGGTGACACCGAGGTGGGTCCTCGCGACGGAGGAGATAGCTATGTGTTAGCCACGTATGGCCAAAGCGGAGCCGGTTGAGAACAAGTGTCCCTGAGAGAGGCCCGCATGGAGGTCTTCCACACATTCGTAGTCTCCTTAATGGCACGCAGTTTGTTGTGCGTACTGAGATTATGCCATTCCGTCTCCCAAAAGTTGAAAAACCTTGCGGCGTAATAATGATCGCACGTCAGTTACGGGGATTCCGATCTCCAGAAGCGGTTTCCGTGTAGCCTGTTTGGCCAGCCGTTATCCATCTGGTGGAATGGCGACGGTGTGTGTACTGCGAATTGCTCCCCCCTCCCCCCGATGTAGCCATCACTGCTGACATTTATTGCCAACAACTGAGGCGTCTTGCAGACGCAATCCAAGAACAACGACCAGGAAGACCGCGTGTAGTGATTATACTCCACCATTGCGCACACATTCATTCCGCTAGACTGGCAAAAACCTCTATACAGGAGTTGGGTTTGAAAGCCATTCGGCACCCACCTTATTCACCCGATCTAGTGCCCTCAGATTTTTACCTTTTCCGCTCTCTTTCGATCAGTCTTCAATGCACTTCCTTTCCAGATGAGAATGCGCTCCTAACATGGCTCGACCAATTCTTTGCCCCAAAACAACGTGAGTTCTACAGTCGCAGAATCGGAAAGTTACCCCAGGGTTTGTAGACAATTGTAAACAGTGATGGATAATATATTACTGTTGACTGAAGTCTCTTATGTGTATCTTTTGTCTTTATTATATGGAAAAATGCTACGAATTTATGTACCAACCCAACAGATCTATTTAGAACATTCTAGTTATGAAATATATTTCACAAACAGGAAGACGCAACGAAAAATGTACATTTTAAACATGTTGTGGAACAGACTATTAGAAACTGGACACTTTTCACTGCACTCCTTTTGAAAATTAAAGACGACATTGCAGCAGTGATCACGAGGACAATATTCTGATTATTAGTTCTATAATTCTTTCACGGTGTGGGCGATAGTAGGAAATGACAGCTGCATTGTGAAGAAAGTAAAATTATTCGTTATTAACAGCTATTTCGTCACGGGATGCAAACGGCCTTGCCGCAGTGGTAACACTGGTTCCCGTCACATCACCGAAGTTAAGCGCTGTCGGGTTGAGCTAACACTTGGATGGGTGGCCACTCGGTCTTCCGAGTGCTGCTGACAAGCGGGGTGCACTCACCCCTTGTGAGGCAAACTGAGGAGCTACTTGATCGAGGTAAACTGACATAGGCTGCGAGCGCGGTGTGCTGACAACATGTCCCTCCGTACCCGCATCCAGTGACATCTGTGGACTGAGGATGATACGGCGGCCGGTCGGTATCGTCGGGCCTTCAAGGCCCGTCCGTGCGGAGTTTAGTAGTCTAGTTCGTCATGGGCTGTCCATGACTAGCTTATAGGGTAGAGATATTTTCAACGGAACATGCCGTTTTCACATTGAATATATATTTTTAGTCCAATGCGTTTCCGACCAGCATCATGATTTTCAAACACTATACAGCCGTTTTTGAGAGTTATATCTGCTTCTTGTTATCATCTAAACAGTAAACTAACAATAGAATAATTTTTTCGCGGCTACTGCGTCTCAGACGAGACTGACGGATCAATCAAGTATCATTAATTATCACATTCATTTTGCCACAAAATGTTAGTCTTCTGTATTGGTAAAAACTGATATCTACTCTTACACTTTAAATTAGTTAACATTTTTATGACTACACTGATGGTCTACTGGTAAAGTGCATTCATATCAGCGACAACCGAGGGGCTGCGGGATCGAACCCCAGTCTGACCAGGAAAATTTTCAGTCTGCGTTTAATAAATCTAACCTTGACTTCTCAACGATGTGCGTTGTCGTCATAACGACATATCACTCGGGTTACTCATCAAATTTTAGGTCTTCTCTACACAGTTGGATAACTGGGGTGACGGCAAACTAACAGACTTACATTCGGACATTGGCCACACGCAACTATTATTATTATTATTATTATTATTATTATTATTATTGTTTTATTATGTGGCTCAAATTTCAATTTAATTTGGTATTCATGCATAATCGATGTAGTAAATGTAATGCATAAATAAATGTAGTAAATGTAATTATTTTCGCTTATATACGTGATGAAATTACTAAGACGCGGTATTTTTTACCCTCATACAGAAGACGAACATTATGTGGTTCAATGACGGTAACCACTAACAATACTTTATTAGTTCGTTAATCTCGAAAAAATTAACACCTGCATCATGTATTTCAGCGCCGCCAAACTAGAATGTAGTTCTTGAAACGAGAGTTGTAGTTCCATAACACATTGTATTAGAGCAGATATTAAAAAAAAACTTGTGATTGAAGACAGAATATTGCTATTAAAGCCTGTTAGTATAGTACGCTACGGTGGATTAAGGCGGCTTTCGTGCTGAATTCAGTGCGTCCCCAAGAAATTGCTGCAGTTAATTTTTCAAAACGTTATTTCTCGAGCCCGTGACCCATGAGTCGGCGTTGGGGCTAGAGCGGTGCTCCCACGGCCAGTGTAGATCTGGCAGTGGCGCGCGCGCACCCGCCCAAGGTCAAGCGACACTGGTTCTGGCCGCCATGCCGCGGCGGCGAGAAAGGCGACCACCACGCAAACAATATGCCGAGCCAAGCAGCTAGCTCCCGCACCTGCACGGCCGGCGCACGCTCCGCAGGCACAACGGAGCGCAGCTTGAACCACGCAGTTTCGCTCAATCAAGATTAGCCCACCAAAACAATATGTAACGAATTTGAGCGCGACAGTGATTTCAAAGACGTGTACAACGCTCAACTGTGTTATGTTACTCAGGACAGTATCCTACTACAGGGCAATATCCTGTCTCTTCCCAGCCGTCAGTTATATTGAAGTCACATGTCCTGTCCTGCCCCCCCCCTTCCCCCCCGGTACCTGTGGCACAATACCTAAGTATATTAGCAGTTCCCGATATGCAAATGAGTAGACCATATTCTAAGGCTAAGGCAATCGTCCCTTAGTCGTCAAACTGGAAATTCTCCTGCCCCGAGTGTCACGATCCCTGCTCGATAGCCGAAAATCTACTCGTAGATCCACAACGTAAGATACGATGGTTGGAACTAATTGTGGCAACTATTTATTTACAGCTCGTACAAAATAGATACGTGTTTCAAAGTTCTACTGACCTTCAAAGCAGTCACCAGCATTGTGTATAACCCGTTGCCAGCGACGTGGAAGTCAAGTCGCAGGATACTCTTAGCAGTGCCAGTTGGGTTGACAGTTCGAGGGGCGCGGTCTATTGCCCGACGAATTTGTAGCAGTTCTGAAGCGGATGCCGTGAAGTGTCTCCTTCAGTTTAGAAATCGAGTTGAACTTACGAGAGCTTCAGTCATGGGAGTGCAGTAGGTGGTATAGCACTTAGCAGCTCCATTAGTCAGACAAATCAGTAACAGCTTGCACTGTACGTGCTTGAGCAATGTCCTGCAAAATGATGATCGGGTCCTGTAGAAAGTGTCTTCACTTCTGTCCCTAAGCTCGTCGTAGGTTGTGATCCAAAAATGAACAGCATAGAGACAGAAGTGACGGCACTTTCTGCAGGACCTGACCATCATTTTGCAGGACAATGCTCAAGGTGTTATTGATTTGTTTGACTGATGGGGCTGCGAAGTGCTATACCACCTACTGCACTCCCCTGACTTACGCTCTCGTGAGTTCAACTCGATTTCTAAACTGAAGGAAACACTTCACGGCATTCGCTTCGGAACTGCTATGAATTCGTCGGGCAATAGACCGCGCCGCTCGAACTGTCAACACAACTGGTACTGCTAAGATTATCTTACGACTTCCACATCGCTGGCAACGGGTTAGACACAATGCTGGTGACTACTTTGAAGGTTAGTAAAACTTTGAAACACGTATCTATTTTGTATGAGCTGTAAATAAATAGTTGCCACTATTAAAGTTCCAACCCTCGTATTTTCAAGTAACGGACATATCGGAGTACAGAGTGACAGCAACAGTTTAATTCGATTGACTTGGAAGAAGCAATCTGCTGTAATTTACTCATTAGGCGATTTTTTATCTTTACAATGTTAGTTCTTGTCTCTGTTAATGAAGGACCCCATAAAATTTACTACCAGTGCCGCGCAGTGTTAATAATTAACATCTTCAGCATAAAGTAGTAAAGTAGTAGGTACATTAGTTGAAAAAAAAGTAATAACGTTTATATATGTTGCTGTTTATGGAGAGACGGTAGGTAATTCAGGACGATGAGAGCGATGTATCGGAAACTCACCTTAAGTACATCAAATAATTATGTAATTTGTGAACATGTTAAATAACAAAGTAGTTGGTGAAATCTCTAATATCGTTTTACACAATGACAACAGTACTTGTCCCATACTAATTTCCTGTGAGCACCCGAAGTTACTTTCGCTTTAGTTGACCATTTGATGTCCAGTACGAAGTACACGAATGAACAAAATAATCTAAATATTAACAAATGTGAAGGTACTCGGTATGGGCAGAACCTTGGTTGTCGGTTTAGACTGTCGTTAAGCGTCCAATGCTTTTAAGAAATTTAGGAAGACAGACTTTATCTGTTAATTTGCGTCTATTTTCTGAAAGTTGTTGGGAGGTATAGATTTCTGGAAAAGACCTGAGTTACACACAAGACTTTTTTCTTTCATACGAACAGATACATCGAAAGAGCTTGTTTCCCCTCAATGGATGCAATAAGATACTGACGTTAGGGACATGCCTGGTACGTAATTCTGAACGTAAGTTCATTTCCCTTTATTTATATATATATATATATATATATATATATATATATATATATATATATATACTGCTGTGGTTTGCTGTTTTTTCAATTACGCAGGATTATTGTGTGAGATATGAAAATAGTTAATTCTGCAGCGTATTCAATACAAACCATGAGGAATTCCCCAAACCCTTACGCCCTGTCCTCTTCAAGCAATTTATATCTTTTTTGCAATCCCTAGGAGTGATTTTTAATATCACTTACTTAGAGATTTGCGCAGAGATCAAAACGTTGCTACGGTAATGGGATCCTCAACCGGGAACACAGTCTGAAGATGACATTTGATATTTACCTTATGCTTCAAGTTACACCGTCGACATGCTTGACGGTAAGCTGTTTTAGATTTCAGGCATTGCCTCTTCACACCACTTGTCTGCTTTGGCAGAGGACGTCAAAATGGCTGACATAAACCACGCACCCAATCAAAAATACGTAAATACCTGTCATAACAAGAATTGTCGTTTTTATGGTATCACATCCATTGCCTTCCGTAGATCATAACCAGACTTTTCTTATAGAGAAAGATCCACGGTAAGCTCAATGTCATCAGAAGCTGCATTTCAAAAAAATAATACAGAAGCAAAGTAAATATTAGCAGTGTTCTGTTCATACCTGTTTGCACACGTATATGACATATGCCACGGGCAAAGGCGCGCGTCATGTATAGATAGTTTCAAGTGAACCCTAAGAAGTGCGTGGGACCTTGTGGAGCGCTTTCGCACGCATCAAAATAGTTCAGTAGCATATAGTTTGGTATCCAGCCTCATAATATAGCTTTTATCATGCCCTCAACAAGTTATACTGTAATATGTGCGAATATAAGAACCATAGGTGCGGTATAATACTCAATTATTTACGTTCTGTGTATCGATTACGTCGTCCTGTGCAAAATTACGTGCCATAATATACGTCAAAACGTGTGCAAAGCGATCTCTCCCTGTTTGACTCCTTTTTCACATATGAAGGTTAATAAATTGGCAGTGTTTATGGATCCTAGAGATACACTGACCGGCTATGTCGAATGGAAGTGCAATTCCGGACAGAGTCTTCTGCGCGCGCTTCGGAAGGAGGCCGGCTGGGTCTGTGGCGCTCGCTGTACCGTTGGTTGCGCCAAGACAAGCCGTGCGCGCAACCAGGTGCAACATCCAGGCATCCTATGTTCCCGCTCTACAACTCTGCCTGCCCACCTGGTCTCTCTCACAATGCACGTGTGTGGTTTGTGGTTGCAGAGTAGCTAGAGCAGCAAATTTCATTAGTCGACGTCTTACATGAAAAGAGTCTTGAACTTCGGATATAACGATACATTTTACAGTATAACTATCGCTAAGATGATACCGCACACTCCATTTTTCCCCCTCAGGCATTATCCGTGTTGGAAGGCAATACCCATCGCTTAATTGAGTATAAAGAAAGAGAGTTATACACATTGCGTTGAAAATTGCTGATAATTAGCGTGAATGGTACAGGAAGGGAAGGACAGGAAGTGGAAGGGGATAAGGAGAATATTGTTGCTGCCTTACGGCGTGTAGTGATCGATTTGTCTCGGATCTCAATCTCGACAGCGATACAACTGGGGTGAATCGGCGTTCAAGCAGGTTAATGTCAAGACTACAAATATAGAGACTTGGGTATTCAACTCTCCGCGTGGTCTAGGGAATTTTTCGGAACTTATTGTTTTCCCCCTCAGAAAATAATTTGTTCCTGTTAAGAATTCACCTTGGTTCGTCAAAATGAAGATCACGCTGTTAACTGGCTGAATAAATTCAAAGGCACAGGAAGGTGAAGATTTACCACCAACAATAGACCATGCTTAGTACAACACTGTAGTGTTGTTCTGGCTGAGGCCGGTTTTACCTCAAAACCGAAAAACAATCTGGATATGCTGAACATCAGACGAGAATCAAAGACCAACAACCTGAAGGAATCGTGTGATTTTTCAAATGGAGTTCACAGACTCGAACGAGGAAAATCGTGGTCGGATCACGTGAGACCATACACATTTATCCAGACACCATTCTTTAAAAAAGGAAGCCTCGACGTGTCCTCAACCATTCTGTTCACACTTGCAACGGCTCGGGCGGTTAATATGCTAAAGCCTCTACCAACAATACACCCACACATCATGATACTTCTGTCGTTACATATTGTAGCTGTCCGACTTGGTACGTCCATATGTATCTACAAAAATAATTCATTAACTCTCCGCTGGCATCTGCTAATAACTTGCCAACTGACGTTAGCTAGATAACTGCAGAAATGAATGCTAAGAATAAGCAAGGACGCAAGTTAAGCGTTTAACGCCCGGTCAATGGCTAGGTATTGGAGATGGAGGAAAAGCTCGGTTTGAACTAGGATGGATAACGAAATTGAACGTGTCTGAACCATTTCATCAATCGCTTCAAGCGATATACTGGTACCATGTAAAACCTAGAGCACGATTACGGAATCGCCGCTTCTCCACTATAGTAATCCAGGGCATTCTACATTACTTATTGCAACCCAGCCCGACGTCCTAGACGGATAGTGTTCCTCACAAACGTAACGTCGAAAGTGCTCTCTATGCTTCTTACGTACATTAACGCTCTGTCGGTTATGGTAGGCAGTAGTCAGACTGCTCGTGACACTGCTGGCTACGAGAAAGTGTCATGATTGAGTGGTTTAGTGGGATTCTTGATGACTGACAATTTTTATTTATTGTAATGAATGGCAACTTGCTCTTAATGAACAAAAATGTAAGTTAGTACAGACGAGTAGGAAAAATTACATTCGAATACAGTATTACTGGTGTGCTGATTGACACAGTCACATCGATTAGCTATCTAGGTGTAACGTTGCATAGCGATATGAAATGGAATGAATACTTAAGGACGATAGTAGGGAAGGCGAGTGGTCGACTTTAGTTTGCCGAGAAAATTTTAGGGATACCTAGCTTATCTTTAAAAGAGACCGCATATAGAACACTAGTGCGATCCAGTCTTGAGTACTGCTCCGGTGCTTGGGATCCCCAGCAGGTAGTATAAAATGAAGACATCGAAACAACTCAAGAGGCGTTCTATGGCGTTTGTTACCGTAATGTTCAATCAGCACGCGATTATTACGGAGTTGCTTCGTGAACTCAAATGTGAATCCCTGGAGGAAACACAATGTTGTTCCCGAGAAACACTACTGAGAAAATTTGGAGGATCGGCATCTGCAGCCGACTTTAGAAACATTATACTTCCGCCAGCGTACATTTCGCGCAAGGACCGCGAAGACGAGAAAAATTCGAACTCTTATGGAGGCATACAAAGTAAAACGCGAGACGAGAATTATGGAAATGCTCTGAGAACTCATGGGAATACCTAGAGGGAATATGGAGCTCTCTTTGCAAAACATTAAGGAGAAGGTTTAGAGAGCGGCACCTTGCGACTAACCGCAGTAAGATTCTATTGTCACCAATGTACATCTCGTGTAAAGACTGATGACAATATAAGAAAAAATAGGGCTCGTGTGTTTCATAAAGTGAAACTTACATACTTGTGGATAACGGCCTACCAACAAACTTGTAATGCAGAAAGTCTTTTTTCCTAGTTTCATTTGCGAGTGGAACAGGAAAGGAAATGACTAGTAGTGGTACAAGTGATACACAACATTGTGGCATAAGGAGTACGTATGTAGACGTATCTGTACATTCAGTCCTTTCGATTAAATAGCTTAAGCTGCTAAACGAATGGAAATGGAACGAGCAGAAAACCTCAGAGTGACGGTGAATGGCCGACTAAGGCTTATTGGGAGTACAGAATATTTGTGCAACAGATTCTTGAATACCGTTCGAGCGTTTGGTATTCCCACCATGCCGGGTTAAAGGAAGACACCGAACTAATTCAGAGGCGAGCTGTTGGGGCCACTGTAAGGAGAAAATAATGGAGTTAGAGCTTGTCTGAGGCATACAGAGAATCAGCACCCTCGACCTAGCAACGTGTGTATGTAGATGCAGAAGGTTGCAGCAATAATAACCGCCTACAGTCCGCGCCCCGTCTATAGCAGTCCAGCAGCCGGCTCCGCCCGGCAGGCCACAGGTAGTACGACGGAAAGTGCTGTTTTCTCTTTGTCGGCGTTGCCAAGCCTCGTCCGCCGTGGGAACAACGTCCGCTTCGCTTATCTGGGTCAACAATTGGACTCGCGGCTCCGTAGGGAAAGAACTGTCAACCAACGGCGGGTGGTGGCTCCGCTCACAAGCACAACAGATTATTTGCTCCCGAAGAAAGACTTCGTGGGAATGACTGCCTTCGAGAAAGCCAGCCGATGTAAAAACAGGTCCTCCGCATTATTTAATGCCTTTCTCCAGCAACAGTGCGCATCATTAAAAGAGAATTTTTGTAGCTGGGCAGTTCTATTACTTTGTAGAGTTCATTACATTATGACTATTCACAAGAATAACTGCATTTATATAAAAGTCTTTCAACATGATTAACCTCGGTGTAATCTTTCTAATATTCAAATGTGTGTGAATCCCTATGGGACCAAACTACTGAGGTCATCGGACCCTAGACTTACACACTACTTAAACTAACTTATGCTTAGAACAACACACACACACACACACACACACACACACACACACACACACACAGGGAGGACTCGAACCTCCGGCGGGAGCGGTCGAGCAATCCGTTACATGGCGCCTCAAAACACGCGGCCACTCCGCACGGCCTGTAATCTTTGAATGTACACGGAGTGACCACGAAAATCTAAATTCCGCGTTCTGGTCCTACATGGGGCAATCGCGCTCGACCGACCACCGTGTCATCTTCCTGCCAATGGCATGACTGGATGCGATATGGGGAGGGGGGGGGGGGAGGGCATGCTGTCAGCTCAATGGCTCTCCCGGTCGTTGTTGGGATTCTTGACCCTGAAATCGCTACTAATTGGTGAAATAGCTTCTCAATTGCCCTCACAAGGCTGGGTGCACCCCGTACCAATCCCTTCACCAACGAAAAATCCCTGTCAGTACCAAGAAGCGAACCCGGGTTCCACTTGTATGGCCCCTTTCGCATGGCTAGTAACAACGAAAGGCGTTGAT
The DNA here is from genome assembly GCF_023864275.1 of Schistocerca cancellata. NCBI lineage: Eukaryota > Metazoa > Arthropoda > Insecta > Orthoptera > Acrididae > Schistocerca > Schistocerca cancellata. The sequence goes on from NC_064626.1 coordinate 156,418,141, forward strand.
GAGCACTCAAGCTTCCCTTTACAGAGCCGCCTGAATCTGCCATAGCTCGATACATCCAATGTACAAAGCATTAAATTATTCTGCCTCCCCAAAACGGAGTGATGTAATACGTGTCAGCGACCATCTGAACACAAGATAAACTATGGTACTGTTCGTACGCTAGTAATATTATTCGTAAAAAACCTGTCTAGCGTATTTCAATTGAAGCGCCATTAACCGGGCCATTGGGGCGCGCACACACGAAATTATTACATTTAATATTTTTAATTTATAATTTGTCTTTAGTTACGATGAGATATATCCTAAGAAGAACATTCTCTTGCATGTTAAAATGGTTTGGAAGATTCGTAACTCCCCTTCTTCAAGAATCAAAATTACATTCCTACTAATCATGCGCGCCCTATGTAGGACGGGGGAGAGGATGGGGACTATCAGAATTAGGAACGAACTGTGTAAAGACGTGTTATCATCAGACTGCTACTTATCTGTCATCTGCTGCTGGAGAAGTAAATTTGCTTAAGCATTCCATACCGCACTTCAAATTAACTACGTTTCCCAAATCTAGAAGCGTAGACCAAGCAAATTAAGCATATTGCGAAAGGAAAGCTTGAAATGGTGCTTCAGTGGAAGAGAGAGTCCGAAAATTCAATACAATTCTCCGAGAATTAGTTGAGATTTCCTAGATGTGTTTATTATTACTTCAGACAAATATGGACAAGGTGTAATCCCTTATGGCAACATAGTGACCGTATTGTAAACGACTTTTTTTCATTTATTTTTCAGTCTCGGTTCACACAAATTGTATCATAGCAATTTCGACTTACTAACCAGTCGTCATCAGTTGACTTTAATACCTAAAAGTAACCACCATACGCGTTTAGAGAAGAGACTATCTATTTCTGTTTCGTAGAACGTTGACGGGTCCACACCGCATTTCTTCGTGCGACTGAAACCGACGTCCACGCACGTCTTTCTTCAGATCGCCAAAGATGTAAAATAAACCGCATAGGCTGTACAGAGGATGTTGCAGTGTTTCCCAACCAAATCGCTGAAACGTAGCCTTCGTCCGATTAACAGTGTGGGGGCGGGCGTTATCTTGCAAAAGGATTGTTGCGTCCGACAGCATTCCTGGGCGTTTTGACTTTACGGCTCGTCGCAATTTCTGCAAAGTGTCTTCATAGCGCTGTGCAATGACTGTTTCCACGCTCGAGAAACCACAAGTAGAGGGCTCCTGAAGTCTAAGAAGAAATTCATCATGACCTTACCGAAACTTGTGTAAACAGCTTTGAATTTCTTTGGCGAGGGAGATGTGGAACCTTTCCACCGTAGGCTTTGCCGTTTGCTATCTGACGGAATCACCCTGTTAAACAATAATGCCTGCCACCACACTGTCAATCGGACGAAGGCTACGCTTCAGCGATTTGGTTGGGAAAAAGTCACCGTACAGCTCGGATCTTTCACATCGTTGGCGAATTGTAGAAAGACATGCATGGACGTCTTATTCAATCAGACGAGTGAGTGCGGTTGTGCCGATCGCGTTCTACGAAACCCTTCCATGGTACCATTGTGGCCCATGTTCGGTTTGCATTTGATTAACCCTCACATAAACTGAACAGGCCAGGATAAGCGCTTAAATTTTCTCACCCGAGGCTGAAGAGAAATTTGTTGTTAGAATAGTCTACAAGTAAAAAGACAACGACTAAATAAAATATCAGTTCAAAAACTTATTCCCAAGAGAAAAGGCACACTCCCATTGTTGAGTTAAACTGCGGGTAATCAACCTCGCGCTACGTATTTCTCTGCGTGTGTTACATCATTGGTTTATCCTTCCCGCGGAACGTAAGCTAAGCCCAGTCGAGTATAGTAGCTTATCTCAGAGCCTTGTATCCGAACAGTCGAACAATAACACGTCAAATTCCACGTACGAAGGTAAAACGCGAACAGCGGGCAACAATAACACTTGAAATTTAATTTCGTTCCGTTTGTAAAGAGAATGAACGTTTCTCGACACTTTTTTAACGTTTCCGCGGAACACGGAACAATTTCACAATGTATATGAACGACAAGACTATACGGCCAAGACTTGTGCGACTGTTGAATGGGAATTGAAGCACGAATCACATGGGTTATCATCGCAACTGGCAAAACCTCTGGAGACTTACAATGGTTTGGAGTGCCCCATTGTACCACCCACGCTTCAATAACAAAATATTTCAAATATAAGCAGGTCGTATATCTAACCGATTTTCCCCACAGCGGCCCTATCGCTGAGTTTTCAGTAAGGCTGAATTTAACGATTAATAAAAGTATAACACAGGGACGACAGACAGTGCCTAAACCAAAAATATGGAGCAGGGAGAAATGTAAGCGGACGTCGGAACCCAATCGCAACAAATTTTGCGCCGCAACTGGTAAAGCGTGATGCACCGCTCAGATAGTTGCCGTATCGAACCGCACGCCCACGGTGTGCTCCAGACTGTGCTGCCTCCTTTGATGCGCAACGACGGGATCGGCTCCGGAAACCAAGCGGCGGACCGACCTTCGGAAGCAGAGCACGACGCCCGCAAGACACACCACGGCGTGACGCAGCCGTTAAAAATACAGCCACGGCAAGCCTGCACCTCCCGCCCTCTTTTCAGTTGTCACAACAGTTACCTCTTAGTATTCTGCCACTACGTACATCCTATGCTGCGCAAAACAAAGTTGACTCCCCCTCTACGAGAGGCAGAAATTGCCACGTACCAGGGTTGCTGAATATCAGATCTCTCGAATCGTAGTATTGTACTTTCAAATATAAAAAAAAGTTGTTTTGAACAAATTGTTAATAACTTATTGTCCATTCCATACGCTAACCCAACAAAGCCCTACAGTAAACACATTAACATTACATAGTAGCTACGTTTGGCAAAAAAGAAGAAGAGAGCAACAACTGCGCCAAAATTCTCGGGAACTTCAGCTATTGAAGTCTAAGCAGTTCATGTCTCCGAAAGTCTAATATAAGTATTGCTAGGATTACAAGAACAACATCTACAGCAGAACACAGGGAAAGTTCTAATGTCTCAACGCTGATCATATTGAACCAACAACATACGGAACTGGTCGACAACAGATAATTCGAAATAAAATGCCGCCTACCAAACAGTTGCTGTCTTTGGTTGCAACGATTGCCAATTGTTGCCTCCAGATTATCTGGAAAGAAACGCGAGAAATACACTATTTTTCAAAAAAATTATATTTGTGGGGATCCACAGCCTCTAGATACTTAATAAATGTAAACATGGTCCGTAGCAGGCTGTAATGCGATTATTATTTAATCCAGCGATTAGCTAATTTCGAAAAAGCGTCATAGTCAAGCATATTTGTAACTTCTGTACGCATATCATTTTCAAATTACTCTTAATTACAAGTGAAAAGTAGCCGTATTCCGTCATTTTACGAAAGGATCCACACTACAGCGACACCTTTGCACTATGTCAGTTACCATGCTGTACATGGAGCAAAGTTCAGAATACGATCTTAAAAGGTGTCACTGTAGTGTGGATCCTTTCGTAAAATGACGGAATACGGCTACTTTTTTTGTAATTAAGAGTGATTTGAAAATGACATGAAATACGTATTTACAAATGTGCTTGTCAATGACGCTTAGTCGAAATTAGCAAGTAGCACGATTAAATAAACATCGCATACAGCGTACTACGGACCACACTTATGTTTATTAAAACACTGTGTTTCATTTGTCGACTAACTGATCTGCTGTCTGTGTTTAAAAAGGGGGTTAAATTAGCATGCTTCCGTGGAATGCATTCTTGAATTCAATTTTCATTTCACCTTCTTTGAAAAGATACCGGTATACAAAGTAATTGCGAGTCTTCTTAAGGCTGCCTCTATTAAGGAAGAGATTGACACCGTGACAAGCAAATGTGTAATATCTGAGGTGAAGAAGAAGAAGAAGAAGAGATATGAACAAAGAAAGAAAGCTAGGAATCAAGTTACATATAGGTTCAAGCGATTTACGAAGACCACAGAAAACAAAACAACGTCGAGGGGGCGGAGATCTCAACCACTGTGCCATCTAACTGCAGCACTAAATTACCCTGCTACTAAAGTAAGACGTTTTTGTTCTCACAGATAAGTTTCCAGGAACTGTGCTCCTGGAATTCTGTAATGTTTAAAGCCGATTTGGCAAAAGATGCATTAAATTAAATGCCTACGTACAAACGCCTCAACAAAATAAACGCCAGTGTATTTTAAAGCGAAGATTTCATCAGTGCCTTGTGGAATATTTTCATATTTAGAAAACACATCGCCTATTAATTTAACATTACGAAGAAGCGAAAGAAATTTCTACAACAGCAACACCTACAATATTCTCATGAGTACATACCACAGCGATTCAAATTAAGTTGTATGGTACACTTGCTTTACGCATGGCATAAATAGTAAAGTTATTAATAAATGTGCAGTAGGTAGCAGAGGAGTAACAATATTATGTAGATCTAGCTACATATTCCCAAAAAAAAACTAAAATTAGCAGGAAGAGGAAGTGATCCTATTACAGCATCATTGCTTCTTCAGTAGTTTACTGGAGACGCCTTAGCGGGAGAAGGATAATAAATGTGCCAACAACGGATAAACCCAAGTTTCATTTTTTCTCCTCGCCTTAACGTTAGGCCACCTGAGAACGGCTCTAGGCTTGACTCAAACTTTCACAGTCATCACTGTTTTCATCTAATACTTCCGATGGTATCCCACGGGGCATGTGGAAATAACACCACTGGGCAAATGGAGTAGTGAAAACTGTGGTTACGCTGTCAGAAGGAAGATACGTGAAAGGAATGAATTAATGAGGATGGAATGACATGAAATGTATGGTATGCTGAACTTGAAATGTAACGAATATATCGTGAAAATCGAAATTCCGTACGAAGCTGGGATTTAAATCAGTGTTTCCTGAACTATAATGCTGACGGGCGTGGAGGTGGAGCGGGCGGCCAGATGTTGCCCCGGTGGCGGAATGCGGGCTGACATACTTCCGCAGTTAGCGGTGCCTGCTGGTGCCATACCGCTGTTCATCGTACAAGAGTTGCTTCTATACTGTACTACGACCTTATTTTACCACTTAACAACCACGATTGCCACTAGCGTAGTTATTTCTCAACAAGCGTGACGATAAAATTTAATTTCGGATATAGTAAACAAAGAGTTTAAGGCAATGCTCAAATCTGCGTATACATAAAGAAAGAAGTGTTGTAAGGGTTAGTGACTGGTCGCTGCAAACCATATACCCTACTTACACACCAATTTGCGTAGAGCGCTAATAATTATGAAGATGTGTAATGAAGTTCGGATTAGCATACTTACAGTTTTTCGAAAATAATAAACTGTATTTGTCCCATATATTAATCTTCTCGGGATACTTGCTGAAGCAGTACCGCTCCTTCGTGACGTGCGGGGTCATCGGGCTAAAGAAGGAAACAGAATATTCAAGCTGGAAGAACAGCGATGGAAGAAACATTGGTGCACATCCTTGCTTTACTTACACAGTTCATCTTTGCGTTATCACGTGATTTATCCAGATAAACTATGAAAGTGGTTGCTGTCAATTTAGGTTTATCAACAGTGGAGAGATAACAGCTGAACTGCACTATCACGCGAAATCTTTAAATAATATTGTGATATCAAAGCATTTGTATCCCACAATCCACACAAATATGTTGATAATCACCATGAGATTCATGTCACTTAACAAATTTAACTAAACAGCGAACAGAGAAGGAAGCAGGTTCCCAAAAGTAAAGAATAGTGTAAACATTTAAAGGTATAAAAAGCATAGTCGGTTCATTTCGTTTCAAAAAGTGAATGTAGTGTTAGTGAAGAGCTTTCAGAATAAGGACACTAACTAAAATTCCTTGCTTATTGTGGTTAGAGCTTTGGAATCCGTTCAATAGCAATACTTTGCCGAGAGTTAGGAGTTTACAAGCAAGTTAAAAGGCTGAATTCATTCATATTTTGTAGATACAACCTGCCTTTAATAAACGAAGCGGGCATCGAATTAAAAATAACATTCAATTATATTAATGGCAAAACTGCGGAAATGTATAGTAAGAAGAGAGAACACGATGAAATTTTACGCATCTATGGCGATACTTGCTCTACTATATGGGCACGAAGTATAGGTTTTATAAACCCAGAAACAAAACAGAAAAATCTTTAAAGAAGAGCTGGGTACACCGGGACAAAAAGAAAATGAAACCTAGAAGTAAGGACAAAGTACAAAGTGTAATAAATCATATACAACACTACAGAACAAAATTGATCGGTCATTTGAATGACTTTTAATAAAATTTCATTGAAATTACGTGAAACGGCTCAGGTTTCATGCTGTGTAAACACGAATTCGCAATGAAGCAAAAACTGCCCTGAAAAATTATTTTAGGCTAGATTTAAAATTTGTTCTGCTACCTATCAATAATTTTATGTTGTTGGAAAATGATCAAAGATTTTTGTGGCAGTATACTGAACTCATTTCTCAACCGCTTACAGTTTCAGTATTGAGTAGCAGAGGTCGTTTTTCCTTCAAATCTTGTAGCCGTGAACATAACTACTTTTTTAAAAAATCATAATGATTTATCTTAAACGAATTTAATTGGCGAATACATATATATAAAGGGAAAACTTAAAATCCCAAACTCCTTGAAAAGCTGTCTGCCAGATGACTGTGGGTGGACACAACACGTTATTCTCACTAATCGCTTATGGGCAATAAACATTTTCTTTTAAATGATGAGTTACCCACGGAAATTATGCCCTAGGATGTAAATGAGAGTAAATACACGAAATGTAAGACGCTGATTAGTTTGTTCCCGAAAACTAGTAATCACACACGGGCGAAAGTGACCAAACTTTCATCAGTACGATGTTGAGTTGCTATAGGGACTTTGATACTGTTTACAACAGTTAGATACATTGATTCACAGGTAAACCTTGTGAATATAAGCTAAGTCGCCCGGCTGTAGACATTTAGTGCTTTTCGTGCGAAGCCGGAGCGGGTCGCTAGTCTGCATAATTACTAGAACCTACTTCCATTGGAACCTGCTTGCTGCACTAAAGTCTTGGCCTTGCTCTAAAATTTTTACGTCCCCCCTCCACGCCCCGCACCTCACACACACTTCCTTCCATTACCAAACCAATTATTTGTTGACACCTCGGGTTGTATCCCATCACCTGATACCTTCTTTTAGTCCAATGGTGCTCTAAATTTCTGTCTATCAAAATACACTTCAGTAGTTCCTAACTATTAATTCGACCTTCCCAGCTAAACTTCAGCATTCTTCTGCAGCATCTCACTTCAAAAACTTCTGTTCGCTTCATCCCTGAGCTGTTAATCGTCTATGGTTTACTTGCTTATAAGGTACATTCCAGACTAATACCTTCAGAAAAGACTTCCAAACATTTAAAGTTAATTACAAGTTAACGAATTTCTGTTCTTTGGACACGTTTTCTTGTAGTTGCCAGTGTACATTTTATTCCTCTCTCTTTCTGCCTACATCAGTATGTTGATGCCCAAATAGCAAAAATCATTATTACATTTTGAGTCTCTTTTCCTAACTCTGCAACGCGCGATTTAATTATAATACATTCAATTATTGTTGTTGTACATTTCTGATATTGATACACGACCCATTCGGGTGAACTCATCTCCCAAGCCCTTCGCAGTCTCTGGCAGAATTACGTCGTCATTGGCAAACTAAAAGCTTTTATTTCTTTTACTTGCACTTTAATTCCCCATTCCAAATTTTTCCTGAATTTCCTCCACAGCTGGTTCAGTGCTCACACACAATATCACGCAGTGGCTGCAACCTTATCTCGTTTCCTTCTCGACTACTGCTTCCCTTTCACGTCCTTCGACTTATAACTGCAATCTGGTTTCTTGACAAGTACTTTTCGCGCCCTGTATTTTATCCTTCAATATTTTTACCCAAAAATAAAAAACTTAGAGAACGAGGTCATACGAACGTCGAAGGAAAGGATAAAAAGACCAATAATGACAGTATGGAGTTTTAAGTCTGAAGAGACTACCGAAGAAAGAATAACTTTCCCTTAAGCATGTGGAAGCAGTTGTTGATTGCTGTTTATGTCATCGTAAATGAGTCTGTTGCCACCTAACGAGGAGGCATCTTCGCCGAAACTTGTGCGCTGGGTAGCTTTCTTTTTCCACAGGCGACTGCCCGCTAGCGGCCTCTCACCGTGAGTCACCGCATTCCCGCGAGACGTTCGCAGCGCCGAGCCACCTCATCGTGTACACAAGAGCTGCGCTACTGGCCCGCGAATCGGTCGCTGCAGCTTCACGCCGCAGCCCGTGACGCAATGCGTGACACGTGCACTTTCCGTGTGCTTGGCGGCGTTCCGTAGACACACTCCATCTGCGTCAGCTGTCGCCCCGTTCTGTAAACGTTCACCTATGCTTAGCTTACATTTCCCTCCCGCTTCAGAGTTCCGCAAAGCGTCGCGGCTAGCTAACGTCGTTAGCCTTCTTTCCTGTTGCCTAGTACCGGAAGCTTCTCTCACGGCGAACAGTGTCACTGGCAAGTTTGATGCCTGACACAAGCTTCACAACTACCGGTACTTCGTAAATCAAGCAACGTGTTCTGAAATATCGTCCAGCCACAAGCATATCACACCGAACAACGAAGACAACTGTTTAAGTGTTAGTACTCCCAAGACTAAAGCGTTCCTCATCAAGGCGTAATTTGACATAAGGTAATCAAGCACAACTTAACAGTGAATGGCTTAACTACGATGAGTATTACGAAAGGCAGTTTTCAAGGCGCTACTCTACCTTTAACAAAGAAATGTGCTCATGAGAAATGGCCCAAATACTGACTGGTTCATTATATTGACAGAGGCAAGATTTTATGTTCACGATCAACGTAGAATTCCATGAAAGCTAATAGGTTTATGAATTAAATCTCAGCAAACGTCATACTACATTTGATTGCAGCTATGGCACACATGTAATGCAAGTCATCGTGTTAGTCTCCGTTAAGGACAATCCGTATTGCTCCGAGGAAATATTTCAAATCGATCTCAGTACTAATTCTGGCTTGTGAAGTGTAGAGAAAAGACCAAGTCGCATTACACAACGACGCAGTGAAACAATTTATCGCATTCCGCAGTTTGAACCCTGTTTAACTCTACTAAAACAGTAACACCAATTACAAAACTTTAGCTTCCCATTAATCTTGGGCAAACATTTTATATATTAAAAAATGACCCGACATTACTGACAGTGTCGTAGCTGGCAACCGGTGCAGAGTTTTACCTTGTCAGTCTCCCCCCCCCTCCATAAAAAAACACAAAAAATATATAAATTTTTTTAGCGGATGCAGTTTGCTACATGTGGTTAAGTATGTAGAAAAGTAATTAAGTACAGTGCATTTGTACAAGCAACAATGAACTGGTTATTAATGAAGCAGTACGAATAACCAAACATCTTGTAACTGATAGGGGACTGAAGTGTAACTTCCAACCTATTTCTTCCAAGTTTTTCTTAAGAAAATTTTGAAGATGTGCCATCGGCACAATATCATTAGCTTCATTATTTTCGATCGATAAAACTGCCAAACTAGAGAGTCGTGCCTGAGAAATAATGGTCCTAAGATACTCCTTTATCACTTTGAGTTTGTACAAACACACGAAGCTAAGAAAAAATCTTAATGTCAAAATAGGTAACAAATTTGTAAAATTCACAGCCATCACCGAGCTGTAAGAACATCAAAGACGTGCAACCAAGAGACTCTTCTTTTAGAACTTTGGCAGCCTACACAAATCTTCCTAGGCATGCAAGGATATTATCTTCAGAAATCTCATAATTGTCAACCAGACTTTTTACGATCGTGGAAAGTTCCGTTTCTGTGGTTTTAATGAGACTGTTGGCTCTACAGCAGACGAACGATCTGATCTACGTTCCATGATTTTACAACGTGTCGCGATTTCTTGCAGAAACCTGTCAATGCTCTCTAACATTGACTTCCTTAGTTCCTGATGCAAAGTCAGCGTCTCATTTACAGCCTTCTCTCTATGCGTCATTTTCTTCTTCCTGATAGTTTGATAGTTTTACTTTTTTTCACAGGAATGAACGTCTCGTTCTTCACAAACCGAAGTGCTTCGCAAACACGATAATTTCTCTAGTCTTTCTAAAAGAGCTGAAGACTTACCATATTTGTAATACACATTCCGAAGATGACTCCGTGAAACTGAAAATACTTTTGAGCATGGCTGACGTCTTCTGAAAAGAATACTTCGTAAACGTAAGAAACACCATAACAAAGGAATTATGCAACGCTGGTAAGAAGAGCCCTCCTCTCGTTTCTATCGTTTCCAAAGAATCAGACAATTCCTCATTGGAATCAAACTTTTTACAGCACTGACTTATTAGTTTGCAGTGAGCACTCCATCGCACTTCTGAAAGTCTGTAACTGTAACTGCAACGTCTGTCAAAACGATTGTTCATTTGGGTGTAGAAGCTGAGGAAAACACTTTGAAACATTCTAAGGTCTCAAATGAGACACACACAATGGAAATGTTGCAAAAGTGTATAATCTGCACAGATTGAGAGAGAGGTTTGCACTGAGTACAACCACAAAATAATAACTGCACGACAACCTTCACAGCACAACCAGACCCTAGAAACAGTTTAGTGGTTGAGAAACTATGTCAACAATGATCTGATTACTAAGAAATAGACATCAAACTAAACCGACATTAATGTATCAAGTACCGTGTAGGAATACTTTTTGTTTACACGCTATTCTAGCCTAAACATGGTGTGTATGCATACGAAAGGCTTAGGCCCTGTGCATCAGCTGTCTAGTTGTTCGTCCCCCCCCCCCCCCCTCCCCTAAAGTGTTTGGATGAAACGACTAAAACAAAACGTTTTTAATAATCGTGCCACAGAATATGGCAAGTTTGTCACCCCACGGAGCTCGAACTGGCGCGGACCGCATCCCCTTGTTACGTCACTGTTACTGAATAATAATAATAATAACTTCATGTGGCTCACTGGCCTGTTACACTACGGGAACTTGGGTCTCCCTAACCATCAAACCCTTTACCGCTAAACCACTAGACCCCAGGGAAGTATCAAATTACGTAAAATGAATGTAACGGAACTTCGTTGATACTAACTGTTCGTTCTGGAAAACTACTGCAGATACACGTCTGGGGCTTGTTTTACTAAATTCACCACACAACACCAACAAAATAAATGGAAATCGTGCTTTACTTTAACCTCGTATAGTTTTGCGATGGCTTCATATTAGCGACGTTGCTAAATTTCAGCAAAATCTTTTATCACCCGTAACTCCGTAACTAAACATTTGTGAACCTAGGTTTATATAAACTTGTAGAATAATACATTAAAATATTTGCATATTTTCATGAATCACCCTGTATATCAAATAACATTCTACAATAGAATAACTTTGTTCACTTTGCAGGATGTGTGAATTCCACCTTATACAATAGCGTGCAAAACTTAAAAGACGAAAAGAACTTTCGCAACATGTGTCACTGCTCAGTAACTTAGCTCGATAAAAATTGGTCATACATAGAACTGCTACAGTATAATACAGATGGGTAACTGAAATAAATGTATGTGCGTGCGTGCGGTTTTATAGGCGTTCAACATCGAGATTATCAGTCCCCGCGGGACATTGCTCTTAATAAGGGATGCTATCACCACGGACGGCAATGAATGCTCTGCAAGGTGGTCAAAAGCTGGCCTAAAGAATGGTGTGGAGTTCTTGCGGCACGACGTTCCATTCCTCCATCAGCGCGATTGACATCTGCTGGATGGTCGTCGATGCACGTGGAACCTGCTGGAATACGTCTCTCCAACGCATCTCATATGTGCTCGATGTGATTTAAGTCGGTGGAACGTGCAGGCCAATCCATTCGCCGAACATCCTCTCGTTCCAATAGCTCCTAACCCGCGCTGTACGATGCGCTCTCGCACTGTCATCCATAAAAATGAAATCAGGGCAATATGTACCCCTGAAAATAAGCACATGGGGAATGAACACATTGCCACAATAACGTTGACCGGTGGATTTGAACCATGCTCATTTAAGAAGATAGTTCAGTGCCTTAAAAGCCCCGCGCTCTAAACTCGGTAACAACACACCTTTCCACTGCTCATTCTCCAACGTAGATCATGAGAAAATATCACGCGTCAGATTCGTTACAATTCGTGCTGCGCCAAGAACACGATGAAACGCTTTCGGCAATATCCTCACAAGCACTCAAGCTTCTCAGTATTTCGTCTAACGCAAGAAGTCGTCAGAAAGAATCTACAGTAACTGCTCTAAATTGACATATTTATTCCGTGTGCCACTTCCACCAATTCCTGCTCCAGTGCCGAGTGGTGCGAGGAAAGAACAACCATTGGAAGCCTACACGTGAATTACAATGTTAACTTCACGGTACTTTCACGAGAGAAAGCAATATGTTGTTCGACTCTTCTAGGAACGCACGCTCTCCAGATTTTAACAGAACAAGTCTCTTCTTAACGTCTGCCACTGGATTGGAGCTCCGTAGCGCTTTTGCCCTTACTATACGAACCCGTGACGAAACGTGCCGCTCCTGCCCATCTCCTCTGTCAGTTTTACTTGCTGAACGTGCCGCGCTGAGTAGCAATTCTTCAGAATCAGTCGAACACGGGTTTTGTAAGTTACCTGCGTTGTATGTTTCCACTGGTAACACAGAGCGCATAACATCGACATTTGGAGTATTGTGTATATATTTTCTGTGTAACTGAGACTGGAAGGTAAATGGAGATTAGAAATCAAACGAAATGCTTATCTGTAATGATCCACCACTGACCATCTAAACATCTACATCATTGCTCTGCAATTCACAATTAAATACCTGGCCGAGGGTTCATCGCACCACCTTCAAGCTATTTCTTTAACGTTCCGCTCTTGAGCAGCGTGCGGAAAACACGAACACTTAAATCATACCGTGCGAGCACCGATTTCCCTTATTTTATTAAGCTGATCATTTATCTCTATGTAGGTGGGTTCTAATAAAATATTTTCGCATTCAAAGGAGAAAGTTGGTGATAATTTCACGAGAAGATCCCCCCGAAATGAAAAACGCCTTTGTTTCAGTAGCTGCCACCCAATTCCGTATCATATCCGAGGCACTCTCCCCCCTGTTTCGCGATAATACTAAACGAACAGACCTTTGAAATTTTTCGATGTCCTCCGTCAATCCTATCCTGATACGGATCTCACGCCGTGCAGCAATACTCCACAAGAGGGCAGATAAACGTAATGTAGGCACTCTCTTTACTAAACCTGTTTTATTTTCTACGTGTTCAGCCAATAAATCGCAGTCTTTGGTTCGCTTTCCCCTCAAACATTTATGTGAGCGTTCCAAGTTATTCGTTATTGTAATTACGTACCATGGTCCCTTGTATCCAACTACCCGGAAATTAACCCAAAGACTCAGAAATTTTGCCGGCGGATTTCGGGTTCCCCTGTATATTGTGAACAGTTGAGAACATGTGGCCATATTTATTAAGTAGCGTGCGGATTGTGGCTTGCCTATTGTGGACGTCAGACATGGCCAGTGTCACGTTAGGGAAGTGGCACTGTGTAAATATGCAGGCAAGCTGTGAAGTTGCAGAGAGCCGAGAAGGCAGCGGCGTGGCGTGCGTTGCTTCGCGGGCAGCAGCCACGGGACATCGACCCTGGCTGTGCCGCTGCCGTTGCCGCCTTCCGCCACTTTCACAGGCGGCCAACAAGGCAGGCAGGCAACTTGGCAGCGCGCGAACGTCGCTTTCCTGTCCAAACGCTGAGCCGGCAATGCTACCAACTCTACGCCACAACCATTTCCCTTCCTCTGACAATGTTGAGATGTAAAACGTTTGGAGGACTGGTAAAGTCTTCCCTTTTCTTATGTTTCCTTGAAAGCTGGGCAACTTATATGTGTAACTGAGAACACTTTGTAGGTATCAAAAGAAACAGGAGGATACAGTGAGTTATTTTGATTCTTCTATTAAAGCGTTAAATAATGTTATGAGTACTGCCACAAGATGTGACGTCTTTAACGCTGTGAAATTACAAATAAATTTGCAAGTATCAACTGTTGTGCTCTTCAGACTAACCGATTCTGTGCAGTGCTTTTCCTATCTGCCTAACTTCCGCAACAAACATCCACTTGTACCGATTACTGTAGTAAATTTTTGTTCTCCCTTTACAACTTTCACGCCCCCACATTTCCCGTCTTTATTAATTTAACTATTCCTTGTTGCACTAGGCTATGTCCTAACAACGTATAGCTTCATTTGGTCAAGTTTATACCGAATTTGACTGAGTACCACTACATTAGTTATCTGATCTACTCATCTATTCAGCGTTCTCATACAGCATCACATTTTAAAATAATTCTAATGTCTTTTTCCTGCACTGCTTCTCGTCCACGTTTCACTTTCGAACAAGAGTACATTCGATACAAACACTTTCTGAATGGAATTCGTAACAATTACATTAATATTAAATCTTTAAAGTACGCTTTTCTTGCCATTGTCAGTCTTCATTTGACAACCTCGCTTCTTTCGTTGTCAGCCATTTTTTGGCCCGTATAGCAAAACTCGTCCATAACTTTCTGCGTTTCATTTTGTAATAAATTTCTTCAGTGTAATGCAAGTTAATGCGATTACACGCCGTTACCACAGTCTTGTTGATGTTTATCTCATATCCTCTTTTTCTCATGGTACCATACATTTCGTTCACTCATCCACCAAGACCTTCGCGGTCGACAGAATAACAATCTCATGAGCATCCATGTTAAGACAAACTTTTCAAACATTTAGGTGCTATAAGTGATAACTTGGGAGCACAGGTACTCCATCAATGGAATAATTATATTAACGTTAGGAGTTTTGACAGAAAGTGAGTCACTTTTTGTCAAACAAATTAAAAAACCGGACAAGATAGCACAGTGCTCAAGACCCTGAAGTAGTATTTGGGATCAGTATCATTCAGATCCTTTATTTAGATTTCCGTTGTACCTCCAAATCTCTTCCGGCGGAAACAGTGCTTAAACGTTCTAGACACCAAGTCCGTTTACTTCTCCTACCCGACTTACAAATGAATCAGTGCACGCTTCTATCCAATGAGGGGTTACGAAGTGAGGTGTATAACTGAATAAATGATTATTTAAGTATACTACTATATTTTGATTCATCGCCCTCTTATAATTATTTTGAAAATTTGTATTTGCAACAAATCGGTGTCTACCATTAGCAGCTTTTCATACAATTACTTAAAAGCTTCGTAAAATGTCATCGTCAATTACTGACTTTCCTACTACTAGTTAGATTTAAAAGTTCGTAATCTGCCACAAGCTGATAGATGATGCCGAAGACTAAATATTAATACTGCACCCGTACAAACTAGCAGAAGTTTGCTGCAGAATCGGTTATCACAAAAGTGTAGCTAAGAATGAGTGATGGCAAATATTACTGAGCACGTTCAATAGATGTCACATATAATGGGAACGTAATAACTGCAATCAAGGAAGTAGTCAATGTAACATTAGAAATACGATTTTAAAAATTTAAAAAAAATAAGTAACTGCCGTCAAATGAAAGCTACACAGATAGGGACAAAGTATGCAAACTGTTTATTATTTCAAAAGTAATCGCTTTAAATGTTCATACATTTATCCCATTGCGTAACAATACGGTCAGTGCCTTCGTGGTAAAATGTTAGCAGTTGCCTACAGAACCATGGCTGTAACCAAGCGTGGACATGAATGGAGGATGTGTAGGGGCACCCCAACGAAAGATCTGCAGCGAAGTCGAAACAGGCATATCAGTTCGGGAAAAGAAATTACGACCTCTTTCAGCAAGTGCCTGCTGTTCACTGAATTCCTGGAACATGGCGCCACAATTAACGCGCAACGGTACGTGAACACTTTACAAAAACTGAAGCGCACCATCAGATCCAAACGCCCAGCAATGTTGACCACAGCATCCCTACGTTGAAGGATAAAGCCTGCCCACGTATTGCCAAGGTTGTTTCGACTGCACTGCTGGAGTTTCGCTGGGAAGACCTTACAGAACCGATCACTCCCCACGCGATTTTCATGTGTCTGGAGCCCTGAAGAAATATATTTATGACCATATATTTGCTTCCGACGAAGAGATGCATGTCTGGATACAATCATGGTTCCGTAGGCAATCACATTTTTCTATGAAGGCACTGTCCGTCTTGTTTCACAGTGGGATATTTGTATGAACAGTTATGGCGATGATTTTGAAAAAGTAAAGTCTACTTTCTCCCATCTGTCCCGTTTACATTTGACTGCCGTTATACATACTGCTTTTCACTTGTCAAATACAGACAGATTTATGCTTTAGTAGAATGTAACTTGTCAGCTGTCTGTTTAAACCTTGACACGATGGAGACCTGAAGAATAAATCACAAGAGTGTACATACCGCCATTACGAGCCTTTGTCGTATGGACAGATATACACACGGTTTGCTGGCAGCAGCACTAATTTTCGGTACATACGATAAACTGCTGTAGCTTCTGCGTGAATATATCGGGAGCTATAGGAGGTCCGAAAAAATAATCACACCAGGACGTTCCGGTAGGGATACAGTTCAATATCGCGGTGCGCGATGGGCAGAACAGACCAATTCCTACTGTATTCGGTAATGATCTTGGAGACAATGTAGTTCAAAACAGACAATATTAGGGAAGATTGGCAGAAATTCGGGCGACAACACGAACACGCTTCTATAATGACATCCAAATATTCTAAACAAATACGCACAGGACTTATCACAGACTGAAAGGACGTAGTTGAGAATTCACTAATATCATTCACTACCTATTCGAATCCTTCTAGTCCGAGACAATATATATTTCAGCAGTCTACTGTCGGCCAACATACGTTATTTTATCATATGACAATACGGTCCTTCACCAGAACGCTAGTTCGAACATCACAGTGCTTTACTGGGCACGGTCGTAATGGTGTTACATCCTTTACTTTCTTCCAATCTCTCAACTGACTTACCCAGTCACTTAGAGGGTCTTCCCGCATTTCAGCGTGGACTTCTAACCGCGGTGCAGCTTTTGAGTTTTTACATAAACAAATCATTGCCAGATATAAAAGAAGCGATAAGTGTCGCGAAACATCCTATAACTGACTGGGGTTTGAGCCCCGAATCACTTTTTTATATACAGTATGGCACACATCCACTCAATCACAGTATTTGACGTGCCTTGTGTTTCTCACTTCTTCCTTTGAGTTTTTTTGGGGATAATTACCTCACAAACGTCTTCATACCGGGCTCTAGATGTGCGTCCTTTTAGCCTTCTATTTATGAACTCTCCTCGACCACCTACTTTCATTCATTCATTCATTCATTCATTCTCTTTGGTGTCCGCACAAAAGCAGATGCTTCTCTTTCAATAAATCACAACTATCCCCACGACTTCAATTGCATATTGTCAATTTACCTTGACCTTTGTCGCTATTACGTATGCACATTTACCTTGTCCTCTGTTGTTATTTACATCACCCGTTCTTCACTGTTCGATAACAGGGTAGCAAATGCAGTCTAATTGTCTCTAATCATTGTTGTATTACCCTGCAAAGCGAACTGGTACCTGGCCAAGGTGGCAGCACTGTTGTGTTTACGTTCTAAAGACACGGAGGGAAGGAAGTAAAAGCTTACACTCCAGTAGTAGAAGTACTGCCACGCGTTACACTTCTGTACCTGCTACCGAGAGAAGGGCCTATTAATAACAAGAACAGAAACAGGTCGCCATGTACCACACTTTGGCTGCTCACGACGCTTCGTTAGCAGTATCCGTAAGAACTACTTCCCTGAATGATGTCGCTATCTTCCTGAGCTATGTCTGTTGATTCGTGGTCTGCTGCGCCAGTAGCATTTGTTAATGGCGATTCTTTGAATCTATGCCGAGTGTTTTTATTATATTTTCAGTTCCTCCAGTAGTCATGACACACCTTTTTGGTGTGATACACGGCCTTTCAAGCCTTCAAATGTCACAACAGTAAGAGCTAATGTCACAACTACCGCGTGGTCTAGTGAACGTTTCTCGCTCGAGATGCCGTATTCGGTTCCCGGTGACCCTCCCGTATTTTTCCTCTGGTGGAAAAGATCTAGAAGGAGGTGCACACAACCTTGTGAAACCAACTGGAAAACCGCCTGAACATAAAGGCAGCGGAATTGAAACGCAATTTGTTTAAGTAGCGTCACTTCGAAAGGTGTGGACCACGCTAGATGACACAACGTTTCTTTATCCGCAGCGAAAGCATCAGCCGTCGTTTTTTCGGTTAGTGCGTTCAGTGCGAAACTTGTTTTCAGTGATGAAGCAACATTTTTTCTTAATGGTGAAGTGAACAGACACAATGTGCGAATCAGGGCGGTAGAGAATCTTCACGCATTCGTGAAGCAAATTCGCAATTCACCAAAAGTTAACGTGTTTTGTGCAATCACACGGTTAAAAGTTTACGGCCACTTTTTCTTCTGCGAAAAAAACGTTACAGTACACGTGTATCTGGACATGCTGGAAAATTGGCTCATGCCACAACTGGAGACCGACAGCGCCGACTTCATCTTTCAACAGGATGGTATTCCACCGCACTTCCATCATGATGTTCGACATTTCTTAAACAGGAGATTGGAAAACCGATGGATCGGTCGTGGTGGAGATCATGATCAGCAATTCATGTCATGGCCTCCACGCTCTCCCGAGTTAACCCCATGCGATTTCTTTCTGTGGGGTTATGTGAAAGATTCACTGTTTAAACCTCCTCTACCAAGAAACGTGCCAGAACTGCGAGCTCGCATCAACGATGCTTTCGAACTCATTGATGGGGACATGCTGCGCCGAGTGTGGGAGGAACTTTATTATCGGCTTGATGTCTGCCGAATCACTAAAGGGGCACATATCGAACATTTGTGAATGCCTAAAAAAACTTTTTGAGTTTTTGTATGTGTGTGCAAAGCATTGTGAAAATATCTCAAATAATAAAGTTATTGTAGAGCTGTGAAATCGCTTCAATCATTTGTAATAACCCTGTATAACTTATCCATATAAAAGAGTGCGTATACAACCCATTCTTGGGAACTACTTGATGTGTCTGGGCTTGCCACCCAGGAAAACATTACATGAAGATGTCGAAGCAATTTAGAGGCGTGCTGCTAGATGTTTCATCAGCATGTTTGACCAAAACGCGAGAATTGCCGAAGTGCTCCGTGCAATAAAACATGTGTCCCTGGAGGGAATTGGGAGTTCTTTTAGCAAAACATTACTGCTAAAGTTTAGATATAGTCACACCTGCGGCCGACTGCAGAACGATTCTACTGGCACCAACGTATATCTCCAGTAAGGACTGCGAAGACAAAATAAGAAAAATTATGGATCGTCGACGGCATACAGATCATTGTTTCATTAACTGAAACGAATACCTGCATAATTATTATGGATAACGGCCACACCAACAAACTTGTTATATACAGTAGCTTCTTCCCCACGATCCATTTGCCAGTGCAACACATAAGAGAATGACTTGAAGTAGTACACCCTCACCCCGTCATGACCCGTATGGAGCTTGCGGAATAGGCGTAAATATAGAGTCCGCTCCACCTAATATAGTTTTCTCCTTTAATTTGCACATCACTGAGTTGACTTTTCATTGTCAAAATTTGCTAGCACATTCCGTCGCCTTCTAGTCGTGAGCACTACCACCATCTTTCACGTCCTCTCTGTCAAGTTAATGACGGTAACAGCAAATTGTCAGGACTTAATCGTGAAGGTGTATTTTTCCGCGATCATTTTTCGCGCGCGCACTGGAAGGTGACAAGGCGAACAAGCTCCTTTGAATTGAAAGATCACTGGACCTAGTCGTGTAACTAAGTTTCCACTACAATTGGGTAACCAGTTAACACTGTCGAATATCAGCTCACTGTATCCTACTTGTAAGTACACTGATGCGCCAAAGAAACTGGTATAGGCATGCATATTCAAATACAGAGATATGGAACAGGCAGCATACGGCGCTGCGGTCGGCTACGCCTATATAAGACAAGAAGTGTCTGATGCAGTTGTTAGATCGGTTACTGCTGCTACAATGGCACGTTATCAAGATTTAAGTGACTTTGAACGTGGTGTTCAATTCGGCGCACGAACGATGGGACACAGCATATCCGAGGTAGCGATGAAGTGGGGATTTTCCCGTACCTCACCATTTCACTAGTGTACTGTGAATATCAGGAATCGGGGGATAAAACATCAAATCTCCGACATCGCTGTGGCCGGAAAAAGATCCTGCAAGAACGGGACCAGCGAAGACTGAGGAGAATCGTTCAGCGTGATTCCGCAAACTGCTGATTTCAATGCTGGGCCATCAACAAGTGTCAGCGTGCGAACCATTCAAAGAAACATCAGTATGGGGTTTCGGAGCCGAAGGCTCACTCGTGTGCCCTTGATGACTCCACGACACACAGCTTTACGCCTCGCCTGGGCCCGTCAACACCGACATTGGACTATTGATGACTAGAAACATGTTGCCTAGTCTCGTTTCAAATTGTACGAGCTGATGGACGTGCACGGGTATGGAGACAACGTCATGAAACCACGAACCTGCATGTCAGCAGGGGACTGTTCATGCTGGTGGAGGCTCTGTAACGGTGCGGGGCGTGTGCACTTGGAGTCTAGGTATGACTGACAGCTGACACGTAAGCATCCTGTCTGGTCATCTGCATCCATTCATGTCTATTGTGCACTGCGACGGACTTGGGGAATTCCAGCAGGACAATGCGACAACCCACACGTCCAGAATTGGTACAGAGTGGCTCCAGAAACACTCTACTGAGTTTTAACACTTCCGATGGCCACTATACTCCCGAGACACGAACATTATTGAGCATATCTGGGGTGCCTTGCAACGTGCTGTTCAGAAGAGATCTCTACCCCTTCGTACTCTTAACGATTTATGGACAGCCCTGCAGGAGTCATGGTGTCAATTCCTTCCAGCACTACTTCAGACATTAGTTGCGTTCATGCCACGTCGTGTTGCGCACTTTTGCGTGCTCGCGGGGGCCCTAGACGATATTAGACAGGTTTACAAGTTTCTTTGGCTTTTCAGTGTACAAAGGGTATTCAAATGAAAACGACACAGACGGAAAAGTATGTAAATTGTTCATCATTTCAAAAATAATCGCCATAACTGTTAATATTTTTATTTCACTGTGAGACAAGATCTCAATGCATCCATGAAAAAATATTTGCGGTTGCCTACGGAACCATGATTGTACCTAGGGGCGCACCCTTTTGTGCGATGGACACGAGTCTTTCATGGTCTTACGGAGAGGTTGGGACTGTACGGGGGACGTGTTACGGTCTCCTAGCGGAACTTCTGCAGCGTAATCGAAGCAACTTTTCAACATGTTGGTGAGCATTATCCTCTAACAGAATAATGCCGTCCGTCAACATTCCTGGGCATTTGGATCTGATGATGCCCTTCAATTTTAGCAAACTGTTCATGGACCGTTGTGCGTTAATTGTGACGCCATGTTCTTGAAAGTCAATGACTAGCGGACACTTTCAGCCAAAGATAAAGGTCATCATGACTTCCCCGGAGTTGGTGTGCAAGGCTTTGGATTTTTTCGGTGGTGGTGAATCCATATGTTTCCACTGTTGTCGCTGACGCTTGCTCTCCGGCTGAAAACGATGACACCATTTTTCAGCTCCCGTGGCAATACGGATAAGAAAACTATGTTCTCCATCGTGATATCATTCCAACTGCTGCCGTGATGTCAAATTCTGTTCAACTTTTAATGTGAATGACGATGGACATGAGCCGAATGTCTTTCAGCGACCGCCAACAGTCAATTTATGACGGCAGCACCCAACGCATCAATGATAGAAGGCGTAATGACAAAATGAGTCTGTCCTCGCTCACTGCTGTCTTTCAGTGGGTCCCGGTCTTCTCCAATAGTTTATTGGACGCAAACACATGCGCACGTGACATACAGTGTTCGCCGTACAAAGCAGACATTAGGGCATCAATTTCCCCCAGACACTCCTTTCGCAGTCAAAAACAACATTGCATTTCGCTGTTCCTCTTTCCCGGCCTCCATAATGAAGTCGAAGGCACACACGACTACCTGACCTCCCACATAGATGCTCTAAGAAACAAATTGGCGGTGAACGTTCGCGATGTTGTTTCCTGATTCCCAATGGAGAGCACTTCTATACACACTTCTACCTGCGTTAGCAACGTCGGAGCCATGCAGGTTATATATAGTCTGTCTAGTTTTCGTTTGGCTATCCCATATATTTTGTTTTCTACATACTGACTACCAGGCACCTCTTGTCTTATTCTTCTTGTATCTTTGGTAGCACATGAAATGGCATCTTCCATATCCGAAACTACAATTACCCGACTATCGGCAACAACAAGACTCCTACTGCTATACCAGTGTACCAATGTGGTTGTGTGTTCAATGTCAGTACCTAAAAATTTCCTTTCAAATGTCTCTCGAGGGAATTGGTGCCACATTACAGTCTCATAGCTACAAATTTTGAAGAAGTAGCGCTCCATGCCATTATTAAGCTAGAACAGGAATGTACAATGAGAGGCCAAAAGATTGCCAGGCCCGAATAATTCAGAGCCCAAGAACATAGCATTGTGCATGTTCCAAGTTAAGAAGTGCCAGTGTTCACAGCTGTCGCGGTCTTAGAGTTTATATCGTCAAATGGAAGCAATATAATGGTTAGGATACATTATATGTCGAGATTCGTTGCAATTTAACTAATTTTTAACATTTCTTTTGAAAATCATTATTCAAACAAGCAGAAACAGTTGAAATATAAGAACACCACGCCGGTAGAATTACTACAATGACGAGCGTTTCACCTCTGTTTCAATGGATAAGTGAATAGGCTGACGGTTTACGAACGTATAGGACGAGCGTTCGGATCTAATAGGAGTCAACTGCTTTGTTTTATTTACACCTGCGCAAGTAACATTTTACCATAACGACGGCCTGACTCAGATTCACTAACACAGTTTTCAGACAGAACAATTACTCGAAATGGTTCAAATGGCTCTGAGCACTATGGGACTTAACATCTATGGTCATCAGTCCCCTAGAACTTAGAACTACTTAAACCTAACTAACCTAAGGACATCACACACATCCGTGCCCGATGCAAGATTCGAACCTGCGACCGTAGCAGTCGCGCGGCTCCGGACTGAGCGCCTAGAACCGCTAGACCACCGCGGCCGGCGAACAATTACTCGCTCGCGAACATTCACAGCAGCCCTTTTGAAGCAGACCTATGACATAACTGTCAGCTGATATACTTGTCATCTGACAACTACAGACACCAGGTGGCGCTCGAAGTAATTACAAGTAAATAAATCCATTTTCAACATTTTTACTATGAGCAATTTTCTGTTTGCTTAAATACTGCTCTAAAATGGATTCACTTGAATGAATGTGGAACCAAGAAAAGCCTACAAGTGCACAATTTGCACCAAATTAAGGTTTAATGTATTAACTACATAGGTCTAAGTAAATAAATAAATAAAAAATGACAAGTGACTCCAGTTCGATTCGAACTCTCGTGCTTTGCGTTCGTGAATCGTCAGCCTATCCACCCAGACACTGAAATGGAAGTGAAACGCTCGTCGTTACAGAAATTCTACCGACGCGGAGTTCTTTTATTTCAACCGTTTCTACGCGCTCGAGCAATGACTCAAAAGACATGGTACAATGAGTCAAATTGCAGTGAATCTCGATATATACTGTATCCTAACTAATATGTTGCTTATATTTCACGATGTGAACACCGAGCCGTAGCTAGAATTGTGAACACTGGCACTTCTGAACTTGGCCATGCGCAATGCTCTGTTCCCGGATTCTAAATTACTCGGACCGGGCAATCTTTCTGCTTATCATTGTACAATAGTCTGACAACAGCATTTGTAGATTTAGAAAAATATTGGAGAATGTTGACAAATACACTGTTCAGAATTCTAAAGTTACCGCGGATAAAATAGAGAGACCAAATGGCTGTCTTACAACTTTTACAGAAACCGGACTACGAGTCTTAGAACATTAAAAACAGGTAGCAATAGAGAAGGTAGTTCTATCTCTACACTGACAACGTTGTTAAACCATAATTTGACTTAAAAAAGAGCACACTCTTAAGACCATCTGGAGGCATCAAGAAATAAGGAATTTGGCATTGGAAGGAGTAACAGAGGTGAGAGGTTTGAACAAAGTAAGAACAGCGTTGTGAGTTGCTGCATCAGACCAGTCTTCGGACTGAAAACCACAATACAAAGCAACATTTTGTGGCTGTCTCTTACAGCTTTAGCCCAACATCGATGCTGCAATGTTCTCTCGAAGTTTTCAAATATTTCGTCCATACCTAAATGCCTTTCTTCATTCAATTCCTACAAGACCTTCGTTTCCTCCCCTTTAGAACCCAGTTAAACAGAACTGAGACAGTAGCGGTTCCGTTCCAGTGCGCTGCAATCCGAGTTGCCTAACACGGAGGCGGCAGACAAGCCGACGGCGGCCGTCGGCTGGGAACGGTGCGCGCCGGCGGAATCGATCGCCAGGGATACTGGAGGACGCGACGCGCCGAGCTGTGCGGTGCGGTGCGGTCTGGTAGAGCGCGGCGCAGTTTGACAACAACGGCAAAGGGCTCCCCTCGCTTTTGCCTAGGCATCTTCCCGCCGTCTGTGAACTCCGTGGAGAAAGTGGAGCGCTGAGCGCCGCACCTCTCCCTTCAACAACAGCACAGTGCCAGTAGCCGCTACTTCCTACTATTCCGCTGCTCACAGCCTTGTCGCGGATGTACATTCTCACCCATGAGACAGAACCCAGCACGTTGTCCACGACGAAGTTTCATCAAACGACACAAATATTCCCTGGGCGGGCCCAGGAAAAGTGACTGGATCACTTCCACAAATTGGGTTGTGCCCCTAACCCTGGCATTTGAAAGGACTGTCACTTTTGATGTGCCGAGCAAAGGTTCGTACAGTGGTTGTTTGCTTTCAAATGCTCCGTCTGCTTATGCTACCGACAGTTACTTGTATGACACATTCTACAACAATACAACTGTGACTACACGTTTCGATAATGGGGTGGGTTGTTTGCGGGAAGAGATCAAACAACGAGGTCAGCGGTCTCATCGAATGAGGGAAGGAAGTCAGCCGTGTCCTTTCAAAGGAACCATCCCGGGATTTGCCTGGAGCGATTTAGGGAAATCACGGAAAACCTAAATCAGGGTGGCCGGGCGCGGGATTGAACCGTCGTCCTCCCGAATGCGAGTCCAGTGAGCTAACCACTACGCCACCTTGCTCGGTCGAAAATGGGTGTACATTGTAGTGTGTGTTAGAATAGCAGATCGCTATGACACAAATACAACTACGTAACCATTTTGTAGGACTGACGAATTGCGGAGTAAAATATACGAAGGCGTGTGGAAAAGAAATACGCACGAATTTTTTGTATGAAAACTGATAAGACTTTTTAAATGACACAAACATTACTATACATCTTTTATTCTTCCTGTCCACTTATTTATTTCTCAACATAGTCACCCTGGCGATGAACACATTTCTCCCAACGAGAGATCAATGTTGATACTGTAGAATATTTGACTTTGTTGACGGAGGTCACAACCTCACCTCTGCTTGCACTGTTTCCTCACTATCAAATGAAGTTCCCCAGGGCGTTTTTTATGTTTCGGTAAGAGATGAAAATCGGATGGGATCCAGTCGGGCCTGTACCCAAGGCGTCGGGTTGTTGCAGATGTCCAAGCGTTCTGTGTGGTCTGGCGTTGTCTTGCTGAAGAAGAGGGTGCTCCATGTGTGGACGAATTCTTCGAATACGAAACTCAATTACAGTATGCTGTTTCTCACCCACCGACGTACACAGATGGAAAAAATTGCAATACCAAAAAATAATTAATGTTGAGTAATGACATTTCGGGAATACATTCGTCTAGGTGTCATATTTAAGTGATTGACGCTGCAAGATCACAGGTTGACGTAAGCGCGAGGTAAGCCGTCAGAAACGTGAAACGCTACATTAATAACGGGTGTAATCGCCAGAATGTTAAGTGTAAGCATGCATACGTGCATGCATTGTTTTAAAGATAGATAGATTGGTTGGTTGGTTGGTTGGTTAGTTAGTTTGGGGGATGGGACCAAATAGCGATGTCATCAGTCCCATCAGATTAGGGAAGGACGGGGAAGGAAATCGGCCGTTTCCTTTCAAAGGAACCTCCCGGCATTTGACTGAAGCGATTAGGGAAATCACGGAAAACCTAAATCAGGATGGTCGGAAGCGGGTTTGAATCGTCGTTCTCCCGAATGCGAGTCTAGTGTGCTAACCACTGCGCCACCTCGTTCGGTATTGTAAAGGTGCTGCATATCAGCTAATCGGATGGAGTTCTATGCCTGTTGCATTTGGTCGGTCAATACAGTGGCGGTTAATGCTGGTTGTGGATGAAGCTGGAGATGTCGTCCGATGATCGATGATGTCCGATATGAGCACGACTGGAGACAGATTTGGTGATCGAGTAGGCCACGAAAACAAGTCGACACTTGGTAGAGCATGTTGGGTTAGAACAGCGGTATGTAACTGTGCAGTTTCTCGTAGTCTGCTAATAAAAAATGAGTGCCGTCCAGTTTAAACGTATCACGTCAAAATTTATTTATACCATACCAGTTCCTCGCTAACAGTTTGTTACACCATCAGGATGTACGTGCTGTTTTCTGCGCAAGGGACAACTATAGAAGACTGCAGGTAGTTAAACATTATTCCGAACTTTTGCTTTCCACTCAGGGCGGTGGATGCATTAGGTATCTCATGCATACTACGATCTTAGTACAAATGAGATCAGTGACACATAATTTTATGCCGTACAACTCCTCCTTGGTGGTGTGATTTTTTTTCAGTGTATATAAAAATAGAGTAAGACAAGTTAGTAAGAAGCAAAGATGGTCATCGATAGATCTTCCCATTAGTTAGAAGGTTCTGTTGCATCTCATTCATATTCAATGCAAGAGAGAGAGAGAGAGAGAGAGAGAGAGAGAGAGAGAGAGAATGCAATGTACACTGATGTCTCCGAAAATACATATAAAGCATGCGAATCTAATATCCGTAGCCTCTTATTATTTTACAGCTAATTAGTCAACTGGCTATCTGCACTTAAGGCGAAAGTAAGATTCTCAATATCGTTAAAAACGCCCATTAAATAACAACACTACTGAACCACTTATACTCGCGAGACCCCCTAACCTGTTAAGTACGCTTTTGTGTCCTTGGCATAAACGGAGGCATGAGAGGAATATACAAAAAATACCAATGATAGTTCGTAGCAGATAATAACGATACGCAGGGGAGAGAAATTTAAGAAACATACGAAGTAAACATGATCGTCGCCACAACCTGCGACAAGCTCAGAGACATTACGTCACACAGAACGCAATATTACAATGTTACAGTAAAGTATAGTACGTTCTTCCAATTAGCCGCGGATAAGATATCCGAGATCCCTCACTGGATTCGAGTTTCGGAGCGCTGTCATTGCGCGCCACTCTCCGTCGACGGAAGAAGCCCGGCAGGCAATTTCACACTACTGTATTTCTGTTTATGTAAACAGCCAGCTCATTTTGGATGATCTCGCACAATGTGCCGTGTTTCCAATTTTCTGTGTGTGAGCTCTTAGTTCCGTATGCCAATTTCACAAAACTAAATGAGAAGCCAGTAGAAAGTGCTAACCCACGAGAGTGTATTTTGAGATATTACACTATGTGATTAAACGTATCCTGATATTCACAAAAACATACGTTTTTCATATTAGGTGCATTGTGCTGCCACCTATTGCCAGGTACTCCGTATCAGCGACCTCAGAAGTCATTAGACATCGTAAGAGAGCAGAATGGGACGCTCCGCGGAACTCACGGACTTCGAATGTTGTCAGGTGATTGGGTGTCACTTGCGCCATTCGTCTGCATGCGAGTTCCACACTCCTAAACATACCTAGGTCCACTGTTTCAAATGTGATAGTGAAGTGGAAACGTGAAGGGACACGTACAGCACAAAAGCTTACAGGCCGACCTCGTCTGTTGACTGACACAAACCGCTGACAGTTGATCAGAGGGTCGTAATGCGTAATAGGCAGACATCTATCCAGACCCCCACACGAGAATTCCAAACCGCATCAGGATACACTGCAAATACGAGGGCTGTTCAATAAAGAATGATCATAATTTTTTTATGGTCATAATTTCTCGCGCTAAAATTTAATCTTATAATATTATGTTAGCTTAATGTGCAACAAACATTCCGCAGTAGTTTCATTGTTGGGCCTCCTGGTTCCCGCCTGGGAGAGGCAGCAAGGTCAGACATGTTCAGTATAGCCTACCGCTTCAGCGGTGGTAACACGCGAGGAACAATATGCGGCTTTGAAATTCTGCTTTCGTCTCAACAAATCTTCAGTGGAGGCCTATACAATGGTACAGGAGGCCTATGAAGAGTCTGTTCTTTCTCACAGCACAGCTCGAAGGTGGTTTAAAATGTTTAAAGAGGGAAGACAATCAATTTCAAAGGAAGGTGGACCCGGTGCTTCAGTTACTGCTCTTACGGAAGAAAACATTGACACTGCTGCTGTCGCTGTGAAAGAGGATCGACGAATTACCTTAAGATCACTTTCTGCAATACTGAACATATTGAGTGCCACCCACACGTTGGTGACAGAAAAATTACACATGACACGTGTTTGTGCGCGATGGGTTCCAAAACTGGTTATTCCCGAACAAAAGGACATTCGTGTGCAGGTCTGCATGCAGTTAAAGTTGGTGTTAGAGGGAGATCCGGAGTGTCTTTCAAATCTAATCACTGCTGATGAAACTTGGCTACATCATTTTGATCCTGAGAGCCAACAGCAAAGCTCAATGTGGAAATCTCCATCGCCAACCTCCAAAAAAGCAAAAGCGGTTGCTTCTGCTGGGAAACTTATGGTCATCTCATTGTTTGATATTCATGGAATGGTTTATCTGCACGTTGTACCTGCACACACATCAGTAACAGGACAATACTACAAGAATGTTCTGAAAATATTGCAAGTCCATATCAGGCGCAAAACAGCACTTTTCCGTGAAGTAGGCTGGATGATTGCACCACGATAATGCGCGGCCGCATAGAGCCAATGTTGTTCCTGAATATCTTGCAAAAATCAACGTGAAGTGCTTCCCTCACTCTCTCTATTGTCCGGATTTAGCCCCTTATGACTTTTTCTATTCCCTAACATGAAGAAACGCCTTCGTGGGAAGAATTATCAATCATCAGAAGCAGTGGTGAAGGCGATTCTGAAGGTCCTCTCAAAAAATGGTTTCCACCATGTATTTGAAGACTGGCGGAAACGCTGCGGCAGGTGCATCGCATACATGGGAGACTTCTTTGAGAAGGACCATCAAAGTTATGAGGATGAGCAAAGATACCTTGTCAAAAAAAATTATGATCATTCTTTATTGAACACCCCCGGTAAGATGAGAGGCGGGAGGTGAGAAAACTTGGATTTCGGGTCGAGCGGCTGCTCTAAGGCACACATCACGCCGCTAAATGCCGAATGACGCCTCGCTTTGTGTAAGGAGCGTAAACATTGAACGATTGAACAGTGGAAAAACGTTGTGTGGGATGACGAATCACGGTACAAATGTGGCTATCCGATGGCAGGCTGTGGGTATGGTGAATGCCCGGTGAACGTCATCTGCTAGCGTGTGTAGTGCCAACAGTAAAATTCGGAGGCTGTGGTGTTATGGTGTGGTCGTGTTTTTTATGGAGCGGGCTTGCACCCCTTGTTTTGTGTGGCACTATCACGGCACTGGCCTACACTGATATTTTAAGCACCTTCTTGCTTCCCACTGTTGAAGAGCAATTCGGGGATGGCGATTGCATCTTTCAACACGATGGAGCGCCTGTTCATAATGCACGGTGTGTGGCGGGGTGGTTACACGACAGTAACACCCCTGTAATGGCCTGGCCTGCACGGAGTCCTGACCTGAGTCCTATAGAACACATTTGGGATGTCTTGGAACGCGACTTCGTGCCAGGCCTCACCGACCGACATCGATACCTCTCAGTGCAGCACTCCGTGAAGAATGGGCTGTCATTCCAGAGGAAACCTTCAAACACCTGATTGAACGTATGCCTGCTAGAATGGAAGCTGTCATCAAGGCTAAGTGTGGGTCAACACCATATTGAATTCCAGCATTACCAATGGAGTGCACCACTATCTTTTAAGTCATTTTCAGCCAGGTGTCCGGATACTTTTGATCACAAGTGTGTATGTTTTGTTAAAGACAATAATTTAAATACAATAAGATAAAACGAGTTTTAGTAGACAAGCGCCTTCAAGTCTTACATATGGAACTACGCATTTGTAACCAGCATGATGATTCGTGTAGCCTTTCATCTACCACTAACTCATTGTAAGCCACTGCGTGGGTACTACTGTCGCGGAATAGAAAATACATAATGTGGAAAACGGAACAACCCTAAATATAGGAATAAGCTATCGGCTCTCTGAACGTTGACACCACATGGGCAAGAACTAAACGCAGCGAGGAAAAACGATGATGAAAAAGACGAGCTCGTACGCAAGTTACCCAATTGATCATTACTACGAATGCGACGGAGTTGGTTTTACCGGAACCGGAGGCTGCGTAACTGTTTCGCTGCAGTCGGCATTTAAGTTTCTGAATAGCAGCACTGTAAAACTATTTATTCATATAACAAAATAAGTTTTTTCGTAAATTACGTATATAACTGACGATTACAAGACACATCGTAACGGAAATGGGTGTTATTTAAACTGCCGAATGAGCTGAAACAAACCCGAGGGAGTTGATCCCGGGTCATGTAAGAACTCTGATCCATTAAATAGTTTTCCAAATGTTACTGAACCTAATCTGTCTTTATTCCCGTCCTGAACCTGAAAACGAAATTGTAATTAGTACCTAACCGCGTGTTAACACTAGCGCTCCGCGCCCAAAGCTGCTTCGCTGAGTTGTTCTGTTTTCTCTGTAGTTCAGTCTGTGTTCTTCATAAATGGTTCAAATGCTTTCAGATTTACATCTTCATGTTTTCGCGATGCAAAGACTGTTCCATAAAATTTCGGGCGTGAAGCCGCATAAATTCAGGCTGCTTCTTCTAATATTTCGGCTGAAATCCACTGCGCAGCCACAGATTTAATTTCCATGCTTATGTTACACCTCTTTGCCGCCTATCAACGTCTCTGGCGCCTTGTATATCTCTGGCCGCATACGCAGTGGTTCGGTTCTCGGGTTTAAAAGGACGGAACAAGTGCTGGAGCGTTAGTCACCACAGCTCACTCTGAAGATGGCTGGACGGTATTCAGCCGAAATATTAGAAGAAGAAGATGAATTGATGCGGCTGCACGCCCGAAATTTTAAGTCACAGCTTTCAGATTTGTTTACATTTATTATTTATTTTCGAATCTCTTCCACAAAGTAATAAATGGTGAACGGTACAACTCACGTCCGATCGCAGTCCTTGTATAATGCTCCATTCGCAATCAGAAACAAAACAATTGCTGCTTCACAGTGTGTCACATTCATCTAACGTCTCTTTATGTATCCAGTGGGATGTACACACATGGTGACATTGCTGTGGTTATTTGATATTTTATGTTTGGTGTTCAAAATTTTGAACCTACACCTTCGGTGAAACCTTCGATTCAAGACTAAATGAGTCGGAACCCTATGTACAATTTCAATCGGAAGTTCCGAGCTTTCGGAGCAATAGGTGAGGCTCCGTTACATCTAATCATGACACACACATCGTTGCGTTGTGAAAATTCGTGGGAGAATACTACGTACCGGGCTCTGACGTTAGCCATGAAATAAAGTGGCACGCTTGCGACGTAACTTAGGGTGGTTCGATACGTTGCCAGCCGCCAAGGCGCAGCTGTCGGCGCAGGTGCCCGCAGCGCTCCCTTTGCTGGGGCCGGTTTCGAGCAACAGCGCAGATGGTCAACCACCCCCGCGACAGGCGGCATATTAGCTGGTGCGCATGCGCTGTCTTGGCTGCCCGCCAGATTTGACAACGGCGGCTCGATGGCAATATCTGTAACTTCGCTCCCACGCTTTTTATACGCGTGTACCGTATCTAGTCTCTCTCTCTCTCTCTGGCATTATTTGCTGCAGTATATACAATTACGTAATTTTTTCCCTTCTCATTTTTTGTTCTACCTCGTATTATGTCCCATGTTCATATTCTATCCAATTTCGATACTATAAACAATCATTCCCGCTCCGTCTTCTAACTTCCCCCCTGAATAAATTATTCTCATTATCTGACTAAATCTTACGTCTCTTCTCCATATAGCAGGGCTGAGAACAGGTAATTTCCAATAGTACTATGTTTTTGGGTTTCCAAATGACAAAAGTTAACATGGGACCTGTGTCAAAAGTTCTGCTACGCCTAAATGAGGTCGAAGCTACAATAAGTTGAGGGACCGTGGCCTTGCGATAGCATAAGATATATTAAACGCAAGGAAATATTAGTCTAAATTGATCAGCAAATCTGATCTGGGGAAACTGTATACACATCTTGCAACGACATCACCTCCACTTTTTTTTTAAGTGTAAATTACGTGCGTTGTAAAGTTGCCAAAACACAATTTCAACCGCTAATAAGGGGACAAATGACATGCTCATAACTCTTAGTTTGCGAGTACGTTTTATCCAAACGCGATGGTCGACATTCTGAAAATTTTGGCTCTGGTTGTACTAAGCCGCTGTAGAGGAATCACGTACTTGCTCTCCCAATGAAACAGTGTTACTACTTGTAGAGCTTTGGGTCTAAATATTAGGCAACTGTTTTCTACTGCGGCGAAAAAGTTATATAAATAATCAACCAGTTCAACGCAGTTTTGCAACAATATACAGTCGTTTCAAGCATTTGTCGACTGGATGCATACTTATAAACAAAAAGATGACATTCACGAAGGTATTAGAAATCTGTTGCTCATCCGCCGAATGACGAATGAATAGCTCCTGTATGCGAAACAGTCAGGAACGGAAAGCTCTTTTCAGAATCACCTGTTACTCGCCCACAATATTATTGCACCTGGGAGTGGAGGCCCTTATCGTGAGTCAGCGCGTAATTAAGGTTGATGCCACATGCACAACTGATCTGAAGGTAGCAGAAAAGTACAATAATATCGTGAATGGGTAATAAAATTCCACACCATGTTAGTAATTTCAGTAACTAAAAACAAAAACAGTACACTGTCTCAACTTTCGGGTATTTTCTCTCTGTAATACTTTCTATGCAGGTGAAAAAACTAGCAGCAGCACCAAACTGAACCGTACTTTCAACACAAGGCTGTCAAAATAGATACTGCGAGTAATTTCTGAAGAGATATCGCAAGATAATACGCATCTCTCTTGATAAGAGAACGAGAGATGAGCAATCTACCTCAATTACAACGGCTTTCACAACTTAATAACAAAGATTAGCTCAAGGAGGATAAATTAAAGATACTTTTGTGGTCTGATTTCCTTTCAAACTTACGGATACGTTTCTAGATATTAATTAATACTACCACCACAAATATTTCATTCATAACAACGCTCGTTCTCTACACGAGTCCCAATCAAGTACACCGCCTCTTGCATGAAGAACATCACCTGCAGCTAAGACAATGAAAGGCGTAGATTACCAAAGATACTGAAAATGATGTATAAGTTAATGTTGTGATTTTCTATATCTTTAAGCATTCTCTTCAAAACTTAAATCCAATTACTTCTTTCAGATATTTTATTTCCAGTTTCGTACATTTTTGTTAGAAATAAGATAGTTTGCTTTCATGTTTAGAAACGCATGCTGGTGAATTTTACTTTGTGGAAGGCTTTTTCAGTGGAATAAGATTTTATTAACTTACTGGTCCACTTTTATCGTAGGGAGTGACGTACAGATATTTTTCATTTATGAACGGAAGTTCTAATGGAAAACGGCTTAGTACTAGACGTGTCGTACGTGGATTGTAATCGCAAACGCTTAAAGCGAGCCCTTTGTTAATTCAAGGTTGAATTTGGTATCCTTAATTTTGGAAACGTTTTAATCTGTGGGTATGAGATGCTACTTATTTACATATGTTTTGCAGGGAAGTAAATTACTTTCGCATAGCGACTTACGGTAAGTTACTATGCAAGTTACATCGACTCAATGAAAACTTCAATTGCATTTTTTTTTTAATTTGTTCTTTTCATGCGCATTGGATTGTTTAGCCAAACAGGGCGAGAAAACTGCATTAAAGCTTTTATTTCTTTTCAAATATGTCCCCGCAAGCTGGGCATAGAGTGTGGGGTAGTACACGATGGATGTATGTATGTATGTTGGAGGGGATTAGCAGCTGAAGCAACCAACTAAATATCCCCACAGCCTCGATAAGGAATGTTATATTTGAAAACATAATCTTAGCCACAAATACCTACGCCGTATTGTCTGTATGTATGTATGTATGTATGTGAATTCTTAGGTATAAAGAGGTGTTAAGTCTACTATTTATTCGACATGTAGTGACGTAGCGAGAACGGCTGTGTGAAACTGTATGTTGCTGTAAGACACCTAAGCAGCAGTTATGAAGAATTCTCCACGATAGTGGCTTCAGTTACATATTAGGAATAGTTGGCCGCCTTTCAATGTGGGAATCAAACTATGCAAGCAGTATCTCGAAATATTGTACTGGCAATGTTCCCAAGCAACAGCTCGTTACTGAAATAGATTGAGAACGATACCAGACTTTACACACTTCGATCGGTCACACAATAAAAACACGCTGACAGATTTGGAAGAGCTCGTTTCAAATCCTTGAAGTCTGCATGAAGTATCAATCGTGGTTCAACATACTTATTGCAACCAACAATTAATTACAAGGTGTACAACTTTGCTTCGCCGTTTGCCGATAGGTGGCGACAACGGTAAGTAGCGGTCGAAAGAAACAGATCGCAGACGTCAGGCAGTTAGCTTGGACCTCAGTCAACATAACCTCATTCAAACATTAGTCGATTTGTGTTTGCATCATAAAGTTGTTCTTAATTGAAAATGTCAGTTAACGAGCCTAATTCTCGTCATTTGCGGGAGGTGTTACTGTTTTGTTTCAATACGAAGAAAACAGCGGCTGAGTCTCATCGAATGCTCTCAAGTACGTATGATAAGAACGCTGTTAGTGGAAGAACGTGTCGTGAGTGGTTTCAACGCTTCAAGAACGATGATTTTAACGTCGTAGACCAGCGCAGTGGTGGAAGAGAGAATGTTTTCGAAGATGCAGAACTGGAGACATTGCTGAGTGAAGACTCGCGTCAAATTCAAGAAGAATTTGCACGATTAGTGGGAGTGACACAGCACGCCATTTCAAAACGTCTCAAGGCTATGGGCACGATTCAGAAAGAAGGAACTTGGGTCTCGTGTGAGCTGAAAACAAGAGACGTTGAACGGCGTTTGTGTGATTGCGAACAGTTGCTTCAGAGTCAAAAACGGAAGGGATTTCTGCATCGCATTGTGACCGGGGACAAAACATGGATTCATTACGATAACGCAAAAACGCAAAAAATCATGAGGCTATCCCGGCCATGCTTCCCCGTCGACGGCCAAACCAAATATTCACGGCTCCAAAATCATGCTCTGCATCTGGTGGGACCAGCTCGGCGTCGTGTACTATGAGGTATTAAAACCAAGTGAAACAATCACGGGTGCTCGTTATCGAACGCAAATAATGCGTTTGAGCATAGCATTAAAAGACAAACGGCCGTAATACAGCGAGAAGCACTATAAAGTGATTTTGCAGCACGACAACGTTCGACCCCACGTTACAAAAGAGGTCAAAACGTACTTGGAAACGTTAAAATGGTAAGTCCTACCCCACCCGCCGTTTTCTCCAGGCATTGCTCCCTCTATCAATCACCTGTTTAGATCAATGGCGCATGGCCTGGCTGACCAACACTTCTGATCTCATGAAGAAGTCACAAATTTGATCGATTCGTGGATCGCTTCAAAAGACGAACATTTTTTTCGGTGCAGGATTCGTATACTGCCCGAAAGATGGGAGAAAGTTGTGGCCACCGATGGAAAATACTTCGAGGATACATGTGTGACCAGTCTGTTTCATTAGAGCCTCAAATGTTGGTGAAAAAACGGCGGAAGCAAAGTTGTACACCTAGTATAATCATGGTAAAAATTTCCAATATGACTACCTGTGACTTCGAAACAAGCAACAAAGTGTTTTCTATATCTTTTGCAGTGCATAAACACATTACAAGACAGTGATTAAGCCAGAATCACTGTATGCAGCAGAAACACTTAACATGAATTTCAAAGGCCAAATGGAGAAACTTGAGGTAAAGGAAAAAAAAATTTTAAGAAAAATCATTGGGCCAAAATTTCAATATTATATACATCAAAAATGAAACTCTCTACAAGAAAATTGAAAAACTTTCAGATTCTATGCGAAAAAGGAGAATAAATTTTTATGGTCATCTTCTCAGAATGAATTCCAACAGATCAACTAAACAAATCTTTGACTTCTTCCGTAACCGAAAACCGAAGCCCAACTGGTTTAAAGAAAGTGAGAAATACCTAGTGGAATTAAATATAAAACATAAGGTTCCAAGACAAATCCACACAAATGTCCAAATCCTTCATCTCGGAAGAAGAGAGGAGAAGAAGATTAGAAAGAATGAAGAAATACTGGGCCCTAAGAAAAGAACAACGCACAAAGAAATGATTGATCCAGCGTACCCCAAAGAGGGTGAAACGAAACAAGAAGAAGAAGAAGAAGAAAAACAATCCCATTTTGACTAAGGCGAGATGTTTATTGGACATTTTTAATTGCTGTTACAATATGAGTTGCACCGAATTGAACAGTTTCGAGACCTACGGCAGTCAAAGGCTCTTTCCTCGCCTTTTAATTTTACCAAAAAATAATTCTCATAAATGAGTTACGATGCAAAAACGTTAATGTGGTGTCACCGCCAGACACCACACTTGCTAGGTGGTAGCTTTAAATCGGCCACATGTCGGACCCGCGTGTCGCCACTGTCAGTGATCGCAGACCGAGCGCCACCACACGGCAGGTCTAGAGAGACTTACTAGGACTCGCCCCAGTTGTACGGACGACTTTGCTAGCGACTACACTGACGAAGCCTTTCTCTCATTTGCCGAGAGACAGTTAGAATAGCCTTCAGCTAAGTCCATGGCTACTACCTAGCAAGGCGCCATTAACCATTTCAAGAGAGTGTCTCACTTGTATCATCAAGAATGCTGTATACAAATGATGGATTAAAGTTAAGTATTCCAGCAGCTACGTACTTTTCTTTATAGCATTCATTACGTATCCTGTTTCAGACCTAACGCCAGCCGGCGTGTGTAAACGCGTGCCTTTCGGTTACCCGTCACTGTGGACTGGCTGTCTTGTCAGTCCACAACAGTTAAATCATTGTAGCTACCTATTACAATACAACATTGTTAATAATTAAACATTTAAATTTGTGTAGTGTAAAATACGGATTTACGTTACCTAACAACCTGAAAGTCTGCCGTTGAAGACCTGATAAAGACCTGCGTGTCCTGAATTATTATTCTATCACAGTAAACAAGTGAGGATTTTGTTTTAATAATGGACGGAAGACGATGTGTTAAGACAGAAGCTGAGACATCATACGTGCATTACAGTACGACATTTTTAATTTGTTCATACGGTAGCGTGTAACTGTCACTTCTTTGAGACAATTTATTTAGACGATCTAAGAAATCAGTATATATGGGCAATCCGCAAAGTTACTTCCTTTTTCATGTAGCTCGTGCGGGAAGGTAGAGGACAAACCTTGCGACAGCGAGGAAGCCACATTCCTACTTGTTTCTTTGCACTGGCCGTTCAAAACGAACGTTGCAATTCAAAGTCCCGTCAGATGTGTAATCCGTCGTGATATCGTGATACA
Organism: Schistocerca cancellata; assembly: GCF_023864275.1. Classification (NCBI taxonomy): domain Eukaryota; kingdom Metazoa; phylum Arthropoda; class Insecta; order Orthoptera; family Acrididae; genus Schistocerca; species Schistocerca cancellata. Next base: position 156,456,248 of record NC_064626.1, read on the forward strand.
CGCGTTTTAACAGCAAAAAAATTTCACAGCTTGTTGATATGCGCAGCGAAGCTTCTGCTGAATAGGTGGGTGCAGATGTGCATCAATTACGTAGTTTAAGAGGAAACGACTAATGTTGATATCAAAAGTGTCAACAAACTGGTGCAGAAAATTGACAACAAGACAGGCACTTCAGAGATTTCAACTCCAGACAACTTAGTGGATATTCATCTGAGTGTTTTGGCTGAGATCGTGACTAAACAATCAGGGTCTCGAAACTTCTGTGCTCGGTGCTTTCTCAATCAACAAAGGGAATTGGTCAGCTCGTTAAAAACCCCGCTAAATGCTCAAATGTGAACTGTGTTTATACTGAGAAGTAATACAAAAGTTTTGTTATAAAAATTTTCTAATAAATTTGCTTTACCTACTCTAGTATTTTTCAGATAGGCACCGTATTTTAAGTCAATTACGTGGTCAAATGCGCTTTTACGAAGCGCAGTCTAAGGGAAACTGCTTTTTTACCTCCCTCCGGGGCCTCCGTCAATCTGCGGGCTGTAGAGTGAATCAGCGGGCGGAGACGTGAAAGGACGCGATGCAGTTGCGGAGTGGCACGCGTGCTCTTGATTCCTGCTTTCCTCTGGACTGGGCGCGCGGTCGAAACGGGGCCAAGGTCGGGTCCATAGCTGCCTCCGGCAATTACTCGCCCAGCGCGCGTCGCCGGCCTAACCCGTATCTTTCTCCGCGCTAAGCACACTGCGACGGCAGAGGAATTGTCTACCCATTAAAATATGCTACAGCGCGAAAGATCGAGCCTCTACGGTGGGATCATCACCACCAGAGACGCAAGCAACGATAGGCATCGCTGATCTTTTAGCTTTTCACATCACCTTATATACTGAATATGCACATCGAAACATATATAGTTCATCTAAGTTCTTACAATACCCTACTTGAAAATTTGAAATTACTACTGATAAAATATATAGGTAAAAGAGCATGTACAACTTGTCCAGAAGACGCAGAGAACTTTCGAATGAGAATTAAAAGTTCTGGTTGGGATAAGAACTAGGCTTACTGGTCCCACTGTAATTTTGTAAAGAGACGGCAAGAAACATGGGAGTTGAGCTGAACGGAATGGACTGTTTTGAAAAAGAGTTTATATATTACATTACAAAAGTAAAACAGCATTAATGTCACACAGTCAAGTAAATCAAATGATACTCAAGAAAGTAGATTAAGAAACAAGACGAGGAAAGTAATGGAGGGCTTTAGCTAATTAGGCAATCAAATGACAGAAGCAATGAGGATATAAAATTGCAAAGTAGTAAAGTATGAAAAAGAGTACTTTAAAACCGAATATAAATTTAAGTATTAGAAAGTGTCTTCTGAAAGTATTACTTTGGAGTACAGTCTTTTATTGGAGTGAAATGTGAATTCCAAACAGTACAAATGAGGAGAAAAAAAGAACATTTTGAAATGTAGCGCAACAGAAGAAAGTTGATGAGTAGATGGAGTAAATGAAAAAGAGGTACTGAACCAAATTGGGTAGAAAATAGCTTAAAGGTAAAACTTGATTAAAAGAAGGGATAAAATAATATGACACGACACCAGAAATAAAAGAATTGTGATTTTGGTAATACGAAGAAGTGCGGGAAGTAAAAATAATAGGCTAGAGTGAGACTGATGTTGAAACACAGCAACAAGATTCACATGGATATAGGATGCAGTAGTTAAGCAGATGAAAAAACTTGCAAAGGGGGACAAGATGCACCAAATCACTCTTTGGGCTCACCACCACCACCACCACCACCACCACCACCACCACCACCACATAAAATACTGAGAAATGACCCGAGTCCCTGCCCTTGTTTTCGAAACAGAAACTTTTAAATCTGTAAAAAGATAGTGATGATTAGTAGCAAACACTGAGCTATGACTGAAATTGTCGTGCTGAGAACAGGAGATCGAGCTTTACACAGTAGGACATTCGGCTTTAAACACAGCTGAGCTCTTAGACAACCCCCTTCAGGTGCCGGGACCTGATCTTTGAGAACACAATTTAACAGACCCACAATTAATACTTGAACCAGCATCGACCGGCCGACTTTCGCAACTCACCCGATGAAAGTCATTTCGAAACCGACCGCCACCAGCAGAATAGGTCAAGCAGTATAGCCGTTTGCGGCCCACTGTATAACTTTCTTCTGGTGGCCTCTTTCGTCTTACTTCTACTGGCGCAATCTACCAAACTCTGGAAAATGATAGGCTTCCTTTCGTAATGTGTGTCGACATCATTGTCGTCTATAATCTTGATTCTGATCTTATCAATCACGGCAAAGATATTAAGTTCCTCACTAATTTTCTCATTTCTGAGCAGTCTAATGTAAGTTATTTTCAGTAGCTTCTATTAATTTCTGTCCAGGGTTTTTCCTTTCCACATATCTGTAACAAATGAGAGAGTATGATCATATTACGCTGAATTACATTCATGGGCCATTTCTCGAGATCGCCTCAGAGCTACTCTAATTCTTCCAGTCACCATGATATGTGCAAAAATGTTACAGATATTCAGTAGCCGTGTAGATGGTTTACCATTATTTGTGATCTTACAGCATAATAAAATTCACCCCCAACATTTCATGCAGCTTTCAAAAAATTGTGATAAATTCAACAGAGTGCCACACTAGAGATCTTGGACCAGAGGTACACGAAGCGGCAGACTGGTATAGCAAGCAGTCTTAGCATGACGTTGTACGTTATATAAGCGATAAGAAGATCGGGCAGGCTTCGGCTGGCCGCGACGCGCGTCAACGTAGCGGCCCGCGGGCGTGTAAGCTGCACACGTGGGCCACCACTTACGCGCGGGGGAGGATGGAGGGGGTCGGTGTCAGCAGCGGGGGCGTAGCGCGCTGTAGCGTGGCGCTGTATACCGTGGAATCAATAGGCGGGGGCCAGAGCGCGCGCTGAGCAGTAGGTCAGCGGGACAAGGCCCACGGCGCGGACTTTTACTGCCACGTCTGCAACGGAAAACTTCCACCGACAAGTCACTGCTGCAGCCATCGCTGGCTCATCTCGCAGCTGCCGTGCTCCGATGTGTCAACGAACATTTATACGCTAACTCGTCTCTGACGCGACCGGGAGGTTCATCAGTTCCATAATTCCCCGATACACCTGTCTTTAGCCGCGCGTAACCTAACGAATGAATGAAAAATCCACTAGATCGCATCTGGGTATTCTATGTGGCGTACGAACTGACGAATGTGAGCGCAGGTCCATGAACACTCGTGACGTCTTGTCACCACAGCTTAGGTAAGGGTAATGTTGTCATCAATACGAAGGGTGGTCTGAACATCGCAGTGCTTTACTCGGCATAGTCCAACTGGTGATGATACGCCTCTGCCTTCCTGTGGAATTTGAATTTACTTATACGACCGTATATAGGGAAATTAACAGTTTAAAGTGGACTCCCAACCATGGTGCAATTTGGCATTTTTCACATATGCAAATCACTACGATAGGTGAAATATGCGGTAAATGACAGGGAAAATCCAAAAAACCAACCGAAGACTAAACCCCAGGCCTTCGGATTTGTATTCCGTCACCCATATAGTTAGCTTTTCTTTCCTTTTCGTTAGGGACATCTGTCCATGTTGCTCGTAGACTGAGCTCCATAGATTGCCGTGTGCAATCGTGAGGAAATGGTTCCTACGCTACTATACAGTGCTGCAACATCTGCGGCTAAAAGCTGTGTGGAGATACACATACTCGGCCTGACACACACGTTTGCACGCAGTTATTCCTTTTGTGTTAGGCCCATAATGTGAACTACTTGTCTCCGTGTGTGACAGATATGGTAGTGTTCATAAGTACAGCCTCTACCGAAAGTGTTTCCTGTACAGTATTGAATGGTTAATACCACAATTAATTAAAATGAATGTTGAATGATACTGAAGATAAAACAAATTAGAGAGACAATCACCCCCAGAGGGAGAAAGAGCGAAATCACACAAATCACGAAACTAGTTTTGATTAATAGCTTGATTACATAAGTTCAGGACAGTCTTGAGCATCGATATGACTAGGTCAAATAGGATTCAGTCTAGGCTGCGAAATTTAAACGAGAAATCAACATTATCTTATCAAGAAAATCACTTATCCTTACTCTGGTTCTAGTGAGAAAAGATATATGAAGGCTGCCTCCTTCGTTTGTTCAGGGACGACTCACGTCGCACTGCAGTTATAGCGCAGATATAGACTAATTTATCGCCGACATGACTCGCAGTTAGCTGTAACATGAGGTTACAGTACCATGGACCGCTTGCAAGCCCCTACATGCGTAAGGAGGAGGCTCATTTTGGTTTCATATAATGACCTGAAGGCAGCTAAGTAGCTAGCCTAGCTAGCTACTTCCCCGATTAGTTATTATACTAATGCTTCTGTAACACTAGAAATCATAGTGTAAGGAGGCCCAATATCACGACAAAGATTGTATGCTTGTCGAACTGACTGTATGGGCCAACAGTATGTTTTATGCTGTGAAGCTATGAACTGTAAAGAGCTAAAGAGGTAACTTCAGCAGATACGAAGTCAATTACGATTCCAGTGTCTTAAATATTTTCACTTAAATATATTTTTCCTAATGATTAAACGCGTGATATTGCAGCTTGCGGAACACTCACTATAAAACACATTTTAATTAATCAAATATATCTGACATGAAGTTGTCGAATTGACGCAGTATTGTAGTAAATTAATGAAAATTACTTTCCTAATCATTGTCGAAAGAACATCATTAAGTGGCTAAGAAAAACTTACTTAATCCCGAACTCGGCTAGGTACTTTCTGAAAAAGTTCCTAACCCCACTACACCGAATGCTTTTTACAGACTGTTGCACGCCGTTAATAGCCGAGATAACATGTAATTGAATTCGAGATACCATTAGGTTAGCGAGGAAAAAATGTAAGCTCTCAATATAATTATCTCAGCAGCCGCCGATACGATTAAATAGTGTCTTCTGTGTAAACAGCGCGACTTTTTACGTGTCCAAACACTACTCGTTTTGCGAACGTGCATGCACACGCAGGAATGTCATTCGAACATAAACGGCGCACCAGCCACAGAGGGGCGGGAGAACTGTGCGCCTGCGCAGTGCCGCCATGTGACGTCACGCAGAAGCCAAGGCCGCGTCCGCGCGCCGCGTGCTCCTGCCGTCCGTGGTTACTTGCCTCGTTACTGCCGATTTCATTACGTCTTGTGCTACACAAATCACCTACGCTGTGGCCGGGCACGTGGCGAACACAATGCTTGTGGAACACGATCATCTCACCACAACTCCGCCATATCGCATTTAACGGAGAGGTGTAAACAAGGAATAATAATAGTCTTTTATGGGTATAATTAACGGGATTGTTCTCCTCAAATCTCCCATTGTTTGGCATTGTCATTCAAATTAAAACATCAACGGTGAAGAAAATTTACTTCTCGTCCGTACATCAACTTCCCCACAGGACTGGTATTTCGAAACAATTCCTTTGCATGATGGGCCGGCCGCAGTGGCCGAGCGGTTCTACGCTCTACAGTCTGGAACCGCGCGACCGCTACGGTCGCAGGTTCGAATCCTGCCTCGGGCATGAATGTGTGTGATGTCCTTAGGTTATGTTAGGTTTAAGTAGTTCTAAGTTCTAGGGGACTGATGACCACAGCAGTTAAGTCCCATAGTGCTCAGAGCCATTTGAATCATTTTTTTGCATGATGGCAAGCCGTAACGGTCTGCACTGCATTATTATCGCACGATTGTTTACTTCATACAGTTCTATATGCTCACCAAGATATTACGTCAGCGAATCTAATAATGGATTATTTCCTATACTGTACTTCTCCTACGCATGTTAAAATCTGTGTAGGTAACATTTTATTTACCAGTACCTCCAGTGGATACAATACTACCGTCAGCACAATTAAAGGAACAACGAAACGAACTACCAATGTGAAGTTTTGGTCAAGAGCTTTTGCCACAACCCGTACAACAATCCATGTGTGTAGTGTTTTCGTGGGGTAATATAGTAAAACAATATTTATGTTAACTGTATCGGGAAAAACTGTCGTCCTGTAACAATCAATCTTCTATTTAGTGTCCCGATACATAGGACAAGAGCAGTCAATTGATCTTTCCTTTACTTTACGTCTATGGTCAAGAATTTTTTTGTCAACAGATTTGACAAAAAAAATTGTGACCACAGACGTACAGTAAAGGAAATTTATTCTATATATGGGTCACTGTTTTATTTGCGACAGTGTCGCAGCTTGTGAAAGTGAACTGATCTGTGCGCCTGTCTAGAAGACAACAGGAACTGACAGATGTGTACATCAGAATCTCCTTAAAACACAATAATCTGGATAAAACATGTGTACATAACATAGACGACCTTTCATGTTAATGATAAAACAATCTGAACAATTGAAGATACAAAACGCAGAGTGCATCAAAAAGAAGCATCCGACTACAAAAAAATCGTAATTATGTTATTTGAGATATGAGCGTGAACAGCGTACTTCCGTTAGCATGAACAATTCCGAGAAAAAGGTTGTTTTTGCAAAGGCAAATCGCCAGGCCGTCCCCAGTGTCTGGCACAGACGCCGAACGCATCCGCCTAGTTCCATGAATCCGCAGAAATCCATTCGCCGAGCAGCCCCACAGCTCAACATCCTCCGATGGCCGTCTTGCGTGTGTTGTGTCGACGTTTGCACTCTGCTACTGCAAGCTCTTCGTGAAGTGACAAACAACAACGTGTGGAGTTCCCTAATTTCGTTCTTGGCAAGACGGAGGATGACAGTTTTCTTTCACGCTTATTGTTTAGTGACGAGGCAACATTCCATTTAAATGGAAAGGCGAATCGTCATAATGTGAGAATATGGGGTACGGAACAACCACATGAATTTGTACAACATGAGGGGGGGCTCTCCAAAATGAGTTTTGTCCAGATTCCGGGGAAGGACGTAAGGTCCATTTTTCTTTGTCGAGAACACCGTTACTGGAAGCACATACCTCGATAAGCTTGAGAACTTGCTTTTCCACAGTTGGAGACTGTTTCGAAAGAATCCATTTACCAACAGGATAGGGCATCGCCACAGTAGCGTCTGTGAGAGCGGGAATTTTTAAATCAAAGGATTACTGAACGTTGGATCGGTCGGACTGGATCGAATGATTCAGCTTTACATTACGAGTCTCCAAGGTCACCGGATCTGACTATGTTATTATTTCTAGTGAGGGTTTATATAAAAAAAACTTGTTTATGTGCTTCCGTTACCAACAATGAATGAACAGATATCGCATAACAGCAGCTTTGGAAGCTGTAACTCAAGACATCCTCGCTGCAATGTGGGAACAATGTGAATACAGCATTGATGTATGCTGTGCATGTCAAAAACAGGTATATTGAACACCTAAAAAACTGAGTTTCCCGGTCATAAAAAAAAACAAAATTCATTGTTTTTGCTTAGATTCAGCAATATGGGCCTCTAAAATCGGATGATTCTTTTTGGTACACGTTGTATAGTAATTATTTACCACTATTATGAAATACCTTTTCTAAGTATTACTTGGTATGTGAGTTTCTTACAGAAGAAACTGCCTCCTCCTAAAATGTCTCCCTTAAGGCGCAGTTCCTCTACAACATTAACGTGAGCATAAATATAGAGGGTGAGCCAGGAGGAAAGGTACTTGCTTTGAGGGGTGATGGTATTAGTGATTCTGAACAAAAAACTACATATGGACGTACGCCCTGTCCCGAATGATTTCCGAGATAGAACACATTTAATATCACTTTTGTACGTTTTTCTTGAGTAACCCGAATACCACACCCTCCAGCGAAAACGTGCCGCAGCACAAAATTGAACTACATTAAATTTCCTACAAAAAAGGTCATATTAATTTTTTTCTCTAGAACTAATGGTCTGTGCGAAGAGAGCGCGAGAATGTCGAAAAACTCGCTCGACGCGCATGCGCTATAGCTTATGTAGTTTCTCGACTTGATAGACCCCAAGTGACCCTATTAAACTGTTCGTCTCAACGTGCTATCTCAAACTGGACTACAAGAACTACGTAAGCTACAGCGTATGCGCGTCGAGCGAGTTTCTCATTTCGCACTCTCTTCGCCCAAACCATTAGTTCTAGAGAAAAAATGAATATGACCTGTTTTGTACGAAATTTAATATGGTTTAATTTTGTAATGCGACAAGTTTTCGGTGGAGGGTGCGGTTTTCGAGCTATTCAAGAAAAACGTACAAAAGTGAAATTAAATGTTTTCTATCTCAGAAAATTCGGTATAGGGCATATGTCCACAAGAAGTTTTTTGTTCAGAATCACTAATACTATCACCCTTCAAAGCATGTGCCTTTCCACCTGACTCACCCTGTATTTCTTTACGTGCTCATTACACATCGGTAGAAACCTGACGTAATATGGAGAAATATTTTGGTTAGCATCGCAAGTGAATATCAGGGCCCTGAAGGAGCAGAAATTGATCCATATTATAACATCATGCAGTCACATAACGTGGGGATTTTTATAAAATAGTAAAGCAGGAACTTTACAAGAAATGCTACTTTCACAAAGCGACAATATCAACGAAAATGTACATACGTAAGCCTTTTGTTTAAAAACAGTTCTGGACCTATGAGACTCGTTCCCAATAGGAATCGTGACCATAACATCTTGTTATTTACACTTCGAAGTTCACTGCCCATCAGAATTACCAAAGAGCTAATTTTCCTACAATTTTAATGAGACACAATACTGTCCTAGTCTGACAGCCATTTGCGACAAAAAAACCCTTGTAGCTATGTAACAAAATAAATAAAAATAAAATATGAAAATAAAAATTATGATGTAATGTCACGTCCACGGAGTCATTAGAACGGAGAATTGGTTCCCACTGGGAGACGAAAATCAGCCTTGTGGATTTCAAAAGAACCACATTCTGCTATTTGTCTCAACGACGAAGGGAAACTACGTAAAATCTAAACCTGGAAGCGGGATTTGAACCGCGGTCTCCCAAAATGTGAATTAAATGTGCTAACTTGTGCCTAGCTAGCACGGTCTGTAGAGCCGGAGTAATCGGGTCGCAAGAGAATAAACACGAAAATAGTTACAATACGTTGCGCGAAAGTGAATCCAGAGCAGTCGGGGATCCCAAAATACGCGTGCAGCGTTTCCGCTCGTATGCGAATAAAAGCTAAATAGATGAAGGGACATTCGACAATGCCGACAGTCAAGATAACGCGGAACCCCAATCAAATGTCTCATGCAGGAGAACTCATACTACTCGGAATGCAAACCGCTGCAGCCGTAAGTTTAAATACACCAGCGGTGACGGAACTTTCTACGGCTACCTCGGCAGCTACGCCGACTGCGGCCGCTATGTTTACCTTCGGCACGACACAGTCAAGGCTACGCGATACAGCGTTCTGCCAAAACAACTGCCGCGGCCGACTCGTTGGAGGTCGGTTCAGACTACCTTCCAACGCTGGCCGCCAGCGATAGCTCCCTTAGTACCTACATACTGCGAAGAGTCGCCAAAACGCGGGCACTCGGTACAGATGGGCGTCCTAAGTAATGTCTGACGCATATTAATTGACAGAAGTGCCAAGCGGCGACGCGTTCTTTAGTGGCTAGAGTGCGGCAGCAACAGGTGGTGGATGTTTTCACTAGCGCGCTTTCCGGCGACTAGCGCTGCAACTAGAGGCAAAGGCCGTCTCGCATAACGTGACGGCCGGGCGTTTCTTCGCACCAGTTTGCATCCTTGGAGGAGGAGGCCATGTCGACAAGTAGAAACATCTCTTCACACGCCGTGTTTTACTCTGCGTCAAAGTGTACGTAAATTGGAGAAAACTTATAAACACCATCTTTGCTTAAGCATTCTTGGATTCCACTGTACTCTCTATTTCGAAAGTTCCTCATTATCATCTACTACAATGCAGTTATAAACTTTAGAATTTCATCATAATAAACGATCTTGTTGACTAAACGCAATTCTTATGCCTGCACTATACGACGAATTGATGGATCAGTAATAGACTCTGATAGATCATAGTTGGGTCGGATACTTTGCGTTTAAATCGGCTATTAGGCAAGCAGTTATTTAGAAAGTGTCGAATAACAGTGAGTAACTGAACAGTTGCTAAACTGACACACGCAACAGATCAGTGTGCCAAGAGCTTCAATTCACCTACCTTCAGCAGTAAATATTGAAAATAAATGTTGCGATTGATACGCTCTTGTTCAAAAGTTCACGTTACTACAAAATCCAGCAAAAACTTTTAATTTAGTCTGTGTGAAGTTCGCGCCTCCTGCAGTACCATGTCTATAGGTAAAACACTGACCAATCTACGAATATCGCCGTTTTCACATTTCTAGATGAACCTGAAAATACTGTGATGTCCTCTGGTGTTCCGTGATCCAAATAACTTCGCTATCATTGCTTTTTGAACACTGCTTTAAACATTAGGTATTTGTCGCAAGTATGGCAATTCAATATGTCTCAATAGCGCTATTGCGGTGATGTAATTACAATACTTTGTTCATCTGAACCAAGGCCAAGTCCTCAGCCAAATTCATATCTGCTGTCATTAGCAAACTGGGACCTGACGCAGTCTTCCAAAACGCAACGTCCACATAAACTGCATATTGGCGAGTTCTATTGCCGCAGAAAGAACCCATACTTCACAGGAGAGTGCCCGGTCGGGTGAACTTTGCCTCACTTCAGTGGCCAAGAGGAGTTACGGTAGGGAAGTTAACTTCACAAACCACAGGTTGTTGTCCTTTAGCCCAGACCCTCTTCTCAATAATGCTTGACCTTGGCCTCAACAACTAGGCCGTTACTTGTAGAAAATCCATAATCGTAATATTCGCCAAGTTAGTTTCGAAATAATAGTGAAACAGCACGTTTCTGCTCTGTCAGACTGAGACGCAGTTCTGTAGTACTTTGATGGATCCTACTTCCCCCCCCCCTTTCCCCTGAAATCAGGATGATACCCCAACGAGACAGCATACAACAGCATACAAACATTTCACCAGTACGTCCACCTGAAAAGACTATGCTATCATACAGTTTTAAAATATCTGAAATGTTAACATTAAGAGACTAAATACCTGTGTATGCACTAGTATTACGTCTCCTAAGATACTGCTACTGATAGATCTCAACTCTGTCCAAGTGCTTATCTTAAAGCTTGGTCCATATAAATGCATGTGCCTTGTCAATAAGACAGTTGCAAACAAAATAACCTCTTCCCATTAAATGCTTCCTTACATCTCTGCTTTCCACTGCTCCCCTCCATACCTGGATCACCTCTCTGGCACGATCCATCAAAACAGTGGTCCATCGATCTAGAATTGTAATCATCGAACATGCTTTCTGATGATGAAAATGCTCCTGTCACTATTTTCTTTGACATGTCTATTGTCTGCCATCATACCCGAACGTCCTAGCAACACATTCTCTGTATGTAAATAGAATTGTCTACAAATTGAAATTTGGTCTGAACACCAGAGTGCTTTTACTAGGTTTGATCCTGTGGACAGGGATATGCCATTGGCTGTTGAAGAGACTCGAGCACTTAGTTACAGACTTCCAGTTTAATGTAAGCTACAAAGCACAGCACCTCAACATTTCTTGCATATATAAATAATTTCTGGAGGCGAAAGAAGTAGTCAGCAAAAAAATAAATAAAATAAAAAAAATTATATATATATATATATATCCCCAAATGACTGGAGATTGAACCCCACACCTTTGAACTTGTACACTGAACTCCTGACACCTACTCACTGGGCTACTGCACCACTCTTTCTCTGTACTTAGATAAACATGAAGCTGCGTTTTCCTGTGTAGAATTCATGATTACGAGACATACCCATAACGTACCTTCAGCTTCTATGTAACCTGGGAAGCAGTGAGTAACTGAATAGTTGGTCAATTGACACATGCAACAGGTCAGTGTGCCAAGAGCTTCAATTCACCTACCTTCAGCAGCAAATATTGAAAATAAATGTTGCAGTTGAAAAGGCGGCAAGATGTGAAATCCGTTCGATAGAACTGTTTTTAGTAGCAACAACTCTCAAAGCCATTGACATTCACATCGCATTAAACTGAAGGAATCTGATGAGTGAAGGTGATGTGCGTGAATGATTTCATATGTTTAAGAGTGGAAGACCAAATGTTCAACATGACAGAAATGGCCGACCAACTATTGCCAACAACAGACAGACAACTGACGAAATAACTCCTACAGAACAACACTTAGCAGATTTATCAAACTTTTGCATGATATCGTTACTAAACAATTATGGCAACATGTAAAAATGTAAAAAAACTGGCTGCAATCACACTCGGCAGAATTTGTGCAAAGGGAATCTGTCAAATCGTTAAGAGAGATATGGTGTACGCATAAACACGAAATGTTATTATGTACAGTAATATTACAAAGGGGTGTTAAGATTTTTCTAATGAAGTACACACTAACACAGGGTGCCTTCTGAACCTCTCTAGTATATTCTCCATCCACCTTACGCGCTAACATATTTTTCACTGAATGTTCTAGTATTGTTCACCCAGTTCTGACACGCACTAAACAGCCATCTGTTGTATAGACTCAGAACATAGTCTGGACTCAAACGTAATGATCTCCAAGCCAACAACAATGGATTCTGAAAACATCACACTTTTCTTCAACTACTCCAGGAAAGCCATGAATAAGGTAGCCAGATACAATCCTGTTGGGTATCTAATGAAATTAGTGTTCTTGGCAGGGGTAACATAGCATGTTATCTTGGCTGGAGAGTCATTAAAACATGCAGAAGAGAGTGTGTGTGTGTGTGTGTGTGTGTGTGTGTGTGTGTGTGTGTGTGCGCGCGCGCGCGCGTTTTGAGGTTTTCGGGTGCTAAACAGCGTGGTCATAAGCGCCCAAACGCATAGAAACAGGAACACACCGAGCGGGGTGGCGCAGTGGTTAGACACTGGACTCGCATTCGGGAGGACGACGGTTCAATCCCGCGTCCGGCCATCCTGATTTAGGTTTTCCGTGATTTCCCTAAATCACTCCAGGCAAATGCCGGGATGGTTCCTCTGAAAGGGCACGGCCGACTTCCTTCCCAATCCTTCCCTAATCCGATGAGACTGATGACCACACTGTCTGGTCTCCTTCCCCAAAACCAACCAACCAAACAGGAACACACGCGTTGAAGGGACGAAGACGGACAGTGAACAAGAAGAACAGCTAAAAGACACAGACCTGACGCAGTTCCAAATCCTCACATACAGGGGTAAAACAAGAGGAGAAGAAACGCACTAAAAAAGGAAAGGAAACACAAGGAAAAGAGAACAGAAATCGAAGTGAAACAAGTAGGTAATCGTGACTGGCGGACCTCTTACCTAAAACCTGGGTGAGCCAGTGACCCAGCAGCACATTAAAATCCTCTCCCTAAAATCCGAGGCAACAAATTGGACAGGACACAAAACCATAAGACCTTAACCACAGTTGTTGCGTCGTCTTGCAAAATAGAGGGCAAATCTGGTGGCAAGGAAACCACCACCCTCTGGTCAGAGAATAAAGGACAGTCAAGTAAAATGTGGCGGACAGTAATCTGGACGCCACAAGCACTACAGATTGGGGGGGGGGCTCCTGCCTGAGTAAAAAACCATGCGTTAAGGGACTGTGCCCGATGCGGAGGCGAGTGAGGAGAACCTTATCCCGCCTGCATGACTGGTAGGACGTACGCCATGGCCGCGTGGTGGCCTTGACCAAACGCAGCTTATTTTCACTGACTGCCAGCCACTCCTCTCCCCACTGACGCATAACACGAAAACGCAAAAGGGAGGTAACAGTATGGAGGGGGACGACACATTCAACAACGTGAGGGAGGGAACATGCACCTCTGGCAGCCACATCCGCCAGTTCGTTTCCCCTAATACCCACGTGCCCCGGCACCCAGCAGAAAGAAACCTCCTTCCCCTGCCGTTGCAGGTGGAGTAGGGTACCATGGATGTTCTGGACGACCGTATCCGCTGGGTACAAGTGTTGCATGGTCTGAAGGGCACTCAGGGAGGCCTTTAAGCAGTCAATCTTCCATCGCTCCATACGAAAAAGCGACGGGAAGAAGCTATAATAAGTGGTACAATGTGGAAGTCCCTCTGGCACGCACTTCACGCCGCACGGTATGATGCGGCGGCTGCGCACGCTGCTGGCGTGTTGTGTGGCGCTGCCGCTGCGCTTTTTCGCCGGCGCGCTGGAAGACGCGCGGGCGGCGGTTCGCGCCGGGCCGAACAATCAATACGTGGCGTCCGTGCCAGCGTCGGCGTCGCCGACCACCGTGGGATGCTGCGCTGCGTGACGCGCCACGGGGCCGGGAATGCGCCTTGCCCTCGCTTGCCTCGCAGCGTCGCGCACCGCGGCCGCTTTCCTATCTACGGATTCGCTTTGCCTCACTGTCCGTCCTGAATAGCACTGAGCCACTACACAAATGTAGAATAACCTTCACATTTGTCCTCCTCCTTACTCCATTACAGTGCTAGACAGTTTTCATGTAAGAAATAACTTTTATTAGGCTGTCGCAGAGGTCCTCTTACACACACACAGTTTTCTAGACACAGCGCGTCACAGTTAACAAGAATATTTTTTGAAAGACGGCACGTTCATCACCTTTTAGATGTTAATGGAATATTTTCAGAACATAAGTTATCAACGGTCATAGACAGTAAAAAGCATTATGTTTTCAAATAGACGCCGGCACCTTGTATAGTGTGTTGCCATGTATTCACTAATTACATGTTTGTGCAGTCTATTTGCTGCACATACTCCAATGTATCAACAGCAATAAAATACGTGACAGCCACCTATTTCTCAAACAACGCTGCATTCTCGGTGTTCAATGCTATGTTTGTGACTTTTTTTTATTGCCGTTGATATGTTACCATATGAGTAACAAATGTACTCCACAAACATGTTTAATTAATACATTGCAGCATACTATACCTGTTGGAACATATGCAAATGCCCATGTGTGTCTGCAAAAAAGGTTCCATGCTGGAAGATAATTCGTACAAGTATTGAACACACTGTCTTACTCATGTAACTAGAGAAAATTATTGTGTTGACGCCTTAGTACATGCTTTGATTTTCTCCTGCACGGCTCTGAAGAGCCTTAAAAGAGATACACAATGGAGGCGGGAGAACTGTTGGTTTTTTTTTTGTGGTTTTAGGGCGCACAACTTCAATGGTCATTAGCGCCCGACTACTCTAAGAATGCACCGCGAGGCACAAGTTGACAACAACTAAAAGGGAAAACACGATAAAAGACAGACTGACAGGCATAGGATTAAAAAACAGCATCATCAAATGTCCTTAGAGAGGTTTGTCAAATTGATAAAACGAAGAACACGAGCAGCTGTTCGTGGGTCATCCGCTAAAATGGCATCGAAAGTGCTTGGCAGGTTAAGATCTAGGCGCAGTGTGTTAAAATCTGGACAGGACATTAAAATGTGTCGAACCGTCAGCAAGTGCCCACATGGGCAGAACGGCGCCGGCGCAGCCGTCAGCAGATGGCGATGGCTGAACCGGCAGTGTCCAATTCTTAACCGGGCCAAAACTACCTCCTCCCGCCGAGAAGGGCGTGAGGAGGACGTCCAAGCCACGGGAAGAGGTTTTAAGGCCCGAAGCTTGTTGTCTGTAAGTGCAGCCCAATCGGCATGCCACAGCGATAAAATGCGCCGACAAATTACCCTGCTAAAATCGGACGAAGGGACACAACAAGAAGCTGTCCGAGGCTGGAGGACCGCAGCCTTGGCCGCGGCATCTGCAGCTTCGTTCCCAGGGATACCGACATGGCCAGGAACCCACATAAAGCTAACCAGAGAACCGACGTCCACCAGCTGCTGAAGAGAGCGTTGGATCCGGTGTACGAAAGAGTGAAGCGGGTACGGATCACTGAGGCTCTGGATGGCGCTCAGGGAATCGGAGCAGATGACAATCAGAATGACGGTGGCGGCAGATGTAAAGAACAGCCTGGTAGAGGGCAAAGAGCTCAGCTGTGAAGACCGAACAATGGCCATGGAGCCGGTATTTGAAACTTTGTGCCCCGACAATAAAGGAACACCCGACCCCGTCATTGGTCTTAGAGCCATCGGTATAAATGAAAGTCATGTTGATGAACTTCGAACGAAGTTCCAAAAAACGGGAGTGGTAGACCGAACCGGGGGTAACCTCTTTTGGGAGCGAGCTGAGGTCAAGGTGAACGCGGACCTGAGCCTGGAGCCAAGGTGGCGTGTGGCTCTCGCCCACTCGAAAGGTTGCAGGGAGTGAAAAATTAAGGTGTTGAAGGAGGCGACGAAAGCGAACTCCAGGGGGTAGCAGGGCAGAGACATACAACCCGTATTGACGGTCGAGAGAGTCGTCAACAAAGGAACGATAAGACGGATGGTCGGGCATTGACAGTAGCCGACAGGCATACCGATAAAGCAGTATATCGCGCCGGTAGGTGAGTACCAATTCGCCAGCGTCAGCATGAAGACTCTCTACGGGACTAGTATAAAATGCTCCGATCGCAAGTCGTAAACCCCGATGTTGTATGGAGTTGAGGCGGCGTAAGATGGATGGCCGTGCAGAGGAGTATACGAAGCTCCCATAATCCAGCTTGGAGCGGACGATCGACCGATATAGACGAAGTAGGACGGTTCGATCCGCTCCCCACGACATACCACTGAGAACACGGAGGACATTTAAAGAACGGGTACAACGGGCGGCCAAATATGACACATGTGGAGACCAGCTAAGTTTCCTGTCAAATGTAAGGCCTAAAAATTTGGTTGTCTCCACGAATGGGAGAGCAACGGGACCGAGTCGTAAGGACGGTGGGAGAAACTCTTTGTAGCGCCAGAAGTTAATACAGACCGTCTTCTCGGCAGAAAAACGGAAGCCATTGGCGACACTCCAGGAGTAAAGACGGTCAAGAGAACGCTGAAGACAGCGCTCCAGGACACGTGTACACTGCGCGCTGCAATAGATGGTAAAATCGTCCACAAAAAGGGAGCCTGATACATCAGCTGGGAGGCAATCCATTATTGGATTGATCGCGATGGCGAAGAGAGCGACGCTCAAAACTGAGCCCTGTGGCACTCCATTCTCCTGGCGAAAGGTGTCTGACAGGACAGAACCCACACGTACCCTGAACTGTCGATCCATTAAAAAGGAACGAATAAAAAGAGGGAGGCGACCGCGAAGGTCCCATGTATGCATGGTGCGGAGAATGCCCGCCCTCCAACAGGTGTCGTAAGCCTTCTCCAAATCAAAGAACACAGCCGCGGTCGGGCGCTTCCGCAAGAAGTTATTCATAATGAAGGTCGACAAGGTAACCAGATGGTCAACAGCAGAGCGGCGCCTACGAAATCCACATTGCACATTGGTAAGTAGGCGTCGAGACTCGAGCAGCCAAACCAATCGAGAGTTAACCATTCGCTCCATCACTTTACAGACACAGCTGGTAAGCGAGATAGGTCGATAACTGGAAGGCAAGTGCTTGTCCTTCCCCGGCTTAGGAATCGGGACAACAATAGACTCGCGCCAGCATGCGGGAACATGTCCCTCAATCCAGATGCGATTGTATGTACGAAGAAGAAAACCTTTACCCGCAGGAGAAAGGTTCTTCAGCATCTGAATATGAATAGAATCAGGCCCTGGAGCGGAGGACCGTGATCGGCCAAGTGCGTTTTCGAGTTCCCGCATGGTGAATGGGGCATTATAACTTTCACAATTCGAGGAGCGGAAATTAGGTGGCCTAGCCTCCTCTGCCTGTTTGCGGGGGAGGAAGGCAGGGTGGTAATGAGCGGAGCTCGAAACCTCTGCGAAAAAGCGGCCGAAGGCATTGGAGACAGCCTCAGGGGCCACAAGGACGTCATTCGCGACCTTCAAGCCAGAAACTGGTGAGTGGACCTTAGTGCCAGATAGCCGGCGCAGGCTACCCCAGACAACAGAAGAAGGAGTAAAACTGTTGAAGGTGCTTGTGAAAGCAGCCCAGCTGGCTTTCTTGCTTTCTTTGATAATACGACGACACTGAGCACGTAATCGTTTATAATTGATACAATTCGCCACTGTAGGGTGGCGTTTAAATGTGCGTAAGCACGTCGACGAGCACGTAAAGCGTCTCTACATGCTGCGGTCCACCAGGAGACCGGTACGCGACGTGGAGAAGAAGTAGGGTGAGGGATGGAATATTCAGCAGCAGCGAGAATGACTTCCGTGAGGTGTGCGACCTGACGATCGCAGCTTGTGAAGGTTTGATCCTGAAAGGTCGCCCTGGAAGAGAAGAGCCCCCAGTCTGCCTTGGAGATGGTCCAACTAGAGGAGCACGGAGAGGGGGTATGCTGCAGGAGATGGATAACACACGGGAAGTGGTCGCTCGAATATGTATCAGCAAGTGCATACCACTCAAACCGGCGTGCAAGTTGGGGAGTACATATAGAGAGGTCTAAATGGGAATAGGTGTGAGATGTGTCCGAAAGAAAAGTAGGGGCGCCAGTATTGAGGCAGACAAGATTGAGCTGGTTGAAAAGGTCTGCTAACAAGGAGCCCCTCGGGCAGGATGCTGGAGAGCCCCAAAGGGGATGGTGGGCATTGAAGTCTCCAGTTAACAAAAATGGTGCAGGTAGCTGAGCAATAAGTTGCATCATGTCTGCCCTGGTAACGGCAGATGACGATGGAGTGTAAACGGTACAAAAGGAAAACGTAAAAGTGGGGAGAGTAATGCGGATGGCAACTGCCTGCAGGCCGGTGTGCAACGTGATGGGATCGTAGTAAATATCATCCCGGACCAGCAACATAACCCCTCCATGAGCTGGGACACCTACCACAGGGGGTAGGTCAAAACGCACAGAGGTGTAGTGTGCCAAGGCAATTTGATCGAAGGGGCGTAGCTTCGTTTCCTGGAGGGCTACGACGAGCGGACGGTGCAAGCGGAGCAGCAACTTCAAGTCCTCTCGGTTGGAGCGAATGCTGCGAATATTCCAGTGAATAAGTGCCATCGTAAGAAAAGGAAGATGAAAGAAGGGGTCACCTCGAAGGCCGCTGAGGGCCTGGCTTCGAGCGAGCACTGCCGCCGCTATCAGAAGGCGGACAGTCATCGTCCATTGGGTCTATAGGTTCATCGGCCATCTCGGGAGGATGGCCGGGAGGGGGAGCTTCCTCCGCCGGTGAACGGCCAGATGTACGGCTACCAGCGGTGCGGCCAGGCGAAACGGATGACGGCCTGGGGCGGCAACCGCTGGGTGGCGCAGGAGAAGAAATGCGCCGTGGCGGAGAAGGAGAACTGTGCTTCCTATGAGCCTTCTTGGAAGGACGTTTGGTGGAAGTACCGGTCGAAGGCTGGGAGGTCGAGGTACGTACGAAGTCTGCACGGGATGGTTCCTTCTTGAAGGCCCGTGCATCTGACTTCGGGGTCTTCGTCTTAGCAGAAGCTGATGAAGGGGCTGGTGTCTGTGGGGTGATGGGAGGAAGAGGAGACGTCGACAGCGCGATCTCAGCACTGGCCGAACGGACGACCGTGGTGCTGAAGGTCAGATCGCATGTCTGGGTTGCTACCTCCCGGGTAGTCCGAGGAGAGGCGAGGACAGTACTGTATTTCCCCGCTGGGAGCAGCGTGGCCTTCCTACTAGCCAATAGCTTGCGAGCAGCCGAGGTGGACACTTTCTCTTTGACCCGAATTTCTTGGATACAGCGTTCTTCCTTATAGACAGGACAGTCGCGGGAGGGTGCGGCATGGTCACCCTGACAGTTCACACAACGAGGAGACGGAGGTGGACAGTCACCCTCATGGGCATTGGAACAAGACTGTCGAGTGTGATTGAAACGCTGACACTGGTAGCAGCGCGTAGGTGTCGGGACATAGGGGCGAACAGAAATAACCTTGTAGCCCGCCTTGATGCGCGATGGCAGCTTAACACTATCGAAGGTCAAGAAAAGTGTCCGGGTCGGTACAAGGTCATTGTTGACCTTTTTCATGACCCTATGGACAGCCGTCACGCCCTGCTCAGCGAGGAAAGATTGAATCTCCTCGTCAGTCAATCCGTCGAGGGAGCTAGTATAGACTACACCACGAGACGTATTCAAAGTTCGGTGGGCCTCCACCCGGACAGGGAACGTGTACAGGAGTGTGGCCCGAAGCAGTTTTTGTGCCTGAAAGGCACTCTCAGTTTCTAGTAATAAGGTACCGTTACGCAACCTGGTACAAGATTTGACAGATCCGGCTATGGCATCTACGCCCTTCTGGATAACGAAAGGGTTGACAGAGGAAAAATCCTTTCCGTCCTCAGATCGAGAAACGACGAGGAACTGTGGGGCAGGCGGTAGTACTTTTGTCACTGGTGGCTGGTCACGTTTCCGTTTTTGGGCAGAAGTCGAAAGAGATGGAGTAGAATCCATTGCGGAGGAATCCCCCATGATTGCCAGCGTCTCCGATGGCGCGCTCCTTCCTTGTGGGGACCCTCTCAGAGGGCACTCCCGCCTTAGGTGAATGTTTACACCTCAGGTCACACCTCCCGAGAAACAGACGGAGGGACCAATCGGCATGGTCAGAAGGTATCAGCTCAGGCAATCACCCCTCCCCGGGCCTGGCCTTTACCAGGGGGTACGCGCGTGCCTTACATGTCTACCCAGGGCGGGGACTTAAGCGTTACCCCGTCACCGGCTACGCGTGCGAACGCGTGGGTCGGCCTTCAGGCACGCACAGGGAGGAAGGAAGAAGAGGAAAAAGAAGAGAGAGAGGGAGAAAGAGGACAGACTGTCTCAAATGCTGAGGCGGAGACCAGAGAAGACAAGGAGAAGAAGGCAATGAGAAGGCAAGGAGAAGAAGGCAATGAGAAGGCAAGGAGAAGAAGGCAATGAGAAGGCAAGGAGAAGAAGGCAATGAGAAGGCAAGGAGAAGAAGGCAATGAGAAGGCAAGGAGAAGTCAAGGGAAAGAGTAAGGAAGACAGTGAGGTGGAGATAAGCAAAGAAAGGAACCAACCAAAGGAAGGAAGAAACGAGAAGTGAAAAACCAAAAAGACCACAATCATAGGTCGTGGAACCGTCCGTCTCCGGACGCAGGCGCTAACTACCCCCGTGAGGGGGATGGACTCCTTTTAGTCGCCTCTTACGACAGGCAGGAATACCTCGGGCCTATTCTAATCCCCGGACCCGCAGGGGGGGGGGGGGGGAGAACTGTTGTGTACTCCATCTCTAATACCACTTTCCTAAACTAATTCTGTGATAAAATGCGTCTTCGTTCTACTAACATCCTTGAGCGTCTCTGCGACACTTTCCTTTGAGTTACACTGATATAGATCTACTACGATCCTAATAGTGCGTCTCTGAATTCCTTCGATGTCTGCTATCATACCCACTTGATAAAAAATCGATGCACCAGAGTAGTGCTCGGCGTAAGCCGCATCTCAGTCTTTTAATTGTGGTTCCCACAACAGATGCCTTGCACTTTTCAAGATATTCCAAACAGGTCTCGTATTAACCCTCTTCCATTACGGATTTTGGGTATTCCTTCTATCTCATTTCACTTCGTGTAACTACATTTGGTATCCAAAGAACATCACCGGCTTTGAAAGTTTATCAGGCATTCTATAACCCTAAGTTACCGGGTTCTTTTTCTTATTTAGAAACTTGACAACATTTCTTTCGAAGAATCATCTCTCGAGTGTATGAGTCAAAAAGCGCGCAGCACCCAATTTGAAATATTTATCCCTGGAACAAGGAAAGAACGGCAGTATCACTCCATCGAGACGGAGCCCTACGTCGGACTCGATAAGGATGGGAAGGAAATCTACCACGGTTTTGATTCAGGAACTATCGCACATTCACCTTTATTGGTTTCGGGAACCGCTGAAAATATACGTCATGTTGGCTGGATGGGAATATGAACACTTTACAGAGGAAGAGATCAGTGTTTAACATCCCATTGACAACGAGGTCATTAGAGACGGAGCGCAAGCTCGGATTAGGGAAGGATGGGGGAAGGAAATGCGACCGTTCCCTTTCAAGGAACCATCCCGGCATTTGCCTGAAGCGACTTAGAGACGACACCAAAAACCAGGATGTTCGGACGCTGTTTTGAAGCGTCCTCCACCAGAATGCGAGTCCAGTGTGCTAATCACTGCGTCGCCTCGCTCGTTTCACTTTGTTTCATTGTTTTAGCAACTGAGTTATATTGCTTGCCTCTCTCCACCACTATATATAATCAGCTCAGCAGTTTTTAATTTGGCGTTACTTTTTTGGCAGCTATATTCCATTTAGAAATTCTGCTGATCCTACAGTATTTTCCTTTTTTAAAATCATGTTACATTCATGTGGTCGATCGGTCGAGGGGCATAAAAGGGAAGCAGTGGTTGGGAAGGGAGTGAGACAGGGTTGTAGCCTATCCCCGATGTTATTCAATCTGTATTTGAGCAAGCAGTGAAGATAACAAAAGAAATATTAGGAGTAGGTATTAAAATCCATGGAGAAGAAATAAAAAACTTTGAGGTTCGCCGATGACATTGTAATTCTGTCGGAGACAGCAAAGGACTTGGAAGAGCAGTTGAATGGAATGGACAGTGTCATTAAAGGAGGGTATAAGATGAACATCAATAAAAGCAAAACGAGGATAATGGAATGTGGTCGAATTAAGTCGGGTGATTAGGAAATGAGAGACTTAAAGTAGTAAAGGAGTTTTGCTATTTGGGGAGCAAAATAACTGATAATGGTCGAAGTAGAGAGGATATAAAATGTAGACTGGCAATGGCAAGGAAAGCGTTTCTGAAGAAGAGAAATTTGTTAACATCGAGTATTGATGTAAGTGTCAGGAAGCCGTTTCTGGAAGCATTTGAATGGAGCGTAGCCATGTATGGAAGTGCAACATGGACGATAACTAGTTTGGACAGGAAGAGAATAGAAGCTTTCGAAATGTGGTTGGTTGGTTTGTGGGATTAAAGGGACCAGACTGCTACGGTCATCGGTCCCTTTTTCCAAGTACTAAAAACACCCACAGAGAATAAAAACGATTAACAGAATAGAGCACACACGACACAGAACAAGAGAAACTGAGACAAAGACCAGACAAAACGAACTAAAATCACACAGAGTGTGACGGTGGTTGGTCGACCATAGAAATAAAAAAAAGGAAAAGCTAACCACTTAAAACACATTAAAAATCAGTTTAAAACCGGAGGCCAGAGGCCAGAATCCACACAAAACAAGAAGATAAAACAGAAACACTTAGATTAAATGATAAAAAACCCCTGCCCGAATAAAATGTAAAACTAAGTCAGCCGTAGCAGAGTCATCTGTTAAAAGGGCAGGGAGTGTGTCAGGCAGTGCGAACGACTGCCTGAGCACAGCTAAAAGCGGACACTACAATAAAATATGGACCACAGATAAAACGGAGCCGCAGCGACATAGAGGTGCGTCCTCACGGCACAATAAGTGGCCGTGCGTAAGCCGAGTGTGCCCAATGCGCAGCCGGCAGAGGACAACAGACTCCCTGCGGGAGACCCGCTGAGACGACGCCACACAGTCGTCGCCGCCTTGATTGGCCGGAGTTTGTTGGGCGTGGGCAGATTGCGCCATTCAGCGTCCCAAACCGAAAGAACTTACTTCGCGGCATAAGACTGCCCGCAAATCAGTCTCCGGGAGGCCAATCTCCAGAGATGATTTACTAGTGGCTTCTTTCGCCAGGCGGTCAACATTCTCATTGCCATGTATCCCAACATGGCCTGGGGTCCACACGAAGACCACAAAGCGGCCGCAACGCGCAAGAGTATGCAGGGACTCATGGATAGCCATCACCAGACGAGAACGAGGGAAACACTGGTCGAGAGCTCGTAAACTGCTCAGGGAATCGCTACAGATAACGAAGGACTCACCTGAGCAGGAGCGGATATACTCTAGGGCACGAAAGATGGCAACCAGTTCAGCAGTGTAAACGCTGCAGCCATCCGGCAAAGAACGTTGTTCGGAATGGTCCCCTAGAGTTAGCGCATACCCGACACGACCAGCAACCATCGAACCGTCAGTGTAAACAATTCCAGAGCCCTGATACATGGCCAGGATGGAATAAAAGCGGCGGCGGAAGGCCTCTGGAGGGACTGAGTCCTTCGAGCCCTGTGCCAAGTCGAACCGAAGGCAAGGGCGAGGAACACATCACGGGGGTGTACGCAGAGGTGCCCGGAAAGGAGGTGGAACAGGAAAAAACCCAAGCCCGGAGAGAAGCTCCTTGACGCGTACGGCGATCGGACAACCCGACCGGGGCCGACGGTCTGGCAGATGGACGACTGACTGCGGGAACAGGACACAGTAATTTGCATGCCCGGGCAAGCTAAAAACATGGGCAGCATAAGCAGCCAGTAATTGTTGGCGTCGTAACCGCAGTGGAGGGACACCTGCCTCCACTAGTATGCTGTCCACAGGGCTGGTGCGGAAAGCACCAGTGGCAAGGCGCATCCCGCTATGGAGGATTGGGTCCAGCACCCGCAACGCAGATGGGGAAGCTGAGCCATAAGCCAGGCTTCCATAATCCAGACGAGACTGGATTAACGCCTGGTAGAGCCGCAATAGGGTAGATCGGTCGGCGCCCTAGCGGGTGTGGCTCAAACATCGCAGAGCATTGAGATGCCGCCAACGCGACTGTTTGAGCTGCCGGATATGAGGCAGCCAAGTCAACCGGGCATCGAAAACCACCCCCAAAAACCTGTGTGATTCCACCACTGAAAGAAGTTCGCCGTTAAGAGAAAGCTGCGGCTCCGGGTGGACAGTACGTCGCCGGCAGAAATGTATAACGCAGGTCTTGGCTGCCGAAAATTGGAACCCATGAGCTACAGCACAAAACTGCGCCTTGCGAATAGCGCCCTGAAGCTGACGTTCAACTGCTGCATGCCAGTAGAGCTGTAGTAAAGGCAGAAGTCGTCAGCATACAGGAAAGCGGAGACAGAATTTTCCACGGCCGCAGCGAGCCCGTTAATGGCTATTAAAAACAGGCAGACACTTAAAACAGAACCCTGTGGCACACCGGTCTCCTGAAAGTGGGAGGAACTATAAGAGGCCGCGACTTGCACGCGGAAGGTACGATACGACAGAAAATTGCGGATACAAATCAGCAGAGGACCCCGAAGACTCCATCCATGAAGCGTAGAAAGTATGTGATGACGCCATGTCGTATCGTACGCCTTCCGTATGTCGAAAAAGACAGCGACCAGGTGCTGACGGCGGGCAAAGGCAGTACGGATGGCCGACTCCAGGCTCACCAGATTGTCGGTGGCGGAGCGGCCTTTACGGAACCCACCCTGAGACGGAGCCAGAAGGCCCCGAGACTCCAGCACCCAATTCAAGCGCCGGCTCACCATCCGTTCAAGCAACTTGCAAAGAACGTCGGTGAGGCTAATGGGACGGTAGCTGTCCACCTCCAGAGGGTTCTTTCCAGGTTTCAAAACGGGGATGACAATACTTTCCCGCCATTGCGACGGAAACTCACCCTCGACCCAGAGATGGTTGTAAAGGTCGAGGAGGCGTCGCTTGCAGTCCACTGAAAGGTGTTTCAGCATCTGACAGTGGATGCGATCTGGCCCGGGAGCGGTATCAGGGCAAGCGGCAAGGGTGCTGTGAAATTCCCACTCACTGAATGGAGCGTTGTAGGATTCTGAAGTGTGGGTGCGAAAAGAAAGGCTCCGACGTTCCATCCGCTCTTTAATGGAGCGGAAGGCCTGGGGGTAATTCGCAGAAGCGGAACTCATAGCAAAATGCTCTGCTAAGCGGTTTGCAATGACGTCGGGGTCAGTACAAACTGCTCCATTCAGTGAGAGCGCAGGGACGCTGGCAGGGGTCCGATAGCCGAAGACGCGTAGAATCTTGGCCCAGACCTGCGATGGAGTGACATGGAGTCCAATGGTGGACACACACCGCTCCCAGCACTCCTTCTTGCCTTGGCGGATAAGGAGGCGGGCCCGCGCACGCAGCCGTTTGAAGGCGATAAGGTGGTTCATGGAGGGATGTCGCTTGTGACGCTGGAGCGCCCGCCGGCGATCTTTAATCGCTTCAGCGATCTCAGGCGACCACCAAGGCACAGCCCGCCGCCGAGGGGACCCAGAAGAACGGGGAATGGCAGATTCGGCGGCAGTAACGATGCCGGTGGTAACCGATTGAACCACCGCATCAATGGCATCACTAGAGAGAGGCGCAATAGCGGCAGTGGAGGAAAACAAGTCCCAGTCAGCCTTATTCATAGCCCATCTGCTGGGGCGCCCAGAAGAGTGACATGGTGGCAGTGACAGAAGGATCGGAAAGTGGTCACTGCCACACAAGTCGTCATGCACACTCCATTGGACAGACGGTAAGAGGCAAGGGCTACAGATCGAAAGGTCGATGGCGGAGTACGTGCCATGCGCCACGCTGAAGTGCGTGAAGGAACCATCATTTAGAAGTGAAAGATCTAGCTGTGCCAATAAATGCTCAATGGTGGCGCCTCGACCTGTTGCCAGTGACCAACCCCACAGAGGGTTTTGGGCGTTGAAGTCGCCCAGTAGCAAGAAAGGTGGCGGCAATTGGGCTATCAGAGCAGCCAGGACATGCTGCGCGACATCACCATCCGGTGGAAGGTAAAGACTGCAGACGGTAATAGCCTGCGGCGTCCACACCCGCACAGCGACAGCCTCTAAAGCTGTTTGTAGAGGGACAGACTCGCTGTGAAGAGAGTTAAGGACATAGATGCAGACGCCACCAGACAGCCTTTCATAAGCTGCTCGGATCTTATAATAATCCTCGATTGCCACGGAGGGCGGGGGTGCGCATTGCTGGAAACCAAGTTTTCTGCAGAGCAATGCAGAGGAAAGGGTGAAGGCTGATAAGTTGTCGCAGCTCAGCTACATGGTGGAAGAAACCGCTGCAGTTCCACTGGAGGATGGTTTTGTCCATGGCTGAGAAAGGCGTGACGGGACTGGGAAGGCAGATTACGCCGCTGGGTCACCTGCTGCCTCCGATTGAGCACCTGTGCTAGTGCTATTCATGGCGTCTGAGGGACCGGCGAGATCGAGGTCCTCAGCGGACGCCAGAATCTCCACCTCGTCCTCAGACGCAGAGCTGGAAGGTTGCGGTGGGGTGGCTGCCACCGCGGGTTCCTTGGGCTTAGAGCTCTTCTTGGATTTCTCACGCTGCTCCTTGGGTTTAACTGGCTGGGAGGGCTTCACCGATTCAGTCTCCGGGACTGAGGAGGATCGTGAAGCCCTTCGACCAGCTGATTGTGGGCACTTGCGCCACTGTCGGTCGTCAGCCTTCCCGCTGGTGGAAACCTGGGAAGGGAGGGACCCAAGGGACCCCTTTCGAGCGTGAGAAGCCGAAGAAGTTGGACACTTCTCCGGCTTAGAAGCGGGGACGGACGTCCCCGATGGGGGGGATGGTGTTGCTCCTGAGGTAGGTGGCGCAGGAGCAACCTGGTGGGTAGAGCCCCCCACTGGCAAGGGGGCAGGAGCCGATGAACGCGCCGGACGAAATGTACACCTCTGCGCTCTAAGTTGGCGCGCAGCTCGTCATCAGACTGCAAAAGAAGGTCCTTATGGTAAATAACTCCCTGGACCATATTTAAACTCTTATGCGGTGTGATCGTAACAGCAACATCCCCCAACTTGTCACAAGCAAGTAACCGTCGTGACTGGGCAGAGGATGCCGTTTGTATCAGGACCGATCCAGAGCGCATTTTGGACAAGCCCTCCACCTCCCCAAACTTGTCCTCTAAATGCTCGACGAAGAACTGAGGCTTTGTGGAGAGAAAAGACTCCCCATCAGCTCTCGTACAAACTAAGAATCGGGGCGAATAACTGCTACTGCCATCCTGTGATTTACGTACCTCCCACGGTGAGGCCAGGGAGGAGAACGTTTTCGGATCTTACTTCTCAGCGTTAAATTGAGCCCGAGAACGCTTAGAGACTGCTGGCGGCTGGCCACCAGCAAGAGACGATGCACCACCGTTCATTGCGGGTCATCCGCCCTGATGCCACCTACTCCGACCAAGGGCCCTCCCCACGGGCGCCACCCAGCCACAGCAAGGGCCACCTGGCAGGATGGCCATTGCCGGGAGTCCCGATGCCCCAGGGAGATGGGCATCTACTCCTTGGCATACGCGGGGAGTTAACGGCGCAGGCATCAGTAGAGCAATCCCTGTGTTGTCAGGGGGCTACAACCAACAGGGTACATGGCGGCCCCACCACAACGGACTGGCTACCGTGCTGGATCTCAGGTGCAAAAATGTCCAAGGTCGTCGTCGCAGTTAAAAGCAACACTGCAGAGGGCAGCGTGGTAATCGCACCCAGCGACATATCCTCGCCCAAGAGATGGAAAACGAGCGGGACACAATTGCAACGACGAAAAAGCCGGCTAAAGGTCTCAACGCACGACGGATACAGTGCACCATGTAAGGCGCCCTTCCCCAATTGGCTCGCTCTTCGGAATAATTTAGAAAGATGGAGGTCAAACCCGAGAGGGGACCATCACATAAGGCCGAAACATGCGAGACTCCTTGTAGTCGCCTCTTACGACAGGCAGGAATACCGCGGGCCTATTCTAACCCCCGAACCCGCAGGGGCTTTCGAAATGTGGTGCTACAGAAGAATGCTGAAGATTAGATGGGTAGATCACATAACTAATGAGGAGGTATTGAATAGGATTGGGGAGAAGAGAAGTTTGTGGCACAACTTGACTAGAAGAAGGGATCGGTTGATAGGACATGTTCTGGGGCATCAAGGGATCACCAATTTAGCATTGGAGGGCAGTGTGGTGGGTAAAAATCGTAGAGGGAGACCAAGAGATGAATACACTAAACAGATTCAGAAGGATGTAGGTTTCAGTAGGTACTGGGGGATGAAGAAGCTTGCACAGGATAGAGTAGCATGGAGAGCTGCATCAAACCAGTCTCAAGACTGAAGGCAACAACAACAAGTTATCTGAAGGAGACTTTCTAGTAATTAAAAAAAAAGAAAGAAAGAGAGAGAAAATTTAATGAACGAACGTATTCTAGTTCTGATCAACAACATTTTCTTGTTTAATGCTGTGACAGGATTCCTAAATCAGACCATTTGCTGAAAGTGACGAGTTATATAAGCACATAAAATCTACAAATTCAGATATATTTAGCTCAAATTCGAATCATCATTCACGAAATTTCATGTGGCTAAATCTAACACGTGCAAGCAGATAAGCGCAGATATTTTTCCATCCAGCCTTGCAACTCGTGATCTGCACGATCCTTTCGCGTATTATTACATTCAGCGTCACGTCTGTAAGTTTTAAGCCCTACATACACCCGGAGATAGCAACCCCGAAGATCGGAGTGACTAGTTCTTATAGCGGCTCTTTGTCGCGCCGTCCGCCTAGTTTGATCATATGTTTGCTCTACACTTTTCGAATATGCCCAGTCAGTAGCTGTCATCATCCTTACATGTGTTCGTCATTCTTATTTAACTTCTAATTCTTTATTACATGCTGGGCACTGAGTTCCGAACTGTATGTGCTTTTTTTCCTTCAAAATATTCGAAAGATTTTATTTCTACTGGATGCATTCTGGAATTCTCTGCCAATAGTATTAGCACTAAGTTGACTGGCTGACTAGTTGTAATATTTTTTCTAAGTAATTCCTCTGACAAACTGAGACATGCTTTTTTTAAAGTACGGGTGCTACCCAGAATTTGCTTCTTGGTCGAACAGCACGTCCATTGCCTTTGTGCTCTTTCCTCACTAAAGATTCGCCCCAGGAGCTGTGGGATCAGGTTTCTGCCTACTGTCTCACTGAATTGAGTAACCCTTTGGCTTTGTCACCAAAAGCTTGCTGAACCTTGCAAACTGCTTCTGCTTCCGTGTCACCAGGAAGAACACACACAATTTTGCAGCCACCCTGTTCCACGGGAGCTTGCCAGGAAAAGGCATATATTCAAACAATTAATGCAATTTGGAAGGCACAGCCATCCGGTATATTCCTGAACAATTGTCTGTCGTTGTTCTATGCTGCACATAGAAATCTGATGGCCGCAAATGAGCTCTAGGTTCAATTCGTAAATTCCACATTACTATCAAGTGACTGTCACTCTCACTGTATCTACAGTTCTCATTCAATAGCTCTACATATACCAAGTTCAAAATATCAGCACTGCACATAAACCAGAACTACGATAAGGTCGGCTGACATAAAAAAATAAAACCAGACAGATACCATTGGTAATCGTTGACATCAGTCTAACGACTGGACTTCTCATGCTTCGCTGAACAAATTTAAGGTATTTTTTGCCGGGTTTAAAACACACCAGCCGAATTACAAATGAGTGAAAATTTTTCATTTTTTTTCACAGAAGACCAACTGCTGACGAAAATCATGAGCAACTGATGTAACACCCACTATATGAGCCCATCCCACGAAATAAGAACTGGGCATGTTGTCAATACTATTATACCAGCATTTTCCCATGACTCTTACCCCGTAGAAGCAGCACCAGCAAAAGCTTGTTACTTGTTTAGCATTATTCTATATCAGTCCCTTAAATTGTATGACAGGACGGAAGGTACAGTAGCGGAGCGTTTTTCTGATAAAGATTATTGTGTGTTGCAGATTTTGATACAGCGTTACACTGTCGTTTCATAATCACAGTTTAAAGAGGCGTTACAGGGTTCTTGGTAATTTCTGAGAGGCTAAAACTTTTTTCCTTCTCCGTCATGTCACTTTTCGCGTTATCGTTATCAAAAATAATTAATGGACCGCACTGTCAGCTAAGATCGGCTCTAGCTACAACAACCGGCCAACAAATCTAAGATGTTTATACAGTCGTTCAGCCGGACTGGAGACAGTGAGAGAGTGTTATCAAGGTCATTTCTGTGATGTAAGGAAATGTGCCTGAAACATCTGTAGCTTACCAATTAGAAACAAGCCGCAAACGTTTGTCATATTGATCAAACTGACTGTACGGCTACGTACTTCATAAATTCACGAGAAACATTAAGCAAACAAAATCGCTTGTGGGGAGAAAATGACAAGGCGCACAGATTCTACGAAATGTCATAACACGAAGAGGAACTACGCAATAAACGACACCACTTGAGGAGTTAGCGATAAGAGAGAACAATGAAACACTCGATATCGAACAAGGTGTTTGTAAAACAATCGGTAACAAGCGGAAAGAAAAACCAATGCTCTGCGTGCTCCGGATCACGATAATTGCTGAAATAAATACTGAAATTCTCGAGACGTTCACGAAAATAAAAAGCCTAACTTATGTATGCTTGACTTTATTTTCGGCAGAGTCGACCCACGTGAAAAAAAAGGAAAAATGTGCACAACTGAGAAGGTCCAAAGAAGAGCGGCAAGATTCGTGACTGGTACATTTAGCCATCGCGAGAGCGCTACAAATCTCATAGAAAGTTTGAAGTGGGACAAACTTTCGGATAGACGACGCGCTGAACAGAAGGGGCTGCTCACTACATTCCGAAATCCAATCTTCACCGAGGATGTAGAGCATATATTATTACCACCAACTTTCAAATCGCGCAATGATCATCATTCAAAGATAAGGGAAAAAAAGAGCTCGTAGTGAGGCGTTCAGACAGTCGTTTTTCCCTCGCGCGATCCGTGAGTGGAACAGAGGGGGGGAGGGGGGGGATATGACTTTGGCGCCAATTGTGCCCTCCGCCACACACCGCTTGGTGGCTAGCGGAGTATATACATGTAGATGTAGAACAATTAAAGCAAAGGGTCCCTATGCCGTCCCCCCCCCCCCCCTCCTCCTGGCTAGCTCTCCGCCAGCACTCCGTATCTGCGAACTGTACACAGTGTTCACTGTGATAAGGCCGCCTTGTCCGCAGACATAGCCATCACTAATCGTCCCACTCCCTGTATTCACATATCAGCACCTGCGTTAACGAGATGTTTGTATCACAAACAATCCTGTCTTTTGTCATAAGACAAATTTAACATAGTTTTACGAGGGGGATCTCTTATAACCTTTCTTTGGCAGGCGTTGCCTCTGGGTGCGCTTCTAAACTCAAAAATACTGAAGGATTATGTATTCAGAAATTTGTTTTGCAAAAACACCTTGCTCATAGTACGTACTTCCAACAAATAAAAAAAAGACTGACAGTGATTAGAATAATCATTACAAAAGAAAAAGGGAGTGAATCAAGACACAAATGTCTGCCTGACCCTAGTAGGTTTAAATATGTTGTGATGGATACCACATAGACACACTGCTGATAAACGTTCCAGAGGACAAATGAACACTTTATTTGTTGAATCACACTCACAGTCACTTAGATTTCGGACGAAAAAAAATAAATGCTGGCATATAAGAATAGTATACAGATAGAGCCCAATTCTCAAAGTCAAGTCATCGAGTTAAGATAGCAAATTGCATATTTTGCGTTTTTGGTAATGTGGAGATACGTCCTCTTAATTCAAGAGGTAAGAAACTTATCCTAACGCCTAGTCGGGTTCCTGGAGCAAACTGGGATAACAGCATCTCTAATGACAATGAAGTCTAAACTCATCAGATACATCTTGGGTCTGCTGTTTAAACAACGAAACTTCGAACTTATTTTAATTACTGCTACGATCTTTAGCACAGCACATATGGTGTTATGAACTTCAAATCTTACCAACCATGTAAGCAGTAAAGGTTATATCTCTGAAGAAATGTGTCCCGTTTATGAGTAAAGACTTCGACTTACATAAAAAAGGCGCGCAATCAGTAGCCACTTTCAACTATGGAGAAGATGCGGTAACCGTTTCAGCTGTACTCAAGAACTCTTATGGCTATAGGGTGTGTAGTCTTGGGAAGTCCTATTGCGTTAGTGGAGAACCGCGTTCCTGCCCCGCGTGCAGTTATGTGAGTGACCTGTTAGAAAGTTGACAGACAAACCACAAGTGACTGTGTCCGATTTACAGCAAAATTAAGATACCACGATTTGTAAACTCCCTTAAAGCTAAGTATGTAATGCGCGGAGTCCCTGTGAACACTGCTAGATTAACTAAAAATAAATAAATAAAATGTGATACTAATTCGTTAAAGACTATTTTCTTTTGTTCGAATTTTAACGCATCGTTTCAAACCGAGTTTAGCTAGTTAAAAATTTTATTAGGCGATACGCATACGAATTGTTTTGAAATCTGATACAGGATCCCTCAGTAGGCACACAATCGAGTTCCCGGGGCTGATTTCAACTGACAATGCTAGTCTGGGTTAGCCAAATAGCGATAAACTTTTCAAGACTCTCGCTCCCATCCTTCATATGCTCACTCGAAAGCATAGCACACATTTTATGGAGCTAGCATTTCTTGATGGCAAGAGGCTCCAGTCACAGCCCGAACTGAGACAAGCTGTCTAGGAAAACGTCCTAAACAACTCCCGCTTCCGAAACAAACACTTGCTGGGTAGTATATACTTAAGCAAATTAAAAAAAAACGATATCATAATCTGAAATAATTGAGCTTGTTCATAGTCTTCAAACTCGTAATATAAAAGCGTTGAAATTTTTTAGTGTTAAGGTAGATGCAAGTATTTTTCGTTTAAGGTCAGTGTTAACAAAAACTGTGCAAGCTTATCCTTTGATACGTGAAAATGTCTCCATTACAAACATCAAATGTAAGCAACTCACTATCCACTAGGTGGGCACTCGTATTTATTGACGCACTGTCCAAGACTCGTTAACTGATGTTATTAGAAATTTCTAACTAGAAATGTACCGTAAGTATAAAAAAGGATTGCGACTATTTCGAGTCGATCATGCTTCATAAACAGGTAAAATTTGATTTCTACCGCAAACGTCTTTGTGTGGTACGTTTGCCTATGCACTTGGATCCAGCAACCTACAAAATACTACCAAGTGAGATTGTTCTTACTGTGCATAATTTTTACGTCCAATTTTTAACAACTGGAATTTCTGTTAGAAAGATCCCTGTTTCAGAATTAGATACCATAGTTGCTCCTAAAACAATGTGCGTTAGCTCTAAAGCAGTGAGGCCTTGCCATCCCGTATGCACGTGTTTACGAGTTTCTAACCACTGAAAAATTACATATTCTATCGGTTCTTGAATTCAATGTGGACATCAATTTACAAATCTTGTCTCTCCCGCCACTATTCTGCTGCGGCACTGCTGTCAGTCGGAAGCAGTGTTGCCAAGCGTACTAATTTTACTAGACTTGAGTGACGTGTCATTCATGAACACCTCTGACGTTTCCTACAAATAACGTCCGTCCCACTGTGTGCACGAGGCGAAGTGGTTGCCAGTTTATTTAGAAGCCTTACATATGCGACGCATGGGACGAGGTCATCTTGCAACATTGCGCCGCTATCCACCGCTTGTGCTGTTTCTCGTAAGGGCCGACGGGAGGCAGCACTTCCTTGCAGTACTACCAAACAAGCAGAAAACTAATGGTTGGTACCACCTCCATTCGCGGCTTCGTAATGCATTAAATATCACTTTACTCACTGCGACGCAACTGACAAATCTGGCGCTATTAAAAGGCGTAATACGAGAGGGAATCAAAATACTCACACACACACACTTTTTTTATATAAATACGGTTTCTTTGCTCAAAGAGAACTTTAAACTCATCAAGGAAATAAAAGTACACCTCTTCAGAATTAAAATGAATATTGTATTCCGTTTTTTTTTTATTTTGTACAACTTAGGTATAAATATGTGCTCTTCTGTATGAAACAAAAATTGTATTTTTCTTTTTACTTATCAGGTCCTCGAAAATGGGACGTTAACTATACTCCATAAAATTTGCCGCTTGTGTAAGATTTTTTTTTTAAGCGCTATATATGTTCCTACGTATTCGAACTAGACAGCTCTATCAAATATAATTGAGTCGTATAATTTACATAATCTTGCAATTAAACTTTAATTTTATTTGTCACCGCTTTGAGTTTCTACTTTTCACTAAATTAGGGAAGAAACGATCTAACTTCCTACAATTTAACTAGCCACAGCACCAGTCCGAAAGTATAAAACCGTGACATACTGTTCTGTCATAAGTGATAGCAAACAGTATACCTGTCAACTTTATATTGAAAGCTGGTCTTACGTTCCCCAGTTAACAGAGGAGTTTCCCAAATTATGTTCTCAGTGAGTGACATTTGCTGAATATCTTTACTGATACTAATAAACATATTTCTGTACTTTGCAGATAAAACTAAATTTACCTATTTCGTGATACGAAGGTCATAATATAAGCAGTAAGTGTCTCGCTCATATCGGAGGCTCATACTTTATCAGTAACAAATGAGTCGCACATGTAAATGACAAATTGGGACAATGTACCAAAAAGGTGCGAATTGCGTACTCAAGTACCGGGCTATACGAAGCGTGACACTATAGACAGATGAAACTTCACTGTCCTCATTTCCTACTACGTTTTTAAAATGTTTCAAATTTTGATAGGAAAATTATGCATATTACTAAAATAACGTTTCGATGTGAAACAATAACTCAAATTACACAGTAATAATTTGACTTCAATTTCTTAATGAAACAGGAACACTTATGAAATCAACTTACCAGTGCAAAGAAATTCGTGTGGCAGTCCTCCAAACTTGCGCCGTTTGTTTGATGATTCAAATGCGTCATGATTTCTCCATCGTTTTATATTTCGTTTAAATCACCAACCACACGGATAGCCCACTCAGAACCACATAAAATCTGATAATATACACGTACCGTCTGAAGGGTTTTTACGTTCCAATGGCGACTGTAAAATGGCGGATGGGAAACAACAAGCGCAGAGACTCTGTGATTTCTATTGGCTTGTTATGGTCACATGGTATACATGTAACTGTATCATGGCAGCGCTCGCGAGGCATGGGCTGATGAAAGGGGATGAAATTAAATATAGCTTTGGAAATGTGATGTGTATGGTAGGTAGTAATATTTACGTATGGTTATTGAGAGATATGTAATACATTTACCGAGTGAAAACTATGTGGTAGCCCCTTTGTAATCTATGTCCGAGACATGTTGAAAGAATTGTGTATGTAAACAAACTGTTTTGCTTTTAGTTTACAGCTAGCAAAAAGCTTCTGGCCTCCAAAAATAAGAAGAAAGAGGGGCCTAGAGCTAGAACAATTGAATCGACAGGGGAATCTCTTGCTTCACGAGGGTACTCATTGACACACGATGAATATTTATCATCTCGTTACAGATAGAGCAGTTTGATGATGTCTATCGAATGACTTTATCTTTAGGTTCGTGCGGCCACAGAAACAGTACATCCCAGAAGGTGACATTAAGAAAAAAATTGACGATATCTGTGAGTCAGTATGGCAAGATAAGAAACAAATCTTGAAACACAGCAATCCAATAGCAGATTCAGAATTTAAGTTCAGCTTGTTGGCAAAATGCTACCAAGAATTCCAACACGGAGTGCCAAATTCACTCTTGCATACAATAGAGTCACTTGGTAAGTAACTAATTATGTAAAAAAAAAAAAAAAAGAACTGTAATAGAATTTATTGAGGCCTGCTTCTGCAAAGTTTTATGTTCCTTAACATCAAGTTGCAAAACTAAGATTGCACATTTTTGTGATTGAAAGGGGGTCTTTCTAAAACATTGAGAAATGAAACAGTCATGTTTTCCAGTAATGTTAGTTTTAGAGCTTTTATAAGCCTATTATACACTGTTAGTAAATGAGATTTTGTATGTTTGCAGATGATGTAATAAATTTCTATGAAACACCTGTAGATGTGACTATTCCATTTGATACGTTGAAAAAGGTGGAGCTGCCAGAGAATCTTCATATTCAGTATGAATATCACAGATTTCACCCAGGTGATCAGCATTTATACAACTATTCTGACTTTGTTACTGAATGCAGGTTATGTATGGACTAAGAACTGAATTTCAATTTTTGGAAAATATTCTTTACTGAAATACTTGTATTATAATGAGAGAATTAGTTAACAAAGAGGTTTGTATGGAGCACAGAAAATGTTCTGAAGTGAATATATGTACAGCTTTATTCAGTTTTGTAAATACAAATATCCCCAAGCAGTTTCTTTGCTATAAGCACTCCATAACTGCACATGAGTTAGCCTAAATGTTAGAAGTAGCCTACCATCTGTGGGGAAAGTGGTGCATAGACTGCTTGTGTGGGAAAATTGTGGTGAGATAATGTCAGCAAGAATGGGGCATATGAAGCATCGACAAATTTATTACTATGTGGTCAGGTCCTGGATTTCCTATTCCCAGCATGATAGTTTTCAAATATTGTGTTCTCATCACAAATCAAAAAGTTTTGTTTCTGCAATTTAGTTTTCTTAGTTGTTCTTGCTCACTTATATGATATTTCAATATACACTATGCGCAAAAAAGTGTAGCAGTGAGGAGAGGGGAGGAAACAGAGTGGAATTTCATCGCTTGAGAGAATATGTAATGAAATTTCAGTTACTATCAAAGATGAGTCAAATTTACAAAGAACTTTGCAGTATGAGCACTTCTCTGGCCTGGGTATATGCACTGATTTAGTTGGGAAGGTTATCATAAAGATGTTGCATACTCTTCTGAAGGCAAGTTGGCGTACAACTGTTTAAATGAGCCTTGATATTGAGGATAATGGCACTGGGATGAAGTTGTACTGGAGATAGAGCTGAGGATCTTGCTGGCCATAATATTACCTCAACATTATGCAGATATTATGGTATATTGATAATTTTTACTTATGGACCGACTGACAGCAACTGAATAAAACACAATTTTAGTGCCACACTAAAATTGTGTTTTTTTCAGTTGCTGTCAGATGGTCCATAAGTGAAAATTATCAATATACCGTAATATTACACGCAACTGAGGAAGACAGGACTACAAAAGTTGAAGATATCATGCAGATACTTCACAGAAACCTGTGGTTTTGGTGGACAAGCATTGTTGTGTTGAGAAACAACGGTGAGATGCAATCCAGGAGAACACAGGATGTCATTGACCTACTGATGTGCTGTCAAGATTTCCTTCACTCCCTACCAGCCATTATCTGAAGTCTACCAGTGGCTCTTCGCACTTATGATGCTGGTAGTAACCCTATTGTGCCTCTCCAAAACATTATAAGAATGAGACCTGTCAGGTCACCTCCATACTTCCCGGTGACATTCAACTGGGGTAGTGCAGAAACACAATTTATCACTGAACATAAGATGGTACAGTTCATCAGCAGTTTTTGCTTCCTGGTCTTTACATGACTCCAAACACAGCCCTTTGTTTTGAGCTGTTATGTTAACAGCATCTTATGCGTGGGCAGTAATTCCCTAGTCCAGCTGCTGATACTCTGCAGCTAATGGTGGGCCATGACATAGAATGTTGCAGGGCGTCAGTTACTTGTTCTCATACACTGAGCGAGGTGCCTCAGTGGTTAGCACGTGGTTCGGGAGGACAATGCTTCAAATCTGTGTCTGGCAAACCAGATTTAGGCTTTCCATTATTTCCCTAAATTGCTTTATGCAAATGC
The DNA here is from genome assembly GCF_023864275.1 of Schistocerca cancellata. Classification (NCBI taxonomy): domain Eukaryota; kingdom Metazoa; phylum Arthropoda; class Insecta; order Orthoptera; family Acrididae; genus Schistocerca; species Schistocerca cancellata. The sequence goes on from NC_064626.1 coordinate 156,494,757, forward strand.
TTAGATAGTTCCATTGAAAACGTCCAGTTTCCTTCCCCATCCATGAAACATTCTGAGTGTGTGGTTTGTCTTTAATAATGGGATTTTAAAATCTAATCTCCCTCCCTCCTTGGGATGACAGGTGCACAAGTGAAGGCATTAACACTTGCTTTTTGCACAATATTGCGATCCTCTCTTGAGGTGGATTAGATGCAGTCGATGGGAACCTAGTTGTCAAATGTGCTTTTTTTTCATGTTCCCATGCATTCTAACATCAGCTCACTGTCATGTCCTAATTCCCCACAGATATGAGAAAGATGTATGAGACAGGCGAAGTACCCTCAGACTTCAAGAAGAATATAATAATTCCAATCCCAAAGAAAGCAGGTGTTGACAGATGTGAAAATTACCGAACTATCAGTTTAATAAGTCACAGCTGCAAAATACTAACACAAATTCTTTACAGACGAATGGAAAAACTGGTAGAAGCCAACATCGGGGAAGATCAGTTTGGATTCCGTAGAAATATTGGAACACGTAAGGCAATACTGACCTTACAACTTATCTTAGAAGAAAGATTAAGGAAAGGCATTTGTAGACTTAGAGAAAGCTTTTGACAATGTAGACTGGAAAACTCTCTTTCAAATTGTGAAGGTGGCAGGGGTAAAATACAGGGAGCGAAAGGCTATTTACAATTTGTGCAGAAGCCAGATGGCAGTTATAAAGAGTCGAGGGGCATGAAAGGGAAGCAGTGGTTGGGAAGGGAGTGAGACAGGGTTGTAGCCTCTCCCCAATGTTATTCAATCTGTATATTGAGCAAGCAGTAAGGGAAACAAAAGAAAAATTCGGAGTAGGTATTAAAATCCATGGAGAAGAAATAAAAACTTTGAGGTTCGCTGATGACATTGTAATTCTGTCAGAGACAGCAATGGACTTCGAAGAGCAGTTGAACGGAATGGACAGTGTCTTGAAAGAAGGATATAAGATGAACATCAACAAAAGCAAAAGGAGGATAATGGAATGTAGTCGAATTAAGTCAAGAGATGCTGAGGGAATTAGATTAGGAAATGAGACACTTAAAGTAGTAAAGGAGTTTTGCTATTTGGGGAGCAAAATAACTGATGGTCAAAGTAGAGAGGATATAAAATGTAGACTGGCAATGGCAAGGAAAGTGTTTCTGAAGAAGAGAAATTTGTTAACATCGAGTATAGATTTAAGTGTCAGGAAGTCGTTTCTGAAAGTATTTGTATGGAGTGTAGCCATGTATGGAAGTGAAACATGGACGATAAATAGTTTGGACAGGAAGAGAATAGAAACTTTCGAAATGTGGTGCTACAGAAGAATGCTGAAGATTAGATGTGTAGATCACATAACTAATGAGGAGGTACTGAATAGGATTGGGGAGAAGAGGAGTTTGTGGCACAACTTGATGAGAAGAAGGGACCGGTTGGTAGGACACGTTCTGAGGCATCAAGGGATCACAAATTTAGCATTGGAGGGCAGTGTGGAGGGTAAAAATCGTAGAGGGAGACCAAGAGATGAATACACTAAACAGATTCAGAAGGATGTAGGTTGCAGTAGGTACTGGGAGATGAAGAAGCTTGCACAGGATAGAGTAGCATGGAGAGCTGCATCAAACCAGTCTCAGGACTGAAGACCACAACAACAACAACAACAACAACAACAATGGATATTGCACACCCATCCGGCCAAATGTAGATTTCCACAGTGACGCCATTCAAACTGTGTGAAATACTAGTATGCGGCCTCTTATAAATCGCATCAGGCCAGATAACAGCACTAAACATGAACAACACTCATGCACTCTGGTGTCCGTACTACGTACCACATACAACTGCCGATCTAATTGTTTAAATTCATTTAACTACCTGCTGATGGTGTGTGTGTGTGTGTGTGTGTGTGTGTGTTTTGTCAGGCAGTGTGTTTAGATTTACTAGCTTAGCAAGTGACTATCACAGATTGGTTCCTGGGTGCTCACTGAACAAGGGTTATACACTTGTACTGATTGGAATTTGACTTGCACTCCCCCCCACCACACACACACACACACACACACACACACACACACACACACACACACACACATATTCTCTGTCCGAGTAGTTTGTTACCATTAATCTCATTTACAAGAACTTGGTTAGTGCAAATGATCTGTGTCACAGTTTCGTTAGGATGTGTGTTCAGAATTGTTTAGCACTTTAAGCAATAGTGCATATTCACATTGTGCCTTTATACTCCACAAAATTGTGTAATATTGTAGTGTAATTTGGTTTCTTGCCATTTCAAAGATTCTCCAGAATGACAATTGTTTGTAGAGATAGGTATGATTCTGTGTTTACCACCACTTTCAATTATCTGATCCTCTTCAGTACCATAAAATTATTTACAGAAGCCTACATGAAGATAATCAGATGATCAAAACCAGTAGTAAATAAATACTTTTTTGTCAGTAGCTCTTGACAGTATTGGAATATCTCTCACTTCAAATATTTATGAGGTATGAGATACCACCTGCACAAAATATGCTATTCTGGTCATTGTGTGATGCACTTGTGGAAGATAATTATGTATTTTTCTTCTCTTGTTAGAACTTAATGCTCTTAGCAAGACAAAAATATTTGCAGTAGTTGCTGACATTCTTTATGAGTCATAACTAGAGTTAATAGTGGTTTGTAAAAATGTATGGTAATATGAGATATAATGGAAAGATTGGCCAAGTTGAGAGTAAAGCAAATGGGATGCTTGGGTTTATTGACAGGTTAATTGAAAATGGAATTTATTTGAAAAAGAAATTTCTTATGAGACACTTGTTGCCTATAATGGAATACTGCTCAAGTGAGTGGAATTAATATCAGGTTGAAGTTTCATGGAACTTTGGAAAGCACTGAAAATTCTCATATGGCCAGTTTTGAGGGAAAACAGCTATCGGATTGCAGAAACCTACTTGGAAAATTCCAAAATCTAATTTTCAGGACAAAATTTATAAATATTTGTTGATTGTCTGCATATGACTTGCGTAAAGATTTTAGAACTGCTACGAACCTACGAATTCTATTTGGAGTGAATTCAAGATGGAGACCAATAATAAGTCTTTATAGGTGATATTTTTGAGAAGTGTTCAAATTAATTTGAACCAGGTATTTGCCTGAGCATCGCCTACAAATCTTTCATTTTACTTACCTGTGTGCTGCTCACTGAATCGTCTGTTTGTTGAGTTACAGTGTATCTTTTTTATAGATATTTGTATTATATTTATTTAAATTGAGAATCAGCTGTGAGTCTTTCCAGAAAGTGCAAATAAAATGTTTTGTGCTATTGTCACAACTCTGCATAGATCAGTGACTTAGTGGAACAATCTCATGTAATTCATTCATATAGTGATAATTAATATTCGGAAATATTGTCCAAATTCAAATCTCAAACTACTGCAAATATGAGTAATACTGATATTAGGGTCAGTGATGTTGAAAAACAGCTAACATTATTAAAATGTAACAAATCTCTAGGGTCCGCTAGAATCCAGGTTAGATTCTGTATAGAATTTGCGGTTGAGTTAGGTCCTTTTTTGGATTAAAAGTTATCAACAGTGCTTTGTAAACTGTAAAACCAACCTGCAGATCAGTACCTATGTTATGACAAGGGCCAAGATTTGTAGGTTTTTATGAAATGGATTTCAGCTCTTTATTTTCTTGAAATTGCCTTTTTTTTTAAATTCAGGTAAACTATTTTAGCCTTTTTGGAATAAATGTAGAAAATTTTATTACAACTTTGATACAGTTATTCTCATTCTTTGTGAAAAATAAAACAATTAGATATTCCTTATATCAGTACTCGAAAAAAGCATAAAAATTTGAGATGTTTACCCTTCCTATAATTATTTTCTCTGTTTTATAATATTTAAAGATGACTTTTACTGAATACTTATTTTGTGTGTCACTTTCAGAAAAACACACACTTGAGACCACAGTAACTAATAAGAAATTTTATCTTTCATTCTGATATTGTTATACACAATTAACCTCATTTCTAAGTTTTGTAAAGTGAAACATTGTCTCTCAGTACATTTTTATAGACTGAAAAAGATCTCTCCACAGCACTAGATGTCAGTGGTGCATATTCCATCATCATAATGGCTCATGGTCCCCAACACACTCCACCTTCAAACTCTCCACCTCGTCCCCCTGTAATGGCGAACACTTTCTGCATGTCCAGGATTCCTCAGAATAATAGTCCTTAGTTTAGTGGAACATGCTGTACCCATTGAATGAGATATTTCCTCCAGATACTTTTGCACCTTAGAGATCACATTATAGCATCTTTCAGTGGCAGAGATGCGGAATCCAGGCATTGAATTTCAACAGACAGATGTTGAATGTGAGCTTTTAAAAATGACAAGGATGCAACATTTTTGCTATTCTTAAGGGCTCTCGTGGGTTTTTCAGTAAAAGCTGATTCACTACTGTAATAAGTCTTTGACTGGTAGTGTTCGTCATTGTATAACACTGCCAAGACCCAGGTGTGCCAGTGTGTAAGTAGGGATTCAGATGGGTGGTAGACTGTGTGGAGCTATTAGCTTAAATAACTGAATGCAGTTAGGAGCTTTGAGAAATACTTTGTTAACAGAGGGAATGGTACTATTAACATCAGGAAAATTATATCTCATTTCCTGTGCTAGGTGGTGCATGTTGTGGGCAAGGCAGGAGCAATGGGATAGAATTCTTTCTATGACAGTATTTTTTCATTGTTGTTCCCACTTTATTATAAGCAGCTCAGTCTGTCACAGCAAAAAATTCTCATTCCTATTATCTCCTGGCCGTAGGATGTCTACGGCATCCCTGACAATGCACACTACAATACTGTGATTCATATTCTCCAGTTCTTTACATCAGAGTAGAGGGGCTTTACTCGTGCCGTGGAGTCTTATTTCCCCGCCATGACAGTAGCTATAAATCTGCCACATCTGTCATTGGTCTTGTTGACTGAAAACCTAATATAGTGGTCACCAGTGCCTGTTTTAACACTGGTAATAGCCTTTTCACACACTTGTTCGAAATAATAATTGCACAATTTTCATTCATCTGGTGTACTGTGGCCAGTGATACTAACCATGAAGCCTTTAAAAGAAGGATTCTTTAGCACATTCTTTGGCATGTCAGCGTATACTAAAGCCTCACACAAGTCTGGATTAATACTTCTGTACATTCCACTACTTGTCATAGAGGAAATTATTGGTTGAATCTATTGTCTGTTATTCCTTGTGACACTCATAACATGAGCTGCACAACCTTCATATTGAAATAATTGACATTTTTTGTGGCTTACCAAAAATTAAAACAAACAACACTAAGAATATGGCAGTAACTAAAAAATAAGAATGTGAACATGTAAAATGTCAACTTCAATAGTATACGCACATCAGTAAACTAAATTTCAATTTAAAAAATCCAAGTAAAGAAGACCAGGAAGAAGATTGGTAGGTAAAATGAATGATAAATATCACCTTAAAATGGTTAAAACTAACACTTACTATCTTAGCTTCTAAAAGTCCTGTGTCCTAATTGATGTTCATGACATGCTCTACACATTATTAACTAATGACAAATGTAATGTGGTGGGTTAAATCATTTTAAACCTTATCCGTGAAGATGGTCCATGACTGAAACCAGTTATCATTGGGTTTATAATAAAAGCAAATGTTGGTCAACCATGCATTTTATACAAAAATAGATTCAGATACCACGGATTTTTTCCTTTGATATACGTCTTCATTGTTAGACAGCATTGAAGTAGGAGCTGGTTTGTCCCAATGCAGTGCTATGAGGACATCTTCTCAAAACCACAATTTGGAAACAGTGCATCACATACCATATTTATTTATGTGCAGGATATATTTCTTATATAACTTCCAAACTACAAAAATAGTAGACTTAAGTGTCACTGGTGCAGCAGTGTGCTGACACTTTATTGAGTTATAAAGATAAGCAACATTGTGCCATGCACATTCTTGATTTCAGTGCAGTGTATAAGTATATGTATTGCATAGTTTCTTAAAATGTGGAAATTCACATTCATTATCATTTTGAACAGTTTCTGCTAGTTGGTGTATCTTTCTTTGGTTGTAATGAGGATCTCACATTTATTTACATTAAATTTCATTCCATATTCTCTCACAGTTTCTTCCAAGCATCCAGCTGTTCTTTGAATCTTCTCCTCCCTGTTCCTCCAAATCATCAAGTCATCCATGAACACCATTGCTTTCAGAATGAGATTTTCACTCTGCAGCCGAGTGTGCGCTGATATGAAACTTCCTGGCAGATTAAAACTGTGTGCCCGACCGAGACTCGAACTCGGGACCTTTGCCTTTCGCGGGCAAGTGCTCTACCATCTGAGCTACCGAAGCACGACTCACGCCCGGTACTCACAGCTTTACTTCTGCCAGTACCTTGTCTCCTACCTTCCAAACTTTACAGAAGCTCTCCTGCGAACCTTGCAGAACTAGCACTCCTGAAAGAAAGGATATTGCGGAGACATGGCTTAGCCACAGCCTTGGGGGATGTTTCCAGAATGAGATTTCCACTCTGCAGTGGAATGTGCGCTGATATGAAACTTCTTGGCAGATTAAAATTGTGTGCCCGACCGAGACTCGAACTCGGGACCTTTGCCTTCCGCGGGCAAGTGCTCTACCATCTGAGCTACCGAAGCACGACTCACGCCCGGTACTCACAGCTTTACTTCTGCCAGTACTTCGTCTCCTACCTCCCAAACTTTACAGAAGCTCTCCTGCGAACCTTGCAGAACTAGCACTCCTGAAAGAAAGGATATTGCGGAGACATGGCTTAGCCACAGCCTGGGGGATGTTTCCAGAATGAGATTTTCACTCTGCAAGCGGAGTGTGCGCTGATATGAAACATCCTGGCAGATTAAAACTGTGTGCCCGACCGAGACTCGAACTCGGGACCTTTGCAAAGGTCCCAAGTTCGAGTCTCGGTTGGGCACACAGTTTTAATCTGCCAGGAAGTTTCACCATTGCTTTCATCTAGCCTTTTCCATCTATGTTAGTCTTTATCTTGACAAGGCCACAATGAAAGGGAGAGGTGACAATGCACTTCCCTGTTTCACATGCTGTGTTTGCTGGTTCTTTCATTTCCCACTTTCACACAACTCAGACTTACACTGTGCATCTTTTCCAGTCTTCTTGTTGTTTCTTTTTCCACTCTCTTCTTTTGTAGTGCTTCCCAGGCCTTTCTTCTACAGACACTGTCAAATGCCTTTTCCATACCGAGAAAGGCTATCACGAGGTATTCCTAAAATTCATAATGGTGCTGCTAGAGCAGTCTCAACGCAAACATGAAGTCAACAGTTCACCTCCCAGGTCTGAAGCCATTTGTTCCTCTTTTAACTTGTTGTTGATGCTTTTTCAGATTCTGCTTTCCAGTATGTTTTCGTGTACATTGGCACAGTGTGGTATCAGTGTGACTCCCCTGTAGTTTCCACAATCCTTCCTACTCCCTTTCTTGAATATAGGGATAATAGTGCCATCTTCCAATCTTCTGAAGTCCACCACCACCCCCCCCCCCCCCCCTCCCCGCTTCAATATTTCGACACTTACTTCGTCATCCCTGGTGCATTTCATGCTATCCAGTGCCATTTCCATTTATTCCACTGTCAATACAAAAGCCAGTAACCAACCTTATAATTCATAATAGCCAGATCAGTAATCATCAGCCTGGTGCGCCATGTTCAAAACAAAAGTAATCAGGTTGTATCTTCCATCAAAACAGTCATTAGATTCAGTGACTCTCATTGGCTACCACATATTATCACCGGATTGGCTACAAAAATTATAATGAATTGCTAACACTAGCATGACTGGAAAAGCTTCAGTACACTACAAGTACACTTGAGCCCACATTTTCCAATTTGGCCAGCTCACATCCATATTTGTCAGCTTTCGACCTAACCTATAGTATAGGCTATGTTACAGGTCAGTCTGTCACCACAGCCTGTATTCCAAAAAATAATATAGACACAAAAAAATTGTCATTGATATTGATCTGTTCTCTTTCTGTTTGCACACGTCTGATGTCACATGCAGCAACACCATTATATCACAGGGTAAAGCAGACATCCTTTGTGGTAGGTTAAGTTGATGTCCCTCTCCCCAGTGGACATCTGTCTGTGGCCATAAGAAGTAAGGTAAAACAGATCCGACCATCCAACCTCCCAGGAGTGAACTAAACAAGAAAAATCTGGAGCTTTCTCAATTCTGTCAGAACTACTGCACCATCTCCAACAATATCAAACAAATTGGGACTTAAAACAGATAGTGACCAGTGCAACTGCAGAACGTCAGAACAAACACTAGAGCACATTTTGCATGACTGCCCAAAAAGTAAATTCATCATTATCTGAAAAGACTTCGTAAATGCAGCACCTTTAGCAATTAATTGGTTGGAGTCTTTGGATATCCAAGTATAATAAAAAATGGATATCTGAACTTATTTTAGCTACTGCCTGTTCTCCAGCTTTCATTATTACTTAGACATACATACTTACATAAAAAGGGTGACTACAGTTTTAAAGTTCCAGTTACAAAATGGTGTTAAAAAATGAAAAAAAAAACAGAAAAAATGCTGGTCAGAATGAAGTCAAATTTGAATTGAATATATTCAGAGAAGGGTGAGATGTTATGGAAACAAAAAAAATTAATGAAAATTTTCTCACCAGATGGTGCTGTAAGCATTGTAACGTAAGTGGGTTCAGCTATAAATAACAGATGAATCGTAATACAACAGTTATGAGTAAGTTGCACATTAAACTAACAATCCTGTGCAGTGTGCATACCCAGACAAGTTTGACATTCGACAGTTGTGGCAATGTTATTTAAGTAAGCCCAACCACCACTACAAGGTCATATCAAATCAGATGGGAAAAATCAGTTTTCAACTGTCCTGAGGCCAAAAACTGCATTAAAAACAACAACATCAGTTTTTAATTGTTCTGAGGGCAAAAACCGAATAAGAAGCCGCAATGAAAAAGTTATGTGGATGGCCACGCTGTAGGGAAATGGTGACTTATAGTTCTAGCAATTCCAAAATGCCTCTGCAGCAGTTATTGCACTGTCTTGTGCAATGTGTGGAGGTGCACTATCTTGCATAAAAATAATCCTACCCACACATCCACACTGTTGAGCTGGAATGACATTGGTGCACATAAGACTCTTAATACCATTTATCAATGAAGATACCGGTAACAAGGACCCACCTCCTCAAAAAAATGTGGTGCCACAATAAACAATGGTATCAACACACACCACACAGTTATCTTTGTGGAATGAAGCACCAGCTGATATCCAAGCAGATTTTCAGCTGCCCATATTTTGCAATTCTGTGTATTATGACATGTCCTTGGAGGTGGAAATGGGTTTTGTCTGTGAAGAGAAAGTTCCATGGCCATTCTGTTATTATCCACTTCCCTGCAAGCAAGAAATTCTAGAGCAGATGTGTGTCTTACTGGTAGCAACTCCTGAATATGTATAATTTTGTATGGATAGCAATGCAGGATGTTTCTTAGTATTTTATGCACCATAGTTACAGGTATGTTCAAAGTTCGGGCAATTCCCTGTGCACGGCACCTTTGCACACCACCGCTTGACCTCTCTTGCAATGCTGTGACCACATTTTCTACTGATGCCAGATAAATTGTTTTCATCCCTATGTCACATGTTGTACTTGTCTTTTTTAATTTTGTAATTATTTTCTCCAGACTCTTGGCAGACATTGAACCAATGCCTTTTTTTTTTAACCTTGAGTGTTGGGAACTTCTGCAGAGCTGCTGGCACACAGTCACTGTAGCTACTGGCACACAATCACTGTTTTTTTTTAAAAAAGAGTTTTACTAGTAGTATCCAATCTGGCATTGAGACAGTTGTGCTGAGTGTCTCAGGCTCAAATTAAGGAACAGTCATGTATCCCACATCTTTTATTTTCCATATTGTACCACTTAAAATTTTCATTAAAGTAATTTTTTTTCCATAACATTTGCCCCTTCTTTGATGATATTTCATTCAAATTCAACCTCATTCTCATCATTATTTTAGTTACAATCACCCTGCATACGGCTGTATCTGCTTGTCCTATTCACATCATTTTATCTTACCTTATATCATCTTAATACTCTGTAGTTGCAAAATATGACTTTGTAAGCTAATTAGATAAGTAAACTTGTTTCATTATGCCATTTGATACAAGTATTATGAGTATAAACCATTTGACAATATTACATGCTTCTCTATGTACTATCATTTTTCGAAAACAGTGTTCTGATGTTTTGAACATTTCAATATAGAAAGGATTTTACTTCTTGGGCAACTCATCCCTTGTTGGTGTTGGTATAGACATACAATTGAAATGAATAAAGTAAATAACCTGCTGTGATGTATATTTCATTCTGTTACACACTCTAAAATGGCAAAAACCTTTTCTTAAATTCTTGAGTACTTTTCTAGTATAATATATATATTCCACTCTGCTTTGTGAGTGTGATGAATATTTCAGGAGAAAGTGACTCTACTGTTGTCATTTATTTCTTACTGACTGTTTAAGACTTATCATTGTTTTCTATAGAAATACTAATAGAAGTATTTCATATCCAATTATTACAAAACTGTTACAATTTGGGAGGGAGATTTTAAGCAGCAACTAACGCAGTAAAAATGAAGCAAGAGGAGGTAATGTGGAGAACAGATGTAGAATCATTGGATAAAATTGAAACAGTGACCTAGAAAAAAATGAATGTCATTGAGTAATATTTTTATGCTGTATAGATTGCTGTTAATATTAATGATTCATGAACTTTCTGTTACAGAAACAGACACCATGTTTGGCGGTGTAAGCGCATTTCCATTAAGTTCAACTATAGTTACTGGGCTCAGATATAAGAAGAAATACAAAGGTCACATTGCTAAACCAAAGTGGATGTGATTATTGGATGAACTATGACTTTTTTTAGTAAAGAGCATTAAATATTAAAACTGCATTATTTGTAAACTGCCAAGTGATGCAATAAATTATTGTTTGTAAATATTTTATACTGTTTTGTGATGTGTATTAACATTTGGAGTTATTGGGGTAAGGGGGCATCTGTAATTACGTGAGGCAATTTCGACATTTTTTCGATTCCACATGCCCACCATGTGAGATTTGGATCGGTCCCTCCCATCCTCCTCCCCCCACCCCTACAACCTCATGTAAGATTTTTCAGAATACATATTTTTAGCGTAAATATGTTAATCTGTGCTTAATTGCATTGTATTTATTTAAAAAACATAATTTGCATAATTATTTTTATCTCAGACTAGTTAAGGCTAGTATTTAGACACAACGTAGACTAGAATCACAGTGAGGAAATAGAACAATAAAATGCTTATGTAAAAGGAACTACAAAAATTCATTAAAGAATATTCATTCTAGTTCAGTCCACGGCGATACATGTGGTCTCGAGAATGACTACTGGAACCAATATGTCCATGTAATTTTCAATAAAATCATCTGCTCCTTCAACCTTGCACTGATTTAGTCACTTTAAACCATTGTCACTTGCGCACAGAAGCTCACTAGAAAGAGAGGTGTTTAGCATACCTTATTGAAGAATTTCAGAGTAGCATGGGCCTTTTGCTCTGCTGCTTCTCTTAGGAGCTGTTCAAGCTCATGCTGAACGTACAGCATCAAATCTTCCTTTTTCGGGAACTTCTGCTTTCCATAACTTTGTAACTTCTTCGTTTCAGCACTTCTTCATTTTGTGGACATGTCGTTTCACGTATGCAACATGATAATCATGCTAACTCATACTGAGTGAGTGACAGTGTTGAGTGAGCCGTTGAGTAATGAAACATTTATGGACGGGACCTGTCCATGCATCACTACCATCCAGCTCATACAGTGCAGCTTTCATTGAGGCTCACATTTGGATGGTCGGTAGCGGCTAAACAATTGAAGAGCTACTGTGCCACTTTGTGGCAGTCACAAACTGTGATGAATATTATTGTGCATGATATAGCCACATTTTAGTGGAGAAACATGTTTTACATAATTTAAGCCAGTTTTTTCAGCAATTTTACACTATTTCTTGTGGAAAGAAAAACTTGTGTGGTATTTCCCAATACCTCACCTCTCCCCCAAGTGAGACTGGGTGAGATTTGGGTCAACTCTATCCCCTCAAAACGCCTCACGTAATTTGTGGATGCCCCTTAAGCTGTAAGTTATTTACTCATATGACAATCCTTATTTAGGTTTTCTGTGATTTCTCTAAACTCCTTCAGGCAAATGCCAAGATGGATCCATTGAAAGGCCACAGCTGATTTCCTTCCACATCCTTTAACCATTCTGATCTCGTGCTCCATCTCAAATGACCTCGGTGTTGATGGGACATTACACTCTAATCTATCTTTCTTTTTTTTAATTAATAATTAGGAGCTGGTTTCAGAATTCAGTTTAATTCTTGCCTACACATAATCAAAAAGTTTGGGAAGTGATATTTTGATTTCACACCCTTGCACATACTTTTCAGTGTTGAGATTTGTGTTGTCTGCATGCGCTGGAAGAGACTAATACTGCCCATCTTAATGAAACATTTTATAATGGTGGTGAAGAATGTCTTTCTTTTATCATCCAAATTGCATTGCAATCTTGCTATAACACTTATGGGTTGGTTTATTTTTCTGAATACCAGTCAAATGGATTTGTTATGTTATACAGTATTTTAGGATGAATTGCAGTTACTTTATTTTAGCATTTTCTGGAGACATTTGTTAACATACTCTTAAACAAGTGAACCCCGGGGGCAAGGGGGGAGCTGCTCCCCACCTTATCCCCTAGCTATCAGGGAGAGGAAAAATAAAGTGGAGTCAGGAGTTTTTCTTTTAATAAAATGATTTTAAAGTCATTATTACACTGGTTATTAAGAGAGTCAGAACTGGAACTCCATGATAGTTACTTGCAGAATTTGTCTTGCAGAATATTAAAAATAATCCATACAACCATGTGTAGCCCCCCACCTACAAACTATCATAAAGTTGCCCTTGGTTCCTTGTGTTTACGACAGTGATGTCCATACGCTAATTCTTTATTTTAATATATCTGGTAGTAAAATTTCCAAAACATGAATTGAATTCTACTCTAATATTTATTATTTAATTAGTTTATTCATAATCAAGATAAAGTAGTTTTCGGTGCTTAAGTTGTGTTCTGTTCTCCTGTATCATCATGCCATAATTTTAATTTTTCTTTTTGATTTAATGTAAGTCAATGTTTTAGTGTAAGGGTTTCATTTATGTGAGGAACTGCACATTACAGACTGAATTTGCACACTGGTGTAATGGACTGGTAATCAGGAGCAGTGTATTTCGAGAACCAATACCACCATACTTGATTAACCGCAGTTAACTGATTCAAAGCACTTACATAAACAAGTCTGTTTCACCAGAAATCTGATGCTACTGAAAAATAATGAAGATAAGATGGGCAGATCTAATGAAGAGGTATTTTTTTAATTGGGGAGAAAAGACTTTTATGGTGCTACTTGACCAAATGAAATGACAGTGTTATAGAACACATACTAAGATAACAAGGAATAGTGAATTTGGTAATGGAGGACAGTTGTGAGGTGGGTGGGGGTAAAATTTGCACAGAAAGGAAGCTCAGGTGGATGTAAGCTACAATAGTTATAACAGAACTGAACAGTTTTGCACAGGATAGACCAGCATGAAGAGGTACATCAGACTGTTAACCACAGAAGCATTACCAAAGGAGGTGATGCTGTGGAAAAATTCATATTTTAGAAATGCCAGGGTAAATCACCAGTTCATTAGATGTGCTTGAATGAATTAGAGCAAAAACCAGAATTGCTCCCTTAATTGTAAGGGAATGGCAAGTTTCTGTGATCATCCTTGGAAAGCTGAGAGCTTGCACTTTTGTTTCAGTAGACATTCCTGTCAACATAATGTTATAATTAATAATAACATAATAATAGTAATATAGGCAGCTTCTTGTTATTGTCATGTTGCATGGATTCAGCCTCATTGTATCCAGTTCTCAAAGTATTCTTCCTTTTTTGAGATCCTATTATCAACACTGTGCACCTACCTCTTACTCAGGAGTTTGATTCCTCATACTTCCTCGCACAGACTCTTAAAAATATTTAATATACTACAAGTTTATTCTATTGTCAGTAACTTGCACCACAATTGAGATGAACAGTTTATAGACTGAACAACAATTGCCAGAAGTATACAAATTGAACTCTTGTGATCTTGTTCAAGAGTTCTTATGTAATTAAATGGGTATTGTGATGCCACTGCATGGGCTCATAAACTGTACACATCCTTCCTTGATGATGTTTCGAGACCTCCATCAGGTTGTCTGGCAGTGGCTGGTAACTGTGCATTGTCACCTGCTGTACTGTTTCCCTAGGTGCACATTGCTGGACTCGTGCGTCACTCTTTACCTCGGAGGAGATTCTGGAACTTGAAGAATAACAAACGTTGTTAACAGTATACAGATGGCCATGGGCCATGAACAGCATCTATGTCTACTCATTAATATAGAAAAAATAACGCACATGTTTTCTATCCTTGCAATGTAAGTTTGTGACAAGCAACTGTCCTTCCCTCTTTCCTGACGAAGCAACTGGGGGTTGCGAAAGCTAGAATTTTGTGTGTATGTTTGTGTGTCTATCAACGTGCCAGCGTTTTCGTTTGGTAAGTCACATCATCTTTGTTTTTACTGTGTAATTAGGAACAAGTAATAAAATTAATGAACCTATGCAAGATTTTGAAAAACTCACTTACTTTCTATAGCATTCACAACACCGGTGTTAATACTCCGATGAGCCAAAACATTATGACCACCTGCTTAATAGTGTCTTCTTCCAGTTTTCAAACACAGGACAACAGAGATTATGCTTGGCATGAATTCTACAAGTCCTTGACATGATTCCAGAAGTACATGGCATGAGATGTCTACCCAAGGGTCAAGAATCACTGAAAATTATGAGATGGTGGTTTACAGGCACACAGCTGGCACCCAGTAAATGTTCCAGTGGGTACAGACTAGACACATTTGCTGGCCAAGACATTAATATGAGTTCACTATAATGCTCCTCAAACCAATGTAACACAATTCTGACCTTGCAACACAGTCACTTCGAGCATGAAGTGATGCTTGTGGTTTGCAAAATTGTTCCTGTAGTTTACTAGTGTCATAATGCCTTCTATAACCATTACAGATCCCATGGAAGCACAATTACATGTACCCCAGAGCATAATTCTGCCCTCACTGGCCTGCATTTGTGGCACAGTGCATATTTACGGCATGTAAGGACCCAACCATTGACATATTGGTGGAAACTCAGTGGTATTGTGCCCACTGCAGTCATAACTGACAATGTCATTGGATCAACACGAAGACACACAGGGGTCGTGTGATGTGGACGTCCATGTTCAAGAATGGCCTTTGAACGGTGTGCTCTGAAACACTTGTGCCTGCACCAGCATTGTACTCTTTTGTCAGATAAGCCACAGATTGCTCCCTATCCAAGATTACACAGTGGGGGATCCTGTGACTACTTTTTGTTATGAGAAGTGGTCATCCAATACAATACAGCCTAATCGTTATTTCACCATCCTTCAATCACTTTCCATAGGTGCTCAAGACTGTAGTACGCCAGCAGGCAACCAGCTTCGCCATCTCAGAGATTCTCATTTCCAGCTGCAGTGCCACAGCAATGTGCCCTTATTTTGTCAAAACTCCTTATATCGGTGGATTTCTGCATTTGTGGCCCGTATTTTCAATATAGTGACTGCTCATTCCTCTCCTCTTTCACCTTCATTCTTTCCTTACTGTATGATGTGCCCACAACACCATCAGGAGACATTCAACATCACAGCGGGCAGTGGTCATAATGTTTTGGCTCATCAGTGTATGTATGATAAATGTAAGTATGTTTGTCTGAATGCACCAGTATTACTCTGCAACACACCCCCACAGCTCCTTGGGAATTATATAGCCCTCCATCTCCCATCCATGAATAAGGTTTCAGTTTGGAGCTACAGTGGTTGGGTTCAAAGATATGGGTATTAAAAGAGGGCATAACACAAATGGACTTCTTATGGGGAGTCAGTGAAGCAGCTAGCAATCAAATGCCAGAGTGGGCAGAGGTTGGTCGCATTGTTACTTTAGAATGCCTGAGAATCTTCCAGAATGTTCAAAAATGTTACAGACTGTTCCAGAAAATTTGAAAATTGTTCTAGGATGTTTGAGAATGTTCAGTTATGCTCTTGTGGTCAGGATATGTTCCAGCTCAAGCAATACTAACATTTAACAGGATGACAAAACATAAAAGAGGAGCAAATCTGGCCAGTGGCAAATTGGAAAGGAGAAAGCAGAAAGAACAATGAAGAAAGGAGCGAGGAGAGTTTTAGCTTCACAACATAGGAGAATGAACAGAGTGAGAGAAGAGTTAATAGATGAAGGGGATGAAATTTGAGAATAGGATAAAAAGTGACACTCAGCCAGCAGAAAGAGAGAAACTGCTGAAGAAAGATTGTGAAATGAAGTAGGTAGGATTTCAATGAGTGAGTTTCATGAAAGATTATCACAAGTGCAGGAACCAAAGATCAGTGTATGAGAAGTACAAATATGAAACAAAAGAGAGTAGAATTTTGTAGGTGAAACATTCTGTTATGATCTCGCTAAAGAGTACAACAAACATGTTGTCATTGGTGAAGTGGATCAAGCATGTCAACTCTGGATTGCCAAGAAATTCAGAACAAAAAACCAGTAATATTTTGTGCAAGAGTAAAAAAATGGATGAGCAGCATTGGAAGTGCCCCCACCAGAATTATTTCATTCATCACTGTAGAAACAATGGAGTCAAAACATTTTCTAGAAAGTGTGAGCACATACAGTGCTTACTTTTAAAGATTATATTAGGTGCTACTTCCATGTTCAGCAAAGAACATAAATTCAATCCTGGTTTTTTTTTTTTTTTTTTTTTTTTCAGTGAAAAGGCAAATTTGTGGTAGAGTGGGATCATTGTTACCATTGAGAAATGAATTGTATAAGTATTTGGAGATGTATTTCATTGGCAACAAACAAATGGAAATCAATCAATGTTGCAGAAAAATAAGTTGATTGAGATGGGAAATTGTTGAAAACTGCAGATGATGTTACATAAGTACAATCAATTGGGCCACATATTCGATACATGCAGGATTAAATGATATCCAATAAGATTAAAGTTGTGATTCAAGCCAACTAAAGATTAGTTGGAGAACATGAACAATTCTGTGGATCTACTAATTCTTGTAATAGCAGTAGATGGTTGCCATTTCAATTTGAAAGAGGTGAACCCACATACTGGTGCAGTAATAAACAGAAAAATTAACTTTGAAGGAATTTTATTCATATCGCATAATCAGACAAGAGATACAATTATGCAACCAATTCCTGTCATTTATTTCAACAGTTTTTAGTTGTACATGGAAGTAGAGGCAGAACAATGCTATTCAACATCAGAATCAAGAGAAATTGCCTACAGAAGTGCACATTCATTTCAGAGACACAATCATGAATTATCATTGGAAGACGTGGTTTTACAATCAACTTACGTAGAAACTGCAGAGAGAGTATTCAGTGAACTACCTGTGAATACAACATTAACTGCATCTTTCCAACTTTGTCAAAGTGATTCATCTGTGTCAATGTTGTTATATGTCAATGAACCATCATATAAGGGATGATCAAAAAGTTTTCATTCAAAGGCCACATAGTTCAGATTCAGTAAATCAATTGGGCACAATTGCTGCGAGAATTGTAGCAATCATCCTATCAATGTACCAGGCTGAAGATACATGTTTCATAAAACACTTGTGTCCTGTTGTGTGAAGAAGTCCATAACTGCCTGCTGCACATCCTCATCTGAATGAAATCGTCGATCCTTCAAGGCGTTTTTCTTAAGGTGAGACAATCACATGGGGAGAGAAAATGACTGTAGCGAGGTTACTAGAATGTCTCCTACTTGAGTTTATATAACATCTGCATTGCAACATTTGTGATGTAGGGATGTGCATTAGCATGAACTTGTGCACCATTGCACAAATGTGGTTTTTGGCAGACATGCTGCCCCCATACTCATTCTTTCTTCTCTGATGGATATCTACTGGTATATGCCCTTTGGTAGTGAAGAAAAGAATAATAGCATTTTAGTCCTGTGTGAATACATTTGAAAATAACATCACCAAAGTTCATGTTTATGCATTTACCGCATGCACATTGGAAAGACATGAATGCCACACTACTCCCATGCCTTCATGTTGGTGCTTGTATACCAACATTGTCATTGCAATATGTAGCATATATACTGCAGCAACTCCTTCAAACAGAAACTTTTTGATTACCCCATTATATTATGCATAAAATGCAAACAAGACAAATCTTTCAATGAAGAAAGCAAGCAACTCCTGTCAAGTGTCACAAAGGACTCTTCAAAAGTGACACATTGGGACAAATGTACACAGTGCATCCAAATAATACCGAGTGCTTCTGTTTCTGAATGCTACTACATGAAATTTGTGGAAAAACATGTTTCTGAGTATAAACTAATGGCAGGTATTTGTACAAGGAAAATTAAGGGCCCAGAGCATGTTTCCTCTTGTATTAAAGTCCAAAGTGTTTGGTGATGTTGTTGTAAGACCTAATTATGTTGATGCTGCTTGTTGTAGAATCCCAGGCTTTCAAGATATCGACAACCCAGAGCTATTAAATGTAGTAGTTGATGATAGTGATGTTGATGAAATAGAGGAAAACACTTGGCCATCACTCCATTATATTGCTCACACCAAGTGCATCTAAAATAAATTGTCCATATTGTGAAGGGTTTGTAACATCCGAAGAAACAAAACAAGCAGATAATATTGACTTTACTTGGCTAGGATATACCAATTTACTGCCTTTGATCTGTGTATCACAAACTTAATGACAATGCTGTGCTTCTTTTAATATATGTTGTTTATATTCTTTACTAGGAAGAAGTGTTAAGTTTGCTTTGTATCGATGTGCCTGATCATTACATTTTCAATTTGTTTTGTTTTTAAAAAAGCCTATAAAACTATTGAGTTTTTTAAATACATCAGAATGGGGTTGCTTTCTCAAGAATCCAGTGAATAGCATAAGGTGAAACTTGCTGCAATTCGAGAACATTGGGCATTAACTGACCATTTGGAAACTGCTTCCAAAAACAAGGTGCAACGTAACTCTCATTGAGGGCATCATTCATTATCTCACTCCTCAGAATCCTTCACTCGTAGAAGCTTAAAGTTAGTTGTCTCCAACACAACATCAAAAAAGTGGAAATTACGATGGAAAGTGGTGCAGGCAAGTGAGTTTTATACAGCAAATGCTCCTGATTCCTAACAATTTACCATTTCACTTTAAAAATTTTCAACACCCGGTGAGCTCATATTATGCCATGACCATAAACAAAGCACAAAGCCCAGATGTGTGTTGAAAAGTGGACTTTAGTCTCTGTTGGTTTTTGCATGGAGAATGTGTGTGGATGGAACTGCTTTACAGTTACATCAGGAAACATAATGGCAAGAAAATAATTACAGTCAGCAATACTAAAAGAGAGAACACTAACAATCCTAACAATGTTCAGATGGCCATGCACTATGGACTGCATCGATGTCTACTCATAAATACAGAAAAAAAAACAAGAAGGGTTTTACAGTGTAAATTTGTGACAAGCAAGGCATTGTAAATCTCAACAGAAGGAAACAACTTAAAACAGTTAGGAACATGAATTAAAATTAATGAACCTATGCAAGATTTTTAAAAGAAGCGTTGACTTCCTGTAGTATTCACATCATTAGTGTTATTATGTATAATAAATGTAAGTATAGTTTCTCCATACACATTGTTATAAATCCATAACACAGCCCTCCAACGCCCATCCATGAATAAGGTTTCTACTTGAAGTACTAGCTCCTAATGATTATCATTTTCCAGTAGTTCTTAACACCGATATGCTTCTTTGTACTTTCACGTACATACAAATCTATCAACTTTTCTTCAATCTGTGAAAGATGTTTTTTCATGATTTTTATGTAGTAGCATTCAGAGATAGAATCACTCAGCATTTTTTGGATGATCTATGTGAGTTTGTCCCAGTGTGTCACCTTTGGAAATTCCTTTGTGACGTTAGACTGGTGTTGCTTGCTTTTTTCATTGAAAGATTTGTCTTGTTCCATATTATGCATAATATAAGGGGGCAATCTAAAAGCTTCTGTTTAAGTCGTTGCTGCAGTGTAAATGCAACATAGTGTGACTCCGATGTTGGTCTACACTGATCAGCCAGAACAGTACGACAATTGACCTACTATCAATATAAACCTGTCCAGGTGATAAGCAGCGTCCGTGGGTGAGGAATTACTGGTAGCCAGATAAACGCACAGTGCATGTAGTATCAGTGAGTGTGCCGTCCTTGTGTAGAATTTGGAAGACGTGCAATTGATTTGACAAGGGTATGTGATGACATTGGGGTAACGGATTTACTTCTAACTTTATACACCTTTATTAGGCCATTAAAACAACATAATGTGCAAGTGGTAAGGTGCACTACTTTCGGAATTCTGTGAAAATCACACGAGAAGTTTTATGAGTGTATTATGTAACTGATGTATCTGTGCAAAGATGCTGACCGTAAGAACTCAGTATCGTAAACTGGTTAGTGTTAGCACTTTACAAGAAGGTCATGAACAAGGTAACGGTTCAAATTGTCATGACATTCATTAACTGCAATAGTCAAAGAATAGGGAGTCACCTTCCTTTTTGTAGTACAAGTGTAAATTCTGTGCATCTAAACTGTTCGTTCGTGCTATATTAGCAATGTATCGCTGCAATGCTGGTTAACGGACAAATGGGGCCTGCCTTGTGTTTGCAACTCAAAGTGTCAAGGTGCACATTAGTTCTGGTTACCGTACAAAATTGCATGTGTAAGAAATTTTGCAAATCACAACAGGCATACATTTCCAGGAAAACTATGCTTTTCTTCTTTTATTTGTTGACATTTATAAATATGTTTGTTTTAATAATCAAATTATTTAAAAATAATAAGTAGACAAATAATATGAAATTCACTAAAACTTCATGTGAATACATGTGGTTTATTTTATTATGTAACCTCTCAAATATCATATAAATTAAATAATATGAACAGTGATGAAAAAAATATAGAGTAAAAATTACGTTCGAGTGAGAGTCGAACCGTCACCTCATCCACGACCCTCTTGCAAAGCATTAATGCTAACCACTTAACCCCACTGACTTCTTATGGCCATCATCTTTGCACAGATACATCAGTTACACCGTAGATGCATGAAACTTCTCTTGCAATTTTCTCAAAATTTCCTGAGTAGTGCACCTTACACTTGCACATTATGTTGTTTTAATGGTCTACTAAAAGTATGTAATGTTTGGAGTAAATTTGTGATCCCAACTTGTACAAGAAATTATTCAGATTGTTTAGGGAGACGAAAACTTAATTGTGGTGGGAGACTAGGATTTTATTGTAGGAAAAAGAAAGGAATGAAAAATGGTAGGTGAATACGGACTGAGGGAAAGGAATGAAAGAGGAAGCCACATGTTAGAATTATGCACATGGCACAATTTAATCATCAAAAACACTTCATTTAAGAATTCTGAAAGAAGGTTATACACATGGAAGAGACCTGCAGGCACCAAATTGTTACAGACTGATTATATAATGGTAGGACAGAAATTTTGGAACCAGGTTTTGAACAGTGAGACAAATTCAGGGACAGATGTGGACTCTGACCGCAATTTATTAGTTATGAACTGTTGATTAAAGAGGAAGAAACTACAAAATGGTAGGAAATTAGTGTCTGCGTGAGCATTAGGCTATGATCCAATAAAATGGGGGGAAAAGAGTACAGCAGAAGATGAATGGTTAGCTTCGAGAGGTGAAATAGTGAAAGCATCAGAGGATAAAATAGGTAATAAAACAAAGTCTAATAGAAACTGTTGGAGATACATAAGATATTGGATTTAATTGACGAAAGCAGAAAGTATAAAAATGAAGTAGGTCAGAGGGAATACAAAAATCTGAAAAAATGAGATTGACAGGAAATGTAAAATGTCCAAGTAGGAGTGACTAGAGGACAAGTGCAAGGGTATAGAAGCATCTATAATTGGGGACAGATAGATACTTTGCATAGGAAAATTAAAGATATGTTTGGAGAAAGGAAAAGCATCTGTATGAATACCAAGAGCTTAGATGGAAAATAGGTACTAAGCAAAAAAGGGAAAGGTGAAAGGAGTACATATAGGGGCTATACAAGGGAAATGAACTTCAAGGCAATCTTATAGAAAGAGATGAGGATACATATGAAGATGAGAAAGGAGACATGATACTGTGAGAATAATTTGAAAGAGCACTGAAAGACCTAAGTTGAAACAATGCTCCTGGAGTAGATGACATTCCATCAGCACTACTGATAATGTTGGAAGGGACAGCCATGACAAAACTATTCCACCAGATATGCCAGATGTATGAGACAGATAAAGTAGTCTCAGACTTCAAGAAAAATGTAATAATTCCAGTCCCAAAAAAGTACTGACAGGTGTGAATATTATCAAATGATCAATTTCCTAAGTCATGTTTACACAATATAAACTCAAATTATTTACAGAAATGTGGTAAAAATGGTAGAAGCCAACCTCGGGAAAGATCAATTTGGATTCCAGAGAAATGAAGGAACAAACAAGGCAATACTTACCTTATGACTTAACTTAGAAGATAGGTTAGAGAAAGGCAAACCTACATCATCGCTAACTCCTCTCATTTACAGATTTTGTATTTTTCGAGAAAGCGTCTGGAATTCACCCTTGGAAATTATGAAGGTAACAGGGTTAAAGCACAGGGAGTGAAAAGTTATGTACAACAGAAACCAGGTGGTAGTTATAAAAGTCAAGGGGCATGGAAGGGAAACAGTGGTTGAGAAGGGAGAGAGACTTGGCTGAAATTGATCCCTGATTATTATGCACTTGGTCATCCAGCCATCCACCTTGATACAAGAAGTGATGGTCTCTAGAGGACAACTGCATCAGGATGTCATGTGTACACAAAAGAAGCCAACGGGAAATGGCAACTGCAGAAAATTTTGCATCTCCTGAAAGATACTTTTCCATGGTCAGATGCATGTAGCAGTCAAATATGTTTTGGGGAATTTGTTTATTTTTTTTATCGAATGAACAAACTGGCACAAGGATGACTTTGTGTTTGTAATGCCACACCCAACTGGATAGAGAATATTAAGTTATTTAACCAGTGAGAGTAAACCATGGGTGAAGGAGAGCCAGGGCAGCAGAAAACTTTGGAGCCTTGGAGAAGATCAGTGTCACATATATCTGTGTTCAGTTGAAGCCTTGGTGAAGGTTGCTTAGCAAAGAGAGCAAACTAGCTGCTGCTGCTTTGGGATGGTAACCAAAGTCTTCCAGTGCCACACCTTCCAGACTATTTTGCTTACAGTGTTACAGTGTCAAGGTGATGCTCTGCAATGCACTGCACTAGTGAAAACTAGGGAAGAGAGAGACAGCTCTTTTTGCAGGTCACCCCCATTGTGCGCAGCCCTCTTGTGTTTGCATGGCACTCCATCAACTGGGCTCTGAAGGCAGTAACATTCTTCCTTTTCTTAAGCCTCAGTCCCCTGACGAAAAGAACCCATTAACGACGTGAGTCTCCAGTGTGACCCAGGTGAAACACACTGGGAAACTATTGCTCTCTTAGCTGCCAGCAAATATTTGTTTTTTCCCAGCACTCTGTAGCACGTTTTAAACGGCTTGTAGTGACCTGCAGGCATTCAGATCAGTATATTGATTGAACTTCCTTAGCATAATTAACCCCATATGAATTGAACAACGGAAAACTCATGATGGAGTGTAACACTGTTATGAAAAGGGTAGTTTCTACTCACCATATAGCAGAGATGCTGACACACGCACAAGCACAAGCACACACACACACACACACACACACACACACACACACACACAAGCAAATGCAACTCGCACACATAACTGCAGTCTCTGGCAACTGAAACCACACTGTGAGCAGCAACAGCAGCAGCAGTGCCTGAAAGGAGAGGCCGCTGGTTGGGGGTAAGGAGTTGGCCGGGGCAGGGAGGACGAGGGATAGCAGGGTGAGGTGAGGGATGGTGAGGTGCTGCTGGGGAGCTAGCAGGGACGAGGTGGAGAGAGGGTAGGGCAGCTAGGTGCAGTCGGGAGGTTAGACAGAGGGCAGGGGAGAGGTGGAAGGGGGGGGGGGAAGGGGGGTAGCCATAAAGGAGAGAAGTAAACAGACTGGGTATGTTGGTGGAATAACGGGCTTTGTAGTGCACGAATGGGAACAAGGAAGGGGCTGGGTTGGCAAGGACAATGACTAACAAAGGTTGAGGCGAGGAGGGTTACAAGAACATAGGACAGTTCCTACCTGCGCAATTCAGAAAAGATAGTGTTGGTGGGAAGGATCCATATGGCACTGGCTGTGAAGCAGTCATTGAAATGAAGAATATCATGTTGGGCAGCATGTTTAGTAACAGGGTGGTCCAGTTGTTTCTTGGCCACAGTTTGTCAGTGGCCATTCATGCAGACTTTTTGGTTGTCATGCCCACATAGGATAGAGATCTCCCACACCTTATTTTTCCAGTCTGCCGCCATTTCCCAAAGTCTCACCGTCCGGCCATAGTGGAGCATTCCCCTTGTAACTCAGTACCAACAAGGACTGGAGCAACCGAGTTACATTCACCGCCAGGATTTTTTACTACCTCTCATTGTCCCCTGAAATGAGAAATTATCCTTCCCATCCCTGCCACAGTGGTATTCCGCCTTCCACCAAACCTACACAATATACTTGTCCATCCCTGCACAACCCCTGCTCCCAACCCCTTACCTCATGGCTCATAATAGACCTAGATGCAAGACCTGTCCTATACATCCTCCCAGCACCACCACCACCACCAAGTGCTCAAGTCCGGTCACAAACATCACCTATCCCATCAAAGGCAGGGCTACCTGTGAAACCAGTCACGTGTTCTACATGTTAAACTGCAACCACTGTGCTACATTCTCTGTGGGCATGACAACCAACAAGCTGTCTGTCCCCATGAATGGCCACTGAAAAAATGTGGTCAAGAAACAACTGGACTACCCCATTGCAGGCTGTGCCACCCAATACGACAATACGACACTCTTCATTGCAATGACTGCTTCACAGCCTGTGCCATATGCATCCCTCCCACCAACACTAGCTTTTCTGAACTGCACAGGTGGGAGTTCTTGCTGCAGTATGTCCTGCTTTCCCGTAACCCCCTGGCCCATCCTTGTTAGTCATTGTCCTCACCCATCCAGCCCCTTCCTTGTTACCATTCCAGCACTACACAGCCCTCTATTCCACCAACACACCCAGTCTCTTTCCTTCTCTCCTTCTCCCCACCTCTCCTTTGCCCTCTGTCTAACCTCCCAACTGCACCTAGCTGCCCTACCCTCTCTTCACCTTGTCCCTGCATGCTCCCCAGCAGCACTTCACCGTCCCCCACCCCACTCTTCTATCCCTCCCCCTCCCCTCCCCAGCCTCCTCCTTACAAACACCCAATTGCCTATCCCATCATGCAGTAGTGCTGCAGCTGCTATTCGCAGTGTGACTTCAGCTGCCAGAGAGTGCAGTCATATGTGTGTGAATTGCATTCACGTGAGTGAGTGAGTGAGTGTGTGTGTGTGTGTGTGTGTGTGTGTGTGTGTGTGTGTGTCATCTATTTTTGACAAAGGCCTTGTTGGCAGAAAGCTTATTTTGTGACAGTCTTTTCTTTGTACCTATCTGTGACTTAGCATCTCCCTGATATGAATTAATTATTCTAGAATCTCAAGACTCAATAAGAGTTTTACTAAGTTATAATGTTCGACGTAGATGATGCAATTTATTTCTGACTGCAGTGAACAAGATATAATGTGTGTATCCTTTTGTGATATCTCATGAATTAATCCATAACACAGTATAACATCTGCATCAACATGGGTGTTTCACAAGCCAGCATTTAGTGTGTGGTCGTGGGAGTACACATACTGTACGAGATTCATTCCCCCACCCTGTCCTCCTGAGTGTAAAAGATTGTACACAGGAAGAAAAGTTGTTGGTACCAATCCTTAGGGTCTCAGGTTTGTCTAAATTTAACACTACTTCATTATTCATTATGTGTGTTGGATGAAGCTGTACACTTCTTTACTCATTTCCAAATGTGCACACCTGGAGTTTTGATAATAAGGTTCTTCATGACACACATTGTTACTTTTATAATGCCCTCATCTGTAGTTTGCTGTGCATTTCCATTGCATGTTGACCAATCAAACCAACGATGAATTGTGCAGATGATAAGTTGCTTGTGTGGAAAAATGTTTACTCACCTGTGCTGGGAACATGTAATAACCGTCAGTACACCACCTCCAACTAATTCCTGGTAGGTTTAGCACATCCATCCATAAAGACAAAATAAGGGACTAATTCTAATCCATGTACATTGAGAGTTACATCAAAATAAAAACTTCCAATTTTGACAGAAACAAATGCAGATTCTTGGTCATAATTAAACATCACCATTTATTTCAGGAAATAATACCATCAGAAAACTAGGACCACTACTCCAACCCCTCCCCAAAAAGATGAGACTATTAAAGTTCCAATGATCAAATGTGGAGGCATTCCCAATAATCAAAGATGAGTAATATAGATATTGTGTCAGCAATGTTGAGATGCAACTGAAATTGTTAAAACTAAACAACGCTCCAGACCTGAAGGAGTTCTTGACACATTCTGTACAGAAATTGCAGCAGAGATACCCAAACGTTTATTCAAAATATTCTGTAGATCCCTTGAACAAAAAGCTGTGTCTAGCAGTCGAAAAAAAGATATTGTCACTTACCTGAAGGACGGCACAAGTAATCCCCAAAACTACTGTCCAATAGAACTGACATCCATCTGTTGTAGGCTCTTAGACATATTCTGAGCTCATGTATAATGAAGGACCTCAAACAGAATGACCTCATCCATGTCAACCAATATGGATTCCAAAGTTATCTATTGTGCAAAACCCAACTTTCATTTTCCTTACAATGCCCTAAAAGCCCTTTATCACAGATATCAGGTGGATGCAGTATTTATTAACTTTCAGAAGGCCTTCAGCTTGGCTCAGTAGCAATGGTTATTAATGTAAGTATACTTATTTGGAGTATTAAATGAAATTTGTGATTGGACTGAGATTTCTTGGTAAGGAGAATGTAACAAGTGATCTAGGATAGAGAGTTGTAGACAAACATATAGAGTTTACACTGTAGAGAGTGGCAACAGTTGTCATGTAAAAGTATAATTTAACATGAATAAGGATTACTCAACATGACCTCTTATCTTGGATGAACATTAATTGACATATGTAGAAGTAACTTCAGAAGCATTCCAGGGAAGTGTGTTTGTATGTCTGCCATTATGTTGTATATTAATGAGCAAAGAGATAATACTAAAATTAATCATAAATTATTTGCAGATGATTTAATTATGTACACTATTGGCCATTAAAATTGCTACACCACGAAGATGGTGTGCTACAGACGCGAAATTTAACCGACAGGAAGAAGATGCTGAGATACGCAAATGATCAGCATTTCAGAGCATTCACACAAGGTTGGCCCGGTGGTGACACCTACAATGTGCTGACATGAGGAAAGTTTCCAACTGATTTCTCATACACGAACAGCAGTTGACCAGCGTCGTCTGGTGAAACGTTGTTGTGATGCCTCGTGTAAGGAGGAGAAATGCGTACCATCACGTTTCTGACTTTGACAAAGGTCGGATTGTAGCCTATCGCGATTGCGGTTTATCGTATCGCGACATTGCTGCTCGCGTTGCTCGAGATCCAATGACTGTTAGCAGAATATGGAATTGGTGGGTTCAGGAGGGAAATACGGAACGCTGTCCTGGATCCCAACGGCCTCGTATCACAAGCAGTCAAGATGACAGGCATCTTATCCGCATGGCTGTAACGGATCGTGCAGCCACATCTTGATCTCTGAGTCAACAGATGGGGATGTTTGCAAGACAACAACCATCTGCACGAACAGTTCAACAACGTTTGTAGCAGCATGGACTATCAGCTAGGAGACCATGGCTGCGGTTACCCTTGACGCTGCTTCACAGACAGGAGTGCCTGCGATGATGTGCTCAGTGACGAACCTGGGTGCACGAATGGCAAAACGTCATTTTTTTGGATGAATCCAGGTTCTGTTTACAGCATCATGATGGTTGCATCCGTGTTTGGCAACATCGCGGTGAACACACATTGGAAGCGTGTATTCGTCATTGCAATACTGGTGTATCACCCAGCGTGGTGGTATGGGGTGCCATTGGTTACATGTCTCGGTCACCTCTTGTTCACATTGACGGCACTTTGAACAGTGGACAGCACATTTCAGATGTGTTACGATCTGTGGCTCTACCCTTCATTCAATCCCTGCAAAACCCTACATTTCAGCAGGATAATGCGCGATTGCATGTTACAGGTCCTGTATGGCCCTTTCTGGATACAGAAAATGTTCGCCTGCTGCCCTAGCCAATACATTCTCCAGATCTCTCACCAAATGAAAACGTCTAGTCAATGGTGGCCGAGCAACTAGCTCATCTCAATACGCCAGTCACTACTCTTGATGAACTGTGGTATCGTGTTGAAGCTGCATGGGCAGCTGTACCTGTACACGCTTTCGAAGCTCTGTCTGACTCAATGCCCAGGCGTATCAAGGCCGTTATTACAGCCAGAGGTGGTTGTTCTGGGTACTGATTTCTCAGGATCTGTGCACCCAAACTGCGTGAAAATGTAATCACATGTCAGTTCTAGTATAATATATTTGTCCAATGAATACCCGTTTATCATCTGCATTTCTTCTTGGTGTAGAAATTTTAATGGCCGGTAGTGTATATTAAATACTGTTTGCGAAAGGCTGCACAAATATTCACTCAGATTTTGTAGTGGTGCAAAGACTGGCAACTTGTTTTAAATGTTCAGAAATGTAAAATTGTGCAATTCACAAAATTCAAAAATGTAGTGTCCCATATGACTTCAGTATCTTTGAGTCAAAATTGTAATCAGCCAACTTGTGCAAATATCTGGGTGTAGCAATTTTTGGGACAGTGAAATTGAATGATATTATAGGTTCAGTCATAGTTAAAGCATGTGGAAGATCTATTGCTAGGATACTGCTAAAATGCATTCATTCTAAAAGAGACTGCTTACAAAAAACTCAGGTGTCCTATCCCAATATATTGCTCAAGCATGTGGGATTCAGAGCAAACAGGATTAACAGGCAATACTGAATGTATTGGGTGGTTATACCCCAGATCATGTTTCTTACGTGATATGGGATTAAATTTAAAGTGAGCTACTCACAGAGGTCCAGTTTGAGCTGTAACTATCACATGGCAGTGAAACTTGGTGTATATTTTGATTCATTAATGCAGAACCTATTTACATTGGAAAAAAATTAGTACCAATTTCAGCCACAAAGTGCAAATTTGGCACTGTGAGTGCAAGAAAGATGTATTGAGTTTCCTTATGTAATGGATTAGGAACGGGATGAGTGTAAAGTAAGTCAAACAAAACACAATTGAATGTTTGAACAATATCACTGTGTGGAGGCACGGCTTACTATCTTTCTTGCCATACAGTAACTATGAGTACACAATCTAACATTGAAACATCCATTTGTGGTATGTTGACAAACTGACAGTTTATACAAGCAGGCTGTCCTGTTCATTAGTTCCAGAGTTTTGGGATGTAGCATTATGGCTTGCACTACATTCGTTACACAATAAAAATAATATAAGTGGACTGGTAGCATTTGGAAATGATGTGTTCATTGTAAGTGATGACTTGAGGAGAATTATAGAAGAGAAGTGTAATATTGCACTTGTATAAACTTCGGCACGTCGGTCATGAACAGTGGTAACTGTTTCAGTTTATGATATCTTTAGTTTCTTCCAGTTCTTTGTCCTGTCATCCTAAGCACAGAACTTTGTGTCATGTGATGTAAAGGACAAACAGTATGTGCAAATAATAGTGATTTTCAAACTGCTCTCGAATCATTCTGTGAAGATTCATTGCTTACCAAGCACACAAAAATAGTGACCCTGTAAAGTTAGCATGACATTAATTCAGAACTTTCTGCAGTGGCTTTATGGAGACTAAACAGTCAAGGCCATCAGTTTTCTATTCACCTCCCCTCTCCCTCCTCCTCCTCCTCCTCCTCCTCCTCCCCCCCCCCCCCCCCCCCAAGGCCAGAAGCAGTGTACCCAGTCTGAGTTTACAGTAAATTGTGAGTAAAGTATGAGAAAGCGTACTAAATGTCAGCATAGCATGTAATTGAGGCAGAGGTGGTGGGATGTGGGAAACCACCTAAAATCCACATCCAGGTTGGTCAGCACACTGATCGCTCTTTGTTAATCTGCTGGGCAGGTTCAGTTGGGGTCAGCATGCCTCCCAGTCCAGAAGCAGTCACATTAATATGTGACTACCCGGTTGGACCATCAATGACTCTGACAATCGCTGCCGCAAGCGAAGTCCACAAGCAAAGCCCGCAAGCAGGAGCAATCGTGACCAGGCATTTCAAACATGCAGAAAACCAAGGAAATTTGGGCAAATGATTATTTGTAGCACCTGTGGCAACTTCACAGTGCAATACTAGACAGGTCTCACAGCCACCATTGCGATCGAAAAGATAGGAATTATGATTGATGCAAGCCAAAAGCATGTTTGAATAGCACAGCGCCAGAGATACTGTGGACAAATTTCAGTACATAGCAGCTCACTTAAACAAAACTCAAGTTATGCAAGCTGGAGAACTGTTGCCTTATGAGTGCTACAAAGCATTAAAAGTTAGTCTAATCTGACAATTCACATTGACACATTAGCTACGCCTTCAAAAGTTTCTCGGTGACAAAATATTAGTAGGCAAGTCCCTAAAACAATTTTTGAAGGACTTCAGGACATCGGTGGGAACAGATTTGCTGCCTGAGATTCCATTCACATGTTGTGGCTTAAGCAGCTACTGCCTAACGTTCAGATGGTTTTGGTAGCAAACAGGAAAATGTCTTTCAGAGTTCTTGTGGATAAAGCTGAAGCTATTGCAAACAGCCCACAAAACAGTGTTTCTTGTGTGGAGGCACATGGCAACAGGGCGGATGGACCAGGAACATGCATGATGGAGTGTGGCAGCACAATGGACCTGAACCATGTGTAACCACAACAACACATACAGCAACAAAAGGTCAGCTGGCAGTCAGTAGTATGAACTGAAAGTACAGTTGGCAGTGCTAAAACTCATGCAAGAAACAGCAGCAAGAGCACACAACCAAGTAGCGCAGCAAACATTTCTCTCTAAACCAGGATGATGAGAGAAGGGAAAAGGGCAGTAACTAGTGCTGGTATCATCAACAATTCAGGCACATGAAAGTGAAGCAACTTGGTGGCACCCAAACGTCACAGACAGCCATTAATGGGCACCAACGGCTATCAAAAACACTGTGGTAGCAACCCCCCTCCCCCTGTCCCATCTTTTCAAAAATTGGGACTATTGCGCCAAGTTTAAAGGAGACGTTTGTTCACACTCACACCCCTGAAGTGCATCTGGTTGCACTGTGTGAAAAGATGTGCATAAATCACTCATCACAATTACCCCTCCCCTTTGGTCAAGTCGTCACGACAGAAGACATGGATACTACACTGCAATGTGCCTTTGGTCAAAATAAAGTATGGCTTTGGAATATCAACGGGCACTACAGGGGGGCGAACTGTTTGGACTGTCACAGCTCAATCTATTTTCATGCCTACATTGCCTGGAAACACCCTCTTCAGTTCAGAGCTTGGCAGTTCGACTACAAATACTAGAACGGCCCTGCAGAAGTTTAGTCCTGTCACAGGTCTGATACCATGATGAAAGGTGGACTAACCCAAACGATAAACACAGTGGGCCATTGTATCACTTTTATGAAGGAGTATGAGAACAAAAGCTTGGATTGATGTAGAGGATACAACTACGATGCAGATATTAACAGCAGCTAACAGCTCGTCTATTCATAAGTAGAGAAGGAAATTTATGGAGCTGGAACTCAACATGCCGAATATATTTTGATGGTGCTTCATAGTAACAGATGTCATGGGGCCATTTATAGGGGCCGATTTCCACCACAACGACCAACTTGATGCTGATCTCAATAATAGGGCACTTCTGTCATTAGCAGAGCTGGCGCCAATGCATGTAAACCTTACTTTATACAGCATTGTAAAAGAAGTCCCAGAGCTCACATTCGCTGCGAAGGCAGTGAGGACATGCAAACCCTACACCCTGCATCATATTAGGATGTCGCCAAGCCGACCAGCATCAACAAAGCTTTGTCAGCTCACGACCTAGAAGTTTTAGTAGCCAAGAAGACATAAATCGTTAAATACAGGCTGGCATAATGGCATCCTTTGACATTCAGTGTGCCTCATCGCTCCATGTGGTTTTAAAAGAGAACAGTATGTGGCGCTTGTACCCCAACTACAGAGCTCTCGGCACAAGGGTGGTGCTGTATATATACCCAATTCTGCAATGTAACAGACTACCGTAACATAATTGAGACACCCAGATAATTTGCGTCATTGACTGTGAGAGAATTTACTAAAAAATACCGGTCACCCCAGAAGATGACAAAAACAGCCATAATTACTCTGTTTAGCCTGTATGAGAACCAATACATGCTTTACAGTTTGAAGAATACATCACAAACCTATCAAAATATACCCACCAACTTGTTAGAGGCTTGGACTTCGTGTTCTCTTATATGGATGACACATTAGTGTTCTACATCTCATCGGAGCAACACAAATCACACCTGACAGCACTTTCGATGAGTAAGGCAGTACAGAATAATCGTAAATAGAGACAATCGCTGTCTAGCTAGAGTGAAGTGGGTTTCTTGGATTCAGA
The DNA here is from genome assembly GCF_023864275.1 of Schistocerca cancellata. NCBI lineage: Eukaryota > Metazoa > Arthropoda > Insecta > Orthoptera > Acrididae > Schistocerca > Schistocerca cancellata. The sequence goes on from NC_064626.1 coordinate 156,527,891, forward strand.
GTATAAGCAGCAGGCATTCTGCCATTGACAGATAGTGTGTCATCATTCAGAGCATGCCAGTTGGCAACCCTACAATGAACTAAGAGTTTTCTTTTTTAGGACCACCAAGCTACTGCCATTGGTATATGCTCAAAATCATGGAACTACTGACATCTTAACAGGTCAATATATGTTTGGAAGGCAAACGTGAATTGGACACAGGAGCAGTTATATGCATTCCATAAACTCAAGGACTATGCATTTCATGCTGTGTTTCTTATGCACCCTCACTATGTTGCACCATTAGCATTAATGATAGGGTGACTAGGATAGTCAGAATACCATCAGGGCACCATTGCATTTGTTTCACAAATCCTCCCTCAGGTACAGCAAAAGTGGAGAGCAATAGACAGGGAACTGTAATGACCGATGTGGTGACAAAATACTTCAGATGCTCAGGGGAAGTAAAGCATTTCACAGTGTACACCAATCGCGCACCATTTACAACATTTTTTATAGAAGTGATGACCACTGCTCACCAAGACAGTGTTGACAGGCGGAATACATATCACAATTTACCACCGACACAAGACACATCGGTAGGTAAGACAGTGTAGTGATGGAACTATTCCATGGAAATAAATTTCAGAGAGGCAACAAGAAGACAGCAACCTGCAATAGCTCCTTGAAAAGTGAAATTCTGCACTTAACCTAACACAAGTTTACACGCCTGAACTACAAGCAACAATGTGTTGTGACATCGCCCATAGCATTCAGTGCTCATATATAGGGTGTTTCAGGAGAAATGCCACACAGTTTGTGAGGTGACACTGCAAGTGAAAAGAAACCGAAAAATTCCTATGAACATGTGTCTAATTTTCAGTCGCTATGGAACTGAAGCACTTCCATGAATGATTATTAATACAAAAGTGAATTTTACCAAAATGTTGTACAGTTGCGTGGTGGACAGAATATTGGTAGGGCAGATGACTGATCCACTCTACAAGAGGTGTTCAAAAAGTCCTTCACCCATCTCAGTGCACTTGCCAGTGGATTAGAGAGTGCATTGTGTTGCACATTGAACATCATCTCGGTAGGCTTTAATGCAGGTAATAGCCTTAGCGATGTGAGAGACAATTCTCCACATCTATCCACCTTCAAGTCTAATGCGGTTAGGTCAGGTGATCAGGCAAACCAATCAGTGGGTCTGCCATAGCCAATTCACCATAGAGGAAATGTGTTATTAAGACACTGGGATACTTGTTAGGTACAGTGAATTAGTGAGCCATCATGTTGCAGGTACATTTGCTGTCATTGCTCTAATGTCACATCTTCAAAACTGTGGGTAGATCTTCTATCAGAAAATGTGCATATGCTGCAGCTGCCATATGATTTGGCAGGAACACAGCCCCTATCACCAGGTCATCAGTCATATCACACCATATGTTCACTGAGGACCTAACATGGAATCTTGTTTCCCTAGTGTTGTGTGGTTCTCCACCACCAATGTATGAGAACTGGGGGCGATCATTATACAATTGTGTGTAAATGTAGCCTTGTCTATAAATAAAATGTATTGCATGACGTCTTTGTGTACAACCAACCATTCACAAAATTGTTTTGTCTGCTTACTGTATCACCTGGATGCAAATGTTGCATGGGCCACACATGAAATGGATACAAGCCCTCAGAATGTAACATATGCCACACTTGCATTTGTGGAATATTGAGCTCATGGCTAGTGAGCCATGTACTGGTGGTGGCACTCCATTACACCATTGCAATAATGTCTTACACTTCATCAACTGGCTATACAGCCTCGAGTAGTGTTCTGGGTCTATATAATGTTTGAAAAATCCAGGAAACCTGGCACAGGGAACTGTCTCTGGTAGTCTGTGATAGCTGCATGGGCACTGCCATAACAACACCCATATACAAATAACATACCAGCATACTTGGCTTGGGTATGCAAAATGTTGGTATTCATGGACATGGTGGGCTTGGTCAATTAAACAACACTCAAGCATGACATGCACATGGCCTCACGACTGTTGACTAATCCAACCAAAGACTGTGCACTGGGTACACTTGCAGCTGTTGCCTCAATTGACATCACAGAGCTGTCATCTGTTGGAGGACACCAACACTTCTTGTAGGATAGATCAGTCATCTGCCCCCCATTATTCTGTTCACGTCAGCACCTACATGACATTTTGGTAAGGACACATGTTCATGGGACTTTTTCGGGTTATTTTCATATGTAGAATCACCTAAAAAATTATGTGACATTCGTCCTCAATCACCCTGTATGCCACAAAACTATGAGGTATTTGAGGTCTTCTATATTATAGTATATCCTGGTGTTCAGTCCCGGATCTATGATATTCCCTCCCCCCAGCCCCCTCGAGTGTTTGAGAAGGACGTCAAAAAAAAAAAAAATTTTTCAAAAAATCTTCATTTTGTTGCAGACATCTTTCTGAAGTTTGCTATATGAAACACATACATTCGAGGAAATGCAAGACATGCTATTCGGTCTTAAGTGTACCAAAGTGCAGTGCCACACTTCTTCACACAGGATTCTTCTATCGCAGTTCACTGTATTTCGTTCTGTGGAATTTAAATGTTTACATTTTGTAACGTAAACCATCAAACCTAAATTCAGGACAACGGAAATTTAAATGTCCTGTGGTGCCTCCGCTGCACCTAGTCACCCTTATTTGACGTCCTATCCCCTGTACAAAAAACTCAATTGCTACTGGGTGGGATAATTTGTGACCGGGAGAATAAGAACTCTTCAGGAAATCTGCACTCTTTATTGCCTATTTACTAATAACTTCCTCTTATGTGTGATGTAGAATAAAATATGTTGTTGTTGTTGTGGTCTTCAGTCCTGAGACTGGTATGATGCAGCTCTCTATGCTGCTCTATCCTGTGCAAGATTCTTCATCTCCTAGTACCTACTGCAGCCTACATCCTTCTGAATCTGCTTAGTGTATTCACTTCTTGGTCTCCCTCTATGATTTTTACCCTCCACGCTGCCCTCCAATGCTAAATTGGTGATCCCTTGATGCCTCAGAACATGTCCTACCAACCGATCCCTTCTTCTAGTCAAGTTGTGCCACAAACTCCTCTTCTCCCCAATTCTATTCAATACCTCCTCATTAGTTATTTGATCTACCCATATAATCTTCAGCATTCTTCTGCAGCACCACATTTCAAAAGCTTCTATTCTCTTCTTGTCTAAACTATTTATCGTCCAAGTTTCACTTCCATACAGGTTACACTCCATACAAATACTTTCAGAAACGACTTCCTGACACTTAAATCAATACTCGATGTTAACAAACTTCTCTTCTTCAGAAACACTTTCCTTGCCATTGCCAGTCTACATTTTATATCCTCTCTACTTCGACCATCATCAGTTATTTTGCTCCCCAAATAGCAAAACTCCTTTACTACTTTAAGTGTCTCATTTCTTAATGTAATTCCCTCAGCATCACTTGACTTAATTCAACCACATTCCATTATCCCCGTTTTGCTTGTGTCGATGTTCATCTTATACCCTCCTTTCAAGGAACCGTCCATTCCACTCAACTGCTCTTGCAAGTCCTTTGCTGTCTCTGACAGAATTACAATGTCATCAGCGAACCTCAAAGTTTTTATTTCTTCTCCATGGATTTTAATGCCTACTCCGAACTTTTCTTTTGTTTCCTTTACTGCTTGCTCAATATACAGATTGAATAGCATCGGGGAGAGGCTTCAACACTATCTCACTCCCTTCCCAACCACTGCTTCCCTTTCATGTCCCTCGACTCTTATAACTGCCATCTGGTTTCTGTACAAATTGTAAATAGCCTTTCGCTCCCTGTATTTTACCCCTGCCACCTTCAGAATTTGAAAGAGAGTTTTCCAGTCTACATTGTCAAAAGCTTTCTGTAAGTCTAAAAATGCTAGAAACATAGGTTTGCCTTTCCTTAATCTTTCTTCTAAGATAAGTCGTAGGGTCAGTATTGCCTCATGTGTTCCAACATTTCTACAGAATCCAAACTGATCTTCCCCGAGGTCAGCTTCTACCAGTTTTTCTATTCGTCTGTAAAGAATTTGTGTTAGTATTTTGCAGCTGTGACTTATTAAACTGATAGTTCGGTAATTTTCACATCTGTCAACACCTGCTTTCTCTGGGATTGGAATTATTATATTATTCTTGAAGTCTGAGGGTATTTCGCCTGTCTCATACATCTTGCTCACCAGATGGTAGAGTTTTGTCAGAACTGGCTCTCCCAAGGCTGTCAGTAGTTCTAATGGAATGTTGTTTACTCCCGGGGCCTTGTTTAGACTCAGGTCTTTCAGTGCTCTGTCAAACTCTTCACACAGTATCATATCTCCCATTTCATCTTCATCTACATCCTCTTCCATTTCCATAATTTTGTCCTCAAGAACATCGCCCTTGTATAGACCCTCTATATACTCCTTCCACCTTTCTGCTTTCCCTTCTTTGCTTGGAACTGAGTTTCCATCTGAGCTCTTGATATTCATACAAGTGGTTCTATTTTCTCCTCTTTCTATCTTACCCCTGGTGAGATAAGCCTCTACATCCTTACATTTGTTCTCTAGCCATCCTTGCTTAGCCATTTTGCACTTCCTGTCGATCTCATTTTCCAGATGCTTGTATTCCTTTTTGCCTGCTTCATTTACTGCATTTTTGTATTTTCTCCTTTCATCAATTAAATTCAGTATCTCTTCTGTTACCCAAGGATTTCTACTAGCCCTCGTCTTTTTACGTACCTGATCCTCTGGTGCCTTCACTATCTCATTCCTCAAAGCTACCCATTCTTCTTCTACTGTATTTCTTTCCCCCATTCCTGTCAATTGTTCCCTTATGCTCTCCCTGAAACCCTGTACAACCTCTGGTTCTTTCAGTTTAGCCAGGTCCCATCTCCTTAAATTCCCACCTGTTTGCAGTTTCTTCAGTTTTAATCTACAGTTCATAACCAATAGAGTGTGGTCAGAGTCCACATCTGCCCTTGGAAATGTCTTAAAATTTAAAACCTGGTTCTTAAATCTCTGTCTTACCATTATATAATCTATCTGAAACCTTCTAGTATCTCCAGGGTTCTTCCACGTACACAACCTTCTTTCCTGATTCTTGAACCAAGTGTTAGCTATGATTAAGTTATGCTCAGTGCAAAATTCTACCAGGCGGCTTCCTCTTTCATTTCTTATCCCTAATTCATATTCTCCTACTACGTTTCCTTCTCTTCCTTTTCCTACTGTTGAATTCCAGTCACCCATGACTATTAAATTTTCGTCTCCCTTCACTACCTGAATAATTTCTTTTATCTCATCATACATTTCATATATTTCTTCATCATCTGCTGAGCTAGTTGTCATATAAACTTGTACTACTGTAGTAGTCATGGGCTTCATGTCTATCTTGGCCACAATAATGCGTTCACTATGCTGTTTGTAGTAGCTTACCCGCACTCCTATTTTTTTATTCATTATTAAACCTACTCCTGCATTACCCCTGTATGATTTTGTATATATAACCCTTTATTCACCTGACCAAAAGTCTTGTTCCTCCTGCCACCGAACTTCACTAATTCCCATTATATCTGACTTTAACCTATCCATTTCCTTTTTTAAATTTTCTAACCTACCTGCCCGATTAAGGGATCTGACATTCCAAGCGCCGATCCGTAGAACGTCAGTTTTCTTTCTCCTGATAACGACGTCCTCTTGAGTAGTCCCCACCCGGAGATCCGAATGGAGGACTATTTTACCTCCGGAATATTTTACTCAAGATGATGCCATCATCATTTAATCATACAGTAAAGCTGCATGCCCTTGGGAAAAATTACAGCTGTAGTTTCCCCTTGCTTTCAGCCGTTCGCAGTACCACAACAGCAAGGCCGTTTTGGTTAGTGTTACAAGGCCAGATCAGACAATCATCCAACAGATACCCCTCCCCCCCCCCCCCCTCCCGTTGTGGTTGCACCAACGGTACGGCTATCTCTATCGTTGAGGCACGCAAGCCTCCCCACCAACAGCAAGGTCCATGGTTCATGGGGGAAGGAATTAAATATAGGAACCGTAAAACCAGAAAAGACAAGAGACAAGCAAGACAGTACACTATCCTTCGATCCTTAGGTCCCAGTATTTCTTTTTTTCTCTCTCTAATCTCGCTACAGCTTTAAACGGCGTGCTTTCAAATAGTTCAAATGGCCCTGAGCACTATGGGATTTAATATCTGAGGTCATCATTCCTCTAGACTTAGAATTACTTAAACCTAACTAACCTAAGCAGCGCCGTCTTTAGGGTGGGGCGACCCGGGCGGTCGCCCAGGGCGCCGGGGCCCAAGGGGCGCCACATACTAAACGCATGTAAAAAAAAAAAAAAAAAAAAAATTACAATTTACAATCACCCATTTCGCGAAACTAAAATATTATTCAGTCTCATTCAACATACGTCGCTAATCTCACGAATGCGCGATTAATTCGGGGTAGCAGAAGAGAAATCATGCTGAATGCAATCTTCGTATTGTCTGCAACCATCCATGTTTGACGCGGGCTAGCACGGGCTCTACCAAAGCGCCTCTCTTATTTGTTTCAAGAACTGCAACAAGGAAGAGCCCATGCAGCCGCACCATCTCTCGTTCACAACAGAAACTACCGGTCGCTCCAAATAAAAGAAAATACAGACTGTGAAATATACATTACATTATGATTTAATTAATACGAATGTATTTATGTCGAATATTTGTGACTTAATGACTCATGTACATTAATTAATAGATCATGCAATGCGTGCACTGCATTCATAGAGAATTCTCCCCTAACGTACTGAAATAATACAGCGCCACACAATGTTTGTTAGACTGCATATGTTGGCAGCGCTACGATTTGCACCCGCATGTCAGTAATTGTCAGTAAGAGTCGGAGGCAGCGGTCATGTTTTCGTGGCGAAATAATTGTGAGTGAAACGAGTGTCGTGACTGTGTCCATTTAAAAAAATAAAATACTCAAATTTACGATGGAAAAAACCATGTTATGATCATAAGATGACGCCATTAACCACTTAAGACGATTTCTAGAAAACAGTCAAATACCGTGTTGCAAAGCACTGCCAGGTTCGCTATTTATACAATAAAGGGCGCCAACTGAACGACTCGCCCGGGGCACCTGGATGACTAAGGCCGGCCCTGAACCTAAGGACATCACACACATCCACGCCCGAGGCAGGATTTGAACCTGCGACCATAGCGGTCGCGCGGTTCCAGACTGAAGCGCCTAGAACCGCTCGGTCACATTGGCCGGCGGCGTGCTTTTCTTTCTGCGAAAGGTTCTATTACCACACCAAAGTTCGTCAAACCTTTTGATACACGAAGAATCCAAATGTCGTTGTCTAACACTGTAAAAGCTGTCAATACGTTTGGTACCCAAGATAGGTGTGGTTTCTGATTTGATTGCGTTTATTTTCTCACCGTGTGCTATATAAAATGAAAAAGGCCTTTCAAATATCGCAGCAATTGTAACAAAGTCCAAATAAGCGAGACTCTTTGCGTAAATGGTCATTTTTATGTACCTCATTACATAAATAACACGACAGAATATAATTCATAAAGCACCGATATCAAATGTCTATTAGATCCACTATAAGCAGAAAGTTTTATGTTAGGAAATAGTTTCACATTTCATTCATATGCTCCAGTTTCTTAGGCATGAGATCGAAAAGTAGTAATGCGAAATTTTTGTATAAATTTGGAATCGTCATATTCTTCCATCCAATTTGTGTGATGTCTCCGTTTCTTCTCCTTCCTCGGTCGAACAGTCAATCTTGTCTTGACAAATTCCTGCCATCGTCAGAACATTGTCTCCATTCAACTTTACTACCCCCTTTCAGAATCACGGGTGCAGTTATTCCGCGTTTATACTCCCGTTAGGCGTTATTACGTATTCGCATAACGCGTTTTCCGCGCTATTCGAGAATAGATCCTAAGCGGCTGCTAACGGGGGACTGTACAACTGGCCCTTAGTGTGGCGCTAAGGCAAATTTTTGTTTCAAAATTTCATTTTCTTGGGTACACTGGATAATGTGTAATATTTCTTACCTTTTAGTCCTATTAGGCGTTTATTTCCACTCTGGTTAATAATTATAACAACGCTGATCATTCGCACTCCCAATCAACCACATAAACAAACAACGATTGGCATTCACCAGTTCGGGTTTATTCGGCTCAGTGCGTATAGCTCCGTGTCCTTTTGTCTGCGGTAAAGGTTTTTTATTTCTAGATGTGAAGAGGATTCCTCTAGCAGACACAACACATACACTATGCAGGCATTTAAAAATCGACTAATCTTTCGTTCAGAAGTCAACCTAGAATGTGTTCAAACATGTTCAAAAACCAACAGGGATGCGTTTCAAAATCATATGAATAATCGATAGACCAACATGTGCGGGATACTAGGCGCTTTGTGAAACAAGGTTTTTTTTCCTTCAAGAAAAAGAATTAGACATGGCAGCAGAAACAGTGGCCATAGTCCGATCATGAACTGGATCGCGCGGTTTGGGATGTCGCAACCTATAACAGCAGAACATGGGAAGGAATTTGAGCCTCATCTGTTCCATGAGCTCCTACATCAAAGGACTGCAACCAAATCAGAACCACCAGCTACTATCGTGTGGGCAATGGCTACACAGAACATGAAAAGCTGCTCTAATGAGCAGCGATGGTCAGTGGACTGTAACACTACCGCTAGTGCTGTTAGGGCTAGAACAGCAGTCGAAGGGGACCTGCACTACTCTGCAGCACAACTAGTGTACGGGGAACAATTACAACTCTTCGCCGAGCTCATCCCTACTAATCCACGGCATCATCCAACTACAGGGGCTTTGATGCAGTTCAATCACCAACTACAAGGCAGGATGGCTCGAGTATGTCCTATGGCACCAAAGAATCATAGAGACAGAAGGGTCTTTGTACACAAAGAACTTCAGACATTATAGTAAATATGGCCTCCCTTAAGGCCACTGTACATCGGATCCTACAGAGTTCTCCACGTGTGATGTTCAAGCTATTCTCGAATCATTTTGTGTACTCATAGCTTGCCAAACACAAAAGAAAGACAGTTTCAAATTGTCATTACCACTTAACAAAACCTTCTGCGGAAAAGGAACATGTCAAGAAATTTTACACATCTCATGTAATAAAACCGTTTGTTCAACGAAGGTGCAGTGGTAAATGGGTCATCAGGTATTAAGAACACTGGATCCTGAAAGGCACTGAATGAGTCGAAATAGCATATCTTGGACGCTACTGCAACTGCAGTCAGTATCCAGGAACACCAAAGAGAACTTCACAAGGCAGCCAACTACACTACATTCCTACAATCAACGTTCCGTACAGATGGAGAGATGGCAACTGAAGTTGTCGATCAAAGAAGGAAACAGTCTTCAGATATGTCCGGGATTGAACCGTCGTCCTCCCGAATGCGAGTCCAGTGTGCTAGCCACTGCGGCACCTCGCTCGGTGAATCATAAGTTGATATACTTTGATTACTTCGAGCACTTGCCATGTAACTAATTGCTCCCATCCCTCCCAACTATGATATATCTGAAACTTCCTGGCAGATTAAAACTGTGTGCCCGACCGAGACACGAACTCGGGACCTTTGCCTTTCGCGGGCAAGTGCTCTACCATCTGAGCTACCGAAGCACGACTCACGCCCGGTACTCACAGCTTCACTTCTGCCAGTACCTCGTCTCCTACCTTCCAAACTTTACAGAAGCTCTCCTGCGAACCATGCAGAACTAGCACTCCTGAAAGAAAGGATATTGCGGAGACATGGCTTAGCCACAGCCTGGGGGATGTTTCCAGAATGAGATTTTCACTCTGCAGCGGAGTGTGCGCTGATATGAAACTTCCTGGCAGATTAAAACTGTGTGCCCGACCGAGAAAGGCAAAGGTCCCGAGTTCGTGTCTCGGTCGGGCACACAGTTTTAATCTGCCAGGAAGTTTCATATCAGCGCACACTCCGCTGCAGAGTGAAAATCTCATTCTGGAAACATCCCCCAGGCTGTGGCTAAGCCATGTCTCCGCAATATCCTTTCTTTCAGGAGTGCTAGTTCTGCATGGTTCGCAGGAGAGCTTCTGTAAAGTTTGGAAGGTAGGAGACGAGGTACTGGCAGAAGTGAAGCTGTGAGTACCGGGCGTGAGTCGTGCTTCGGTAGCTCAGATGGTAGAGCACTTGCCCGCGAAAGGCAAAGGTCCCGAGTTCGTGTCTCGGTCGGGCACACAGTTTTAATCTGCCAGGAAGTTTCATATCAGCGCACACTCCGCTGCAGAGTGAAAATCTCATTCTGGAAACATCCCCCAGGCTGTGGCTAAGCCATGTCTCCGCAATATCCTTTCTTTCAGGAGTGCTAGTTCTGCATGGTTCGCAGGAGAGCTTCTGTAAAGTTTGGAAGGTAGGAGACGAGGTACTGGCAGAAGTGAAGCTGTGAGTACCGGGCGTGAGTCGTGCTTCGGTAGCTCAGATGGTAGAGCACTTGCCCGCGAAAGGCAAAGGTCCCGAGTTCGTGTCTCGGTCGGGCACACAGTTTTAATCTGCCAGGAAGTTTCATATCAGCGCACACTCCGCTGCAGAGTGAAAATCTCATTCTATGATATATCTGTATGCGGCACAGAACACATATGACTGTGCATAATGTACCTGATGTCTCTGTCAGGAGAATTCTCGTTGTATCTAGAAATAAAAAAACTTACTGTACTTCGATCTCGTGTTTGAGAAACTGGAGCATAAGATTGAAATGTGAAACAATTTCCTAACATAAAACTTTTTCTTGTAGTAGGCCTAATAGGCATTTGATATTGGTACTTTGTGAATTATATTCTGCCATGTTATTTACGTAAATGAGGTACATGAAACAGACCATTTGTACCAAAACTGTCTCGCTTATTTAGCGTGTGTTACTATTGCTGCAATATTAGAAACGCCTATTTCGTTTTATTTAATAGGCAGTGACAAAACAGACGTAATCAAATCAAGCAACCACATCAGTCTTGGGTACTATTCGTATTACCAGCTTTCTCTGTATTAGACAATGGCATTTTGATTTATCATACAGGAAAGCGTTTGACGAACACTGATGAAGTAACAGATTCTTTCGCAGAAAGAAAAGCACGCCGTGTAAAGCTGTAGCAAGATTAGACAGAAAAAAATGTTGGGACCTAAGGATTGAAGAAATGTGTACTGTCTCTTGTCTTTACTGATTTTATGCTTCCTATATTTAATTTTACGTCACGCAAAAGAGAAAGTTATTAGCTAATAGGCAATAAATACTGCATATTTTCTGAAGACTTCTTACTCTCCCTGTTACAAATGATCCCACACAGTATTAACTGTGACATTTTTTTAAGGGAGGATAGGATGTCAAATCGTCCGACTGGGAGCAGGAGAGGCGCCACAGAACGTTTTAATTTCTACTGTCTTGAATATGTGTTTTTTTTTTAATTTATTTATTATCACAACATCGTTTGATGGCTTCCATTACAAAATATGCGCGCTTGAATTCCACAGAGCGAAATACAGTGACGCCACAGAAGAATGCTGCGTGATGAGGCATGGCACTGCACTTTGGAACACTTAATACCAAATACTCGTAAAATGTTTTGCATTTCCTCGAATATATATTTTTCATGCATCAAACTCTTGGGAAAGATATGCACTACAAAATGAATATATTTCTGAAAAATCGATTTTTTTAAATTATTGACATCCTTCTCAAACGTTCGAGAAGGATGGTGGGGGCACCACTACCAAGTTTTTGCCCTTGTTCGGAAACATCGTAGATCCGGTGTCGTTTAGAATGTTTCAGTAAACAATATTAAGCTCTTATATGTATATCGCTCCCATAAGGGCCGCGAAGACAAGATTAATTACAACTGCACAGAGATATTTAAGCAATCATCTTCAAGAGAACTGAAACCGAAGTGGTTTGCAGAGTATAGATGCAATTTAACGTGAGGGAATGCTTCTCATGGTAGCAGACATCGTCAACAACACATTTCTTCCCGAAAAACCTTGACGGTAATATTCCGTACCCTTAAAGATTTTTGCGAAGAAATCTGAAATGCATTGTGGAGTGTTTCAACGTTTCGTTCCTTGACAGGCACTTAGAATTGCCTTTAAATAGATCTAGCAAAGCGTACACGCATGAGACTCCGTGTTGACGAATCAGGCACTGGAGAACAGTGCTGCCATCTCACGATTTTCTACGTCGTGCGCATGCGCAGGATTCGTGGTTCAGCCACTAACCGTGAAGCCGGTAAAGGGTGAATGGGACACCAGCTGCTGTCATTAGCTGCGCTGCTGCAGTTGGAGGAAGATCGTACCGAAGATGTGGCTTTTTCTACTGTTCGCGACTGTTGTAATTTCGGTGAGAGCGGATCCAGTTGTGGTGTATGCGACATGGGATCCCCAATCTGAGAACAAGGTAGTGTTACATTACCATGACAGCAGTGGTCACGTGCAAGGGGATAGTTCACCTCCCAGGCATTACACTCTCAGAGCAACCTATGACAACACTATCAACAAGACAGGGTAAGTCTGCTGTTTGCAATCTAACATCAATTGATCTTTCTTGTATCTCATAGATACTTTGGTAACACAGAGTACTGTGAAATATTTTTACTGCAGATTTGTTTTCTATATGGTGTCCTTACCTTCCCAACAAGTTTCCTGGTTTTAGGGCCCTGTCAGATTTATTTACCTAAGATAATCTTTCAGTATTTGTGACGCCAGTTAAGTGCGTAGTAATAACATAACTTAGCAAAAACTGCCGAAGAATTCAACATTCCAACAGGATTATATTTGCTGCTTCGCAAAGTTTGTTCGTTTATTCGGACCTTTGCTGTCTGTCATGTTATTAAATTTTATCGTGAGTGACCGGAGCAATCTTCAATATACAGGGTTTGGGCAAAAATATGGAAACACCGCTGGAGCTGCATGCCTGAACATGAACACAGATGCTAGTCGAGTTTGCAGGTTGCGCGGCTGTGTTCGACCATAAACTGCAACTTTTCAATGTTCTCATAAGTTAAAAGTGTCGGTCATGGTCAGGACGCGTTCCGTGTAGTTATGAGTGCGTTATGTCGGAACCGAGTGAATTCAGCCTAAGTGTTTGGTGTATTTATACGGCATACAGGGAAAATGGAAAAACAACATCCGCTAAGTCACAACGCGAACTAAAATGTGTGTTTAGTGTGATCGTGACGGGCGGTCGTTGAAGAGGATTGTGGCGAGAAATAAGAGGAAGACAGCTGCAAAAGTCTGTGCGGAACTGAATGTCGCACTCTCGAACTCTGTCAGCACCAAAACAAGACGAAAGGAGCTCATAAGCAGGGAAACGCAGGATGAGCTGTAATTTCAGAACTACTCATCAGTAATGAAAATATCTGTAGCTGGAAAACGTGGTGCCGAAGCCATAAACCTGGACTATGGAGCAGTGGAGAAAAGTCATTTGATCGGACGTGTCTTGTTTCCAATAGTTCTCACCTTCTGGTTACGTTTACGCACAAAGATGAAGCATGGCGGGGTTCAGTGATGATTTAAGCGGCGATACCCATGTTTTCCATGGCCTCATGGTTGCTCTGCAATGCAGCATTACTGCCAAGGATTATGTGAGCATTTTGACTGATCTGGTTCATTCCCATGGTACAATGTTTGTTTCCCAGTGGTGATGTGTTGCATGACAAGGCCCCTTTTCACACGTCTCGCATCGTCGAGGACTCGTTTTGCGAACACGAGGATTAACTGTCGCGTCTCCCATGGCCAACAGTGACGCCAGATGTGAACATAATTGAGCCTCTGTTGCCTAGTTCGGAGAAGACGGTGAGTGATCGCTTATCCACCTCTATAACTGTTATCTGAACGTGCCATTATTTTGTAGGTAGAATGGTGTTTCTCGTGGAACCCATACAGAGCCTTTATTTATCCATTCCGGGACGACTGGAAACTATTTTGAGTGCCAACATTTTTCCTACACCGTACTGGGCATGACAAAGCGTTGTCTTTTTGGCGTTTCCATATTTTTGTCCACCCCTGTTATATATAAGTATTCTGCTTCTTTTCCTTTCAGTGATGCAGAAGAATCGGGGCAAGTGTTACCATATCTTAATGTGCACTATTTACCGCCACATATAGCTGTACATCAATTGTTTCAGTATTGCTCATAACAAGAAGTTATTATTTATCATTTTCTAGCAACATTAAAACTTTATTTCATGAGCTTCATTTATATCACCACCAAATGAACAGCATTAGCGGTTTGCTGTAGGAATTACATAAAAATAGAAACATTTGCGATTTCATAACGCCAATGCAGTTTGATAATGACACTGATATTCGTCACCAGCCATTTATCGCCTATTGGGAGATATTTTTCTAGGTTTATCTGTATTATGATGTTTTGATTTTCGCATGGAAGATTTCTAGCCTGTTTCTTTATGTCGTCAACCTATCTTTCTTTAGTTCATCCTCTATTCTCATCACGAGGAATGCAACACAGAATCTCCATTTCAGTTCACTGTCGGTCACTGTCTCGCCTTCGACTCCGGTCTCTCCTCTTGTCCATTTGATTGTTTGAATTCTAGATATGCCTAAAATTCATGTTTCCATTCCGTACTAGTCGGGAAGTCATATACTTTTGTAATGTTTGAGCATTTAACATCCATGTTTAACTTTTGTTAGTAGTGGTGGTATATACTGGTCGTTGAAGACTTTCCATTTAAGACAAATTGGGTATTTACTTTCGAATATAGTTTGTTTCTCAAACTATCTTCAGATCATTTGTACCCATTTCTTTAAGTGTACATCCATTTATTTTTTCAGATGATCGGAGTACACAAATTCATAGACTTTTTGTTAATTTCATCATTAATCTTTTCTATTCCCCTATCAGCATATTGATTGTACATTATTTTCATGTAATTTTAATTAATTTTCAGGTATAGTGTCACACTTGCCCTGTTCATTTCTTCCTGAAGTCCCACTGCATCCAAAGCAAACATCAGATGTTGTTCAGATACGCTCCAGTTATGCAGATTCTTCTTTCATACCAGTTTAAGATCTTTGGAGATCTTTTCCAAGACTGCAGAAAATAGTTTTGGTAAAATACACTTCCTTTGCCTCACTCTTTTCTCAACCCATCATTTTTCATTCTCTGGATGTAGTCCACTGGAAACTGTAGCCTTGTTGTACATATTATTCCAAATTAATAATATAAGTGTAGACCAGATGTAGCTTAAATTCAAAGAAATAGTATCGGCAGCAATTGAGAGATGTATACCAAATAAATTAACAAACGACGGAGCTGATCCTCCTTGGTACACAAAATGGTTTAGAACACTGTTGCAGAAACAACGAAACAAACATACCAAATTCAAACAGATGCAAAATCCCCACGATTGGCGATCTTTTACAGAAGCTTGAAATTTAGCGCGGACTTCAATGCGAGATGCCTATAACAGTTTCCACAACGAAACTATGTCTCGAAACCTGACAGAAAATCCAAAGAGATTCTGGTGGTATGTGAAGTATGCGGCAAGAAACAATCAATGCCTTCTCTGCGCGTTAGCAATGGATATACTATCGAAGACAGTGCTGCCAAAGCAGAGCTACTAAACACAGCCTTCCGAAATGCCTTCACAAAAGAAGACGAAATAAATATTCCATAATTCGAATCGAGAACAGCTGCCAACATGAGTAACGTAGAAGTAAATATCCTCGGAGTAGTGAAGCATCTTAAATCACTTAATAAAAGCAAGTCTTCTGGTCCAGACTGTATACCAATTAGGTTCCTTTCGGAGTATGCTGATGCATTAGCTCCATACTTAACAATCATATACAACCGTTCGCTCGACGAAAGATCTGTACCCAAAGACTGGAAAGCTGCACAGGTCACACCAATATTCAAGAAAGGTAGTAGGAGTAATCCACTAAATTACAGGCCCATATCGTTAATGTCGATATGCAGAAGGATTTTAGAACATATGTTGTGTTCGAACATTATGAATTACCTAGAAGAAAACGGTGTATTGACAGACAGTCAACATTGGTTTAGAAAACATTGTTCTTGTGAAACTACTAGCTCTTTATTCACACAAAGTATTGAGTGCTATTGACAAGGGATTTCAGACTGATTCTGTGTTTCTGGATGGCTTGTGAGACTATACCACACAAGCGGCTTGTAGTGAAACTGCGTGCTTATGGAATATCGTCTCAGTTGTGTGACTGGATTTGTGATTTCCTGTCAGAGGTCACATGTAGTAATTGACGGAAAGTCATCGGGTAAAACAGAAGTGATTTCTGACGTTCCCCAAGGTAGCGTTATAGGCCCTTTGCTGTTCCTTATCTATATAAATGATTTGGGAGACAATCTGAGCAGCTGTCTTCGGTTGTTTGCGGATGACACTGTCGTTTATCAACTAATAAAGTCATCAGAAGATCAAAACAAACTGAAAAACGATTTATAAAAGATATCTGAATGGTGCAAAAATTGGCAGTTGACCCTAAATAACGAACTGTGAGGTCATCCACATGAGTGCTAAAAGGAACTCGTTAAACTTCGGTTACACGATAAATCAGTCTGATCTAAAAGCCGTAAATTCAACTAAATACCTAGGTATTGCAATTACGAAAAACTTAAATTGGACGGAACACACAGAAAATGTTGTGGGGAAGGCTAACCAAAGACTGCGTTTTATTGGCAGGACACTTAGAAAATGTAACAGACCTACTAAGGAGACTGCCTACAGTACGCTAGTCCGTCCTCTTTTAGAATACTGCTGCGCTGTGTGGGATCCTTACCAGATAGGACTGACGGAGTACATTGATAAAAGTTCCAAGAAAGGCAGTACGTTTTGTACTATCGCGAAATATGCGAGAGAGTCACAGAAATGATACAGGATTTGGGCTGGACATCATTAAAAGAAAGGCGTTTTTAATTGCGACGGAATCTTCTCACGAAATTCCAATCGCCAACTTTCTCCTCCGAATGCGAAAATATCTTGTTGACACCGACCTACACAGGGAGGAACGATCACCACGATAAAATAAGAGAAATCAGAGCTCGTACGGAAAGATATAGGTGTTCATTCTTTCCGCGCGCTATACGAGATTGGAATAATAGAGAATTGTGAAGGTGGTTTGATGAACCCCCCTGCCAGGCACTTGAATGTGATTTGCAGAGTATCCATGTAGATGTAGATGCAGATTATGCAGCAAACTGACGTAAAAAGATTGTATCCTCGGTTCTCAAGTTATGCCAGCCCAGATTTTCTTGTGACATAGTGAAACGTTTTCTAATAGTCTATAAACCTCATACAAAATCTTGTCTGATATTAGTTGCCTCTTTCTAGACTTTCATTGACAACCTTTAGACCAGCCGCAGGCGGCTCACAGTGAACGTCACGAGTCCGCACAAGATACGGTTGCCGATGTGCAGTGACCAATTTTCTTCCAAAGCGCTGGGCAATTTCACTCTTTTGTTCGGAAAGATGGGCAGACAACGTTCACCCGCTTTTGGCTGTTGGCGGCGCTCTCGCTGCAGTCTTTCTCAAACGATTTTACAGAAAAAAGTCATTTTTTGCTTTACTTATAGATTTATATGTCAGCTTCATGATGACGTGCCCATCATTTCGTTAATGGCTATAGTTATTGTTATATTTGCATTTAAGTAAGACACTGCACAATTTTCGAAAAAGTTAGCAATGATAAATAGGGGTCACTATTATTTTGCGTTTGGTGCATATTACGTAATATGTTACTTTAGATAACATTGAATTTTTCTGTGGACTTGGGTGGAGCTCTCTGTCTACCACCAATCTGGAGAAAATTGATCTGATGTAGCACACACATTTGCGAACGCGCGCACCAGCGATAAAGCCATGATGAAATATGCACAACGTTCCTTGTAGTTAATAAACGGTTTGATATATCGAAATAAGACTTTGGAAAATGACAGCATGCAAAGAGGAGAGTATTTTTCAATATGGTTACTATGCAAAGCTTTATTATCTACTGTGTTATTCCATTTACTACCGGCTTTTTCGATGAAAGAATATAATTTTTAAGAGCCATCGATAACTGGTGAAACGTGAAATGCTGTGGGTCTCGGAGCAGCATATGTGAAGACATTACACGTTTATTTTTCTACTGACGATGTGCTTTTTCAAGGGCTATTGACCTTATTTTTCCTGAGTTCCTCACTTTTAAAGTGGCTTAAGAAATCTCTCAAAATTGCGTCTGCACACCGTGTTAGTGAGGCGACGTTGTTAACTCCGCTACGTTTTGGCAAAAGAAGAAAATTTTAACATTGGAACAAGATAAATGTAGGTCTTACTCAAGTGACCACTCAAGACGCTTCTCTGAAAATTACAAATATTTAAGAAGTCAGGCGAAAATAAATCGATGATTTGTTGCATTTTCAGTGGAATTCTTTTTAGACAGTGACCAAAGCAGAGGCGAGAGTAGCTCTTTTTGAATTGTCACCATGCAACTGTGGGCGAGGAGATGCACCACTTAATATTTACAAAATACCTGAGGGAAAGCTTAGAACGGCGCGTCCCATACAGCGCTCAGCATTCCCCTACAGCGCCCTTCCGATGCGTGCCCTGCCGGTTGCGCATCTGCCAGTCACGTTACTCTGCGCGCACTCTACGTGAAGACAGCAAAAAAATGTCGTTAGTTCACTCCATTTGTCAGTAATATGAACTTTATTGAACAAATATACTTAAAACAGTGTTTTCACAAAAGACTGAGTTTTACAAGGGTTCTCCCTTTCCTGTCCGCGAGAGAGTGGAAAATCAGTAAAAAATCAAACAATAACTGGCGCGCAACGGTCCGCCATCGGAACAGTGGAGGGCTGCAAGGGAGCCGCGGTCTGCGCATCCCTACTGTAGACGGTCCATTGTGCTGTACACACACCTGAAGGCAGCTTGCTATTTTCCGTGGTTAAAGTCAAGTTTTTTTTTTTTTCTATACGATCGATGCGGATTTATATGAATGCGTCCGGAGGTACTGCGAGCAGCTGTGATAAACAGTGTCTGGGTGGAGCTTTGCTTAACGCAACTCCCTAGATCCCGGGTTCGAATCCCTGTCCAGCACACACATACATTCGTTCGTTGCCACTGATACCGCATAAAGTCCCGGTGCAGCTGGTATAAATAATCCTTTCCCTTCACTGTCTCCCCCATCTACTTTCATTTCACATAATACACACATAAAAAAAAAAGTTTTGCATCACCTCGGTTCCGAGAGTTCCGGAACCTGTATAGAAAACTGGAATAGAGATCAAGATAAAATCATTTCCGCCCTTTCTATTGCTCATGAAAACCACACATTGCATGTTATACCACCGTAGAGCGGAACCTTCAGAGGTGGTGGCCCAGATTGCTGTACACACCGGTACCTCTAATACGCAGTAGCACGTCCTCCTGCATTGGTGTATGCCTGTATTTGTCGTGACATACTACACACAAGTTCATCAAGGCACGGTTGGTCCAAATTGTCCCACTCTTCAACGGCGATTTGGTGTAGATCCCTCAGAGTGGTTGGTGGGTCACGTTGTGCATAAACAGCCCTTTTCAATCTATCCCAGGTATGTTCGGTAGGGTTAATGTCTGGTGAACATGCTGGCCACTCTGGTCGAGCGATGTCATTATCCTGAAGGAAGTCATTCACAAAATGTACACGATGGGGTCGCAAATTGTCGTCCATGAAGACAAATGCCTCGCCAATATGCTGCCGATATGGTTGCACTATTGGTCGGAGGATGGTATTCACGTATCGTACAGCCGCTAAGGCGCCTCCCATGAGCACTAGCGGCGTACGTCGGCCCCACCCCACATAATGCCACTCCAAAACAGCAGGGAACCTCCACCTTGCTGCACTCGCTGGACAGTGTGTCTAAGGCGTTCAGCCTCACCGGGTTGCCTCCAAACACTTCTGCGACGATTGTCCGGTTGAAGGCATATGCGGCACTCATCGGTGAAGAGAAAGTGATGCCACTCCTGAGCGGTCCATTCGGCATGTTGTTGGGCCCATCTGTACCGCGCTGCATGTTGTTGTGGTGGCAAAGATGGACCTCACCATCGACGTTGGGGGTGAAGTTGCGCATCATACTGCCTATTGCGCACAGTTTGAGTCGTAACACGACGTCCTGTGGCTGCACGAAAAGCATTATTCAACATAGTGGCGTTGCTGTCAGGGTTCCTCCCAGCCATAATCCATAGGTAGCGGGTCATCCACTGCAGTAATAGCCCCTGGGCGACCTCTCTGTATGTCCTTCATGTCCGAACAGCATCGCTTTCGTTCACTCAGAGACGCCTGGACACTTCCCTTGAGAGCCCTTCCTGGCACAAAGTGACAATGCGAACGCGATCGAATCGCGGTATTGCCCGTATAGGTATGATTGAACTACAGACAACACGAGCCATGTACCTGCTTCCTGGTAGGATGACAGGAAATGATCGGCTGTCGGACCCACTCCGTCTAATAGACGCTGCTTGTGCATAGTTGTTTATATCTTGGGCGGGGGGGGGGGGGGGGGGGAGGGTTTAGTGACATCTCTGAACAGTCAAAGGGACTGTCAACTCGTATCTTCAGGAGTTCTACGAACTGGGTGAAGTAAAACATTTTTTTGATGTGTGTGTATTAGTGAGTCTGAAGTGAACAGAACAAATGATAGAAATTCACTTGTCTCCAACAGAGAGGATTGGAGTTCCAAAATCAGATTCTGGCTGAATTGTAGGCAATTGTGTGAAACAGTGGGCATAGTAAGGGGCAGAGGGTCGAACACCTCCCTTGTCTTTTGTATTAATAGATAGATAAACTAGTTTAAAGGAAGAATTCTGCACTTATGACTTTGGCAGGCCATTCCTGCCAAATTCCCCACTTGTCCCCATTGCCTGACAAAAGTTATTGTCAGTTGTATCTACGCAGTTTTAAGCAGCCAAGGAGATGCTACTCACTCTCATCTCCATTATAAACATCAATTACGGTAATCACAGATCGACAGTATTGTTAATATCCTGATTGTGCCACGTAGGCCATAGCAGTCCTATATTGGTGAAACAGGGCTGTGCGAGGATGTAACAAGGAACCGTCCTTTATACTTTGCACCACAGACAGATGACTTCCAAATAATATCCCATTTTTTGCTGCAATAGTATCCTACTGCTTCATCCCTAGTTTTGGGCATTTTAGTGACATTTCTGAACAGTTAAAGGGACTGTGTCTGTGATACATTATCAATAGTGAACGTCTATCTTGAGGAGTTCTGGGAACCAGGTTGATGCAAAACTTTTTTTGATGTATGTAATAAGGATGTAAACGTAGGCTTCCGCAGCCGATGTCACAGTCAATAAAATTCTTCTGGGTTTGAGGCTGCATTGTCATCTGTAACTATGTTATAAGGACTTTTATAAAAATTGGACAAGACCATCAGTTCAGAAGCTCCCTTTATTCCGTTGGAGAGATACTGTGATAAAAAGTATCTTTACTAGCATAAGATTGGCTCGACGATTTTTTTTACAAACAGAACTCAGTAGGTTTACTGGACGGTGAACATTCAACAGAAAGTGAAGGAGTATCGGGTATACACCGCGGAAGTGTAACAAGACCTCTACTATTCTCAGTGTACATGAAAGATTTATCAGGTGGCATCTGCAGTACAAGATTGTTCGCTAACGATACTGTCGGCTACTGGTCCGTGCACGATAGTGTGTGCTACCACTTATGTTTCGTAAAACGTGATTATCAGGGGATCATATCTCGGGTTCTGTCGATCACTGAAATAATGTGTCACGTGTTTTGGATAGCCCCTGACCTCGCGACCGTTTGTGTAGCTATCGGAAGGACGAGCGAACTGTAGCTATCCTATAGTACAGGACGCGAATTTCCTCCACTCCAGTCAAATTGAGCAAATCGTATGGTTCTATTGCATTAGGTGTAGTCTAGTCGGAATGTAAGAGTACCATTTGTTCATGTGATGTTCCTGAGAAAATCCATAAAAACCGTGATTTTTGGGTACCAGAAGTACCAAATGTAGAGAGCTACTTCTATAATTTCTATCCATAGTAGATAGTGTTAATTCTTACCATACGTTCCTAAGATAATATTCTCGCGCAACGTCCAAACTTTCTGCGGTATCGTTATCTATTATCCCAATCCAATGGTTCAAATTCATATACTTATACAGTGAACCGCAAAAATCGCTTTTTAGCCGTCTTTGCATATTGGACCGCAAATATCTACATAATTAATCATAGCAAACTGCTCAAATTTTAACTGTAAGGTCTGTAGACGTTCATCTAGAAACGTAATTTTCTCGTTTTCGAAAATCTGTATCCGTTATCAAGATATGCCCGAAGGACTACGGTTTTTGCGTACCAAAAGCAACGGTTGTGGGGATGGACACCTCTTTAAGTCGTGTAGTGAACACACGTCAAGGCTTCTGGGATCACAAACTGTTTTGATTAGCATTTTTTCACCAATAAAACTATGACGCGCTGTCTCTTTGTAATAGGCACTATACGCCTATAGAAATATGCCCAAAGTGGTACTGCAGCGACAAAAAATGGGCAAAAGGAACTTAAATTGACTGCCAGAAATTGTGTAAAACTGAATAGACTTATTTCTAATAATATTTTTAATCTTTTAAGATCCAAATCATAAGTGGGGCGCTTTCGGAGAATTGCAGTCGATGAGTAAGTACTCAGAAAAAATGTAAACCAAACGCTTTTTCCGTTAATCTTGTATTACGCGTACTTATTTATTGTTTATATATGTCAAAGTACATACATGTGCCGAAGTACGAGGCGTGTTTTTTAAAATAAGTACCGTTTTGAAATTAAAAAAAGACATGCTAAGATATCTCAATAATTTTATTTTTACATGAAAACCTGTACCTTAATCTACGCACTGACGCCATTACAGTCTGATTCTTCCTTGTTTACGTTGTGTACTGAGTGTTTAAGATGCCTCCGATAATCGTGAGTCCCGCCAACTGTGAAGTACTGGCTATTATAAGATTTCTTAGTGCTAAAGGCCTAAAAGCGATCGATATTCATCGTTATCCGGGCAGTTTACGGAGAAAACATTATGAGTGATTGAATGGTAAGAAAGTGGGTGAGGGCATTTAAAGATGGCCGCACAAATGTGCATGATGAAAAACGCAGTGGGCGTCCATCGGTCGTTAATGAAAGTTTGTTGCAGGACGTGGACAATAATGTGAGAGGAAACAGACGATTTACGATTTCCTCCTTGCAGGATGACTTTCCTAATGTTTCTCGTAGTGTTTTGTATGGCATTGTGACCGAGCACTTGAATTACCGAAAATTGTGCGCACGTTGGGTACCGAAAATGTTGACGGATGTGCACAACACCAAACGTTTAGACAGTGCATTGACTTTCCTTGAGCGGTACCACAACGACGGTGATGATTTCTTAAGCCAAACTGTTACGGGCGATGAGACATGGGTGGCCTACGTCACACCAGAATCAAAGCAACAGTCCATGGAAGTTGAGCAAGGGCATCGTTTTGCTGTAAGCCAATGCCCGTCCGCATGTGGCGAATCGGACCAAAGATCTCATCTCATCTTTTCGGTGGGAAACTCTAGATCATCCTCCGTACAGCCCCGATCTTGCGCCCAGTGACTACCATTTGTTCCTTCACTTGAAGGAACACCTGGGCGGTCAGCGTCTTCAAGACGATGACAAAGTAGAAATAGTGGTGATGCAGGCGGAAGACTTCTATGAGGAGGGAATTCAAAAACTGGTACAACGTTATGACAAGTGCCTCAATATTGACGGAAACTATGTAGAAAAGAAGATTAAGGTACAGGCTTTCATGTAAAAATAAAATTATTGAGATATCTCAGCACGTATTTTTTTAAATTTCAAGACGGTACTTACTTAAAAAACACGCCTCGTATAAACATAAACTCCAAAAAGTGAACTGACCTATAAATTCGTTTTATACTTTATATATAATTTTTTTATATAAGCGGCACATCCTGGGGAAAATGTAAATTGGACGCCTCAGAATTTTTGAACAGCCTAGGTATGGTGGAGGCAGTGGCACTGGGATATTGGAGACAGTGGGAGAGAGTCATACGTAGACTGTGGCGGTGAGAGGGAGGAGATGCTGAGTATGAAGGCTTAAGCGCAAAGAGAAATTGTGTAAAAGAGTTTAGAATTTTCTGTGTTAAAAGAACGCGAGTGTGTTCGTATGTCAAAATTTTTGGCGAGGAAGCGGAGTGAGGGCTGAGGCGGCTGGTTCCCCACTTTTCTGTCAATCTTTTAAAGAGGAACATATTCGCTTTCTTTGTGCCCCGACAGGAGCATTTTTCCCCTATTGGAAGATATCATCGTTGTACGATCTTAGGGAATGCAGGAAGTCTTGGACAAAATTTCCACTTGACGCAATAAAAGACAGCTCTCTTGAAATGTGGGTAATTGTGAGACGATGCCTGCAACAGAGTAAGAACAGTGTAGTATCCGATTACAGAATTAGTGCTGAACATACTAAGAACGTAAAGTAGTGTAAGAATTCAGGGATTATACTAAAAACTGATGTGAAATGGGGCGATCGTGTAAAATTAATATTAGGGAAGGCAAATGGAAGATATAGCTTTGTTCGAAGGGTTCTGGGGAAATGGAATGTATCTATAAAGGAAATAGCACACAGAAGGCTAATACTTTTATAACTAATTAAAGACTTCTAATCCAGCGTTTGTTATCACGCAGATATTAAGCAGAAATCGAACGAATTCAAAGATGTGCTGCTAGAATTGTAACATGTCGCTGTACGAAAGCGTAGCACAGATGCTAGGGAACTTAAATGAGAAGAAAGACGACGTAGTTATGGCGGTACCCTGTTGGGTGAATTTAGAAAATCGATATTCGATGTCATTAGAGACGGAACGCAGGCTCGGATTGTGTGAAGGATGAGGGAGGATATCGGCCGTCCCCTTTAAAAGCAACCATCCCGGCATTTCCCTTGGCCGATTTAGGGAAGTCACGTGAAACCTAAATCCGGATGGCCGGACGCGGGCTTTAACCGTTGTTCTCCCGAATACGAGTCCAATGTGCTAACCACTGCGCCACCTCGCTCGGTATCGATATTAGAAAACGATATTGGAAGAGCGTAGATATTGACGTGGCCGTTGCAGTTGTCTTTCAACCAGAGCCAGACTACAAGCTGCCCCTTCATTTAACATCATACTTAAACATTAAAAAACCTAAAACTACCTTGTACAATCAGACAGCATTGAACGGCACCCGTAAAACAAGGCTGTGTGTGTGCCAAATCGTAGTAGACGCAACGGTGTTACTTAACTTAGAGACCACGGATGGAGGACTTTTCGAGAGCGCTGCGTGTTGGGCCAGCTACATCAATGCTTGATGAAGCTGGTGGGTCTCAAATTGTCAGTGTCAATGGTGAAAATGAGTATTATGGGAGGCTAGAGCTACAACAATATTTGAGAACCACTTCCACACAGCAACAAAAAACAGCAAATTATAAGTCGATAAAATTTACAACGAATAAAAAGTCCAGATTTGCCGAAGACATTGTATCAATTCTTTTAGAAACGTCAAAGAATTTGGAAGATGTAAAACGCTGATGGCGGAAAACTTTGCTAAAAAGATAAATATACTATAACTATTTTAAGTATTTATCCTGGTATGTAGCCTTGTATGGAAATGATAGGAAACACCGTGAGGTATCAAGGAACAGCTATGTCGATCGTGGAGATAAAAACTGTGTGGGAACACAACGGAATGAAAACAGTAGACCGATTCAGATAGACGTAGGATGCTTACAGTAGTTATTCAGAAGAAATTTGCAGAAGATATATTAGAGTGAAAAGCCGCTAGATTGAAGGCCGCAACAGTAAGACTTAGAAGTGGGTTTTGATTTGATCCACACGTTAAAAAAGCTACGAATAGGACAAAATCCCCAAAAAATATTAGTTCCACTCTTCCCGAGTACTGGATTGTAAAGAGCAGGCAGTCATGTTACTCATACAGCACATGGCAGCGCCTCATGGGGAGCTAGTACAAAATACGTGCCTCACATGAATCCTTAATAGTCCAACGTTCACCAGAAACATTGTACACTACATGTACAACCATACTCTGCGAACCACTGTGAAGTGCATGGCAGCGGTATATGACACTTTTTCCCGTTCTATTCTCGGAATAGAACGCGAGAAAAATGATTGTTTAAATGTCTATGTGCGTGCTGTAATTAATCTAATCTTATCCTCAACCGCTCTTTGGGAGCGATATGTACAGGGTATGTATGTATGTATATATGTATGTATTGAACTGGAGACCTAGAAACGACGGAGAAGCTTCGTCCCCGCCGTAGCCCTCAGTGGTACACAACCCCACAACAGGATACAGCAGTCCAGTCACCCCACCGCCGCCCCACACCGAACCCAGGGTTATTGTGCGGTTCGGCCCCCAGTGGATCCCCGGGAATGTCTCATTGCAGACGAGTGTAACCCCAATGTTTGGCGTCTGGCCATCCTGATTTAGGTTTGTGATTTCCCTAAATCGCTCCAGGCAAATGCCGGGATGGTTCCTCTGAAAGGGCACGGCCGACTTCCTTCCCCGTCCTTGCCTGATCCGATGAGACCGATGACTTCGCAGTTTGGTCTCTTCCCACAAACAACCCAACCCAATGTTTGCATGATAGAGTAATTATGGGGGAACCAGCCCGGATTCGCCGAGGCTGATGGAAAAACGCCTTGGAAACCATCCACAGGCTGGCCGGCACACCGGACCTCGACACATGCGCCGGGCAGATACGTGCTGGGGACCTGCACGCCTTCCCGCTAGGGAAGCAGTGTGTTAGACCTCACGGCTAGCCGGGCGGGCGTATGTGCAGGGTGGTAGTGTATTCCTAGACTCATCATTTAAAGCCGATCCTTGAAACTTTAACAAACTTTCCTGGAATACTTTGTCTCTCTTCAAGAGTGTGACAACTCTGTTCTTTCACCATCTCAGTGACGCTCTCCTGCTGGTCAAACAAACCTGTGACAATTCGTGCCGCCCTTCTGTATAGAGACGTTGCCATAGAGACGTTTACCAAATCTCGTTACGTTATTGGTTGAGGTAGACACGGGAAGCTTCCGAGCCCAGCCCGCTGCAACATCAGGGATCAACTTACACCGACTCTGTTGTAATTATTTCTAAGCAGTCTCCTTTTTAGACTGTTTAAATTTTCCTAATATTCTACCAATAAACCGAATTCTGCTACCTGCTTAAACCACGAGTGAGCCTATGTGATCGTTCCACTTCCTGTCCACCCAAAGTGTTAAATTCAAGTATTTATATGAGATTATAGATTCCAACTTTGACTCACTGATATTATATTCATAGGATACTATGTTTTTTTTCTGTGAAGTGCACAGTGTTTCTTATTTGAAACTTTAAAGCAAGCTGCCAGTCATTGCACGACTTTGAAATCTTAAGGCTTGAATGAATATTTGTACAGCTTCATTCCGAATGTGTTTATTTGGACAAAACTGCATCCTCTGCGAAAAGTCAAAGGTAACTAATATTGTCCGCAAGATATGTAATATAAAACATGAACAGCAAGGGACCCAACACGTTTCCCTTTGTACATACAATGTTACCTCTGCATCTGACGATGACCCTCCATCCAACATAACATGCTGCGTCCTCTCTACCAAGAAATCCTCAATCCAGTCACATATTTCGTCTGATACCCCGTGTGATCATACTTTTGATAATAAACGTAGGTGTGGTGCTAAATCAAATGCTTTTCGGAAATCGAGAATACAGCACCTACCTGGCTGCCTTCATTGCTTTCAGGATGTCATGTGAGAAAAGTGTAACTTGGGTTTCACATGATCTGTGCTTTAGAAATATGTGCTTGTCATGGAGGAGCTCGTTTTGTTAGACATACTTCATTATGTTTGAGCTCAGAGTATGTTATAAGATTATAGAACAAATGGATGTCAAGGGTATGACTGTTAGAGATGAAGTTGAGCACTGCAAGAAATAATGGCAGTACCAAGGGAACTACACGACAAACAGAGAAGTAGAAACAACTAAACTCCAACCTGATCCAACTTGATACTCAAACTTAGAAACTGACTATAAAAAGAAGTCACTCAACTCTCGGGAAAAAATGACAGGGAAACATGCCGATGACTAAAGGTAACCCATAAAATCAGTATCCTGTAGCGAAAAACGTAAGTTGTCCCTCTAAATTTCAGCTATAAGTACAACAATGGAGGGGCAGTCACAAGCTATGGAAGGAAGCATACATCTTCCCGTCAGGAGTAGTAGTTCTCGTCAGTCTGCAGTCTGGTTTGACGCAGTTCTCTGCGCTGGTGTGGGTGTGCAATTATTCTGGGATCTACTTAACTATGGCACCCTACGTACATTTGAAATTGCTTACTTGGTGAGCCTTTTAAGGCCAATACTTCCTTCCGTTAACACACTGATGATTCCTTCATGCCCCAGGACGTGTCCCATCAATCGATCCCTTCATTAACTAAGTTTCCAGCTTAAATTTCTTTTCTCCCCGATTTGACTCAGTATCTCATCATTAGCAACTTTTAAACCTGCAGTATGCTTTCTGCACGAGTTGTAGATAATCTTACTTTCGCTTCTTGTTCCGTATAACTTCAAAATTCCGAAACTGCACTCCAATGAATATTGTCAAAAGCTTTTTACAAACCCACAAATGCTATAAACGTGAGCATGTGTGTCTTCAACGTAACTTCTAAGATAAGTCGTAGGCTTCGTAATGCTTTGTGTGTATCTACATTTCCCTGGAAACCAAACCGATCTTCCTCGAAATCGGTATCTAGCAGTAGTTTCCTCTTTCTGCGGAAAATTTGTCAGTCAGGAGCAAAGTACTAAAATAAATTGAATTGCTTATACAAACTCTTCCCAAAACTGATCTCCAGTATGGAAGTATACTCTAATAATTCTTAGAAGAATAATATGTACTATTTCAACGTATGAACATCTGCAATATGGTAAATTACCTCTTTCTACTGGAATACGTACGATAAGTGCCATTGAGTTTTAAGTCTTAGAAATGAGTGTGCTGTCTGGACTCGCTACTAAGTTCTGATTGCATGTAATGGATTTCGGGAATAGTGGTGCAATTTCTAGTTCTTAGTCAATTTCCTGCAGGGTGACAAGATTTTAAAATAGACCACATACAGTACAGAGAAATGCAGATTATCTTCCTGATAACTCGACATTTAACGTCCTGTTGAGAGAAATACTTTCATATTTGGATACGTGTGAGCGGCAACGTAAATGCCGGCAGGCAATGCGTTACTTCACGTAGTAAGTATGTAATAATGTATGTTTTTTACACTGAAAATAAAACTTATGTTTCTGCTCAAGGAGTGCTCTCATAGTCCACATGTAACGTATACCATCCGTAGCAGCGTGTCAAAGCAAACGACGCCGTATTGCTGATATTGTGAATTACATTGTCTTACAGGGGTGGATAATGTTCTACACTCCTGGAAATTGAAATAAGAACACCGTGAATTCATTGTCCCAGGAAGGGGAAACTTTATTGACACATTCCTGGGGTCAGATACATCACATGATCACACTGACAGAACCACAGGCACATAGACACAGGCAACAGAGCATGCACAATGTCGGCACTAGTACAGTGTAGATCCACCTTTCGCAATGCAGGCTGCTATTCTCCCATGGAGACGATCGTAGAGATGCTGGATGTAGTCCTGTGGAACGGCTTGCCATGCCATTTCCACCTGGCGCCTCAGTTGGACCAGCGTTCGTGCTGGACGTGCAGACCGCGTGAGACGACGCTTCATCCAGTCCCAAACATGCTCAATGGGGGACAGATCCGGAGATCTTGCTGGCCAGGGTAGTTGACTTACACCTTCTAGAGCACGTTGGGTGGCACGGGATACATGTGGACGTGCATTGTCCTGTTGGAACAGCAAGTTCCCTTGCCGGTCTAGGAAAGGTAGAACGATGGGTTCGATGACGGTTTGGATGTACCGTGCACTATTCAGTGTCCCCTCGACGATCACCAGTGGTGTACGGCCAGTGTAGGAGATCGCTCCCCACACCATGATGCCGGGTGTTGGCCCTGTGTGCCTCGGTCGTATGCAGTCCTGATTGTGGCGCTCACCTGCACGGCGCCAAACACCATACGACCATCATTGGCACCAAGGTAGAAGCGACTCTCATCGCTGAAGACGACACGTCTCCATTCGTCCCTCCATTCACGCCTGTCGCGACACCACTGGAGGCGGGCTGCACGATGTTGGAGCGTGAGCGGAAGACGGCCTAACGGTGTGCGGGACCGTAGCCCAGCTTCATGGAGACGGTTGCGAATGGTCCTCGCCGATACCCCAGGAGCAACAGTGTCCCTAATTTGCTGGGAAGTGGCGGTGCGGTCCCCTACGGCACTGCGTAGGATCCTACGGTCTTGGCGTGCATCCGTGCGTCGCTGCGGTCCGGTCCCAGGTCGACGGGCACGTGCACCTTCCGCCGACCACTGGCGACAACATCGATGTACTGTGGAGACCTCACGCCCCACGTGTTGAGCAATTCGGTGGTACGTCCACCCGGCCTCCCGCATGCCCACTATACGCCCTCGCTCAAAGTCCGTCAACTGCACATACGGTTCACGTCCACGCTGTCGCGGCATGCTACCAGTGTTAAAGACTGCGATGGAGCTCCGTATGCTACGGTAAACTGGCTGACACTGACGGCGGCGGTGCACAAATGCTGCGCAGCTAGCGCCATTCGACGGCCAACACCGCGGTTCCTGGTGTGTCCGCTGTGCCGTGCGTGTGATCATTGCTTGTACAGCCCTCTCGCAGTGTCCGGAGCAAGTATGGTGGGTCTGACACACCGGTGTCAATGTGTTCTTTTTTCCATTTCCAGGAGTGTATATAAACTAAACTCCGCGATCAGACCCTGAAAACAATGCGATTTCTGAACTGGCATCACGAGACTGAGTGCACCGCGGTGCGGCCCTCCCAGCAATCTAATACCCCTGGTTATACCGGGAACTAGGCACGACTATTCTCCACGGGTGTCTGACGCGCTGACGTCTCAACTGGGAAAGCGGACAACACAGTACCTAATTTGTCGATTTCTACAGCATCTCAAGGCGCGTTGTTACATGAAGTAGAATCAGTTCACCTATCAGCCTGTCAATGTCCAAATCAAACTATAATTTTGAAATCGTACAGAGGAACTTTCACCGTTTCTAGCACTGTCTGTGCAACAGTTCATCGTGTTCTTCTCCGTGAAAAAAAAATGGTTCAAATGGCTCTGAGCACTATGGCACTTAACATCTATGGTCATCAGTCCCCGGTGCGGCCCTCCCAGCAATATAATACCCCTGGTTATACCGGGAACTAGGCACGACTATTCTCCACGGGTGTCAGACGCGCTGACGTCTGACTACTTAAACCTAACTAACCTAAGGACAGCACACAACACCCAGCCATCACGAGGCAGAGAAAATCCCTGACCCCGCCGGGAATCGAACCCGGGAACCCGGGCGTGGGAAGCGAGAACGCTACCGCACGACCACGAGATGCGGGCCTTCTCCAGGAACCTGGAAGATCCGCTGTAATGAAGTGATGTGGGAGCGAATTTGGAAAGTACATACTGGCCATTAAAATTGCTACACCAAGAAGAAATGCAGATGATAAACGGGTATTCATTGGACACATATATTATATTAGAACTGACATGTGATGACATTTTCACGCAGTTTGGGTGCATAGATCCTGAGAAATCAGTACCCAGAACAATCACCTCTGGCTGTAATAACGGTTTTGATACGCCTGGGCATTGAATCAAACAGAGCTTGGATGGCGTGTACAGGTACAGCTGCCCATGCAGCTTCAACACGATACCACAGTTCATCAAGAGTAGTGACTGGCGGATTGTGACGAGCCAGTTGCTCGGCCACCATTGACCAGACGTTTTCAATTGGTAAGAGATCTGGAGAATATGCTGGCGAGGGTAGCAGTCGAACATTTTCTGTATCCAGAAAGGCCCGTACAGGACCTGCAACATGCGGTCGTGCATTATCCTGCTGAGATGTAGGGTTTCGCAGGGATCGAATGAAGGGTAGACCCACGGATCGTAACACATCTGAAATGTAACGTCCACTGTTCAAAGTGCCGCCAATGCGAACAAGAGGTGACTGAGACGTGTAACCAGTGGCTCCCCATACCATCACGCCGGGCGATACGCCAGTAAGGCGATGACGAATACACGCTTCCCATGTGCATTCACCGAGATGTCGCCAAACACGGATGCGACCATCATGATGCTGTAAACAGAACCTGGATTTATCCGAAAAAAATGACGTTTTGCCATTCGTGCACCCAGGTTCGTCGTTGAGTACACCATCGCAGGCGCTCCTGTCTGTGGTGCAGCGTCAAGGGTAACCGCAGCTACGGTCTCCGAGGTGACAGTCCATGCTGCTGCAAACGTCGTCGAACTGTTCGTGCAGATGGTTGTTGTCTTGCAAACGTCCCCATCTGTTGACTCAGGGATCGAGACGTGGCTGCACGATCCGTTACAGCCATGCGGATAAGATGCCTATCATCTCGACTGCTAGTGATACGAGGCCGTTGGGATCCAGCACGACATTCCGTATTACCCTCCTGAATCCACCGATTCCATATTCTGCCAACAGTAATTGGATCTCGACCAACGCGAGCAGCAATGTCGCGATACGATAAACCGAAATCGCGATAGGTTACAATCCGACCTGTATCAAAGTCGGAATCGTGATGGTACGCATTTCTCCTCCTTACACGAAGCATCACAACAACGTTTCACCAGGCAACGCCGGTCAACTGCTGTTTGTGTATGAGAAATCGGTTGGAAACTTTCCTCATGTCAACACGTTGAAGGTGTCGCCACCGGTGCCAACCTTGTGTGAATGCTCTGAAAATCTAATCATTTGCATATCACAGCATCTTCTTCCTGTCAGTTAAATTTCGCGTCTGTAGCACGTCATCTTCGTGGTGTAGCAATTTTAAAGGCCAGTAGTGTATTTTCTTTTGTTTCAGGCAACTGTGGGTTCTCGATGACACATTGGATAATTTAATGAATTAACTAGACGAAATACTTTTTTAGTCTTGTTTCACAAACGAGGCTAAAAAAGTACTTCGTTAAGTTAATGAAGGCGAGCTGAAAAGTGAAACCTCATAATTTGTGTGAACTCTTAAAGCTGCTTAAATAAAACAAGCGTTAACGTGCTACATCTTTATTCTTAATGTTTACATACACTCCTGGAAATGGAAAAAAGAACACATTGACACCGGTGTGTCAGACCCACCATACTTGCTCCGGACACTGCGAGAGGGCTGTGCAGGCAATGATCACACGCACGGCACAGCGGACACACCAGGAACCGCGGTGTTGGCCGTCGAATGGCGCTAGCAGCGCAGCATTTGTGCACCGCCGCCGTCAGTGTCAGCCAGTTTGCCGTGGCATACGGAGCTCCATCGTAGTCTTTAACACTGGTAGCATGCCGCGACAGCGTGGACGTGAACCGTATGTGCAGTTGACGGACTTTGAGCGAGGGCGTATAGTGGGCATGCGGGAGGCCGGGTGGACGTACCGCCGAATTGCTCAACACGTGGGGCGTGAGGTCTCCACAGTACATCGATGTTGTCGCCAGTGGTCGGCGGAAGGTGCACGTGCCCGTCGACCTGGGACCGGACCGCAGCGACGCACGGATGCACGCCAAGACCGTAGGATCCTACGCAGTGCCGTAGGGGACCGCACCGCCACTTCCCAGCAAATTAGGGACACTGTTGCTCCTGGGGTATCGGCGAGGACCATTCGCAACCGTCTCCATGAAGCTGGGCTACGGTCCCGCACACCGTTAGGCCGTCTTCCGCTCACGCCCCAACATCGTGCAGCCCGCCTCCAGTGGTGTCGCGACAGGCGTGAATGGAGGGACGATGGAGACGTGTCGTCTTCAGTGATGAGAGTCGCTTCTGCCTTGGTGCCATTGATGGTCGTATGCGTGTTTGGCGCCGTGCAGGTGAGCGCCACAATCAGGACTGCATACGACCGAGGCACACAGGGCCGACACCCGGCATCATGGTGTGGGGAGCGATCTCCTACACTGGCCGTTCACCACTGGTGATCGTCGAGGGGACACTGAATAGTACACGGTACATCCAAACCGTCATCGAACCCATCGTTCTACCATTCCTAAACCGGCAAGGGAACTTGCTGTTCCAACAGGACAATGCACGTCCGCATGTATCCCGTGCCACCCAACGTGCTCTAGAAGGTGTAAGTCAACTACCCTGGCCAGCAAGATCTCCGGATCTGTGCCCCACTGAGCATGTTTGGGACTGGATGAAGCGTCGTCTCACGCGGTCTGCACGTCCAGCACGAACGCTGGTCCAACTGAGGCGCCAGGTGGAAATGGCATGGCAAGCCGTTCCACAGGACTACATCCAGCATCTCTACGATCGTCTCCGTGGGAGAATAGCAGCCTGCATTGCTGCGAAAGGTGGATATACACTGTACTAGTGCCGACATTGTGCATGCTCTGTTGCCTGTGTCTATGTGCCTGTGGTTCTGTCAGTGTGATCATGTGATGTATCTGACCCCAGGAATGTTTCAATAAAGTTTCCCCTTCCTGGGACAATGAATTCACGGTGTTCTTATTTCAATTTCCAGGAGTGTATATGCAGACCACTGCTGCTAGAGGGCTTTGAATTGTAGCGTGTAACATGACGATGGGTAACGTAACTACGTTGGTGCGTGAGAAACAGTGAGCTGTACTCAAATTTCGAATTCGAAGATTTCGTCCAGAGTATGCTCTCCTTCAGCATGACACGCCCAACCACACACGAGCGCTAAGACATCTCCAACAATCCGACGTCTTGGATTCACTTTGATCGGTTATCCTCCATACAGACCCGCTTGGCTCCATCCGATTTTCATTTGTTTCCAGACAAAGAATATCTTCTAGAATTTCCCTTAGTAATGAAGCGATGCAAGAGGAGGTGAGGTTGTGGTACTCAAAATGGTTCAAATGGCTCTGAGCACTATGGGACTTAACATCTGAGGTCATCAGTCCCCTAGAACTACTTAAACCTAACTAACATAAGGACATCACACACATCCGTGCCCGAGGCAGGATTCTAACCTGCGAATGTAGCAGTAGCACGGTTCCAGACTGAAGCGCCTAGAACCGCTCGGTCGCAAGGCCGGCGTTGTGGCTTTGTCAACAGAGAGAAATGTTCTGTAGTTGACAATACCAACAAACCGGTCTGTGGGTGGGAGAAATGTTTGTCGCCAGAGTGACTGTGTTGAGAAATAAAGATGCAGACATGAAGAATAAACATACAGAATGTTAACAACGTTAGTTTTATTTACACTACGGGTCATTAAAATTGCTACGCCACGAAGATGACGTGCTACAGACGCAAAATTTAACCGACAGGAAGAAGATGCTGAGATATGCAAATGATTAGCTTCTCAGAGCATTCACACAAGATTGGCGCCGGTGGCGACTCCTACAACGTGCTGACATGAGGAAAGTTTCCAACTGATTTCTCATACACAAACAGCAGTTGATCGGCGTTGCCTGGTGAAACGTTGTTGGGATGCTTCGTGTAAGGAGGAGAAATGCGTACCATCACGATTCCGACTTTGATAAAGGTCGGATTGTAACCTATCGCGATTTCGGTTTATGGTATCGCGACATTGCTGCTCGCGTTGGTCGAGCTCCAATGACTGTTAGCAGAATATGGACTCGGTGGGTTCAGAAGGGTAATACGAAACGCCGTGCTGGATCCCAACGGCCTCGTATCACTAGCAGTCGAGATGACAGGCCACTTATCCGCATGGCTGTAACGGATTGTGCAGCCACGTCTCGATCCCTGAGTCAACAGATGGGGACGTTTGCAAGACAACCACCATCTGCACGAACAGTTCGACGACGTTTGCAGCAGCATGGACTGTCACCTCGGAGACCGTGGCTGCGGTTACCCTTGACGCTGCACCACAGACAGGAGCGCCTGCGATGGTGTACTCAACGACGAACCTGGGTGCACGAATGGCAAAACGTCATTTTTTCGGATGAATGCAGGTTCTGTTTACAGCATCATGATGGTCGCATCCGTGTTTGGCGACAACGCGGTGAACGCACATGGGAAGCGTATATTCGTCATCGCCTTACTGGCGTATCGCCCGGCGTGATGGTATGGGAAGCCACTGGTTACACGTCTCGGTCACCTCTTGTTCGCATTGACGGCACTTTGAACAGTGGACGTTACATTTCAGTTGTGTTACGATCCGTGGCTCTACCCTTCATTCGATCCCTGCGAAACCCTACATCTCAGCAGGATTATGCACGACCGCATGTTGCAGGTTTCTGGATGTAGAAAATGTTCGACTGTTGCCCTGGTCAGCACATTCTCCAGATCTCTTACCAATTGAAAAAACGTCTGGTCAATGGTGGCCGAGCAACTGGCTCGTCACAATATGTCAGTCACTACGCTTTATGAACTGCGGTATCGTGTTAAAGCTGCATGGGCAGCTGTACCTGTACACACCATCCAAGCTCTGTTTGACTCAATGCCCAGGTGTATCAAGGCCGTTATTACGGCCAGAGGTGATTGTTCTGGGTACTGATTTCTCAGGATCTATGCACCCAAATTGCGTGAAAATGTAATCACATGTCAGTTCTAGTATAACATATTTGTCCAATGAATACACGTTTATCATCTGCATTTCTTCTTGGTGAAGCAATTTTAATGGCTAATAGTGTAAAAAGCTTCAAGAGTTTTCATGTAACAATTCAGAAGCATTATTTTTCAGCACGGCCTCGTACAATATTTTCTCTTGTTTCTTAATGTCACTTCCTTTCTTGTCTGAACACGAAATGGAGAGCACAAAGTACGAAGCCCTTTTGCCGGCGGTCTCACACAGCTGTAGTTCGGCTCAGGCTAGGTGCAGATGACAGCCTGTGACGGGGCGCAGAGCTCGCCAGGTTATGCAAGCCGCAACGGCTGCCATTAACACGTACGCATGTCGAGTCATCTGCCGAAGTCGCTCCTGCTGTTATTACTGTACTCTGAGCTGTGCGTATCCGACACTACTCCTCTCAGTTAATGTTCGCATCCAGAACCCTTGATTCTTTGTAATTTGATTTAATTATCTAGTGATTTTGGATTTAGCAATTGATTTAGTATCGGCATAATTAGTGCCAGTAGCCGCGGTTATACGATTGATACAAGTGAATATTATTGGTTAAAACAGTTGTTTATATTATTAGGGTTAAAATATAGATTTGTAAGGTGAAATGTTAAAATTTATTTGTAGCTCTTTTTATGAAATCGTGTATTATCAATCACGGGGTAGGTTCCTCTGAATGGAATGAGATACTGCCAAATTCTTTGGGTTTAAAGACCTTAACTAATAGTACCCTGGTAAATATAATTAACATTTAAAATAATAGGGTATCTAATCCTAGTTTATTATTTAAATTTCACAGATTCATAAAAAGAGCTACAAATAAATTTTAACATTTCACCTTACAAATCTATATTTTAACCCTAATAATATAAACAACTGTTTTAACCAATAATATTCACTTGTATCAATCGTATAACCGCGGCTGCTGGCACGAATTATGCCGATACTAAATCAATTTTTAACGTTTCTTGGTGTTATATTTGTTTTATTTATTTATATTATTATTATTATTATTATTATATTACAAGAATTGCATCAAACGAAATATTTCAACCTAAGTCAATTACCATAATTATTACCTTAAACAGTGTGAAAGGCTTGTAAGGGTGTTGTAGGGTACGTTACGCTGAGAAATAATTGTTAAGAAAAAATTCGATACGTTGCGCCGTTTCTGAACTAATAAGTGTTGAAGTCGGCAGATCGGGTCGTTGCGCGCGCAAATTCAAGTGGCCCGCCAGATACGAGGGCGAGTCAAATGAAAACCTTAAATATTTTTTTAAATATTATTTATTGTGCAGAAGTGGTACAAAGCTGTATCACTTTTCGACATAATCTCCCCCACGCTCAGTAGTCCGCACAACCACTCATGCACCGCGTGGCGTACCTCTTCATCAGAACGGAACTTCTTTACTCCCACTGCGTCTTTGAGTGGTCCAAACATATGGAAATCACTTGGTGCAAGGTCTGGGTTGCTCGCTGTCTTCGTTTCCGGTTGGTGGAAGTGAACCCAGGTTTCGTCGCCAGTAACGATTCTTGGAAGGAAGCCATAACCTTCTCGTTCAAAGCGCCGAAGGAGTTCTTCAGTCAGCTGCCGTGGCACCCACCTTGCAGACACTTTGTGAAACTGGAGCACATCATGCACAATGTGGTGTGCCGACCAATGACTAGTCTGTAAACATGCTGCAGTGTCATTCAGTGTCACTCGGCGGTTTTCCTTCACTATGGCTTCAAATGCTGCAATGTTCTGTGGAGTCACAAATCGTTGTGCCTGACCTGGACGAGGAGCATCTTCCACTGAAGTCACACCATTTGCGAACTTCCTACTCCATTCGTAGACTTGCTGCTGTGACAAACATGCATCACCGTACTGAACCTTCATTTGTCGATGAATTTCAATAGGTTTCACACGTTCACCACGCAAAAACCGAATAACAGAACGATGTTCTTTCCTGATGCAAGTCGCAAGAGGGGCGGCCATCTTGATACTGATACTGCGACGCTATGTGTGCATCTGCACTATGCTGCTACCTACAGGCCATTCTGCACGCTGTTTGTAGCACGCTTACCAACTTACAGGATAACGGCGCGAAATTTCGATTTGTTATTACAAATTGAAGGTTTTCATTTCACTCACCCTCGTACAATTAGTGTCAGTTATTCTCATGATAGCGCGCGAGACGGCCTTTGACTTAGGCTCGATTTTTACTACAGTCGAGTCTCTTTCCTTTGTATCGCTCTCTTGTTTGGTTTAAGGGAACCAAACGAAGAACACATCTGCCGACACGGTCTCTCGCTGGCCGCCCGAATTGGCGCGCCTAATGGCCTGATTGGCTAACTTCAATGCTAATTAACTTTGGAACAGCGCAAAGTATGGATTTCTTTTCTTATCACTTATTTTCCATCAAAGCATACCCTGCAACAACCTTACAAGCTTTTCAGGCGGTTTCTTGCCACCCTGTGCACACGTAGACGTACTAGCGTGTTTTCCACCTCTTGCTCGATAAGGGGATTGAGCTGAACAGCGGTGCAGTGTTTGATTACAAAACTGGGCTGAACGACAGGGTGTTCCGAAAGTAACAACCTTATCGGAAAGTGACTATAGTAGCAGTTAAAAGCAGCCGCCACTTTGTTATTCATGATGGCAGTAGAATTCTGTCAGCAAAGGACTTAGAACAATTGAATTGAATGTGTCGCATCTGGAAAAGAGCTTACAAAACAAACATCAATAAAAGTAACACACGAGTAATGAAATGTAGTCAAATTAAATCAGGTGACTCTGAGCCAATTATATCAGGGAATAACAAATTACACGTAGTACATAAGTTTTGCTATTTTGGGCAGTAAAATAAGAAATGATGGCCGCGGTAAACAAAATATAGAGCAGACTGGCTATAGTAGGAAATACATATCATAAAAAAAAGCGATTTCTCAGCGCAGAATATTTAGTTACGAGTTAGGGACTGTTTTCTGAAAGCCTTCTTCTGGAATGTAGCTTTGCACGAAGGTGAAATGTGGAGAATAAACAGTTTAGACAAAAAGAGATGAGAAACTTTTAAAATGTGCTACTACAGAAGAATGGTGAAAATTGTATGCTCAGATCGAATAACTAGTGAGGAGGTACTGAATAGAACTGGGGAAGACAGAAATTTATGGCACAACCTGACTAAAAGAAGCTATCGTGTAATAGGACACATTTTGAGACATCAAGGATCACCAATTTAGGACTGGAGGGAAATTTGGAGGTAAACATTATCGCGGGAGACTAAGGGAGGAATATACACTGAAGCGCCAAAGACACTGGTGTAGGCATGCGTATTCAAATACAGAGATATGTAAACAACTAGAATACGGCGCTGCGGTCGGCAACGCCTATACAAGACAAAAATCTGGCACAGTTGTTAGATCGGTTGCTGCTGCTTCAATGGCAGGCTATAAAGATTTGAGTGAGTCTGAACGTGGTGTAATAGTCGGCGCACGAGCGATGGGACACAGCATCTCCGAGGTAGCGATGAAGTGGGGATTTTCCCGTACGACCATTTCAAGAGTGTACAGTGAATATCAGGAATCCGGTAAAAGTCAGATCTCAGACATCGCTGCGGCCGGAAAAAGATCCTTCAAGAACGAGACCGACGACGACTGAAGAGAATCGTTCAGCGTGACAGAAGTACAACGTTTCCGCAAATAGCTGCAGATTTCAATGCTGGGCCGTCAACAAGTATCAGCGTGCGAACCATTCAACGAAACATCATCGATATGGGCTTCCGGAGCCGAAGGGCCATTCCTGTACCCTTGACAACAAAGCTTTATGCCTCGCTTGGGCCTGTCAACACCGACATTGGACTCTTGATGACTGGAAACAAGTTGTCTGGTCGGACGAGTCTCGTTTCAGATTGTATCGAGCGGATGAAAATGTAAGAGTAAGGACGCAAACTCATAAATCCGTGGACTCTGCACATCAGCAGGGGACTGTTCAAGCTGGTAGAGACTCTCTAATGGTGTGGGACGTGTGCAGTGGGAGTGATGTGGGACCCCTGATACATCTAGATACGACACTGACAGGTGGTATGTACGTAAGCGTCTTGCCTGATCGCCTGAAACCATTCATGTCCATTGTGCATTCCGACGGATTTGGGCAATTCCAGCAAGACGATGCGACACCCTACACGCCCAGAATTGCTACAGAGTGGTTCCAGGAACACCATTCTGAGTTAAACACTTCCGCTGGCCACCAGACTCCCCAGTTATGAACGTCATTGAGCATATGTACGGGTGTCTTGCAACACACCGTTCAAAAGTTATGGACAGCCCTGCAGGATTAATGGTGTTGATTCCCTCCAGGACTACTTCAGGCGTTATTAGAGTCCATGCCACATGGTGTTGCGGCACTTCTGGGTGCCGTACACGATATTAGGTAGGTGTGCCAGTTTATTCGTTTCTTCAGTGTAGAAGAGACATGAACAGCGACACACGTTGAGTGACCACTGTTGGGAAGTGGTGAGGCTAGT
This sequence comes from Schistocerca cancellata, assembly GCF_023864275.1. Lineage (NCBI taxonomy): Eukaryota > Metazoa > Arthropoda > Insecta > Orthoptera > Acrididae > Schistocerca > Schistocerca cancellata. Next base: position 156,569,184 of record NC_064626.1, read on the forward strand.
TACCGGTATGATACAGCATTAGTAAAAAAGGGGCCACATTGCAGGTTGATTTGTGCAGTATCCGGATTGTGAAGCATTACAGTGTGACAGTGGCCCAGTATTGGTCTATGCGGAGAGTGAGGGTACGCACACTCGTCGGCAACGTTCAGATTGATCATGTCTGACCACCTCAAGGGAGGATCACCATGATAAGCTTGATGCACACTGAAAAACTTCCACATCTGCACATGCCATACGGGGATAGCTGCTACATTCTGCATATACCGTACCAGTGGTTGCAACCTAACAGCAGCTGGACTAGGAAAATACCGTCCCACACACAGGGTGCCGTCATCATCACAACACGAACTGTTTCGTTTGGAGTTGTGTCGTGATCTGGAAGCATGGACTGCTGATTAATGGCGTCGTATTATGTTCAGCAAAGCAATGAACTGCCATCCCGCGCTGTCCTAGATGAAACTTAAATCACTTCAGAAAAGCAAGTCTTCCGGTCCAGATGCTCAGAGCCATTTGAACCATTTTGAAGTACGACCAAAAACTCCAGACAGTGACATTCTAAGGGCAGAAATAGGAGCAAATTCGTGTCAGATAATCGAGGAATCGTCAAAGAACCTTAATTAGCTTTGGTCTACCATTCTAGAGCGTTTGCTTCAAATTAGTAAGGAAAAACAAAGCAATCGGTCCACCACATGCAACGTACTGCTTCAGCGGCGCAATGCAGATCACTGGAGATGGAAAAATGGGTCGGCTTTGATAATTCAGAGCGTAAAAGGCAGTGGCTCTCTCCGAAATGTATAGCCACGAAGCAAGATTTTCACTCTAAAAAGGCGCTTTTGTGTGTTTGCTGGAGTATTCGTGAAGTTGTTCATTTTGAGGTGCTGAAACCTGGACAGACAGAATGCAGACCTTTACTGTGAACAACAGGGTAGATAAATCCATTTTCAATTGAAAAGTGCTCAGCGAGTGTCAACGGAAAAGATGTTATTCTGCAACAAGATAATAAAAGACCGCACTGCCCAAGATGAGCCCTGGAAAAAATTATGAATTGGGGTGGGAGGTATTGCCTCACCCACAGTGCTAGGCTTCGTAGCCTTCGGGTTTCCATTCATTCCGATCATTACAACATTTTCTCAGTGGCAAAAAATGTTAAACTTTGGATGAGGTTCAAAATACCATCTCCAGAAATTTTCCTGAAATACTAATTGATTTTTTATCGATACGGCATTGAAAATTTGCACATCAGGGGTGATTGCATCTCTTATTAACAATAAAAAGTAGTCAACAATTTATCCGTTTCAATTTAATGTATACAAAAAAGCATTACTTTCCGGTACTGCTGATACATAAGTACACGGGCTAACGCAGGAGACATCACACTGTCATGCAGTACCGCCCCTATCCTTAATAATTTCAATTCGGCGAGGAAGAGAGAGAATATGAATTTCTTCAGGTTTCCCATATCGAGCTGAAGCCACTCGTTGATGATTAGGTACACTAAAGCTACCAAATTGCGACGATATTGATTGTCACGTTTCCACCGCTGTTCCAAACAGTTCCAGACAGTTTGCATCGGATTAAGATCGGGTGATTTAGTGGCTACGTCAAGATGCTATAGAGCATCTGAGTGTTCGGCAAACCAGGAATGTTTGTGGGCAGCCCTGTGGTCACGACTGTCGTAAACTTGGAGACTGGAATGTGCACAACTTATTCAGCAACACTTGATCTACGAGAACGTTGAAATAAGAGTGCTGGTTGATGTTTACGGTAACCTGAATGATGCGTTCTATTCGTGGTACGAAAAACACCACCAAAACATCGCGGAACCACCTCCGGCCTGAACTGTACCTTCCACACACTACGGGCTAAGTGCACCCCGCGCCTTGCATGATTTGAAAAAAAAAAAGAGGCAAAGTAGCCACTCTCAGTGACGTATTACACGCCTCCACACTAATGTGTAGTCTGTGTTATTTGGCCCCTGTAAGACGTGCAACTTCGTGTCGCTATGAGCAATGTCCTGTCGCGAGGTACCCGACTCCAGTGGCCATTGCATGCAATTTCCTTAGCAGTGATCGCTGGGAAATTGCTTGAGACATTCCTGCGTTCACGGACAGCAGCATTTGAAACAGTCTGTCGCTGATATGGCGTCACACTTATCCCTGGTCCTGTCCGGAAGGATCTTTTTACGACCGTTGCTCTTACGCCGTGTTACTTGGCTGTAAATAAGCTGGTCATTCCTTGTTGATACACCAAGAAACTGAGCATCTTCAGTCACGATGTGGTCATGGGTACCTCCAAACACAGTACTTTCATCTACACCTACGTACACATCATACTCCGCAAGCCACCTAATGGTGCGTGGCGGAGGTTTCTTTTGGTACCACTAAGTGATGCCCCCCCCCCCCCCCCCCTACCCTGTTCCACTTGCGAGTTGCGCGTGGGATGAATGATTGTCCGTGAGCCTCTGTACTGGCTCTAATTTCTCGAATTTTCTAGTCGTGGTCATTACGCGACATTTATGCGGGACGAAGTAATAAGTTGTCCGACTCTTCCCGCAAAGTGCTCTCTCGAAATTTCAATAGCAAATTTCTCCGTGATGCACAACGCCTGTCTTGTAACGTCTGCCAATGGAGTTTGTTGAACACCTAGGTAAGACTAAACGATCGCGTGACGAAACGCGCCGATCTTTGTTGGATCTTCTCTCTGTTGTAACAAGCGCCTTATAAGTCACTTTCTTTGTGGATGAGCTACATTTTTAAGATTCTTCCTATGAATCTGTCTGGCATCTGCTTTTCTTACTGTTTTATGTGGTCATTCCACTTAAGGTTGTTCTGAGTGGTTACTCTGATTTTCTACGGTGGATACTGCTTCCTGCAGTTTCTCGTCAGTAGTTTAGATGTACGGTAGTTGCTTTCTTTCCGCTGGCCGCTGTGGCCGAGCGGTTCTAGGCACTTCAGTCCGGAACCGCGCTGCTGCTACGGTCGCAGGTTCGAATCCTTCCTCGGGCATGGATGTGTGTGATGTCCTTAACTTATGTTTAAGTAGTTCTTAGTCTAGGGGACTGATGACCTCAGATGTTAAGTCCCATAGTGCTTAGAGCTATCTGAACCATTTTTGCTTTCTTTCCTCAGGTTCAACTACCAGAGGTTGCACCATTCATCAATTTTCCACAGGTCATTCTGCAAGTCGTTATGACTCCAACAACCGCATCATCTGCGACTACTGACAAAGAACTTCTGACGCTTTCTACTAGAACACATAATAAAGGCCCTATCCTACTTCCTTGGTTCAAAAATGGTTCAAATGGCTCTGAGCACTATGGGACTCAACTGCTGTGGTCATAAGTCCCCTAGAACTTAGAACTACTTAAACCTAACTAACCTAAGGACATCACACACATCCATGCCCGAGGCAGGATTCGAACCTGCGACCGTAGCGGTCGTGCGGTTCCAGACTGTAGCGCCTTTAACCTCTCGGCCACTACGGCCGGCCTACTTCCTTGGGGTTTTCCAGAAATTACCTTGACATCTGCCGACTTTGTGCCGTTAAAAGCGACACGTTGAATTTTGTTTGCAAGGAAGTCTTGAATCCAGTCGCAAATCTGGTCCGGTGCTCGATAAGGTCGAATTTTTTTTCATTGAAAGGCAGTGCGGTGCTGTGCCAAATGGCTCCCTGAAGGCAAGGAACACGGCATCAACCAAAGCGCCGTTGTCTACTGTGCTATGGATCTCATGGGAGAACAGAGCTAGCTGAGTTTTGCGAGCTCTGTTTGCGCAACCTGTGTTGATTTTTATTGATACGATTTTCATTCTCCAAAAACGTTATAATCTTTCTTCGATTCTGTAATAGCTCGACGCTGGTCCATCTCACTGTGGTGGTTCAAGACAACGGATTGACACACACACACACACACACACACACACACACACACACACATTTAACTGCAATAAAGTTAGTTACCGGTGGAGGGTCACATGACCGCTTGGTACCAGGTCTACATAATCTAGAGCGTTCCGATCATTGTGTTCTTATAATAGGGGAGATAAATATTTCGCACAGTGAGCTTGCCTATCAGATACAAGCACGTCCACTGTCATCATTACTGCTCTCTGGTATGGTAGTGTGTTGGGCCTCTTGCCAGATATCATCGGCGTATATTAATTTGCGAGAAAGTTTCTGGCAGATCTCGGTTATACCGGTTGAACATTATAGAAGGGAGGACTGAAACTTGAGGCAAACAAATACTCAGTTTGTTCAGTGTGGTCTGCATGTGGTGTGAGTAAATTTGGACCCCAGCGATTATTCTGCAAACTGGCCAATTTGGAGATGATATTTACACGAGGAATTGCCTAGAGTAATTTCAGTAACAGTTGCTCTCTCTAGACTGTGTCGTGAGTTGCAGACGAGATGACGAAGAAAGACTAACGAGGCGTTCGTTTTGTGCATTTCCAGATGGGCCTTCTTGGAGATGCACACGAACCCCGGCTTCGACGACGAGACGCAAGCTTTCACGGTGGGCTTTGTGGAGGGCTTGACCACGGCCGACCTGATCGCGATGCACTGGACAAACACGATGGCGGACTACTGCAGCGACTCGGCGGACGGTCCGAAGGGGCGCCCAGCCGCCTGCCGCGCCGTGCAGAGCTTCCTGGAGAAGAACCGAGCCTGGGTCGACGACATGGTCGCCTCGCACAGCGACACAGATCCCTACTGGCACCAGGTAACCTGCACGTAGCACGTGGCTGCCACTGCTTACGTGTAACTACACTCATGCTCATCAATTAAGGATAATTGCAGAATGTGGTGCCACACAACGTTCCACTACACAAAACTGGCGCTAATAGCATAGGCACATAGGGAACACACACGACACAAATCTAAATGTCCACGGTATTGGTGATAAGTTGAGAAAACCGTCCCGAAACACATGTGCTTCAAAACGCCACTGTTTCCTGCGCATGTACCCCGACGTCAAAATGGGATATGATCACCATGCACACGTACACAGGCCGCACAACGGGTTGGCATACTCTGGATCAGGTGGTCGAGCAGTTGCTGGGGTATAGCCTCCCATTCTTGCAACAGTGCCTGTCGGAGTTCCAGAAGTGTCGTAGGGGTTTGAAGATGTGCAACGATACGTCGACTGAGAGCATCCCAGATGTGCTCGGTGGGGTTTAGGTCTGGAGAACAGGCAGGCCACTCCATTCGCCTGATCTCTTTGAAGGTACTCCTCCACGGTGGCAGTTCGGTGGGGGCGTGGGTTATCATCCATCAGGAGGAAGGTTGGACCCACTGAACCCCTGAAAAGGCGGACGTACTGGTGCAAAATGACGTCCCGATACACCTGACGTGTCACAGTTCCTCTGTCGAAGACATGCAGGGGTGTTCGTGCACCAGTCATAATCCCACCTCACACCATCAAACCACGATCTCCATACAGGTCCCTTTCAAGTACATTAATGGGTTGGTATCTGGTTCCTGGTTCACGCCAGATGAAAACCCGGCGAGAATTACTGTTCACACTATACCTGGACTCGTCCGTGAACACAACCTGGGACCACTGTTGCAATGACCATGTACTGTGTTCTTGACACCAGGCTTTACGGGTTGTGGCCAGGGGTCAGTGGAATGCACATTGCATGTCTTCTGGTGAGTAAACCATATCTGTTCAGTCGTCTGTAGACTGTGTGTCTGGAGACAACTGTTCCAGTGGCTGCAGTAAGGTGCCGAGCAAGGCTACCTGCAGTACTCCGTGGCCGTCTGCGGGCACTGATGGTGAGATATCGGTCTTCTTGTGGTGTTGTACACTGTGGACGTCCCGTACTGTAGCACCTGGACACGTTTCAAATGGTTCAGATGGCTCTGAGCACTATGCGACTTAACTTCTTAGGTCATCAGTCGCCTAGAGCTTAGAACTAATTAAAACTAACTAACCTAAGGACATCACACACATCCATGCCCTAGGCAGGATTCGAACCTGCGACCGTAGCGGTCGCTCGGCTCCAGACTGTAGCGCCTAGAACCGCACGGCCACTCCGGCCGGCCTGGACACGTTTCCTGTCTGTTGGAATCGTTGCCATAATCTTGAGATCACACTTTGTGGCACACGGAGGGCCCGTGCTATGACCTGCTGTGTTTGACCAGCCTCCAGTCGTATTCTACCCCTCATAACGTTATCAATATGTGTTCTTTGAGCCACTTTCAATACAGTCACCATTAGCACGTCTGAAAGCGTGTGCACACTTACTCGCCGCACCGTACTCTGACATGCACCAACACACCTCTGCGCATGTGGACTGCTGCCAGCGCCACCGTGCGACCACCGCAGGTCAAATGCAGGTGATTTAAACCCGCAAACCGCCCACCAGAGCGTTGTTTCGCCATGTATCAGCATTATCCTTAATTTATGAGCATGAGTGTAGCTTAGCGCCCTCTGCTTCGCTCGCTTAGACTGCGTAGTCTGCAGAGATCTTTGTTTTTATTTGATCGAATTATTACGTCGTTCACAAATTGCAACACCTAAGCTTTTCACGCTAATTAAGGCCATATAAATATGGTCTTTTCCGAACTACTTCTGACCAAAAACCAGATTCCGGTATCTGGAGTTCAAAGTTTTTGTTAAACATGCCGTCTGCGTTCTTATGAAGATATTTCCATAGTAACTTTCATCCCTATCAAATGTTTCTTTGTATCTAACCGAGAAGTAAAATGCCACTGGTTGTAAATTTAGTTTTAATTTTTTTTAATGTAACGAAATATTATCTTTAAAAAAAATTCTGTTGCTCTCCATTAGGGGTCGAATTTCCAGAAACACTGAAACACTTATTTTTTATTTCTAACTGAGAATGCAAATAGCAGTTGTCATAGATGTAGCATTAAAATACTCTAGCAGTTCTTTAGTAATTATTTGTTTAAAAACAAAGCTTTCGCCCCCTATTTTGCCCTCTTAGCGGCTGAAGTTCCAAATCTGAGAAATCAAATACCAGTTTTCTTAGTTCTAGCTTCAAAATTCCCTTTATAGCGAAATACTTTCAAAAACCATAGCCTATTTTACCCAAACATAGTGTAAACGTATTTTTTCATCTCAAACTGAGAAGCCAAACACCAATTTTCAGAGATTTAGCTTTAAAAATGCTTTCGCAATGAAATATTTTACCACTTATTGGTTGAATTTCCAAAAACAGTGACACGCGTGTGTTTTCGTTCTAACAGAGGAGTCAAATACAAATTCATAGATCTAGCTTCAAAAAGGCTTGCACAACGAAATTTTCCATAAAAACTTTAAACACCCGTTTCACCGCCGTAGGTGTTGAATTCCCAAAATCAGTGGAACACGTATTTTTCTATTTTTCTGACAAGCCAAATTCAAATTTGCATAGTTTTAGCTTTAAAACTATTTTCATATTAAAATATTTTTAAAAAATCTCATCCCCAATTTCACCCCCTTACAGGTTCACATTCCAAAAACATTGAGATACATATTTTTTTATTTGTGGCCGAGAAGTCAAATACCAGAGTTCATAGATGTAGCTTTAAAAATACCTTAGCGGTTCTTTAACAATGTATTTTCAAAAAAAGCTTTCACCCACTATTTCATCACATAGTTAAATTTCCAAAACTGTTGAAAAACTTATTTCTTTATTTCGGGCCGAGAAGCCAAATACTAATTTTCGTAGGTCTAGCTTCAAAATTGCAACATTTTTCAAAAAACCGTTTATCCCCTATTTCACCCCTGTAGGGTTGGAATTTAGAAAAATCCCTTCTTAAATGACACCTGCTGTGTACGTTCCACACCTTCTCGAAGTATAAAGTTTTCTATCCTTAGCTGTTTGGGCTGGGCGATGCTGTTAATCAGGATATTGCCTTTTGTATATACAGTTTAATCCTTCGCTGGGCGCGCCTTTCCACTAGTGAGCGCCTTGCTGTTTTTGCAGCGCAGTTGGTGTACTCTTCATTCTAACTTTAACATGGATCTTAATATTGCCCCATTTATTCCTCTGTGTTTGTTGTTAGAGCGTTGGATTCCTTCTCATGCAGAATGTCAACCTCTCCCTGTCGAATACGGAGCCTTACATTTATGCTGTAACCTCTCTTCTCTCCCATCACCTTGCTGGCGCCTTTAGCCTACAGCTGCGCTGCCGATCCTGTCTGTCGTCGGGATTCCCGCCGGCGGGGGATTAGGCTGCAGCTGCAGTATGAACAAATTCTATACCCAATAACGCGGAAGAAAACCGCACCCAATTGGCAGCGTTGTTGCCAGCTTTCAGATACGTGGTCCAAAAGGCTGCTGTCAGTACTGCCACAAAGCCATAGTTGCGTACAACTGTGGCAACGCTGAGGCGTTATCATAGAACAGTCAAGGCAATTTCTGTAGTATCGGGCCTTCCATTATCCTGCTGAAGTACGGCATTCGAGAACCTGGAAAACGGTTCAAATGGCTCTGAGCACTATGGGACTTAACATCTGAGGTCATCAATCCCCTAGAACTTAGAACTACTTAAACCTAACTAACCTAAGGACATCACACACATCCATGTCCGAGGCAGGATTCGAACCTGCGACCATGGCGGTACCGCGGTTCCAGACTGAAGCGCCTAGAGCCTGGAAAAGGAGGGCCTAACAACTGAATTTATGCCATTCTTGTAACAACTAACGAGCACTCAACCTTCTTTCAAAAAATATCAAATAAGACCAGTCGTGATATCCAATAGCTCCCCTCACCTTGATTCCAGGAGTGGGAGAGGTAGGAGTCTCCGGAATCCCCAATTTCTGTGACCTTACCTCAGATTTTCTACGAACACTTTTGTGTCGATCTGGCAGCCGCAAACAGAAGCGAAACTCATAGCTGAACACCACAGAATACGACTCAGTGTCCCAGTTGACTGTGGTTCTACACCATACGAGTATTTGTAATCAGTGGTTTGGCGTCAGCAGTAAACAAAGTATGGCAACAAGGGATCTCAACCTAGCTTCCAGTAATTGCTTCCTGATCGTTCATGGTGACGTCTACTTAGATTTTAGCCCTTGTCATCCGTCTGTTCAGTAGAGCTGATCGAACAACCCTACAGTCTCCTCGTGGTGAAGTCCTGGAATGACCCGTGCCTAATCTCCTTGCCGCACTACTGTCCTGACTCAAGTCTCACCAACACTTGTTTAACAACCATCGCATTACAGTCAAATGCCTGCGTGTGTGATATGACGGTAAGATACTGGCATGTCCCTCGTGCCAGTGATTCGATCTTTTTCAAAATCCGAAAGATGTCTACAAGCTTCACTTGCACGTCCTCTGGGCATGCTGTCTTGCGATCTCCAGCTGGAAATTTCCAGTAACGTTAGACACCAAATAGTCTTCATTAATTCAAAAAAAATCCTCAGTTAGTGTGTTCTTTACTGATAGTAAGCTCACAGCATGCTGACATTTTAATCAACATATCCCACAGGCACGGAAATACTAGAGTATTAGCTTGATAATATTCAGTCAAGATGCTCATGGTGGAACACTTCATTTCCGTCAGTGTGACGTGCTCGATTCAGTTTATCCATTCGTTGCTGAAGTTTATGTGCACTCAAAGACCACAGAACAACGCCATCTGGAAAAGGCATTTATTCTGTTTTATCCAATTTTAAGGTTCTGATAATTGCTTCTAGGACTGCTGCAAACAGTTTGTGATGTAAAATCCACTTACTCAACTTCTGTTTGAAGTTTTAACACTACTCTGATCAATGGAGGCTGTAGCTGTGATGCATAAGGTGGTTCTGATTAAACTGACGTTGTTGAAAGTGGTGCAGTGCGGGCTGTGTGCATCTCAGAACGCTGAAACATCTTATGTATGTTTATTAATCGGTGCGATCGCGGAGTGTGTTGCTAAAAATAGTAGTTCCACTTTCTGCCACCTGAGGAAAATATCGCGCTCTAAGCAGTCAGAATGTGAAAAGGTTTCCTGTTCTGACGTTAGTATGCTGTTTATCATGTGGCGACATGTGTTGATTTCTTTTGTGAAGTGACTGTTGGTGCAAAGTGTGAAGAGGATTGAGAAGAGAGACTGGGCACTGCTGGTAAAATTGTTTTATCAGAACGACTGCAGTACCAGCGCTGCATTGCGGAAGTATCGCCGGCAGAAACAGCCGCAAAAAGGCCCCATGTCGATAACGGCCTAAGGAAATGATCAATAAATTTGAAGAAACAGATGAACTAGGTAGTGCAACAGGGAGAAGGAGACGACCCATTCTCATGGCAGCTGAGGATGCTTCAAATTCTACAGCCAGTGCTCAGACTGTCACGGAAATTCTCTTGTCTGGTCAATAGTTCAAAAGATTTTGCCATGGATTTTACAGTGGTATCCCTATAAGCTTTAGAATAGGCACCAAATGAAGTCCCAAGATAGGCTACAAGGCCGTGACTTTCCCATTCGTTTTCTACTATGCATGGAAACGTATGACATGTGGCCAGAGAATATTCTTTGAATGGAAGAGGCACATTTTATTCTGCACAGTGCCGCGAATGCACGGAGCTTTCGCATATGGGGTTCTACTCTCACATGTAGTGCACTCAACTTACGTGAATGTGTCGTGTGGTTTCAGAAGATCGTTCATACTAGGTCCGTTTTTCTTCGAGGACATGATACCTCACAAGTCTGCTAGCTGTACAGTGACGTCTGCACGTTATGAGGACCATCTTGTGCTACACTTGAGACAAACTTCGCAAGAACACGTGTCCACGTCACTATTTTAATGGAAGATGAGGCGACACAACACGTCGCTTGGCAGATGAAAGATTTAGTTCGAGAAAACTTCAGTAACAACCACCTCATCTCTAGGTAATTGCAAGATGTGTGGCATTCCGCATCCACTGACATAAATCCGTCTCTCTTCTGAATGTCTAGATACACAGAAGCACCAGAGGAACTGTTATAGTCATGCGTATTGAAATACGGAGATATGAAAACAGGCAGAACACGGCGCTGCGGTCGGCAACGCCTATATAAGGCGCAGTTGTTAGATCGGTTACTGTTGCTACAATGGCATGTTATCAACGTGGTGTTCTAGTCGGCGCACGAGCGATGGGACACAGCATCTCCGAGGTAGCGATAAGTGGGGATTTTCCCATTAAAGCATTTCACGAGTGTACCGTGGCTATCAGGAATCAGGTAAAACATCAAATTTCCGACATCGCTGCGGCCGGAAAAAGATCCTGCAAGAAACGGATCAACGAAGAAGAGAATCGTTCAACGTAACAGAAGTGCAACCTTCAGAAAATTTCTGCAGATTTCAATGCTGGGCCATCAAATGTCCGCGTGCGAAGCAGTCAAAGAAACATCATCGATATGGGCTTTCGGAGCCGAAGGCCCACTCGTGTACCCTTCATGACTGCACGGCACAAAGCTTTACGACTCGCGCTGGCCCCGTCAACACCGACGTTGGACTGTTGATGACTGGAAATACGTTGCCTGGTCGGATGAGTCTCGTTTCAAAGTGTATCGAGCGGATGGACGTGTACGGGTATGGAGGCAGCCTCATGAATCCATGGATCTGCATGTCAGCAGGAGACTGCTAAAGCTGGTGGAGGCTTTGTAATGGTGCAGGGTGTGTGCAGTTGGAGTAATATGGGACCACTGATACGTCTAGATACGATTCTGACAGGTGGCACCTACGTAAGCAACCTGTCTGATCACCTGCATCCATTCATGTCCATTGTGCATTCCGACGGACTCGGATAATACCAGCAGGACAGTGCGATATCACACAGGTCCAGAATTGCTACAGTGCGTCTCCAGAAAAACTTCTGAGTGTAAACACTTCTGCGGGCCACCAAACTCCCCAGACTTGAACGTTATTGAGCATATCTGGGATGTCTTGCAACGTGCTGTTCAGACGTGATTCCACCCCATCATACTCTTACAGATTTATGGACAGCTCTGCAGGATTCATGATATCAATTACCTACAGCATTTCAGGCGTTAGTCGAGTCCATGCCACGTCGTGTTGCGGCACTTCTGCGTGCTCGCGGCGGCCGTTCGCGATATTGGGAAGGTGTACCAGTTCTTTTGGCTCTTCAGTGTCTCTAAAAGATCGTGTCTATAAGCAATGTGTCCAAACTCTTCCTCATCTGAAGGATAACATACAGCGACATATTGCTTTGATTACACTGCATATTTTGCGAGCAACTGTCGACCAAGCCGTGTTATGGATGCAGCATGTTGCTGAGTGTCGAGACCATACTAAACACATGTTGTAACTTATGACCATTTCCTAATAAACGTGACAGAAACACCGTCATCATGTGTTCGATCGTTCCTCCCTTTACCTGCACCTGCACCTACACCATATTGAGTGCTTAAACCACCGTATTTTCACCTGGTGGCAGAAAGTGAAACCATTGTTTTTTAAACATTCTCCGCGAGTGCACAGATTAACAAACATGCTTAAACTGTTTCAGGGTCTGCGATGTATGCAGCCTCCACTGAAGCAGTCGGGACATCGTCTGTTAACTATAGCCACTTGGTCCATACTCGTAGATATGCCAATACATTATGACCAATTGCTTAATATCGTGGCGGTTTACCTTTGGGACACAATACGGCTGTCATTCTGCGTGGCATGGATTCGATAAGTCCTTGATAGATTACATGAGATGTGTGGCAGCAGATGTCTGCACAAGGTTACGTAATTTCTGTAATTCATAAGGAGGTGCCTTGTGGGCGCGGAGCTGGCGAACGATAGTGTCCCAGATCAGGTGAACACGATGGTCATTATGTTAGCTTGAGCTCTCAATGACGCCCATAACTACTGTATTACGATTTTCGCCTTGTGACAAGGACAGTTGTCGCCGCCATCAGGGAAGACATGAAGCATTAAGGGCTCCAAAATAATATTCACGTAGCCGACAATTGTCATCGCGCCTTCGATGACTACCACAGGTTGGTGACATACCAGCCACGACCATCTATGTAGTGTAAGAAGAAATGAGATTCATTCAACCACACAACACACTCCCACTGATCCACAATCCAGTCTTGGTAATATCATGCCCACTGCAGTAGTAATTGTCGATCTCGTTGGGTCAACATGGTTAGACGTGGGGGTCGTCTGCTGTCGAGTCCTATGTTCAACAACGCACGCTGAACAGCGTGCTCTGAAAAACTTGTGGCTGTACCCGTATGGTGATCTGTCATCTGATCCGCCAACGACCGCCGCCTATCCTCTGCCTTACAGAGCGGGCAAGCCTCAGACATCCACCTTCTGTGATGAGACAAGGACGTTGAACACCTTGTCGCCTACTTACGGATAACCCCCCCCCCCCCCCCGCCCCCTGGGGGATCGCCACTCTTTGGCTGCCATGGGGCCCCAGCATTTGCAGCATTTTTTCCCTTCCTTCCTGCCTGTCTATCCTCTTGCTATTCTTTTTCCCTTCCTTTGGGGAACATGTCTGGGGTATTCTTGGGAATGTTCTGCATTCTGCTGGTGATGTGCGAACAGTCTCACTTTTGTTTTTTGTTCCCTTTTCCTTTCTTTGTTTCCCTTTTCCTCTCGTTCCTCTGCTTTGGTTTTTGCGGATCTTCTTTTTTATTCTTCCTCCATGTGCGCTGCTGAAGGCCAGCCCACACGTCTGACACAGGTGACGGTAATGCGTAATTCCCAGCCCGGGTTGACAGGTAGGGTTCGCACTTACCCCTCTGGTTCAGGCCAGGCCCAGGGAGGGATGAATGCCTGAGCGTTTTACCTTTTATCCGCCGAAGCAATATGGCGAAGGCCATTTAATTTTTAGTTTTGGACCTCAATTTCTGCATGGTGTTTTTTAGCCCTTTTTCCACGTGCATGTTTTTAGCTGTCTCCTATTATCCACTGGGACTGACGTATAGTCGTTTAACTCCTCTCTCTGCTCGTGTTCTGTAGTTTTCACTTGGACACTTACGACCCCAGTTGTTTTTTGCGCCCTAAAGCACAACAAAACAATACTCGTGGGTAATCCTTCGTTCAACCGCTGTCAGGAGGTTCTCTTGACAGCAGCACGCCAACAGCGGACCTTCTTCGCCGTCTGAGATGACCGGACTCAGGCGCCGGGCCATAACAATCTTCTACTTATAAAAGTCGTTTAGCAGCGAATTTCTTCGATTTTGGTCTGTGTTGTCGCTAGAGATTTCCCATTCGTCTTCGCTCCGCTTACGTATTTTTCTTACCGCGCCGTGTACGTGCAACACCAGCAGGCGGCATTCAGTATCGCGGTGGGCAGTGATCATGACGTTTTGTCTCACCAGTGTGAATATTCTTTAGTATACTTAAAACGATAGAATCAACATCTTGTTTCTGAACAGCTGTTAGTATAGGTTATGTTGGAAGTGAGTCAAAAGCTTTCTTATGTCAGGGCTGTTAAGATTAATTAATATAAGAGGTCAAATATTATTGATATAAGAAGTATCATGGACGCTATAAAAAGAATGGAAACTTTAAGTAGCAAGGCACAGCCATGGACCACGGCGCTGGAGAGACTTGCTGGATATGACCAGCAGGAAGTACACTGAGGTTAAACAAGTCATGAGGTACCTCCTAACATCTTGTCGGACCTCCTTTTGCCCGGTGTAGCGTAGCAACTCGGCGTGTCATGGACTCAAGTCGTTGGAAGTCCTCTGTAAAAATATTGACCCACGCAGCCTCTATAGCCGTGCATAACTGCGAAATGTTACCGGTGCAGGATGTTGTGCACGAAGTGACATCTCGATTATGTCCCATAAATGTCTGATGGGATTCATCTCGGGCGATGTGAGCGGCCAAACCATTCGCTGGAATTGCCCTGAAAGTTATTCAAAGCCGCACGGGATTAGCCGAGCGGTCTGGGCGCTGCAGTCGTGGACTGTGCGGCTGGTCCCGGCGGAGGTTCGAGTCCTCCCTCGGGCATGGGTGTGTGTCTTTGTCCTTAGGATAATTTAGGTTAAGTAGTGTGTAAGCTTAGGGACCGATGACCTTAGCAGTTAAGTCCCATAAGATTTCACACACATTTGAACAAAGTTATTCAAATCAGTCGCGAACAATTTCAGCCCACTGACATGGCACATTATCATTCATAAGAATAAAATCCATGAACGACTGCAAATGGTATACAAGGAGCCGAACATAACAATGTCCAGTCAATGAACGGTTCAGTTGGACCCCAGTCCATTCTATGTAAACATAGCCCACTCCATTACGGAGTCATCAGCAACTGCCACAGTGCCTTATTGACGACTTTAGTCCACGGCTTTGCGGAGTCTCCGCCACGCTCGAACTCTACCATCATCTCTTACCAACTGAAATCGGATTCATTTGACAAGGCACAGTTTTCCAGTCGTCTAGAATCCAACCGATGTGGTCACGAGCCCAGGAGAGGCGCTGCAGGCTGTCGTGCTGTTAGTAAATGCAGCTGGGTCGGTCGTCTGCTGCCATAGCCCATTAACACCGAATTTCGCCGCACTGTCCTAACGGCTACGTTCGACGCACGTCCCACATTGATTTCTGCGGTTATTTCACGCAGTGTTGCTTGTCTGTTAGCACTATCAACTTTAAGCAACCGCCACTGCTCTTGATCGTTTTAAGTGAAGGCCGTCGGTCACAGCGTCGTCTGTGGTGAGATATAATGTCTGAAATTTGCTTTCTCGGCACGCTTTTGAGACCGTGGATCTCGGAAAATTGTATTTCCTAACGATTTCCGGAATGGAATGACCCCTGCATCTAGCACCAACTACCATTCCGCGTTCCAAGTCTGTGTATTCCGGTCGTGCGGCCATAATCACGTCAGCCTTATCACGGGAATCAGCCGAGTACAAATGACAGCTCCGCCAATGTACTGCCCCTTTATACCTTGTGTACGAGACACTACCGCCATCTGTATGTCACCCCAGCGATGAGTGTGCGAGGGCAACGGTTAGCACACCGCAGGCGAAAGTGGTACAGCACGGCAGCCACGTTCACTACCGGGGCAACAAGTTACTAGCAAGGGAAATAGCCTCGGACAGCTGACTGCGGCCAAAGCAGGGAAGAGGTGGATCGGGTGGGGAGCAGCTAGCCTGCTCGAGGTGAGAGAAGTTTCTGGAAAGATTTCGGTGCCTAATGTGCCTTTCAAGGGAAGCAGGGGAAAGCAGCACTGGCAGGGAAAGCTGCTCCAAGACCCTGCAAAAGCAATGTGTAAGCAACAGTCGGCGTAGCAATTGAGCTAAGCAGTGACAGACAGTCGGAGCCGCAGTTATCTCCAGGGAGCAACAGAGTCGTTGAGAACCGTCAGTGTAGAGTGGCAGTAACCTATGAGAAGACTGTCGATATTAGAGCTAAGCACTGCTTTTCCGGCCACAGTTCTCACAGCCGGCCGGTGTGGCCGAGCGGTTCTAGGCCTTTCAGCCTGGAACCGCGCGACGGCTATGGTCGCAGGTTCGAATCCTGCCTCGGGCACGGATGTGTGTGATGTCCTTAGGTTAGTTAGGTTTAAGTAGTTCTAAATTCTAGGGACTGATAACCTCAGATGTTAAGTCCCATAGTACTCAGAGCCATTTGAACCATCTGATTTGAATTACACTGCTTCAAGACATATACGCAGCTTCTGTTATACGTGACTTACCGTGTTAATCCTTTACCATAACATCGTAGCTGTTAATGAGTAGATTATGATAGCATTTTAAAATTTTGGATCTGGTCAATAACCGTATGAAAAATCGAAAATCAAATTTTTGTGCCCCTGGAATCCGTTAGACAGCTTGCAACTGGGGACGAGCACCAAGTGCCGGGTTAGCCGTTTAGTAATATAGATTAACATTTTGCCTAATATTCGTAGATTTTAGCTATCACGTTCCAGTGAGGACGTTGACGACATTGTGAGCTGACCTCTCCTAACTTCCCTTTAACGGGGTGAGAGTGAAACATTCTAATACACTTCGCGCAGGTGATATTGCAACGGAGAGAAGAAGTTTTGTAGGAAATGAATAAGGGTGCAAACACTTCCAAATACAATTTAAGAGCACAAATTCTCTCAATAATTCAACCGTACTTAGAGAGGTGCCTTACAGTGGCTATTTACTCTACCATTCCAACACCAGTAACTCTCAGTTTGTGAGTATTATCTGTTACTGTTTTGCTAGCTACTGTTTTTTTCTTAGCTGACTCGTTCGGATAATACCATCAGATACTCGAATCAAGATAAGAGACGAGTACGAGACAGCGCTCATTCCTTCCTATACACTGAAAACTAACACTTATTCCTCTTTGGGGCTCTCGCCAATAAATCCTAGGATAATTATTCCTCATTACGACTCACGCAACTAAACACTAGGAGACATATGTAAGTCGGCATTTGTTCCTCTGTATACTGGGTGATCAAAAACTCAGTATAAATTTGAAAACTTAATAAACCACGGAATAACGTAAATAGAGAGGTAAAAATTGACACACATGCTTGGAATGACATGGGGTTTTGTTAGAACAAAAAAAAAAAAAAACTATTGCTAGACGCGTGAAAGATCTCTTGCGCTTGTCGTTTGGTGATGATCGTGTGCTCAGCCGCCACTTTCGTCAAACTTGACCTCCCAGGTTCCCAGACCTCAGTCCGTGCGATTATTGGCTTTGGGGATACCTGAAGTCGCAAGTGTATCGTGATCGACCGACATCTCTAGGGATGCTGAAAGACAACATCCGACGTCAATGCCTCACCATAACTCCGGACATGCTTTACAGTGCTGTTCACAACATTATTCCTCGACTACAGCTATTGTTGAGGAATGATGGTGGACATATTGAGCATTTTCTGTAAAGACCATCGTCTTTGCTTTGTCTTACATTATTATGCTAATTATTGCTATTCTGGTCAGATGAACGCCATCTATCGGACATTTTTTGAACGTTTTTATTTTTCTGGTTCTAATAAAACCCAATGTCATTCCAAGCATGTCTGCAATTTGTACCTCTCTATCTACTTTATTCCGTGATTTATTCAGTATTCAAATTTATACTGACTTTTTGATCACCCGGTACTCTGAGACACAAAAATTTTATTATTCTTCGCTGCTTCTAGAGAGAAACTCTACAAATCTTGTTCTTTACAGACATGTAGAAAAACAGTGTGAGAACTGTTCAAATGGTTCAAATGGCTCTGAGCACTATGGGACTTAACATCTGTGGTCATCAGTCCCCTAGAACTTAGAAGTACTTAAACCTAACTAACCTAAGGACATCACACACATCCATGCCCGAGGAAGGATTCGAACCTGCGACCGTAGCGGTCACGCGGTTCCAGACTGAAGCGCCTAGAACCGCACGGCCACTTCGGCCGGCAACCCTTGGCAAGTCAGTTTTGTTAGTTACACAACAGCTCCAGCTAGCCAATTGCTCCATATTCTGTTAGGCGGCCTCTTCCTAAACTGTCCGTGTACGCTAAAGAGCAACACCTACGTAAAAAGCGGGCAACAGACGAAGACGTTTCCCGCGCTCGCGAAAGGGAATACTTGTCCGAACACTTTCAGAACCCTTCAACATACACGAAAAGAATTCTCCAACATACACTAAAGCAACCTTACTGCCCACTGACTGCGAACCCTCGAAGTATGTCTCCATATCTTCTCTACCCCAGAGGGTTCAAATCGCCTCCTGCACCCTACGAGGGCCACCAAACAACTGAGCTGCCCATAGTTCCTCGACAATACTTTCACATGCCTACATTTCAGCTGATCAGCATTCAGAGCAGGAAGTAGACATAACGACAGGCCATTTCTTGCTAACGCTCATGGTACATCTGTAAAGTGCTGCTGCCTGCCGACACTTTTAGAAGTTTGTTTCCCAAAGAGTACCGGAAAACGTCACTCACTCTATGGAAAAACACTCGCGTTTGAAGACCACACTGTCGGGCCAGACTAACACCCTTCGGCTCACTTCAGTCGAACCCAGTTGCAGTCCTTACCTAGCCAGTTATCTTCACGCTGGAGAAAGTCGCAGTTCCACGGACCCTGGCGAACTGGGGCTGTCCCTCACAACAGCGATCGGCACTTTCCGATGGTCGCGGCCCGCAAATCACCCGTTACAAGTAACAAAGGGAAAACGTTTGTCGCTTACTAATTTTCGCTGTTCATACAGAAAACTTCAGCATCAAGTATGACGTTCTATTTCCTGTTTACTACTAACTCTATTCGCAACACATTTTGCAGACAGTATCCACATACAATGACGTGCCAAGTTATGGGATACGTCCTAAAATCGTGTCGGACCTCATTTTGCACGCCGTAGTGCACCATCTCGACATGGCATGCCCTTAAGCCGTTGGAAGTCTCCTGTAAAAATATTGAGCCATCCGTAAGTGTTACCGGTGCAGGATTTTGTGCACGAACTGGCCTCTCGGTTATGCCGCACAAATGAGGCGATCTGGGTGGCCAAATCATTCGCTCAAACTGTCCTGAGTGTTCTTCGAAACAATCGCGAACAACTGTGGGCCGATAACATGGCACTCTGTCGTCCACAAAAACTCCATTGTTCGGGAACGTGAAGTCCATGAATGGCTGCAAATGGTCAGCAAGTTGCCGATCATAACTATTTCAAGTCAACGATCGGTTCAGTTCGACCAGAGGACTGAGTCCATTCCAAGTAAACACGGCCCACACCATTACGGAGCCACCATCACCCTGCACAGTGCCTTGTTGACAACTTGGGTCCGTGACATAGTGCGGTCTGCGCCACTCTCGAACCCTACCATCAGCTTTAACCAAATGAAATCGAGACTCGTCTGACCGCCGCTGTTTTCCAGTCGTCTAGGATCCGAACGATATTGTCACGAGCCCAGGAGAGGCGCTGCAGCATGTCGTGCTGTTATCAAAGGCCCTCGGGTCGGTCGTCTGCTGCAATGGCACATTAACGCCAAATGTTGCCGCACAGTCCTAACGGATACGTTCGTCGTACGTCCCACATTGATTTCTGCGTTTATTTCACGCAGTGTTTATTGCCTGTTAGCACTGACAATTCTACCCAAAGGCTGCTGCTGTCCGGTGACACCACAGTGGTGTTGTGCACGTAATAGCGGTCAGCGAATAGCGGCGACACCGCGGTGGTGTCGTGTGCATAGTATCGCTCAGTGGCCGGCGACACCACAGTGGCGTCGTGAGCATAGTATCACGCAGTGCCAGGCGACAGCACTTTAGTATATTTTGCATTCTGTTGGTATTTTGTTTAGGTAACAATAAGTTACACACGACAACAAGTTTTTTGTTTTTATAAGTACTTATGCCCTTTCATCATAGCGGACGAAAAGGACAATAGGATTATTTACGATGAATGCGCGGACGTCATGTCTGACGTTCCGGACGACCTGGCCGATTGGGAAGAAGACATTGGATATCAAAACAATGAAAGTGAAGCAGAAGATAGTGAAATACGTCCAAGAAGAATTCGGCGAACGCTACGGTTGCCAACTGATTCGGATGAATCACACGAAGACAGACACACTATGATTTACTGAGGACCAATAATAAATCTGAAGGATATCCGGGACCAAACATATTTCCCAAAGATACATATAGCGTCGTGGGTATCTTAGAATTATGTATTGGGAACGATCTATTTGAATATATTAGCAGGAACCAACAATTATTACAGTCAAAATTGCAATAGAAGGAAACTGGATTTAAAAAATGCCAAATTTGTCGTTACGGGACCCGAACTTAGAAAATGGTTTGGGCATGCTATGCTTATGGGAACTGTAAAAAAAGCAAGGATCGATGATTATTGGTCAACGAATCCGTTGATAGACACACCGATATTTCGCAAAACGATGTCACGCAACCGATTCAGACAAATATTATAATTTTAACATTTTTCCGACAACTATAAACCGGATAATGCCGACCGGCTTTTCAAAGTGCTATTCGTAATTGATTATTTTTCTAAAAGTTTAAAGAAACGTTTAATCTAAGTCAAAACATGTCAATTGGTGAAGGAATGTTATCGTGGCGTGGACAGTTAAATTTTAAAATTTACAATCCGTCGAAAATTACGAAATTTGGCATACTCATTCGGATGCTGTGTGATTCGAGTACGGGATACATTTCCTCATTCAAGATATATATACCGGCGCTGGACAACCTTTACCAAAAACAGTGATGGAGCTATTGACATCTTCTTATGGAAAGTGGCATCACCTCTACATGGATAATTATTATAACAGTGTAGAACTTGCAGAGAAGTTACTTGAAAAGAAAATTAGAGTTTGTGGAACGATATGGCAAAATAGAGGATTTCCGGAAAAATTAAAGCGCGCAGAAGTCAATGTGTTTGAAGCTTGTCATCAACGGAAAGGTGACAAGCAAAGTAATCCGAATTAGCACTGCCGGCGCCAAGCGAGTAAATTTGTAAGAGACGTGCGGACGGCAAAGTGTTAAAGTTAAGGCCATCGGCCACTGCGTTGTCCGTGGTGAGAGGTAATGGCTGAAATTTGGTATTCTCGGCACGCTCTTGAGTTTGTAGATCTTGGAACACTGAATTCCCTAACTATTTCGGAAGTGGAATGCTACTTGCGTCTAACTCCAACTACCATTCGGCGTTCAAAGTCTGTTAATTCCCGTCGTGCGGCCATAATCACATCGGAAACCCTTTCACATGGTCGCCTGGGTATAAATGACAGCTCCGCCAATGCATTGACCATTTATACTTCTTGTACGCGATACTACCGCCGTCTGTATATGTGCACCTCAGTGTGCATCACTGAATGTACCCGCATAATTATAGATTTGGACCACACACAGTTCGTGAGATGTGAATTGCATTTTTATGCGCGGGAGTGCGATACTTTATAGAATATGGGGTGCGGTTTGCAGGTTTATGCTGATTTTTCCGTTTGATTTCATTCAAGACTTGCAGATTGTTCAGTCAACTGTGTTAGCTTCTAAAGTCAGCTTACGCCTTTGCTTGCCTGAAATGTAATTTTTTACAGTGTAGTTGGTAACGATTTCAGTGAATATCTTTTCTATTAAGGAAAGGAAATTGATTGATCTATACTTTTTTGTCAGAAGTCTGTTCTCTTTCGTAGTCCAGCTGAACAATTACATAGTCCCTACAAACGAGGTGGCGCAGTGGCGTTCGGGAGGACGACAGTTCAAAACCGCGTCTGGCCATCCTGATTTAGGTTTTCCGTGATTTCCCTAAATCTCATCAGGCAAATGCCACGACGGTTCCTTTGAAAGTGCACGGCCGATTTCCTTCCCCAATCTGATTGGAGCGATGACCTCGCTGTTTGGTCCCTCCCCTCTCCCCCCCTCCCCACCCCAAATCAGCCATCCAACATTGTTCCAGTTTTGGAGCAGTTTTTCCCCACAGACATTGTGTAAATAATTTTGCACACTCTTTTCATATTACTTTTCCTCCGGATTTAGGCAATTCGATTGAAGCACTGTCTTCTGCTTTATCTTTTCTTCTCATCATGCACCATATTGATAATTTCACTGATGTAAACTGCTCTCAGCTCGTGGAATTGACAACAGTCCAAAATAAAGGCACTACAGCTTCTGATGGCAATGTCTGGTTTCTGCTGCAGGTGAAGCTGTATTACAAGCAACTGGAGGGCCTGTACGCCGGCTACCGCAGCGCCTTGAAGCTGCCGGACCTCACTCTGAATGACTTCCTGTAAGTATCGTGGCTTTTCTTGGCTTTCAATCTCTAACTATGGAAACTGAAATTTGCTGCACGCTGCGAACAAATGAGTTACGTTGTAATGCGCTGTGGACCGAAAGAAGTATTGAAATCGATGCATTTATCGACAGAGCCCTCCGTTGGTCTATGATATGCTGAAAATGACTCGACGTTGGCACTACAGAAAGAGATCACTGGAGAAGTAATGAGCTTTGTGACCTGAGTATCAGCTCATATCACCCGAGTATTTATAAACGGAAGTTAATGACCACAAAAGATGCCAAAAAGTGCCATACTTCGTTGGCGTAGCAGAGAGCTCCATAGTGCATTATTTCAAAAAAAGATACTAGAATGCTCCATGCACCAATGTAGGTTATACGTCTTCAGTGACAGATTAAATCAATGCACTGAAACACTCCTGAAGGCATATGAAAACTTTTTGTATTGCTCCCATTATTAGCCACTGTTGTCAGGTTATACACTGCTGGCCACCGTAAATGCAACACCCTGAAGGAAGCACCCGAATCAAGTGAAATTTACACCATGAGTTTGCAGCGATGAGATATGCAACTGATTAGAATTTCAGCGCAGACGCACATCACGCGCGCCTGTGGCGCCACCTCATAGTGCCATTTAAGGCTTGGAGATTTCGACGAGTGTACGTTCGGCACGTGTGTTTACCTTGTGGTTGTTTCACAAGACGATCAGTTATGCCTCGTAGAAAACAGCGAAAATCTTTTGATCAAGTACCCGAGTTCGACAGAGGAAGGATAGTGGCTTACCGAGATTGTGGATTATCATACAGAGAAATCGCTAGTCGTGTTGGACGAAACCAAACAACTGTAATGCGGATATGTGACCGTTGGATGCAGGAGGGTACTACGGACCGACGTGGTCGATCGCATTCACCTCGGTGCACCACTGCACGTGCTGATAGGCAAATTGTGCGCATGGCAGTGACGGATCGTTCAGTGACATCCCGAACCGTAGCACAGCACATTGCGTCTGTAACGCATCATCCAGTGTCTGCGCGTACCATTCGACGCCGTTTACAGCAGAGTGGTCTGTCCGCAAGACGTCCATTGCTTCGTCTACCATTGACGCAGAACCACAGACGTCTCCGTCGCCAATGGTGTGATGACAGACGGTTGTGGACGGCAGAATGGAATGACGTTGTCTTTACTGACGAGGCACGCTTCTGTCTGCAGCACCACGATGGTCGGATTCGAGTGTGGAGACACCGTGGAGAGAGGATGCTGGACAGCTGCATTATGCACCGCCACACTGGTCTTGCACCGGGTATTATGGTATGGGGCGGTATTGGATATTACTCTCGCACGCCTCTAGTACGCATTGCCGGTACTTTAAATAGCCGGCGCTACATATCCGAGGTGCTGGAGCCAGTTGTCCTTCCTTACCTCCAGGGCTCGGCCACAGCCATATTTCAACAGGATAATGCGCGACCACACGTGGCACGCATTGTCCAAAGGTTCTTCGTCAATAACCAGATTGAATTGCTTCCCTGGCCGGCTCGCTCTCCGGATCTTTCGCCGATAGAAAACATGTGGTCCATGGTTGCTCAACGAGTGACCCGGATTACATCGCCAGCTGCCACACCAGATGATCTTTGGCAACGTGTGGAAGCTGCTTGGGCTGCTGTACCCCAGGAACACATCCAACGTCTCTTTGACTCAATGCTGAGACGTGTGGCAGCGGTGATCTCCAACAATGGCGGCTACTCTGGCTACTGATTCTGGCAGGAACCACATGTCACAGACGTCTGTAAACGTAATCATTTGATACTTGGTCAACATGTTATCTACAAAATAAATTTTGTTGTGCTACCTCTTGTCTTTCTTGGTGTTGCATTTACGGTGGCCAGCAGTGTAGTATTATCATCTGCTTCTTTGATAATCATGGGAATGGGAGTTGCTTCTGTGAACAATAACCCATTGTGGTGTCACCATGTCACCTTAAACCAAGGGGATGAGTGTCACGTGTGCCATTTATCTGCAAATTGTGTAGACGGTCATTGGTATATTCACTGCACGATGAAGAAAGTGGTCGGAAGTCAATGTAACTTCGTAGATATCAATGACAAATATGTAAATATTGCAGTTCAGTGTTACCAGACCTGGTATGGTATGTAAAGGGCTTGAACAGCTACAGACGTTGAATGATAACTCTGACGGAGACGAAATTGCTTGATACTCGTGTGATAGTGCTATCAGCACCTAACAAAGTTTGAAAGAGGCCTCGTCGTCTGTCTCCATTTGATCAACTGCTTGAATTGTGCAATATCCAGGTTTGTGAAGCATTCGGATGTAACAGTGGCATACGCGTTGTCAAGATTCCGATTGACCATGTCTGAGTATCGCAATGGAGGATCACTACGTTGTGCACCAAGCACGCAACACCTTCACATCAGTGCCTGCCATCCGAGAACAACTGAAGGAGTCCTTGCAACATTGTGTCATCCTGCACCAGTGGTGGGAGGCTATCGGCAGTCGAACTAGGCAATTACTGTCCCATGTGTAATCTATCATTAACACAGCACAAATGGCTGGTTCTGGAGTGGCAGCATGGACTGCTGATGCAGTACTGTCGGATTGTGTTCAGCAATGAATCGTTGTTCTGCACTATCCCAGATGATCATTAGCGAGTAATGGAGCGACCTTGGGAGAGGTCCTGTTCCTCCAGTGTTTTGTAGAGTCGGAGCAGCGTTACTTCTGGTGTCATGGTGTGAGGAGGAGCCATCGGTTACGGCTTCAAGCCATTGTTGGTAATGACTGACAGAACTCTGGTAGCACTGATGTACTTCACCGTCATCCGGCATCCTCATGTGGTGCCTCTCATACGGCAGTATCGTGAGTCCATTTTTAAACAGGACAGTGCTCGTGCAAACATGGCACATGTGTCCATGAACTTCCTGTATGATGTTGGGGTCCTCCTGCGGCCCACAGGATGTCGTGATCCGTCCCCAAAAGAAAATGTGGCGCCAGCTCGTATACAGGGTGGTCCATTGATCGTGACCGGGCCAAATATCTCACGAAATAACCGCCAAACGAAAAAACTACAAAAAACGAAACTTGTCTAGCTTGAAGGGGGAAATCAGAATGCGCTATGGTTGGCCCGCTAGATGGCGCTGCCATAGGTCAAACGGATATCAACTGCGTTTTTTAAATGGGAACCCCCATTTTTATTACATATTGGTGTAGTACGTAAAGAAATATGAATGTTTTAGTTGGACCGCTTTTTCGCTTTGTGATAGATGGCGCTGTAATAGTCACAAACATATGGCTCACAATTTTAGACGAACATTTGGTAACAGGTAGGTTTTTAAATTAAAATACAGAACGTAGGTACGTTTGAATATTTTATTTCGGTTGTTCCAATGTGATACATGTACCTTTGTGAACTTATCATTTCTGAGAACGCATGCTATTACAGCGTGATTACCTGTAAATACCACAATAATGCAATAAATGCTCAAAATTATGTCCGTCAACCTCAATACATTTGGCAATACCTGTAACGACATTCCTCTCAACACCGACGTTTTTGAGATTCCCGATTCTCGCGCAGTTTGTCTGCTACTGATATGCGGATTAGCCGCGACAGCAGCTAAAACACCTACATGGGCATCATCATTTGTTGCAGGACGTGGTTGACGTTTCACATGTGGCTGAACACTTCCTGTTTCCTTAAATAACGTAACTATCCAGCGAACGGTCCGGACACTTGGACGATGTCGTCCAGGATACCGAGCAGCATACATAGCACACGCCCGTTGGGCATTTTGATCACAATAGCCATACATCAACACGATATCGACCTTTTCCGCAATTGGTAAACGGTCCATTTTAGCACGGGTAATGTATCACGAAGCAAATACCGTCCGCACTGGCGGAATGTTACGTGATACCACGCACTTATGTTTGTGACTATTACAGCGCCATCTATCACAAAGCGAAAAAAGTGATCCAACTAAAACATTCATATTTCTTTACGTACTACACGAATATGTAATAAAAAAATGGGCGTTCCTATTTTAAAAAAACGCAGTTGATATCCGTTTGACCTATGGCAGCGCCATCTAGCGGGCTAACCGTAGCGCCATCTGATTTCCCTTTTCAAGCTAGACAAGTCTCGTTCTTTGTAGTTTTTTCGTTTGATGCTTATTTCGTGAGATATTTGGCCCGGTCACTATCAATGGACCACCCTATATACACTATGTCGAGTGCCGTTACCCCTGACAGCAAGGACCAGTTACGACAGGCTTTATGATACTCTTTCCACATGAATAAAGCGTACATCGAGGCCATACGGAGTGCAACGTCGTACCTGGACTTATACTGCCGAAGTTTGTAAATCTGACTCGGATTTGTAATCACTCAAATAACATCACATGCCTTCTCAATCCGTGGCAGTTTCCTTTCCTGCTTGACTTTATTTTGTCAATCACTGCGTATTCTTTATTGTTGTTTCGTCCATTTGTTATATGGTACGGTGGTGGGCTTTCAAGGGTAATGCATCCGCTCATAAGGCAGAGAGATTTTATATATATGATTTTGAAACCGAAAACATCTTGACTGACATGAAATTTATTGGTTAAAGTATCGATGACTTCCTTGAGCTTCTCAATAGATAAAAGCCGATTTCCTTTCATGACTGGAGTGTCAGCCGTAGGTCTTTTTGGAGTGTTTTGGGAGAAAATGGGACGAAACACACGGGGTGAAGGACGCCGAATTAAGCTCTAGGGAGGGAGGGAGACGAGTGATGAGAAAATGATTCCCGATTCGGAGAGGAAAATGAGAATTGTTACATCTGAAAGGATGATTTGCTTCTGGGTGGATTTCGAGGTCAGGGAGATGATCAATGTTGCGTTGGGACAGGATGTGGATAACGTAGGAGGGTATAAGGGCTGGTAAGCACGGACGAAATTATTGCATCGTTACTCGAAGTTTGCGGGAATTGTAGGAAATATGAAAGTGTTTAGTGTAGGAGAGGAGAGGGGAAAAATTAATAAGTTCGTACATGATGAGTAGGTGAGGGATCCGGGAGGTGAAGTGGAGTGCATGTCGACGAGTCTTTGGAGCGAGCAGAAACATTTCGCAGTACGAAATGAAACTACATTAAATTTCTTACAAAACAGCGCCTATTTATTCTTTCTGCAGGACTAATAGTTTTCGCGTTGCAGGGCATGCAAAACTCTGTTTAGTAAAGATAGTGCTTAGTGAGTACTGCTGAACGTTCTGTGAAAACAAATATTGGGTGTGTGAACCGCGTCTAAGTCAGTAGTCTTGTGGAGGGATACATTGTATTCTAGGGTTGTAAAAAAAGTGAAGGGGCCGGGGGTGGAGGGTAGAAGCATGAGAGAAAGTAGGTAGGAGAATTGTGGTCATGCACTTTCTCCTTCATAGGTTTGCAAACTGAAGGTTGAGCGTGTGATTCCCCACGCTATCTACCTCACTACATCACAAACTTAAAGCGACCCTCCCCATTTTGCCTTACGAATCACTGGGGAATCAATGAGTAGACATGCCCGGGGTTGATCGCTTTCTACAAAGTGCATTCACACTGCATGGAATGTAGATATGAATTACTAATGACACTAACGCAAGAAACGCACATGGACAGAAACTACGTAAGTCTGTGTGCAATGCTCTCCGCTGCTAGAGGGAATATTGATTCTTAGTCATTCTGTACGAAAGACTTAACTTTCCTCCGGGGATGGCAACTTTCCGCACCATGAGCGCCGGTCGTTTTTCGGTTTACAGACGGGCTGTATGTCTCCATTATTTCCTGTTCAGTTGTCTTATGTGAGTAAACAAAATGGTTTCACTGAACTCACGTTTATACAGAAAAGTGATTTTCAGTTTATTAAATGAGTACTAATTTGAGTTGTGTTAAGAGAGCTTTAATGTAAAATATGTTCAAAAAAAATTGCAGAGAAGTGAGTAATTTCTAAGTGTGATGTTGTCAGTGACGTTTGTAGAGTTCGGGAAAAGCGATTGGATTGCTAAATGTGGAACCTTGCTGTTGACTATTGTTATCTAGGAACTCCTGAATCCAATCACATAATTGGTCTGATAGTCCATATGCTCTTACTTTGTTCATTAAACGACTGTGGGGAACTGTATCGAACGCCTTGCGGAAGTCAAGAAACACGGCATCTACCTATGAACCCGTGTCTATGGCCCTCTGAGTCTCGTGGACGAATAGCGCGAGCTGGGTTTCACGCGACCGTCTTTTTCGAAACCCATGCTGATTCCTACAGAGTAGATTTCTAGTCTCCAGAAAAGTCATTATACTCGAACATAATACGTGTTCCAAAATTCTACAACTGATCGACGTTAGAGATATAGGTCTATAGTTCTGTACATCTGTCCGACGTCCCTTCTTGAAAACGGGGATGACCTATGCCCTTTTCCAATCCTTTGGAACGCTACGCTCTTCTAGAGACCTACGGTACACCGCTGCAAGAAGGGGGGCAAGTTCCTTCGCGTACTCTGTGTAAAATCGAACTGGTATCCCATCAGGTCCAGCGGCCTTTCCTCTTTTGAGCGATTTTAATTGTTTCTCTATCCCTCTGTCGTCTATTTCGATATCTACCATTTTGTCATCTGTGCGACAATCTAGAGAAGGAACTACAGTGCAGTCTTCCTCTGTGAAACAGCTTTCGAAAAAGACATTTAGTATTTCGGCCTTTAGTCTGTCATCTTCTGTTTCAGTACCATTTTGGTCACAGAGTGTCTGGACATTTTGTTTTGATCC
The DNA here is from genome assembly GCF_023864275.1 of Schistocerca cancellata. Taxonomy (NCBI): domain Eukaryota; kingdom Metazoa; phylum Arthropoda; class Insecta; order Orthoptera; family Acrididae; genus Schistocerca; species Schistocerca cancellata. Next base: position 156,598,578 of record NC_064626.1, read on the forward strand.
ACCTACCGCTTTGACATAAGACCAAAATTTCTTAGGATTTTCTGAAAAGTCAGTACATAGTACTTTACTTTCGAATTCATTGAACGCCTCTCGTATAGCCCTCCTCACACTACATTTCGCTTCGCGTAATTTTTGTTTGTCTGCAAGGCTTTGGCTATGTTTATGTTTGCTGTGAAGTTCCCTTTGCTTCCGCAGCAGTTTTCTAACTCGGTTGTTGTACCACGGTGGCTCTTTTCCATCTCTTACGATCTTGCTTGGCACATACTCATCTAACGCATATTGTGCGATAGTTTTGAACTTTGTCCACTGATCCTCAACACTATCTGTACTTGAGACAAAACTTTTGTGTTGAGCCGTCAGGTACTCTGTAATCTGCTTTTTGTCACTTTTGCTAAACAGAAAAATCTTCCTACCTTTTTTAATATTTCTACTTACGGCTGAAATCATTGATGCCGTAACCGCTTTATGATCGCTGATTCCCTGTTCTGAGTTAATTGTTTCAAATAGTTCGGGTCTGTTTGTCACCAGAAGGTCTAATATGTTGTCGCCACGAGTCAGTTCTCTGTTTAACTGCTCAAGGTAGTTTTCAGATAAAGCACTTACAAATATTTCACTGGATTCTTTGTCCCTGCCACCCGTTATGAACGTTTGAGTCTCCCAGTCTATATCTGACAAATTAAAATCTCCACCCAGAACTATAACATGGTGGGGAAATCTACTCGAAATATTTTCCAAATTATCCTTCAGGTGCTCAATCACAACAGCTGCTGAGCCCGGGGGCCTATAGAGACATCCAATTACCGTGTCTGAGCCTGCTTTAACCGTGACCTTCACCCAAATCATTTCACATCTCGGATCTCCGTCAATTTCCTTCGATACTATTGCACTTCTTTTCGCTATAAACACGCCTCCCCCTTCACTGTTCAGCCTGTCTCTGCGGTATACATTCCAATCTGAGTTTAGGATTTCATTACTGTTTACGTCTGGTTTCAGCAAACTTTCTGTCCCTAGTACTATATGGGCGTTGTGACAGTTTATTAATGAGAGCAGTTCTGGGACCTTTCTATAGACGCTCCTGCAATTTACTATTAGCACATTAATATTGTTATTCCCTGTTGCATTTTGCTTACTCCTACCTTGCCGCGTCTCAGGAGGCGTCTTGTCGGGCCTAGGGAGGGAATTCTCTAACCTAAAAAACCCCCATGTGCACTCCACACGTACCCCGCTACCCTTGTAGCCGCTTCCGGCGTGTAGTGCACGCCTGACCTATTCAGGGGGACCCTACATTTCTCCACCCGATAGCGGAGGTCGAGAAATTTGCACCCCAGATTTCCGCAGAATCGTCTGAGCCTCTGGTTTAAGCCTTCCACTCGGCTCCAAACCAAAGGACCGCGATCGGTTCTGGGAACGATACTACAAATAGCTCTGATTCCACCCCGCGAGCGAGGCTTTCCGCCTTCACGAATTCCGCCAACCGCCTGTACGAACTGAGGATGACCTCTGAACCCAGACGGCAACAATTTGCAGTCGGGTGCACCCAGTGCTCTCTATCGCCGCCGGTAGGGCCTCCTCCACATCTCGGATGAGACCCCCCGGCAAGCAGACAGAGTGAACACTTGCCTTCTTCCCCGACCTTTCCGCTATTTCCCTAAGGGGCTCCATCACCCGCCTAACGTTGGAGCTCCCAATAACTAATAAACCCCTCCCCCCCGTGTGCCTGCTCGGTCCTTGCTGAAGAAGCAGCCACATGTCCACTCACAGGCAGAGCGGGCGATGCCACACGGCCAGCCTCCACATTGACCCTCCGCCTCGTGCGCCGCGAACGCCGCTCCCCTTGGGGAGAGGGTGGCCCAACCGCGCCCGGTACCCGCGAAGATGTCTCGACAGCAGGGACAGTGGGTGAAGCATGTAACACCTGGGGTGTACCTTGCGACGCACCAGACTCCCCACTGCCGCTACACTCCGAGGCAGCAGCCTGAAGACGGCTGACCGTGGCCATCAACACGCTCAGCTGTTCGCGAACAGTGGCCAGCTCCTCCTGCGTCCGTACACAGCAGTCACACATCCTATCCATCCTAAGGAATCAATTTACTGAAGAGAGTTAATCAACTTTTAACTAGACTGCTAATTCACTAAAGGCGGATGATTATTGACTAAACTGTGATTGCTAGCCACTTCTTGCAGAAAACAATGAAAATAGCACTACTTGTCTCTGGACTGTATTGAAAACAAACACTAGCACTACTGGCACTATGGTTGACTAAAGGGACTCTGACTGTATTCAAAACAAGCACGAAATCTATGGAGCACTATTAATAGCATTCGACAATTAAAGCTTCCTAAAAGCAAAAACACACGGAAGAAGAAGTGACAAGTAAGAAAAATACAGTTAATACTTAAATTAAGGTAGCTCGCTGCACAGCAGACGTGAAGCAGACGGCGGTTAGGACGACACCGACACTACTGGCACAGTTAATTTTGTCCTGGGAAACATTTCTGGTAGAAGCCGCTGTTTACGAGTTAGTGGTAAAAAATATAAAAAGCGACCTTTAAACCACCCTGCCCCCACCCTGTACCCTTATACTCACACCGTACTGGTGGGAACTTCAAGTATCTTTTTCATGGCACTCCTTTCTACCATTGTACTAAAATTCGTGACTACGCGACTTTTTTCTCCTGTTCAACCTTTTTTGGTCTTCGTTGACTGGGCTAGTGTGGAGCACGGCCGTATCGAGGTCCCGATGAGATAGGCACAGAGGGAGGGCGAGAACTGACTCGAAAGATAAGAAAGGGGGGAAAAAAAGATATGAAAGGTGGTTTAAGAATTAACGGGGAGGGATATGTGCGTTCTCCTAGCCCCTCGTGTTTATGTCTTTTACCTTCGAGAACTTGTCTTCGCCTCGGCTCGCAAATACAAACTTAAGCTATTGTCATAAAGTCGTTGCTACAGTGCATCATATCACTTCCCGAAGGTGGGCTGCGAGTTCTGTAACAAATATCCTGTTTGACGGAAGGCTCTCGATCTCTGCCGACTGGGGACTCGAGCGATCCGCGATAGTGAAGAGAGCAAGCAAAATAGTAGAGGCAAAATGTGAGAGTAATTTACTTGTCTCTCCAACCATTACTTTTGCTGTTCCGCCGTGTAAATAAAGTGGATTGGAGAATAAGCCATCTGTGGCAGATAAATAATATCATGGGCGTTTACTTAGTCATTTCGCCTTCAGGCAGTTGTCCTCCGTTAATTTTGTGAAAGCAGTTTCAGCTAATTACAGACGATAAAATCTGCTTGATACGGAGTATGAGTCAAGGGAGACTGTCAAATATAGCCACCTTATCGACAGGACACAATACGGTTGCTAGATTATACTTCAATGACGTAATCAATTACACTCAAAATACGGAAAGACAAAGTAAAATTATTATAAAAACACAATTGATGGAAAGGGATGTTTTCTCAGTTCATAATTATAGAAATTTTTCTTTTATTTCTCATTAACAATTTATAAGGAGCAAACAAAATCTGGTGCTTATTACACATCATGCTAAAACCAAAGTACAATATTTGTCGTAAACAATAAAATATAGATTTCTTTTACTTTCAATTATTTAACAGGTTTATAGAATTTGTAAATTGTTATAGGACGTAAAAAATTAAATTTCCAGTTTCAAAACGCCGTAGTAAGAGAACCACTGTTCGGAATGACGTCAAATTTATTAACTCAGGGCGAAACGTCATAGGGAAAAAATTAACGAAAATTTTACCAAGCGATGGCGCTGTAAGCGTCTTAACGTAAATAGGATCGGCTACAAATAACAAATGAATCGTAATACGGCGCCTATGGTTTGAGATGCAGATTACACCATGCGCAGTGTTCAATGTGCATTAGTGCACAAGTTCGGCAGTCAATAGCAATGTACTGTTAGTTAGCGAAGCCCATCCACCACAGCAGCCGGCCGTGCTGGCCGAGCGGTTCTAGGTGCTACAGTCTGGAACCGCGCGACCGCTACGGTCGCACGTTCGAATCCTGCCTCGGGCATGGATGTAAGTGATTTACTTAGGTTAGTTAGGTTTAAGTAGCTCTAAGTTCTAGGGGACTGATGACCTCAGAGCCATTTGAACCCAAGCCACCACTGCAAGGTCGTAGCACATCGAATGGGGAAAATAGGTTTGTAATTGTCCTGAGGCAAAAAACAGCATAAAAGGCGAAATGTAATTGGTTTCTTACCGTCGTGAGACTGACGCAAGACATGTTCATCATGCTGTCCACTGTTTTCTACCACAGGTTGAAATCGAGAAACGTACGTTCCACAACAGATCAGTGTCCAAAACGCGTTGCGCAATGCTTGTCTTCAGTTCAGCTACGTTCGTAATTGAAGCACTAAACACAACATCTTTTAGGTAACCCCACAGCCAGAAGTCACACGAATTAAGATCAGGTGGCCTGGACGGCCAGGCTGTGGGGAAATGACGGCTGATAGTTCCAGCATTTCCAAAACGCCTCTGCAGCAGCCGCTTCCTCTGGCTGTGCAGTGTACGGGGGAGCGCAATCTGGTGTAAAAATGATCCTACCCATACATCGACGCTGTCGGAGAACTGGAATGACACTGGTGCATAAGACTGTCATAGCGTCTGCTGTACAGGTAACAGGACCTTCCGGGACTCACCACCTCTGAAACATACGGCTCTATGACGTGCTGTCAACCCCCACCACGCAGTCACCTTTGCAGAACGAAGTGGTACCGGTTGAGGTGCGGATTTTCCGTTGCCCATATTCTGCAGTTATGCATATTCACATGTTCTTCGAGGTGGAAATGGGCTTCGTCTGTCCACAGAACGTTCCATGCGCGTTCGTTGTCCACTTCCTTGCGAGAAACAAATTCCTGAGCGAACATCTGTCTATTAGTCTAGTTTTAGTTAATTTTTTTTGTTCCGTGACGTTTCCGCCCCCCTCCCCCCGCCCCTACCGTTATTAATATGCTGTTCAAATTTGATGTCATTCTGAGCAGCTGTTCTTCTACCGCGTTTTGAAACTGGAATTTGGGACACCCTGTACTACAATGGGGCATTTAATTTATTACGCACATCATTTATCACGAATGCAGTTCAGTTAAGTAGCATTTAGCAATACTGCTTCGTTTTTATTAAATGTGCTAACAAGATTTTGGAGGAGCGGTGGGAAACTTCAGCAGTTCTTCCAGTGCAGTATCACCCGGTATGGCTTTGGTGTGGCGTATGGTAATTTGGTATATTTTTTATATGAAGACGAGATGTGAGGTTCCTCAAAATATTGCAGTTAACCGCACAATACATAAAACAGATTCCTTTAAATACCAAGGAGAGTGGATTACATACAATGCAAAAAAAGAGACAGCTATAGAAACTAGAGTGCACATAATGGAAATAGTGTTTCATGTCACCAAAAACGTTTATAACAAAGAATCCTTGTCCTGGAACACGAAGTTAAGACACTACCAAACAGACCTGAACGTTTATAACAAAGAATCCTTGTCCTGGAACACGAAATTAAGACACTACCAAACAGACCTGAAGCTCTGTTTGCGGCAGAAACGCCTAGACTAGCAAAAAATGGAGATCTTGAGAAACTAGACAAGGTCCAAAGAAGAATTTTAAGGAAGCGATAATGCTGAATACAGGTTAAGATCAAACAGAGAGCTATACTTGATAACTGAAAAACTAACTGATTTAATGAGGAAGAGAAGACTACAGTTCTTTGGACATATATTGAGAATGGATAACAGACTAACCAAGCGGATATTCACATTACTCAATAGCTACAAATCCAAGCCCGCATGGTTTATAGAGACTGAAAAGAACATGGAAAACGCTGGAATACAATAGACCGAATAGAAAACAGAACACATTTCAGAAAGGCTGTTCAAAAGGCAGAATTTCAGGAGAGAAAGGAAACAACTAGACGAATGTGGACTCAAGAAGAAAGGGAACAACACTCTAAAAGGTTGAAGGAAATTTGGAAACTAAGGAAATCTAATACAATGAGTCAAGTGTCAATAGATGTAGACGGAATAGCAGATAACAGCAATGGACAGAATACAGTGGAGGAAGAAACTTGTAGAAGCGTGCTGTCCACGGGGCCTGGTCACGTAGTAGTAGTAGTAGTAGTATCATTGTGAATCTCTATTTGGTGAGCCGATCATGTGACGCACTATCCAAACATGTCGCACATTTTGATGTAACAGTGGCCCAATAAGAACTGCTTGGGAACATGGCGGTACGTTTACTAGTCGTAAAGGTTGCGGGCGATCATGTCTGACCACTACAACGAAGCATCGCTGTATTGTGCACCAATCGCATCGTAGCCCATTCACACGTGCACCTGCCATCGGAGAACGAGTAATAGGTTCCCTGAACCACTGTGTGTCATTCTGCACCATTGGTCGGATACTAGCAGACAGACAGACCTGGGAATTACTGTTCCGTGCTATAGCCGTCCATATGATTTTATTTTATTTTGTCGCTACCAGTTTCAACGCTTCAGTGCGTCATCTTCAGGCTGTTTTTGATGCGATACAAGTTGATATGATCTCTATGCATAACACATCAGTTGCCAGCATTACCGGATACGCAGATAATGTCAGCAATCCAACCATCAACTGCGAACTCTTACTGGTAAGTTGGCTCCTACTAAAGTTCATTAATACCACAGCATAAACTGCTGCATTTAAAGTGGTGTCTCGGCCGGGAAGTATCGACAGCTGATGAATGGTGTCGCAGTGTGTTCAGTGACGAATTGCGGTTGCCGGCTACGCTGGATGGTCATCATGGGCGAGTATGGCGGCGACCTGGGTAGAGGTCCCATTCTTCCAATGTTTTGGAGTTGCAACCGGCGTCATGGTGTGCTGGCGTCGTGACTTCGGGTCACGGCTGGTAGTGACCGAGAGAACTCTGGTGGCACAACGGCATGTCGCGGGCAACCTCCGTCCTCATGTACAGGGTTATTACAAATGATTGAAGCGATTTCACAGCTCTACAATAACTTTATTATTTGAGATATTTTCACAATGCTTTGCACACACATACAAAAACTCAAAAAGCTTTTTAGGCATTCACAAATGTTCGATATGTGCCCCTTTAGTGATTCGGCAGACATCAAGCCGACAATCAAGTTCCTCCCACACTCGGCGCAGCATGTCCCCATCAATGAGTTCGAAAGCATCGTTGGTGCGAGCTCGCAGTTCTGGCACGTTTCTTGGTAGAGGAGGTTTAAACACTGAATCTTTCACATAACCCCACAGAAAGAAATCGCATGGGGTTAAGTCGGGAGAGCTTGGAGGCCATGACATGAATTGCTGATCATGATCTCCACCACGACCGATCCATCGGTTTTCCAATCTCCTGTTTAAGAAATGCCGAACATCATGATGGAAGTGCGGTGGAGCACCATCCTGTTGAAAGATGAAGTCGGCGCTGCCGGTCTCCAGTTGTGGCATGAGCCAATTTTCCAGCATGTCCAGATACACGTGTCCTGTAACGTTTTTTTCGCAGAAGAAAAAGGGGCCGTAAACTTTAAACCGTGAGATTGCACAAAACACGTTAACTTTTGGTGAATTGCGAATTTGCTGCACGAATGCGTGAGGATTCTCTACCGCCCAGATTCGCACATTGTGTCTGTTCACTTCACCATTAAGAAAAAATGTTGCTTCATCACTGAAAACAAGTTTCGCACTGAACGCATCCTCTTCCAGGAGCTGTTGCAACCGCGCCGAAAATTCAAAGCGTTTGACTTTGTAATCGGGTGTCAGGGCTTGTAGCAATTGTGAACGGTAAGGCTTCTGCTTTAGCCTTTTCCGTAAGATTTTCCAAACCGTCGGCTGTGGTACGTTTAGCTCCCTGCTTGCTTTATTCGTCGACTTCCGCGGGCTACGCGTGAAACTTGCCCGCACGCGTTCAACCGTTTCTTCGCTGACTGCAGGCCGACCCATTGATTTCCCCTTACAGAGGCATCCAGAAGCTTTAAACTGCGCATACCATCGCCGAATGGAGTTAGCAGTTGGTAGATCTTTGTTGAACTTCGTACTGAAGTGTCGCTGCACTGTTATGACTGACTGATGAGGGTGCATTTCAAGCACGACATACGCTTTCTCGGCTCCTGTCGCCATTTTGTCTCACTGCGCTCTCGAGCGCTCTGGCGGCAGAAATCTGAAGTACGGCTTCAGCCGAACAAAACTTTATGAGTTTTTCTATGTATCTGTAGTGTGTCGAGACCATATGTCAATGAATGGAGCTACAGTGAATTTATGAAATCGCTTCAATCATTTGTAATAGCCCTGTATTACCTTGGGTGCAACAGATTCGTCGTGCTATTTTTAACAGCACAATGCTCGTTGACGCGACACGTGTCTTCGTGAACTGTCTGCACGTTGTCGAGGTACTTCCGTGGCCAGGAAGATGTCCAGACCTGCCCCCAATAGGACGCATGTGGGACCAACTCGGATGTCAGTTCCATTGCACTGACAGTATCTAGGACATCGAGGACGTTACGACGGTTGTGGGCCGTCTTGCTTCAGGTGAGAATGCAACGGCTTTGACACCCTTCGAAACGGAATCGGTGCATGAATAAAGGCTGGAGACATGGGAAGGGAAGAGGCTGGGAGCAGGCGTATGGGGTGCATCATCTTACTGATAACGTGACAAATAAATAAAAACACATATAGCCGTCCTTACGATTTTATTTTGTCGCTACCAGTTTCAACGCTTCAGTGAGTCATCTTCAGGCTGTTTTTGATGCGATACAGGTTGATATGGTCCCCATGCATAACACATCAGTTGCCAGCATTACTGGATACGCAGATAATGTGTCAGCACTCCAACCAGCAACTGCCAACTCCTACTGATAAGTCGGCTCATACCGTAAAGTTCTTTGTAAATTTGACTCTTTGTTGTAATTATTGAAATAACACCACATACACCGTCAGTCCCTGAAGTTTCACTGTTTCTTCCTCCCCTTCTGGGAGCTTCACTTTTTTGCCAGGCAGTGTAGCTGAGGCGAGCAACTTTACGTTCTGACAGCCTTCCTTGCAGAAACTGAGAATGCGCCCACCGCCTGTTAGAAATGTCCCTTCGCAGCATGATGACACAACGAGCAGTCCACGCAAGCCGCATTGTCCCGTTCACGATTGGAAACATGGCGGACTCTGCTGAACGCGCTGACAATTCAGAGTAAGCTTTGCCCTCATTACACAGAAAGCTGCAAGTAGCGATTTCCTAGCCTCAATAGAGTATTGCGAACGCCAGATTTAAAAGGGAAAAGCAACTCGTGAGTATGGTGCAGAACTTTCATTTTACCAGTATATGTCACATTCGGTGCCTTACGTAGTCATTAACGTCAGTTTAAAACTAAACTCCTATAACGTGTTTTATTTGATAAACTTCTGAAACTTAACGGTCTCAGTGTAGCTTTCGCCGAATGTTGCAAATGTATTTCTGAAATCAGAATATTGTTTACACATTTTTTTTCCGCCTGCGCTTTTGCTGGAAATACAATTTTTTCAAGAGTAGCTCTGCACCGCAAGCAGTTCCCCCAGACTTTGGAGTTGAGGCATTGCCTCTGCATGGCGTTAGCTTGGTCATTTGTCCTTTACACCCCTAGTGAAGAAGCCATATTTATTTTCACTGTTGAACTACACAGTCCGTCTCTCCCTGCCTGTTTGGCAGCCAAGATGCCCCTATCAGTCCACACTTGATTATGTGACTCGGGCAAAGGGCTGCAGCTGCGTATCATCTCTGGCAGCGCTGCATAGAGATGCTCGTGCCCTGTATTACTTTGTCTACCGTCGACAAGAAATTCTCATACTTCACGTTCTATTAACTCCTATCGCTAAGAGCCGGCCGGTGTGGCCGTGCGGTTCTAGGCGCTTCGGTCTGGAACCGCGTGACCGCTGCGGTCGCAGGTTCGAATCCTGCTTCGGGCATGGATGTGTGTGATGTCCTTAGGTTAGTTAGGTTTAAGTAATTCTAAGTTCTAGGGGACTGATGACCATCGATGTTAAGTCCCATAGTGCTCAGAGCCACTTGAACCATATCGCTAAGATCGCTAAAGGTGCGTTCACATAGGTCATAATTTACGGCAATATTTGGCGTCAATAACGCTGCCGTCAATATTGCTGTAATATGGGTGCAATGGACGGCAATTTTTCAGTATGGACGGGCAATATTGCTGACGTCGGAGACTTTCAGGTTGTTGCCCACGTACTGCAAGAGTTTCCGGTATATCCAGAAAGGGTGGAGAATATTTTGTTTCGCAGGGCAATATCTATCCTTGTCCTTCTCCATAAATACTTCTCACGCTCTCACCTTTGTTTCCTACTTCTATCACCGACAGCGCTGCAGTCATGTGTCTGATAGTTTCTGAGCAAAAACTGCGTCGTTTCGCTTCTGTTTAAAGTAGTTTCCCCCGTATTGTCGCGATGTTGCCGGTGTATCCAAGAAGGCGGAGAATATTATGTACTACCAAGCAGTATCTGTCCCTGTCCTCCTCCATATATGCTTCTCTCTCGCTCTCTTCTCGGTTTCCTACTTCTCACACAGACAGCGCTGCAGTCGTGTGTTTGAGCGAAAACAATATCGTTACGATTCTGTTAGAAAGTTTGCGTGCATACATAGGCTACATCCACTTATTTTGTTTGTGGGTTTGTTGTGGGCAGCATGGAGAAGCAGACAAACGAGACAAATATGGCTTTCATAAATGCAATGCATCAGCGGCGAGAGCTGTGGGACGTCGAAAAGTAATGTTATACAAAGATCGCAGTGTGAAAGAGAACTGTTGGCAAGCTGCTGCCGATAAGTTCGAAATTACGCTTGATGAAACAAATAAAAATTTCCGAAGCCTCCGACCCCATGTCATACGCGAGGCACAGAAGCTTCGTAGGAAGAGTGTAAGCGCAGCTGACTTTTCATTCACACGGTTTGAATTTGGCGCCATGAGTTTCACACTATTTCGAGACGTGTGTGAAGCAGAAACTGATAGTGTAAATAGCGTCGAGTGCTGATGAACAGAAAACATAAATAAGTGTATTCTTATTTCAAACTTACCAGTACCATAATGTAAGCCTTCAATCCTACCAAAGCACTGCATACTTCTGGTACCTAGACGCTTATTGACAAATAGTGCGCTTTAAAAAGGTACATAAATCCTTTGCACGAATCTCCAGTAGTTAAAAACCGAAGCGTGGTCCCGGAAACGATTTGCCGCAAACATTGTGAGGCAACAGTTGCCGGTTATACACGAGACTGCAACTCGTGTGGCTGCAGTGATGCCAAACAACATTGTCGGGATTCAGCATCAGCAATATGTAATTTTTCTGGCCATGTAAAATTGTCTTAACTTGGTGTACTTCAGTGACGTTCTGTAGCGCCCCCTATGTTACCGAGATAGCTGATGCCTGTAGTACAGGACTTGCCCTGCATTGTTCGTGTCGTTCTCAGCCCGGTTCAGCTTTACCAATGCTATCTTATAATAAAAACCTTATGCGACGCAAGTCTTTCTATTGGACGCAGCTTAGGCCCCTTTCGTGTTTCTGACCCACACTAGAATTCTAACGAGGAAAACAGGCTTGCAGTCTAACGTGGATCTTTACATCATTTAGAGGTGACGGCTGGATTAAAGGCAGACTGAAGAATTCCGTGGTCGAACCGCGATCTCTACGTTTCCATGCCTGTGCTTTACCACTAGACACCAGTAGTACCGGTACGGTCGCCTACGTACATTTCGGTCATTGTTACTTTACATTCTTGTTAGAGATCAGAAATAAAGTCTGTACCCTCGCTTCAAGCTCTCCAGCGGATCCTATGTCGTCTTTCCCAATGTCGCCGTGTCCGCACTCAACTCGGCAGTCTCCGCCACTGCCCATTTACGGTAATTAAAAACTCGTTGCTTAAGTCTGTTGTCGGGTACAAGTGGACTATAGTAGCGTAGAAAGGAGAGAGCGTGCCGATCTTGAAAGTATAAGCGAGGAATCGCGGCATTGCCACTATACAGGCAACAATTGTACGTTATTGTTAATATTATTATTGTTGTAGTTGTTAGTATTAATCACTACACTGGCCAGTCGTATATCGGTGAATATAATTCTGCCTGTACATGGGAGTGTTCCTTATAATAGTCGACAGGCTAATGTTTCTGTGGATATCAGCAATTTCATTTTTGCAAAAAATGGTTCAAATGGTTCTGAGCACTATAGGACTTAACTTCTGTGGTCATCAGTCCCCTAGAACTTAGAACTACTTAAACCTAACTAACCTAAAGACATCACACACATCCATGCCCGAGGCAGGATTCGAACTTGCGACCGTAGCGGTCGCGCGGTTCCAGACTGTAGCGCCTAGAACCGCTCGGCCACCCCAGCCGCCTCATTTTTGCAATGTGTAGCTCGAGTCAGCCTGCACAAATACTGCTAATCGCATCTATCTTGTGACGCCCAGTGTAGACGGTAAGTGTCGGTTTGTTTCCAGTTACACATTTTTAGAGCAGAATTTTATGTATCTGTTGATAGGGCGTTCCCAGATTCGTCTAGTGCAACATTCGTGTTACTGATATGTATTGTCTGGGGACAGTAAAACACGAAGAATAACGTATACGCTAACAGCGAGAGCACCGCACTGGCACGCACTATGCAGCAGTGCTGCTCACTTGCTGCTGGCGTACCAGTTTTTCTTCGTGTTATACTGTCCCTAGTCAATACATATTTAACACGAATGTCGCACTAGACGGTTTTGGGACTGCTCTGTCGAACAGACTCGTAAAATTCTGCTTTAAAAATCAATTTGTTTGTTTACCATTACAAACTGGCGCACTCCGTCGGCACTGGACGTCGCATGAAAGACGTGACGTGAGCACTATTTGTTTGACCCAATTTCATCTACGCATTGCAAAAAAACAGAATTGCATTCATCTGCCGAAATACCAGAGGAAATGCGCCTGACGACTCAGAAGACATATACATAGTGTGTGTTTTGTCGGGTTTGTGAGGTGCTGAAAATGCTCGAAAATACAGAAAAATTATAAAAGCCATGATACATTTCAAAAAATCGGTACAGATAAATGGCCAAGAACAACGTAACGAATGATGCAGTGTACGAAAGACAAACTCTCAAAGCCTTTTCACAGTGTTAATATTCTTTATGTCCATCCTTCGCCACACGGCACACTTCTGATCGGTATCCAATTCTGCCCGTACTCGACTCAGCATATCAGGAGATCGGTAAGAACAGACGCTGCGATGTGGCTTCGTAAGTCTTTCAGACTCTGTGCTGGAGGTGGAACACGAACGCTATCCATGATGTAACCCCACAAGAAAACAGTCTAAAGGCGTCAAATCCGGGGACAGAGGTGGCCATTTGAGTAGCGCCAGGTCAACTGCCGCAACACGACCTGTTCAGCGACGTGGCAACGTAGCAATCTCTTGCATGCAATTGTGGAGGGGCGCCGTTTTGTCGAAGGATGAGAAATCCCCCGCTGATCCGCAGACTACGTTGCACACGGCACAGAGCGCATTAGCCTTCTCGGAATCCAAACGTGTTGGACAGCTGCATGTGGATCTCTGTCTGCTATATGCGTGTGTTGTCTCACCTGACCTTGCCTGAAAGATGGAAAGTGTTTTCATCCACTGAAGATTAGTTTGCTTATGAAGTCGTCATGACTTAACGATTTTCAGGAGATGCAAATGTACGGCTTCACTCTTCATTGCTTATGAAGGATTTTTCCACACTCTGGGCTCAGGTTGAGAGGCAGCTGACGATGACATAGACGCGGACGGGAAATCCAACTGCACGAGATTCAGCGAGCGCGTCACATGAGACGTTCTGCGTAAGTTGATTTGCGGCCGCGGCGCACTCCAGCGTAAGCTGTCTGCTGTATCTTGTTCGCTGATCACACAGTTTAGTTGCGAAAATGAAAGCACGCTGTCCTACGTTAGTTCTATTAAAACGCACATTTCCTCTCTTGTTCATACGTGGTCAGGTTGTTTTGGCTATAGTGTACGCAAAAAGAAAAAAAAAAAAACTTCGGTGTCAAAGACCATGCTGTGACACGAAATGGAAAGTTCCAAGCGCAGTCGGTAAGGACACTAGCTTATACAAGTTCACAGAATCGAACAAATTGATTTCTGAGAGAAAGGGCCCTTATACAGGGTGTTACAAAAAGGTACGGCCAAACTTTCAGGAAACATTCCTCACACACAAAGAAAGAAAATATGTTATGTGGACATGTGTCCGGAAACGCATACTTTCCATGGAAGTATATTGTAATCAGCGTAACGTTGATTTCCATACAATACAAAAGACACCTCTTGTTATTTGTCTCGACGACTTCTTGAGACAGTCTGTGCGACTATTACTAACGGAGATAGGCGATCTGGTTTCAAATTGCAAGTAGGCAGAACTCTAAGAAACAAGAAACAATGTAGTTCTTAGTAGCGGACATATTAGACCGATATGACGCTCTGGTGGAAGCCTACCTATGAGAGATCAGTTTTAGTTCCAGAGAAATTTAGTAATACACAAAGTAACCCTAGAAGTTACGCTTAAGAGATGCAAAGCTATGTTTGTAGAATTTATAGTTTTAGAGAGAAATTTTGACGATCTTGACTGGAGTACACACTGAGTTTGTGATGGTAGCATAGATAAGTACAGGAAGCAAAGTTTTACCTATAACTTGTACGTAAACCATAAAAGAAATTATTACTTGACAATGAACAGGTTTGTAGCTTATCTCGATGTCATTCAGTCTGCAGTAAAGGAAGGGAAGGAGAAACTTGGAAAGAAAATTAAGGGTGGAGAAGAGGAAATAAAAACTTTGAGGGTTGCCGATGGCATCGTAATCCTGTCAGAGACGGCAAAACCTTGGAAGATCATTTGACCATAATGTATATTTTCTTGAAAACAGGTTGTAAGGCGGAAACCAACGAAAGTAACACAAAGGTAATGGAAAGTGTCAGACCAGGCGATCCTGAGGGTATTACATGAGCAAACGAGGAACTGAAAGTAACGGCCTTGCCGCAGCGGTAACACCGGCTCCCGTCAGATCAGTGCTGTCTGGCTGGACAAGCTGATGTGGCGTGCGGTTTGGATTGCGGTATTTTACAAATCGTGGCCAGGACTTCAACAAAAACACTTACTTATTATTAGCGTAACATGAGGTTTCATTTAATCGCTGCCTCTCCCGGGTAAAGATAGTTATTAAAGAAATCTCCACATGAAGTCGTGTTCCAATGTTGTCTGTCAAGCAGTGTAAATGGCACTAAATTTTTTCACAAGAGTGATCTCTCACAATTTTGCGAACTATTATTCAAGGTGGCAACTATTTTCCTTGAATAAAATGAACTATTTTTACACACAATACCACACGCGCACAATACTAATGTATTCTTTTCCATCAAAAAATATTTCCTGAAAGTTCTTACCAAATAATCAGGGTTCATACATTAGCAGAGAACAATTTCAGCACGTAAGATGCTGTTTGCACCATATTTAAAGATTATTCATAATCTAAGTCGAATTTAAGACTTCCGAGTGGGTTCTGGGCCACGAATACACATTTATTATCGTGAAAATTGACTCTCAAGATTCATGTGTCCATAGTAGTTTGACTTAAAACTGCCGCTGCAATATTTCATTAAGACGGTGGCTAACATAAGACAATCTCTTATCGAATCTGGTTCAGGCCTTGTTTTACTCTCAACAAATATTATATATTAAATCTTATCTGTACCTTAACTATATGCATTTACATTTAAAAGCATTTCTCCATGTCAATCAATTATTTTTCAGCATTTTACCAATAATTAGCGCTGTAAATCAATAGCGTTAATGGCTGCGCTTCTTTGTAGCTGTACAGAAAACTTAACATTTATATAGGACGAAAGTCATATTAAAATAAAAATTCAGACACACGTATTGATTTCAATGACACAGAAATTCTATTTTTCAAATATTACTTAACAACATAATACAGTTCTTCACCGACCTCAGCGCGACAAGACACCAGTCGCGTCCGGTCATTACAACAGTTCAAACAAGAAGCAGCATTATTCAAGAAAATCATAGATAACATAAGATGAAGATTGCCATTATCTTTTTCCATGAGTATTGTCTGAGATGATTTTCACAGAAAATTAAATTATGTCACTGACAATAATTATTTATTATTATTTTAGTATCGATGAAGTCCTTTTTTATTAATATCACGAGACATCGTCCATCACGATTACTCAACACACTTTCGCCCGCGTTGTGACTCCAGCCCGTTTTACACGAGCGATTTTCTGGTCACAATCGCCTACTCGAAGCGCGTGCGCCTTTCGTACCTGCGTCTAAATCAGCAACCAACCCTTCTCGCTTCCGATAGAGTTCACTTCTGTTCTAGAAACGGATTTTGTGCTTTCATGTCTTGTTAATCTGTATGGTCTTGTTTGCTTTGTTTTCGTGATACATTAAATAAAGTTCCACGAGTTCCTGGTATTTTTCCTACTAGTATTCAACACGAAAGACGAAATATGTGAAAGCAGAAAGGTTTTTACGTTGTACATAGAAGCCTATGCATAGTAAGAACTTAGATAGGTAAGCGTGTATTACTGAAAATTATTTCAATAATGAAAAAGTTAGACTTATTAGCTAGAAAGATAATTTTCGGTGTTATTTGGCACTTAGCAAGAAAACAAGATACAAGAAATACAGTAAAAGACGCTGTTTGCTGCCTTCTATTGTTTGATGTGTTTGCAAGTACAAATTTTCTCGAGGAAATGAATTTACGGGTTTTGAAATGTTTGGACGACACTTGTCCAATTCTTTCAGTTCTTAGAGGTATAGAGCATTTACCACACGTATTTTGACAAGAACATCCACTATCAGTTTTGTTCTGGTCGTTAATAAACTCTGGTATCATTTCTTGTTCCTTCATTTCGTTCCTGTATTTAAATTTTTTCGTAAAAAAAAATTCCCTCATAACGTCGCTTCGCCAAATTGCACAGCAGAAGTCTCAGTACATACACAGTTATGGCGCTGACCTGTAAACGAAAATGACCGCTCGAGATACAGGAGATTAAGTACAGCAATAGAACTGCAGGGGCACTGCAGTACACTCATCCGTCTCGAGTAGTCAGTGGAGACCAGAAAGTCGATCCTGTAAAAAAAAAAAAAAAAAAAAAAAAAAAAAACTCGTTCAAATGGCTCTGTGCACTATGGGACATAACTTCTGAGGTCATCAGTCCCCTAGAAGTGAGAACCACTTAAATCTAACTAAACTAAGGACATCACACACTTGCATGCCCGAGGCAGGATTCGAACATGCGACCGGATCCTGTAAAAGTGTCTTAGCGGATGATTTCCGCTTTGGCTATATGCGGTATAAATCTTAGACACGGTGCTTCTGGTGCTTCTTCTATCACCAAACACTTAGAGTACCGTGGATACTGGAGTACCCACCACATGAGCACCAACGATTTACCCACGTTCGAATTGCTTGTAGCTCCGACATATTGCACTCTCAACTATAGGAAACACCGTTCTTACGATGAGTGACACTTGAAATGTATTGCGGAGGTGCCTTGCTTGGTCAGATACAACAGCGCTACCTGAATTTATGTTCAAACATGAATTTCACGCAGTGTTCCCATATTTTTGTCCAACCACTGAAGGCTGCGTAATTATGCATAGATCAAGAAGCTTGCATAGAATAGACTTGTTTCGTGACGCGTGAGACCAATCTCCAGATTGAAGAAGAAGACTACGACGACGACAGCACCAGCAGCAATGATACGATTAGAGATTACTCCATTTTGTGAACATGTGCTTGCATGTCGATATGGATGACGTATGCGGATTTTTGATTAATCAGAACTACACAGACATCTGAAGATAGGATTATATGATCCCGTAGTCGATAACGGGATATGAATATCTTGCGACAGTTAAGTGGAAGTTTATCCGGCATATGACTAAAATGGTGTGTATTACGTCGTCCAATGACAGATAACTTGAGAAGTATTGAGACAAATTGTAGTGTCTACGTACCCTGTTGGGTAAAAATCAATTTCACACGAAATGTGTAGTTGCTAAGCTTTTCGCGCTTGTTTGCCGACAGGTGGCTGAACCTGCAGTCCGACATCGACGACCTGATGCAGGCGGTGGGCGGCCTCAAGTCTTCGCTGGGCGGTGACGGCTGCTCGGGGCTGGTGCGGCTGCTGCCGCTCAACCGCGACCTGCTGGTGGGACACGCCACCTGGTCCGGGTGAGTAGTCGCAGCCACCCGCCGTCAGCGCCACCATTCGGCTGGCTTCTCGCAGGGCACCGCAGATTCATCCATCGTGTCATCTGCGGCCGTAGTCTCGTGCACTGTCTGAAGCACGCTCGTGTACGAGGGCGTGCTAAAAACTACGAGGGGCGTTTGAAAAGTCCGTGCAAACTCCGAGAGATGGCACCACCGGCACGTATCGAGGCAATGTTTAGTGAGTAGCATCTTTGGAAAGAACGCACACCAAGTTTCAGCCATTTTGCCTGGCTGTCGTAACGTCACGTGGAGCTCTGTATCGTTCAAGATTGTATACCATGCTGTCGGCAGTTCGATTCCCTCTGTCGTCAAATTATTATCTCTTTGTTTGAATTGCCTTTGTCGAATTGAAATATCAGTTAACAAACACTGGATCGTAATCGCATGAAAAAGTGTAATAACGGAAGTTTCGTTTTCCAAAAACAAATACTTCGTGCTTACATGCTTTAGCGGTTATGTACACTCTTTGTTTGACATAAAACTCGACCGGAGGCCGGCCGCTTCAGAGGCTAAGTCCGCGCCGATCGCGACATGGGACAAAAAAACTGGCCAACTCGCTAATTCTCTAAGTCCGGTTATCTGCACAATCTGGCAACACTGTAGACTGTGGCACTTCCTGGAGGAAAACTTGTCCCAAGATAGAGAGACTCTAGGCTGATTACGCCTGTGGTCTAGCGGTAGCGTGCGTTGTTTCTGTTCATAATGTCAGTGGATCGAGAGCAGCTGGCATAAAATATTTTTATAGCCTCTTCTGTCTGAATGCTGAAGACGTGAATGTAATGGTAGCGCAGATTCAATCTATTTCGCTTTGTGACACACCGATATCAAAATTTTATCTAGTAACGATTTTGCGGCAGATTTCCTGCAGACTGTCCTCCTCTGGACGCCGTATGCGGCAAAGCTCCGGGATCCATTTGCTGGCTACTGACAGCGGCCGTGGCGACAGCAGCGGCGCTGCACTCCCCCATTCTTTATCGAAAGCGCCTGCTACCGCTCATCGCTTTTGATGATTTAAAACGCTTTATTATTAAATGTTGCTCCACAGAAAATTTCTACAATTTCTATTCACGCTCAAAAGCAACGGAGACAGACGTCCTGATTAGTAGGCAGGTAATCGGCAAGAGCTGAGTATGGCCCGAAATTAATTTTATAGACTGGGACGAAATTAAACCACCTCACTACATTCGATGAATTTATAAATGCTTCATACCTCGTTTCTTTTCCTTTCAAACTTAATTATTTGTGCAACTTTTGGTCAATGTTTGGATGTTTTCGTCAAGCCAAAGTGAGCGTCTGTGGTGTAAAGTGTATTACAGTTCTTGTTTCATTCCTTATGGTAAGTCTATGCGATAAACTGTGTGAATACCTTGCAATGCATGCTCTGTAGCAGTGCAGGCACATTGCACATTTGGAGTTCCATGTATGGGTTCATGAAGTATTTATTGTTGATCGGAAGTGATAGTTAAGGTCATCAGATTTAAACCAGAAAAATTTGTCGTTTTGAAGGTTTCAGAGAACGGAAAGGAATTGCTAACGCCGGTGTTAGAAAACGTCTACAGTTAAATGCTATTGCAAAAATTTAGAAGATGGGAACTATATTAATGAACATGTGCACTTCATAAACAACCTTCCGACATGTTAGACCTATATGACGAACAAAGCTCAAATTTATATCGTTGACAGTCGGTTTGAATCTTTTCAGGACCTATTTTACAGTGAAGCACCTTGGAATTTGCAAAGCAGAAATCCATGATATTAAGTCGAAATCGGACGAAGATTGATGTTTAAAGGCATTCTTCAGATTTCGCATAAGAAATTTTTACTAGCAGTTTGCAACTCCATTAATTAAAATGGCAAATAAAAGGTTGTAGTCAGCGGCTTCTACCGTGATTCGAACTTATAGTACAAGCACTGCAACGCACAAGGGAACCTCTGAGCTAACGACACACTGGCGGCCAGAGGCGGACTATAGTCACTGCGATGTTGCCTGAGCCTCAAAACGCAACCTTAAACACACAAACAGAGGAGGTGGAGATCACTGTTTTAACGTCCCGTCGACAACGATGTCATTAGAGACGGAGCACAAGCTCGGATTAGGGAAGGATGGGGAAGGAAATCGGCCGTGCCCTTCCTAAGGAACCATCCCGGCATTTGCCTGAAGCGATTTAGGGAAATCATTGAAAACCTAAATCAGGATGGCCGGGCGCGGGATTGCACCGTCGTCCTCCCGAATGCACACACAAACAGGTGTTACTTATGTGAAGAACGCCGTTCTTGGAGTCCAGAAATTAAATATACTTTCTAATTGTGTCATCTTGCAGTGGATTATATCGTACGAGTCTTCGATGTGGAAAACGAATGTCAAGTGAATTTAGCGAGGTAACGCCGACCTACACCCGGAAGTAAATGCACTATCAGAGTGTTGACAAATACTTGCTACGACGCTGCCATTTCTCGGCTCTCTGACGAGGCAGCTCTTCAGCGAAATGCTTGCCGTGATTCTCCGATACGGTTCTTCAGAGTGGAGACGCGCGCGCACGTTTGGTTTTTATGCGGCGTTCTCCCCTGATGGTTTCTGACGTCGCCTTGTGGGCTATGTATACATATGAGACATTCAATTATCATTAATCCAGAATGATACAAGTTTCAGCTTCCGGCGTGGAAGAAGGCTGTTGACGCCGACATTATATCATTTCAACGTAGGGAAAGCAAAACGGATCATTCAATGTTTCTCATTCAACATAAGGCATGTGAGATAAATTTCCGTAACGTTCATAATCATCTAAAAATACAAACGAAGTAAAAATACACCGGAAGCTTATTCGAATTGAATATAATGTAAGATACCAAACGCTTTGCACCTCGATGTCGAATTTGTCCACTTGCAATCGTTTGCAGCATGCACATAGAATGTCATGATTACCACGAGAATGAAGAAATATGTTGGTAAGGATGGAAGCAAGAAGAGACGCAGTCAACAAATATTCTATTCCTCATGGCATTCATTTCATTTGACACGTAAGAAGAGGTAAAGCGGGAATTTACTTTCGTTAACACGAAAGATATGCCGCACATATTGATAACGAGGAAGTCTGCGTCTTCATACGTTTCCTCCTTGAAATCTGTATGCTCTATTATATACTAAGTAGCCCGATCATTGTTTCAGTAATGTTACCCTCTTGTTTGACCCCGTAACGATGAACAGATTCCAAATGCATGTCTCTGCGTGAAAGTAGCTGTTCGAACCCTTCCTGGGTTGTTTTTTGTGTTTTATTGCTTGGAATTCCTGAAGCAGACCACTGTGCCTTCTCCCCTCGTGGGTTAGGTCTCAAAACTAAACCGCTTTGTATCCAATGGCATAATTTATTCATACAGCATCAGCATAAGACTCTTGCGAGTGAGAGAATGACAATAACAATCGTAACAAGAACAAGCAAATAATGAATGATGTTTATTCCAACGCAGAACGAGAATAATGGCTTTAAATATAAAAATCTATATCTATATCCATATCTATTGATCTTTGAGTTGGCACAATGCAAATATATTCTTAGCATTTAGTTACTGAATTTAGTTCTGGATGTTTGCAGAGAAAAGGAAAAGTCGGTACTTCTCGCTAGTGTAATATAATGTGAACCAGCAACTACCCTTTCCTTAGAACACGACTCAAGCAGGTCCTCAAGTAGGCACTGCTGCATTCTGTTCCCTGACATTGCTCTGATGACGGTTAATGCAGATAGTTCCGATTATGAAATACAAAACGTATTGCAGGTTAGTTCCTAGGATAGTAACATTAAATTTGCGTTGTAGACATGAACGTGACGACTATCCATATTACTCATCAATATAAAAAGACAATATTTTGGGAATTTAGCAAGATTACTCAAAATGAATTCTGAAATTGGGTGACTGACCGCACAGGTGCTAAACGTCGTCAAGAGTATACGATGTCCTAATCGCATTAGGAATATGAAGATCGTCTTCGACAGCTCGCAACTTTCACATTGCTATCTCCACCCTACTCCAGACAGCTCTCGGTGGAGTTGCACTACGTTGCCGATGTTATGGAAGGCCTTCAAACCGACAACAGACCACATATTGAAAAATACAAGCGAATTCTCTTGCAGCGTAAGCTTATTGTAACTAATCTAAAAATTATTGGAGAGGAACATTGTCCTATTCAAAAAACGTAAAATGTTACACACTGTTGACGTCAAACGGACATTATCTATGTCCTGTCTTGTGTCCTACTCATCTATAATATCAAGTGTACTATGAAAATGATTATATATAATGGATTATAAGGTAATGCATTGATACCAGATGGTGGGGGCCGGCCGATCTGGCCGTGCGGTTCTAGGCGCTTCAGTCTGGAACCGCGTGACCGCTACGGTCGCAGGTTCGAATCCTGCCTCGGGCATGGATGTGTGTGATGTCCTTAGGTTAGTTAGGTTTAAGTAGTTCTAAGTTCTAGGGGACTGATGACCTTAGAAGTTAAGTCCCATAGTGCTCAGAGCCATTTGAACCATTTGAACTATTTAACACAAAATGACATTAAAAATTTAAGTTATTCACGAGCAGCTAGTTGAGAATATGTATGAACATTAAATGACACGACGACCCGTCTTGTTCTGCATATGGATTCAAACCCAGCTCATGCAGACTAAGCAAAGATTTCGTGACTGACGGAAACTAACAGTCATTCCTGATTAGGCATACAGAGAGTGATATACCTCGATTTTAGACAGTATCAGTTAGCAAATATCTACTTTAAATTGCATAACGCAAACATTTTTAACAGACGCGAATTCCTACCCAGCATCTATTGTCCCTGTTAACGAACTACGAGAGATGTTAAATATTGCTTCTTCACAAGTAACTTACTTGAAATGCCGTGAGGTAAAGCTGTGTGTTGGACACGGATTCGAACCCGGAACCTAATCGGATTGCTATCGAAGCACAGTCAAATGTGACATATCGGAATTTCGCGGCAGTAACTAGATGTTTTAACTGAAATGACGAGACGAAACATTAATTTTTTCCTTCCCAGGACTCCAACCCGGCACCTATCGCTGTTATATTCTAGAAAAAACTGACGTTAAATATGTGTTTGTTGCACCAGCAGTGACATGTGAGCATGTTTGAACTGAAATAATATGACGAAGAGTTCAGCGCTCACTGGGAATAGAGCCCCACACATATCGTTGTTGACTACACACAAAGAGACGTCAGCTACCGAATTTTTCTCCACCAGCTGCTCAGAATAGCATCTTGAACTTACAGTCATCTCGCAAATAGTTCTGTGTCTCACTGGGAGTTAAAAACGTCGGATATCGTTAGTGTTGACAGCGAATGAAAATACATTAAAAATCAAAATTATTATCCACCAGCAGATAGGTGTTCTCATGCTAGAGCTTGATAATACATAATTAAATCTTTAGTGCCTGGCCAGGATTCGATCCCATTCACGCATAATATGTGAAGGTGTTGAGGAATCTGCAGTTTTGAACAAACAACAAATTGTAGCCGAGCTGTATTGCCACGAAGGGATCAAATTCCGCGTTAAGGGCGGTCTGAGTTGCATTCCCAGTTCAGAACCAATTTTATCGACATACAGAAGCTCAAATAAAAGATGGGATAAGTGTCCTGTGACCATACATAGCGTTTGTGTCGTCACTTGAAATAAGTAACTAGTATAAGAAAGGTTACTGGTGATAGAGTTTCTACATGTCGCCACTCCAGACTTTATTGTGGTTCAACCTACCGTCTACTTGGTAAAGAAGGAATATCATCTTTAATGTGAATTTTCAGACCACGCAGCCATTATATCTCCTTCACTTGGTGTAGCCAGGAGAGAATGGAATCTGTCTCTCCCTATCTAAAATCATTGACAGAAGTGGGAATCGAACCCAGACCATAGGTATAACAACCTACCATCCGTCCAACAGACCACGAAATCCTCTTCTCTGCGAGTCATTTTTCTATCGTAACGCAGTTGCGCCACACTGGATGAGAATTCTGACACACAGGCTCCCTGTAGTAATTTGCAGCATGTTCAGTAAATTCATTTACTTGGTTGACCGAATCACCATGAACTAGCTGCCTCGGCTACCCAGTGCATACATTCGACTATTTTGTAATCACAGAAATAAAGTCACGTTACTGCCACCTACACACAACTGCCAACATTGTAGGATGCAGAAGTTTAAATAGGAAGTGTTCCTTTCCACTTGAGCTATTCTATTGCGCTATCTGTTACTAGAAAACGTCGTTTAGTCCAAAAGAAAAGCTGTAACTGTTTGTCTCTCAGAAGTCAAGACCTGGCCATATGCATAATCTCACAGTGCTGTGGAATCCAAAAGTTCTGGAGGAATAGTTGCCGAGCTCTGGAGCTGTTGTAGCTACGTGTCAGCTTGTAGCATAGATAAGATGTCGCGAGTTCGAATGCATTCAGTGCTACATTTTTTAAAACGCAATTCTGCTCTCTGCTGAAGTTATCAATCTAATGGAACTTTGAACATAATTCCCTTCACTTCTCAACCCAAAGTAGTCGCATGTGGAAAAAGGACTAACTACTGTGACATTTTGTTCTATTCAGGTTTAATAGACAGCAGGCAGCAGATGCATCTCGAAGATGTGCAGGGAGAGCGCATCGTGCCATAATATGTCAGAAAATTATTTTCTACATTAGCCGTCGTGTGGTAGTGATATTTTATTCTTCTTCAAACTTTGATTGACAGCTTTAACTCAGAACAAATTTTCTACATGCATGTAATCAATAAACTGCATGTGCATTGTCAGACTGTCATAGGTAACATCAGAGAATTCGCATATATCGTTGATGATTAATTTCTCTCTCATGTTTACTATTGTTTTAACAACACTAAAGGAAACCTTACGAAAATTGTGCACTGTATTATAAGAAATGAAATAAAACTAACCATGATAACCTTACGACGAAAGTATCTGTACACAAGCATGCCTCTATCGACACGAATTAGTAAAATACTACTCACTTAGATTTTGATTGGGTGTGTTTAATTGGTATGCTGTGTCATACTCAAGAGGTATGCAAATGTGGCATTTCATAAATATAGTTACGTATTCCTAGAAACCCAAAATTCGCTTGTCAGCAGCGGAAAGAGGCGTTACCTGTTGTGCAGCATTGTAAGTTTTTCAACATTGCACTATGAGCTGAAAGCATTTTCTTGCGATTTCCTTATTGATGTTTGATCTGACTGCTTGTAGCTCTTTCACAGAAGGGATAAAAACGTTTCAGTCAGTGAGACTGGAACTGCGAACCGTAACAGACGCTGTTTCACAGGTCAGCACGTTACCACAGAGCTGGCGAGGAGGTATGGGTCTCAGCTTCCTATTACGACGGCAATAGTAACTAGAACTCGTAAACCGCTGTTTAAAGGTCGAGATTAGTTGCGGTTTCCACCTGCAACGACTTTCCTGGGCTGGAAACCGTAAATTTTCAATCTTTTGTTACCCTTCAAGCTATAATAACTCAGATTATTCAATGGAAATGACAGGTAAAATCAAGTGAACTTTGAGGCTTAATTCCGTGCACACCAGGAAGTAACTCGTCGATCACAAAGTTGCCAAACATACGTTGCCTTGTTGCCAAATCTCAGTTACAGTACCAGCAGGATGAAGACGAACCGATGTGATCCTACAGCGGTCTGGGAAGTGACCATAGCTGGTGTCTCCAAGTCGCGGCTGCTACGGCCTGGAATACGTACATCTACATCTACATCTATACTCCGCGAGCCACCTTACGGTGTGTGGCGGAGGGTAGTTATTGTACCACTATCTGATCCCCCCTTCCCTGTTCCATTCACGAATTGTGCGTGGGAAGAACGACTGCTTGTAAGTCTCCGTATTTGCTCTAATTTCTCGCTGCGTCTGATTCGCTTTCTGTAACTAGGTTTAGGGACTGGAGCGTAGTTACTAATAATACTCAGAACTGACTGCAAACTGAGCATCATAAATCAGTAACTCTCATTGTTGTTTTTATATTTCTTTCGTAAGTGCACTCAAAACTAAGAAAGTCATTCACAGGCGTTTTCGTGCCTCGCCGATAGTCGAGCACAACATACAAATAAAAATAAAAAAGAATTGTGTGTGTGTGTGTGTGTGTGTGTGTGTGTGTGTGTGTGTGTGTGTGTGTGTGTGTGTCTGTGTGTGTGTGTGAGAGTGTGTGTGTGAGAGAGAGAGAGAGAGAGAGAGAGAGAGAGAGAGAGAGAGAGAGAGAGAGAGAGAGAAATAAAAAGCAATGAGAGAGAGTGTAAAAAATTGTTGTAAAGAAATTGAATCATGGGATTTAAAGAAATCTTTCATTAAAATGACACGTTCCACATCATTACGAAATGTCGTATTCATGATCTATGGAACGAGAGTTAATCTAATGTAATCTAATCTAATCTAATCACATCATATTGATGATTAGCCATGAAGAGTCATGAATTACCGAAAGTTTTGCCAATACCAGTAACCAAATCTAAACTTGAAAATAAAAGACGACAATTTTTGTAATAAACCGTGACTCCTATCAAGACCCTTTCATCCCTGTTATCTAACCACGAAAGATGTCTGATATACCTCCATTCTCAAGTAACAAAGTGTGCATGCATTTAAAGATGAAGTGCATGATGTGAAGTTCTGTGACGGAGATACGAACCCAACACGTAATCCGATTGTTAACTAAGAAAAATCAAATGTGGATTTTCTCGAACTAAGAAATTTGCTGAATTTGTGAAAAATCAAAATGGCTTCACATCCAGCCTATGATGCCTAGAAGAGTCTTTACATCCTGCTGACATGAGAACAGCATAATCTCTGCGTCAGAAGCTTGCTTCTACTTGACCATTTAATAGACTCGCATTTTTTCCACCGTGACTAATTTTGTAAGCTAAGCACATCATCCGTTACAGCACACTCCTGGGGCTGGGTAATGTGGCCACAATGGTCTGGTGGAACGAGCTATCACAGGTGCAATGCGTGGGTTCAGGCATTTACTTTTAAGAGGCACAAACAGATTTATTTTACCTCTGGTAACCTCAAGAGAAAGACGTTATAATCCAGAATCCGCATTAAACATCACGTTCCTTCATTACCAACAGGGCAGAGCCGGTTTACGTTGGGAAATGACACAGCGGAAGTCATGGTAAAAAGAAATACAGTCGCCAGTAAGCTTACTTACATTAGAAAATTTTATTTTATTTGATGAACCGATAGCCATTTAAAGGGACAGGGCTCTTATTTTACTTGTACTTGATTGAACTAGAGACGTTTAAAAATTTGGTGCTGGACTGTGATTCGAATTCGTATCTCCTCTTTCGAGGATCTGAATCTCTCGGAACAGTATAATTCAGTCATTTCGTTCCTTTTCCCAAGACTGCAATCTTCTCTACGTCTCCTCCAAAGGTAAGTATGTGGGTCTGAAACCTGATCCAGTACAAAAATATTCATAATTTCATTTCTAGCTTTATCAAGTGCACACCCACCTGCTAGTGAAAAGTAACGCGCAATTTCAATGTCTGTTCATGTGTTGCCAACAATCGCAACAGGTGTCGTTATTTCTGGTCAAACACGCACACATCTTGCTGTTCATGAGTAAGCAACTGATACTTAAGCTATATTCGTGGATGCACGGTAGGTGTGCAGTTCGATTGTCGCCTAGGCACAAAAGTTTGTATCCTTATTTTAGATTCAGACACCTAGCGGCTCGTAAGAAAAACCGATACGTAACATTTGATTTTTCTTAGTTAACAATCGCATTACGTGTTGGGTTCGTATCTCCGTCACAGAACTTCACATCATGCACTTCATCTTTAAATGCATGCACACTTTGTTACTTCAGAATGGAGGTATATCAGACATCTTTCGTGGTTAGATAACAGGGATGAAAGGGTCTTGATAGGAGTCACGGTTTATTACAAAAATTGTCGTCTTCTATTTTCAAGTTTAGATTTGGTTACTGGTATTGGCAAAACTTTCGGTAATTCATGACTCTTCATGGCTAATCATCAATATGATGTGATTAGATTAGATTAGATTACATTAGATTAACTCTTGTTCCATAGATCATGAATACGACATTTCGTAATGATGTCGAACGTGTCATTTTAATGAAAGATTTCTTTAAATCCCATGATTCAATTTCTTTACAACAATTTTTTACACTCTCTCTCATTGCTTTTTATTTCTCTCTCTCTCTCTCTCTCTCTCTCTCTCTCTCACTCTCACTCTCTCACACACACACACACAGACACACACACACACACACACACACACACACACACACACACACACAATTCTTTTTTATTTTTATTTGTATGTTGTGCTCGACTATCGGCGAGGCACGAAAACGCCTGTGAATGACTTTCTTAGTTTTGAGTGCACTTACGAAAGAAATATAAAAACAACAATGAGAGTTACTGATTTATGATGCTCAGTTTGCAGTCAGTTCTGAGTATTATTAGTAACTACGCTCCAGTCCCTAAACCTAGTTACAGAAAGCGAATCAGACGCAGCGAGAAATTAGAGCAAATACGGAGACTTACAAGCAGTCGTTCTTCCCACGCACAATTCGTGAATGGAACAGGGAAGGGGGGATCAGATAGTGGTACAATAACTACCCTCCGCCACACACCGTAAGGTGGCTCGCGGAGTATAGATGTAGATGTAGATGTACGTATTCCAGGCCGTAGCAGCCGCGACTTGAAGACACCAGCTATGGTCACTTCCCAGACCGCTGTAGGATCACATCGGTTCGTCTTCATCCTGCTGGTACTGTAACTGAGATTTGGCAACAAGGCAACGTATGTTTGGCAACTTTGTGATCGACGAGTTACTTCCTGGTGTGCACGGAATTAAGCCTCAAAGTTCACTTGATTTTACCTGTCATTTCCATTGAATAATCTGAGTTATTATAGCTTGAAGGGTAACAAAAGATTGAAAATTTACGGTTTCCAGCCCAGGAAAGTCGTTGCAGGTGGAAACCGCAACTAATCTCGACCTTTAAACAGCGGTTTACGAGTTCTAGTTACTATTGCCGTCGTAATAGGAAGCTGAGACCCATACCTCCTCGCCAGCTCTGTGGTAACGTGCTGACCTGTGAAACAGCGTCTGTTACGGTTCGCAGTTCCAGTCTCACTGACTGAAACGTTTTTATCCCTTCTGTGAAAGAGCTACAAGCAGTCAGATCAAACATCAATAAGGAAATCGCAAGAAAATGCTTTCAGCTCATAGTGTTGATGATGATGATGATGTTTGGTTTGTGGGGCGCTCAACTGCGTGGTTATCAGCGCCCGTACAATTTCCCAACCTTTGCTCAGTCCAATTTCGCCACTTTCCTGGATGATGATGAAATGATGAGGACAACACAAACACCCAGTCATCTCGAGGCAGGTGAAAATCCCTGACCCCGCCGGGAATCGAACCCGGGACCCCGTGCTCGGGAAGCAAGAACGCTACCGCGAGACCACGAGCGGCGGACAGCTCATAGTGCAATGTTGAAAAACTTACAATGCTGCACAACAGGTAACGCCTCTTTCCGCTGCTGACAAGCGAATTTTGGGTTTCTAGGAATACGTAACTATATTTATGAAATGCCACATTTGCATACCTCTTGAGTATGACACAGCATACCAATTAAACACACCCAATCAAAATCTAAGTGAGTAGTATTTTACTAATTCGTGTCGATAGAGGCATGCTTGTGTACAGATACTTTCGTCGTAAGGTTATCATGGTTAGTTTTATTTCATTTCTTATAATACAGTGCACAATTTTCGTAAGGTTTCCTTTAGTGTTGTTAAAACAATAGTAAACATGAGAGAGAAATTAATCATCAACGATATATGCGAATTCTCTGATGTTACCTATGACAGTCTGACAATGCACATGCAGTTTATTGATTACATGCATGTAGAAAATTTGTTCTGAGTTAAAGCTGTCAATCAAAGTTTGAAGAAGAATAAAATATCACTACCACACGACGGCTAATGTAGAAAATAATTTTCTGACATATTATGGCACGATGCGCTCTCCCTGCACATCTTCGAGATGCATCTGCTGCCTGCTGTCTATTAAACCTGAATAGAACAAAATGTCACAGTAGTTAGTCCTTTTTCCACATGCGACTACTTTGGGTTGAGAAGTGAAGGGAATTATGTTCAAAGTTCCATTAGATTGATAACTTCAGCAGAGAGCAGAATTGCGTTTTAAAAAATGTAGCACTGAATGCATTCGAACTCGCGACATCTTATCTATGCTACAAGCTGACACGTAGCTACAACAGCTCCAGAGCTCGGCAACTATTCCTCCAGAACTTTTGGATTCCACAGCACTGTGAGATTATGCATATGGCCAGGTCTTGACTTCTGAGAGACAAACAGTTACAGCTTTTCTTTTGGACTGAACGACGTTTTCTAGTAACAGATAGCGCAATAGAATAGCTCAAGTGGAAAGGAACACTTCCTATTTAAACTTCTGCATCCTACAATGTTGGCAGTTGTGTGTAGGTGGCAGTAACGTGACTTTATTTCTGTGATTACAAAATAGTCGAATGTATGCACTGGGTAGCCGAGGCAGCTAGTTCATGGTGATTCGGTCAACCAAGTAAATGAATTTACTGAACATGCTGCAAATTACTACAGGGAGCCTGTGTGTCAGAATTCTCATCCAGTGTGGCGCAACTGCGTTACGATAGAAAAATGACTCGCAGAGAAGAGGATTTCGTGGTCTGTTGGACGGATGGTAGGTTGTTATACCTATGGTCTGGGTTCGATTCCCACTTCTGTCAATGATTTTAGATAGGGAGAGACAGATTCCATTCTCTCCTGGCTACACCAAGTGAAGGAGATATAATGGCTGCGTGGTCTGAAAATTCACATTAAAGATGATATTCCTTCTTTACCAAGTAGACGGTAGGTTGAACCACAATAAAGTCTGGAGTGGCGACATGTAGAAACTCTATCACCAGTAACCTTTCTTATACTAGTTACTTATTTCAAGTGACGACACAAACGCTATGTATGGTCACAGGACACTTATCCCATCTTTTATTTGAGCTTCTGTATGTCGATAAAATTGGTTCTGAACTGGGAATGCAACTCAGACCGCCCTTAACGCGGAATTTGATCCCTTCGTGGCAATACAGCTCGGCTACAATTTGTTGTTTGTTCAAAACTGCAGATTCCTCAACACCTTCACATATTATTCGTGAATGGGATCGAATCCTGGCCCGGCACTAAAGATTTAATTATGTATTATCAAGCTCTAGCATGAGAACACCTATCTGCTGGTGGATAATAATTTTGATTTTTAATGTATTTTCATTCGCTGTCAACACTAACGATATCCGACGTTTTTAACTCCCAGTGAGACACAGAACTATTTGCGAGATGACTGTAAGTTCAAGATGCTATTCTGAGCAGCTGGTGGAGAAAAATTCGGTAGCTGACGTCTCTTTGTGTGTAGTCAACAACGATATGTGTGGGGCTCTATTCCCAGTGAGCGCTGAACTCTTCGTCATATTATTTCAGTTCAAACATGCTCACATGTCACTGCTGGTGCAACAAACACATATTTAACGTCAGTTTTTTCTAGAATATAACAGCGATAGGTGCCGGGTTGGAGTCCTGGGAAGGAAAAAATTAATGTTTCGTCTCGTCATTTCAGTTAAAACATCTAGTTACTGCCGCGAAATTCCGATATGTCACATTTGACTGTGCTTCGATAGCAATCCGATTAGGTTCCGGGTTCGAATCCGTGTCCAACACACAGCTTTACCTCACGGCATTTCAAGTAAGTTACTTGTGAAGAAGCAATATTTAACATCTCTCGTAGTTCGTTAACAGGGACAATAGATGCTGGGTAGGAATTCGCGTCTGTTAAAAATGTTTGCGTTATGCAATTTAAAGTAGATATTTGCTAACTGATACTGTCTAAAATCGAGGTATATCACTCTCTGTATGCCTAATCAGGAATGACTGTTAGTTTCCGTCAGTCACGAAATCTTTGCTTAGTCTGCATGAGCTGGGTTTGAATCCATATGCAGAACAAGACGGGTCGTCGTGTCATTTAATGTTCATACATATTCTCAACTAGCTGCTCGTGAATAACTTAAATTTTTAATGTCATTTTGTGTTAAATAGTTCAAATGGTTCAAATGGCTCTGAGCACTATGGGACTTAACTTCTAAGGTCATCAGTCCCCTAGAACTTAGAACTACTTAAACCTAACTAACCTAAGGACATCACACACATCCATGCCCGAGGCAGGATTCGAACCTGCGACCGTAGCGGTCACGCGGTTCCAGACTGAAGCGCCTAGAACCGCACGGCCAGATCGGCCGGCCCCCACCATCTGGTATCAATGCATTACCTTATAATCCATTATATATAATCATTTTCATAGTACACTTGATATTATAGATGAGTAGGACACAAGACAGGACATAGATAATGTCCGTTTGACGTCAACAGTGTGTAACATTTTACGTTTTTTGAATAGGACAATGTTCCTCTCCAATAATTTTTAGATTAGTTACAATAAGCTTACGCTGCAAGAGAATTCGCTTGTATTTTTCAATATGTGGTCTGTTGTCGGTTTGAAGGCCTTCCATAACATCGGCAACGTAGTGCAACTCCACCGAGAGCTGTCTGGAGTAGGGTGGAGATAGCAATGTGAAAGTTGCGAGCTGTCGAAGACGATCTTCATATTCCTAATGCGATTAGGACATCGTATACTCTTGACGACGTTTAGCACCTGTGCGGTCAGTCACCCAATTTCAGAATTCATTTTGAGTAATCTTGCTAAATTCCCAAAATATTGTCTTTTTATATTGATGAGTAATATGGATAGTCGTCACGTTCATGTCTACAACGCAAATTTAATGTTACTATCCTAGGAACTAACCTGCAATACGTTTTGTATTTCATAATCGGAACTATCTGCATTAACCGTCATCAGAGCAATGTCAGGGAACAGAATGCAGCAGTGCCTACTTGAGGACCTGCTTGAGTCGTGTTCTAAGGAAAGGGTAGTTGCTGGTTCACATTATATTACACTAGCGAGAAGTACCGACTTTTCCTTTTCTCTGCAAACATCCAGAACTAAATTCAGTAACTAAATGCTAAGAATATATTTGCATTGTGCCAACTCAAAGATCAATAGATATGGATATAGATATAGATTTTTATATTTAAAGCCATTATTCTCGTTCTGCGTTGGAATAAACATCATTCATTATTTGCTTGTTCTTGTTACGATTGTTATTGTCATTCTCTCACTCGCAAGAGTCTTATGCTGATGCTGTATGAATAAATTATGCCATTGGATACAAAGCGGTTTAGTTTTGAGACCTAACCCACGAGGGGAGAAGGCACAGTGGTCTGCTTCAGGAATTCCAAGCAATAAAACACAAAAAACAACCCAGGAAGGGTTCGAACAGCTACTTTCACGCAGAGACATGCATTTGGAATCTGTTCATCGTTACGGGGTCAAACAAGAGGGTAACATTACTGAAACAATGATCGGGCTACTTAGTATATAATAGAGCATACAGATTTCAAGGAGGAAACGTATGAAGACGCAGACTTCCTCGTTATCAATATGTGCGGCATATCTTTCGTGTTAACGAAAGTAAATTCCCGCTTTACCTCTTCTTACGTGTCAAATGAAATGAATGCCATGAGGAATAGAATATTTGTTGACTGCGTCTCTTCTTGCTTCCATCCTTACCAACATATTTCTTCATTCTCGTGGTAATCATGACATTCTATGTGCATGCTGCAAACGATTGCAAGTGGACAAATTCGACATCGAGGTGCAAAGCGTTTGGTATCTTACATTATATTCAATTCGAATAAGCTTCCGGTGTATTTTTACTTCGTTTGTATTTTTAGATGATTATGAACGTTACGGAAATTTATCTCACATGCCTTATGTTGAATGAGAAACATTGAATGATCCGTTTTGCTTTCCCTACGTTGAAATGATATAATGTCGGCGTCAACAGCCTTCTTCCACGCCGGAAGCTGAAACTTGTATCATTCTGGATTAATGATAATTGAATGTCTCATATGTATACATAGCCCACAAGGCGACGTCAGAAACCATCAGGGGAGAACGCCGCATAAAAACCAAACGTGCGCGCGCGTCTCCACTCTGAAGAACCGTATCGGAGAATCACGGCAAGCATTTCGCTGAAGAGCTGCCTCGTCAGAGAGCCGAGAAATGGCAGCGTCGTAGCAAGTATTTGTCAACACTCTGATAGTGCATTTACTTCCGGGTGTAGGTCGGCGTTACCTCGCTAAATTCACTTGACATTCGTTTTCCACATCGAAGACTCGTACGATATAATCCACTGCAAGATGACACAATTAGAAAGTATATTTAATTTCTGGACTCCAAGAACGGCGTTCTTCACATAAGTAACACCTGTTTGTGTGTGCATTCGGGAGGACGACGGTGCAATCCCGCGCCCGGCCATCCTGATTTAGGTTTTCAATGATTTCCCTAAATCGCTTCAGGCAAATGCCGGGATGGTTCCTTAGGAAGGGCACGGCCGATTTCCTTCCCCATCCTTCCCTAATCCGAGCTTGTGCTCCGTCTCTAATGACATCGTTGTCGACGGGACGTTAAAACAGTGATCTCCACCTCCTCTGTTTGTGTGTTTAAGGTTGCGTTTTGAGGCTCAGGCAACATCGCAGTGACTATAGTCCGCCTCTGGCCGCCAGTGTGTCGTTAGCTCAGAGGTTCCCTTGTGCGTTGCAGTGCTTGTACTATAAGTTCGAATCACGGTAGAAGCCGCTGACTACAACCTTTTATTTGCCATTTTAATTAATGGAGTTGCAAACTGCTAGTAAAAATTTCTTATGCGAAATCTGAAGAATGCCTTTAAACATCAATCTTCGTCCGATTTCGACTTAATATCATGGATTTCTGCTTTGCAAATTCCAAGGTGCTTCACTGTAAAATAGGTCCTGAAAAGATTCAAACCGACTGTCAACGATATAAATTTGAGCTTTGTTCGTCATATAGGTCTAACATGTCGGAAGGTTGTTTATGAAGTGCACATGTTCATTAATATAGTTCCCATCTTCTAAATTTTTGCAATAGCATTTAACTGTAGACGTTTTCTAACACCGGCGTTAGCAATTCCTTTCCGTTCTCTGAAACCTTCAAAACGACAAATTTTTCTGGTTTAAATCTGATGACCTTAACTATCACTTCCGATCAACAATAAATACTTCATGAACCCATACATGGAACTCCAAATGTGCAATGTGCCTGCACTGCTACAGAGCATGCATTGCAAGGTATTCACACAGTTTATCGCATAGACTTACCATAAGGAATGAAACAAGAACTGTAATACACTTTACACCACAGACGCTCACTTTGGCTTGACGAAAACATCCAAACATTGACCAAAAGTTGCACAAATAATTAAGTTTGAAAGGAAAAGAAACGAGGTATGAAGCATTTATAAATTCATCGAATGTAGTGAGGTGGTTTAATTTCGTCCCAGTCTATAAAATTAATTTCGGGCCATACTCAGCTCTTGCCGATTACCTGCCTACTAATCAGGACGTCTGTCTCCGTTGCTTTTGAGCGTGAATAGAAATTGTAGAAATTTTCTGTGGAGCAACATTTAATAATAAAGCGTTTTAAATCATCAAAAGCGATGAGCGGTAGCAGGCGCTTTCGATAAAGAATGGGGGAGTGCAGCGCCGCTGCTGTCGCCACGGCCGCTGTCAGTAGCCAGCAAATGGATCCCGGAGCTTTGCCGCATACGGCGTCCAGAGGAGGACAGTCTGCAGGAAATCTGCCGCAAAATCGTTACTAGATAAAATTTTGATATCGGTGTGTCACAAAGCGAAATAGATTGAATCTGCGCTACCATTACATTCACGTCTTCAGCATTCAGACAGAAGAGGCTATAAAAATATTTTATGCCAGCTGCTCTCGATCCACTGACATTATGAACAGAAACAACGCACGCTACCGCTAGACCACAGGCGTAATCAGCCTAGAGTCTCTCTATCTTGGGACAAGTTTTCCTCCAGGAAGTGCCACAGTCTACAGTGTTGCCAGATTGTGCAGATAACCGGACTTAGAGAATTAGCGAGTTGGCCAGTTTTTTTGTCCCATGTCGCGATCGGCGCGGACTTAGCCTCTGAAGCGGCCGGCCGGCCGGCCGCTGGTCGAGTTTTATGTCAAAGAGTGTACACCGTTACAGAATTATGTCTCCTGTCAGGCTATTAACTTCAACAATGAATATCCTAGCAGGTAACAGTAAAATTGCCTGAGAGCGTCTAAAATAATATAATTGAAACCAAATTTTTTCTGGTCGATTCCCATTTTTCCGGAAAGTTATAATAAACAACTAATATTCTGCGTCACGCCAAACATTAATTTGCACCGCATTAAATGTGAAGTAGTCATATACTAAATAAAACGGTAGGTTTTGTGCTATAATGAGAGTATTAAATCCATATCTCGTGATAGTCAACAGCCGATAGTATTTCCCGCACCAATCCTGGCAAAAAAAAAACTGCAATCGCCTGTTCATCTTATCCACGGTCTAACGAGCAGTGGCCACTTGCCTATGTGTATAGGCCCTCTAGCGTGGAACGTGGTCGTGTGTAACGTAACTGTAACTTTACGTGAGAAACAGCGTGCTGTAGTATAGTTTCTAACCGCAGAAAACGTGCCTCCAATTGAAATCTGTAGATGAATGAAAGCTGTATACGGTGTATTGTTAGTTTTCATAATGAAGGAAACGCTGATGCTAACCTCAACGTGTGAGACAGAGCTCGGAGTGGACGAATGCGTACGGGAACCACCGAGATCTGTTGGAATCGGGTTGATGAACTCATCAGACAAAATCGTCGGACAGCTGTCAAGGTAAGTATGGCATATCACAAGAACGTGTACAGGCCATCACTGCAGAACCACGGTACAGAAAATTGTGTGCGCGGTGGGTGCCTCGAATACTCACTCCTGACATGCAACACAGAAGATTGGGCGTGTATCAAAAATTTCTATTGCGTTTTGGGCGTGATGGTGAGGGGTTCCTTAACAACACTGTGGCAGGTGATGAATGCTGGTGCACCATTTTGACGCTGAAAACAAGAGAGAAGCAATGGAGTTCCGAAACAAAGCATCATTGATTCCAAAATTTCCAGAGCATACCACCAGCTGGCGAAGTCATACAGTGTTCTGGAATGTAAAAGGTGTGGTGCATTTGGAATTCATGCCTAAAGGCACCACCATAAATTCTGCTAAGTACTGCGAGAACCTTAGAAAACTGAAAGCACGAATTCGAAGAGTTCGTCCACATATGGAGCACCCTGTCCTTTGCATGACAATGCCACATCACACTCGAGCGCCGCGACAACCGTAACAATGCGACGCCTTGGGTTCACTGTCATCGATCATCCTCCATGTAGTCCCGAGTTGGCCCCATCTGATGTTCGTCTATTTCCAAAACTCAAAGAACATCTTAGAGGACCTCGATCTTAGTGATGAAGCGGTGCACGTAGACGTGAAGTTGTGGCTCCGTCGACAAAGTCAAACATTCCACAGTGACGGTGTCAACAAACTGGTCTCAAGTTGGGAGAAATGTCAGTCATCAGGGTGACTATGTTGAAAAATACAATAGACTTAAAGAATAAAGTTGCAGAATGTTAATAAAATTTACATTATTTAAAAGCTTTAAGAGTTTTCACGTAAAAGAATTATGAAGGTACTACTTTTCATTACACCCTCGTATGCTGATAACGATAAGTGAAAAATCACATAAGGAACAGTGACGCGGACAGTTTCCTCCAGTGATTTATCATTTACACGTATCAACCGAGGTACTAAAGCAAATATATATAAAAAATTCAACGATGTCCATTTTTAATTGCATTCGAAAGCCCTTGGCGAGTTCATTACAGTATACAACGCATGTTAGCGTTGAAACGTTTTGCAAAAGATCGGAGATGCTAAAATTGAAAGAAAGGGAAGGCGGCTGGTATCGGATATTTCGTTGTAAACACCGCCAAGTGGGGTACTCTTGCCAGGCTCCGTCATTAGTCAGTCAGTTTTTTATTGATTCACAAAAGTATGGGAAGCCATCCGGAGGATTTCTGATAAACACAGTCGCTTACAAATAGCAGTAGTGCTGAAACAGGGAGGTCTCCAAACGACGCCCAGAGACACTGCACCGACGCTGGGCGAAAATTTTGCCAGGATCCGGCATTACGTCGCGACCGAGTAATTGTAGAGGGGGGCAAGTCGGACTTCAGATCCAACTGCTCTGAGGTCTACAATTCTTCTCTCCATGTCAGAGCTTTTACTTTCGGTACATGGTAGTTAAGTTGGCTCTTAAGTTGGCTCTTAAGTTGGCTCTTATTCCATGCTATTTGTGGGACGACTGCTGATGTTCTCATTGTATATAACAGTTTGCTAGTTGCACTTGCAGAGTGCAGCCAGAATCCTCAGGTATTCACACTCATCTTTACAGGGAGCTGCATTGCTAGTTTTCGTTTTTATGCTAATATCGCTTTATGCAGTTTGAAGGCTGTTCATGTTTTGTGTAGGGGACCCGCAAAAAATGATTCCATAGAGGACTAGTTTGTAACAATAAGGCATTGTTTGTTACACACTAATGAGACTCTAAGTGAATAGAATGCTCATGACTTTTCATTGCTTGTTTGTTTAGGTGTTTATGCCACTTCAGGTGGGAGTCAACATTAATTCCTGAAAATCTTATGAAATGGCTCTAAGCACTATGGGGCTTAACATCTGAGGTCATCAGTCCAGTATACTTAGAACTACTTAAACCTATCTAACCTAAGGGCATCACACACGTCCATGCCCGAGGCAGGATTCTAACCTGCGACTGTAGCAGCAGCGCGGTTCCGGACTGAAGCGCCTAGAACCGCTCGGCCACAGGGGCCGGCGAAAATCTTATGAAATTGTGCATTCACATTAATGTAATTTTACAGAATCATTTCCCCTCTTTAAAACGAAAATCATGCTTTGCTCAGTGGAAGTTTACTGCGTGATAACCAATAATAAACGTTGTCTATTGTTTAATTTGCTTCTTCGCAGTAGAGCTTCTGTGAGGTTTGCAAGGCAGGAGACGAGGTACTGGCAGAACTGAAGCTGGGACGACGGGTCGCGAGTCGTGCTTGGGTAGCTCAGTCGGTAGAGCATTTGCCCACAAAAGGCAAAGGTCCCGAGTTCGAGTCTCGGTCCGGCACACGGTTTTAATTTGCCAGGAAGTTTCATCAATTGACTTTATGTGCTTGTTCATTTTCACGTCTTTTCACAACGTTACGCCTGGATATTAAACTGCCGTAACTAAGTCAAAACCATAATGTGCCATTCTCCTTTCGTGCAACTTTGCTCGTTCCATTTCATGCCTTTTCGCAATGTACTTCAAATGGTTTAAACGGCTCTGAGCACTATCGTACTCCCCTAGAACTTAGAACTACTTACACCTAACTAACCTAAGGACACCACACACATCCATGCCCGAGGCAGGATTCGAATCTGCGACGGTAGCGGTCGCGCGGATCCAGACTGTAGCGCCTAGAACCGCTCGGCCACTACGACCGGCTCGCAATGTACTGCTAGATATTTAACTGATATGGGTAGGTCAAGCAGTATACCATAAACTGTGTATCCGAACATTACAAATTCCTTATATAAATTTGCATTTATCCACATTTAAAACACACTTATTCACTGCGTAGAATAGAAATTCGCTCCAATTTACCCCGAATCCAAATGTCATGCACTGACATGACTTTCTCGTACACTGCACGGGGAGTTTCGTATCAGCGCACACTCCGCTGCAGGGTGAAAATCTCATTCTGGAAAGTCTGTGATATCCATCACGTCGTATAAAGGAAGACGCCCAAGCAATTCAGAAGTGCATATTGCTAGATTTCTTGGATAGGTTTGATCAATTAGAGAGTGTTACTTGACGTTCCACGAAATGTCTGATCTAAAGTGTCCAGGTACCCATATGTAATGCGGAATAGACCACTAGAGGTCTCGAGAGCCGGCCCGCCAGTATAAAAGGAGGCGTGGAGTACTGTGGTACCAGTGGAGGAGGAGTGACAATAGAATGGGGCGGTGAGCTGAGCTCAGGGACTTCGAACCTGAGTAACAAACCCATCAGGGACTTCTGAATATTTATAAAGTTCCTCAAGTCAACTGATGGAGATGGGATTGTGAATTGGGAACGCGAAGGAACAACCAGAGCTAAAGAAAGACCGTGCAGACTACATATTCTGTCGGACAGGGACCATCGATCATTGCGGAGGGTGCTTGCAAAAAGTCGATGGAAGAAATCAAAAAATCACATCGCTCCAGGAGACCAACCAGCACAATGACGGTTTCTTTGGGAATTGAAAAGATTTGGCTATAATGGTCGAGCGTTCCTCATAAACAATACAGTTCTTTAGTCAACGGCCAGAGGAGCTTGAGGTGGCGTAAAGAGCGGCTCTGCTGGACCGGGGATGACCGTTAAAAAGTAGTTTGGAGTGGTGAATCACTCTCTACCCTGTGGCAATCCGATGGAAGGGTTTGAGATTAGCGAATTTCTAGACGGTGAAGGACTTGAATTCGGTGAATGCTTGGAGACCGTTATGTGCCATCATGTGCAGTGTCAACAGTTAAGAACGGAGACGGTGCGTGGTTATGATGTGGTCCCCGTATTGCGTTTATGAAAACGTCGAATGCGGGAGGATATGAACGTTTTACAGCTGTATGAACTGCGTGCAGCAGAGGAACAGTTCGGAGACGATGACTGTATCAGCATGACCATACTCATATCATAAAGCAGCATAAGTGAGGAGATGCTTTGTGGGTAACAAAATTCCTGAAATCGACTGGCTTGCTTAGAACGCCGACCTGAACCCGCGGAACACCTTTAGATTGATTAGAACGTTTACTTTGCTCCAGACCCCAGCATCCGACATCACTTACCTTTTCTGATTTCGGCTAAGGAAGAATGGGCTGCCATTCACCCACAGACATTGTCACCTCACTGAAAGTGTCCCCAGCAGAGTTAAAGTCGTCATGAAGACGAAAGATGTACATACCGCATATTAATGTCCAATATAGGTTTTCCGATAATGTAACCTTAATAGAAATTATTGGGTATTTTCACGTACGAAACGCCATTGAGAAAGTTTCTGGAGCCAGAATTTGCAAAGAAACTGCAGAAGGGTTATACTGCTTCTAAATTTCATCCTGTGTAATGACCATGAACAAACAGGCAATCATTTTTCCCTCTCTCCATTTTCGAGTGCAACAGGAAAGGGGGTGGATGTTTCTCCGCCATACACTGTACATTCGATTGCTGATTATGAATGTTCTGTAGATGTAGATGAAGGTTTGGGACATCATAGACCGATAAGTGCGTCGCTTGCACCCAGATCCAACCAGTCTGTAGGAGCTGAAGGCGGCGATCATGACTCGGGAAGGGATGTTCTCCAAAGTTCCCGGTATTCTTGTGTGCCATGCCACGATGTGTCGCCGCTG
The DNA here is from genome assembly GCF_023864275.1 of Schistocerca cancellata. Lineage (NCBI taxonomy): Eukaryota > Metazoa > Arthropoda > Insecta > Orthoptera > Acrididae > Schistocerca > Schistocerca cancellata. The sequence continues at coordinate 156,640,448 of NC_064626.1, forward strand.
TCATTGTGGGGAAAGGAGACGCTGAAGTCTGGTAGGCTGAGATCTCTAATGCAACTGGTCAAGAGAGCAAAATGGTTTGTTGTAACACTAAAACACCTGCGTGCGACGTAACTTTGGAAAAGGATACATTAGGCCCGCTGCTGGATACTTGTTCCTCGCATTTGAAAAGTTTCGGAAATTTCTTAAGCGTGTTCATGGGTATTAATGAAGAAATAATCAGCAACGTCGAACTGATGACGAATAAACACTTTGGACCAAAAACTGAATTGCTGGCAAATTAGCACACTCGGCAAAAAATCATCCTTGGGAGACGTACGCCTGTGTCCCAAATACATTGCGCAACAGAATTAAAGGACCACTTTTTAGGAACCACGTAATTGTCTCTCATTGAGACGTAGAAGTTTGAAATGTGGCCCAAAGTTGCCTACAACCTTCCACTGAAACGATGCAAAAGCGTGGCTCCCTGCGACGTCACTCTCCGGCTAGGCGACGCTTAAAATACCAATGTGTCGACACAGGCGGAAAAAGGTGTAAGGTAGGTTAATGATGTCACGTTGACACTAAATTTCACCACAATCTGCCCAACGCTTTCGTGGACGTGTCACACGTTGGAAAGATCGTTGGAGCCCCTCTTGCTCACGTTTCAAGCCTTGTTTTGAAGCCTCTGAAGTAGAGGTGGTGGCGGACGAAGCCTACCGAAGGCTCGGGAAGGCGAAACTAAATGAGGCCCCCGTCTGCTTCGAAACAGGTGTATGCATGGAGCACTTTTTTTTGCCAAAAAGGGATAATGTAGAGGTAACGGCTGAGAAAAAAATCATGTATTTACGATTTGCCGACTCCACGCTCCAGTAAGTGTAATATACATATTTAAAGATATAGGTGAGAAACACAGAATACGAATCAGCGTGTAGCACAGCAACCATCAGGCGGAGTGCAAAGAAATAATAAAGAACAGTATATGAAAATTATCATTTTATCCGCCCCCGATAGCTGAGTGGTAAGCGCGACAGAATGTCAATCCTCAGGGCCCGGGTTCGATTCCCGGCTGGGTCGGAGATTTTCTACGCTCAGAGACTGGGTGTGGTGTTATCCTAATCATCATTATTTCATCCCCATATACGCGCAAGTCGTCTAAGTGGCGTCAAATCAAAGGATTTGCACCCAGCGAACGGTCTACCCGACGGGAGGTCCTAATCGCAAGACATTTTTATTTTATCTTTTATTTGTGTGGAAACAAACTTTGTAAAATATAGAGTTAGTGTCATAAACTTAACACGAGATAGTAGTTATTATTGATAATATTATAGTACATCTTTTCGTGCCTTTAGTTTACTGCACTCCACAATAACGCCGTTGAAATCCATTTCACTTGAAACTTTTCTTACAGTTGATGAACTAGATAGACTGGCCGGTCGTTCTTGATTCATCGTAGAGCGAAGATAATTTTTATGAGTTTTAGATCAGAAAAACGCTCGCTAGATGTGACTGAGGCACAAATAATTTGATTATGTGGTGTGGACTGATTCACTGAAGCCAAATTTAATAATTAACTGAAGCATGTCGTTTGTTGTCCATCTAACAGCAATGTCAACACTCGTATCGGTTGCATGTAGATGGCTATGACACTATTTTTGCAGCACCTGCTCCTTATCAAACTCATCGTAAATTTCTACCAGATTCTCCAGTGCTACGGCAAATCACCATCGGAAGTTTCAAGCGTTAATTGTCTTCCAACAACCTGGAAAATTTTGATTTCCTTCGTGGCCGTGTATCTTTGTAAAAATTCTCGTATAAATAGGTCTACGCATTCAAACATTGATCGACGAACATAATCTTGCATCGATAATCCAGCGTCATGAGCTAGTGCACCCGGCGTTATTTTATTTACCCTCATTCTTTCTCGTTGGTCGGTGTTAATGTCCATATCACTTCATTTTTGACGTTAAAAACAACAGCACTATCCAAAATTATTGTAGTTCGTTCCATCACTAAAATTTTATTCAGCATTTTTAATTTGGCGTGTTCTTTATCGAAAGTCTAGAGACTGTTGGACTGAATTAATTTCCTTCAGTAACGTGAGCAAAAAGCTGATGCAGATCAAAAACGAAAAATCACATATAGCTGGAAGGAGCAAGCTTGCTGCACATCTAATAACAAGGTTTGCCTTGGATGGATCTTACATAGATTCCAAAGAGCTCACACCTGTTTCCATGTTTCCTTTTATGACTTCAACTGAATTGTAATAAGCACTCCAGGGAGTATCAGACAATAGTTTCAAACCTTTCCCTGTTTTTACTACAATTAATTCCCACCTGTACGAAGAAGACGAGAAGAATTAAATGACTCATCTACTGTTCTAGAGCAGTTCACTCTACAGGGACTGCATGAGAATGCATGAACTTCACAAAGATTTAAGGACTGATTAGCTCATGGATTGAACAGAGCTTTTGCACTGACTTCCCGAATTTTTCGTTGTACTCTTCCACGTGTTCCTAACACTGGCGCGGCCTGACCTTCAGCCCTGCGCAACGTAATGTGCAGCTCACTTTTTGAAGCTGCTGTTGAATACTTTTGACATATCCTCTGCTTCATCTAGTTACATTTTCGAATTCATAGAATAAAGTACAAAATTGTGTATAACCATTAAAAAGCAATTTTTAGAATGTAATATGTAACTTAAAATCACTGGTAAGCTCTTCACTGCATTTACGCGCGTATTTAAATACTGTATTTATAATAAAACTGTGCAGATGGGGTAGGCATCAAGAAGCGTATCGTGTAGAATAATTGCACCTAGCAGACAACTGGTTTTCATTCTACACTTCATACGCTTCGTATAACGATTTACAAAAATTCAAAAAATTGTGAAAACACCCACTGACAAATGCCATGGCCTGATAATAGGTAAGTAGGCTCCTATGTTTAAATTTTGCATACTTAAGGGGCCTCGAACACCAAACTACCTCTTATTTTCTGAACGTAGTTTGGCTTTGTTTGGGATTTGATAACAAATGGTCTGGTCCTGGGGACCTCAAATCTCGAGGGTCTTGAGATATGGAGGCCCCCCATGACCAGAAGCCGGGACTGGTCTCGCCCCTCCACCGCCCCCTTCTTAGTGCGGCACTGGATTTCAGACACCCTGACGCTCAGAATCTACACGAAACGGCCTCAGGGGTGGCAAAAAAGACTGTGAATGAAAGTACCCCTTTTCTTGGGGAGTCGATTCCCACACATTTCGCGGTCGGAAACGGCAGTTCTCAGTGTGGAGAGCTACAGGACGACGTCGTTGACAACCTTTGACACTGCTCACACCCCTGGACGTCTTACCTCTCTCTAAGTTTATTATGGGGCTGTATCCCCACTGAACATGATCTCCTGAATGCAGCGTGACCACGATTTTTGATGTCTTGGAACCACTAGGGACCGTTCAAATCATTCGACGAAATAAGGATGTGATCCGAAGCAGGAAAGGCTTTTGCAGTCCTCCTGTTCGCTTTGTCCTGTGAAGTGATGATAAAAGGGGTGTGACATAGACACATGCGTGAATAAAACGGCGAAGGTCTCTCTGAAACCTCCCAGTTCAGCAACACCCCTATATTGCTCCCGCCCACATTTATTGAGAATTTTGAAAATATGCCTTTACAGAGAGAAGCTGTGTTGTCCTAGGCGCCTTCAGACAGGCAACTGGAACAGGAGTGTCACGGGTTGCCTGCTTGCAGTTGCCTAGGAATACTGCACGAGTTGTTTCTGTATATTCATTTTTAAAATTTGTGTAAAAGTGTGTGGGTGTCACCGAGGATTTTAGCAAACTGGAGAATCTTAGAGGACCCTTACCTGCTTTTTTTTTTTTTTTATCCAAGTGTCAATGTTGTTCCTGTGTAATCATTTTGCAGCAGAAAGCAAAATAAAGCAGCACTCCGTCTTCAGGCCACAAGTGGCCCATCGGGACCATCCGACCGCCGTATCATCCTCAGTTGAGGATGCGGATAGGAGGGGCGTGTGGTCAGCTCACCGCTCTCCCGGTCGTTATGATGGTTTTCTTTGACCGGAGCCGCTACTATTCGGTCGAGTAGCTCCTCAATTGGCATCACGAGGCTGAGTGCACCCCGAAAAATGGCAACAGCACATGGCGGCTGGATGTCACCCATCCAAGTGCCGAACACGCCCGACAGTGCTTAACTTCGGTGATCGCACGGGAACCGGTGTATCCACTGCGGCAAGGCCGTTGCCAGAAAGCAAAATAGGAGAGCTGAAAAAGGGTGATCAGCCTTTGCTGTTTCGGGTCACGTTCAAATTTCGTCGAATGGTTTTGAACGGCCTCTAGTGGTTCCCAGCCTTTACATGAGAACAGAAATTGCGGTCACGCTGCACTCCAAAGAGGTACGCGCTGGATGCAGCAAGTGTAGCAGAATTAAAATAGCAACGAAAGTACATATACTGGCCTTTACAGGTGACATAGCACTAATCACGGAAAATACGGATGTTCTTAAAATACTGGCAGTAAGACTCTGAAAAAACAAAGGAAGTTGGATTAGAAGTAAAGGATAAGAAAACAAAATCCACGATGGTAGAAAGAAATTACAGAACAAAAAAACGGGAAACTATGCAGATCGATAGTCACATGTTTGGAGTAGATGAGTTTAAATATCTGAGTTTACTACCAATTCAGATATAGTAAACCACAAAAACGGCGAGAAGCAAGAAATACACGCGACGATCAAAGCCGCATCCAGAGCATCATTGTATTATATTGTATGTTAAGCGGAGACCTAGAAACGACGGAGAGGCTCCGTCCCCGCCGCAGCTGCAGTGGTCCACAACCCCACGACGACTACCGCAGTCCACTTCACCCTTCCGCCGCCCCACACCGAACCCAGGGTTATTGTGCGGTTCGGCCCCCGGTGGACCCCCCACGGAACGTCTCACACCAGACGAGTGTAACCCGTATGTTTGCGTGCTAGAGTAGTGGTGGTGTACGCGTACGTGGAGAACTTGTTTGCGCAGCAATCGCCTACATAGTGTAACTGAGGCGGAATAAGGGGAACCACCCCGCATTCGCCGAGGTAGATGGAAAACCGCCTAAAAACCATCCACAGACTGGTCGGTCACCGGACCTCGACACAAATCCGCCCCGTGGATTCGTGCCAGGGACCAGGCGCTCCTTCCTGCCCGGACAGAGCATCATACTCAATCAACAAAGTGCCATCTAAAATTTTTTCAAGAGGAACCAAAGAAAGAATGTATAAAACCATAATCAAATCCATATTGCTATATGGGGCAGAAATGTGGAGAATAGATAAATACACGCTGAAAATAAAACCTTGCGAAAGATATTTGGGCCAATGTATGAGGGAGGAGAATCGCGAAGAAGAAAGAACAAGGAGCTCAGGGAGCTATACAATGAATCGGATGTAGCTGCTGAAGACTAAAATGGGCCGGCCACGTATATAGAAGAGAGCAGGAATCTTTACTGAGAGAAGTCTCAGAGAATAAACCGGATGGACGAAGACCTCTAGGAAGGCTGAAAATGAGATGGAGAGACCAGGTTGCCAAGGATATCCAGGTACTGGGAGTAAGGAAACAAGATAGAGAAGACAGATTACTGTGGATAGGCTGCTTGACGAGGCCAAAAACCGACTGCGGTTTGTGGAGCCAGGAGAGTAAGAGTAAGTCTGAATTTTCCGTCCTTCTGTTATTCATCTAGAAGCTACCTAGATGTTTGTCATATATTACGTCCTCTCATTGATATCTGTAGGCCTGCTTCTGTCGCTTGTTTCTTGAGATGCGTGGTTTCGTTAACCGCATCTTCTACTGGTTTCTACAATATCACAATATCGTCTGAGAATGCAAATGGGAAAGTCAGTTTCCCTTTCTCACTCCAGTTTCAATCCTAAAGGCCTCTGAGAGCTTTGCTGTGAATTTATGCCACATATTTATTGTTTATGTTTACGTATTTATTTCTGGCGACGAACAGATTTCTCCCAACGAGAGCCTAGTTTGGTACTATCAGTGTAGAACGTTAGGCATCATTAACGGAGCCACAACCTCACGTCTTCTTGCATGCCTCATCACTATCAAAGTGAAGTCCTCGAAGGTGTTCTTTAAATATTGGAAACAAATGAAAATCGGATGGGGCCAAGTCGGGGCTGTATGGAGGATGACGAGTGACAGTGAACACAAGACATCGGATTGTTGCAGAGGTCGAAGCGGTTGTGTGTGGTATGGCATCGTCATACTGAAGGAGGAGGTGCTCCATGTCTGGACGAACTCTTAGAAATCGAAACTCGATTACAACACGCTGTTTTTTCACGCACCGACATAGTTACGTCGCACACCTTCAACTTACACGCTACAACGCGGAGCCCTCTAGCGGCAGAGGATTGCAATTTGCCACTGAAGCGGTAAATTCGACCGAGTAATATTCATGACAGGTAATACCTCAACCGATATTGTGAAAAGAATTAAAAATTCGGAGGCATATTTCCGCACGCTCTAGTACACCATTTAGAGCGTTCCAAAGCTACCAGCGCATTCTTGTAAGGGAGTGGCTAATATTTTGTCCGACGAGCTTGTAGAGACAGACGTCGCCTTCACAGGTACAACACGATGCTGCGTGTGCAGAAGAAGGTGGTGCTGCCGGTGCGCGCGACGGGACGCGCCCAAGGAGCGCCAGTTCCAGGGCACGTCGCCGTCTTCTCGTCGTACCCGGGAGTCATCGGCTCCGTCGACGACTTCTACGTTCTGTCCTCCGGGCTCGTCGCAGTGGAGACCACAATAGGAAACAACAACGCGTCGCTCTGGAGCAACGTGCGGCCGCGTGGACAGGTAAGACAAGCACGACTAATTGAACGCCACCACTAAATGGTGCTGGAGGCGCGTGTTGCAATGAAAGTGGAACCACCTGCTGCATTAGGCTGCGGTCACAATGGCACAGATATCGGTAGGTTCTGCCGGCGACAGACATCGGCCGAAGACTGCCGTCTTCTCAAACCAATACGCCACTACATGCGCGGTCACAATGTAGCCGATGTCATCGTCCGAACGCAGAGATTTTGGACGACAATCGGTGAAATTCAAATCAGTTTGTTTTTTTTCGGACATATCGACCGATACGAAACGAAACATGGACTGTGAGAAACTGGTAAGTTCAGTCAGTATGTGGCATAGTAGTATGTGGCGTCCTGAGGATGAAAACATTATAAGCGGGATATATTTCGAAATCTGGACTGAAATCACAGGTTTAATGGCAAGCAAAGTAGGCAAAATATTTATCGGAAATTTTAGATGTAAATTATAACCTTACAAAATTATTTGTTCAAGTGAGAAGGATGACGTATAGTATGCTTAAAGTCACTGCAGCGGATGTTTTTAGGGTTGTGGTAGGTGGACATCAGCTGTCTATAAATTATTGCTATATTTTTCGTGTTGAGCCTCTATGGACTGCGTGGTAAGAACCAATTTCATTTTAGTGTCTTGGTCTTGTTCTTGTTCCAGCATTGATTTCCTGCCAGTATCTTCTACGCCCACCAAGAAGAGCCTGTTTATGCTCTTCGGACAAAGGTCCTCTCCGTCTTTTGGACGTTGATGCCATTTTAAAACCTTGGTAGTTGTTCACCAATCTTCTAAATTTGTTCCTGTCAGGAATTTCTCTCTGAGATATCAATCTGCCGAAGAACTTTTTCACATTCTTCGAATCATCTCGGCCTTGTTTTCTTAGATTGGATGAAACTCCATATTCTTTTCGTTAGTCGGTCACCGTCCATCCTCATGAGATGACCGTAAAATAACAATCGTCTCTTCTTAACGGATGCTGTGATAGGTTCTGTCTTGCTGTACAAGTCCTCATTTGCTCTCATTCGCCATTGTCCATCAACCCATCTATTACCAAGGATTTTCCTTAATATCCTACGCTCTCGCTTTTCCAGCCGCTCAACTTGACCTTGTCTATTCATGGTCTAAGTTTCGGACGCATATAAGGCCTCAGATTTTACGACTGTATTATAATATAGGAACTTGGCCCCTATACTCATAGATTTTTTGTTATAGGTATTCTTTATCAGTTGGTAAGCCTGGTCTAACTTCCTCATCTTGACGTTAATTGCTTCTTCTTCTAATCCATTCTCCTGGATAACTTCACCGAGATACCTGAAACTTGTAACTCGTCCGATTTTCCCAGGTTGGTGATCATCCATTCAGCTCCATCACAGATGCTCGTCATACATTTTGTCTTTTGGGTACAGATCTAGAGTCCAACTTTTTCAGCAATTTCTGACAGCCTATTGATCTTGTTGACTTCTGACTCTGTTGTTAGCAAAAAAGACCAGGTCATCCGCAAAGGCCAAGCAGTCAATGTACACCCCTTTGTTCTTAGGACCAAGTCTGAACCGCTCTTAATTTGTTTCTTCTTGGGCTAACAACTTTCTCCACTCTCGAATGAAAAAGGAGTGGGGATAGTGCATCTCCTTGTCATACGCCCGTGCTGATTGTAAAGGGTTCTGAAATCTTACCCATAAATTTTATTTTTGACACTGTGTTAGTAACAGTTTGTTTGATCAGCTTTCTTGATGTATTATCCACGCCACATTCTTCCAAAATATTCATTAATGCCTCTCGATCGATGGAGTCATATGCTTTCTGAAAATCAACAAACACGACCACGGTGTTATTTCCTCCAGTTTTTTTTTTCCTGATGATGATCTTCAGGTTAAAGATCTGTTCTGAGCAAGAACGGCCATTCGAAAATCAGCTTGATATTTCCCAGTCAGTTGGTCAAGATGACCTATTGTGCTCTGTATTGCTTTGGAGAATATCTTATGTGGAACAAATACTAATGAGATGTCCCTATAGTTATTGACATTCTTTTTATCGCCTCTTTTTGTGTAGAGGATGGATTAAAGGTGACTGCCATTCAGTTGTTATCATCCCAGTTCTCCAAATCTCCTCAAAAATTTGGACTAGTACATCTAGAGTTTCATTATTTGCCAGCTTCAGTAGTTCCGCCACTACAGAATCCTCTCCAGCTACCTTATTATTCTTAAGGTTGTTGATGATCTCTTTGATCTCTCTTTACCAGGTGGAGATGAGTTGGGTAGTTTCTGGATCGGGGCACATACAGGGAATCTTTCTCTCGGTTAATCACAGTTAAGTAGGTTTTCAAAATAACGAGACACGATCGTGCAGTTTCCTTTCTTGGTCAGACCTAGCTTTCTATTTTCGTGTCTAGAACAAAGACTAGGGGCTTGGTATCCTTTCAAATTCGACTTTAACGTCTGATAGAAGTCTCTGGCATTGTTTGTCCGCAAATCCTGATCGATCTGTTCTAACTGCTGTTTCTCAATCGCTTAGCCCTTCGTAAATTTCTGGCTGCATATTTTCGAACTTCACGGAATACATCAAAATCTTCAGGTCTCCTGGTCGAGTTCCACTTTTCCAGTCATTTGTTCTTTGGGCACCACCTCATCACAAACCTCATTCCATCATCTATGCTTTCTGTTTTTAACTGTATTAGCTGCCTGTTCGATCTTGGAGGCGATGTCCGTCCATTTATGAGATTCAAATGTCAGTTGCTGGTGGTATTGTTCCAACACGTTTTGATTGATTTTGAGCTTCGCAACGTCATATTTATGAATTTTATTTCGGGGTTTCACGGCCTTATTGAGAGTGATGAAATTCATTTTGATCTTGGAGAGGTAATGATCAGAGTCAAACTGGGCACTTCTCTGTACTTTAACATTCATTACTTCCTTAATTGCTCTCGTAGAGATTGCTACATGATCAATCTGTTTCCACACATATTGCCTGCTGATCGCCAAGTCTTTTGTTTACTTGGCTTGTTTTTGTAAAATGTTGACATTATCTGGAGACTGAAGGATCGATATAGATTGACGAGTCTTATATCATTTCTGTTAGTCATCCTACGAGCAGCATACTTCCAATTGTAGATCTGAATTGCGGTTCTATTCCCCGCTGAGCGTTAGTCACCTAGTAGGATCTTTATGTTCTTAGATGGTATTTTCTGTAACTGTCCTTCAAGAAGGTGCCATAACTGTTCAACTTTCTCGGGCTTACGTTTGTTGTCTTCATTGACTGGTGCATGCGCATTGATCAGTGTGTATCCTTTGTTACCACAACTGAGAGTTAGGATAGAAAGTCTCTCAGAAGGGCCGAAGAACTCCACGATTGAACTGACAACCTTCTTACGAACAACAAAAGCTGTGTCAAGTACAGGCATGTTCTTACCTATTTTGACTGTCTTTATAAATCCTGTAACCTTCAAAGTTCAGTATTATTACTGCTTATTCGTGTTTTGGATGCCAATTGTGTGGTAAGTCTGTTTCTGTTAGATGAGGTCTTTTGCAAATGTGTTCCCACTTCAGTGTTTTAGGTGTTCAGAGTCTATTGCACGCAATAAAGTTTGTTTGTCTTTCACATACATACTGAATGACTGGTCACTGAAGAGTAACCCATGTATGTCTGCTCAAACTTCAAATAAATTCGCCAAAACGATGTTACTTTTCAGTGCCACCACGAAATCTCGAGTATTTAAAGCCGAAAACCAGTACTTGAAACACTTAGGATGAAGGAGGCTAATTTCGAGAAGTGTGGTTCGAGCTCTATTAAGAAAAACAGATACTCACGTTAAAGGTGTAGCTCTGGCTCAAGTAAAACAAGAAGAGACACTTCGACACACGACATATTCGGAGGCATCAAGGGATCACCAATTTAGTATTGGAGGGCAGTGTGGAGGCTAAAAATCGTAGAGGGAGACCAAGAGATGAATACTCTAAGGAGATTCAGAAGGATGTAGGTTGCAGTACTTACTGGGAGATGAAGCAGCTTGCACAGGATAGAGTAGCATGGAGAGCTGCATCAAACCAGTCTCAGGACTGAAGACCACAACAAAAACACCAAATTTTGAAAAGTACAAGTTCAAATTTTGTGTGTGGTCTGCTAGATGCTACTTCCGATGTCGTAAACACTAATTTAAAAGCTAATATTTTCAGTCTTGCACTCCAGCTACTACGAAACATGAAACCTTTTTACTTCCTTTCTCAAATCCGCTGGGAAAATGTTAAACAGCAATCTTATTTTTTGAGCATACTGCTACTAATACATTAATTTTTACCATTATTAGAATAAAGTGAGTTGCTGTGAAACTACAAATCTGCCTTTCGTTAACTTTATGATACCTGCTTATTCACACGCAAATTTTAGCCATGCATTATGTAATAGTAACATTATCTTAAAAATTGCTCTGAGCACTATGGGACTTAACATCTGAGGTCATCAGTCCCCTATAACTTAGAACTACTTAAACCTAACTAACCTATGGACATCACACACATCCATGCCCGAGGCGAACCTGCGACCGTGGCGGTCGCGCGGTTCCAGACTGAAGCGCCTAGAACCGCTCGGCCACACAGGCCGGCAACATTATCTAGTTTCACCATGCAAATCAATCATTATGTCCTCACAACCTCATTGGCAACAACTTTATACACCGAATTCCCACGTCCTACCACTGTAGCGTAATAAACTGTACTCACAAGTTTTGCAGAGATCCTTAAATGTGATGTGATGTGTTGTTGTAACAGCATACTTTCGTAAAATACATGTATAAAATATACGAAAAAGGTCAATTACGGCAGTTAGCTTCAAAGGGGGTGGCTCCTTATTTTAATATATTTTGTGTGGGATCTAAAATTTAAAAACCTCTCTCACACCGGCCTGATTTAGCTTCACTGATCAGGATAGTAAAAACATGCGTGTATTAAGGGAATTTTCATTGACAAAGCAGGCTTATCACATTCACACAGTTCAATACTGTTCTATCCTGATTAAATTGAGCTTAACTTAAATTCCATAAGGCAGTGAAGCAATTTCGAAGTCTCGGTGCGACAAAAATTGTCAGTCGATCTCCTGGAAACATTTGTAATAATTATTAACTTTCAGTGATCACATGGGGAAGACCGGAGATCTGCTGGTAAGACCGTGTTAGCCTATTTATTTGAAGTAACTGGATATCTTGAGCATACAAAACGGCAGCTTCGTCCATTGTAAATCAGACGTTCCCCACTGATCCCGTGCAACACAGCGTAGTAAGCAGACACTGTCAATAATAATCAGTTAAATAATACGCGAACACACTTACTTTAGTTTAGTTCATGTATTAAATTCCTTCTCATACAGAATCTCATCAAGATGGCGACTAGCTCAACAATACATACATATACATCCTCCTTCTTTCACGACTAATCGGCAAGAAGTCCTCTATTCTTTTTCATAAGAGAAAACATAGATAGCAGAGAAGCTATTCCATGGAGTAAATGGACGCTCCAAGGAATAATTGGGCTTGAAACTACTTTGCATTGATAATCGGTAAGATAAGAAGAGATATTTCGAGATATGTACTGAGTTATATAATTTATAAAAAATTCTGAAAATATCGCGGAGAGACCGCTGCAAGAGACATTACATCGCCCCTCGCAGCGAGCAAAGTTGATATGTATCCACTTTGCGAGCTATTGGCTTAGCTAACTCTTTAGAATTTGTGGAACATACGTTCCTATAAATTTTAAGAAGTTAGTAAATTTTTTTTTTTGATTACAAGAATTGAAAGAGATTTTGTATCTTCGTTACTAGATACCTAGTTGTTGCTTTTACGTGTACTGGGGCATACCCGCATCCTACGTACACAACCAGGGAAGATGGACTTATATAGTTGTTAATCAGGTCCACCTATTCAGGAACTGGCCTTCACAGGGAAACCCCGGAAAACCTGGAGGCTTAGACCCCAACTAGGTATCACAGATGATAGGAAAGACAGAATAATTTAGAAATTTGAAAGATATTCTAGAATTCATAGGAAAGATAAAATCTGCCTCATAGCAAAAAAAAAAAAAAAAAAAAAAAAGATCTTTACACATGCAAATTTTTTTTACAATCTTCTGAAAAATTTTCTTCATCGATGTCTTGCTGAACTGCGGTGAAACTGATCGAACAGGAACATGGGACACGGCACGGAGGACAGGCGTCGCATTGGCGTACCGGACAGGAGACGTAACGGATTTGAGAGACCAGAAGGAACCTCAGGAACAGGTACTCAGGATTGTGGCGTGAAACAATCGAAATTCGTCTAAGGAATGGTCAACTATTAAAGATTCCTGGGTTAGAAGGGTTAGTCGAATTTTCCAGATTCATTTGGAACTCAAATATGGACCTGATCCATCCAATCTTCCATCTGAGGAATAGGAAAATCCATTCGTCTTTTACTTTCCACACCTAGGTGTCTTAATCGATACTGTAGTTGCACAATATCACAACTCCAGATCGGAAAACAATTTTTGAAAACATGGATAATTTCATCCATCTTCTTGAGTAAGCCGAAAGGTTCTAATCCTGGTTTTAATTATTTATTTATTTAATTTGTTTTTTCGTTGGTTTTTCCAGGTGGAAGTAGATCTGAATCTTTCCTAATTTGGTTTCAAGTACGACTGTGGATAGCATGTCAGAATATTAAAAACTTTATTATTTGAGACAATTTCCAAAAAAAGTTATATCTTACTCATACATGATTAAAATGAAATTTTTCTGAAAGAGAACGTTTAATTAAGTCTTGCTGCATGACCTCTCCAGCTGAAATTAATCTTAATTAGTATTTATTGACGATCAAAATTTTCTCTTTTATACTCCAAATGCCGCATTTTCTCATGAACATATATGAATGAAATACACTCCTGGAAATTGAAATAAGAACACCGTGAATTCATTGTCCCAGAAAGGGGAAACTTTATTGACACATTCCTGGGGTCAGATACATCACATGATCACACTGACAGAACCACAGGCACATAGACACAGGCAACAGAGCATGCACAATGTCGGCACTAGTACAGTGTATATCCACCTTTCGCAGCAATGCAGGCTGCTATTCTCCCATGGAGACGATCGTAGAGATGCTGGATGTAGTCCTGTGGAACGGCTTGCCATGCCATTTCCACCTGGCGCCTCAGTTGGACCAGCGTTCGTGCTGGACGTGCAGACCGCGTGAGACGACGCTTCATCCAGTCCCAAACATGCTCAATGGGGGACAGATCCGGAGATCTTGCTGGCCAGGGTAGTTGACTTACACCTTCTAGAGCACGTTGGGTGGCACGGGATACATGCGGACGTGCATTGTCCTGTTGGAACAGCAAGTTCCCTTGCTGGTCTAGGAATGGTAGAACGATGGGTTCGATGACGGTTTGGGTGTACCGTGCACTATTCAGTGTCCCCTCGACGATCACCAGTGGTGTACGGCCAGTGTAGGAGATCGCTCCCCACACCATGATGCCGGGTGTTGGCCCTGTGTGCCTCGGTCGTATGCAGTCCTGATTGTGGCGCTCACCTGCACGGCGCCAAACACGCATACGACCATCATTGGCACCAAGGCAGAAGCGACTCTCATCGCTGAAGACGACACGTCTCCATTCGTCCCTCCATTCACGCCTGTCGCGACACCACTGGAGGCGGGCTGCACGATGTTGGGGCGTGAGCGGAAGACGGCCTAACGGTGTGCGGGACCGTAGCCCAGCTTCATGGAGACGGTTGCGGATGGTCCTCGCCGATACCCCAGGAGCAACAGTGTCCCTAATTTGCTGGGAAGTGGTGGTGCGGTCCCCTACGGCACTGCGTAGGATCCTACGGTCTTGGCGTGCATCCGTGCGTCGCTGCGGTCCGGTCCCAGGTCGACGGGCACGTGCACCTTCCGCCGACCACTGGCGACAACATCGATGTACTGTGGAGACCTCACGCCCCACGTGTTGAGCAATTCGGCGGTACGTCCACCCGGCCTCCCGCATGCCCACTATACGCCCTCGCTCAAAGTCCGTCAACTGCACATACGGTTCACGTCCACGCTATCGCGGCATGCTACCAGTGTTAAAGACTGCGATGGAGCTCCGTATGCCACGGCAAACTGGCTGACACTGACGGCGGCGGTGCACAAATGCTGCGCAGCTAGCGCCATTCGACGGCCAACACCGCGGTTCCTGGTGTGTCCGCTGTGCCGTGCGTGTGATCATTGCTTGTACAGCCCTCTCGCAGTGTCCGGAGCAAGTATGGTGGGTCTGACACACCGGTGTCAATGTGTTCTTTTTTCCATTTCCAGGAGTGTATAACAATAAACAAATCCAACTGGAAAATGACACATTATTACAAATTCAATGAAGAACTTTCTTATTAACTCTAATTTTATAAACACACACTAAGCTAAGAATTTAATTAAATTCTCTTGAATAGAATTTAGCTCGCACAAAAAAAACCAGCGAGTCTTTGTTTCTGTGGACAGTAGCAATCGATTCTAATTTCCTAACGCGGTTCATTTGTTCTCCTGTGAACTGTCAGTTTACAAACACTAACTTCACACGCAAGCGCCGTATTCGATCATATAGTTTCAGTAAACTTATTCTCACTGGAGATTAACACTCCCTGAATGTATATTATTTCACAGGCATAAGCTTCTTTGGTGATCATCGTGTAGACAGATAATCCGTAAGTCTTCACAGCAGCAATAGCTACAGTTCCACTTACTTTTCTAAATATTCCTATACTATCTGAGAAGCAATCGCTTACTGTTCATTAAACTATCACAGATGCTTGGCATGCTGTCATTTAACCTATCACAGTAGCTGAGGTATACTGTCCTTCGCACTTCAATTTTTTTTTAACACTCAATTACTTCATACAGACTTTTCATTTAATTTGAAACACTTTCCTTAAAAGTACCTCTTTAGGTCTACATGGGGAAATAATCCTTTTATTCTTCCAGAGTCCGGATATGCTAATAAATACGCACCAGGATTCGGTATATCAACTATTATATATGGACCTGTATAAATTAGATTCCATTTTCTGATGGTCTTCTTCAACCTTGATGACTTGATGTGTCTTATTAAAAGAATTTTTTGTCCGATATTGAAAGTCTGAATCCGTTTGATGTTTCTGTCATGGATTTCCTTTCGCTGTCTTGCTTTCTCCGTAATATTAATGAGAGCATTGCGAATTTTTTCTTCCCATGGCATTTTGGTGTCCTCGAGTTTAGGCAAGTTATCTACCCAAAAGTTTCTTTCGATATCTCTGAACATCAGTTCATTCGGGGTAAAGTTTGTAGAACTATGACGTAAATTATTATAAATCTGCTCAAACTCGGTCAAATAGTTTATCCAGGTAGTTTGTTTATCATGACAGTACGTTCTCATGAATCTGTTTAGTTCTCGAAAAACCCGTTCAATTAAATTCCCTTGTGGATGATAGCAAGATGTAAATATCTGTTTTATTCCTAGTTGTGATACTAATTTTCTCCATAAATATCCAGTAAATATCTTCGCATTGTCAGAGATTATAGATTTTGGAATCCCTGCATGACGAATGTAGTCATTTACAAACTTTACTGCGGCAGCTCTTGCAGTTGCTGATTTTATAGGATATAGTTTAACATATTTTGTAAACACATCACAGAATCCAATAATGTACTTAACACCACCTCTGGCTCTAGGAAGTGGTCCACAAATATCACATGATATAAGTGGTCTTGGTGCTTCAGGTATTATTGAGTGAAGCGCAATTTTATTTCCCTTGTTGTCCGGCTTAGCCTTTTGACAGAGAACACATTTCTGTATGACTTTGTGCACTTTTCGCCTTATATTTGGGAAGTGACAATAATATCTAATCTTATTAGCACACTTTACAACACCAACATGACCCCAGGTCAAATGTGTAAACCAAATTAATCGTTCTTCATATTCTTCGGGTATGCAGACACACCACTTTGGATTCTCAGCCTTCCCAGATTTAAAAAATAAAATATTATTCACAAGCCGGTAGTATTCCAAATTGACCATAGGATTTTGTTGATTGAATTGTCGTATTATAGCATTCCATCGTCGATCCTTCTTCTGAAGCTGAGCCATTGTCTTACATAAATGAATATATTATAACTTGTAATTAGTTTCTTGAAGAAGAAGCACTGGAAATTCTGCCTTATTATTTACATCCAGTTCAGGTGTTATTCCTTTTGGAGATCTAGACAACGCGTCAGCTATAATATTTTCTTTTCCAGCTACATGAATAATTTGAAACTGATATTCTTGCAGCGCCAGCGTCCACCTTGACAAGCGAGGATGCAGCAACTTACAAGTTTGTAAAAAGTCTAGTGATTGGTGATCACAATAAACGGCTATCCTTGAGCCATATACATAATAATTAAACCTTTTCAAAGACCAAATAACTGCTAAAGCTTCCAATTCCGTAGTGGTATATGCTCTTTCACAGGTGGATAAAACTCTGCTAGCAAATGCAATTGGACAAAAGGTTTTTACACCATCGATGTACCTAATTTGAAATAAACAAGATCCTAATCCGACAGCTGATGAATCAGTGGCTAAACAGAATCCGACATTCGTATCAGGGTGGTATAATAACGGAGCGTTTATCAGTTGATCCTTAATTTCACAAAAAGCTTTTTCACAATCATTAGACCATTGCCATGGTACATCTTTCCTCAGGAGCCGGTTTAGTGCTTCAGAGTTCATTGATTGAGTTTTAATAAATCGACGAAAAAATGAAGCCAAGCCTATAAAGCCTTTCAGTTGTCTTCTGTTTCTTGGAGTTGGAAAATTTTTTATCGCACTAATCTTCGCTTCTGTTGGAAGAATGCCTTTTGCATTAATCATATGTCCTAAGAATTTAATTCTCTGTAGAGAAAATTGGGATTTTTTTAGATTTGCAGTTATACCAGTTTTTTTGAACACAGCAAAAATCCTCCTAATAAGTTGTACATGTTCCTCCCAAGTTTTAGAGGCAATTAATAGATCGTCCACAAAAATTGTTATTCGACTACGTAGTTCTGGTCCTAGGGCATAGTCGGACGCAGAAATAAAAACTCCAGAGCTGATATTGAGACCAAACGGAACGACCTTGAACTGATAGCTTCTCCCTCCATATATAAAAGTATATTTTCTTGAGTCCTTGTCTAACTGGACTTGCCAGAACGAACTTCTCAAATCAATACTGGTTAAATAGGATACATCTTGAAATTTCTGTATTAACTCATCGATGTTCTCCGGATGTGTGCGCACAGGTACTATAATTTTGTTAATTTCCCTTGCATCTAATACCAATCGAACTTTTCCTCCTGGCTTTGGTACAACAAGCAACGGAGAACAATATGGGCTGTTCGACGGTTCAGTAAGATTCCAGTTTAACAATTTTTGTATCTCTTCCTGAACTGGTTGTTTTAATCGCCAGGGAATGGGATAGTGTGTGCGGCAAAATGCCTTATGGGGCTTAATCTGTAATGTACAAACATATCCTCTAATAATTCCGCGCTTTTCATCGAAAACTGACTCATATTGTGTTAATATATTGAATAATTGTTCCCTCTGACTATCCGTTAGGCAATCTGACTCAGCAGTCTTCTGTTCGACTGTTTGTCTGAAATCCTCTTCTTGAATTGACTTGATCGGTAGTCGGCACATATTATTATTTTCAGCACAAATCAACTGCACAGCAGCACCACGGAAATATCGCTCATACACTGCCTCCTTTCGCAGTAAGATCAGTGTAACAAATTGATCTTCGATTTTAAAATGCACCTTTCCTTCTACCAAGTCCAACTTGCAAAGTTCAGATGCCAAGAATACAATCTACTAACAACTTTTCCACTACAAGGAAAGTGCATTGTTTAGCTACATTTCCCAATTTTATCTCTATAAGCTTTTGTATCTTGACGTTCCGGGATTTTGCTCCCACTGCACCTATAACTCGACAATTTTGTACTGGTAGGACAGGGATTTTCTTAATTTTACTAATTCTACGAAACAAAGTTCCGGATACTACGTCTGTAGATGAAGCTGTGTCCAATACTACATTGGTTAAAATTCCTCCCACTTCTGTGATGATCTCAGACACAGGAACCCTTTTATCTTCGACTACACAGGTCTCAAAGTCTCTCGTCAATTCATCTGTCATTAATTCGCCTTCATTATATCTCAACATTGCCATGGAATTAATTTCGTTTAAAACAGGTTTGTCCCTTTTGTATTCCCCGGCCGACTTTACGGAGCATAAAGCGGCCCTCTTCAGTTTAAATGTCGATTATTATTTCCTCTTGAATCATTTACTACTTCTGTTATGACTGGTTGTTGTTGATGACTGGTTGTGTTATTTGCTTCAAATCGAGGGTCAGAATTTCTGTAATTTCTGTACGCATTATTATTATTTGAAGACTGCTGGTTCTGATAATCTCTTGCATTTCCAAACATTGGGTTGTATCTGCGACCTGTTCGATTGTCTCTGAATCTGCCCCTCGCAGCACAGTTATTGAAATTTCCATTTCCGTTGAATCTCTGACTATTCCTAGTATAATAATTATTAAATCCGTTTCCGTTCCGGTTTGCGTTTGGCGCCTCAATCGCTCTCCTCTGCATAACCGGTTGTCTTGTCTTGTGTCAAGCGTAGTCATGAAAGAGTCAAGGTCATGCTCATTAATATACAGCATTCTATTTCTGATGCTGGCCGGAAGTCGAGATTTTAATATGCCAATCACGTCTTGTAGAGGCATAGGCTTATCCCAATACCGCGATTTGTTTATATATTTCTCAAAGTATTTCTTTAAAGACCCACGTGAAAAGGAAAAAGGTTACGGGTATAATACCTCCTGCCTTAAACGTACTTGTACTCCTTCAGACCAGTATTTGGATAAAACTGTTCGTTGAAAATCTTCATATGTGTCCCAAGTTGATATCATATCAGATGCCCATATAGCTCCTGACCCCTGAATATAACCGGTCACGAAACTAACCTTTTGCCACTCACTCCAATTTTTTGGCAATACTCCCCTAAAACTTCTTATAAACACTACAGGATGAACATTTTTCTTGTCTGGGTTGTAGATCTGGAATTGACGTTGTTTCAGCATTTTCTCCTCAGTATTGCTTTTACAATTACAGGCATTATGACTACCCTCATAGTGTTGTGATTGATGTTGATTGCAGAAACGAACGTGTGCATTAATGTCCCTGTCGGTACTTGGTCGGGTAAATAATGTAGCTTCATTGATAGATCTTGTTATGGGTTCATTTCCTTGCGTGGAACACAAATCTTCTCGAGATAGATTTAAAGATCTCTCAATGTTTTCTTTCCATTGTTTAAGTTCTTCGCCTAATTGTTCTTTGGCTTCTCGAAAACCTTTATTAAAAAAACGTGTGCATTAATGTCCCTGTCGGTACTTGGTCGGGTAAATAATGTAGCTTCATTGATAGATCTTGTTATGGGTTCATTTCCTTGCGTGGAACACAAATCTTCTCGAGATAGATTTAAAGATCTCTCAATGTTTTCTTTCCATTGTTTAAGTTCTTCGCCTAATTGTTCTTTGGCTTCTCGAAAACCTTTATTAAATAAATTTTCTTCAGAACTCTCGGTCATAGATCGTATAGCTGTTCTGACCGTATGTTCAATATTGTCTGAAGAAATGCCTTGCCTTTCTAAACTTAACCGTGAGAATTTTCCCTCGAGAATGTTTACCTTATGATCAACCTCGTCTTGTCTCTCCTTTATGTTATTTATGGATTTATCCAAATTTTGGATGTCCTTCGGGATCTTGTCTTGTGATTATCTCAAATCCTGCATATCTGCTGATATCTCATTTACTTGTTGCTTTAATTCATCTTGAACTTCAACTAATACCGGAATTACCGCCATAGAACATTGCATCTGTTCTTGTGCTTGAACTATCTGTGGGACTGACTCGACCTGCTCTTTAATAGTATCAAACTTAGTAGCAACATACTCAGTTAGCTCTAGGCGTAACTTCTTCGCATTTTCATTACACTGCTGAGTGACTTGCTCAATTTGAACAGCTAATTTTAATTCTGTCTTTTCATTCTGAATTTTCAATTCTTCCGCAGTTTTATTTAATTTATCATCAAGTCAGGTGACTACAGGGTTATAAACACAAAGTCAAATAGGGGTAATGCAGGAGTAGGTTTAATAATGAATAGGAAAATAGGAATGCGGGTAAGCTACTACAAACAGCATAGTGAACGCATTATTGTGGCCAAGATAGATACGAAGCCCACACCTACTACAGTAGTACAAGTTTATATGCCAACTAGCTCTGCAGATGACGAAGAAATTGAAGAAATGTATGATGAAATAAAAGAAATTATTCAGACAGTGAAGGGAGACGAAAATTTAATAGTCATGGGTGACTGGAATTCGAGTGTAGGAAAAGGGAGAGAAGGAAACGTAGTAGGTGAATATGGATTGGGGCTCAGAAATGAAAGAGGAAGCCGCCTGGTAGAATTTTGCACAGAGCACAACTTAATCATAGCTAACATTTGGTTTAAGAATCATGGAAGAACCCTGGAGACACTAAAAGGTATCAGATAGATTATATAATGGTAAGACAGAGATTTAGGAACCAGGTTTTAAATTGTAAGACATTTCCAGGGGCAGATGTGGACTCTGACCACAATCTATTGGTTATGACCTGTAGATTAAAACTGAAGAAACTACAAAAAGGTGGGAATTTAAGGAGATGGGACCTGGATAAACTGAAAGAACCAGAGGTTGTACAGAGTTTCAGGGAGAGAATAAGGGAACAATTGACAGGAATGGGGGAAAGAAATACAGTAGAAGAAGAATGGGTAGCTTTGAGGGATGAAGTAGTGAAGGCAGCAGAGGATCAAGTAGGTAAAAAGACGAGATCTAGTAGAAATCCTTGGGTAACAGAAGAAATATTGAATTTAATTGATGAAAGGAGAAAATATAAAAATGCAGTAAATGAAGCAGGCAAAAAGGAATACAAACGTCTCAAAAATGAGATCGACAGGAAGTGCAAAATGGCTAAGCAGGGATGGCTAGAGGACAAATGTAAGGATGTAGAGGCGTATCTCACTAGGGGTAAGATAGATACTGCCTACAGGAAAATTAAAGAGACTTTTGGAGATAAGAGAACCACTTGTATGAATATCAAGAGCTCAGATGGAAACCCAGTTCTAAGCAAAGAAGGGAAAGCAGAAAGGTGGAAGGAGTATATAGAGGGTCTATACAAGGGCGATGCACTTGAGGACAATATTATGGAAATGGAAGAGGATGTAGATGAAGATGAAATGGGAGATACGATACTGCGTGAAGAGTTTGACAGAGCACTGAAAGACCTGAGTCGAAACAAGGCCCCCGGAGTAGACAACATTCCATTGAAACTACTGTCGGCCTTAGGAGAGCCAGTCCTGACAAAACTACCATCTGGTGAGCAAGATGTATGAAACAGGCGAAATACCCTCACACTTCAAGAAGAATATAATAATTCCAATCCCAAAGAAAGCAGGTGTTGACAGATGTGAAATTTACCGAACAATCAGTTTAATAAGCCACAGCTGCAAAATACTAACACGAATTCTTTACAGACGAATGGAAAAACTGGTAGAAGCCGACCTCGGGGAAGATCAGTTTGGATTCCGTAGAAATACTGGAACACGTGAGGCAATACTGACCTTACGACTTATCTTAGAAGGAAGATTAAGGAAAGGCAAAGCTACGTTTCTAGCATTTGTAGACTTAGAGAAAGCTTTTGACAATGTTGACTGGAATACTCTCTTTCAAATTCTAAAGGTGGCAGGGGTAAAATACAGGGAGCGAAAGGCTATTTACAATTTGTACAGAAACCAGATGGCAGTTATAAGAGTCGAGGGACATGAAAGGGAAGCAGTGGTTGGGAAGGGAGTAAGACAGGGTTGTAGCCTCTCCCAGATATTATTCAATCTGTATATTGAGCAAGCAGTAAAGGAAACAAAAGAAAAATTCGGGGTAGGTATTAAAAACCATGGAGAAGAAATAAAAACTTTGAGGTTCGCCGATGACATTGTAATTCTGTCAGAGACAGCAAAGGACTTGGAAGAGCAGTTGAACGGAATGGATGGTGTCTTGAAGGGAGGATATAAGATGAACATCAACAAAAGCAAAACGAGGATAATGGAATGTAGTCGAATAAAGTCGGGTGATGCTGAGGGAATTAGATTAATAAATGAGACACTTAAAGCAGTAAAGGAGTTTTGCTATTTGGGGAGCAAAATAACTGATGATGGTCGAAGTAGAGAGGATATAAAATGTAGACTGGCAATGGCAAGGAAAGCGTTTCTGAAGAAGAGAAATTTGTTAACATCGAGTATAGATCTAAGTGTCAGGAAGTCATTTCTGAAAGTATTTGTATGGAGTGTAGCCATGTATGGAAGTGAAACATGGACGGTAAATAGTTTGGACAAGAAGGGAATAGAAGCTTTCGAAATGTGGTGCTACAGAAGAATGCTGAAGATTAGATGGGTAGATCACATAACTAATGAGGAAGTATTGAATAGGATTGGGGAGAAGAGAAGTTTGTGGCGCAACTTGACCAGAAGAAAGGATCGGTTGGTAGGACATGTTCTGAGGCATCAAGGGATCACCAATTTAGTATTGTAGGGCAGCATGGAGGGTAAAAATCGTAGGGGGAGACCCAGAGATGAATACACTAAGCAGATTCAGAAGGATGTAGGTTGCAGCGGGTACTGGGAGATGAAGAAGCTTGCACAGGATAGAGTAGCATGGAGAGCTGCATCAAACCAGTCTCAGGACTGAAGACCACAACAACAACAACAACATCATCAAGTTTCTGAAAACTCTCTATTAATTTATTATTTAATTCCGCTTGGTTAGCTTCTAATTTCTCCTGGACTTTCACTTGATTGGCTGCTAATTGTTCATTCATTTCCCTTTTAGTCTCAATTTGCGCTTTAGTTAATTCCCTTTTAGTCTCTATTTGCGCTTTAGTTAAGTCTGTTACATTTTTGGCTAACAGTGTTAACTGCTGCATGATTACAGTCAATGGGTTTATTTCGTCCTGCTCAGATGACATCGAAACACTTAAGCTTTGTTGCGGGGCCTGACTAATGCTGCCGCGAGGCACTACTTCAGTTAAGCTAGCGTCTAATGTTTCACTAACCTCAGAAACAGCTGAGGGCTGTTGTGATTCGCTCTGCTGTTGCATTGCCATTTTATAAGCCGCCCTAGTAAGAACCATTAATACACAGGACAACAAATATATAAAGTCACTCGCATCTGAGTTAATAATGTCACTGACCTAAACTTTGCATAATACTCACTTACAATAAACACTTCCTATCTAAAGTTCAACCCAATCAATCTGATTCAAACCGATAGACATTTAAATAGTTTTTATAAATTTCTATCTACAAAAATTTAATTGTATATTGTCTGGCCTGAACGACGTTCTCGTAGGTTGTGGCGAAATTGTGACTTCTGGAACAGGCCTCGTCTTCTTTTCTCTCGTGCACATGCAACATAAAATTCACACAATGTTTAAGTAATGCTCAAAAATGAGTCCTGTCACAGTGAAGCGTTACTAGACAATCTGTCCTGTATTTTGTGTGGGATCTAAAATTTAAAAACCTCTCTCACACCGGCCTGATTTAGCTTCACTGATCAGGATAGTAAAAACATGCGTATATTAAGGGAATTTTCATTGACAAAGCAGGCTTATCACATTCACACAGTTCAATACTGTTCTATCCTGATTAAATTGAGCTTAACTTAAATTCCATAAGGCAGTGAAGCAATTTCGAAGTCTCGGTGCGACAAAAATTGTCAGTCGATCTCCTGGAAACATTTGTAATAATTATTAACTTTCAGTGATCACATGGGGAAGACCGGAGATCTGCTGGTAAGACCGTGTTAGCCTATTTATTTGAAGTAGCTGGATATCTTGAGCATACAAAACGGCAGCTTCGTCCATTGTAAATCAGACGTTCCCCACTGATCCCGTGCAACACAGCGTAGTAAGCAGACACTGTCAATAATAATCAGTTAAATAATACGCGAACACACTTACTTTAGTTTAGTTCATGTATTAAATTCCTTCTCATACAGAATCTCATCAAGATGGCGACTAGCTCAACAATACATACATATACATCCTCCTTCTTTCACGACTAATCGGCAAGAAGTCCTCTATTCTTTTTCATAAGAGAAAACATAGATAGCAGAGAAGCTATTCCATGGAGTAAATGGACGCTCCAAGGAATAATTGGGCTTGAAACTACTTTGCATTGATAATCGGTAAGATAAGAAGAGATATTTCGAGATATGTACTGAGTTATATAATTTATAAAAAATTCTGAAAATATCGCGGAGAGACCGCTGCAAGAGACATTACATTATGACGCTAACGGATGGTGGTAGTTCAAAAATGCTGTCACAAAGTTAAAGCGTTTTGAACTTTTGTGGCCTCGCGTTTTTCCCTTCATCTCAAATAGTCGTAAAACTTGTGTGGTAATTCCAATGACGTTCTTTTCGAGACTGATATAGCTCATTTACATGCATTCGGCATATTTTTAATAGCTAACGCCCCAGTGCAGCACTAGTCTCCAAGCACAGAAGCGAAGCAGAAGGACGAAGGAGATCGGACGCACCGTGCCCAAGTTGTCGGCCGATGTCAACTGACGAGCTATGGCGACGGCGTCTTACTACCATTGTCGGTCTCACTGTGAATGCAGCGTTAGGGGAAGAGCACGCCTGTCACTACGATGGATGCTAGTGTGCCGCCATTTTAAGACTGTACAAAGAGAATGGAAATTTTTTTTGTACAAATCGATTTAGTGTTTCCCGAAGTATTCGCCTAAAACACTGCACATATGAGCGATGGATCGCAGCGATTCGTAGCAAGCGATGTCGTGCAATACACGCGATTCGCCAAGCAATTTGAACCAGTATGCGAACTGCAGGTTATTTTGCAGAATGTATTATATTTTTCACTGACGCTCAAGTGGATTGGTTATATCTTTACAGAGTGTTAATAACATTCATTTTTCGTTTGTTAGTCTTACATTTATTTTTGTTCATTTGTTTTATAGTTTAATTGCACGTGTTTACACAATTTGTTTTTTAAATCTCAATGTGTTGTCAGAAATATTATCAGTAGCAGCGCTACTGATTACCATAACAATAGATATAAATTGTATGGGGCTGAGTTAGGCTGCTCGATGTAAGTAACTTTAGTACAGCTGTATAATAGATTTGCCTTGAACATTTAAATTACGTCCACTTAATATTGTGGTACGTCATTCTGTTTAGAAGTTAAAAACGTTAATAATGCGTGTAGTTATTTCATAAGTAACTCAGAATTACCAGATGGAGCCCAATGTATCGGGACTATTACTGTGAAACTACTGTCAGTTCTACTTCTACTGCACAAGCTTAAAAATGCTAATCACGGCAAAATCGGATGATGTATTTTGTGTCACATGTCAATCAAAACCATAACTATGCCTAATAACTAGACAAACGAGCTGCAGCTAGGCACCCCTATTGCTACATATCGCGTATGGTACATCACATTGCGTGGGAATTTAAAACGATTCTCTGGAAGATCGCACGGACGGGTCGCTGCGATCCTTTGCTCGCTATGTAGGGCGCTTCAAATATTTATTCGTATTCGCTTGTGCTCGAACTAATTAGGGAATCGTTTTCTCCTCTCTGCTGTCGATACCTCAGAAAAACGATTTGAGGTAACGAAAATCTCTGTGCGCATTGTTTTGCTTGCCACACGAAAACAGAAAGCATCCGTTAGGCGATAAATCAAGTGAATGCTTAATTCGATGTCTTCTCCCTCAAATTATCAATTGTTTAAAGCGCTCCGTGCAGCTGCCTTTTTTATGATGGACAATGGTTCGATCTGAAATTTCGCGGCAGATTAAAACCGGACCTGAACTCGATTCTGTGGCCGGGCAGGTGCCTTATCGACTGAACTACTCAAGCACGACACACGAGCCGGCGTCGCAGCTTCACTTCAGCCAGTACCTCGTCTCCTATCTTCCATACTTCTTCAGTGTCTTTTCTTCCAGTAGTGCCAGTCTAGCAAGGTATGTTGAAAGACTCCTATGAAGTTTGGAAGATAGGACAAGAGCTAGTGGCGGAAAAGCTATGGGGGAGGGTTGACAGACCTGCTTGGATAGCTCATCAGTAGAACACTTGCCTGTGAAAGGCCAAGGTCCCGAGGTCGAGTCCCGGTGCGGTACACAGTTTTAATCTGCCGGTAAGTTTCAAATCAGCGCACACTCTGCTGCAGTGCGCTCTGGAAATGACTTATTTTCCCGATGTCGTCTATGACTTGCGGCAAACAAGCTGTCGTGTAGAATTCAGCACGAACTGTTCTCGACATTCTCAAATAGTGGTCGCGACGTATCCAATATATCGGAAGAGACAGGCAACTGTTGTCTTCAAAGAACTTCGCGAACGAAGCAGTTTTAGTTGCCGAGGTTCATCTTGGAGCAACCAGACAGTTGATGGCAGCTTAGTTTCGTTCTTATACGAAACATCTTGTCCAGTCATATTAATGTGTTCTCCTGTCAGAAGCCTGAATAACCACTTTCTGCGGCTGGGATGTGCAGGAAGACGATCAGTGAGGTTCTGTAAGGTAACGACAGGGATGTGGAGCCAAGCTAACTCCAGTGCTGTGGCCAGCTGCGCTAGGTTTCACGGTTGAGAATCATTGCGCGAACAGCCCTATAGAGGTGGTCCCATAGATTCTCGACTGGGTTTAAATCCAGGGACATTGGTGGCCAGGCGAGTACGGTAAATTTATACTGGTGCTACTCGAACCACGTACATACACTTTGAGCTGTGTGACACGTTGCATTGTCCTGCTGGCAACATGGCCCATTGTCATTCATAAACATACCATTGTTGTTTGGGAACATGAAGTCCACGAATGGCTGCAGATGTTCTCTAAGTAGCCAATGATAACCATTTCTAGTCAATAATCGGTTCACTTGGACTGGAGGACCCAGTCCATTCCATGCAAACATAGCCCACATTATTATGGAGCCACCTCCACCTTGTATAGTGCCTTGTTGACAACTCGGGTCCATAGCTTCACGGGGTCTGCGCCACACTCGAACCCTACCACCAGCTCTTACCAACTAAAATAGGGATTTATCTGACCAAGCCACGATTCTCCAGTCGTGTAGGATCCAAGCGATATTGTCGCGAGACCAGAAGAGGCGCTGCAGGCAATGTTGTGCTGTTAGCATAGGCACTAGCGTCGGTCGTCTGTTGACATAGCCCATTAACGCAAATTTCGCCGCACTGTCCTAACGGATACGTTCGTGGTGCATCCCCCATTGATTTCTCATGTTGTTTCACGCAGTGGTATTTGTCTGTTAGCATTGACAACTCTCGGCAAACGCCGCTGCTCTCGATCGTTAAATCGAGGCCGTCGGCCACTGCGTTATCCGTGATGAAAGATAATGCCTGAAATTTGGTATTCCAGACACGCTCTTGACACTGTGGATCGCGGAATATTGAATTTCCTAACTATTTCCCAAATGGAATGTCCCATGCGTCTAGCTCCACCTTCCATTCGACGTTCAAAGTCTGTTAATTCCCCTCGTGCGGGCATAATCACGTCGGAAACCTTTTCACCTGAATCACCTGAGTGCATATGACGGCTCCGCCTATGTACTGCTCATTTATACCTCGTGTAAGCGATACTACCACCATCTGTATACCTGTATGTACATATCGCTATCCGATGACTTCAGTCATCTCAGTATATAGCGCATATGATCGCATGTCAGTAGTGTCAACAAATGATAAGTGATCTGCACCGGTAATTGTAATTTACACCTTGTATTTCTTTCTTCTGCCGCTACGATGTTAAATGTCAACTTTTCAGGAACTTTACCCATCTTCTAGGCACGACGTGAGTTCTGTTTTGACGGTAGAGATACATGTGCAAGGTACCAAATAGTGACTCTCGAGAATAGTGTTGCAAATGGTTATCAAATTCCTAAACGAAATTCACTGTAAGATGATGACACGCGAAGTATATCTCAAGCGCCAAAATTTGTTATTGTACCATTTGCAGGAGCAAAACCACAATAGAGATTGTAAAATTCGTAGCTTAAGTGAAGGAAGGAAACATTCTGGTTCCATGGGCGTCTTCCAATGAAATATTGCACTTTTGTGTTGATTCAGTTCCCGTTACAGTCCATGACATAAGCTTTGTAACCAAAAATAAGAAAGTAACAATCAGGTAAAGAAGTCCGAAAGGACGCTGCAGACGACAGTTATAGGCAAGCACGATAACTTTTTGTGCTCAGAGGCTGGACTTCGGAATTCTACATCCAGATCTATACGTCACAAGTCCTGCCCTCGACAATAGAGAACTGTAGTAGTAGATAGACGAAACACAGTGCAACGGGTCACTCCTCTTCCAGTACTAGATTATTCAGTAATGTATGCCAGAAAAACGTACAAAAGACTGGACTGTAGCTTACAGGAAATTTCTTGACACCACCATTAAAACTTCCCCATATATCTTTACTGGCACACGCGACAACAACGCGTTTTCCGCGCTATTCCTAGAATAGAACTCAAGCGACTGCTAACCGGGGACTCTACAACTGGCCCTTAGTAGTGTAATAATTTGGCAAATATTTTCTGCCAAAATTTCATTTTTTTGTTAGATACACCCAGAAGATAATATGTAATCTTTCTTTCCTGTTAATCTATTATTTCTGATCTGGTAGGCAGAATCTACGGATTTCGTTAATAATCATAACAATGCTGATCATTCGCAGACACATTCACTCACTTAAACAGCGATTGGCATTCACCCCTTCGGGTTTACTTGGCTCAGTTCGTATATCCCCATCCCATTTTGTCTGCGGGAAAGTCTTTTCATTTGTAGATGCGGCGGGGGATTTCCCTGGCAGACACATCACGTACACTATGCACACATTCAAAAATCAACTGATTCGTGCAGATATCAACTTAGAATGTGTTCAAAAATGTTTGAAATGCAGCAGGGATGCGCCTAAAAATAATATGAATAATCATAGGCCAACATGCGCTGGGAACTTGGCGCTTTGTGAAGAACGTTTTTTTTCTTCAAGCATATGAATTTGGTGCTCCCTGAAACAGCCGCTCAGGACAGGTTTTCAGGTTCCCCCCCCCCCCCCCCCCTAGATCTAGGCCTGCGTGGGACTACATCACCACCACTCACAATTTGTAGACACACGTGACGCGTGGATGAGTACCGTCCTGTTGAAAACTGGCACAACAATAGTACGGTACAGTCGCACGCGATTTAACACATGAGGATGTTGGCTACCTGTAACGTGCCATTGTGTCGTCAGTTCCTTAGTCACTACCAGCCGTGACCTGAATTCACACCCAATGGCTCATCACTCGGTGAGGCCACGAGTAAAACCATAGTGCCAAACACTTAACACTCCTGGCCACCGCCATATTTGCTGACAACGGTCATCCGGTATAGCGCAGAATCCTGATTCATTGTTGTTCAAAATGCGATGCCATTCATCAGCAGTCCATGCTTCCTGATAATGGCATCTCTCTAAAGGTAACCGTTTGTGCAGTGATGTTAATGGTAGCCTACGCATGGGACGGTAATTCCCTAGTCCGGCTACTGATAGTCTACGACCAATGGTGTGGGATGAGACAGAATACTACAAAGAGTCCGTTGGCGCACTGTCACAACTGAATGCCCCACAAATCTGGATATTGTACTATTCGACCAGCTGGTCAAGTGGATACCCACAATAAGGCTCCTTTCAAACTGACAGATGCTGATAACTGTCTCTCACGAATTCACTGCCTCTCTGTGTCCTTCAGAGGATCGCTAAATATAAGACGCTGTTAACTGTTTTTATATAGGCCCTACCCTACCCTACCCTACCAGGACTGGCAACAACCCTAAACAGGAACATCTCTGTTACACTCTCGTAATGGTGCTACCTGTCACAGAACATTGTAACTCTAACCATTTACATACCCACCCAGTAAGGGGGCAGTACATTTTTCCAAAGAGATCGTGTGCTCCAATTTAACTGTCAGTTTTCCTAAAATGTCACAGAATTAGAAAAACACATTGGTTATAAAAATGTATTTCAACCATTTAAATAAACTACTCTTTTCGCTAGAAGCTTCGTATTAAAGCCAGAGTTCCGAATCGACTACAAGTATACATAAAAAACTTTTTTTCTCGTAGTAGGTCTCAGGTTCGAATCCTGCCTCGGGCATGGATGTGTGTGATGTCCTTAGGTTAGTTAGGTTT
Source organism: Schistocerca cancellata (assembly GCF_023864275.1). Classification (NCBI taxonomy): domain Eukaryota; kingdom Metazoa; phylum Arthropoda; class Insecta; order Orthoptera; family Acrididae; genus Schistocerca; species Schistocerca cancellata. The sequence continues at coordinate 156,671,619 of NC_064626.1, forward strand.
AATTAGTTCTAAGTTCTAGGTGACTGATGACCTCAGAAGTTAACTCGCACAGTGCTCAGAGCCATTTGAACCATTTTTTGTAGTCAGTTTCACAAAATCTCATAGTGGAGCACTGTTGGGATCAGATCGATGTGTTGCTATTCGCCATATAGCGGAGAGGCTGAGTCACAAATAGGCACAACATAAAGACTGTCACAAAGTAGCTTTCAGCCAGTATGGCCTTCGTCAAATATGTACAGTCTATAGCAACTGAAGCCACACTGTGAGCAGCAGCACCAGTGCATGATGGGAGTGGCGACTGGGTGGGGGTAAGGGGGGAGGCTGGGGTGGGCAGGGGGATAGTAAGGTCGGGTGGGGACAGTGAAGTACTGCTGGGGAGCAAGGGACGAGGTGGAGAGGGTAGGATAGGTACATGCAGTCTGGGGGTTAGACAGAGTTGCAGGGGATGAGGGGGGGGGGGGTCGAGAGTAGCAGAAAAGGAGATAATTGCGATGGTGGAACGAGGGCTGTGTAGCGCTGGAATGGGAACAGGGAAGGGGCTGGATGGGTGAGGACAATGACTAATGAAGGTTGATGCCAGGAGGGTTATGGGAACGTAGGCTGTATTGCAAGGAGAGTCCCCTCCTGCGCAGTTCAGAAAAGTTGGTGATGGTGGGAAGGAAGCAGTCATTGAAATGATCTCATGTTGGGCAGCATGCTCAGCAACAGGGGGTCCACTTGTTTCTTGGCCAGTTTGTCAGAGGCCATTCATGGGGATAGCCAGCTTGTTAGTTGTCATGCTCACATAGAATGCAGCACAGCAGTTGAGCTGATCTTGTAGATCACATGACTCGTGTCACAGGTAGCACTGCTTTTGACGGGACAGACTGGTGGTGGTGGTGGTGGTGGTGGTGGTGGTGGTGGTATGTATGGGACAGGTCTTGCATCTAGGTGTATTACAGGGATATGAGCCATGAAGTAAGAGGTTGGGAGCAGGGATTGTGTAGTGATGGACGAGTACATTATGTAGGTTCGGTGGATGGTGGAATACCACTGTGGGATGGGTGGGAAGGATAGTGGACAGACATTTTCAGGGCACGAGAGATAGTCGAAACCGTGGCGAAGAATGTCATTCAGTTGCCCAAGTCCTGGGTGGTATTGAGTTACGAGGCAAATGGTTCAAATGGCTCTGACCACTATGGGACTCAACTTCTGAGGTCATTAGTCCCCTAGAACTTAGAATTAGTTAAACCTAACTAACCTAAGGACATCACACACATCCATGCCCGAGGCAGCATTCGAACCTGCGACCGTAGCGGTCTCGCGGTTCCAGACTGCAGCGCCTAGAACCGCACGGCCACTTCGGCCGGCACGAGGCAAATGCTCCACTTAAGAAATCTATAGCTGGAAACAAACTTCATGGTCTGCAGTCGAATTCGGAACTTCGGCATTTTCTTGCAGTACTGTACCTTCCGATCTTTGTTGGTACGATGGTTTTTAATCTGCCTCGAACTTCCATTACAACAGCGCTGCAGAATATTCTCTTCAATACTATATTAGACCTGTCTCCCGTGTCTAATAAGCACAGTATCGACGGGACGTCATGCCTGAGTCACCCTTCCTTTAGCCCGACCCATAGTTTTAAAATAAAAGGCAACAAGAAAAGGGAAAAGGGAATAGCGTACTCCTACGTTCATCCAATAAGTTGGAAGTATCTGGCCACTCAAACGAAGCTGTCCCGTCGCTGCAGGAGATAACCCATGCAGCAAACACTCACAGATAAACCTGACCCGCGCTGTTTGTATAGAACTGCGGCCACGGACGACAGCTGAAGTCGCCGTTTCAGACACTCGCTCTCCTATTATCGACGGGTATATAAACGGTCTCCCAAGGAGTTGTTCCGGAATAAATGTGCTATAATTTTAGAGGTTCTGTAGTGATCTGCCGGCCGCGGTGGTCTAGCGGTTCTGGCGCTGCAGTCCGGAACCGCGGGACTGCTACGGTCGCAGGTTCGAATCCTGCCTCGGGCATGGATGTGTGTGATGTCCTTAGGTTAGTTAGGTTTAAGTAGTTCTAAGTTCTAGGGGACTTATGACCTAAGATGTTGAGTCCCATAGTGCTCAGAGCCATTTTGTAGTGATCTGGTTTCATTGTTGCAACCACGAATTTAAGAAGATTGTATTAAAATTTCGTCAACAAAATATCTGTGTCATCCTGCTGGCGAGTAGCATGCTTCGTCATTACCAGTGAACGGACCAAGCCAAGTGTAACACTGAGCGCTAAAGATTACCCGTTGAGTCGTGGTTCAGTGGTTACGGTACTGGACTATAAAGGGGGAAAGCCGGGTTCGAAACACGCTCGTGCCGTTTATTTATTTTTTTGAACTGTCGGTTCGGTCACTGTAATATTTGTTTTCTTTCTGTAGTCTTTGCAGTTGTCATTCTATACATTGGTTATAGAGTATGAGTCATGTCATGAGAATACGTTGCCGTCGCAAGTAAACGCGATGAATAGTGAGAACAGGCGAGATACCACGTCTCATAGAAATTAAAACAACAAATAAATGGGTGTGAACAGTGTTACAAGAAAGGAATTACGGATTCAAAACTTCCTAAACGGAACGCAACTTCAAAAACGGTAACATATGTTTTGACAGAGCACAGAGAAACTGTATGATTGTGAAACTGTTGCGTTCATTTGTTGCAGCTTATGTGACAAACTATAAAGTTTTCATAATTTTCTTCTAGGCGCTATAGTCCGGAACCGCGCGACCGCTACGGTCGCAGGTTCGAATCCTGCCTCTGGCATGGATGTGTGTGATGTCCTTAGGTTAGTTAGGTTTAAGTACTTCTAAGTTCTAGAGGACTGATGACCTCAGCAGTGAAGTCCCATAGTGCTCAGAGCCAGCCATAATTTTCTTGGGAGCCATCACATTCACATTCATACGACCACCTAAATCGGGCAAGAAGATTTAGGGGTGTTCAAAAAGTCGCTCTGCAGTGCCGTATGACTGTTAGCCGCGCGTGCCGTATGATTGTTCGCCTGCCTGGGTTTTTCAACGAAACAAAAAAACGCACAACGATACTGCAGTGATATTCGGTACCCATTCATAGGAGAACTTGTGTTAAGTGAAATACTGAAAGGTTATTGTCAGCAAGATGGTGCAACCGCACATACTGCTTGCAGATTTTTTATTTATTTATTTATTTATTGTTCCGTGGGACCAAATTAAGGAGAAGTCTCCATGGTCATGGAACGAGTCAATACATGAAATTATAACACGATATTAGAAACAGATAAAATGAAATATAAAAAATATTCAGGTGACAAGTCGTAAATTTAAATAATGAAAATCAACAATGTAACACTGGAATTTGCTTAATTTTTTAGCTCTTCCAGGAGCTCCTCGACAGAATAGAAGGAGTGAGCCATGAGGAAACTCTTCAGTTTAGACTTAAGTGTTTGGGGTACTGCTAAGATTTTTGAGTTCTTGTGGTAGCTTATTGAAAATGGATGCAGCAGAATACTGCAATCCTTTCTCCACAAGAGTCAAGGAAGTGCATTCCACATGCAGATTGGATTTCTGCCTAGTATTAACTGAGTGAAAGCTGCTAATTCTTGGGAATAGGCTAATATTGCTAACAACAAACGACATTAAAGAAAATATATACTGTGAGGGCAATGTCAGAATTCCCAAACTAATTTTGGTAATTTCACAGGGACTTTGGCCTCCACGATCGCCTGACGTAACACCACCTGACTCTTTTTTCTCGGGTGCAACGAAAGCAACTATCTATAAAAACCATCCAAAATCCACCGATGAATTGAAAAATTCACTGCTTCTGTTACAGAAAAAATGTTACAGCTTGTGTTTGGAAACATAATTAGACGAATTGAATTGTGTATTCAACAACAGGGGGGACACTGTCAACATTTAATGTGAAAATCTGTAAGTAAAAATGAATATTCAATAAATTAATAACCTGTATTTCACTGACAAGGGGAGGCCACGACGTTTGGAACGCGGATTTACTGCGAACTTCGTACAGTCGTAGTACTCCATGAGGACAACAAAATGTGTAAGCAGTAGCGCGTACTTCACAAGCGTTATTGAGAAAATCGCATTATAATTTCGGTCGTCAAATATATACCGGCGCGTGGCCATTTTTACCATGAAGCTGCGGCAGCCGAGTGGTTAGTGTTCAAGCACCGTAATCGCTGGATCGAGTCCCGATCGTCAGTTTTTTTATTTTCAACACATTTTCTTTACTATTTATATTACAATTGATATCATGGGAAAAATACGTGTAATCGGATGAACTTTTATTAAATTTGCCATGTTATTTAGCAGTCTACAAATTTTTATTATCACAAATAATATAATATTGATAACTATCGATTAGTAAACGACCAAACGCATAAAGTGATACTGAAAATGTATGGTTAGCCGTGATTTGAGAAATCCCTTATACCTGGAAGGAGCCCGAAACTACCTATTACCTGCAAGTTTTGACCGGCACACACGGCTTTCGAAAGATGTACAATTAATCGTCGCTTTCGACATTACGAGTACAAGTTGCAGGATGTTATTTTTCGTCAAAACATGGAAAACATAACATTCCTATCGTATGACACACGTATTGTCACTAATGCGTGTGTGACATACCAGACATGTTTTCTGGTGGAGGATTCAGTTGACCTGTCGCCTTATCAAACGTTTGCGGTTCCCATTCGAAAGACACTTCTTTTCGTCTGTTATTAGAGTAGTTGTGCAGAATCAATTATCATTATAGATACCTTCCTTACACTCCTCTGTTGCGAACTGACGAAATATCACGACACAGGCGCAATTGGAATAGAGAGAACAGCGAATATTTTTTGTAAGGCACGAAGGAGATTTAAAAGCGGCTCGCCCGTGTTGTAGTCTAACACCGTGACCACTAAACAACGACGCCATTGTTCTCTCAGATTCGCCGGCCGCGGTGGTCTCGCGGTTCTAGGCGCTCAGTCCGGAACCGCGAGACTGCTACGGTCGCAGGTTCGAATCCTGCCTCGGGCATGGATGTGTGTGATGTCCTTAGGTTAGTTAGGTTTAAGTTCTAGGGGACTGATGACCACAGATGTTAAGTCCCATAGTGCTCAGAACCATTTGAACCATTCTCTCAGATTCCTCTATATTGGACTTTCTATCCTTAGATCGTTCAGTTTCTATTTTGCTTTTTTTTCACAGTTCAGTACACCTTCTTGCTGTTACCACGCATGATCTGTGTTCAGTTTTTGACAGGCTGTCCGCTGGGCCTTCTTACCACTAAATCTTTGGGGGGGGGGGGGGTTGGGGGAGGGAGGGGCAGGGCGATGAGGAGTTTCCCTTGTTAGCAGTCGCAGGCAAAGGTTTCTAGTGGCCAGCTGCTGCTCCGTAGTTGCCAAATCTGTCTCACGCCGCGATTAAGCAATGGGGTGGCCGTTGCAAACTAGCTGACTTGACAGGACACAGCTTTTCTCCAATATTAGGGATCACATATCAAAACATTTTAATATAAAAATATAAGGAAACTTTACCAACCTCTTAACAAACTGTTTACTCGCTCAAAACATTAAAGTCTATAATAAGTTGAAACGACATTAACAAGTGATGTGATGAAGGCGTTTGGCGCATTACACCATCTTCCCTGGAGAGATTGCTTCTCTCTCTCTCTCTCTCTCTCTCTCTCTCTCTAGAATACGCTGCTCCTGGTATACATCGCCCCCAGCGCTTTCCTTTGTTTTCGACTTGTCAGTAAGCCGGACTATGTCTCCTGCATGGTGTCGTGGTTCGTTTTCCATTACTCCCTGCTTCTAATTGTTACACAGAAAGGTTTATTGAAGCAGCTATAAGTTATTATATTGTCAGACGGCACTTCCCCGACCATTTCTATATTTACCACATTCCTTATATAGGTGTGGGATTCAGTATATCCTAAAGGTATCCAGTTATTTAAAGTTTGTAGCGTGTGTGCCTCTGGCGCTGCCTCCATTTTAACCCACAGGTGTAATGGGTACATGTCCAGCGTGATATTCACCTAGCAGTGGGGGTGCCGCTTATTACGCCTGTTACCGCTAAGCAGACAAGTGACCAGTATCTGCACCTTTCCAAGCTCCTTAGCAGCCATCTTCTGTTTTGCTTTGTGCCACCACACTGTAGCCCCATAAATCGTCGTATGTGTTATCGCAATGATATATATCCAACACATACTCATCGGGTTTGGACCCCAGTTTTCTCCACGGGCTCTTCTAGTGCTCACGTGAGCGTCTTTCGCATTGACCACCATCTTTTGATTCATCATGAAGAGCGTCCTCTTTCGGACTAAATTGTCCTATAAAATGTCCGTTATAAATTATCTTTTAAGGCCCCCACACACGCTACTGCATGCTTAACAATCACGCTTGCGCAAGAGTGCTTGTGCAAGCTTGCTTGACCGTGTATAGGGTAAATTAGCGCAAGCATCAGGCTTGCCCAAGCAGCTTGACGCTTGACCGAATTTCGATTATGCGTGCTTGTGCAAGCCTCCAAGCGTGTCCATGCTTGCTCGTTTGTGTCTAGAGTAGGGAGACTTGAACAAGCACATATCTGTCATTCGGACACAGACTGTGGAGAGGGCTCGTTTATTTAGATTTTGTGTCGTTTCCTTCTTCGTTCTAATGTCGGACCGGGAAGTGTTGGAGGAATTTAATAGGTGCTACGAAAGACACCCAAGTTTATGGAATATTAAAAGTAAAGAATATCACGATAAAATTAAAAGAGACGCGGCGTATGAGGTGCTTCTCACAAAGTACAAAGAAATAGAGCCATCAGCAACTAAAGATCCTGTTATTAAGAAAATTAATACATTACGAACGAATTACAGACGAGAAAAAAGGAAACGGGACAGCACTTACAAGTCAGGAGGCGGCAGCAGACGTAGTTTACAGACCTGTTCTGTGGTACTTTGATCTTTTCAGCTTTTTAAGTGAACAGGACACAGCAAGATGCTCTTCGAGTAATTTACTAGGAATAGAGGTAAGTGAGATAGGTTGATAGTGGTGTTTAGTTACAGTAGCACTTTTACAATTAAGATATATGCCTATGCTTTTATTTGTTTATACTATATTGCAATACACATTGCTTTCTTTTAAATTTTTCTTTACTGCTAATGCACAAAATTATGTTGCCGAGGAACAGAGTAGTTCATAAATTCCTCTCTCACATGTTCAGCATCAAGTGGAATGTTTCCTGCAGTAGACCTTTGCAGTGGTAGCATATTAGAATCCTCTGTTGTTAAGCCATAAGGCGTCACGAGGGACAAAAGATTAAGATACGTTTCCTCAATCATCCTGAGGTAATTATGCCAATCATGAGGATATATCTTCAATTCACTCCGTAAATTTTTATGAGAATACGATTTTCGTTTTTTAAGCCACTCTTTACTCCACATATCGCGTTTCCTCTTTTGTTTTTTCCGTAAAACAAGCAAAAAGGCTGCAACAGCAAGCGCATCATCGTCTGTGCTCGACATTTTCCAATGTAAACAAACTGATGCTTGTACGTGCGGATTTGAGTCGTGTGGAGGCGCAAGGAATTTGTGCACGCTTGCGCAAGTGTGATTGTCAAGCATGCAGTAGCGTGAGTGGGGACCTTAACACTAAGAGAAACGCCAAAGAGCGTCACACATATACTCATTCATTCTCACTTATACCAACTCACTTGCAGTTGCTTATCTACTCGTACTTCTATACCAGCTACAAATAAAACAAAACAATAGATGTTTTCATTTTAATTAGATACACTGATGCACTGTTAAAAGTTCTCTAACCTACTACCTATACGCAAATGTTCCCTGTGAATCTTCCTCATAGAAATAACACAAACGTAGACATAAGCATAAAACCTAATAAGTAAATACAAACATTCAGCTCATAAGACTACCTAGCGGTCTTAAGATGTTTGTGTATGTTGGAACAATGTTAGGTGCATTCTGCGTCACTGGTTTCTCTCTTCTTTCCTTTCTTTCTGGTGTTTTCTCGATCCAGTTTCCTTCCCTCTACGGAAGGAGCTGCCGTCAATTGAGGCAGTGCTTCGGGTTCACCTTGAAACGGTTGAATTCTACTTATTTGAACAATTATTGTTGGTTGGATCGATAGTTGTATCTTAACATTAACTAGGGATGTCTTTTCGACTACCTGATAGGTTCCCTGCCACCGTGGAATGAACTCCTGAGTGTTTCCTTTTGGAAACTTAGTGTTACCCTTTGGAACGTGAGAGTTAGATACGTAACTAAACCACTCCCCTACGTGGTATTTAGGTAATATCGCTTTTTTATTGCTAGTGCATTCCTCTCGCTAGAGCTTTTTTCACCTCACGACAAAGGAAGAATCCTCTCCTAAAGTAGGTTGGAATAAGAAAGATTCGGGCATTTTCCGACCAAAGCAACCTCATAGCGCAAAAACGCATGTTTTCGTAGCTTTTTGAATGGCACGTGCTTACGACATACCGTAATATTGTGTCCCAATTATCGTGGTTACTGTTCACATAATAACCTAGCATTTTACTCAATGTCCTGTGAACACACTGTTCTACAGTTCGCTTGCGGACTTGTAACTTCTTTGTGCACAATAGTCGACGAAGCTGCTTAAGTAATTAAGATATACAAATTCGTGCCTTGGTCTGTTATCGTGCCTGGCGTGCCAAATTTCAGTAGCCACTGGGTTAACTAAAGCGTGAGGCACTGTTGGTTTGGTGTGGCGATCATGCACAATTAACGTGAGAAATGATAAATTATTGTTAATAAATATAGATTTCCCGCTGGTGGTGTTCAAATGGTCTGAGGACGTAAAGCCCTACCATTTGAAACGGTTTCTCTGCTGCAGCCAGTCTTTGCAGTGGGATTGCTGTCTCAACTTGGCTTTTTGAGGGCAAGCAATGCAATTTTTACGTAGCGCTCAACGTTATGTCTGTGGCCAATAGTAATTTTCCACAAATGGCGTTTCGCGGCTCGTTGTCCGCTATCCCCAACTAAACTGGAGTAATGGGTTTTCCACATTTCTTCCTCCCGTGAATAGGCTGCCATTCCGAGGCGGCGGCCGTACAATGTTCACGTGTAAAGCACTTCGTCGTCAGAGCTGTTTCACGTACCGCTGGCAGTCGACATCGGCGGCCCGAGCTCTGCGTCACTCTTCTGTGTCATTCCTTTGCATTCTGCAGCTTGTACTTTGTGATTTAACCGGGCAGCGTTACCATGAGACTTCCTAGGACGAAGCGCTACCTCAAAAACATTCGTTATGTGTGAAAGCCAAGCTGGTTAGCTTACTGATTGGTCCTTGAATTCCAAAAAGCCATTTTAGTGTTCAAATGGCTCTGAGCACTATGGGACGTAACATCTATGGTCATCAGTCCCCTAGAACTTAGACCTACTTAAACCTAACTAACCTAAGGACACCACACAACACCCAGTCATCACGAGGCAGAGAAAATCCCTGACCCCGCCGGGAATCGAAACCGGGCGTGGGAAGCGAGAACGCTACCGCACGACCACGAGCTGCGGACCATTTTAGTGTGGCAAGACATATTATGACTAGAGAACGGATTGTATGCTTTTGCATATTTGGCTCCTTTTCACCGGTTATTACATATTTTAACTAAAAACTAGTGACGATGCTTATTTTCGCTCTATGTTTACAATATTTTAAAAATGTTACTGGATTTAGTTTTGTTGTCTTACAGATTACCGCGACTTACAATTAGAAGTGCGTGCAATCGCTAACCGAGAGGCCACTGCCTAGCGAAATCATTACAGAAGAGGAACGGGAACAGGCAGGCAGTCAATGCTCCTTCGCCCGCGCCCCCGGTTAATCCCCTCCGCTGTCATACGCGTAGCGTCGGCAACAATTAAATTAAACCATGCAAGATTTCAGTCGCACGTCCATTGTTTCAGTTTAGCTTTCTATTTACTTGTACACAGTTGATTTTATGTATAGTCCTTATATGTAACATGGTTCTTTCAACTAAATTTAGAAAAAGTTGTGTAGATAGAAGTGCCAGGCAATAATATGTAACTCTAGTAAGGAAGGCTCTGACTTATCCAGAAGATTGGAACAAAAAACACCTTTTTTGTAATCGGTTGATGTTGGATCAAAATAAATAAACCTCCCGAACCGGTGGTAACTCGTTGGGTTACGTGGATCAAAGCCGTGTTGTTTTGCAGTGAACATTTCGAGGCCATTAGAGGGGTAGTAAACGACTTCGATAGTGCAGGGGCTTTGGCAGTTTGCCACTGCAAGGATCCTTTTAATGAGTCCGGTATTAAAAAAGACATTGCTGTGATTAGCACTCATTTTTCCCATATACCTGCAAGTATTAAAAAGCTTGAAACTCACGGTTTCGCGTTGAATGAATCTATTCAGTTAATGAATAAAATTATTCAAGTGAACTTCTCTTTGCTGTAGGTATTCCCAAGATAACTTAAAGAAAAGTTTCAAAACATTTTAAACAATAAACCAGGCTTTGAACCCTTGTGCTAAGTTGATAGTTTTATTAATGGGGCAGGTGGACTTTTACCAGTAACAGTAAGTGCCAACATAGCAACCAAATTCAAATACTGCCCAGTTACCTCAGTTGATGTTGAACGGTCCTTTTCCGAACATTTGGAACCGTACTTGGTCGTTTGTTTACAATCGTAGAAAAATGTAAAATAAATTGTAAAAGATGCTTTGGTCCAATAGTATTAATTAAAAGTTAATGCTATTCAAAAAAATTCATGATTGAAAGTTTTATAAATAAAATATTACTGAGTTTTAAAGCGTGCAATATATCTCGAATTTGGTCATGTACATATCAGCTTGTTAACAACAGAGAAGGAACAATTTCTGAAACACGGTATGCGCCCCCATTTTGCAAATTTTTAGAAAATGTGAGAAGGGCCCCCTTCGTAACCTCTACCAGAAAGCATTCAGAAAATGTCAGCATTCTAAATGTACCGATTTTATGCAAAGATTTTCGCGTGAGCGGCACTCTTCCTCTCATTGATATGCACAGGTCCGACTTAGAGATGTAATGCGCGCAGTAACTAGCATTTTTTATTGTTATTTGATCTTGCATATTTCGACACTTTTCATGCATTTTCAAGCATTTTTCATCCATATTTTAAGGCTTTTATGATGCATGTAATCTGGTTAGGACCTGAAAACACGTCCATACAGATGGCGACGAAAACGTGTGAAGCCTAAAGTTTGAACCGGCATTTGTTTTTCTGTAGTTGAATAGCTTTTTTCACTTCATTCAGTTGCCTGTGAACGTATACGTTGCATTTTCTTCTCTGCCACTTGACTGAGAACGCAGCTGAATCACAAGAAAAAATTATTTTTGACAGTCTGGAAAAATGAGAACAGGACCCATACTCAATAACTGCTTTATTCGCTGAAATGCTTCCTAACAGTGTGCAGTCCAGTTAAATTTTACACCTTTTTTTTTCAGCAAATGCATAAGGGGTCTCACTACCTCTGTATATTTTGGAATATATTTTCAATAGAAATTCGCTATCCCGAGGTATGAATGTACATTTTTTTACCATGCTAGGCGTTCGAAAATCTGTTATGGCTTGCACAAGTTGTGGATCAGTATGTATACCATCCTGGCCCATAATGTGACCGTAATAACAGACCTCCTGCTGTGCAGAGTGACAATTTTTTTTAAGCTGATAGTCAGCTGTACTATTTACAACCATACAAATACTTCCCGCTGTTGCACCATGTGTGTTCTTGCATGCCCTTAGTCTACTACTACGTAATCTAGGTAAGCAAGGCATTGCTTTGGTTTCAGGCTCCATAGAACCCCATGTAACAAGCATTGGAAAATCGTTAGCGCCTTCTTTAAACTGAACCACATCCAACAATACTAGAAGTGCCAAAATGGGACTAAAAACGCTGTTTTGGCCCATTCTTCTGGTGCTACTTATAATTGTTGATAGCTGCTGTTTAAATCTACGATGCTGAAGTTGCGGCATTGTCCCAGATTGTGTAGCGTCTCTTAGATATTGGGTGTGGTAACCATTTGTGGATTTAAAAACCTGTAATCATGGCAGGTAAGTGTTTTTCCCATCCAAGAACTTCTTTGGTACAGTTGCTACTGGGATCAACCAGGGACAAAAATGCATAGTGCCCATTGTTCTGCATCGTGCAAACTGTCGTCATTTGTTAATTCATATGTACTGATACTGATTCTTCTGATGTAGTCCCAAAAAACCCCTTTTGATTCTCCTTGCTTCTGTTCAACATGATTAAGTTGTTCATGATAATCCCACAAGGTATTTTTCTTCCTGTAGAATATTCTTTTCAGATTTTGTAACTATGGTAACTGTAGTGCCTCAGTTAAGTTTTTTGGCATTGGGAAACTCACACTTACCATGTATGGACAAAGTTAGCTCGAGTCACCTATACACTAAGAAAACTTGACTTGTGTGACTGACAGGCTACTAAAGAACTCCAATTATGTCTTTTTTTCACAGCCATCTCACCTGAGACGGGCCAATTCCTCTGGAGCGAAAACAATTTTTATCTGGCAGAAAATGGCCATTAGGTGTATTGATAGAGTAAGAAACTATGTATCATGTAGGGAATTCTTTAAAGAGCTTAAAATACTGACAATTGTATCCCCGTTCATTCTTAGCTTCTTGATGTATACCAAGGAAAACGAGGACAGCTGTGAAATGTGACAGTCTATGCTTAAGTATGACACATTGAACGTGGATGATTGACATCCAAGGTTTAAAAACACACAATAGCTACACATATATAGGGATACAATTATTTAATATGTTAACAACTACAGCATGCAGTATATCGCTGAATATCTTCAGAAACAACACAGAAAAATGGATTGAACAAAGAGCCTTGTCTATGATAGAAAAATTTAAAATACGTTATAAAAATGATTTAATTTTCTAAAATTGATGTATGATTTGATCACTATTTTATTTGAGCTTTTCTTAAAATGTTTATTGTGTTATACTATCGTGCTTTATTTTCATAATGCATTTATACTTAATGATTAACACACATCTCATGTGTATTTGTTAAAATGTTTTTCTCAGCAAGTGTATTATGACATACTTAATGTCTGCCATATTTTCATTCTGCATGAGACATTTATATTCAATGATTATTAGATGTGTCTAACATAAAAAATATATATTCTTTTAACAATACCGGAGAAGGAAAGTTTCTACTCACCATATAGCGGAGATGCTGAGTCGCGATTGTGCCTATCGCGACTCAGCATCTCCACTATATGATGAGTAGCAACTTTCCTTCTCTGGTATTCTTACATTCAATCCTGAATTTTCCATTGTTTGATATATTCTTTTAATATGTGCCAAATGCTTGACTTATTAAGCAACTATACCATGTGTGAAAAAGAAGTCATCAACTGTGTGGAAAATGCTTAAAGATGGTTCAATAAATCAAAGTTGATTGATTTGTAGTGTTTTTATCTTTGTCAATACAATATTGCAGTCAGTGTTCTCTTCCAGTGAGCCTGTTGGTGTCATTTCCAGGTGCTAGAGAGTGTGCGGAACATAGTGGCAAACCGTCTTTCTGCAGATGGTCGCACGTGGGTGAAAACTCTGTCACGATACAACAGTGGCACCTATAACAACCAGTGGTTTGTGGTAGACTTCAAGCGGTTTAAGCCAGGCAAGAGTGGTGGTGCCAGCAATGGAACACTGTGGGTTCTGGAGCAACTTCCGGGACTGGTGCGCTACCAAGATCGCACGGAGGAGTTACGCAAGAATACCTATTGGGCATCTTACAATGCGCCTGCTGATCCCATAATCTTTAATACTGGAGGCTTCCAGGACCTCGTCAAGAAGTTTGGTGACTGGTCTGTACTAAAGACAAAATTCAGATAAGCTAAGCTGGCTGTGTTATGTATGCTCTCTGCCTGGATTTAAAAAGATACTTGCAGATTCATTTGCAGTCCATCGCTTCAGCACTGTCAAAACATATTTCACATATATGCTTAAATGATCTGAAGGAAACAGGTTGCTTCGTTCCTGGAAAATATACCTTCGCCTCTACTTAACCCCTTCAAAACATATCGCTCAAACAGCAAAACTTTCACTTTATCTCCCAATTTGTTACCATCCACCATCCAATAAAACTCTCTCTCTCTCTCTCTCTCTCTCTCTCTCTCTCTCTCTCTATCTCTGCATACAGACAATCTTTAAGTCTCCTTACATGCCTACTTCAACAATATACATACATCATGAAGTTGTCATAATCTGACTCAGCAGTGTTAGTCAACAGTTCTTTTATTGCAATAATACATAAGACTATATTAAAATGGCTCATAGTTGTCATTATATTTTGCATTCTCTCTTCTAGCTTACTTTTATTTTAATATTATATTCAATAGGACTCTGTCATAATTATAGGCAAAACTATTACATTTAAATGATATATCTAGAAACAAAGATTCTGTAACTTACCAAACGAAAGCGCTGGTACGTTGATAGAGACAATAACAAACACAAACACAAACAGATATATTTTCCCCACGTGGAATGTTTCCCTCTATTATATTCATTTACATTTAAATGAATAATAGATAGTTAATAATGACAATAAATATGATTTTTGACCCAATTCTGCCCTTATGTATTTGGTTCCTTTTTGCTCTAAACTGAGAGCAGCTCAATAATAAATTGTGTTTTTTGTGATCAGTAGATATTTTTCTTTACTTTTTGTGACCTTTATGAATTTTTGCACATAGTTTACTGCGGACAAGGAATAGGAAGCTCAGTACCACCCATATGATAAAGCCTTGCTAGAACCTTCATGTCGAGAAAAACAACATTGCATAGTCTAATATTTTTGGAAAAGAGTACTTTCTTGTGAAACAAAAGTTTTTGCTCAGTGTAAAAACAAAACATTTTTATAAACAGCTGGTGATGTAGTCCAAACGTAAAAACTGCAGCGCTATACACCTATCAATAATGTAAAATAATACGTGCACTTTACACACACATGCTGCTGCCCCAATATTATAATACAGAATTTAATTGATGTCTTGTCTTCTGTTTGGTCATGTGATCTTTCTCAGTGAAAAAGCCAAGAGCAAGGTGGGAGTAATTTGGGTGGTTGCCAAAGACTCATAAATCTGTTACTTTTGAAGGCATATTGTCTATTGCGATTTTTCCAATGAATTTTTTCCTTCTGTTTGAATTATTTTTTTCATTTCCACCATTATCATTTAATGATAATTACTCTCCCTCTCCCTCCCTCCCCTCCCCCCCAACATGTGTGTGTGTTTTTACATTATCTATAAACTGTCAAATGTTTTTCAAGACGGTAAACTGTAATGGAAAAAATAATTCTGGTCATATTTAGAACTGCAAATACTGTCTAGTTTTACTACATTTTGAGTAGAAAAATCAAAACACTTGTTATCCATACATTCTTGTTTTAATACAAATGAAGTGTTAAGTTCATCACTCTGACAAGAAGTCTCATAGGATGTCTGTGATCCATCTTTAGCACTGAATGGAAGTACACTAGTCTTGGTCACCATACAGTTTTTACGAACATTACATCATTACAGCACAGTCCATATCAATTCAGGCAGTCTAGGGAAAATCTTACCTTCATAGTCTCAGATGTTGTTGAATTTAGCACATGTTAAAATGAAGAATTAAGTAAGTAACACACTATTTTTTTGTTTTCTCCAAAAAAATTTGGCTCAGAGATACAGCCCTCCAAAGATGACACAGCAGATACCATTTTGAATATGCAAATTTTGGAAAAAATTTTAAAATGCTTTATCTCTGGAACAGTTCTAGATATTTTGTTGGTTTTTTATTTGAAAGATAATTGCTTTATGATTACAAAGAAATCCTCCATTTGGATTTATCTGTCAAAGTTCTTTTACTATAGATTCTGAACTTTATTTATAATTAATGGATTTTTTTAAAAAATTACGGTCCATGAAATTTTGATTTTTTTTCCTGTTAATCAGTACCAAATAGTTCTACATTTCCTGAAAAGTAAAGCTTACACTTTTAGGTTGAACAGGTTTTATAAACAATTGAAATTTTTGCCATACATAAAACCTGTTTTATTATCACATAACAGGCTCATAAAAATCAAAACCTAGCCTTATTTAACATAATTTTAGTTTTGAAAGATAAGAGACTCATTTTCAAGCATTTTAAATGGTTCCAAAATGTATGTGAAAGGTCCAAAGACTTAAAGGTTTCAGTTTATACAACTTCTGTGCACTCTGTTTTGTACTGAAATTAGCTAGTAAGTGAGCTAAACATGTGTTCCACTGCTGTAGTGTCTTCCTTTGATATTTTGATGCTTTCCTGTTGAACCAATAGGAACTGGAGCACTTACAATCTTCAAAACATTGTGAACAGGAAGTGAGCACTGATGGTGTTGTTGCTGTCTTTCAGCTGGAAACCTATATCTAGCAGTTGGTCCGTGTGGTAGCGTAAAGTTCACTACAGTTTCATCTAACTCATAACTGGTGTCTATAATCTCTGCAATCCATCAGTCACAGTATACACACAGGCCACAAACATCCCCCTTCTCAGGTTGTGAATCTGAATATTATCCTGCTGTTTCTGAGGTGTTGGCCAAATGAATAAATTTCTGCTTTCTTGCTCTTTAAAATGCATGCAATATGAGTTTGCCCATCACATTGAGTCCAAAAATGTCTTCTGAATTCCTTTCACAGTAATTTGTTTGGACCATTCTTCTTTTTTCTGCTGACGGGATTCTTTGATTTCTTGGGCTGTATTTGGACTGGAAAGATTGTTTTGTAGCATGGTGCTTCAGCAGGCCTCCTACACTATCAAAGGCCCCTTCTGTGACCAGTAGTTTCTAATAGATGTTGTACTGTGTGTGAAAACACCTCCCTTAATTTCTCATTCTGGACCACAAAGTAAGGAAAGAAATTATGTGTAAATTACGTAATTTTCTTGCAGTAATTTTTTTGCTATTTGGAAATGGAAGCTGTATTTCTGATATCTGCCCAGTGAAACAAATAAATAATAAATAAAACACAAATGAAACAAATAGAACAAGTAAAACTGATTGAAATAAGTTCCAGCAGTATGTAACAGGTTATTCACTGCTTGATAATGAAAAAGAGTGAAAACATGCAAGATGGTCAGAGATTTCATAGTATTAGCAATGAATTAATGAAATACTGGTACATCTGGTAACACCACTTGCAGCCCATAACTGATGGATACATTGATTTTTTTTCCAATTTTATCAGACAGTACAAATAGTACAATTGATATTAGACAGGCCGAAGAAAAGTTGCAATGGTACATAGTATTAACACATAGTAGGTAAATTAAAATTAGGTATCTATTATTACAATTAAATTTTTCTTAGATATTCAGAAATTCTTTTGCAGAATAGAAACAGTGCTTCAATAGAAATGCCTTTAGTTTTATTCTAAATATTGAATACACAGCAATTATGTCCTCTGGTATCTTGTTGTGTAGTATAATACCAATGTTAATTATGCTCCTCTGATAGGCTGCTGTTCTGTGATATTGTTGGTGTAGATATTGTTTCCAACAACAGTATTTGTGTACATTTTCATTATGTAGTAGCTTGCCTGTTTTCAAGAGATAGTCTCCAGTGAACAAGATAGGTTCATAAATGAATAAGCTTGAGACGTACAGAACACCAAGCTTGGTAAAATGAAACATACAGGACTCCATCTTCTTAAGGTCACAACTTACTCTTACAGCTCTTTCTTGCATTCTGAAACACCTTTATGCTGTGAGTTGAGTGTTCCCAGAAAGAGATGTGCATAGTATGCCTGCAGTACTGTTGTTTTGCTTGTTGTAGACTTTAATATTCGTAAACCATAGCACATGAATGAGAGTTTCATAGACAAGTTATTTATATGTGTGTCCCCTTGTTGAACCAACAGACCCAAAAATTTAGTGACACCTTTTCTAAAGGCTCATTTTTTAATTGTGCTTCAACACAGTTGATTAGATGGAGGACAAATGAAAGCTGACACACACACACACACACACACACACACACACACACACACACACACACACACACACAGTTTTTTTGGTATTTACAATAAGTTTGTTTTAGGTGGATAATTCAAAGTTTTTCATAGAACTTTCTGTTGTTAACTGCAAGGTTTCTGGGCTGTATCCAGTAAGCTATAAGTTGGCGTCATCTGCAAATAGCATAGCTTTTTGGAGACTCACGTATATTCAATAATGTAGTCCACATAAATCAAGAAGAGTAGTGAATCTAAAATTGAGCCCTGTGGTAGGCCATAGTTAATTGGTAATTTGCTATAAAGCAATCGGTTGTTTCTTGTTTTATTCTTAGTGTTAAATTTGTATTGAAGTTTTACCTTCTGCCTGCAACGTTTTAGGTAGAACACAACCAGCTATGTGCTACACCTCTTACTTCTGATATTTTGAGCAAGATGTTATGGTCCAGGACACTGAAGGCTTTAATAGGTCTATAAAAATGCCTACATCTAATTTATGTTGATCAAGGGATTTTACAGTACAGTCTTAAAAATTCAAAAATTTCTCTCCGTGTAGATTTACACTTTCTAACACCATTTTGTTGTACAGTAGAGAAGAATTTTATTTATGAATCTTAAAAGCCTGAGATAGAGGCTTTCTTATAATTTTTGAGATGGAACTGTAATGTAACACAGGTCAGTAGTTTCATATTCTATGAGATAATTATTTAGCAGTGGTGAAATTTTTTCATGTCTGTATCTTGTTAGACAAAACAACTGGGCAGTAAACATTAGTAGGTCAAAGAAGACAGAGACATATCTAAAAAAATGGCAGATTCATAAATATCCAAAGCAGGCTTAAACTCCTAAGCTCTGATGAAGGTGCTGGTGATGAAGGTGAATGCCAGGATGTGCACTTCGAATAAGATGCAAATATTTTCTTTCTTTCTTTTGTCTTGAGATTCCTCGCTAATGGGTTTTTTCCCATCAGAAATGAATAAGAATTATAGATGAATGGATGAACAGTGAAGTACACTATATGATCAAAAGTATCCGGACACCCATAAAACATATGTTTTTCACATTAGGTGCATTGTGCTGCCACCTACTGCCAGGTACTCCTTATCAGTGACCTCAGTAGTCATTAGACAACTTGAGAGAGCAGAATGGGGCACTCCGCGGAACTCCCAGAATTCAAACGTGATCAGGTGACTAGGTGTCACTTGTGTCATACGTCTGTACATGAGATTTCCATACTCCTAAACATCCCTATGTCCACTGTTTCTGGTGTGAAGTGGAAACGTGAAGGGACAGATATAACACAAAAGCGTACAGGCAGACCTCGTCTATTGACTGACAGACTGTCGTCA
The DNA here is from genome assembly GCF_023864275.1 of Schistocerca cancellata. Lineage (NCBI taxonomy): Eukaryota > Metazoa > Arthropoda > Insecta > Orthoptera > Acrididae > Schistocerca > Schistocerca cancellata. The sequence goes on from NC_064626.1 coordinate 156,690,999, forward strand.
GTTGAAGAAGGTCGTAATGTATAATAGGCAGACACCTATCCAGACCATCATATAGGAATTACAAACTGCATCAAGATTCACTGCAAGTACTATGACAGTTAGGCGGGAGGTGAGAAAACTAGGATTTCATGGTCGAGCTGCTGCTCATAAGCCACACATCGTGCTGGTAAATGCCAAACGACACCTTGCTTGGTTTAAGGAGCATAAACGTTGGACGGTTGAACAGTGGAAAAATGTTGTATGGAGTGAAGAATCACAGTACACAGTGTGGGGATCTGATGGCAGGGTGTGGGTATGACAAATGCCTGGTGAACGTCATTTGCCAGTGTTTGTAATGCCAACCATAAAATTCAAAGGCGGTGGTGTTCTGGTGTGGTCGCATTTTTCATGGAGGGGGCTTGCATCCCTCATTTTGTGTGGCACTATCACAGCACAGGCCTACATTGATGTTTTAAGCACCTTCTTGCTTCCCACTGTTGAAGAGTATTTCGAGGATGGTGATTGCACCTTTCAACACGACCGAGCACTTGTTCATAATGCACAGCCTGTGGCGGAGTGGTTACATGACAATAACATACCTGTAATGGACTGGCCTGCACAGTCCTGACCTGAATCCTATAGAACACTTTTGGGATGTTTTGTAACACCAAGTTCATGCCAGGCCTCACCGACGAACATTGTTACCTCTCCTCAGTGCAGCACTCTGTGAAGAATGGGCTACCATTCCCCAAGAAATCTTGCAGCAGCCGATTGAACGTATGCCTGTGAGAGTGGAAGCTGTCGTCAAGGACAGTGCCAGGTGGTGGGTGCCAGGTGTCAGGCTACTTTTGATCACATAGTTTATTATGAGACTTAAGTTTTTTATGATACCATTCTTGTAGAAAACATCTTTGTTGTACTTGTCACCTGAAATCTTGGTAAAGTTTTGAGCTTTTGGTGAAATACTCCATTGTCTTCATCAAGAACAACTGACTGTTAAGTGGCTGCCATCGTGGTAACCATTTATAGCCCATAGATGGCTTGTGATTGATCAACTTATTTCTTGCTGCCAGGATATAAACAAAACGTAAAAATGTTAAACAATTATGTGACCATTTGCCTATTGTATTTCATCCTTTCTGCAATTCTGTATTTAGCAAAACAGGTAAGGTTCTGGGAGGAAGAGGCATAAGAACTTTTTCCAACTGCCCAAGAAGGTAAAGTAGTGTTGCACCCAGTTAAGGACAGTCTCGGACTAGAGTCCCTGAAATTTTTAAGGTTATTTGTGAGTTGGAAGCAACTAAATCAGTTAGTCCATCCATACCATTACCAACTGATGTACAGAACACCTTTGGCACATTAAAATCAATATCTTGATAAATCAACAGTTGATGAGCAATAAACACAGAATAATTTTTGGTGAAACTAAAATCTTGTCCCATGCTTCTACAAATAGGGATTTTGTTATTAAAGGAGTGGTGGAAATTAGAATGTGCAAGAAAAACATCAACCAGGACAATGGCCACAAACTAATTATTTTGTGTAAGTGTTGGTGCTGAGAAGACACTGGCAAAAGTTCTGAATTGTTTTTGTTCCCACCAGAGCACTGGAACAACTAGTGCAGATATAGACACGATCTCAGACAACTTGATGTAATGATGTACAGTAATCAATTACGAGGCATCTATGGGCCTTAAATTGTCACCAGAACAGCAGCTATGGCATCCATTAGTCTTGATAATGATCACTGAGGATTTTACATAAAGTTCAAAATTGTACCAAGATATGATGCAACAAGTAAACCGAGAATGTTTTAGTCCAGAATGTTGTCATAAGAAACTTCAATCACATCACTTTCCTCTATGGGAAGGAAATAGTGCACAAGGCTCTTCAACTTGAGAATCTGCACATGAAATATCCACTGTTGTGGAGCAATTTATCAGCTCTGTAATGCTGTCAAAACAAAGAAATTGTGCCTAAGTTTCCTGTGATTAAACTCGACATAAGATCAACTGGACTGAACAATATTTTTGGAAAGACTAGCCTTTCAATCATTAAAGAAAGGATGCAACTCGAGGTATGAACTGGATACTAATGCTTGCTTTTATATAATTGCCATCTCTTTTGGCATAGAGTTGCAGACAGACACAATGCAAAAAAATGCTTTAAATATTCAGCTTTTTGACTGCGCCCCACATTAGAGGTATAAAACTTGCACAAATTCACACAGGCAATTTCGGGGCACAATGAGAGGTAGTCGGACCCTGCCAGAGACTGTAATTCAGTTGCTCCTATGTGGCCGGACGGTGGGACTTTGAGAGGTGGTGGGTGATTGGAAAGATAAGGGATGAGACCCGTTTTGGTATAAGGTTGGGAGGGTAATTATGGTCTGTGAAGATCTCAGTGAGACCCTCGGTATATTTCATCACTACAGATGCAATGGCCATAGGTGGCTAGGCTGTATGGGAAGGACTTCTTGGTATGAAATAGGTGCCAGCTGTCGAAGTGGAGGTATTGCTGTTGGTTGGTAGGTTTGATATGGACTGAGGTACTGATGAGGCCATCTCTGAGATGGAGGTCTACATCCAGGATTGAGTATGACTGGATGAAGAAAATGGGGGAGAAGATGTTGAAGTTCTGGAGGAATGTGGATAGGTATCCCCACTCTCGATCCAGATCACTAAGATGTCGTCAGTGAGTCTGAACCAAGTGAGGGGTTTGGGATTCTGGGTGTTTAGGAAGGATTCCTGTAGATTGCTCACAAACAGGTTGGCATAGGATGGTGCCATGCCTCATAGCCATACTCCAGATTTGTTTGTAGGTAATGCCTTTGAAGGAGAGGTAATTGTGGGTGAGGATATAGTTGGTCATGGCGATTAGGAAGGAGCTTGTAGGTTGGGAATCTGTCAGGCATTGGAAAAGGTAGTGTTAAATAACCATGTGCATTAGGGATGTTAGTGTAGAAGGAGTTGGCATCAATAATAATGAGTAAGGCACCATGTGATAAAGGAACAGGAACTGTGGAGAGTCAGTGGAGGAAATAGTTGGTATCTTTAATGTAGGAGGGTAGATTGCGAGAAATAGGACGAAGTCATTCGCCTACTAGAGCAGAGATTCTCTATGGGGGCACAGTAACTGTCTACAATGGGGTGTCCTGGGTGGTTGAGTGTATGGACTTCAGGAAGCATGTAGAAGGTAGGAGTGTGGCGAGTGGTTGGGGTGGGGAGAGACATGGTCTCTGGGGGGAGGTTCTGGGTATGTCTTGTATTGTGATTGTGGTAATCATAATTCAGCTGAAAATTATTTTGATCATCAGCTACAAAAACCATTAAGGGGTAAATGTGTTGGGGAGAGGGATGTATGAATTCAGAATACCTTAATAAGGCTTCTGCAAGATATATAGTTATCTATCATATTTAGTATTGTTACTGCTTGCTGCTGAATATGCATTGGCCACTTTTGGTGCTAACAAGTTATCACTGTTTTGAAATTGCTTAATATCAGTCTTTGTAAGATTAAGCCTTAAACTATTGGCTCAGTAAACCACTTGTAGACATATTCGCTTGTCATATGAGCTGTGCTACAAGGTTGAGTTTGGATGTTTGATTAACATGCTTGTGTTAAATTCCCCCATTCTGAAGTTGGTTTCATGCCTGAGAAACAGTCTTTCAATGAAACCCTGTTATGAAGTTAAGGAGCCATCCCTGCAAGAGGGATATCATTAAAGTGATAAAACCTTACATTGCCAATCCGTAATGGTAACTGCATATGAAGCACTAATACATGGTCCATTAAGTAAAAAAAAAAAAAACAGAAAAGTTGTACAAAAATAGAAAACTCTGACAAAGTATGTGATTCTTTCTTATATTTTGGTGGTGTTCTAGAACTATTACAAGATGAGGCTGGCACACCTGCCTCACAGCAGGATGGTGGGAATCAACAAAACAAGATGGTGGCACCCTTGCAGGTTTGAACCAGTGTTGAGCAGTGGAATGTCATGATTTCTGTTAGCTGAAGGGTTGAAACCAATTGAAATTCACTGTCAGATGCAATAAGGTGACAATTGTATGAGTTGAACACAAGTGTACAAGTGGGCAGATAAGTTCAAATGGGGTGTAACACCTGTTGAAGATTTGTCGTGCCCAGTATGCTCTGTCTGTGAAGTCATAGAAAACAACATTTCATGAGTTGATGTGGGAAAACATATTACAGTCAGTTATATTGCAACAGTGATGAATGTTAGGGTCAGATCAGCCCACTGTATTGTTCATGATGTACTGGTGTTCAAGAAAGTGTGTACAAGGTGGGTTCCAAAACATTTGACATCAGAAATGAAAGGAAGGCACGTGGATACATGCAGGGACAGCTGAAGTTCACCTTCTTGCCACACCCACCCTTATTCACCAGATATGACATATTAAGATTATTACACTTTTAACTCACTGAAAGAAGCCCTTAATGGCTCAAGATTCACTGATGGTGAGGCAGTTCAGGCAGCAGTACATACTGGTGACACATATGCCCCCAAAAATTCTTTGGATATGGAATTAAGAAACTTCTCTAGCATTGGTATAGGTGCATAGAACTTTAGGAGGATTACACTGAAAAATAAATAAATGTTGTATTCCAATCTTGTAATAGATTCTTTAAAAATAAATCTGTTTATTTATTGAATGTGTCTTGTATAGCATGCTGCAAAAGTACTGTGGTTGTGTTGTGCTGTCCATACCTGATAGATATGGCAACACACACATAAAACCACTTCCTAGACGTTACGAATGTTTGGAGAGGCATAACAGAAATTTTCAAGGAAGTAGGCTGGGAATTTTTGGAAGGAAAATGGCATTGTTCCTCCAAAACTCTATATCAGAGGCAGACCATGCAATAGTTCTGCTGCCTGCAATATAATACGTCTGGGGTGGTAAAAAAAAGATAAAATAGATTATGAAATGCACCAAGGCATATAACAATGTTTCTCTCATTTCACATGTGAATTAAATAGGACAGAAAGTCAATTATATTTAGATGAATATGTTTCATCAAGTGGATTATGGTTACCTACAGAGTATATATTTAGAAATAGAAACAATCTTATTAGCCTGCCAACTACCTGTGTATAGTTTTTGTATAGTAACATGCAGGAGCTTAACAGCCAGTCTGAGTTCTCCACTTAGTAATAGGAAAGTGCTTTGTTGATCATAGGCCTATATTCTAACAATAAAATCTTTTTTGTATTTACCATAACCTTTTAGACCATCACTTCATTGCATAATTATAATGGAAACTTCTTTGCATTCTTTTAACTTCATTTCCAGTTTTTGTTTTAACCTACTTCTTCCTTTCTTCATATTGCTGTTGCTCCATCTCATTAGAAATTGCAATACATCTTACTTCAGCTCACTAAATGAATCATTATATGTAAAATTCCCTGGAATACAGCTGCCTTACAAGCTAAAACAGAGTAAATACACAGATAAACTACCAAGAATGTCGTTTTTGGCATGATCTGTGCTCAGAAATGCCTCCCACTATTTTGATTTGAACTTGAGCATGCTTTCACTCCCTGTGTCTTCTCAAATGTAATGCAACTAAAGGTAGGTTTGATGTAATGTCTCATCAGTGACAAGGTAATCAGAGATGGACCACCAGCTCGCATATTACACAGATGATAAGAAAGTCACCGACGTTATTCTCAAAAGAAACCATATTGGCATTCACCTTGATCAATTTACAGGAAGCATGAGAAACCAAAATCTGGATGGCTGAATGGGTATTTTAACTCTGTTTCTCCTGAATCTAAGTTCAGCGTCTTAATCTCTGTGCCATCATGCTCATTAATACCCAGTAGTTTTCCAGGGTTTTCACAGGGTGTTTTGCAAAAGTCAAAGCCATAAAGAAAGCAAAATATGACATTATTGTTAATATAGTACATATCTGACAAAAGCTTCTATTATGATCAGCAGCAATCTGCCACTGAATATCATTCAGATTTACCAGATTCATATTCCGAATTGTCTAGTATGCTACATTGTTTCTTGTCTTTTTTAAACAGTACAGTGTAGTTGTTGCCAATTAAACAGTTACTCGTACTCTTGCAGGTTCACTCATGACAAAACTCCACGAGCTCTCATCTTCAAGCGTGACTTTAAGACAGCTCATAACCTTCCGTCTATGTTGCGCCTGATGACAAGCAATGACTACCAACATGATCCGCTTTCGAGATGCAACTGCACTCCACCCTACAGTGCAGAGAATGCTATTGCTGCACGATGTGATCTCAATCCCAAAAATGGTAAGTGCTTCATTATGTTTGTGTGTGAGTTGTTAGTGAGTTACATGATTACCACATCCATTATTGAATTATATTTATGTTAATGTTAAAAAGAGCTAACACAGGAACTTCCACAGCAACAACTCTAGCAGAACTCACATAGGAGGCAGAAATCTGTCACTGTCTGTCTGTATGTCATCACTGGAAAAATCTGATGAGTGCAAAAGTGTTGAGTAATATTGAGCTGCCACTATAAAAAATAATGCTGTCAGGATGACTTTTGAACATCTAAGTGTGTAGAAAAGTACTTGAATAGATTGGTCCAGGTCAGTGAGCCAATACCTCTGCAAGTACATTGAAAATAGAAAAAAAGGCGATTTCATGTGTAAGGACAGCTGCTGTTATCTAAGAAACACTTGTTCACACTCTTGTGCCCCATGGAGATTATATAAGATGTAATACAGGTTGAGAAGTTTGACATATACAGGGTTCCAGGGTTACTGGTGAGATGTAAAGGTCCACTACTACAGTGGTAAACGGCTTCACATGGTGCCAGTTAGTGGAGTATCCAGGTTAGAAATGAAAAAGCAATTTCTCAAAAACTAATTAATTAGTATTTGAATAAAGCCTCCATGTAAGTGCAGACAGTTTTCCCAAGAACTGATTTTTTTTTTTAAATTCTTTAAAGAAGAAAAAAAAAGAACTGTTAATCTCTCTCAAACACGCTCTGCCTTGATGATGATGTCATAAGAGTTGGATTCCTTTTTACCTGTGAGCCATTTCTTCATGTTGGGTACAAAGTATCTGTAGGACACCAGTGCAGATGAGCTGTGGCAGCAATCGATATTGCAGTTTCACAGCAATAACTCCTTATGAATGTGTTGCTGCAGTCTTGTGGCAAGGTATCACATTATTTTTTCACCAAATGGAGTCATATTTATTTTGGTTTCATGCTAAATCAGTCCAACTTCACACTGTTAAATTGTACAGTGATTATTTTCCCTTTTTCTAAGAAGTATATGTGTACGATGTTCTGTACATAGTTACAGATCCATGTGATCTTGTTAAAGAACCCAACATTTCAGCAAAAATAAAAGCTGAATGGGTTAAGTGGCGTGGGCATGTAAAGAGATCATCAGAAGACAGCTTCATCAAGATTGTGGCAGAATCATCCCTTGGAGGAGAAAGACTGCCAGGACAACTGAGAATGAGATTTTCATCTATGTGAAGAACCTAAAATTTTTGGTAGTTACTAACTGGAGAGAGCACTAAAAACAGACAGACTTGGCAAAATATTGTTGAATTGGAACCAACAAGCATACATAGTAATTGCTCTGTAATAATTTATACTTACTGTTTTTGAACTGTTAAATTAAATTTCATAATACCTATAAATTTTTCACTTTAACAATATTTGCACATTTCAGGTACCTATCCATTCCCAAGTCTGGGTCACCGTTCACATGGTGCGACTGACGCCAAGGTGACCAACAGTACATTAGTGTCCAAGCTTCAGTTTCTGTCAGTCTCAGGACCCACAACCGGGTCTCACTTGCCTCCATTCCAGTGGAGCAAATCTGATTTTGGAGACACAATCAGCCATGTTGGTCACCCAGACAGGTGGACTTTCAAGCCAATTCTACACGAGTGGCATTGGCACAGTAGTCATTGATAGTGCAGTGTGCACATTAAATACCACAAAATTCTGAGTGTGGTGTCAAGTGGATAGTTGGTTGTGCAGATGAGAAATTTGTTTATAAAGCCACATTTACAATGTTTGTAACTTTTTTGTGTTGTGTAAGAATAAATGTGTGTTCTTGTAGGAAGTACCTTTTTAAGCTGTAGTATATCCTGGTGCTTCTGTTCCCATAGGTGATTTAATTCTTGTAATGCTGTAGTCATGATTACACACACACACACACACACACACACACACACACACACACACACCTATACGTACATGCAACATAAAAAGAAAAAAAATATAAACTCCATAAATTCCAGTCAGATGGAACAATATCAGTAATGTGCAAGAAAATAAGAAACACATTATCAAAAAGAGCAATGATAAAGCTTCTCTCTATATCACTTGTGACACAGGACTCACATGCTTACATTTATGCTTGTTACATGCATTACAGTATTACCTCCTGAAGAAAAATTTTTCTTTCAGTTCATAAATAGAATCACAAATCACTCAGCAAGATCTAAGAAGACACAGAATTGAAACAGTGTTTAAACCACACTGTAGTGGATATATGCCTGCTACTTGTTACAGCAGGAGTGTATAAAATCCCTTGAGCATGCAGTCAAGTGTACACAGGAATTACAAAAGAAAAAAAACTATTAACACTCAGTTTGAGGAGCAGAGAAACAATTGTCATCTGGGAAAGACAAGTAAATCAGCAGTAGCAGAGCCTACACTGAGTCCAGGGAGCCACCAAATACCATTCTCCAGTTCTATGGTTTTATTGAACTCAAATAATTACTATACTAGAATGTACAGAGAGGCCATAGAAATTCAAAAGCATGAAAACAACTTTATCAGAAAAGAAATTAGACTGAAACTAGACAAGTTGTGGGTCTTGGTGCTAAGTAAAGCAAACAACACCAACTCTTCCCCACTCAAAGCTCCATAACACATGCTGGTGAAACTCTGCCAACTTGAGTGGTATAATGGCTTCATAACCTGACTGTTGCACAGAAACCTGCTTAGTCCTATGTCTAGGAGGCAAATGCTAAAGAGTAGGGTCTACTTTTTGTTGCCAGTTCAAATGTACAGCGATTGGTGGTACCCCATAGGGAAATGGCAGTAAGGAACACCAGGTTCACTCACAAGGGAATGGTCCAATAATACATGTTAAAACCTACCTTGAAATTTTTTACACTGAAAGAAATAGGACTAACAGAATTTTGAGCACATACAGGGAAAGCCAGCATGAGTGGTTACAGATTTATTTGACCTGTGGGAGTGTCACAGATGTGCTGAAGAGACAGAACTGGCAGACTCTTGAAGATTGTCGTACACTATCCCAAGAAAGCTTACTTGCAAAGTTTTAAGAACTTGCTTTAAATGATGACTCTTAGAAATATACTAGAACCCTGTGCTTATCAGTCATATTACATTGATACACAGAGGTACTGAAACAATCAGTCTTCCCGTGCTCAATATGTGAAAGGAATGGGAAGAAACCCTAACAACTGGTACAATGGGATGTCGCTGAGCCATGCACTTCACAGTGGTTTTCAGAGTATAGATGTAGATGTGGAAAGAGTTCAGCTTGCCGGGCTTGTTTATCTTTGAAACTACTGAGTCTTTATAGCATCTGATGAAGTCTCCAGCATTAGAAGACAAAACATTAGGCATAAAATATGCCTTGAATCATGGCCTAATACCCATAAAATAAAATTCACCGAGGACTGTATTTAGATCTACATCTACGTAGACACTCCACAAGCCAGCATGGCGGAGGTGACCCTGTACCACTACTAGTCATTTCCTTTCTTGTTCCACTCGCAAATAGAGTGGTGGAAAAATGACTGTCCATATGCTTCCGTATGAGCCTTAATTTCTCATATCTTATTTTCATGATCCTTAAGCGCAATGTATGTTGGTGGCAGTAGACTCATTCAGCAGTCAGCTTCAAATGCTGGTTATCAAAATTATCTCAATAGCGTGTCTCAAAAAGTATGTTGCCTTCCCTCCAGGGATTCCCATTTGAGTTCCCAAAGCCTCTCCGTAACACTTAGTTGTTGTTTGAACCTACTGGTAACTAATATATCAGCCCACTTCTGAATTGCTTCGTCTCCCTGCAATCCGGCCTGGTACGGATCCCAAACACTCAAACAGTACTCAAGAATAGGTCACACAAGTGTACTATATGCAGTCTCCTTGAAAGGTGAACCACTCTTTCCTAAAATTCTTCCAATAAAGTGAAGTTGACCATTCACCTGCCCTAACACAGTTCTCACATGCTCATTCCATCCAATATCACTTTGCAACGTTGCACCCAGATATTTAAATGACTTGACTGTGTCAAGCAGGACACTACTAATGCTATATCTGAACATTAAAGATTTGATCTTCCTTCTCATCCACTTAACTTACTTTTTCCACATTTAGGGCTAGCTGCCATTCATTACACCAACTGGAAATTTCGTCTTGTCTCTTCCTATAGTCACTCAACTGTGACACATTACCATACACCACAACATCATCAGCAAACAACTGAGATTGCTGCTCACCCTGTCTCCTGGTGATACCTTTGTCCCTGATGAACACTCAGTGTTGAGAACAATGTACTGGGTTCTGTTATATAAGTCTTTGAGCCACACAAACATCTGTGAACTTATTCCATATGCTCGTGCCTTTATTAGCAGCCTGCAATGGGGCACCACATCAAATGCTTTCTGGAAATCTAGGAACATCCAATCTGCCTATTGCCCTTCATCCACAGTTCACAGTGTATCACATGAGAAAAGGGCAAGCTGAGTTTAACACGAGTGTTGCTTTCTAAAACCATGCTGATTCGTGGACATGAGCTTCTCAGTCTCAAGAAAGTTTTATGTTCGAACTGAGAATATTTTCAAGGATTTTGCAGCAAACAGAAGTTAGAGATATTGGTCTGTAATTTTGTGCACCTGTTCTTTTACCCTTCTTATATACCAAGGTCACCTGTGCCTTTTTCCAGTCACTTGGGACTTTGTGCTGGGCGAGAGATTCACGATAAATGCAGGCTAGGTTAGGAGCCAATGCCATAGAGTATTCTTTGTAAAATCAAACTGGGACTCCATCCAGACCTGGTGATTTATTTTCTTTAAAATCTCTCAGTTGTTTATCTATGCCAAACCCTGGCTTATCACTACATCATCCGATGGTAAATGATGGTACGTTTGTGATTTTCCTGCATGAACGGTTTCTCAAACGTGAAATTTAAAGCTTCAGCTTTTGTTTTACTGGCTCACCACACTGGTAAACAAGTGACTGAATGGAAGTATTAGACCAACTTAGTGATTTTACATAAGATCAGAATTTCCTCAGGTTCTCTGCCAGCTCTTTTGCTAAAGTGTGACGGTGCTAGTTGTTGTTTGGTTCTTGCATACTGCTTTTCATAGATGCGAAAATCTCTACTAACCTTTGCTTATGCATTCCCTTTTGAACCAAGAATGCGACAGCCTCTGCTTCCTCAGTATCCTCTGAATTTTGTTACTAAACCATGGTGAGTCTTTTCCATCCATCATCCATTTACTAGGTTCATAACTATTCAGATCACAATTTACAGTCTGCTTAAACTTTGCCCGTAATTCCTCTACGTCTATTTCACTGAACTAAGTGATCCCAATTCACTGTCTAAAAGAGATGCTAATAACTGCTTATCTGCTCTATCTAGCAGAAACACTCTCCTAGCCTTCTTGTCTGGTTTATTGACATTCGTAGTCATATTTCCAATACTGACAACATGATCACTAATCCCCATTTCTACACTGACATTGGTGATAAGTTCTGGCCTAAATGTAGCTACAAATTCTAAGATATTTCCATTGCTTGTGGGTTGCTGAGCTGGCTGCTCAAAACAGTTTTCATAAAATGTGTGAAGAAGTATTTCACATGACTGCTGTCTGTACGCCCCACACTGAACCCGTAGACATCCCAGTCTATAAATGGTGGGTTAAAGTTGCCTCCAACTAGTATTGCACGATCTTGGTATTTAAGTGCTGTTGACTGTGAACTTTCTTTGAATGACTCTAGAACTGTCACAGCAGAATCGGGTGGGTGGGAAAATCGTCCAACAATTAACTGGTTTCACCTGCACCTGTTACATGCGGACAGATAACTTCATTGTCACACTCAACTTCAACCTCACTACAGAGAATATTTTTGTCAATTGCAATGAACACTGCCCTTCCTATGGCCTATAATCTGTGTTTCCAATAAATGTTCCATGACTTGCTAAATGTCTGAGTTTTCCACTTCAAGTTCAAACCAGCTCATGGCCCCAAGAATAATTTGAGTGCAAGAACTTTAGTGGAGGGCAGTAAATTCTGGAACTTCATTACGAATACTTCGACAGTTTACTGATAAAATTATGGCTGTTGGAGTGTCTTCTGAATGCCATTTGACTTTCCTTGCTGCTTATTGACTGAAGAGTGTTCGTCAAAGCACCTCAAACTACCACCTCACCTAAAAACCCACGTGTGCACTCCACAAGTACTCTGCTACCCGAGTAGCTGCTTGCTTTGTTTAGTGCAACCCTGACCTATCAAGGGGAGTCCTACTAATCCCCACAAGATAACGAAGGTCTAGAAATCTGCAATCGAGACCGTCAGAATTGACTAAGCCTGTGGGTGAGACACTCAAGTTGGCTCCTAACCAAAGGACCCCAACAACTCCAGGAACAATTCTGCAAATGGTGAGCTCTGCTTGCAGCCCGCACACGAGACTAGCAGTCTTCACCACCTCTGCCAGCCACCTGTACGAACTGAAGATTGCCTCAGAACCCGAGCAACAGCCATAATTAGAGCCAACATGAACCACAACATGCAGACGAGTGCACCCTGCACACTCGATAGCCGCAGGCGGGACCACTTCCACATCTCGGATGAGGTCCCCCAGCAGACACACTGAGCGCGCTTCGCTTTCTTTCCAGCCCTGAACACTATGTGCCCAATAACACACCTAACATTGGAGCTTCCAATAACTCTTTAGAAAAGCGTTTTCTGTAATGAAGAAACTTAAATAATAAAATACTTAGAGACTAAAGCACACACTTTTTATACTGAATATTTCACTTCAAGAAAACCTCTTTCATACTAGAATTTACTTTCAAAAGCTATTATTCTTTGTACTAACTCTGAATAGTCATTTAACAGTTTCTAGTAACTGGGCTTCACTCTGATGAATTTTATGAAAGCAAACTTTTACTATCACACTTTGCAACAGTTAAGAAAATTTTATCTTTGTTAAAAAAATTAAATGGTGCCTTTTTATATTAACTTTGCATTTCATAAGTCTGTAAAACAGGGTACTCAGATTAATCAGACAGGAAGGAACCCTATATAGGTGTATGATTAGGATGAAATAACAAGGTGAACCAACTTCTTTAAGGTTCAAGAATGATTATTAAAACACAATTTAAATTAATGGTTCACACTGTACAAAAGTAAAAAATCTTATCTGGTGGCTGTAGGCTTGGGTGTGGTGAGCAATTATGATGGCTACACTACCCACAGTATGGCCTGCAAGTAACTTGCTGTAAGAGCTTCTCTTCTTGGCCACATTCAGTTTTACATACAGTAGCCCAACAACTCGCAGGAATGCTGTAAGGCATTTGCAGTCTTCATCCGAGGCATTTTTGTGCAAATTTGCAGGCAAAGCTTTGCCTGCTCAACAAAGGTGTTGCCTCAACCACTCCCCAGTGCCACTTTTATTTCAAATAAAAGCACACTGGCTTTTACATAACACCCATTTCTCACATTGTTCCTAAGTTTGTCCGTTTCTTAAACTGTCAAATTTACATCAACATGAACAAATAACACACAAAAATATTTTTAAATATAAAATTTCATCAGAAAATTATTTAATGTAATAAATGATTTACATAGTATTTTACATACATTACTCACATACAATGCAAAGAACTTCAAACTCAAGTATAGCACACTTTACTTTACATCTACAGAAAATATAGTACCAATGTATGAAAATTTAAAAAGCAAAAAAATTTTAAACATTTAAATGAACCATAAACAAATAATGTTAGATTAGTATACTAAATTTTTTGTTTCGTGAAATGCAAAATTTTACATTTCTGAACATTTGGAGAAAGTTACCAATCTCTGCACAACATTGAAATCTTATCAAGATCTGATTGAATATTTGTGCAGCTTCTCTCATAGTACTTCATTATAGATAACTGCATCATCTGCAGAGAGCCTGATTTTACTATTATTATTGTCTGCAAAGTCATTAATATACAACATGAACAGCCAGGTTCCCAACACACTTCCCTGGCGTTCACCCGAGGTTATTTCTACATCTGACAATGACTCTCCATCAAAGATAACATGCTGTGTATTTCTATCAAAAAAGTCTTCAATTTAGTCACAAATTTCACTTGATGGCCCATATGATTGTACTTTTGACAATAAGCATAGGTATGGTACTCAGTCAAATGCTTTTCGGAAATCAAGAAACTACATCCGCCTGGTTTCCTTGATCCAAAACTTTCAGTATGTCATGTGAAAAAAGTGAGAGTTGGGTTTCACATGACCGATGTTTTCGAAATACATGCTGGTAGGCATTGAGCAGGTCATTCTGTTAAAGATACCTCATTATAATACGAGAGAAACAAAGTTGCTACTCACCATATACCAAAGCTGCTGAGTCGCGATAGGCACAATAAAAAGATTCACACAATTATAGCTTTCAGCCATTAAGGCCTTTGTCAGCAGCACACACACACACACACACACACACACACACACACACACACACATATACACTCTCTCTCTCTCTCTCTCTCTCTCTCTCTCATGCAAACACAACTTGCACACGTCTGCAGTCTTGGACAACTGAACCCACACTGTGAGCAGCAGCACCAGTGCATGATGGGAGTGACAACTGTGTGGGGTAAGTAGAAGGCAGGGGCGGGGAGGGGGAGGGATAGTATGGTGGGGGTGGTGGACTGTGAAGTACTGCAGTTTAGACAGAGGACAGGAGAGAAGGTGGGGGGGGGGGGGGGCTAAGTAGCAGAAAGGAGAGAAAAATAAAATAAATGAAAAGACTGGGTGTGGCAGTGAAATGATGGCTGTGTAGTGCTGGAATGGGAACAGGGAGGTTTCTGGATGGGTGAGGACAGTGACTAACGAAGGTTGAGGCCAGGAGGGTTACGGGAACGTAGGATGTATTGCAGAGAAAGTTCCCACTTGCGCAATTCAGAAAATCTGGTATTGGTGGGAAGGATCCATACGGCACAGGCTGTGAAGCAGTCATTGAGATGAGGGGTATCATGTTTGGCAGTGCGTTCAGCTACAGGGTGGTCCACTTGTTTTTTGGCCACAGTTTGTCGGTGGCCGTTCCTGCGGACAGACAGCTTGTTGGTTGTCATGCCTACATAGAATGCAGCACAGTGGTTGCAGCTTAACTTGTTGACTGGTTTCACAGGTAGCCCTGCCTTTGATGGGATAAGTGATGTCAGTGACTGGACTGGAGTAGGTGGTGGAAGGAGGATGTATAGGACAGGTCTTGCATCCAGGTCTATTACAGGGGCATGAGCCATGAGGTAAGGGATTCAGAGCAGGGGTTGTATAAGGATGGACGAGTATATTGTGTAGGTTTGGTGGACGGCAGAATACCATGGTAGGAGGGGTGGGAAGGATAGTGGGTAGGACATTTCTCATTTCAGGGCACGACGAGAGGTAATCAAAACCCTGACAGAGAATGTAATTCAGTTGTTCCAGTCCTGGATGGTACTGAGTTACGAGGGGAATGCTCCTCTGTGGCAGCACTGTGGGACTTTGGGAGGTGATGGGTGACTGGAAAGATAAGTCACGGGAGATTTGTTTTTGTACAAGGATGGGAGGATAATTACGGTCAGTGAAAGCTTCAGTGAGACGCTCAGTATATTTAGAGAGGAACTGCTTGCCACTGCAGATGCAACGACCACGGGTGGCTAGGCTGTACCGAAGGGACTTCTTGGTATGAAACAAGTGGCAGCTGTCAAAGTGGAGGTATTGCTGGTGGTTATTAGGTTTGATATGGACGGAAGTACTGATGTAGCCATCTCTGGGGTGAAGGTAAACATCTAGGAAGGTGGCTTGTTGGGTTGAGTAGGACCAGTTGAAGCAAATGGGGGAGAAGCTGTTGACGTTCTGGAGGAATGTGAATAAGGTGTCCTCACCTTCAATCCAGATAGCAAAGATGTCATCAATGAATCTGAACCATGTGAGGGGTTTAGGATTCTGGGTTTTTAGGAAGGATTCCTCTAGATGGCCCATGAATTGGTTAGCATAGGATGGTGCCATGCGGGTGCCCATAGCCGTACTGCAGATTTGTTTGTAGGTAATGCCTTCAAAGGAGAAGTAATTGTGGGTGAGGATATAGTTGGTCATAGAGACTAGGAAGGAGGCTGTTGGTTTGGAATCCATAGGGCATCTGGAAAGATAGTGTTCAATAGCAGTAAGGCTGTGGGCATTAGGAATGTTAGTGTACAGGGAGGTGGCATCAATAGTGACGAGCAGGGCATCATGTGGTAAAGGGAAAGGAACTGTGGAGAGTCAGTCGGAAATGGTTGGTATCTTTTATGTAGGAGTATAGGTTCCAGGTAATAGGTTGAAGGTGTTGGTTTACAAGTGCAAAGATTCTCTCAGTGGGGGCACAGTAACTGGCCACAATGGGGCAGCCTGGGTGGTTGAGTTTATGGACTTTAGGAAGCATGTAGAAGGTGGGAGTGCAGGGTGTGGTTGGGGTAAGTAGAGAGATGGACTCTTGGGAGAGGTTCTGGGATGGGCCTAAGGATTTGAGTAGTGACTGGAGATCCTGCTAGATTGCTGGAATGGGATCACTGTGGCATGGTTTGTAGGTGGAAGTATCTGACAGCAGACAGAGTCCTTCTGCTGCGTAATCCTTGTGGTTCAAAACTATGGTGGTGGAGCCTTTTTGTCTGCAGGTAGGATTATAAGATCGGGATCAGTTTTTAGATGGTGGACTGCGGTTCTTTCTGCTGATGTAGGGTTAGTATGCATGTTGAGGGATTTGGAGAATGATGGTGAGTCAAGGTTCGAGGATAAGAAAGTCTGGAAAGTTAACAGGGGGTGGTTTGGAGGCAGTGGGGGTGAATCACGGTTGGATGGAGGAGTGATCTGAGTTAGGCAAGGTTCAATATTGGTCACTCCTCCATCCAACCGTGATCCACCCCCACTGCCTCCAAAGTTTCAAGTTCCTCATTGAGATATGACACTACTGATTTTTTATCTAGTTTACTGAACATATACCTTTCTGTATGTTTTAGTTGTCCTTTGTGCTTTGGTAATCATTGTTGCCACAACCACATCACAGTCACTGATACCAGTTTCAATGCGGACATACTCAGAGAGGGCAGATCTATTTGTTGCCATTATATCCAATATATCTCAATCATTAGTGGGGTTCCTAACTTTGTTTTCTAGGTAGTTTCCAGGGAAAGTATTTAGTAAAGTTTCACAGAATGTATTACCACGCCCACCACTAACAAAACTGTAATTTTCCACTTAATTGTTGGATGATTAATGTTTTCATTAATGATTACGGTATGACTGGGGAACTTATTTCTCTCCAAAGCAGACCATAAAGGCTCAATAATATTGAGATTTAGTGACTATTGTGGAAGGGGAGATACAATATTTCATCCTTGTGTTCACAAAATCAGTCCTGAATGATGAGAACTGTGTGAACAGGTGCCCTGTCATCTTGGAATACAGCATCACCATTAGAGAACAAATATTGTACAATGGGATGAACTTCATCAACCAAAATGGTTACATAATGTGGCCTTGAAAATTAACCATTGGGCCCATGGAATACCATGTTATAGCTGCCCAAATAACTGCTGAACCACCACAATGGTGGGACATAAACTTGGCCAGAAGTTGAAAACAGCATGAAATAAGACTCATCCAACAAATTGACTTTCCTCCATTGCTCCATAGTCCCAGTTGCATGACTTTAGAGCCACATCTTGGAAATCTAGCACATCCTGCAATTCTATGCTTATGGATCTCCCTTCATGTTGTTTCCATGATGCCGGGATTTGTGTGTGACATTCAGTTCTGCAGTGACTTTTACAGCTCTGATCCTCCTACTTTCATCACAGTCCATTTCAGTGACTCTCATGATCACTCTACACACATGATCACCTATGTTATGACTTACCAGATGATATTTTTCCACTATCCCTGTGGGCAGTATAAATCTGTGATATGGTGCTCTTGAAACAACAATGGGAGCACCCACAATACTCGCACACACACACATATCCATCCACACATATACAGACACAAGCAGACATATTTGGTCTTTAAATATGTCTGCTTGTGTCTGTATATGTGTGGATGGATATGTGTGTGTGTGCGAGTGTGTACCCGTCCTTTTTTCCCCCTAAGGTAAGTCTTTCCGCTCCTGGGACTGGAATGACTCCTTACCCTCTCCCTTAAAACCCACATCCTTTCGTCTTTCCCTCTCCTTCCCTCTTTCCTGATGAGGCAACAGTTTGTTGCGAAAGGTTGAATTTTGTGTGTATGTTTGTGTGTCTGTCGACCTGCCAGCACTTTCATTTGGTAAGTCACATCATCTTTGTTTTTAGACATATTTTTCCTTCGTGGAATGTTTCCTTCTATTATATATATATAATAGAAGGAAACATTCCACGTGGGAAAAATATATTTAAAAAGAAAGATGATGAGACTTACCAAACAAAAGCGCTGGCAGGTCGATAGACACACAAACAAACACAAACATACACACAAAATTCTAGCTTTCGCAACCAAATGTCTGCTTGTGTCTGTGTATGTGTGGATGGATATGTGCGTGTGTGCAAGTGTATACCTGTCCTTTTTTCCCCCTAAGGTAAGTCTTTCCGCTCCCGGGATTGGAATGACTCCTTACCCTCTCCCTTAAAACCCATATCCTTTTGTCTTTCCTTCTCCTTCCCTCTTTCCTGACGAGGCAACCGTTGGTTGCGAAAGCTAGAATTTTGTGTGTATGTTTGTGTTTGTTTGTGTGTCTATCGACCTGCCAGCGCTTTTGTTTGGTAAGTCTCATCATCTTTCTTTTTAAATATATATATACACTCCTGGAAATTGAAATAAGAACACCGTGAATTCATTGTCCCAGGAAGGGGAAACTTTATTGACACATTCCTGGGGTCAGATACATCACATGATCACACTGACAGAACCACAGGCACATAGACACAGGCAACAGAGCATGCACAATGTCGGCACTAGTACAGTGTATATCCACCTTTCGCAGCAATGCAGGCTGCTATTCTCCCATGGAGACGATCGTAGAGATGCTGGATGTAGTCCTGTGGAACAGCTTGCCATGCCATTTCCACCTGGCGCCTCAGTTGGGCCAGCATTCGTGCTGGACGTGCAGACCGCGTGAGACGATGCTTCATCCACTCCCAAACATGCTCAATGGGGGACAGATCCGGAGATCTTGCTGGCCAGGGTAGTTGACTTACACCTTCTAGAGCACGTTGGGTGGCACGGGATACATGCGGACGTGCATTGTCCTATTGGAACAGCAAGTTCCCTTGCCGGTCTAGGAATGGTAGAACGTTGGGTTCGATGACGGTTTGGATGTACCGTGCACTATTCAGTGTCCCCTCGACGATCACCAGTGGTGTACGGCCAGTGTAGGAGATCGCTCCCCACACCATGATGCCGGGTGTTGGCCCTGTGTGCCTTGGTCGTATGCAGTCCTGATTGTGGCGCTCACCTGCACGGCGCCAAACACGCATACGACCATCATTGGCACCAAGGCAGAAGCGACTCTCATCGCTGAAGACGACACGTCTCCATTCGTCCCTCCATTCACGCCTGTCGCGACACCACTGGAGGCGGGCTGCACGATGTTGGGGCGTGAGCGGAAGACGGCCTAACGGTGTGCGGGACCGTAGCCCAGCTTCATGGAGACGGTTGCGAATGGTCCTCGCCGATACCCCAGGAGCAACAGTGTCCCTAATTTGCTGGGAAGTGGCGGTGCGGTCCCCTACGGCACTGCGTAGGATCCTACGGTCTTGGCGTGCATCCGTGCGTCGCTGCGGTCCGGTCCCAGGTCGACGGGCACGTGCACCTTCCGCCGACCACTGGCGACAACATCGATGTACTGTGGAGACCTCACGCCCCACGTGTTGAGCAATTCGGCGGTATGTCCACCCGGCCTCCCGCATGCCCACTATACGCCCTCGCTCAAAGTCCGTCAACTGCACATACGGTTCACGTCCACGCTGTCGCGGCATGCTACCAGTGTTAAAGACTGCGATGGAGCTCCGTATGCCACGGCAAACTGGCTGACACTGACGGCGGCGGTGCACAAATGCTGCGCAGCTAGCGCCATTCGACGACCAACATCGCGGTTCCTGGTGTGTCCGCTGTGCCGTGCGTGTGATCATTGCTTGTACAGCCCTCTCGCAGTGTCCGGAGCAAGTATGGAGGGTCTGACACACCGGTGTCAATGTGTTCTTTTTTCCATTTCCAGGAGTGTATATATAAAGCTGCTTACTTTGGTCAGAGATTTTTCTTGTGGAGGGTATTTTCCCCTTCGATTTACCTCTTGATGACTGATCACCAGTGCTTGATTTGTAAATAAGGGGTTCTGGTGTCATTACCTTCCAAGGGGTGTTTTTGAAATTTGTTCTTAAAACATTATGTTAACACTTTTCTGAGCATTTTAAAGGTGTGAATGAAACATTTGCTTTACCTCACTTCAATTGTAGTAAACATTCTGTCATACTACAACTAAAAATCTGCAGTTCTGACTGTTTCTTGTCAGAGGTACTGGTACAGCATACCAGTGTGTGCCATCAAGCACTGTTGACCATTGTTCACTTTCTGTAATAGTCTACAAAGTCCACCATTTGCTATAACATGTGTGTTCAGGAAATACTGTTTACATACATATCCTGTTTTCCCAGCCAATTGTAAATGGTATTTGTCTGAGGCTTATTTTTCTCTTCTACAACTGTCATGAGGCCCTCTTACTGAAAAATGAGCCTGATGAATTAAGTCATTCAAGTAAGGACTTTGTTTGCTGAAATCTGACATATTATAACAGTTATTAAATAAGGATTGCCTTTTATCTCCTGACAGATTATGAAAATGCTTCAGTTTACACTAGCACTCCTTATTTACAAACTTACCTTCTTCTGTTTCTCCATTCTATGATAGGTCTCACCTGAACTCCTTAAACGTTTTGCACAAGTGTATTTTGTACTGTCAAGTCATCTTAATCTCTTTCAAGTTGTGCTAACTGAATATGTGGTCATGTATTCATATATGGTTGTGAGGACTCAACTAATAACATCACTGCTGCAAGGGAAAAGTACCTCTCTGGTTCCCAGTAGCAGTGTATTGTGTGGAGTTTTTTTGGAATAACAGTCTGTTCTCTGACTTGGAATATGTAAGCTCCTATATGCAGTAATAAACTACCATTTATACTAGCTTTATGTGTATGGTTTATGTTCCATTACTATCGCCATAACAAGGAACTACATTGGTGACCCATGATGACTGCATCTTCTCACCATACAGCTGTGCTAAGAAATACACAGCAATTTTCAGACTCCAGAGTTCCGCATTTACTGTAAAAAGATTATGATACCATGCAACTGAATGCATCTCATCAGATTGTGCCTAAAATTGAGCATGTGATGCTACAGTGCCTTGCACCAACCGTGAACAATGGCGAACTTTGACTTGAAAAACAGCTTAAAACATACACTTCGTCAGGTATGCATGGTGTATCCACTTCCCCATGAAGTTTTTTGTGTTTCCCACATTTCAGACTGTGCAGCATTTTGGCCCATACCCCCCCCCGAAAATGTTGCGTCTGCCACATCGTGTGTGTCTACACTTCCACCAGAGACAGGCATTTTGTGCATGGTTTACATTTCGCACCCATGACTTTTCCCGTGTTTTCCATGCAACAGACAGTGCAACACCCAGAACTGTTTTCCTCGCCTGTGTACATTGCGCCCACCATGTTGTCCGTGTCCACAGTTTCACCACTTGCATTGCAATAACTGATACAGCCATGTGAGCTATCAACTAATGACACTGCTGCTGTACCTACCACACTGGGTTTTAATACACCAGTTCCACTCACACATGAGCCTACACTGTATCTACAACCTTGGGAATACTCATCTACTTTCCATTCAACATTCAGGCTTCCACTGTTCCGTGCCAATCATCCAGCAATGTGGTTCACCACCAGTGAGTACATCATTACCGAACAACGAATAATTGATGACAGTGCTAAATTCCTCATGCTCCTAAGCCACCTTCGTGAGAAGGTTGATTTGATTAGTGACTTATTTTTCAAGCCATCTGCAGTGAACAAGTTCAATATGGCCAAGTCGTTGCTGCTCCAGCATTTGTCATAGACACCGGAACGACAGCTCAGACAAGTTATTTATGAGGAAGCTGCTGGCAACAGCAATTGTTCACAGCTAGAATGATGCCTCAAAACTCTGGTAGATAAAAACCTAATGCCTGACCGAACTCAGAGAACATTGTGGATCATTAAACTGCCATTACAGGTGCAACTCATGATGATTTCTCATGAACAGGAACCCCCTGAGGTGAATTATGGCTCACGAATAGAATACACGCCACCAGCCAGCACCAACAAAGCATTGATTATCCAGAGCTAACAATGCACAGATCGCAGACACATGGCCACCTCCTCACTTGACCCTCCACCCCAACACTGCCAAGGCCGACAGAGTTCACCTTCCACCTTCGATGTGTTGACACACAGCCCCATCCACAAGGCAACACAGCTTTGCCTATCACCCCTCCCTCCACACTACTGCTGGTTTCAGGGATGCAGCTTGTAACTGTGTGTTCCCAAACTCAAACAGTAACCCACGATAGGCACACCGGCCCAGTCTCATCAGTCAAGAATGTGTATGATATATGAATATCACTATCACAACTTTTGGCTCTCATCTCTACACGTTTACCTACTTGGTGATAAAGGTGCCAATGTCAGCACCATGCTCCCGACTGGCATACCCCTCTTGCTGTCATGTCACACCCATTGCCATGGACCTGCTTCATCACTGAAGTTATGGAACCTATCTTCAGTGCAGACTTCTTATGACACTACCGGCTCCTACTAGACTTGGCTCATGGTGTTTTACTTCATCAGAATGACAGTATACCTGTTATCGGCGTCAACACTGACAAACTCCCCTCACCCTGCCGAGGGTCTGTGTTGATCTCTGCTAGCTCTCTCATCATCAAGCCTCATGGACACATCTCTCAGTGCCTCGCCATTGTCAATGATATTTAATCACTTCAGACTCAATATTTTAATATACGCCTCTCCAACACTCATATGCGGGAATAAAATGATGACCTTGTGAAGTTCACATGCTTTATTTTTTCATTGATAGCCCTCAGTGTCGACTTTCTGCATTGTTATACCAGCTGAAAAATGAGCGGTGGAAGTTCAACACTGACTACTGTAAATGATGTAGCTGACAGCTGCACAGTTGCGTTTCACAGTTCTTTACTTTCACTGTTAACAACCTTCCAATATTACACAGTTATATGGCCAGTCCACTGTTAGTAAATGTTAAGCCTCATTAATAGGTTGCAGGTAAATATCAGCATACTGCTACAATAGTTTGCTGTTGAACATCTATGAGCAGTAAAAACCTCACCATGCAGTTCACAGTTCTTGCAGAATAATAAGGTATGTGTGACACTATTTCTCAAGTAAATTGAACAGACACTGTCATTGTTTTAACCCATGGCCTATTTGTGTAACACTAATTCCACTGTTAAGTTGAAGCATTGTTACTACTTGAAACAGTACATAATTTCACTCTGAAAATTGGCTGTGGACTGACTGTCTTGGGACCAAAAATTGGGCCTTTATATATCCTCACAATAATAGGCACTGAAACTATACATTGTTCAGTGTTTAAGTTACAGAAATTAAAACTTAACTCATTCAGTTAACTGAATACATCCCGGCTGGGTCGGAGATTTTCTCCGCTCAGGGACTGGGTGTTGTGTTGTTCTAATCATCATCATTTCATCCCCATCGACGCGGAAGTTGCCGAAGTGGTGTCAAATCGAAAGACTTGCACCAGGTGAGCGGTCTACCCGACGAGAGGCCTTCGTCACACGCCATTATTATTATAACTGAATACATAGAAAAATTCCTTCTTTTTAACAGTTTCTTCTACCACAAAGGTTAGGGCAGATTATTTGTTTAAATAATCAAATTAACAGATATAGTTACACAAACAATACTTTTGACAAACCTAGTAATTATTTTGGAATTAATTAACAGTTGGTTTTGCTAATATGTTTTTGAATAGAGCTAAATAAATACTTTAAGAATACTAGTAGTTCTTCTTCCAAATGTTTATAATTCTTACATAATTTGTTTGTTTATAAGTCAACAATAGAATCTAAGTCACAAAACAATTACTGATTTCACCCTATAAGAAAGGTATTAACTAGGAACGGTCAAAATAAATTAGGAAATTAATTACACACAAAACTAAGCACAAAATTAGACCTGGTGCTATATTCCCTAAGACTGAGGGCCAACCTTTCTCTTTTACGGAAATGGAGATTACACTCACATATGTTAATGGTAATTTGGCAAAAATGAAAATAAAATGAATTCATGGAGGCAGATGGCAAAACAAGAGAGGAAAGTAAAGAGACCCCAGCTTGCTTTGTCACACTGCTTCCACTGACATATTACTTCAGCCTCCTCCTGCCCCCCCCCCCCCCCCCCCTCTCTCTCTCTCTCTCTCTCTCTCTCACACACACACACACACACACACACACACACACACACACACCATGTCGAAATCAGCTTACGAGGCATCAATGCCACTCTCTCTCCTGACAGAGCCCCGGTGTACCTTGCAGACTGACTAAATCAGCCCACTGGATACCCAAGGTTAGTGAAGTGTCGATATCAGATTGCATGAACTGCCGGCTCAACTGACACATTATCCTCACAAACCCCATCTGTCCTTCGTGCTCAGTGCTATCTGTAATGGAACTGTAGACTGAATCATCACCACCCCAGGTCCACCTGTTCGACTCTGACTGTGCCACCTTTCCCGACACACTATGTGCAGTGAAGACTGCTCCAGGTGAACTATTAATAGCAGGAGGGATCATCTGATACTGCTTGTGCATTGCCTATTACTTGCCTTAAAGCAAGATGGTACTTGGTGTCTGCATGGTGATTACAGAGCTTTAAACTCATGCATCGGTTATCTGTTTCCCAACTCACAAGAGTTTACACATTTTATCATAGGTGCGTCACTCTTCAATGCGGTAGACTGCAAGAAAGCATACTTAAAATTCCAGCGAGTGATGAGTACATTTCAAAGACCACTATCATTATGCCATTTTGCCTTTTTGAATTTCTCTTCATGACATATGGACTTAAAAATGTAGTACAAATTTGGAAGCACTTCATCAGCAGCATTGTGTCCAAACTGTGCTTCTTATATTGATGATATAACCATTCTCCCCCTCACACCAAAAGAGCTGCTATCAGAACAGTTGCTACCTTTACTACATCTGTTATCTGGATTGCACCAAGATCTTTCCGTTACTGCATTAAATGGTTGTATAAAATATACCAAGTACAAAATATGAAAATATGAGCTTTAAATAACCCAGAACATTGTCAGATGTACCATCTTGTATGTTTCCCAGTCTAATAGTGAAGCACAGCACTAGGAGACTGCTCAGTGCTATAATCATTTACATCTGCAGCCTGGGACTTTAGTTCAGTTTTTGTGTGTATAAAAAGTCCTCATTTTCTTACCTTTTCTTCTTTTTCTTAAGTGTTTGTCACACATGGTGGCAAGGTCTACTGAGCGGCTTCATTGTCTCCATTTTGTTTGATCATGAGCCATGTCTGGATGAAGATTCACAGCCTTCAGGTCCATTGCTGTCTAGGTCGTCCTTTGGGTCTCCTTCACATGACTTCCACTGTGCGTACTGCCTTTTGCAGTAGTATCATCCTCTGCACACAGCACATGTGCAAACCATCGCAGATGGCTTTTTTGCATTTCCTTCTGAAGCAGTGTGACCCCAAAAAGTTCTCTGATAGTGTCCATTTGAGACATGATTGAGGTGAGTGATGCCATGTGCTCATCTAAGCATCTTAGTGTCCATGACCCCCAATCGTCGTCCTACCTCTTTTGTAGCTGGACAACACTTGGAGCCGTAGAGAGCGACAGGATGGATGACAGTCCGGTAGATCTTTGACTTCAGATGACCTTTAATCCGACGATCGCAGGTGATGCCTTTAGTTGTTCACCATTTGATCCAGGTTGCCTGCGTCACTGTGTTGACTGTGTCTGTAAGATGGCCATCACTATAGATTGTAGAACCGAGATGTTTACATTTTTTTACTCGTGCTATATCTTCTCCATCAATGCTGATGGTCTCAACTTCCTGCAGATCTGGTGTCATGTACTCAGTTTTCTTTTTGTTAAGTCACAGACCATATTGCATGAGTCAGTCATTCCACTCTTGTCTGGTACAAGACATAAAACTTGTTCTGTGCAACCAACATGACATCATCAGCATTAAGAAACACAGGGGCTTGTGCAGGTCTGATGTGACAGTGTCCATCACAAGACTAAGCAGCAGTAGTGATAAGGCTGAGCCTAGGCAGACTCCTACATTGATGCGAGAGTTATTTGACACTCATGGTGTCTTTCTACTATCAACCGCACAGCATGGATTGTGTCAGTTTTGCCACAATTTTTCACAAATCTGGCTTGGTTCCTAGTGATTTGAGCTATTTTGCATATCCTTTTGTCAAGAATACATTCAAGGACGTTCATCACATGGCTCAGTAGTCTGATCAGGTGGTAATTAGAACACAGCAGGACTGCCTTTCTTTTTAAGAATTGGTACAGTTATTCCAGTCTGTTGGTATTCTACCTTCTTTGATAATCTGTTTGTAAAGATCCGTTAGCCAACCTGCCACATTCCACTGTTGTCTAGACTGCTGGGAGGTCATTGGGGTCGGTGGCTGTCCCTCTCTTCATCTCCTTCAGAGCAGTCTCAGCTTCAGCAAGTTCTGTGCAGTGTATTGTGATTCGCAGAGACTAGATTAAGGTGTACACATGTGAAAATGAAAGAACATGAAATACTGATTTTTCTGAATTAATGGGCCATATTTCAACACAAACAAGAATGAGGAAAAGCTCATTTAACTAAGACAAGAATTTTGGCCACTATGCCCATACTATTCATTAGCAGTCTACATTCCTACTTGGATATTCACACTTATGTGCTCTTTTCAAATAATCTGTTCCTGTTCTATCTTGAAATACGCTATTAGATATTTTTTTAACTTTTTGTGACATTGTTCAGTGCTATAGTTAATTAACTGTTAATTCTGACAGTGAGAATATTATCTGATTAGGTAAATACAGGTTCTCACAAGAAAATGCATGATTTTGCAATTAACTAAAATATTCCTTGTGTTGTGTGCAGTATTTGTTGTGTGATGTAGGGACGAATAGCTGTTTCATGTAAGAAAATGAAGGAAAATTTTTAAGATTATAGTCGTATTTCACTTGGATGTGCCGTCAACTTGTAACAGTTTTGAAGTCTACGATGTTGGCTGAGCTAAAGAAAACAGAATTTGACCAATGTTTTATGGCTGTGAGACATAGACATTAGATGAATTCATTTTAGAAAACTAATAGGTAACCACAGAGGAATTGAAAGATCAGTGTTGGGCTACACAAAGAAAGACAAAAAGAAAGCAGTTGATATCGGGCGGATAACAAAGGTCAGTGGCATAATGGAAAGAGTGAATACCTTGAAACTGCAGTGGGGCGGTCATATGGCTCAAAGGAAAGATGGCAGGTCGTTAAAACAAGCACTAGGTGGAGCCCAATTTACCGAAAATGACCAAGGGGAAGAGCTCTAGACAGATGCGACAGAGACTTAAGAAAGACAGCTGGACTGAATTGGCAACAAGAAGCTCAAGATAGGCAGAAATGGAAGAACCTGGAGGGAGCTTTTGCTCCACACTGACTCACCACTGCATCACCAAGTTATCAAACTGGCTGATGATGATGATGACGATATTTCACTTTAGCAAAATATTAAATAGAGTGTATCTTTTCAAAGTTTTTATTACTTTTTTCACTACTTTTTGACTAACATGTGAGAAGAACAGCCAGGGTAGGTGTAATGTAATGTGTGTATTTGGGGGGGGGGGGAGGATGAGGGTGTTGCTTTAAAAAATTATGTGTGGACGAGTTTTTGTTCAAATGGGAATGGGATGGTTGGAGTGGTCTCTACTTTAGGTTCTGGTCCTGGAGTCTCCACGACAGCAATGACGTCCCTGGGTGAAAGGATGTCAATGATAAGAATCATCAATAACATTGATACCTTATGTGAAAGTAATGGAAAACTGCATGACTTGTTAGATTAGATTAGATTAGATTTACTTTCATTCCAATTGATCCGTAGTGAGGAGGTCCTCCAGGATGTGGAACATGTCAGAAAAACAACAATACATGACAAATATTTACAACTAAAACAAATAAGCTAATGTACCATTCCACAGGTCCCAAGTGGAATGATCGTCATTTTTTAATGAACACTATATGAAAGTCATTTTACAAATACTAATGCACTGAAATTAAAATAAAAAAAGTTTTTTATGTATTTATAAGGTAATAAACATGTAATACAACTACTATAATACTTACTTACAGTGAACACATTACTGCACTGAAATGGTGCAGAAGTTAGATTGTACTTACACACACACACACACACACACACACACACACACACATTTACAATGAATACATTACTGCACTGAAATTGCGCAGAAGTTGGTTGTTAAGCTTTTTGTGGCTGCTGGCAAGTTATGGAAAATGTGTGTTCCTGAATAATGCACACCTTTTTGTACAAGACTAAGTGACTTTAAATCCTTGTGAAGATTATTCTTATTTCTAGTATTGATTCCATGAATTGAGCTGTTGGTTTGAAAAAGTGATATATTTTTAATGACAAGTTTCATTAAGGAATAAATATATTGGGAAGCAGTAGTTAGTATCCCTAGTTCCCTAAACAGGCTTCTGCAGGATGTTCTTGAGTTCACACCACATATGACTCTTACTGCACGTTTTTGTGCCCAGAAAACTTTAGCTTGACTTGATGAATTACCCCAAAAAATAATCCCATATGACATTATGGAATGAAAGTGAGCATAGTATGCCAGCTTTATCATTTCTGACAAAATTCGCATTGCAAACAGAGATTTGTTAAGATGCTTCAGCAGTTCTGTGGTGTGCTCCTCCCAGTTGAATTTCTTATCTACTTGTAATCCCAAGAATTTAACACTGTCCGCTTCTTCTATCTTCTTGTCATTGTATGTTGTAAGGACCTCTCGTTCCGCAGCTGTCCACGCTAACCACAGGACCACGGCGCTCCTCGCCTCACATTGCCCTTAATATTGCCTATCTTACGCATGGACGACCCATTTTGTATATTTTGCTTATTTTTTCATAGTTCCACACAACTTCTTCCTGTTGTCTCGATTGATCTGTGTTCAGTGTTTCAAGGCCTATCCACTGTGCCAACTTATAACTAAATCTGAGGGGGGTGCGATGGGGATGTTCCCTTGTTAGCTCAGAATCACATTCTTTAATTAACTTTGCTGATATTTCATCATACCCACTAGATGTTTTTGATTTTAAATATTTTATGATGGACATTATTTCTGTTGGGGTAGTGAGGGTCAAATTCATATTATGGAAGTTGCTTGAAATTTCTGGTCTGAGGTATTCCATAGCAGCATCTACCGAACCTGACAACCCCATCTTTTCGGTGACAGTTATAAAATGTTTATTAAAAAGTTCTGCAATACTATACACATCTGTCACCAATGCATCATTTACTCTTAATGCTATTTGTTCCTCTTCATGTCTGGTTCTACCGGTCTCCTGCTTCACTATATCCCACATTGAAAGGAATGAAATGTGCGCCGAACACGGACTGAAAGTAGAACAAATTAAACACGAAAATATTGAGGAGCAGCAGAAACGAAAATATCATTACACTTTACATAGCAGTTGTGGGCTGTGTAGAAGAAAAAGTGAAGGTACTCAGCTGCGTTGGATGCAAAATAATGTGTGACACATGAAGCAATGAAGGCGTGAGAACCAGACATGTACAGGTAAGGATAGTTTATTAATATCAAATACAGACCTTAATTTGAGGAAGAAATTCCTAAGAATACATGTATGGAGCAGAACACTGATGGAAGTGGCTCAAGAACTGTGGGAATAGCGGAAAAGAAGTGAATCGAAGTATTTGAGATGCGAAGTTACATAAGAATGTCGAAAATTAAGTGGGCCAATATAACACTAACTACACGATCCAATCACATTAATGTGACCACTATCTACATTCGACGCCAGTGTGCAATAACCATCTACAGACTGCAGGAGGCAGCACTAGAAGTAAAGGGTATATAAACCGAGTGGGGGAACGCGGGAAACAGGGCTGCCGTTGCCGTGATACGGAAATGGAGCGATTCATTTGACGTCCAAAAGGGCGTGTTAGTTAGTTAGTTAGTTACGTGTTCCATTGATCAGTACCACGGAAAAACCGTTATGA
The DNA here is from genome assembly GCF_023864275.1 of Schistocerca cancellata. Lineage (NCBI taxonomy): Eukaryota > Metazoa > Arthropoda > Insecta > Orthoptera > Acrididae > Schistocerca > Schistocerca cancellata. Next base: position 156,721,666 of record NC_064626.1, read on the forward strand.
TGTGGAACGTGTCAAATGCACAAGAAATGCGCACAGGAAACAAGCTTTTTTGTTTTGTTTACATTATAGTGTTATACCTAAATATTTCTGTTATCTGTTCCATTCCCTTAAATGGCAGAAAATGCATATATTATATCTACAGATTTATTTACTCATATTCAAGAATTCATCTATGGCATAGCGGGAGTTGTCAAGGACATATGGTTTCATTTTGTTTTTGAGACTATTACTGCTGTCTGTCAGACATCTTATTTCATCTGGTAATTTATCAAAAAGTTTTATAGCAGCGTATTTTTCTCCTTTCTGTGCCAAAGATAGGTTAAGTAAAGGATAGTGTTGGTCTTTCTTTTTTTTGGTATTGTAATCATGAATGTCGCTGTTCATTTTAAGCTGGTCCATGTTGTTGAGAAAAAATTTCATTACTGAGTAAATGTACTGTGAACCAGTTGTAAGAATTCCTAACCTTTTAAACAGATGCCTACAAGGTGTGCGACTACGAACACCGTACATTATTCTAATTACTTTCTTTTGAGCAGTGAATACTTTTTGCCTCAGTGTCGAGTTGCTCGAATATTATTCCGTATGACATCGGAGAGTGGAAGTATGCAAAGTATGTTAGCTTACTAATTTCTACATCCTCTGAATTGGCAGTTATTCTAAATGCAAAAGTTGCTGAATCTAGTCGCTTTAGGAGGTCCAAAATACGAATTTTCCAATTAAGATTCTCATCTGTATGTACACCCAAAAACTTTGTATGCTCTATCCTGGCTACTGACTTCTTTTGATGTGTTATATTTATTGAAGGAATTATACTTTTTGCAGCAGAAAATTGGATATACTGTGTTTTTTCAAAGTTCAGAGCAAGCCCATTCGCAGAAAACCAATTAATAACTTTTCCAACGACCTTATTTGTATTATTGTCAATCGGTCTTTCTTTTACTGAATTAATAATTGTGCTTGTATCATCAGCAAACAGTGTCAGTTCAGCATCTTGTTTCACATAAGAAGGGAGGTCATTCACATATATCAAGAACAGGAGGGGACCCATGATCGAACCTTGTGGAACACCTAATGTAATTTCACCCCAGTTAGATGAAGTGGCAAACTCTTTTGAATCACTTGAAGCATATAAAGAGACTTTTTGCTTCCTGTTCTGTAGATATGACTTAAACCACTCGTATGCTGTTCCATTTATACCATATAATTGTAATTTCTTTAACATAATGTCATGGTTCACACAATCAAATGCTTTGGATAAGTCACAGAAAATTCCTACTGGTAACATTTTACTATTTAAAGACTCTATTATGTGGACAGTGAAATTGTATATTGCGTGATCATTGGATCTCGGGCCAAGGGTGGCAGCGTTTCCGATATGGCTAAGTTTTTAAACTGATGACGCCTATGGAGCTGTGTACGGGCGAATAGACGTGCAGCCGTTGAGCAGCTGCCCGCCCAGATGAACCAAAGGGCTACCGACACTGTTTCCACAACGGCCATTTAGCGAACGTTGCTGCATGGTCCTCTTCACCAGGCTCCTGGTTCATGCATCGATGTTGACAGCTGTTCATGGGCGACGAAGGTTAGAATTTGCACCCCAGTATTGCAGCTGGACTCCACTGAAAGGTTACAGGTGGCCTTTTCAGGTGAATCACGTTTTAGGCTGCATTGGACAGATGGCCTTGGCTTGTATGGGATGAGACGTCTGTAATGAAAGGAGGAAACGTCGTGATCAGGGGAATAGTTTCGTGGCATTCCTTGGGTGATCTCTTCATTCTCGAAGAGACAGTGGGTCAATATAATTATGCGTCTATCTTTGGGGACCATGTCTACAGCTATATGCAGTTTGTTTTTCCTCAGTACGATGCCATCTACCAGCAATAAAATGCAATGTGACACGCAGTTCGCAGTGTGAAAGCATGGTTCGCAAGAGCACCAGGATGAGTTTATTACACTCCCCTGCCACCAAACTCGCCAGATTTAAACCCAATCGATTATCAGTGGGTTCATCTCGGGCCATAGATCTTCAACCGAGAAATCTAGAACAGCTGGTAATGGAACTGGAGTCGGAATGTCTCCACATCCCTGTCGGTATCTTCCAGAACCTCAACGATTCTCTTCCTGCACGTCTCCCACCTGCAAAAGGTGCTTACTCAAGCTTTTGACATTAATGTGACTGGACGATGTGGACGACGCGAATGGATGATGGGGAGTATGTTAAGGCACTGGAGAATGATGTATACAGTATTAGAAGAAGCCATAGAGCACAAACATTGTACGGGATGACGGATATTGGAATATATACAACAAATAATTGAAGATGTTACATGTAGGCGATGCCCAAAAGCTCCTGAAGGTGTGTTCTCGACCCTGATGCGTAGGTTAACGGAGGCTAGAGGAGCAGTAGCGCGGTAGATTTAAGTGCTGTATCTTTCAGATTGCAATATCTATGTTACATTTAACAGCATTCAAAGAAAAATAACCAATAAATCCGCAAGGTGTCGAAAGTTACAGTCTTCACGTGCTCTTATGCTGTTACACAGCAGCCGCACTGGCAACATACTTCCCCAAAATCAGACCTTTATTCACAGATGTTCAATGCAGCACAAGCAGCTTTCTGGCCTCCGCTGACTTTGCTGTCAGCAGCTGCCGGCTCTCACTTCAGCTGAAGACTGCATGCGGTCACCTCGGTGCCTCCACTCTTCTGGGTCACCTACTGGGTTACTACTTACTTTTGTCTGACACCTCCCTGGTGGGGCGTGAGTTCAAGCTGAGCCGTATAGCTGCCCAGCTCCACTGTCGAAGTCACCCGGTCTCTGTGGGTCTGTATTGTTGCTGACCGTCACCTCGAGTGGGGGCTTGCCGTCATCATCAGTCATTTTAAACACCTTCTATCCCAGTGTACAAGCTCGGTGACACTAGCACCTGCAGCTTTGTGCACATACAGATGAAACGCTGACGCTGGTACATGGTGGACCTGTGGACACCTCTGTCAGTTAAGCCAACAGCTAAGGCTCCATCCTTGTGATTGAGATGAATAAAAGACTATTATAACCACGGATTTATTACTGATGGTTCGCGGCACTATACCAGTCACAACCAACTCAGCAGCCAACGTTCATGTGTGAAGAAGGCGCTCCATCAAGATCTTACACCAGTCGATTCATCGATATGATGGTCAACTGTGGTCCTGAAAAGGACCAAGATGATGTTTCTGGTGTGAAAGGATCAGCCGCCAGAGAAACCTGACGCCCAGGATACGCCCGATTGCAAGTCTTATCTTGGTCGTAAATCACTGCAATCTTCGTGGAGGCTCCTTTCATGTGCTTTTCTACTGCTGAATATGCTTCTCCAGTCTGGTACAGGTCATCTCATGCCAGACAAGTAGACATTGCTCTCAACGAAACCTGCAGGTTGATCACAGGTTGCTTAAGACCCACCCCAACTGATAAGTTCTACTGCCTGGCTGGAATAGCGCCACCATGGATACGCAGAACAGTGGCTGCCAACCAGGAGAGACTGGAAGTGGAACAGGACAGTGCCCATCCACTGCACGGACATAATCCACCACAGCAACGGCTGAGATCCCGAAAGAGCTTCCTGAGAACATCCGAGAAGCTCACCATTTCACCAGAGAAGGCAAGGCTGGAGTTATGGAAGAAGTCGACGCCTCACTTGCAGACTCCAGAAGCTGAAGAACTACCACCTGGACACAACGAGAGCTGGCTGGTGTGGAAATCTTTAAACAGATTACGATCAGGAGTTGGACGATCCAGAGACAACCTGAAGAGATGGGGCTTCATAACAGAAGATACGTCCTGTGATTGTGGACAAGAACAAACCACAAGCCACATGCTCCAGTGCCTTTTGTGCCCTACATCCTGCACGAAGATTGATCTCCTGCAAGCCACTCCAAGCGCCTTGGAGGTTGCAAAGTACTGGGTATATGTAATATAAATACAATTTGTGTGTATATATTTATTTATGTGTATGGCAACTGTAAATTTGTATGCTCCTGATTCGAGAATAAATAAACCAGTCGATTGCCCGCCACCTTATGTCTCACGTCCTGACCCTAACGCCAGGATGGCAGGTCTTTCTAAGCGCAAGTTGCGAATAAACTTCTGAAGGTCCTGACTGGAAGCACAACCTTACATAAACTATATAAGCGAGATCAGGAAATGGCCAATAAAAATGCCTACATTCTGCTACTCGTTCTAACTGGCTGGATGACTTAAATGTTCAGTAACTTTGTGGAGTGTTTTGTAGCTCGAGAAATAAAGGGAGTTGATCGGTAGTCCTCGTGGAGTTGAGACAGCAAGTGGTGGACTCTCTCAGGTAGACTTAGAATTTTATAGTGATATAGTGATAACCAATTCAGAAGTCTGGTGTAAGCGATTCTTCGTGATCAACGATGTTACTTTTCCGGCGAGGAAAGCCTACAGTGCATTTGAAGTAGTCCGTTCCCGTACGAAAAGTGGATTTCTACTAAGGCACTTTCCAGTTTTCTCGGCGATTATTGCGGATTTGTGAACGTGGATTTCTTCGATAGAAAGAGGATGCAGAGTAAAGTGTGGAGTCCTTATCTAGGTGAACGTGGTGTTGGATAAAAATGGCGGAGTTGGCTAGGGTCAGTTCATAACAATAAATTTCATTTGTTTCTCTGCAAATCTGAGTGTTGTGTTGTTATACGTTTTTTTCCCTTACTGAACTTAATTTGTATACTTGTTTTGTTGACGTGGAGATTGTCGGTGGAAGCTCCTAGGATCCAGATCGATGAGATGTAATAGAACTGTTAGTGGTGAACATATTCCAATCAAGTGGTCGAATTTCGGAATCTTTTTGGCAGTGTTTTGAATGCCACAGACCTGAATTATCGTCTTTGGAGTGGTGAGCAACTGAAGCCTGTCTCACAGGTCAAAGCGAGACCAGTAGTCCCTGAACAGACTTATTTTATGCGTGTAGTAGTGGAGGGAATTTATCCGGGTTTGCTAATAAACGTTTACGATTAAACCTGTGGACCAGTTGTGTACTTTGTCTCTCAAGCCAGACATAGGTAAGAGTGCGAGATCTGGTGATTGTGTATTGTTTTGGTGTGAAGATCGTCCAAACACATCAAAAAGCCTTGACACAGATGTTTCTATTTATACTGCGCTTTGTTTAGACAACAAATGCGACATCAAAGAAAGTCAATCAATATAATTCGTGGCATGCACACCTATTAGCGGGCATTACTATGGGATGTGTCCACACTTCTCCTTTATGACGGCTCGAACTCTATTCGGGATACTTTCAATGAGGTGTCAGAATGTTTGTGGACCAATAGCAGTCCATTTTCCCCTAAGAGGCGAAACCAGAGAAAATAGTTTTTGGACGCTTGGGTTTGGAACGAACTCGGCATTCTAGCTCAAAGGTGTTTTGTGGGGTTGAGGTCGCGGTTTGGGCAGGCCAGTACATTTCAGGAAAGATATTGTCAGAAAACAATTGTCTCACAGATGCTGCTTTTTTGTGCATTGTCACGCTGCGTGTCCGAACAGTTCCTCTGGAGTACACAGAGCACAGTGCCGTGAAATGCACCTATACCCTTCCGCATTTAAGCGTTTTCTTAAGCGCAGTAAGGTGACCACACCCTAACCACCCCCATATCGTACATAACACAACTTACTCCGTTCGCTGTTGACACTGCAGATGACAGGTAACGTTCTCCAGGCCTTAGCCAAACCTAAACCCTTCCATTGGATTGTCTCAGAATATAGTGTCATTCATCATTCCAAATCACCCGCTTCCATCCAGTGTCCAGAGGCGTCCCTCTTTACTAGGTCGCTTTGCATTGATTGTAGAAATGAATGGCTTATGCAGAGCCACTCGTCCTTTGTACATGAATTTTGTTTAATTCCTACAGTAACTCATTGTGCTAGCTGCTCTTCTTGCAAGCAGGTTTTGTACAGCCGCCCTCCAAATGCTCGACGCTCCCTGTCTCTCAGTACACGACGTGCTATCCAAAATTTTCGGGACTAGTGTTGCCATCTGTTGAAAACCTTACCTTTTGGCTAATGGACACCATTACCCTCCAAGTAGTTCCCATACTCACGTACACACCGGTCCCAGCGCTACTTCCACTGGTCACACGTTTTATGGAAGTACTGTTCTTTGAGGGTGTTTATCACCGCCAGCGATGCTTCTTGAATCCTCTCTAGAGTGTCGAACTTACGGCCTTTCAACTTGAGTTTCAGTTTTGTGAATAGCGCGAAGTCGCAAGGTGCCAAATCTGGCGATTACGGTGTGTGGGGTACATCCGCCAGATTTTGTGCCAAAAAGGTCCTGGTGAGCGAGGACGTGTGACAAGGTGCGTTGTCGTGATGCAGCAGCCAGTTCCCTTGACGCCAAAGTTCGAGCCATCGTCGCCACAGCCGGCCGCGGTGGTCTAGCGGTTCTGGCGCTGCAGTCCGGAACCGCGGGACAGCTACGGTCGCAGGTTCGAATCCTGCCTCGGGCATGGGTGTGTGTGATGTCCTTAGGTTAGTTAGGTTTAAGTAGTTCTAAGTTCTAGGGGACTTATGACCTAAGATGTTGAGTCCCATAGTGCTCAGAGCCATTTGAACCATTTGAACCATCGTCGCCACATATTTTGACGGAGCCATAGCGAAACGTCACAGTAGTACGCGGAATTCACTGTTTGGTTGGGTGGGACGAATTCTTTGAGCACAATTCCCTTGGTATCAAATAAAACGATGATCATGCCCTTCACTTTGTTCTTCACCTGTCTCGCTTTTTTGGGTCTTGGAGAGCCCAGTCTCTTCCACTGGGACGATTGTTGCTTTGTCTCTGGGTCATAACCGTAAATCCAGCTCTCGTCGCCGGTGATAACCCGTGACAAGAAGGTTGGATCATCAGATGTGGTCTGATGAAGGTCCGTGCACACTTCAACACGCTGTGCCTTCTGATCGGCTGTCAAGATCCTTAGCACAAATTCTGCAGCGACATGATGCATGACCAATTCATCAGTCAACATTCGTTGACATGTCCCATAACCAATACCCACTTCATCCGCAAGGTCTTGAATGGTTCGACGTCAATCCACACTAACCAATTGTTGAAGTTTGCCAACAATGTCTGCCTTTGTGCGGCTGACGGGCCTTCCAGTGTGAGCAGCATCTTCGACGTCTGTACGGCTGGACCTGAACCGAGCATGCCACTCAAACACACACATACAGCTGATGCTCTGTCCCCCATACACTTGTTGAATCATTGCAACAGTCTCCGTAGCACTTTTCCCGAGATTCGCACAGAATTTGATAGACACACGCTGTTCTGTTCGCGGATCCATATTAAAATCGCCACACACGAAACACAGAGTATTATGGAAATAACTGTGAACACGCAACACGTCCTCCCAGCTAAATGCCACTACGCCACAGACTCATCAGATATGCAGATCCCGCCACCTAGCGGTGCAAAGATCTACTACTTCTACTTTCCAGATGGGAGCACCAGTCCCGAAAATTTTGGATTCCACCTCGTGTGAGGTGTGACTGCTCTTGGTTTAGCTGCGGTTGTTCTTTCACGCTTCCAGTTCAGAATAAAATCACCAACACTCGCCTTTGGCAGCTTTAGAAGGGCTGAAATGCCCCTGATGGATTTGTTACTCAAACTATATCCAGTGACTTGTCACATTCAAAGTCACTGAGCTCTGCTGTTACTGCTCCTCTACTGACAGCACAAGACTCCCTGCATCCGTTTCACGTGACACCCATTGATGACTTATGCGTCACGTGGTGATGTGCGGATATTTATGATCATTTAATTTGTGTGAGTTCTTAGCTGGATTCCGAGACAAGATCGAGACGGCGACTTAATAGAAGATGGATAGATAACACTAGAAAATAAATGCGTATGATCGAGGTAGTAATGCATGAAAATGTTTAGGGAACTGTATCCAGCAGTGGATGAAAATGGCCGAAATCGGCAATGATGTAAAACATTAATGGTAAGTCGCTCGACAGGGGAAAGTTAAAAGTGCCCATTAAAAGTTAGTAGAACAGTCCGTTCGCTTCTTTTCGTCACTTCTTGAATTGGACGCATATTCGTGAGGAATATGTTTCAGATCCGGTCAGGTCATACGAATTTAGGTTTACATAAATTGATTAAATCGAATGCCGGAAGGTTCCTTTGAATAAGACGTGGCCGATTTCCTTCTGCAGCTTTGGTCTGTCGGAATATGTAGGGGAGATTGTTGTACCTATAGGGTAGTGCACCTAGGAATACACGACTCTTTTTGGTCAGTACCTCACTCTAGTGGCCAATGGTCTTGCCGTGACGGTAACACCGGTTTCCATTAGATCGTTGGAATTAAGAACTGTTTGGTATGGGTAGCACTTCAATGGGCGACCGACTAGACTGCCGAGAGCTGTTGGCAACAGGGGTGCACTCAGCATTCGTGAGGTTAGTTGAGGAGCCATCTGAGAAGTAGCGGCTCCAGCCAGGAAAACTGACAACGGCCGCGAAGGCTATGTGCTGCCCACATGTTCCACCATATCCGCATACAGTGACTCCTGTCGACCGAGGGTGACACAGTGGTCGGTCAGTACCGTTGCGTCTTCTGAGGCCTTCGCGGACAAAGTTCAGTATGGAAGTCACTCTAGCGACCGAATTTAGAATGAAGGAATGCGCGCAAGAGACCGCAGTCAGCAGTTTTCGCCATTTTTGTTGTTAGATATGAGGCTGAATTTTGTGCAACATTTGTAAATATTTAGAGTTCTGTTCGTGTAAGTGTTGTGTAATTTACTAAAGGTATTTTGCAATACAGTGTATTACTAATTCTTCAGTTACAGATAGTTATGGAAACTAAAATTCTATACAGGGTGAAGCGAAATTCGCGCACTCAGGCTTCGCAGCGGGACTCCTCACATATCTCTCTCACAAAATTTCATCCGGCGAGTACATCCGACAGAAAAAGGACATTAAAGAGTGGCAATTTGGCAACACTATAACCACATGTACGGTAACTACCTCTGTCAGCACACGTTAGTCATGCAGTACAGTTGGGGCAGTGGATAGACTTTTGGGTTAGCATGCAGGAAGTCTAGGGTTCGCTCCTCGGTCGAGGTAGATGTTTTTTTTATATTACTGGCCATTAAAATCACTACACCAAGAAGAAATGCAGATGATAAACGGGTATACATTGGACAAATATATTATACTAGAACTGACATGTGTTACATTTTCACGCAATTTGGTTGCATAGATCCTGAGAAATCAGTACCCAAAACAACCACCTCTGGCCGTAATAACGGCCTTGATACGCCTGGGAATTGAGTCAAACAGAGCTTAGAGGGCGTGCACAAGTACAGCTGCCCATGCAGCTTCAACACGATACCACAGTTCATCAAGAGTAGTGACTGGCGTATTTTGACGAGCCAGTTGCTCGGCCACAATTGACCAGACGTTTTCAGTTGGTGAGAGATGTAGAGAATGTGCTAGCCATGGCAGCAATCGAACATTTTCTGTATCCAGAAAGGCTCGTACAGGACCTGCAACATGCGGTCGTGCATTATCCTGCTGAAATGTAGGGTTTCGCATGGATCGAATGAAGGGTAGAGCCACGGGTCGTAACAAATCTGAAATGTAACGTCCACTGTTCAAAGTGCCGTCAATGCGAGCAAGAGGTGAACGAGACTTGTAACCAATGGCACCCCATACCATCACGCCGGGTGATCCGCCAGTATGGCGATGACGAATACACGCTTCAAATGTGCATTCACCGCGATGTCGCCAAACACGGATGCGGCCATTATGATGCTGTAAACAGAACCTGGATTTATCAGAAAAATGACGTTTTGCCATTCGTGCACCCAGGTTCATCGTTGAGTACACCATAGCAGGTGCTCCTGTCTGTGATGCAGCATAGAGGGTAACCGCAGCCATGGTCTCTGAGCTGATAGTCCATGCTGCTGCAAACGTTATCGAACTGTTCGTGCAGATGGTTGTTGTCTTGCAAACGTCCCCATCCGTTGACTCAGGGATCGAGACGTGGCTGCACGATCCGTTACAGCCATGCGGATAAGATGCCTGTCACTTCGACTGTTAGTGATTAGAGGCCGTTGGGATACAGCACGGCGTTCCGAATTACCCTCCTGAAACCACCGACTCCACATTCTGCTACCAGTCATTGGATCTCGACCAACGCGAGCAGCAATGTCGTGATACGATAAAGCGCAATTGCGATAGGCTACAATCCGACCTTTATCAAAGTCGGAAATGTGATGGTACGCATTTCTCCTCCTTACACGAGGCATCACAACAACGTTTCACCAGGCAACGCTGGTCAACTGCTGTTTGTGTATGAGAAATCGGTTGGAAACTTTCCTCTTGTCAGCACATTGTGGGTGTCGCCACCGGCGCCAACCTTGTGTGAATGCTGAGGAAAGCTAATCATTTGCATGTCACAGCATCTTCTCCCTGTCGGTTAAATTTTGCGTCTGTAGCACGTCATCTTCGTGGTGTAGCAATTTAATGGCCAGTAGTGTATTTGGTAAATGTAGTCCAGGAGATATGGTATCTGGCATCTTAATCGTCAACAGCAATTGCAGCGGTCCTCTAGAAAACATTTGCACTTACATACTACAATCGTAGAAATGGAAGACTGGTCATCTTTGAAAGAAGCCCTGTCCACATCGTCGATGTGAATTTATTCGCACCAGTTCATACACTATAGATGCGAAACCAGTTTTTTTTGTACCTTCGTCGAATGGTTCCATATATTAGTAGCAACTATTATTCTTGCCTCGTTCAGGTTCATTACATTTCTTTAGGGCCTTACGTTACTAGTAGGGCTAGCAATGTGCTTTGCGAATAATGTCCAAACTCGGTTATTCTTTGTATATGTTATCAACTTGGTCCCACTAATTATGCCTTTCAACAATGAGTCTGATAACCGCATGCTGCTTAGTATGCATCTCAATGCATTATTATTATTACTATTATTATTATTCTATCGATGGGATTGTGGAAACAACACATCTATTACCGTTAGGGAAACAGTGTAATTGGAAACAGAACATTTCACAATTAACGGTGTCAGGATAAATCATGCAGAACAATATCTGTCAGAGGGGTAATGCGTGTTAGGTGGAACAGCTCACATAACTGATGGCGTGTTTATATTATATGCGCTGTCCACCAGACAAGAACTAGCTGCAAACGGACTAACGCGCCCATGACAGATTCCAATGTACATTTGTACACGTATCGAATTTTCTTATGTAAACCTCTAAACCAGTGTGATAGATGTATGGCGTACACAAACGATGAATGCTTCTGGTCCTTGGTGCATCTGATAACCGGGCTGGCGTTGCCGCTCGTGAATATGGTGCTAGATATGCTCGGTGACGCCATCCAGATAAAGACGTGTTTCATCAAAAATGGTTCAAATGGCTCTGAGCACTATGGGACTAGACATCTGTGGTCATCAGTCCCCTAGAACTTAGAACTACTTAAACCTAACTAACCTAAGGACATCACACACATCCATGCCCGAGGCAGGATTCGAACCTGCGACCGTAGCAGTCGCGCGGATCCGGACTGAGCGCCGAGAACCGCTAGACCACCGCGGCCGGCTACGTGTTTCATCATCTGGAGCTTTGCCTTCTGGTCTCAGGTTCTCTCCTTCCACCATCGTGTGACAGAAGTTTTACACAGACTCACTGTACTGCAGCCACAGAGGAAGTTATTCTGGAGGTCATACACCAAGACCCTCAGCAAAGTACATGAAGCGTAGCCAAGGGAGCTGTGTGTCTCGCAATGCACGACTGTTGATGCGCTGCACGAGCATGGGCTGCACCGCTATAATTATGCTTTCACGCAACACCTGCATCCTACAGATCGCCATCAGCAGATGCAATTCTGTGAATGGTTCCAACAACAACAGTAAGCCAGCAATGACTTCGTGAACACCGTAAGATGGTCGGATGAAGCAGCATTCTCTCGTGAGGGTGTTTTCAATATGCACAATGCCCACCATTGGTGGGAGGTTAACCTGCACATCACTCGCGACCGTGGATATCAAGTTTGCTTTGGTATCAACATCTGGGCCGGAATATTGGGCAACAGGTGTTTGGGCCCCCTACATATTACCTGACCGGTTGACCACACGAAGGTATCATGCATTCCTTTCAAACTTTCTGCCTGATACGCTGGAAGATGTTCCACTTCATATTCGGCAGAAGATATGGTTCCAATATGATGGTGCACCTCCACACTCTGGGATTAATGTATTTCAGTATTTGGACAGGACATTTTCAGGGAAATGGCCAGGATGTCGAAGTCCAGTTGTATGGCCACCGCGTTCCCCGACCTAAATCCACAGGAATGATAATTAAGCTGTCGACAGGCATTGATATACATCAACGGGGACAGATGAAAATGTGCGCCCCAACCAGGACTCGAGCCAGGGATCTCCTGCTTATATGGCAGATGCCCTATCCATCTTAGCCACCGAGGACACAGAGGATAGTGCGACTGCACGGATTTATCCCTTGCACGCTCCCTGTGAGACCCACATTCCCAATTTAATGCCCACACACTACTTTCGTAGTACCCCTGCTCATTACACTCATTGCTCACGGCAGACAATCTTACCGAGTCCCGTAAGAGTTCGGGCAGTGCATGTGCGTCCATCACAGAAGAAGAAGGCCAATGGCTGGTTAGCCTTAACTATATCAAGATGGTATCTGTTCTTTCAGACATGTCCGAAAGAACAGATACCATCTACATATACTGGATTTCTTCCTGTGGGGGTACCTGAAGGAGCATGTGTACTCCGCCGACGAATGTGACTGAATTGGTAGTGCGTGTTCATGCTGCTCTTGTCACTGTGGACGCAGCGTTGCTGCAAAGGGTCCAGAGCTGTATGATCTGGCGGGTTCTCAATGTTTGGATGTACAGGGAGGTCGCGTTGAGCATCTGTTGTTCTGAGGACAATCTATTCTGTTGTGAAGGTCACGCAGTCATTAATATGGACACTGTTATTGTCACTGGTTACTAATGAGCGACATCTGAGCGCTCATATTACATGTAGTGTAAATGACAAATAGATGTTGTGTTACTGTACTGTGCTGTCATCCTTAGCATCTCGAAATTGATATTGTTTTTGCAGTTATTCTGCCCTATTACAGGTCATTTGTTTCAACTGTCTGTTTCTTATTTGCCCAACCATGTATTTTTTATTTTCAGAATTACGAAATGTTGTAAATCTAGCTTACATGTGATCTAAGAAACGGTGTATATTACAGCATGAAATTTCAGAATGATATTACGAAATAAAGAAAAAGAAATGCGCCCTAACCCAGAATCGAACCCTTGACCTCCTGCATGCTAATCCTTACCTTTACACACTGCACCAACTATACAACACAACTGACATATGCTGACAGGTAGTTACAATACCGGCGGTTACAGTGTTGCCAGATTGCCACTCTTTAACTTCCTTTTTCTGCCAGATGTATTCGCCGGATATTTTGTGAGAGACATTATTTTATCGCTGGCACGTAAGGAGTCGTGCTGCTAAGCCCGAGTCCGCGAATTTCGCTTCACCCTGAATACTTTTTAAACTAGTTATAAAAGGTGAACATTAATAAAAACGAAAACTACAAGGACGGATTCCTAATGGAAATAAAGGAAAAAACATCCTATGAAGAAGTAATCGGAAATAGACGGTATGTGTGCAACGACAATAAATCGTCCCAGAACACAGTACCGAGTTGCATCGCATCCATGTCACAGCAGATGTTCAAAGTGGCCTCCATGGGGTGCAGTACAGATTGATGATGACAATGCTGGTAAAGGTTGTTTCGTAGGTAAAGAGGATTGGTGACAGAAATCCCGTAACTGTGGTGGACTGATGCAAAAACCATCGACAAAATCCTTCCCGTAAAGGGAAATCCGCTGGCACTCTTTGCAGGTGGTAGGGCATAGTAGCGGTTGTCATGCAGAATACATACAATCGTGCTTTAGCTTACACCACATTGGCGGTGCCACTTGCCTGGAGCTTGTTCTAGGGTTTGTCTCAATATCCTGTAGAGCATGGTCCCCCAGATCTGGTGTACGCACAGCCCTCCGCCTCCGTGCACGTTTGTCTGTCTGAAAGGACACATGATCACACAAACACCCAAAAAGGGCTTGAAATGTTGTGTGATGTGGTTGGTGTCTGTGAGGTTACTTGTTTTGGTACATCCATGCTGCCTCTCTAACGTTTCCATCTTCTTGGCCGTAGAGCAACACCATCTCGGAAGTTTCCGACATGAATACTGTACCATTCTGCTGCTTACGATACGCTGCGTTAATCACACAGCCCGCAACACTGAGAGAACACACGACACGTGGTCAGAGGAACCTTAATTCGTCGGCTCCGTCTACAGTATAACGATGCGTTTCCGGACACATATTCACAGGACCTTTTTCCCTCCATTCCCGTCAGCAATCCGTCCCTACAGTTGTACCTTCAAACATGGAATATGCAATGTTCGCAAGTTAACTGTGTTTCTTTAATGTCGTAACAATTTCATCTGTCTTGAAAATCTGTCTTTAGTTTCCAGTAGCTTCAATTTAAAAATGTATTTATCTTGTAACTGATTTTTGATAATACTTCTGCTTGATTTCATTTCACTTACTGGTCATTGGTATGTAGTAGAATAATAATGCAACAGACAGACTATTAAATATGGTATTAACAAGGTTTTATCGATTGCAACGCTTTCAAAATTCAATAGAATATTTGTTCCTAAATACGAGTACATGACAATGCCACACCTTGGAACATGTTTTCCCATTTAGAAAAACCTCAGTTTTCCGAAGTAAGTTTGGTAATTTGAGAAAAAGTCAGCAGCACATAAAAGTGAATTAACTTCTATTGCAGGACTGGCTAGAGGCGAAAGCCTGAAAAGTGACTGTGTCAATGTACGATACTCTCTCCTACCGTTCCGATGTGAATGCCATCCAAACAAATCAGAAGAGCCTACACACAGGTACTTGTGCAGTGGTCCTAAGGGTTAAACGTTGCCCCAAGTATCGATCTATTGAAGGAAAGGAGAACGTCTGTCGCCACCGTCTGCTCCGCTGATTGGGGTCAATGACTCCAAGGACGAGGGCAGCCGCGGCCAGCCTTGAGGCATGCGGACGCATCCGGCGCTGCGATCCCGAGCCGTCCTCGTTGTCCGTTGCTGTGGTACACGTCACAATGAACAATTCCACTCGTCGTGTCCTCCGTTCTGTTGCTTCTGATCAGACAGACACCTGCGGGAAGATATGATGGATCTCCACTAGAGGATCGTTCGTCCACTGGACCGTCCCTACACTCCTCTGCTGTTCCTTATACGGTCTATCAGTCCGTGTGGCTCATTCGGAATAGCTGTCAACACGGGCCTGGGAGAAGCGACTTGAGTCGTTTCCAGTCTCAGATCTACGATGGTCATAGTTGTCTCACGTATTACAAGTTCCTTTTGTGACATCAGTCTTGTGGCTGATCTGGCGTGGCAAGCTGCAAGTTCCTCCCCTGTTAATATTTCTTTCAGAGTGTATGCGCAACTCGCATGACGTTGTAGCCTTACGGGCCAAATACACTACTGGCCACTAAAATTGCTACACCACGAAGATGACGTTCTACAGACGCGAAATTTAACCGACAGGAAGACGATGCTGTGATACGCTAATGATTAGCGTTTCAGAGCATTCACACAAGGTTGGCGCCGGTGGCGACACCTATAACGTGCTGACATGAGGAAAGTTTCCAACCGATTTCTCGTACACAAACAGCAGTTGACTGGCGTTGCTTGGTGAAACGTTGTTGTGATGCCCCGTGTAAGGAGGAGAAATGCGTACCATCCTGTTTTCGACTTTGATAAAGGTCGGATTGTAGCCTATCGCGATTGCGGTTTATCGTATCGCGACATTGCTGTTCGCGTTGGTCGAGATCCACGCCGTGCTGGATCCGAACGGCCTCGTATCACTAGCAGTCGAGATGACAGGCATCTAACCAGCGTGGCTGTAACGGATCGTGCAGCCACGTCTCCATACCTGAGTCAACAGATGGGGACGTTTGCAAGACAACAACCATCTGCACGAACAGTTCGACGACGTTTGCAGCAGCATGGATTATCAGCTCGGAGCTCCTGGCTGCGGTTACCCTTGACGCTGCATCACAGACAGGAGCGCCTGCGATGGTGTACTCAACGACGAACCTGGTGCACGAGTGGCAAAATGTCACTGTTTCGGATGAATCCAGGTTCTGTTTACAGCATCATGATGGTCGCATCCGTGTTTGGCGAAATCGCGGTGAACGCACATTTGAAGAGTGTATTCGTCATTGCCATACTGGCGCATCACCCGGCGTGATGGTATGGGGTGCCATTGGTTACACGTCTCGGTCACCTCTTGTTCGAAATTGACGGCATTTTGAACAGTGGACGTTACATTTCAGATGTGTTACGTCTCGTGGCTCTACCCTTCATTCGATCCTTGTGAAGCCCTACATTTCAACGGGATAATGCACGACCGCATGTTGCAGGTCCTGTACGGGCCTTTCTGGATACAGAAAATGTTCGACTGCTGCCCTGGCCAGCACATTCTCCAGACCTATCACCAATTGAAAACGTCTGGTCGATGGTGGCCGAGCAACTGGCTCGTCACAATCCGCCAGTCACTACTCTTGATGAACTATGGTATAGTGTTGAAGTTGCATGGGCAGCTGTATCTGTACACGCCATCCAAGCTCTGTTTGACTCAATGCCCAGGCGTATCAAGGCCGTTATTACGGCCAGAGGTTGTTGTTCTGGGTACTGATTTCTCAGGATCTATGCACCCAAACTGCGTGAAAATGTAATCACCTGTCAGTTCTAGTATAATATATTTGTCCAATGAATACCCGTTTATCATCTGCATTTCTTCTTGGTGTAGCAATTTTAATGGCCAGTAGTGTACACACGGATTTGCTAAACAACGTGCACGGCTGACTATGTGCACAGCTGGTCCTTGCCACTCAACAAGAATTTTACGTCAGTGACACCAGGTGGGCAGACTTTTACCCCCAGTCGCTCGGCATAAACCTGCTATATGATAACGCACTCCTCAGAAATGCTAGTTCACACACTACATACTGCACTAAAATTAGATTTGACGTCAGTATATGTTAAAGTTGTACTGGCAGTAAACCTATTTTGTGGGTTTCTGAGTGAGTTATATAGTATATTAAGTTTGAATCTTATCGTACAGTAATCCATTTAAGGCGCTGACAAGGGAAACTCCCTATCACGCCCTCCTCAGATTTAATGGTAATACGGTCCGGTGGATAGCCTGTCAAAAACTGAACACAGATCAAGCATGAAATCAGAAAGAAAGTGTACTGAACTGTGAGAAAAAGGCAAATTAGTAACAGGAAACGGTCCAAGCTTAAGAAATACAACGTCGAGTGCAGTTGAAAAGCTGTGGCGTAGTGGTTAAATGGATTGCCGGCGCGGTAGCTCAGCGTGTACGGTCAGAGGGCCGAGTGTCCTCTGTAATAAAAAAACTAAGTAAAAGAATCGACGCTCAACTTGAACGTATGTCATGTAACGTGCTCCCAGACCAAACTAACCTAAAAATACCGAAAAAATAAAAAAAAATGGTCACGCTGCTGGACTGTCAAGCGGATGAGCGGAGTTCAAAGCCCCGTTATGAATTTTTTTTTTCACAAGGTTATCAACAAATTTCCAAGATTCTTCACTTGAAGAGTAACTGACGTAATGTTCACATCAGTGTTCTGCCTAAGACATTTTTAATACATTCATGGCCTATTTAAGATGATGCTGTAATCCTGATCATTTGCGAACTAGGCCGATTGTTCTTCCGCTCAGCCGTAAGTAGACGGACCGTTGTGGTGGCGAAGAGAAATTCTAGGTGCTTGGGCTACGCCGCTGGCCACTCTCATTTGTCGGTGCAGCATGCAGTGACTATACTCTCCTGTGTTTTCATTGAGAGGTGCCAACTTTGCTTTGCCACCCTGCTCTCCGGACGACTCCATAAAGCACATGCAGGCTGTTAGGAGTATAAGTGCAGATATTTTTATTGACAACTGAGGACAGTGCGATATTACAAGTAGTAACTTGTTTCATGTGATTTGGGAAGACTGCTAGATGCAGAGAAAAAAGAACCAACAAGCTGAAGTGGGTAGGGCAGCTGGGGGTAAGAGTACGCACTTTTTGTTTTACTAAATATTTAAACAATACTTACAGCAATGTTACATCGATTATGCATGCAACACCGAGTTTGAAATCTTGGTAACAATGTGTAAAAGTTTCATTGTCATCCAGTTATCATTAGAGGAATAATAAAAGTTGTCCTAAAAGATAATTTTGGATACTCTTATCCCATGCTGTGGGAGTAGTAGGGTACTGGCAGTATCAGTGCAATTTTGATATCAAATTGATACACAAATTAATTAAACTGATCAATTAATTGCCCCTCACCCCCACCCTCAGATGATATTATGTGCTTTTCTCATCCTGCATGTGGGTCGCCACCCCTCCCCTCCTTCCCCCTCCCCACATCTCCCCCTCCATCCTCCTTCCACACTCCTCCCTCCCATCTACCCTATTGGCGCGAATTTCGAATTTTGGCGGGAATTCCCTCCCTCCCCCTCCCCACCCCACCCCACCCACCCCCTTCCCCACTTCCCCCCTCACTCACCCTCACCTACGCTATTGACGGGAATTTCGAATTTTGGCGGCAGTTCCGAATTTTCGCTGTACAGTTCAATTGTCAATTCAGAGGACGTAATATTAACGGAAATTGTTACTGGAAATTGATTATAAAACGGGAATAGGTGTTAGAAATCGAAAAAAAAATTCAGAGGACGTGAAATCGGCGAATTATGCTCAGAGAAGGACAATTTGCATTTCATAGGACAGGGACACTCTTGTTCAACTTCGTGTACTGCGATCGGAAATTCATTAAGATGCTCCACAGTGTCATGCCGAGCGCAAGTGCATTGTGCGTTACTGGTGTGCCTGGCTCCCCGCCTGTTCCCACCCCCTCCCCTACTCACACAGGCAGCAGCCTCACGTAATCTTGGGGAGGGGGTGCTCGGTCCGCATTAGGCCGGTATTACACTATCAAATTTCTTTGTCAAAAATCTTTGTCAAAGATATTTGATGGTGTAATAGGAACTTTGTCAAATGTTGTCCAATATTTGGCCAAATCTAGGGCCTCGCTGTAGATTTCATCAAAGAAATCGCTTGTCTTCTGTTCACTGCAATGTGACATGTTACCACATGGATCGTTAGCATCGCTGCAGTGTTCTGTCGTCTGTAGTGTTTTTATAAACATTGCCGGTAAATACAATTGGTGTATGCCGACAGCTACAAAATTAATAGAGATGTATGAAGCTGATGAGGCGCTTTACAACGTGAGGCACCCTGAATACAAAAATAAAGAAGATTGGAGACCTGACCCGACGGATTGTAGCCTATCGCGATTGCGGTTTATCGTATCGCGACATTGCTGTTCGCGTTGGTCGAGATCCACGCCGTGCTGGATCCGAACGGCCTCGTATCACTAGCAGTCGAGATGACAGGCATCTTATCAGCGTGGCTGTAACGGATCGTGCAGCCACGTCTCCATACATTTTCTTAATTTTTGATGTAGAAATTGCACTAATCCTTCCAATTGTAATTATTTTTAAAACCTCAGACATTATAATCTGAACAGTATCAACAATATTTTTTATCCTAGTATTATTAGGTGGATTATACCATGAATGAAATCAAGGAGCCTTACAATGAGCAGAATAAAGGGTTGTAGTTAACCATAACATTTGGGTTGCATTCAAAAAGTATTGATATAATCAATCCACCTAATAATACTAGGATAAAAAATATTGTTGATACTGTTCAGATTATAATGTCTGAGGTTTTAAAAATAATTACAATTGGAAGGATTAGTGCAATTTCTACATCAAAAATTAAGAAAATTACTGCGATTAAGAAAAATCGTAGTGAGAAGGGTATTCGTGCTGATCTTTTTGGGTCAAACCCACATTCAAATGGTGATCTTTTTTCTCGGTCATTAATTATTTTTTTTGATAATGCTGTTGCAAGGGTTATAACAATTATTGGGATAATAAAACTAATAAAAATTCTTGTAGATAGAATTAGGATTGTTTTTCTTGATTTATATAAAGCTTTTTGATTGGAAGTCAAATGTACTATTTATACTAGAAAAACATTTATCTACCTCATCAATAAATAGAGCTGTATAGGAATAATCATACCACGTCTACAAAGTGTCAGTATCATGCTGCTGCTTCAAATCCAAAGTGGTGTCTTGGTGAAAATTGGTTTATTGAATGTCGAAGTAGACATCTTGATAAGAAAATTATTCCAATAATTACATGTAGACCATGGAATCCTGTTGCAACAAAGAATGTCGACCCATAAACTGCGTCTGCAATGGTGAAAGGTGCTTCTCAATATTCATATGCTTGACGTATAGTGAAATATAGTCCTAGTAATACTGTAAAGAATAGTCCTTGTAGTGCTTGAGTATGATAAGATTCTATTAAACTATGATGTGCTCATGTTACTGTTACTCCTGATGCCAGAAGAATAGCTGTATTAAGTAATGGAATTTGTATAGGATTAAAAGGTTGAATTCCTATTGGAGGTCATAGTATTCCTAGTTCAATAGTAGGTGCTAGTCTTCTTCTAAAAAATGCTCAGAAAAATGAAACAAAGAATAGTACTTCTGATGCAATAAATAAAATTATTCCTCATCGTAATCCAATTGATACAAATCCCGTATGTAGCCCTTGGTATGTCCCTTCTCGTACTACATCTTGTCATCATTGAATTATAGTTAATAGGGTAATTCCGAATCTGATTATAAATAAGTTAATATTAAATAGGTGAAAACATTTTGCTAATCCTGAAACTAGAACTATTGCTCCAATTGCTCCTGTTAATGGTCAAGGTCTATAATCTACTAAGTGGAATGGGTGATTTGAGTGAGTTGTTAACATAAGTTTAGTATACTTCTCTAGAATATAAGGTTCTTAAAATTGAGAAAACATAAGCTTGAATTATTGCTACTGCTGATTCTAGAATTAATAGAAGTATCTGTCCAATAATTAACAGTGAAATTAAGTTTATTGCTATAGATGGTCCTGTATTTCCTAGTAATGTTAATAGTAAGTGTCCTGCAGTTATATTTGCTGCTAGCCGTACTGCTAGTGCACCTGGTCGAATGACATTTATAATTGTTTCAATTAATACTATAAATGATATTAATGCAGGAGGTGTTCCTTGTGGAACAATGTGTGTAAATATGTGATTGGTATGATTAATTTATCCAAATAACATGAATCTTAATCATATAGGTAGAGCGATTGCAAATGTTAATGATAAATGTCTTGTTCTAGTAAAGATGTAAGGGAATAATCCTATAAATTATTAAATAGTATTATAATAAAAATTGAGATAAAGATAAATGTTGTTCCATTAAATGATTTTGGTCCTAGTAATGTTTTAAATTCATTATGTAAGGTTAAGTTTAGTTTATTTCAAATAATATTAATCTGTGATGGTGTAAGTCAAAACATTGACGGGATTAATAATAGTCCTAAGAATGTTCTAGTTCAATTTAATGATAAATTGAAGATGTTAGTTGATGGGTCAAATGTTGAAAATAAGTTTGTTATCATTTTCAGTTTAAGTTTTTTATCTCAATTGTTCTTTTTTCTGCTCTTTTAATAAGGTTTGGCTTAAATGAAAAAAAGTTTATTTGATTAAATAGAATTAATGTAGCCGAAAATATGATGAATAGGGAGAATCATATGAGAGGGGATATTTGAGGGATTTGGATTAAAATTACCCCATTAGAAGTAGTCGTTAATTTACTATTTTTTGGTTTAAGAGACCATTACTTACTTTCAATCATCTGATGTATTTCAAGGTGTACTAATTGTTTAGTTATTTTAGATTGACACTCTAATGTTATATATTTTAACTAACTCCTTAGATTATTTTAGATAATAACTTGATAAATAAGTTTACTGAAGTTCTTTCAATTACAATTGGTATGAATCTGTGGTTTGCCCCACAGATTTCTGAGCATTGTCCAAAGAACAGTCCAGGTCGGTTTATTGTAAATGTTCCTTGGTTTAGTCGACCTGGCGTTGCATCAATTTTAACTCCTAACGCGGGGACTGCTCATGAGTGTAGAACGTCTGATGCTCTTGTTAATACTCATACTTCTGTATTTATTGGTAGGATTGTTCGGTTATCTACATCTAGAAGTCGAAATCCGTCGTTTTCTAGGTCTTGTTCTGGTGTTATATAAGTGTCAAATTCTACGTCTATAAAGTCTGAATATTCATATCTTCAGTATCATTGTCGTCCAATGGTTTTGATTGTGATTATCGCATCTACTGAATCATCAAGTAAATATAATAGTCGTAATGATGGAAGTGCAATAAAAATTAGTGTAATTGCTGGTAATGCTGTTCAGATTGTTTCAATTAAGTGTCCGTGAAGTATGTTTCGGTTTGTATAGGCAATAAATAATATATAACTTAGGGCATAACCTACAATTACTGTAATTAATAATAATACGACCATAGTATGATCATGGAAGAATGATAGTTGCTCCATTAATGGTGAAGCTCCATCTTGAAGGGATAAATTTGATCATGTTGCCATTAATGAATTTTCTAATAAAAGGTCAAACCTTTATTTGTAGAGCTTAAATCTACTGCACTTATCTGCCATATTAGAATATAGAAATTAATGGTAATTCTGAGTAACTGTGTTCTGCAGGTGGATTGTTTTGTAATCATTCTGTTGATCTTCTTATATTAGCTCTAAATATGATTGCTCTGTTTGTAACCATTCTTTCTCATATAATTACAATGAATATAATGATTCCTACAATAGAAATTGTAGACCCAATTCTTGACACTACATTTCATGATGTATATGCATCTGGGTAATCTGGATATCGTCGCGGTATTCCTGCTAACCCTAAGAAGTGTTGAGGGAAGAATGTTAAGTTTACTCCAATAAATATAATTGTAAATTGGATTTTTAATCATGTATTATTTATGGTTAATCCTGTAAATAGTGGGTATCATTGAATAACACCCCCTATAATTGCGAATACTGCTCCTATAGATAATACATAATGGAAGTGGGCTACTACATAATATGTATCATGTAATACAATATCAAGTGATAAATTTGCTAATACTAATCCTGTTAGTCCACCAATCATGAATAGAAAAATAAATCCTAAAGCTCATAATAGTGGTGGATTGAACTTGAATTTAGT
Source organism: Schistocerca cancellata (assembly GCF_023864275.1). NCBI lineage: Eukaryota > Metazoa > Arthropoda > Insecta > Orthoptera > Acrididae > Schistocerca > Schistocerca cancellata. The sequence continues at coordinate 156,745,015 of NC_064626.1, forward strand.
TCCATATAGTGTAGCTAATCATCTAAATACCTTAATTCCTGTAGGTACAGCAATAATTATTGTTGCTGATGTAAAGTATGCTCGTGTGTCAACATCCATTCCTACTGTAAATATGTGATGTGCTCATACAATAAATCCTATTAGTCCAATTGATAATATAGCATAAATTATACCTAATGTTCCAAATGATTCAATTTTTCCTCTTTCTTGACATACAATGTGAGAGATAATCCCAAATCCTTGTAGAATTAAAATGTAAACTTCTGGGTGTCCGAAGAATCAAAATAGGTGTTGATATAAAATTGGGTCACCCCCTCTCGCAGGGTCGAAAAATGATGTATTTAAATTTCGGTCTGTTAATAGTATAGTAATAGCTCCTGCTAATACTGGAAGTGAAAGAAGAAGAAGAAGAAGAAGGGCTGTATTAGCTACAGATCATACAAATAAAGGTGTTTGATCTAAAGTTATACTTTCTGATCGTATATTAATTGCTGTTGTAATGAAGTTTACTGCACCAAGAATAGATGATACACCTGCTAAGTGGAGTGAGAAGATAGCTAGGTCTACAGATGCACCCCCGTGTGCGATAGCTCCTGCTAGAGGTGGGTAAACTGTTCATCCTGTACCAGCACCGTTATCTACTATGGAAGATGTAAGAAGAAGGGTTAATGAAGGTGGTAATAATCAAGAACTTATATTATTTATTCGTGGGAATGCTATATCTGGTGCACCAATTATTAATGGTACAAGTCAATTACCAAATCCACCAATTATAATAGGTATTACTATAAAGAAAATTATTACAAATGCAAGGGCTGTAATAATAACATTATAAATTTGGTCATCTCCAATTAAAGATCCTGGTTGACCAAGTTCAGCACGAATAAGTATTCTTATTGATGTTCCTGCTATTCCTGCTCAGGCTCCAAATAGGAAGTATAAAGTACCAATATCCTTATGGTTTGTTGAGAATAATCATTTTTGCGGTAAGATGGCTGAATTTTAGGCGGTAGACTGTAAATCTACTTATGAGATGTTTTCTCTCTTACCATGTTTTAGGTCTTATATTCAATTATGATTCTAGACTGCAATTCTAGAGGTGTAAAATTTTACTAAGGCCTAAAAGATTATTCTTTTAATCATAACTTTGAAGGTTATTAGTTTAATTAACTTAAGTCCTTAGTATAATGAGATTAAGGTTGATGTTGAGATTAATACTATTGTTGAAATTATTACCGTTATAGGATGAATAATTCTTGATTTTTGAGACTTTATCTTTATAGATCATGAATTATCTGTGTATGATATAATTAGGGCTGGGAATCTAATACGGATGTAATAATAAAGTGTAATCGTAGTTAATACAACCATAATGGTTATAATAGTTGTTATGTTGTTTTCTATTAATGATTGTATTACAATTCATTTTGGTAGAAACCCAAGAAATGGTGGTAAACCACCTAGGGATAGGAGAAATATAAATATTATGAATTTAATTTCAGTTTTTATATTTCTGGCCGAATAAATTAGGTTTATAAAAAATAGGTTTATTTGCTTAAATAATAAAACCATAATTAATCTTAATAGTGAGTAAATAATAAAATATAGTTCTCAGACGTTTTCTCTGACTGTTAGGGATCTAATTATTCACCCTAAGTGTCTAATTGAGGAATGTGCTAGAAGTTGGCATAGAGATGTTTGATTTAAACCACCTATTGCCCCAATAATAATTCTTAGAATGATAATTGTTCAAATGAAAGTTCTTAGTTGAATACAATAAGATAATACCATTATTGGGGCAATTTTTTGCCATGTTATTAATGTCAAACAGTTATTTCATCTTGAAGCTCCTATTACTTCTGGAAATCAGAAATGAAAAGGTGCAGCCCCAATCTTTAATAATAATCTAGATCTGATTATTATTGATGGAATAAATTCTATTTCCCACCCTATTGGATACTTTATTTGAATCAGCAAAATTGAAAATAATAGTATTGTTGATGCTATTGCTTGGACAATAAAATATTTAATTGATGACTCATTTATTATTATATTTTTATTTCTTGTTAGGAGCGGAATGAAAGTAAGTTGATCGCAAGTCCTATTCAAACTCCGAATAAGGAATTTGATGAAATGGACAGGATCGTTCCTATCAGTAATGTTGATAGGAAGAGAAGTTTTGTAGAGTTGTTGGTCATTAAAAAGGAGAGGATTGATACCTCTATAAATGGGGTATGAACCCATCAGCTTGTTTAGCTTACCTTTTTACATTAAGCTATATGATGCATGTTAGTTTTTGATACTAAAGGAGATGAATTAATTCTGTCTTATGTAATTTTTAATGAAGGTAATTTTATTTACTTGATATACCCTATCAAGGTAACCCTTTAATCAGGTACTTCATTTATATTTAATATATAAATTAAAAGTTTTTTTAAAAATTTGTTTACGTATTATTTTGGTTATTTCTAATTAATTTATCACGGTTCGGATAATTTGGATATATATATATATATATATAATAAATAATTTATATTAATGTATTACATTTAATTAAATTTAAATACCTATAATGTTATTTTATTATTATTAAATGATTATTTTAATACATTTATTTACCTAGGATTATAGCTACTTATGTTTTTAGCTTAAAATAGGTTATTATATCATATAGTATATAATAATATGTAATTTAATATTAAATATTATTACAATTGGATATAATAAATATAATTAATTATATTAAATATAAATTATTATTTTAATATAAATAATTTAATAATTATAATAATATAATTACATAATTATCTATAATTAGATTATTAAACTAATGAATATTTAAGTTAATTTAATATAAACTTAATTTTATATTAATAACATATTACATTAAATTACATAATTGTATAAAATATATTTATTATATTATTTAATCTTTCTTTATTATTAGTGAAAAGAAAGATTAAATAATAAAGAATATAATACATTTATCTGTATACATGTTCCATATTAATCTTTATTTATACAACAGAGAAGTTGTTGTGGTCATATGTGGCCGCATTTCTTTTTTTTTGTCAATGTTTTATTCTTTTTTTTTCTTTAAATATTTGAATCTTTTATTTTTTCTTAATTTTATAAATTTTTAAATTTCTTATTTTTGTTTTCAAAAGTTTTATTCTTGCTTGTTTATTCACTTTTTCTTTGTGTTATATGTAAATTTCGTTAAACTAAATATTCTTTTTGCAGTAATTTGATTTAATTATCAAATGATTTTGGATTTAGCAATTGATTTGGTAATGGCATAATTCGTGCCAGCAGCTGCAGTTATACGATTGATACAAGTGAATATTATTGGTTAAAACAGTTGTTTATATTTTTAGGGTTAAAATATAGATTTGTAAGGTGAAATGTTAAAATTTATTTGTAGCTCTTTTTATGAATCTGTGAAATTTAAATAATAAACTAGGATTAGATACCCTATTATTTTAAATGTTAATTATATTTACCAGGGTACTATTAGTTTAGGTCTTTAAACCCAAAGAATTTGTCGGTATCTCACTCCATTCAGAGGAATCTACCCCGTTATTGATAGTACACGATTTACTTTACTTAATTTATTTGTTTGTATATTTCTGTTATCAGAGAATCTTTTTAGAGTTATAATTCTCAAGATTTATAATTATAAAATATTTCAGGTCAAGGTGCAGCTTATAGTTAAGAGGAGGTGGATTACAATAGATTTTTGTTTATAACATATTTGATGGTGAAATACTATTAATGAAGGTGGATTTGATAGTAATTTAATTTATTTAATTTAACTGATATTGGCTCTGAGGTGTGTACACATCGCCCGTCGCACTCATTATTTATTATTCTATTTTATTATTTTTAAGGTAGCTTCAATTTAGATGAGATAACTCGTAACATAGTAGATGTACTGGAAAGTGTATCTAGTAAGAGTTTCAAGATATAACTTATTAGTAAAGTGTTTCACTTACACTGAAAATTTTTCTGTGCAAATCAGGATATCTTGATTATTTATTTTATTATATTTATTTTTTGTTTATTTAATCATTTAATATAAATAATTTTGTCGAATTTTGTCTTAGTATATTTTGTAGAATTGATTTTTTAGATTATAGTTTATTGGTAATGTAAGTGTTTTATGAAATATTATTTTAAATTTTTAAAAGTAGATTTTATTTATTGTACCTTTTGTATCAGGGTTTATCAAAATTTTGGTATTTACTTTACTTGTCTCGATTTGGGTTGAATTATAAGTAATTTATAGTTAATGAATCATAATTATTATTAAATTATTTATAGAAATGAGATGTTAATCGTTTCCCAAGATGTCTAGTTTCTTAAGAAAAAATTTAATTTTTTAAAGTTAATTGTTTTTATATAATTTTTTAAATATAAATATTAACTTATTTATTCTTTAAGGGATAAGCTTTGAAGTTAATAACCTATAATTTATTTTATAAAATATACTAGTAAGCTTTAAACCAGCTATCTTAAAGATTGCATTTTAGTTCATTATTTTTTATTTTGATTTTATAAATATTTTAGGTTTTTTATTAAGATTATTAATTTAATTTTAAAATTTTTGTAATAATGATAGAATTAGTATATTTATTTGTATATAATTTTTGCCTTGTAAATTTATTATAAGGAACTAGGCAAAATTGATTTCCGCCTGTTCATCAAAAACATGTCCTCTTGAAAATACTTTGTGGTCTGGCCTGCTCACTGAGCAGATTTTTAAAGAGCAGCGGTATTTTGACCATGCAAAGGTAGCATAATCATTAGTCTCTTAATTAGTGGCTGGAATGAATGGCTTGACGAGAAATCAACTGTCTCTTAATAAATTTTTGAATTTAACTTTTGAGTCAAAAGGCTTAAATTTTCTTTAGGACGAGAAGCCCCTATAGAGCTTAACATTTTACTTTTGTGTAGTTTTTTGTTTGTCTTTCTATATTTAATGATGATGTTTTGTTGGGGTGACATGAAGAATAAATAAACTCTTCATTATTATATCATTTATTTATGTTTGTTGTTTTGATCCATAATTTATGATCATAAGATTAAGTTACTTGGGGATAACAGCGTAATTGTTTTTGAGAGCTCATATCGACAAAGCAGATTGCGACCTCGATGTTGGATTAAGAAAAATTTTGGGTGCAGGAGCCCATTAATTAGGTCTGTTCGACCTTTAAATTCTTACATGATCTGAGTTCAGACCGGCGTGAGCCAGGTCGGTTTCTATCCTAAGATTATTAATTCATATTAGTACGAAAGGACCATATGGTTGAAATATTTTTTATTATATTGATTAATATTAATTACACTCCTGGAAATGGAAAAAAGAACAAATTGTGTCTGACCCACCATACTTGCTCCGGACACTGCGAGAAGGCTGTACAAGCAATGATCACACGCACGGCACAGTGGACACACCAGGAACCGCGGTGTTGGCCGTCAAATGGCGCTAGCTGCGCAGCATTTGTGCACCGCCGTCGTCAGTGTCAGCCAGTTTGCCGTGACATACGGAGCTCCATCGCAGTCTTGAACACTGGTAGCATGCCGCGACAGCGTGGACGTGAACCATATGCGCAGTTGATGGACTTTGAGCGAGGGCGTATAGTGGGCATGCCGGAGGCCGGGTGAACGTACTGCCGAATTGCTCAACATGTGGGGCGTGAGGTCTCCACAGTACATCGATGTTGTCGCCAGTGGTTGGCGGAAGGTGCACGTGCCCGTCGACCTGGGACCGGACCGCAGCGACGCACGGATGCACGCCAAGACCGTAGGATCCTACGCAGTGCCGTAGGGGACCGCACCGCCACTTCCCAGCAAATTAGGGACACTGTTGCTCCTGGGGTATCGGCGAGGACCATTCGCAACCATCTCCATAAAGCTGGGCTATGGTCCCGCACACCTTTAGGCCGTCTTCCGCTCACGTCCCAACATCGTGCAGCCCGCCTCCAGTGGTGTCGCGACAGGCGTGAATGGAGCGACGAATGGAGACGTGTCGTCTTCAGCGATGAGAGTCGCTTCTGCCTTGGTGCCAATGATGGTCGTATGCGTGTTTGGCGCCGTGCAGGTGAGCGCCACAATCAGGACTGCATACGACCGAGGCACACAGGGCCAACACCCGGCATCATGGTGTGGGGAGCGATCTCCTACACTGGCCGTACACCACTGGTGATCGTCGAGGGGACACTGAATAGTGCACAGTACATCCAAACTGTCATCGAACCCATCGTTCTACCATTCCTAGACCGGCAAGGGAACTTGCTGTTCCAACAGAACAATGCACGTCCGCATGTATCCCATGCCACCCAACGTGCTCTAGAAGGTGTAAGTCAACTACCCTGGCCAGCAAGATCTCCGGATCTGTCCCCCATTGAGCATGTTTGGGACTGGATGAAGCGTCGTCTCACGCGGTCTGCACGTCCAGCACGAACGCTGGTCCAACTGAGGCGCCAGGTGGAAATGGCATGGCAAGCCGTTCCACAGGACTACATCCAGCATCTCTACGATCGTCTCCATGGGAGAATAGCAGCCTGCATTGCTGCGAAAGGTGGATATACACTGTACTAGTGCCGACATTGTGCATGCTCTGTTGCCTGTGTCTATGTGCCTGTGGTTCTGTCAGTGTGATCATGTGATGTATCTGACCCCAGGAATGTGTCAATAAAGTTTCCCCTTCCTGGGACAATGAATTCACGGTGTTCTTATTTCAATTTCCAGGAGTGTAGATTACTATTTTGACAGATTAATGTGTTGAATTTAGAATTCATTTATGTAGATTTTATCTACAAATAGTATTGATACTTTATGATTTATTTATGTTTATTTTGAATTTTCTTTTATTAGTTATTTGTGTTTTAATTAGTGTTGCTTTTTTAACTTTATTAGAGCGTAAGGTTTTAGGTTATATTCAAATTCGAAAGGGTCCAAATAAATTAGGATTTGTAGGAATTCCTCAACCTTTTAGTGATGCTATTAAGTTAATTTGTAAGGAGCAGCCAATTCCTATTATATCTAATTATTTACTTTATTATTTTTCTCCTGTTTTTAATTTAATAATTTCCTTAGCTGTTTGAGTAATTTTTCCTTATTTAACTTATATATATATATTTTTTATTATGAATTTTTGTTTTTTTTTATGTTGTACTAGATTAGGTGTCTATACTGTTATAATTGCTGGTTGGTCTTCTAATTCAAATTATTCTCTATTAGGTTCTCTTCGGTCTGTTGCTCAAACAATTTCATATGAAGTTAGTTTGGGTTTAAATTTATTATCTTTAATTATTTTAATTGGTAGTTTTAACATGTTTGATTTTATAAATTATCAGCTTTATTGTTGATTTATTATTATTTCTTTTTCTTTAGCTTTAGTTTGTTTTGCTTCTTGTTTAGCTGAAACTAACCGAACCCCTTTCGATTTTGCCGAGGGTGAATCTGAGTTAGTTTCAGGTTTTAATATTGAATATGGTGCGGGAGGGTTTACTTTAATTTTTTTAGCTGAGTATACTAGAATTGTTTTTATAAGAATATTATTAGCTTTAATTTTTTAGGCAGTGATTTTTATTCTTTTATATTTTTTATTAAGCTTGCTGTTATATCCTTTGGTTTTATTTGAGTTCGGGGTACATTGCCACGTTTTCGTTATGATAAGTTAATATACTTAGCTTGAAAAAGTTTTTTACCTTTATCTTTGAATTTTTTTATTTTCTTTGTTGGTTTAAAGATTTTATTTATCTCATTTATTTAGTGAAATATTTTAAGAAAAGTTAATAGAAGAGTTAAGCTTCTAGTTTTATGTTTTCAAAACATATGCTTTTCCTAAGCTAATTAACTTATTATTCCTTAATTAGTTTATCTCATGCGTTTGCAACATGGACATTAATTAAGAAGTATGTAAAGTAAATAATTGTTAAGATTTGTCCTGTTATAATATAAGGTTCTTCAACAGGTCGTTTACCAACTCATGTTAATAAGCATACAACAACTACTATAATTCAGAATAAAATCTGATTAATAGGATAGAATTGAATACCTCGGAATGGTGTTTTATTATAAAATGGTAAAATTATTAAGATTATAATTGATAGAAATAATGCAATAACACCTCCTAGCTTATTAGGAATTGATCGAAGAATTGCGTATGCAAATTAGTAATATCATTCTGGTTGAATATGAATGAGGGTTACTAATGGATTAGCAGGTACAAAATTATTTGGATCTCCTAGGAGGTAAGGATTAATCAAGCATAGTATGATTAATAATGATGTTATTAATACAAATGTAATAGAATCCTTGAAAGTAAAGTATGGGTGAAATGGGATTTTTTCGATATCTCCATTTAGGCCTAAGGGGTTATTTGACCCTGTTTGGTGGAGAAAAAATAAATGAATTGCTACCATTGTAGCAATAATAAATGGTAGTACAAAATGGAATGTAAAGAATCGATTTAATGTTGCGTTATCAACAGCATACCCTCCCCACACTCATTGAACTAAATCTGTTCCTAAATATGGGATTGCTGATAATAAATTAGTAATTACTGTCGCACCTCAAAATGATATTTGACCTCAAGGTAAAACGTATCCTATAAATGCAGTTGCTATAACTAAGAATAAAATTACTGTGCCAATTATTCAGGTGTGTATGTATATGTAATATCCGTAGTAAATTCCTCTTCCTACATGCAAATAAATACAAATAAAAAATATAGAAGCTCCATTTGCATGTAAGATTCGAATAATTCAACCATTATTTACATCTCGGCAGATGTGCACTACACTACTAAATGCTATTTCAATATTTGATGTATAATGTATAGCTAAAAATAGTCCAGTTACAATTTGAATTACCAAGCATAACCTTAGCAGGGACCCAAAATTTCATCAAAATGAAATATTTGTTGGTGCGGGTAAATCAACTAAAGAGTTATTAATGATTTTAATTAAAGGATGTCTTAATTGTAAGGGTTTATTCATTAGTAAATTATCTTATTTTACGAATTGGCCCCTGGTTAATATTAGTGATTTTAACAACTGTTAATAGTGCTAAAAATAAATAAATTATTATTGTTATTGTAATAATGAATGTTGGTCTATTATATAGTTTTTCTAAAGATATTGTTATTTCTTGATAATTGATTGAATTGTCAATATTTATAGTTTCAGTATTTTTGAAAAAGTCTATAAATATTGTTATATCTAAGATAATTAATGTTGATATAATAAATACTCATATTGTTAAGGTAATAATTATGGTAATTGATTTAGGTTGAAATATTTCGTTTGATGCAATTCTCATAATATAAATAAATAGAACTAATATACCACCAAGAAACGTTAAAAATAAAATATATGATAATCAATAACTTTCCATTATTGTTCCTGTTATTAGTCCAACTAGAAAAGTTTGTAGGATAATGAAAAGCATTATTGATATTGGGTGTCTTAATTTAATAAAATTAATATTCAATATGTTTGATAGTGATATAATTATTATTTTGATCATTTCAGGAATTAGTTTATTTAAAATATCGGTTTTGGGGACCGATGATGGAAGCTTTTTCACCTCTGAAGTTTTAAAAGTGGGGGCTGGACTTATTTCCGGTTTACAAGACCGGCGTTTTTTTTAAACTATTAAAACTAATGTTTATATTCTCTGTCTTTACTTCTTTATTGGTTTATTTTGCTGGTGTTTATGTTTTTTCTTCTAAATGTAAGCATTTATTAATGATTCTTTTGAGATTAGAATATATTGTTCTTTCTTTATTTATATTAATTATTGTTTTTCTTATTGAGTTTGATTATGATTATTTTTTTCCTGTTATTTTTTTGGTTTTTTCTGTTTGTGATGGTGCTTTAGGTCTTTCTATTTTAGTTTCAATAATTCGTTCTCATGGTAATGATTTTTTAAATTCTTTTGGTGCATCCTTATGTTAAAGTATTTATTTATAACTATTTTTTTGATCCCTCTCTGTTTGGTTAATAATTGTTGATGGTTGGTTCATTCTTTAATATTTCTGTCTAGTTTTGTTTTTATAATTTGTGTTTATTCGTACGCTGATTTAAATATAATTAGATATTATTTTGGTAATGATTATTTTTCTTTTAGTTTGATTTTGCTAAGTTTTTGGATTTGTTCTTTAATAATTACTGCTAGAGGTTCTGTTTATTTAAGTTCTTATCATTCTAATTTTTTGTCTTTATGGTCTTAATTTTGATGATTATGCTTTATTGCTCGTTTGCTAGATTGAGTCTTCTTTCTTTTTAGGCTAGATTAGTTCCTACTTTGCTTTTGATTTTGGGTTGAGGTTATCAACCTGAACGTATACAGGCTGGTGTTTATTTAATTTTTTATACTTTGGTTGCTAGATTACCTTTTATTATTAGTTTTATTTAGGGTTTATGATTTCTCTAATACTTTATATTTTCCTTTATTGGTTGATTTTGGTTCTTATTATTTTATATTCTATGTATTTATAATTCTTGCTTTTTTAGTTAAGATACCAATATTTTTGGTTCATTTATGGCTTCCTAAGGCTCATGTCGAGGCTCCTATTTCAGGTAGAATAATTCTTGCTGGTGTTTTATTAAAGTTAGGTGGTTATGGTATTTTTCTTGTTATGAAGGTTATTTCTTATCTGGGTTTAAAGTTTAATTATTTTTGATTGTCTTTAGGTTTATCTGGCGGGGTTATTGTTAGATTTATTTGTTTTCGTCAAGTAGATTTAAAGTCTTTAATTGCATATTCTTCTGTTGCTCATATAAGAATGGTTATTGGAGGGTTGATAACCATGAATTGGTGGGGTTGTATAGGTTCTCTTTCTTTAATGGTTGGTCATGGTTTATGTTCTTCTGGATTATTTTGTTTATCTAATATTATTTATGTGCGTTTAGGTAGACGAAGATTATTAATTAACAAGGCTATAATTAATTTGATACCAAGAATGGCTTTATGATGATTCCTTTTGAGATCGTCTAATATGGCTGCTCCTCCTTCTCTAAATTTGGTAGGTGAACTAAGATTATTAAATAGAATTATGTCTTGATCTTCTTTTAGATTTTTTGCTTTAATATTTTTGTCTTTTTTAGAGCTGTTTATACTTTATATATGTATTCTTATTCTCAGCATGGTAATTATTATTCTGGTGTTTATACTTGTTCTCTTGGTTATTTTCGTGAATATCATCTTTTACTTTTACATTGATTGCCTTTAAATATTCTTTGTTTAAAGGGTGAATATTTTTCTGTTTAAGTGCTTAAGTATTTTAATTAAAAATGTTGTTTTGTGGAATCAATGATATGAATCTCTTTCATCTTAGGCCGTGAATTTATTTTCTATTTGTTCTTTGAGTTTTTTTTTCTTTATTTTTTTCTAGAACTATAATTTTTATTTTGGGTATTTATTATTTAATAATTGATTATAGAGTTTTTGTTGAATGAGAACTTTTTAATTTAAATGGTTCTATGGTTGTTATGACTTTAATTTTTGATTGAATGTCTCTTATTTTTATGTCTTTTGTTATATATATTTCTTCTTTGGTTATTTATTATAGAGAGGGTTATATATCAGGAGAAAAGAATATAAATCGTTATATTATTATTGTTTTAATATTTATTCTTTCTATAGGGTTTTTAATTATTAGCCCTAATTTGATTAGAATTTTATTAGGATGAGATATTTTGGGTTTAGTTTCTTATTGTTTAGTTATTTATTACCAAAATGTGAAATCTTATAGTGCAGGTATGTTAACTGCACTTTCTAGTCGTATTGGTGATGTTGCTATTTTAATTTCTATTGCTTGAATATTGAATTTTGGTGGTTGAAATTGTATTTATTATTATGATTTTATTTCTAATTCTTTTGAAATAAATCTTATTACTATATTAATTGTTTTAGCGGCAATAACTATAAGAGCTCAAATTCCCTTTTCTTCTTGACTTCCTTCTGCAATGGCTGCTCCTACTCCTGTTTCTGCTTTAGTCCATTCTTCTACTCTTGTTACTGCTGGGGTTTATTTATTAATTCGTTTCAGCCCAATATTGGATACTTATAATTGTGGTTGATTTTTACTTTTAATTGGTTGTATAACTATATTTATGGCTGGGTTGGGGGCTAATTTTGAATTTGATTTGAAGAAGGTTATTGCTCTTTCTACTTTAAGACAACTTGGTTTAATAATAAGAATTTTGGCTATAGGTTATCCAAAACTTGCATTTTTTCATTTACTAGGTCATGCTTTATTTAAGGCGTTATTGTTTATGTGAGCAGGTTCAATAATTCATAACTTAAAGGATTCTCAGGATATTCGTTTCATAGGTTCAATTGTTAATTTTATACCTTTAACTTCAGTTTGTTTTAATGTTTCTAGTTTGTCTTTATGTGGTATACCTTTTTTAGCAGGGTTTTATTCAAAGGATTTAATTCTTGAAATAGTTTGTTCAAGATGAATTAGTTGTTTAATTTTTTTTTCTTTATTTATTTTCTACTGGTTTAACTGCTTCTTATTCTTTTCGTCTTTTTTATTATTCAATATCTGGTGATAATGATTTTTATTCTAGATTTTCTTTTGATGATAAGGGTTATTATATTTCGTTTGGTAGAATTGGTTTATTATTTGTTGCTGTTTTTGGTGGTAGCCTTTTGTCTTGGTTAATTTTTCCTGTTCCTCATGTGATTTCTTTGCCTTCTTATTTAAAGTTTTTAACTATTACTGTAGTTGTTTTAGGTGCTTATTTGGGTTATCTTATTTCTAATTTTGATTTTTCTCAAAATTTATTTTCTATAAGTATACTTTCTTTTGTCAGATTTGCTGGTTCTATATGGTTTATACCTTTTCTTTCAACTAAATTTATTAGATATATTCCTTTAAAATTGGGTTATTATTCATCTAAATCATTTGATTATGGTTGAGGTGAATTATTTGGTGGTCAAGGCTTATATAGACTATTTATTTAATTGGTTATATACAGGGTTGATATGATTCTAATTTTAAGATTTATCTTTTAACTTTTATCTTTTGAATATTGATTTTGGTGATATTATTTTTCGTTTACTTAAATAGCTTATAATTAGAGCGTGACACTGAAGATGTTAAGGAAGTATTTTTACTTTTAGGTATTTATAAATATAGATATATTAATTTTACTGTGAAAATGTAATGTTTTATTTAAACTATATAAATTTTAGAAATGTTAACGGAGTTTAACCGCTAATATAAAAAGTTAGCAGCTTTCATATTGGCTTTACATTTCCTTAATAGGAACTTTAGAGTTCAATTATATTATTAACATTAATACGCCTCTTTTTGGCTTCAATTAATAAGAATAAGGGTATTTTATTTACCAATCTTCCAGGTCGAAACTGACTGCAATATTTCGCTTCTTATTCTATTTAAGGTTGACTGATTATATCAATACTTTTTGAATGCAACCCAAATGTTATGGTTAACTACAACCCTTTATTCTGCTCATTGTAAGACTCCTTGATTTCATTCATGGTATAATCCACCTAATAACACGACTCGACACGACACGACATGACACGACACGACACGACCCAACCTTCTCCTGTAGCAAGGAATCGGAGTGTTACAGTGAGCCTGTCTTCTGAAGATGTAGCAGTTCTTAAGTGAATATTGTGCTTTGTGATATGAGGATACACTTCACTGAGCACATACAGAAATGTATGCTCATCCATTCTTAAGTAATTGATGTATGACTTGACGTCTTCCACTGTAAGCTCACGTAACAAGTTTTGTTGAATGCTTTTATTGTGTCTCCGTAAAACTCACGCCTTCACCCAGATTAGATTAGTTTTTCGTTCCATAGATCCGTGCTGAGGAGATCCTCGTGGATGTGGAACATGTCAATTTTTTTAAGCTGAAATAACAATACTAATAGTATGAATAAACAATACATCGTTTGTTTCCATTAAGAATTTCGTCAATGGAGTAGAAGGAGTTGGCCACTAGTAAGTCTTTCAGGCTCCTTTTAAACTGATCTTTATTTGTAACTAAATTTTTCATGTTTGTTGGAAAATTATTGAAGATAAGTGTTCCTGAGTAGTGGACCCCTTTTTGAACTAAAGTAAGTGCTTTTAAGTCCTTGTGCAGATCAGTTTTGTTCCTGGTATTGTATGTATGAGTTGTTTGTTGGAAAAAGAGATATATTATTTAGGACAAATTTAATTAAGGAGTAAATATACTGAGAGCCAGTAGTTAGTATACCCACTTCTTTGAAGAGGTCTCTGCAGGACGTCCGTGAATTTACTCCACACATAATACGTATTACACGCTTTTGGACTCTGAAAACTTTTGTTTGACTTGAAGAGTTGCCTTATATTATACCATATGACATTATGGAATGAAAGTAGGCAATGTATGCAAGCTTTTTCACTTTTATGTTGCCTATGTCTGCTAACACTCGAATTGCAAATACAGATTTGTTAAGGCGTTTCTGCAGTTCTGTGGTGTGCGCCTCCCAACTGAATTTATTATCAAGTTGTAATACCAGGAATTTAAGACTGTCAACCTCGTATGCATGGTTCCTTCCCCCCCCCCCTCCCCCCCATTTCTTTTCCGCATGTGCACACAGCACACAATGCAATTGCGGTACGTGCAACTGCTGCGGTTAATAACAAGTTGTTTTCAGCCATCTTGAACTTTGACGAAAAATTTGATGACAGTGTAATACCCCTTCTAGCGCTACGTCAGAGATCTTTGTCAAATATATTTGACAGAATATTTGATCACATCTTTGATCAAATCTTTGACAAAGAAATTTGATAGTGTAATACCGGCCTTAATGACGGCTGCTGCAGCTGCCTCGCTTGGAGGGACCCGACCAGACCCTAGTATCGCCCCCTGCTCCGCTCTGGGGGCTCGAGATGAAAGGGCGCCGTGCCACACGCGTTGCTAACTCTCAGGCGGCCTTAGATGTTCACAACCTGCGCCACGTGCGCCCCTTGACTCGCTGTTCGGCGGACCCCTTGACTTTTACGCCACAGGGGAGCAGCACCCAGCAGTTGGAAATCGGCAGGTGACTGTAATGTACAATGCTGTTCTGAAGGGGCATCTACCACGAACAATGGATTCGTTCTAGAAAGCTCGCGTCTTCTTCCCACAGCTCTGTTCTAACGAAAACAAGAACATATATGTGCAAAGTAAATGCAGTTATCATAGTATGAAGGCTTTCACGACCGGATGACATATCTTCTGGTGAACCTTCCCGGATGTAAGGTCGTGGTCCATGAAACTCTTCAGCTCCTAACGTTTCGTCCAGAGCTGCCAACTCGGCAAGACTCACCGAAGGAGAAACACCCCTCTGAAGATGTTCAGCGCAGCTCTGGACGAAACGTTAGGAGCTGAAGAGTTTCATGGACCACGACCTTACATCCCGGAAGGTTCACCAGAAGATAAATGCAGTTATCCTCAGTTGTCCATTTCTCAGACAAAGCTATAGACACTGGTGTACAAAATTAAAGCAACAAACCGTTATTTCCCCGTCCTGTGTTTAATTCACGACATAATCGTACACACTGTCAACAGATGTCCGTGCGATTGTGTTCTGTGTGGAAGATGGCATTCTGGTCAACAGGCAACCATGCCAATGATGGCGTCAGGGCTCCTCTCAGACGGGGTAGTGTTTGCCGGGTGCTCCCACATGCACAACCGCTGAGTACACAGTCACAGACGGTGCAGTATGGCACAGAGAAAATGCCTACCAGACACTCTGGGTTTGGGAGGGAGGGGGGGGGGGGCACAGGAAGAATGGGAGTAGGACAGTCGCAAACTGACGTGGCCCGATGACTTAATGTGAATCGTTCTGTTGTTTCGCGGACGTGGCGACAGTTTAAAGAGAGCCGGCGACGTGTGGCAGCAGAGAGAGAGGACCGTTTTTGGTTGCAAGGGAACGACGACACCGCCTTGGTATTGCACGGCAACTGGCATTTGACCTCGCAGCATCCACTGGACGTATTGTATTGAGGCAATACAGAACGGCAGAGTGGCCTTAACTGTCGGAGACTTGCTGCATGTGTATCTCTGACGCATCTTCACAGAAGGGAGCGTCTAGAGCAGAGTCGTCAACATACCACCTGGGAGGTCGAACGGTGGGCCAACGTTCTTTTCACACCTGAGTCACGATGTGATCTGTAGAGTGATTCTCGACGAGTTCACATCTAGAGTGAAGGATTTCGGGATCCAGACGTTGTGGTACCAGAACGATATCATGGAGGATCCCTAACAGTGTTGACCAATCGAACACCTGTCCATGAAATTGTACGGGTGAATCAGCAAGGCTTAACTGATGTATCGTGACGAGACCTTGGGGCCTCATCTGCGGTTGTTGCGAGGACCTGTGGGTTCAGACTTTGTACCAATGGACAAAAATACTCGACCTCTTAGAGCACAGGCGGTTGATACTTCCTTGGAAACAGAAGATATTGCACGCACGGCCTGGCCTGGTCGCTCTCCCGACGTGAATTCCAAAGAGTATGTCTGGGATGCACTACGGAGATGCATTTCCTCATGTTAGCATCCACCAACCGCTCTCCAAGACTTACGAACAGCTCTGCAGCAAGAGCCTGAACATAAGACAGATGACATAATTTACAACATGCCCCGTAGTGGCCAGGCCTATATTGCTGCCACAGGTGCGTGGAAATCCGAAAAGTTGGAAGAAACGAAGAACATGATTGTCTACTTTTGTGTGTGTTGCATTTGTTTACGTTCTGTATTGTTTGCGTTGTTTCTACTTTACTGTGACCTGTTTATAAAAATGGTTCAAATGGCTCTGAGCACTATGGGAACATCTGTGGTCATCAGTCCCCTAGAACTTAGAACTACCTAAAGCTAACTAACCTAAGGACAACACACAACACGCAGTCATCACGAGGCAGAGAAAATCTCTAACCCCGCCGGGAATCGAACCCGGGAATCTGGGCGCGGGAAGCGAGAACGCTACCGCACGACCACGAGCTGCGGACGCCTGTTTATACTGTTTTGTGGCAAAATAAAAGTAACCTTGCAAAATTTCCGTTTATTGCTTTGATTTTGGACACCAGTGTATAATACATCCCACCACCGAAACAAATGCTACAATGAGCTCTTGTTAACGCTATTTTCATACGTGGTGTAAAACTTTAGAACTTATCTACGACGCTTCCAGGATTCGAACCTCTGTCCTCGTAATCCGTAGTCACTTGTGCTATACGTGGCGCCAGATACTGCCTGCTACATGCGACACCTCTGTTCACTTTCTCGTGTAGTGAAAATCAGCACTAACAAGGAGCGGCCACCTTGTTGGGATCACGGATTTCCTTCAAACTTTGTACGCATTTAGTAGGCCATTAAATCAACATAATGTGCAAGTAGTTCGGTGGACTACCCTGGCGATTACGAGAAAATAGCAAGGGAAGTTTTACGCGTCTGTTATGTTAACTCTTGTATTTGCGCGTAGGTGCAGCACGTTTGAGTTCATGGTGGTCATGTGGAGCCGGCACGGTAGCTCAGCGTGTTTGGTCAGAGGGTTAGCTACCCTCTGTAATAATAATAATAATAATAATAAAACTGAGTGAACGGATCAACGAAGAACCTGAGCGAGTGTCACTGGACGTCCGCCACGAACAAATTCAACGAACAGTATAGAACAAAATTAGATAAAAAAAGAGTGTTAGCTGCCCTCTGTAATAAAATAACTGACTCAATGGATCAACGATGGACTTTAACAAGCGTCATGAGACGTCCTTCCCGGACAAATATGGCGACCAATAACGGAAACAATGAGATCAACAGAAAAAAAGTGGCTAGCGTTCGAGCTCCGTAAGACGAACGTGTTAGATACGACGGTTCGCCTCCCGCTCAGCCCTTAATTTTTGTATTATAAGTCTAAATTCTGTGATATTCAAAAAATTTGCACCTACTTATTCGTCCTTGCTACATTAGCAACTTCTGACTGCTACGCAGGTTAACTGGCAAATTGGGCTGCCTCTGTATCTGCAGCTCGAAGCGTCGAGCTGCGAAGTAGTTCCGGGTACCTTACTCACCAGACTTCATGTATAGGGAATTTGCAAATCACGACAGGCATACATTTTCAGGAAAGCTCTATGCGTTTCTTCATTTGCTCGTCGATAGTTATAAATATTTTTGTTCTAATAATTACATTTAATTAAACATAGTAAGCACGCAAATGCAAAGAATAAACGTCTTTAAACCATATTTTCAAAATATTCCTCCAGGTGTTTCGATCTTGTGTGTCCTCTTCCTCTGCGCCCATTCTCCTCATTGTGTGCTGTACGTTTTGGAGCCAGGTGGTCATAGGTCGTCCTCCTCTTCTTCTACCCTCCGGTTCCCATTCCAGTATCAATTTTGGTATTCTGTCTTCCTCCATTCGTCGTACATGCCCGTACCACTGTAATTTCTTCCTATCCATTACGTCATATATTCTTTCTTTTATTTCCATTCTCCTTATTATTTCGGTGTTCCTTATCTTTTCTTTCCTGGAGATTCTTGCCGATCTTCTCCAGAAGTCCATCTCTAGAGCTTGTAATTTTTTAATATGCTTCAGGTTAATTGTCCAGGTCTCCGTTCCATACAGGACCACACTCCCTAATATGGATTTGTAAATTAACTTTTTAGTTCTGCTCATTACATTCCTGCTCCATAAGACTGAGTTAAGCATCCCAATGACCTTACGTCCGCTACTAATTCTTTTATTGATTCCTAACTCTGATTGGCCGAGCGGTTCTAGGCGCTACAGTCTGGAACCGCGCGACCGCTACTGTCGCAGGTTCGAATCCTGCCTCGGGCATGGATGTGTGTGATGTCCTTAGGTTAGTTAGGTTTAAGTAGTTCTAAGTTCTAGGGGACTGATGATCTCAGATGTTAAGTCCCATAGTGCTCAGAGCCATTTGAACCAACCTAACTCTGATTTTCCCTCGATTTCTAAAATGGATCCCAAATAACAGAAAGTGTTTATCTTTTTGATTTTCTTTCCTTCAATGTTTAGCTCATCTGAATCAGTCAAGTATTCCGTTTTTTCTTTTTTTTTTTAGTTAATCTTCAAACCCCAAGTTCTGTATGCTACTGCTAGTTGATTGCACATATAGTTAGCATCCTCTCCATCTTGTGCTACGACTACTTGATGAAATTCACTAAAACTTCATGCAAATACAAGCGTTTTTTAAATTTATGTTTCCTCTCAAATATCATATAAACTAAATAATATGACCCATGATGAAAAAAAAATACATTTAAATTTAAACCGTCGTCTCAGTTAGTCTTACTCAGTCTGAACGCTAACTACTTGACCACTATAAACTCCAAAAATAAATAAATAAATAAATAAATAAATCCGTTATATAACAGACGCCTAGAACTTGTCTTGCGATTTTCTCGGAATTGCCAGGGTAATGTGCCTTACTACTTCCAAATTTTATTGTTTTAATTGCCTGTGTACAAAGTTTGAAGTAAATCTGTGATCCTAATGTTGTGGCCTTCCCTTGTAATATTTGCCAAAAATAATGTTATTGTGCTTAATTCGTAATTCTTGACTGATAATCGACAATCTAGATACAAGATACGGACCCATTTCCAAAAGTTCTACAATTCCTTAGTTTTGAGCGAGTTTAATGATGTTGCAGCGAAGCAGGGACAAGTATGTCCGTTCTTGCACTTATCGGCGCCCTAAAAGAGTGGAGCATAAACGCATGACCTTTCGCACGGTTTTCATTATCAGCGTTCACGAAATTCCTTTCTATTGTTACTTAAAAGCTGTAAATGAGTTTTTCATCACTTAATAGCTAAACTATTTTCAGAAAAAGTACGTAAAAACCTAGTGACTTCGACTACCACTCCTGTAATACACGTAGAGCTTCATATTACTCCTAGGGCACGGCCGACCTCCTTCCCTATCCATCCCTAAACCGACGAGACCGATGACCTCGCAGTTTGGTCTCTTCCCCCAACAACAACAAACCATCTTACTCCTAGTCTGTCACGTCACCAGAGCATGAGCCTATAACAGAACGTTTTCGATCACGTGACCATATCTTGATATTTAGTGATGTTTAAGCTTTAATTACACAAAAATAACAGATATTTTGTGAGAATATTGACTATAAATTCGAGCTCTATGTTATAATTACTCAGAATACCATTATTTTTAACATAGGAAAACAGCCTATTTTGTTTTAGCGATAAATATTTATTATCATTCGTTAATTTCCATTGAATTTATTTAATAAAATTCCGTAACGTGGACCATCATTGCATACACTGTAATCGTACTGAATTTCTCTTGATTGTCACATTTTATCCAGTAATGATTTTTACCATTCCCACTCCACTGAGCCTTTCAGTTTTCTGATCCAGACGCTATTAAGAAACCGTGTATTGATTAACATGGACGGAACTGAACTAAAAGTTACTCATTGGCAATCAATAAAAAGCAAATATCGGAACGGCAGTAAGGATGACGATAGGCGATAACAGAGTACAGTCAACAATAATGAGTTAACAATGGCCAAACGAACGAATGTTTCCATCCAGAACTGAATGCGTCGTATTACTCGTACTGTATCGGCTACTTTCATTCGGTTGCTTCCATAGACTGGGTTTATTCGAAATAATGAATGAACAGCCCAACCGATAAGTATCGCTACAACAGACTGAATCGGTTGTTTTTGCGCGGTTTGGTTTCTCTCAAAGGAACGAATTAACAATTAAACCGATACGTAAAACTGCAACCGCAGTCTAAAACCGATTTTGCACCATCAATTTTCTTGTCTTAGTTCGTTAATCGAAAGAAGTAGACTAGTGAGTCCATCGCAGCGGCCATGGCGTTTTATTCCTGAACTCACAATGAGTCTCATCCGTTTCGAGTGGCCGTTTTCGTTTTATGTCAGCCCCAAAATGCGTGTGTTGTGAGAGCTGTTTGCTGTTCAGATGGTTCAAGCACTATGGGACTTAACATCTGAGGTCATCAGTACCATAGAGTTAGAACTACTTAAACCTAACTAACCTAAGGACATCACACACATCCATGCCCGAGGCAGGATTCGAACCTGTGACCGTAGCAGCAGCGCGGTGTCGGACTGAAGCACCTAGAACACCTCAGCACTGCGCAAAGATGCCCAATATTGATTGGAGACATTTCATTGTAATCTGGAATGTAGTACCTCGCATCGGAAGCAGCGAGCAAAAATGGGTTTTATAGAGATGGGGCCCCTCCACGCCCGCACCAACGTGGTGACCAAACCAAAAGTTCTACTCTCACCTCCGTAAACATGTTAGTTATCTAGTAAGTGGATCACAGGATGCTGGGCTGTGATGTTGTCCGTGCGTCTGGGTAAGACTACGCATTAACACGGTCCATCAGGTGATAGATAGTGGACGAAACGCGAGTGACGGTAGCGATTTGAAGAGCAGAGGGAAAAAAGTGCCATGGCTCGTGCTGTGGGAAAAAAACCTCTGCGACAGTGGGATGGGTAGTAAGAGCAGTAGTGGCTTACTAGCTGCGATAATTCATGCAAGGTTGGATTTGTTAGTATAGGTATCATGCATCATTACCGTGGCAAGCGATGGCGATGTATCCCAGTTGCTGCAGCTGTTACATTCCTGGAACAATCAAGATCGTTATACAGTAGTGGAAGATCGGCCATAGATCATCTCACTGTGTGGGGGATGTGTGGAGCTTGTCTGCATGCAGTGTACGGTACGACTTCCCTGCGTGGTGCCAGTTATTCGGCAGAGTATTCCAGCTGGATATCCAGTAATGGCGTCTGATTAACAGGGGCTCGCCTGTACCGTTATGCTTGCGTATGCTTGGCCATAGATGTTAGGTCCTTACAAGTATGTCTTTTGGTCTTTTATGTTTCCATCTAAGGTTGTTGTCGTAGTTCCCCAGATTCCGAATAAACGGGTTCTGCGAATGTCTGGAGTTTCTGTATAGTCTTGTGGTGAGTTTGTGGATTACCTCCGTGAGAGTCTCAAGTCGGTATTCCCGGTGAAGGTCCGCGATGCGTGTGTATCGTGGAGCATTGCTTATGATTTTGAGTACTTTGTTTTGTATGAGCTGCAGACGGCGCAGGCGTGTAGGCGCAGCGTATCCCCAGACAGGAGCTGCGTACGTCATCAGGGGTCGGATAAGTGTCATGTACATGGACCTCGACACCCTTCTGTTCAGTGTGCTACGCCTGTTGAGCATGGGATAAAGCTGTTTGAGCCTCGCGCTAGCTCGGATGGTCATGTGTTGTATGTGGTCCCCCCAGAGTAATTTCCGGTCCAGCCAGACACCGAGGTATTTGACTTTCTCGCGGAAACGTATTGGGCGTGCATGTAGAGTTATTGGTTTGCAGTAGCGGTGTTTGCGCACTTGCTTCGGTCTTCTAGTGAACAGAACGGCTTCGCACTTGTCGACGTTTACTCTAACACGCCATTTCTCCAACCAAGGCTCAGCCACTCTGAGTGCAGTCTGTAGGCGTGACGTAATGTTTGATGGTTTCCAATCTTGCGCAAGGATGGCTGTGTCATCCGCGTAGATTGCCATCGTTGTGTTGTGTGTGGTTGGGAGATCGTTTATGTAGAGGTCAAACAGTAGGGGCCGTAGGATGCTTCCCTGGGGTACTCCCGCGTGTATACCGTGTCGTGTTGATTGTTTTCCCTGCACGTCAGTGTTGAAACTCCTGTCTGTGAGGTATGAGTGTATTAGACGCACCAGCCCATTGGGGAATCCCGCGTCGCTGAGTTTGCGGATGAGGCCGTTGTGCCATAGACGGTCGAAAGCCTTTTCGATGTCCAGGAACACCGCCCCTGTAGCTTTGTTTATGTTGAAGCCATATGTTATATGTTCAACGACCCGTAGGAGTTGTTGTGTTGTTAGTGGTGATTCCTGAAGCCGAATTTCTCCGGTCTCAGGATGTCATTTGTTATGCAGTGCCTAGTGATGCGTTGGAGAATCACCTTCTCAACAATCTTACTGAGCGAGCTGATGGGTTGGTAATTTTGTGGGAGGCTGTGGTCTTTTTCCCCGGCTTCCTGACATCAGGACCTTGGCCGTCTTCCAAAAGGCGGGGAATTGTTGGTGTTTTAGTATCCTTTCCATGGGCTGATTAGCAACAAAAAAATGGTTCAAATGGCTCTGAGCACTATGGGACTTAACATCTATGGTCATCAGTCCCCTAGAACTTAGAACTACTTAAATCTAACTAACCTAAGGACATCACACACATCCATGCCCGAGACAGGATTCGAACCTGCGACCGTAGCAGTCGCGCGGCCCCGGACTGAGCGCCTAGAACCGCTAGACCACCGCGGCCGGCTGATTAGCAACATCCAGTACAAGAATCACTGCCGGGTATTTAATGCTGGATTGCTAATGCCACAAGTCTTACACCCTGGAGCAAGATCCCTAATCAGCATCCCCATAGTCTCACATATGAAGTGCTCCCTAATTTTCATTCTTCTCTTAAAGATTCATAAACGACCGCCCACTGAAGTTTCATGAAAGTAATTAAAAACAGCAGTACAGGTTAGCGTGATAGAACATATTTTAACGCATGACGGAGTAACTTCCGTGTCACTAGAGGGAGCTACAGAGGGTAAAAACCATAGAGAAAGACAGAGATTGGAATACATCCAGCAGATAATTGAGGACGTAGGTTGCAACTGCTACTCTGAGTTGAAGAGGTTGGCGAAGGAAAGCAATTCATGGTGGGGTGCATCAAATCAGTCAGAAGACTACCAAAAGAAATTAAAAAGAAGAGGGATTAAATCCTTAGGTAGAACTACGAGGATAATCCCAAAAGTAAGGTCTCCTATTTTTTTATAAGAACATAGACCTGTTTATTTCTACAATGGTTTATATCAGTTTACAGCTTGAACATTTAGCTATTTTTCGACATAATCACCATTTCTGTCGATGTATTTTTGTAGACACTGAGGCAGTTTTTGTATGCCCATGTCATACCAGCTCGCTGCCATGCTGTTCAGAAAGTTACGAACCTCTTCTTTCACTTCGTCGTCGGAGCTGAATTGCTTTCCGGCCAAATGTTCTTTTAACCTAGGGAACAGGGCGCCAAGCCAGGACTATAGGGTGTGTGTGTGATTATGTTCCACTGAAACTCTTGCAGGAGAGCAACGGTTTGCCGAGCGATGTGTGGGCAAGCTGAGCGTTGTCATGGAGAATGTGTACGCCCTTGTTCAACATTCGTCTTCTCTGCTTCTGAATTGCCCGTTTGAATTTTTCAGAGTCTCACAATTAACCTGTCAGCGTTAATTGTGGTCCCAGCGATTCAGCTCCGACGACGATGTGAAAGAAGAGGTTCATAACTTTCTGAACAGCATGGCGGCGAGCTGGTACGACATGGGCATACAAAAACTGCCACAGCATCTACAAAAATGCATCGACAGTAATGGTGATTATATCGAAAAATAACTAAATGTTCAAGCTGTAAACTGATGTAAACCATTGTAGAAATAAACAGGTCTATGTACTTATAAAAAAATAGAAGACGTACTTTTCGGATTACCCTAGTATCTTATGAGCATGGCTTTCCCTAGCAGAGCAACACAGAATATTCCCCTCCATGAAGTACAGCCTAACACCTTCCCTTTTCTCAGTTCTCTCCTACAGTTTGCTCAGCTCTGTCTCCGAATCCTGCTGTTTCCCAATGTTGCTAAAAAAGAGAAGTCGCACAATTAATGTAGGGCCGATGTGAAAAACTGAGGCAACCGTTTGATTAGATTCACCCTTTTCTTCGTCCGGTAGTGGATCTCATTCGTCACCGAACATCCTGCTTAGGCCATAGGCGATAATATTCTCTGTACCGTGGATGTACCTAGCCTGAAACTGGAGACCAGAAATTCTCAATTCAAACCTCTCAATACGTCTTTTGCATCTTGGCCTAGCCAAGCTGAGGGACTGGCTAGCTGTTTTTAGCAAGAACGGTCAGTTTTCTAGATAGATTTTGAGCTTCTCAGCTGCGAACCAAATGGCCAGGGCCTCTACGTAGAACATTTGGCTTCAAGCGAGGAGAGGGCGAAGCGTATGCGACAGACCGTCTCCCAACAGCATCCTCCTGTAAAGGGACTTCCTCAACACCTGCCATCGATGTGTCTGAACAGTGAAGTCCCTACTAAAGTCGGGCGTTGTTAACATTAGGGTACTCATCGAGGCTACCTTGAGGACTTGCTGAGGACTCTATTCAAATATCCGCCTCTTTCTCGTGAGGCCATTAAGGGGTACCGCGAACTGAGCGAAGTTGGGAATGGTTACTCGTATTCGTTGGAGGCAGGCGTGACTAGATGGCCTCAGTGTGGCTCTCGTCTGCTCAGACACACTGAGCAGAGACTCGGCGACCTAAAAAGGAAATTTCGGATTGCGTAAATCTCGCATTTGATGGCTTGCCTGTGAAACCGGCATTGCAAAGATGCTGAAGGACGTCCATAACATGCTTAATCTGTCCTCAAAATTTTGACTAAAAATTACCAGATCATCAAGGTAATTGTAAATGCACCGAACCTTCAGCACCGCAAAACTTTGTCTAAAATTCTAGAAAACGGAAGCGCCCTTGTAGACTGTCCAAACGGAACCTTTTTGTGCTTTTAAAGATTCCAGTTCACGGCAAAAGCCGTGATAGGCTTTGGTTCTTTGGCTAACGGAATCTGGCAATATGCCTGATTAAGATCAAGAGAAGTAAAAGCTTTCACCTTCTGAAACCAGCTAAAACACATGCGCAGGTCAGGCATTGGTATTGACTGAAGGACAACCTTTTTATACAAAGGTCAATAATCCAAAATGATAAGCACCTCGTCCTGCCCGTTTGGTACAACATAGATGAGGGAAGAGTAGGGTGACTTAGGTAACCTAATATCTTTCTCCTTCAACACCTCATCTAAGGCCAACTATCTTAAGCTCCCTAATCAGAGGTGCAGACAATACATGTGTGCCTTACAGGAATAATGTCTGTAAGTTTCAGTTCATATTTTACCCCTGAAATTCACCCAGGCGATCTGGTATGACATCGCTAACTTGACCCTACAGCTGGCGGAGCCGATGACTCTGTTCAGATTACAATTATCTTCCTTAGAAGCTTCCGTGATGACTACTGTCATTTGAATCTCGCCCCCTCTTCCCGTCAAGTGCTTACAAAAATCATAAGATGGGTGTGAACAACTGAAGACTGTAATGCATGAAAAAATCTAGGAGAGGTCATCATCCAACAGCGTATATCAAATGATGATATCATTGAAGTGCCAGAGAAACTGGTACCCCTCTTTATACAGATACCTCCTCTCCCGTCCCGATCCTTCCCTTCTCGAGGCCCGGAATCTCTCCCTCCTCCTCCGCCAACACTTCCCTGGTGCCCCCATCTCCCTCCTCACTCCCAGATGGGATTCTGTTCTCATCTCCTCCCCCAGCCCCACCCTCCATACTGACATCCTCTCCCATCTCCCCATCACCCATTTTGGCCCCAACGCCTCCCTCACCTCTGCTCCTTCTTCATCTCCTACCCGCCAACCCCAACCCCCGCATCGCCCGCCGACCCTCACCGCCGTGATCACTCGGCTCAGTCCGACAATCACAGAGGAGGAGGTGTTGGCAGAGTTCAAGGCGCATCCCACGCTGGAGGTGCGGGCAGTCCGCCACATTTTCAACTCGGCCCGCCCCACTCGCCTTATGCGGGTTTTCTCCGAGGATGCCCCGTCCATTGACCATCTCCTGAAGGAGGGTGCCCTCCTCTTCAACCAGCGCTATAAGGTCGACGCCTCCCGTTCCCCTCCTCAATCCCTGCACTGCCAGAGGTGTCTGCACTATAGCGCACACCCAACAACCGAGTGCCGCGAGGACCCCACCTGCTCGCATTGTAGGCAAGTGCACTTCCTCCGGCAGTGCCCTAACCTTCAATCTCCTCCTCCTGTAATACCTGTAATCTCCCCCATCCCACCTACTCCCAGAAGTGTAAAGCCTGACCCCCTCCAACCACTCCTGAACTCACCGTCCCTGTCTGTCCTCTGGATGCCCCCACTCCTCCTGGCAATTCCCTTCATCCCCCCCCCCCACCGCTGAGGACTTCATCAGGTTCCTCACCATTGTCCTACAAAACGTCCACCCTTTCCAGCGCCCTCACACCCTCCAACAGGTCTCCCTCACCGCCCGTTCCATTTTCCACTTAAAAATGTATGCCACCTACTCCAACAACCAGGCCCATTTCACCTTCTCCCGTCTTGACACCCTTGTCTAAATCCCTGTCATGGCGCGACAGCACTGTATCCTTTTCAACAACATCCGCTCCCTTCCTGCCAACAAGAACCTCTTCCTGCACACCCTTGCCACCCACTGCGTGGATGCCTTCTTCCTCAATGAAACCTTCCTCCAACCCCACCACACCGTCCACACGTCACCCTACCTCCTTCACTGCTCCGATAATCCCCTCCCAATCGCGCATCGCGGAATTGCCATCACCACCGCCAGATCCCAGTTTGGCTCCAACCTCTCCTTCCCGACCCCACCGAACACCTGATCCTTAGTCTCTTCTTCCCCAACCTTACCGTCACCTGCGCCACCATCTATGTCCGCCCTAACGCCCCTATTCCCTTCGACTTCCTCTCCCACATTGACCGTACCTTCTCCTCCTATGTGATCGCTGACGACCTCAACATCCATAGTCATTCCGCCACCCAGTTACGGCGGTGGCATCGGTTCCTCTCCTCCCTTCAAGGCGACCTCATCCCATCCCCCAGCACACCCGTCCCGAATCCAACTCCACTCCCGATGTTATCCTTTCCTCCCCTAACCTCCTTGGCCGCATAACGGTGGATGTCCTGGAGCCTATTGGTAGCGACCATCTCCCTGTCCTCCTCACCGTTTCAGACGGTCGTCGCCCCCGCCCCGACCCTCGTAATGACCCTCCCCCAAAGTACGTCCATGTCTATTCCCCTGCCAACTGGAATGCCTACCGGGATAACCTCTCCACCCAGGTCGATAGCCACCCCTTCACCTACCACCACCCTGATGATGTAACCCATGCCGCCTCCTTTCTCCAGCAGACCTTGTCTGAGGCCATGGAGGCCCACGTCCCTACTGTCGCCATCCACCCCCACCGTCCTACCTTACCCCCACAGGCCGTCCTCCTCCTCCGTGAATCCCGCCATCTCTACCGTGCCTTCCTCCATACGTGTGACCCGGACACACTCCGACGCCACTGGCAACTCCAGCGACACATTCGAAATTTGCTTGCGACTAAGAAACGCCGGGACTGGCGACAGACATGCACCCGTTTAAATGCTACCCTACCTATAAACTGGTCCAAGTTCTGGTCAGCCTTCTGTCGCCTTACCGGAACTAAACCCTCCCCCTACTATCCTCTTCTCCATGATGATCACCCCTTCCCTGACACCCTTAGTAAGGCCAATCACTTTGCCTCTTACCTCTCCGATGTCTTT
Source organism: Schistocerca cancellata (assembly GCF_023864275.1). Classification (NCBI taxonomy): domain Eukaryota; kingdom Metazoa; phylum Arthropoda; class Insecta; order Orthoptera; family Acrididae; genus Schistocerca; species Schistocerca cancellata. The sequence continues at coordinate 156,773,489 of NC_064626.1, forward strand.
TCCATCCCCGATGATCCCCAGTTCGATTACTCCCTCTTCCTGGATGTCCGCGATCGAACTGACACCTCTGTCCCTCCCCTCACACCTGGTTTCCAGTACTTGGACAACATTGCACACACGGAACTCAATGCCCCTATCACTAAATAGGATCTCATTGCTACACTCCGCACGAAACGCAACACCGCTCCTGATCACGATCGTGTCACCTACCGTCACCTTCGTGAAGCATCTGTCTCTTTCCTCTCCACCCTGGCCAGGCTCTACAATGTAGTCCTGTCCACTGGTTACTACCCCGACCTGTGGAAAACCTCCCGTATCCTGATGTTCCTTAAACCTGGTAAACTGCCGTCTGCCGTCTCCTCCTACCGTCCCATCAGCCATACCTCGGTCTTCAGCAAGGTCCTGGAATCTATCCTCACCCGTCGCATCCACCAGCATCTCCGCCAGCACCGCCTCCTTCCCATTACCCAGTGTGGCTTTCGGCCGTCCTTCTCTTCCGATGACCTTCTCCTTCACCTCACTCATCTCCTTTCCGAACAGCTTAATTCCCGTCGCTCCGCAATCTTCCTCTCCCTGGACCTCGAACGTGCTTATGACCACGTATGGCATTCCGGTCTCCTCTTCAAGCTCCAAACCTTCGCCCTTCCCATTAACTAAGTTCATCTGATTGGCTCCTTTCTCTCCCACCGTCCTTCCTACGTCACCAACCACAATGCAGATTCCTACACCTTTTTTCCCCCTGCTGGTGTGCCCCAAGGCTCCGTCCTCTCTCCCCTTCTGTACCTTTTATATACGGCGGACATGCCGCCGCCGTCACCCCCCGTCCACCTTCTCCAGTTTGCCGATGACACCACCTTCCTTGCCCTTGCCCCCACCCTGCAGTGCTCCCAACACCTTCTCCAATCCCATCTTGACCGGTTCACCGCTTGGTGCAACCAGTGGTTGCTCAAGGTCAATCCCTCCAAAACCCAGGCGATCATTGTAGGCAAAATCACCCCTTCCTTCCACCTCCTTGATTTCTATCTCAACATCTGTGGCCGTCCTATCGCCCTCACCCCCACCCTTAAGTACCTTGGTGTCACCCTCGACCGTCGACTCTCCTGGACCCCCCATCTCCGGACAATCCAAGCCAAGGCACGCTCCCGACTCCGTCTCCTCAAGCTCCTTTCCGGCCATACGTGCGGTCTGGACCCCTCCACCATACTCCACACCTATAAATCCCTCATCCGCCCTATCCTTTGTTACGCCCATCCGGCCTGGATCTCCGCCCCCCCCCCCTGCCTTTTGTAAATCCCTTCAAATCCTTGAACGTCATGCTCTCTGCCTCGCCTATCGCATCCGTCTCCCCCACGCAGATCCCGTACGATCTCATTCCGTTCCCCCACCTCCTCCTTTTCCTTGAAAGGATACGGATCCTGTACACCTCCCGCAAACTCGATCCTCCTCACCCGCTTGTCTCGCCCATCGTCTTTCGCCCCCGCCCGCTGCCGCACCTGTATTCCCACATCCCACCCGGTCTCCATCTCTCCACCCTCCTTACCCTCTCCCAAGGTGGCTTCCGCCAGCTCCCTCTCCCTGATGATGCCCTCCTCCCCTCCATCTACCCCTCCTACCAACTTGGATCCTCCCTCCCTCTTCCTTTGGGCACCCTCCCACCCTTCTCTCCCTCTTCCATCTCTCCACACTCCTCCCCCGGGCTTCCCCTCACCTGTCCCTCTCCTCCTCCACCCATCTCCTCAGTCACTGGCATCCTTGTTCTCCCCTCTCCCCCACCTCACCCTTCTTCCCCTTTTGCCAGGTCCCCGGACTTGCACACGCTAAGTGGACATTCGCGCGCCGGAGATCATCGCCATCAGTGTCTTGTGTGTGTCGTCGTGTCTGGTGTTCAGTTTTCACCATCACACTCCATCGTTCACCAGTGCCGTCGACGTCTTCAGTGTTTGTGCTTCGTGTCAACAGTTTGTAGTGTGAATTGTCATCGAGTGTGAACGGCTTCATGTTTTTTATGTTCATGTGTCTACTGTTTTTTCCCCGCCGTTTTGTTCCAACCCCTGTGTGTTCTCTGTTTTATCATTGTACTATCTTTGGCTGAAGAGCGGCGTATTATGCTGCTGCCAGCCTACCTGTTATACTGGTATTAGAATCACAATAAAGGAAAAAAAACATATCCTTTAGTTTCGGTGCAGGAACACAGTGAACTTTGGTCACTGCTACTCGATTTTATTTTTACATTTTCTCAGCATTATATCAAAGAAATTGGTAAGTTTATATTTAGGTGATACATGACGGCTTGTCTCATTTTCTAACTATTTTCGAACAGTCTATTAGAAACTGTATTTGAAACCTGGCAGTAATAGGAATAAAAGTATCGATTCTGACGATATCGCAAGGTATTGGCTGCTAAAATCTTTTTAAGCTTTCTTGAAGACAACTTAGACTACAAGATGGAAGTATGTTATGTTCATGAACCAGCGCGTGCACAGAATCAATACGCGAACCGATTTATACTGTAGAGAATACATGTTTTTTAGTACTGTGCTGGTAAACCTCCTACGTTATTTGATTTTCAAACAGCTGAGGAAAACTGAACGTACTTAGACATTTCTGTCTTTACTTATTCTGATCACCACTAAACTGACACACAATATTTTTAGCGCAACACAATCTGACTTTCAATAATGCCTGCAAAAGAATGGCTCTGACTAACAATAACCTATACCCTTCATGAATCACTTACCTCACAAAAATCTTCGTTACTGGAACTACTGCAATACAGCGAGCGCCAATACTGCCAGCTAAATTAAAGATTCTAACTACTGAAGGCATTAACTAATGATAGATATAGATAGCAAATGAAAGGTTTGGATAGAGAACAAATAATATATTTAGCTTAAGAACGTTCAAAAGTCATCTTATATATTTTCATGACTTCCATCTTTAGAAATTTCCTTTTTCTGGCGGACACAAATCCAGATCGTCCGCTTATAGTAACCTCTCAAAACTCTGGCATCTCTCTCTCCACATCCACCACTGCTGGCGGCTCACCTCCAACTGCCAAACGCTACGCGCTGTTCACATCTAACTGCCCAACACTACACAAGCGAATATTGTGACAGCCAGAGCGAGAGCACCAGCAGCAGCGAGTACTGTTTGTATAAAGCGTTTATTTTGCATTTTGTTTACGACCTTCCACTAAGGAAGGGATTCTATTTGTGTTTATCTGCTCTGCATAGTAACTAACAGTTCTTGATAAAACTTTACGTAGTTTTCGTGTTAGATTTCTTAGTGTTTTCTTGATCGTTTAGAACAGAAAGCGCTCTAAAACCGTCTTTGTTTGTTTCGCGGCCGTCATCTCCGGCGGTACACCGAAAGGTTACCGCCCTTCGATAGTGCACTTCGCGCTAATCGAAGTGTTAGGGGTTCCAGGTGCCAGCCAGCCAGCCAGCCAGCCAGCCAGCCAGCCAGCCAGCCCGCCCGCAGCAGCAGCAGCAGTTCGCGGTCCCGGCCTGCAGCAGTGGTCAGCCAGCCAGCCAGCCTGCCAGCCCTCCGGTGGCAGCAGCAGTCCAGCCAGCAGCAGCAGCAGCAGTCCAGCCAGCAGCAGCAGCAGCAGCAGCAGCAGCCGCCGCCGCCGCCGCCGCCGCCGCCCCGGCCCCGTCCGCGGCAGCAGCGTCCCTGCCTCTCGCCGTCGCCGTCGCCGTCGCCGTCCGTCCGTCCGCCCGTCCGTCCGCCGTCCGCCGTCCGCCGTCCGCCGTCCGTCGTCTCCCAGTGTGTGTCCTGTCCTTTTAGTGCTGTGTTCTTTCTTTCTTCTCCTTGTCGTCATGTCCGCCCCCACCACCACCGTCACTACTACCACCACCGCCATCGTGTATACGTCCCCTTCCGCCGCCTCCACCACAATCACTTGGTGTGCCCAGTCCCATCCCCCTCCTTCCATCCCTCCCCTCCTCTCTAACCCTTCGCCCTCGCTCTTTGTCGCCCCCTCTCCCGCTTCCTCCTCTCGTTCTGATCCCTTCCCCCCACTCCCCCAGCCTGTCACTGCAGCTCCGGCTAGGGTGGTGGCCCGTCGGGCCACTGCCCACGCCCAGCTCTCCCCGTCGCCATCGCCATCGCCATCGCCATCGCCATCGCCACCGCCGTCATCATCATCGTCGCCATCGCCATCACTGCCACATTCGCCTGCACCGTCACAGTCACTTCCTCCGGCGCCGACTGCTGCGTCCGTGCCGGGACCTGTCCCTTCCCACCACCTCCCCATCGTTCCCGTCCCTCCTGTCACCACCCGCCCATCTGCCGCTGTCAAACGCCCTAGTGGCGCCTCCACTTCCTCTACTCCTAAAAAGGCTCCACCCCGCCCCCCATCCCCACCCCAAAATGCCATGGACGTCTCCCCACCAGGCCCCGCTCCCTCCTCCTCCTCCTCCTCCTCCCCACCCGGTCTCTACAAATATCTCCTGTCCCGTCCCGATCCTTCCTTCCTCGAGGCCCGGAATCTCTCCCTCCTCCTCCGCCAACATTTCCCAGGCGCCCCCATCTCTCTCCTTACTCCCAGACGGGATTCTGTTCTTATCTCCTCCCCCAGCCCGACCCTCCATACTGACATCCTCTCCCGCCTCCCCATCACCCGTTTTGGTCCTCACGCCTCCCTCACCCCTGCTCCCTCCCCATCTCCTACCCGCCAACCCCAACACCCGCGTCGCCCGCCGACCCTCACCGCCGTGATCACTCGGCTTAGTCCGTCGATCACGGAGGAGGAGGTGCTGGCGGAGCTGAAGGCCCATCCCACCCTGGAGGTGCGGGCGGTCCGCCGCATCTTCAACGCGACCGGCCCCACCCGCCTTATGCGGGTTTTTTCTGAGGACGCCCCCTCCATTGACCGTCTCCTGAAGGAGGGTGCCCTCCTCTTCAATCAGCGGTACAAGGTCGACCCCTCCCGTTCCCCCCCTCAATCCCTGCGCTGCCAGAGATGTCTGCGCTACAATGCACATCCAACAGCAGAGTGCCGCGAGGCCCCAACCTGCCCGCATTGTCGGCAAGCGCACTTCCTCCGGCAGTGCCCCAACCTCCAATCCCCTCCCTCCTGTAATACCTGCAGCCTCCCCCACCCCACCTACTCCCAAAAGTGTAAAGCCCGACCCCCTCCCGCCACTCCTGAACTCACCGTCCCTGTCCGTCCCCTGGACGCCCCCACCCCTCCTGGCAATTCCCTTCGTCCCCCCCCCCCACTGCTGAGGACATCATCAGGTTCCTCACCATTGTCCTCCAAAACGTCCATCCCTTTCAGCGCCCCCACACCTTACAACAGATCTCCCTCGCCGCCCGTTCCATCTTCCACCTTAAAATGTACGCCACCTTTTCCAATAACCAGGCCCATTTCACCTTCTCCCGCCTTGACACCCTCGTATAAGTCCTTATCATGGCGCGACAGCATCATATCCTTTTCAACAATATCCGCTCCCTTCCCGCCAACAAGAACCTCTTCCTGCACACCCTTGCTACCCACCGTGTGGATGCCTTCCTCCTTAATGAAACCTTCCTCCAACCCCACCACTCCATCCACACCTCCCCCTATCTCCTCCACCGCTCCGATAATCCCCTCCCAGTTGCGCGTGGCGGAGTTGCCATTGGCCACCACCGCCAGATCCCCGTTCGGCTCCAACCTCTCCTTCCCGACCCCACCGAACACCTGATCCTTAGTCTCTTCTTCCCCGGCCTTACCATTACCTGTGCCACCATCTATGTCCGCCCCAACGCCCCTCTTCCTTTCGACTTCCTCTCCCACATCGACCGTACCTTCTCCTCCTATGTGATCGCCGCCGACCTCAACATCCATAGTCGCTCCGCTGCCCAGTTACGGCGGTGGCATCGGTTCCTCTCCTCCCTTCAAGGCGACCTCATCCCCATCCCCCAGCACACCCGTCCCGAATCCAACTCCACTCCCGATGTTATTCTCTCCTCCCCCAACCTCCTTGGTCGCATTACGGTGGATGTCCTGGAGCCTATTGGTAGCGACCATCTCCCTGTCCTCCTCACCGTTTCAGACGGCCGTCACCCCCGCCCCGACCCTCGTCATGACCCTCCCCCTAAGTACATCCATGACTATTCCCGTGCCGACTGGAATGCCTACCGGGATACCCTCTCCACTCAGGTCGATAGCCACCCTCTCGCCTACCGCCGTCCCGATGATGTCACCCATGCCGCCTCCTTTCTCCAGCAGACCTTGTCTGAGGCCGTGGAGGCCCACGTCCCTACTGTTGCAATCCACCCCCACCGTCCTACCTTACCACCACAGGCCGTCCTCCTCCTCCGTGAATCCCGTCGTCTCTACCGTGCCTTCCTCCGCACGCGTGACCCGGACACCCTACGACGCCACCGGCAACTACAGCGACACATTCGAAATTTGCTCGCGGCTAAGAAACGCCGGGACTGGCGACAGACATGCACCCGTTTAAACGCTACCCTCCCTGTAAACTCGTCCAAGTTCTGGACCGCCTTCCGTCGCCTTACCGGAACTAAACCCTCCCCCTACTATCCTCTTCTCCACGATGATCACCCCTTCCCTGACGCCCTTAGTAAGGCCAATCACTTTGCCTCCTACCTGTCCGATGTGTTTTCCATCCCTGATGATCCCCAGTTCGATTACTCCCTCTTCCCAGATATCCGCGATCGAACTGACACCTCTGTCCCTCCCCTCGCTCCTGGTTTCCAGTACTTGGACAACATTCCACACACGGACCTTAATGCCCCCATCACCACACAGGATCTCATCACTACACTCCGCACCAAACGCAACACCGCTCCTGGTCACGATCGTGTCACCTACCGTCACCTTCGTGAAGCTCCTGTCTCTTTTCTCTCCACCCTGGCCAGGCTCTACAATGTAGTCCTGTCCACTGGTTACTACCCCGACCTGTGGAAAACCTCCCGTATCCTCATGTTCCTCAAACCTGGCAAACCGCCGTCCGCCGTCTCCTCCTACCGTCCCATCAGCCTTACCTCGGTCTTCAGCAAGGTCCTGGAATCTATCCTCACCCGCCGCATCCACCAGCATCTCCGCCAGCACCGCCTCCTCCCCGTTACCCAGTGTGGCTTTCGGCCGTCCTTCTCTTCCGACGATCTTCTCCTTCACCTCACTCATCTCCTTTCCGAACAGCTCAATTCCCGTCGCTCCGCCATCTTCCTCTCTCTTGACCTCGAACGCGCCTATGACCGCGTATGGCATTCCGGTCTCCTCTTCAAGCTCCAAACCTTCGCCCTTCCCATTAACTACGTTCGTCTGATCGGTTCCTTTCTCTCCCGCCGTCCTTCCCATGTCACCATCCATAACACCGATTCCTACACCTTTTTCCCCTCCGCCGGCGTGCCCCAAGGCTCCGTCCTCTCCCCCCTTCTGTACTTGTTGTACACGGCGGACATGCCGCCGCCGTCACCCCCCGTCCACCTTCTCCAGTTTGCCGATGACACCGCCTTCCTTGCCCTTGCCCCCACCCTGCGACGCTCCCAACACCTTCTCCAATCCCATCTTGACCGGTTCACCGCTTGGTGCAACCAGTGGTTGCTCAAGGTCAATCCTTCCAAAACCCAGGCGATCATTGTACGCAAAACCACTCCCTCCTTCCGCCTCCTTGATTTCTATCTCACCGTTTATGGCCGTCCCATCGCTCTCACCCCCACCCTTACGTACCTTGGCGTCACCCTCGACCGTCGCCTCTCCTGGACTCCCCATCTCCAGACAATCCAAGCCAAGGCACGTTCCCGACTCCGTCTCCTCAAGCTCCTTTCCGGCCGAACGTGGGGTCTGGACCCCTCCACCATCCTCCACACCTATAAGTCCCTCATCCGCCCTATCCTCTGTTATGCCCATCCCGCCTGGATCTCCGCCCCCCCTTCCTTTTATAAATCCCTCCAAATCCTTGAACGCCATGCTCTCCGCCTTGCCTATCGCATCCGTCTCCCTTCCCCCACGCGGATCCTGTATGACCTTATCCCCTTCCCCCACCTCCTCCTCTTCCTCGAAAGGATACGAATCCTATACACCTCCCGAAAACTCGATCCTCCTCACCCGCTCGTCTCCCCGATCCTCTCCCACCCCCGCCCGCTGCCGCGCCTGTATTCCCATGTCCCACCCGGTCTCCATCTCTCCACCCTCCATGCCCTCTCCCAAGGTGGCTTCCGCCAGCTCCCTCTCCCTGATGATGTCCTCGCCCCCTCCATCTACCCCTCCTATCAACTTTGACCCTGCCCCGCCCCCCACTCCCCGTGTCCTTTCCTTTCGGCACCCTCCCTCCCTTCTCTTCTCTTCCCTTCTTTTTCCCTCTCCCTGTCCCCTCCCTTCCTCCTCTTCCCCCGGGCTTCCTCTCCCCCTTCCTCCCTCCCCCCTATCTCCCCTGCCCGTGGCATCTCTGCTCTCCCCTCTCGCTCTCCCACTCCCCTTCCTCCTCCTCCTCTCTTGGCAGGTCCCCGGACTCGCACACGTCTAGTGAACTTTCGCGCGCCGGAGATCGTCGCCTTTTGTGTCTCGTGTGTGTGACGTCGTATAGTGTTTTTGGTGTCCGCCGTCCCACTCCTAAGTTCACTTGTGTCGTCGAACTCATCAGTGATTTGTGCGCCGTGCCCACGTCTTTTCAGTGTTGTTAACGTCACATGTGAACGACACCGTGTTTTTTTATGTCTATGTGACCTCTCTCTTTTGCCCGTCACTTTGTTCATTGTTCTTCACCTTGTTTTTATACTCTTGTAAATCGCTATGGCTGAAGAGCGGCGTTTGTGTGCCGCTGCCAGCCAACCTGAGTTGTACAGGTTTTAAAATAACAATAAAGTAAAAAAAAAAAAAAAAAAAATTTCGCGGCCGTTAGCCACTAGTCACTTGAATCAGCAGTTGTCTTGTGACAGCCAGAGCGAGAGCACCAGCAGCAGCGAGTAGTGTTTGTATAAAGCGTTTTTGTACTTATTTGCTGCGCTTAGCTTTTAAATAGTTTTTCTGGGAAAACCTAGCGTAGTTTTCGCGTCTCGTATTTCAGTGAGTGTTTCTTGATTATCAGAGTAGCTCATCAGAAGATTATCTTGGGAATTTGTCACCGTATAGGGTAGGGTAAACATAGTCATGTGTAGGGACTGTGGTTGTTGTGAGCGGACGCAAGGAGAATTGGCCACTCTTCGGGGGCAGGTGGAGGCTTTGTCTGTTAGGCTCATCGAGCTCGAGGCGCAGGCGTCGGCTCGTAGTGGCGTTGGGGCAACTGTGGTGAGACCTATGCCTACTTCGGTGGCCTTGGAATCACATGGAGCCCCTGATGTCGCTGCGTCTTCCGGCAGTGAGCATCTTACCGGTCAGCCATCACTCCAGGGTGAATGGCGGACAGTGGTGGGCTCGCGCGTGCCTGGCCGAAAGGCGAAGGTGGGATCTGGCCGCGTGGCAGCTGCCTTACCCCTTTCCAACAGGTACGGGGTGCTTCCTAGTGGTGATGACATCGTTTCCGAGCCACCACAGGATGCCTCGCCTGTTGGGCCAGTGGCCGATTCTCCGGCAAGGTCCCGACAGTCACAGAGGGCGGGCCTATTAGTTATAGGGAGCTCCAACGTTAGGCGGGTTATGGAGCCCCTCAGGAAAATAGCGGGTAGGTCGGGGAAGAATGCCAGTGTGCACTCGGTGTGCTTGCCGGGGGGTCTCGTCCGTAATGTGGAGGAGGCCCTTCCGGCAGCTATTGAACGCACTGGGTGTGACCGGCTGCAGATAGTAGCACATGTCGGAACGAATGACGCCTGCCGCTTGGGTTCTGAGGCCATCCTTGGTTCCTTCCGGCGGCTGGCTGATTTGGTGAAGACAACCAGCATCGCACGCGGAGTGCAAGCTGAGCTTAATATCTGCAGCATAGTGCCCAGAGTCGATCGCGGTCCTCTGGTTTGGAGCCATGTGGAGGGTCTAAACCAGAGGCTCAGACGACTCTGCGACTATAATGGTTGCAAATTCATCGACCTCCGTTATTGGGTGGAGAACTGTAGGGCCCCCCTAGACAGGTCAGGCGTGCACTACACACCGGAAGCAGCTACTAGGGTAGCAGAGTACGTGTGGCGTGCACACGGGGGTTTTTTAGGTTAGAGGGACCCCCCCTTGGGCGAAACGATAAAATACCTGACGGCTTACCAGAGAGGACATTATCATCGTTGATAAAGAACGTCCGTCCTCAGAGACCAAAAACAGGAAAAGTTAACGTAATATTGGTAAACTGCAGGAGTATCCAGGGCAAGGTTCCTGAATTAGTATCTCTTATTGAAGGAAATAGTGCGCATATAGTATTAGGAACGGAAAGTTGGTTAAAACCGGAAGTGAACAGTAACGAAATCCTAGACACAGAATGGAATATATACCGCAAGGATAGGATAAACGCCAATGGTGGAGGAGTATTTATAGCAGTAAAGAATTCAATAATATCCAGTGAAGTTATTAGCGAATGCGAATGTGAAATAATATGGGTTAAGCTAAGTATCAAAGGTGGGTCAGATATGATAGTCGGATGCTTCTATAGACCACCTGCATCAGCAACCGTAGTAGTTGCGCGCCTCAGAGAGAACCTGCAGAACGTCGTGAAGAAGTTTCGTGATCATACTATTGTAATAGGGGGAGACTTCAATCTACCAGGTATAGAATGGGATAGTCACACAATCAGAACTGGAGCCAGGGACAGAGACTCTTGTGACATTATCCTGACTGCCTTGTCCGAGAATTACTTCGAGCAGATAGTTAGAGAACCAACTCGTGAAGCTAACGTTTTAGACCTCATAGCAACAAATAGACCGGAACTTTTCGACTCCGTGAATGTAGAAGAGGGTATCAGTGATCATAAGTCAGTGGTTGCATCAATGACTACAAGTGTAATAAGAAATGCCAAGAAAGGAAGGAAAATATATTTGCTTAACAAGAGTGATAGGGCACAAATCGCAGAATATCTGAGTGACCACCATCAAACGTTCATTTCTGAGGAAGAGGATGTGGAACAAAAATGGAAAAAATTCAGAAACATCGTCCAGTACGCCTTAGATAAGTTCGTACCGACTAAGGCCCAAAGCGAGGGGAAAGATCCACCGTGGTATAACAATCATGTACGAAAGGTACTACGGAAACAAAGAAAGCTTCATCATAGGTTTAAGAGTAGTCGAATCATAGCTGATAAGGAAAAGCTGAACGAAGCGAAAAAGAGCGTAAAGAGAGCAATGAGAGAAGCATTCAACGAATTCGAACATAAAACATCGGCAAACAATCTAAACAAGAACCCTAAAAAGTTTTGGTCATATGTAAAATCGGTAAGCGGATCTAAATCCCCTATTCAGTCACTCGTTGACCACGATGGCACCGAAACAGAGGACGACCGAAGAAAGGCAGAAATACTGAATTCAGTGTTCCGAAACTGTTTCACTGCGGAAAATCGTAACACGGTCCCTGACTTCAGCCGTCGCACGGACGCCAAAATGGAAAATATTGAAATAAACGATATCGGAATTGATAAACAACTGCTATCACTTAGTAGCGGAAAAGCATCCGGACCAGACGAGATACCCTTAAGATTCTACAGTGATTATGCTAAAGAACTTGCCCCCTTTCTATCAGCAATTTATCGTAGATCGCTGGAAGAACGTAAAGTACCTAGCGACTGGAAGAAAGCGCAGGTCGTTCCCATTTTCAAGAAGGGTCATAAATCAGATGCGAATAATTATAGGCCTATTTCGCTTACGTCAATCTGTTGTAGAATAATGGAACATGTTTTGTGTTCTCGTATTATGACGTTCTTAGATAATACAAATCTCCTTCATCATAACCAACATGGATTCCGCAAACAGAGATCATGTGAAACTCAGCTCGCCCTATTTGCCCAAGAAATTCACAGTGCCGTAGACACTGGCGAGCAGATTGATGCCGTATTCCTGGACTTCAGGAAGGCATTTGATACGGTTCCGCACTTACGTTTAGTGAAAAAAATACGAGTTTACGGAATATCGGACCAGGTTTGTGATTGGATTCAGGATTTCCTAGAAGAAAGAACACAACATGTCATTCTTAACGGTTCAAAATCTGCAGATGTAGAGGTAATTTCGGGAGTACCGCAAGGAAGCGTGATAGGACCTTTATTGTTTACAATATACATAAATGACTTAGTTGACAACATCGGTAGCTCCGTGAGGCTATTTGCAGATGACACGGTTGTCTACAAGAAAGTAGCAACATCAGAAGACTCGTACGTACTCCAGGAAGACCTGCAGAGGATTAATGCATGGTGCGACAGCTGGCAGCTTTCCCTAAACGTAGATAAATGTAATATAATGCGCATACATAGGGGCAGAAATCCATTCCAGTACGATTATGCCATAGGTGGTAAATCATTGGAAGCGGTAACGACCGTAAAATACTTAGGAGTTACTATCCGGAGCGATCTGAAGTGGAATGATCACATAAAACAAACAGTGGGAAAAGCAGGCGCCAAGTTGAGATTCATAGGAAGAATTCTAAGAAAATGTGACTCATCGACGAAAGAAGTAGCTTACAAAACGCTTGTTCGTCCGATTCTTGAGTATTGCTCATCAGTATGGGACCCTTACCAGGTTGGATTAATAGAAGAGATAGACATGATCCAGCGAAAAGCAGCGCGATTCGTCATGGGGACATTTAGTCAGCGCGAGAGCGTTACGGAGATGCTGAACAAGCTCCAGTGGCGGACACTTCAAGAAAGGCGTTACGCAATACGGAGAGGTTTATTATCGAAATTACGAGAGAGCACATTCCGGGAAGAGATGGGCAACATATTACTACCGCCCACATATATCTCGCGTAATGATCACAACGAAAAGATCCGAGAAATTAGAGCAAATACGGAGACTTACAAGCAGTCGTTCTTCCCACGCACAATTCGTGAATGGAACGGGGAAGGGGGGATCAGATAGTGGTACAATAAGTACCCTCCGCCACACACCGTAAGGTGGCTCGCGGAGTATAGATGTAGATGTAGATGTAGATTCCAACAATGAGTTCAACCAGCCACAGACTGCACACAGCACAGTCAGTGATTTTCATACAGAGCGCTACGTGGCGTTACCAACATATAAAAACCTAAACAGCCTACTTACAGTACATAGTGTTTAATTTTCACCACTGCACTTGTTTCCTATGTACTGTCTACATTTTAATTTTCATCAAACTATTAGTGCAAAGTTTTTATTTCCCTTAACATCATTCAAAACTTCCGATACCGATTCTCCGATTTCATACGATACTGTGAAATTTTTGAATATTTGGTACCGAAGTCACGGCTATCCCAACAAAAGTGTCGTTGCTTATTCACAGGTGTATTTGCAACAACGGAACACAGCTGAGCCAATGACAAATGAGGAGTCACAGCGGCGGTGAACTTGAGAACTGAGACGCTAATCAGGCAGGAAGAGGTCGCATCAGGGCCTCTAAGTGGGGTGGTTGGCACCCACTTAGTTCCGCGCAGCGAGATCAACCCAGTGTCAACCCGATCTCTTCTTTGTTCATCCACGACCACCAGCTCCATAGGTGAGTTTGCAGTCCGTAAAATTACCTGTCAGTACCTTACTTACTTTATACTCTGTACACGTGTTATTCAAGCTTATCTTGACGGTCAGGACCTAGAAGTCTATGTGGTTTTATTTCTGCGATTACAAAAAAATGGTTCAAATGCCTCTGAGAACTATAGGACTTAACTTCTGAGGTCATCAGTCCCCTAGAACTTAGAACTATTTAAACCTAACTAACCTAAGGACATCTCACACATCCATGCCCGAGGCAGGATTCGAACCTGCGACCGTAGCGGTCCAGACTGAAGCGCCTAGAACCGCCCGGTCACACCGGCCGGCCAAATGGATATCAAGCGCGGTTTTTTAAATAGGAAGCCCCATTTTTATTACATATTCGTGTAATACCTAAAGAAATATGAATGTTTTAGTTGGACCACTTTTTTCGTTTTGTGATAGATGGCGCTGTAATAGTCACAAACGTATAAGCACGTGGTATCACGTAACATTACGCCAGTGCTAGAAATTTGAAGGATATTTGCTATCATGTTCCACCGACAACGCCTGACAACATGCGTCAGCGCATTGTCAATGCATGTGCGAACATTACGGAAGGCGAACTACTCGCAGTTGAGAGGAATGTCGTTACGCGTATTGCCGAATGCATTGAGGTTGACGGACATCATTTTGAGCATTTATTACATTAATGTGGTATTTACAGTTAATCACGCTGTAACAGCATGCGTTCTCAGAAATTATAAGTTCACAAAGGTACATGTATCACATTGGAGCAACCGAAATAAAATGTTCAAACGTACCTACATTCTGTATTTTAATTTAAAAAACCTACCTGTTACCAACTGTTCGTCTAAAATTGTGAACCATATGTTTGTGACTATTACAACGCCATCTATCACAAAGCGAAAAAAGTGGTCCAACTAAAACATTCATATTTCTTTATGTACTACACGAATATGTAATAAAAAAGGGGGTTCCTATGTTTAAAAAACGCAGTTGATATCCGTTTGACCTATGACAGCGCCATCTAGCGGGCCAATCGTAGAGCCATCTGGTTTGCCCTTCAAGCTAGACAAGTTTCGTTGTTTGTAGCTTTTTCGTTTGACGCTTATTTCGTGAGATATTTGGCCCGGTCACGATCAATGGACCACCCTGTATAACAGTGCAGAACCGAGACTGATCGCTGGATACTATGCAGTGCCACTCATTAGCAGCTCATTCTCCAAACGCAGCCGTGTATGTGGTGTTAACGATAAACTACTCATTGCGAGGTGCTTCATTAGCCCATTCTTCTAGTCTCCAAGGCTGCAAAAGAATCGGAAGGAACTCGGCCGTACCCTTTTCTAACGAATCGTACCGGCATTTGTCTGGAGTGATTGAGGCAAATCAAGGAGATCTTAAATCTGGATGGCCGGTCATGGATTTGAACCGTCGTCTTCCTGAATCTTTGTCCATTGTGCTAACCACTGGGCCACCTCGCTCAGTGAAGTGTACAGTAGGTTAATCTTCACTCGCGACACATGTGGTTTCCCTCACGTTCTCAGTTCTACATTGGCCCTCTATCACATCCAAACGCCCCTCGTATCTTGATAATACACAATTACATTTATCCAGCCACATACTGATACATAAAGATGCCTCTTTCAAACTCTGTCGAGTGCCGGTAATGTTATTGCATGTGAGCACTCGGCGTTCTCTGATGTACACTCCTGGAAATGGAAATAGAACACATTGACACCGGTGTGTCAGACCCACCATACTTGCTCCGGACACTGCGAGAGGGCTGTACAAGCAATGATCACACGCACGGCACAGCGGACACACCAGGAACCGCGGTGTTGGCCGTCGAATGGCGCTAGCTGCGCAGCATTTGTGCACCGCCGCCGTCAGCGTCAGCCAGTTTGCCGTGTCATACGGAGCTCCATCGCAGTCTTTAACACTGGTAGCATGCCGCGACAGCGTGGACGTGAACCGTATGTGCAGCTGACGGACTTTGAGCGAGGGCGTATAGTGGGCATGCGGGAGGCCGGGTGGACGTACCGCCGAATTGCTCAACACGTGGGGCGTGAGGTCTCCACAGTACATCGATGTTGTCGCCAGTGGTCGGCGGAAGGTGCACGTGCCCGTCGACCTGGGACCGGACCGCAGCGACGCACGGATGCACGCCAAGACCGTAGGATCCTACGCAGTGCCGTAGGGGACCGCACCGCCACTTCCCAGCAAATTAGGGACACTGTTGCTCCTGGGGTATCGGCGAGGACCATTCGCAACCGTCTCCATGAAGCTGGGCTACGGTCCCGCACACCGTTAGGCCGTCTTCCGCTCACGCCCCAACATCGTGCAGCCCGCCTCCAGTGGTGTCGCGACAGGCGTGAATGGAGGGACGAATGGAGACGTGTCGTCTTCAGCGATGAGAGTCGCTTCTGCCTTGGTGCCAATGATGGTCGTATGCGTGTTTGGCGCCGTGCAGGTGAGCGCCACAATCAGAACTGCATACGACCGAGGCACACAGGGCCAACACCCGGCATCATGGTGTGGGGAGCGATCTCCTACACTGGCCGTACACCACTGGTGATCGTCGAGGGGACACTGAATAGTGCACGGTACATCCAAACCGTCATCGAACCCATCGTTCTACCATTCCTAGACCGGCAAGGGAACTTGCTGTTCCAACAGGACAATGCACGTCCGCATGTATCCCGTGCCACCCAACGTGCTCTAGAAGGTGTAAGTCAACTACCCTGGCCAGCAAGATCTCCGGATCTGTCCCCCATTGAGCATGTTTGGGACTGGATGAAGCGTCGTCTCACGCGGTCTGCACGTCCAGCACGAACGCTGGTCCAACTGAGGCGCCAGGTGGAAATGGCATGGCAAGCCGTTCCACAGGACTACATCCAGCATCTCTACGATCGTCTCCATGGGAGAATAGCAGCCTGCATTGCTGCGAAAGGTGGATATACACTGAACTAGTGCCGACATTGTGCATGCTCTGTTGCCTGTGTCTATGTGCCTGTGGTTCTGTCAGTGTGATCATGTGATGTATCTGACCCCAGGAATGTGTCAATAAAGTTTCCCCTTCCTGGGACAATGAATTCACGGTGTTCTTATTTCAATTTCCAGGAGTGTAGTTCACGATACTCACTGTCTTTTTACACGCTCATTATATGCCCTGTCAGACTAAAGAACATATGCACGTAGCAACTACACCAATGTTCTCTGGTCACCATTCTAGCCATCACAGTGAAATCAACTCTAATCATTCACATAACTGCTGGTGGTAAGTATGTGTGCTGAATTTCGTTTTAATTAGACCAGTCTTCTAGCTGTTTAATTTTTTTGTCACTCATTGTATACGAGTGGACTATCCCAGTTGGAAGTCCCTTTGCAAACAAACTTCGAAAAATTTTCTTAATATTATCCACATGTAACAATATAAGCCCCCCCCCCCACCCCCCCATGAACCATGGACCTTGCCGTTGGTGGGGAGGCTTGCGTGCCTCAGCGATACAGACAGCCGTACCGTAGGTGCAACCACAACGGAGGGGTATCTGTTGAGAGGCCAGACAAACGTGTGGTTCCTGAAGAGGGGCAGCAGCCTTTTCAGTAGTTGCACGGGCAACAGTCTAGATGATTGACTGATCTGGCCTTGTAACACTAACCAAAACGGCCTTGCTGTGCTGGTACTGCGAACGGCTGAAAGCAAGGAGAAACTACAGCCGTAATTTTTCCCGAGGGCATGCAGCTTTACTGTATGGTTAAATGATGATGGCGTCCTCTTGGGTAAAATATTCCGGAGGTAAAATAGTCCCCCATTCGGATCTCCGGGCGGGGACTACTCATGAGGACATCGTTATCAGGAGAAAGAAAACTGGTGTTCTACGGATCGGAGCGTGGAATGTCAGACCCCATAATCGGGCAGGTAGGTTAGAAAATTTAAAAAGGGAAATGGATAGGTTAAAGTTAGATATAGTAGGAATTAGTGAAGTTCCGTGGCAGGAGGAACAAGACTTCTGGTCGGGTGCCTACAGGGTTATAAATACAAAATCAAATAGGGGTAATGCAGGAGTAGGTTTAATAATGAATAAAAAATAGGAGTGCGGGTAAGCTACTACAAACAGCATAGTGAACGCATTATTGTGGCCAAGATAGACACAAAGCCCACGCCTACTACAGTAGTACAAGTTTATATGCCAACTAGCTCTGCAGATGACGAAGAAATTGAAGAAATGTATGATGAGATAATAGAAATTATTCAGGTAGTGAAGGGAGACGAAAATTTAAGTGTCATGGGTGACTGGAATTCGGTAGTAGCAAAAGGGAGAGAAGGAAACATAGTAGGTGAATATGGATAGGGGGGAAGAAATGAAAGAGGATGTCGCCTGGTAGAATTTTGCACAGAGCACAACTTAATCATAGCTAACACTTGGTTCAAGAATCATAAAAGAAGGTTGTATACATGGAAGAAGCCTGGAAATACTGACAGGTATCAGATAGATTATATAATGGTAAGACAGAAATTTAGAAACCAGGTTTTAAATTGTAAGACATTTCCAGGGACAGATGTGGACTCTGACCACAATCTATTGGTTATGAACTGTAGATTAAAACTGAAGAAACTGCAAAAAGGTGGGAATTTAAGGAGATGGGACCTGGATAAACTGACTAAACTAGAGGTTGTACAGAGTTTCAGGGAGAGCATAAGGATACAATTGACAGGAATTGGGGAAAGAAATACAGTAGAAGAAGAATGGGTAGTTTTGAGGGATGAAGTAGTGAAGGCAGCAGAGGATAAAGTAGGTAAAAAGACGAGGGGTACTAGAAATCCTTGGGTAACAGAAGAAATATTGAAGTTAATTGATGAAAGGAGAAAATATAAAAATGCAGTAAATGAAGCAGGCAAAAAAGAATACAAACGTCTCAAAAATGAGATCGACAGGAAGTGCAAAATGGCTAAGCAGGGATGGCTAGAGGACAAATGTAAGGATGTAGAGGCTTATCTTACCAGGGGTAAGATAGATACTGCCTACAGGAAAATTAAAGAGACCTTTGGAGAAAAGAGAACCACTTGCATGAATATCAAGAGCTCAGATGGAAACCCAGTTCTAAGCAAAGAAGGGAAAGCAGAAAGGTGGAAGGACTATATAGGGGGTCTATACAAGGGCGATGTACTTGAGGACAATATTATGGAAATGAAAGAGGATGTAGATGAAGATGAAATGGGAGATATGGTACTGCGTGAAGAGTTTGACAGAGCACTGAAAGACCAGGGTCGAAACAAGGTCCCGGGAGTAGACAACATTCCATTAGATCTACTGACGGCCTTGGGAGAGCCATTCCTGACAAAACTCTACCACCTGGTGAGCAAGATATATGAGACAGACGAAATACCCTCAGACTTCAAGAAGAATATAATAATTCCAATCTCAAAGAAAGCAGGTATTGACAGATGCGAAAATTACCGAACTATCAGTTTAATAAGTCACGGCTGCAAAACACTAAAGCGAATTCTTTACAGACGAATGGAAAAACTAGTAGAAACCGACCTCGGGGGAGATCAGTTTGGATTCCGTAGAAATATTGGAACACGTGAGGCAATACTGACCCTACTACTTATCTTAGAAGCTAGATTAAGGAAAGGCAAACCTACGTTTCTAGCATTTGTAGACTTAGAGAAAGCTTTTGACAATGTTGACTGGAAAACTCTCTTTCAAATTCTGAAGGTGCAGGGGTCAAATACAGGGAGCTAAAGGCTATTTACAATTTGTACAGAAACCAGATGGCAGTTATAAGAGTCGAGGGACACGTAGGGAAGCAGTGGCTGGGAAGGGAGTGAGACAGGGTTATAGCCTCTCCCCGATGTTATTCAATCTGTATATTGAGCAAGCAGTAAAGGAAACAAAAGAAAAATTTGGAGTAGGTATTAAAATCCATGGAGAAGAAATAAAAACTTTAACTTTCGCCGATGACATTGTAATTCTGTCAGAGACAGCAAAGGACTTGGAAGAGCAGTTGAACGGAATGGATAGTGTCTTGAAAGGAGGATATAAGATGAACATCAACAAAAGCAAAACGAGGATAATGGAATGTAGTCAAATTAAATCGGGTGATGCTGAGGGAATTAGATTAGGAAATGAGACACTTAAAGTAGTAAAGGAGTTTTGCTATTTGCGGAGCAAAATAACTGATGATGGTCGAAGTAGAGAGGATATAAAATGTAGACTGGCAATGGCAAGGAAAGCGTGTCTGAGGAAGAGAAATTTGTTAACATCGAGTATAGATTTAAGTGTCAGGAAGTCGTTTCTGAAAGTATTTGTATGGAGTGTAGCCATGTATGGAAGTGAAACATGCACGATAAATAGTTTGGACAAGAAGAGAATAGAAGCTTTCGAAATGTGGTGCTACAGAAGAATGCTGAAGTTTAGATGGGTAGATCACATAACTAATGAGGAGGTATTGAATAGGATTGGGGAGAAGAGAAGTTTGTGGCACAACTTGAGTAAAAGAAGGGATTGGTTGGTAGGACTTATTCTGAGGCATCAAGGGATCACCAATTTAGTATTGGAGGGCAGCGTGGAGGGTAAAAATCGTAGAGGGAGACCAAGAGATGAATACACTAAGCAGATTCAGAAGGATGTAGGTTGCAATAGGTATTGGGAGATGAAGAAGCTTGCACAGGATAGAGTAGCATGGAGAGCTGCATCAAACCAGTCTCAGGACTGAAGACCACAACAACAACAACAATATAAGAACTGTATCTCATGTAGTCCTAAATTGCAACATGGTAGATTCTTTTTGGCATCATCCATTATGCAGAAGCCGGCCGCGGTGGTCTAACGGTTCTGGCGCTGCAGTTCGGAACCGCGGGACTGCTACGGTCGCAGGTTCGAATCCTGCCTGGGGCATGGGTGTGTGTGATGTCCTTAGGTTAGTTAGGTTTAAGTAGTTCTAAGTTCTAAGGGACTTATGACCTAAGATGTTGAGTCCCATAGTGCTCAGAGCCATTTGAATCATTGTGCAGAATACGTAACTCACGAATTTTTACTCATCGCATAAACGTTGTTTCTTTTGAAGCTGGATGATCTTCCTGACTTCATGTAGCGTGCGTCAGCGTTACCTGACGTTTTTGACGAGTATTGGCAAGTGAATCAGCGTAGACGAGGGGCATGCTTGGGCACATTGTTCTCCCCTACAGTTGCGTTTTAGTTACAATGGAGAGGTGAACTGTGCAACACCGTCGTGGAGACGTTCTTTAAAAATGCAAAATCTGTGACAACCACTCAGAGGAATTTCCGTCTCCAATGGTGTAAGTCCAACCCGCAATACCATTCTCCTATGGGTTAAAAACTTTCGTGAGACAGGTTCTGCAGCGAAGAAAAACCTGGGAGTCAGTGGAAAGCCGGTTACATCATCCGAAAGTCCGGCTCCGTAGTGCAGCGGTAGCGTTACCGCTTACCATGCAAGGGGGGAGCCCGGGTTCGATTCCCGGCAGGGGACTGGCTATTGTGTGTCATTCATCATCATTTTCATCATCGTTGACACGCAAGTGGCCGAAGTGGCGTTAATTAAAAAGACCTGCAATACGGAGGCCCAACCCCCAAGGGGATATTCCGGTCAATAAATGCCATGCGATCATCATCCGAAAACGTTGAAGTTGTGCATCATACAATTCAACAGAGCTCTAACCCATCTGCAAGACGACGTGTACAGTCTCTTGTGTTACCAAATTCCTCCGTTCGACGCATTTTACCCCATGTAAATTTTCATCCCAACAAACTGCTGTTAGAAGGAACGTCAGCCTTGACCGTAATATTGATGGTTTATTGATAGCAATATCGATTTTCAATCACATAGTGATCATCTTGAGTGCTGTGGTGTACAAATTAAACTCATAGGCACTGGTATCAAGTTATTATCAGTAACCAAAGCTAAGAAACGATCACAATAACTGTGAAGTTATTCAATATAACTGTGAATAATTATTGTGATCGTTTCTTGGCCTTGGTTACTGATAATAACTTGATACCAGTGCCTATGAGTTTAATTTGTACACCACAGCACTGAAGATGATCACTATGTGGTTAAAAATCGATTTTGCTATCAATAAACCATCAATAGTACGGCCAACGCTGACCTTCCTTCTAAATTCACATATATTGTCGTTGTGTACACAGCACTCCATGGAGTCGCCAGTCAATAAAACTGCTGTTACTCAGGAGTTGGTCACAAGATTTTATGAGTAGGAGACGTTTATTGGGGTAATGAAAGAGATGTTGGAGGAAGAACCTGGAATTGTGATTTTAATGTCAGATCAGGCTCATTTGTGGTTAAACGGCAGTACTAACAAACAAAACAATAGTTATTGGTCTCTAAACAACCTTCAGCAACTGCACCAACGCCCATTGCATTGTGATAGGGTTGCAGTATGGATTAGGAAAAATTTGGAGTCATAGTCTATCTATCTATCTATCTATCTTCTATCTATCTTCTCAGCGATCACAGGCCCTGTAGACCACGCGCTGCATCAACGATCTGCTTCCACCGCCTTCTATCTCTCGCAGCCTCTCTCCACCCTGCGGAAATTCCCAATGCTGCGATGTACTTTTCTATGTTATCTTTCCACCTTGTACGAGGTCGGCCCAATGGACTTGTTGCCTGGAGAGTTCCTTCATGGAGTCGTAGTGCCGACGATAAATAGCTTAGACAAGAAGAGAATGGAAGCTTTCGAAATGTGGTGCTACAGAAGAATGCTGGAGACTAGACGGGTAGATCATGTAACTACTGAGGAGGTACTGAACAGAAGTGCGGAGAAGAGGAATTTGTGGCAAAACTTTACTAGAAGAAGGGATCGGTTGGTAGGACACGTTCTGAGGCATCAAGGGATCACCAATTTAGTATAAGAGGGAAGCGTGGAGGGTAAAAATCGTAGAGGGACACCAAGAGAAGAATACACTAAGCAGATTCAGAAGGATTTAGGTTGCAGTATTTTCATGGAGATGAAGAAGCTTGCACAGGATAGAGCAGCATGGAGAGCTGCATCAAACCAGTCTCAAAGCTGAAGACCACAAAAAACAGTGCCTCATTTCTTCGAAGAAAATCGGAGCGCCGTCACTGTGAACGCGGAGCATTATGTGACAATGCTGTATGAATTTCTCATCCCAGAACTTGGTCGCCGTGGCATAAATCGGCGAAATGTTTGATTTCAGCAAGATGGTGCGACAGCTCACACTCCCAATATTTGTAAGTCTTAAGTAAGAAGAGATGTTGAAACTTCCTGGCTGATTAAAACTGTGTGCCGGACCAAGACTCGAACTCGGGACCTTTGCCTTTCGCGGGCAAGTGCTCTACCATCTGAGCTACCCAAGCACGACTCACGACCCGTCCTACCTTCCAGACTTCACAGAAGCTCTCCTGCAGACTTTGCAGGACTAGCATTCCTGGAAGAAAGGATATTGCGGAGACATGGCTTAGCCACATCCTGGGGGATGTTTCCAGAATGAGATTTTCACTCTGCAGCGGAGTGTGCGCTGATATGAAACTTCCTAGCAGATTAAAACTGTGTGCCGGACCGAGACTCGAACTCGGGACCTGTGCTCTCAGATGGTAGAGCAATTGCCCACGGAAGGCAAAGGTCCCGAGTTCGAGTCTCGGTCCGGCACGCAGTTTTAATCTGCCAGAAAGTTTCATATCAGCGCACACTCCACTGCAGAGTGAAAATCTCATTCCAGTGTGAAAGATGGCTTCTTACAGTTCTTACAAAATCTATAAAAATAGTAGAGCAAATCCGAGACAAATGAGGTGCATTCAATGAAATAATAATTTTTCAATATAAACTTCTAATATAACTTCTAAACACTTTACATGATTTTAAGAAACGGTATGATTGCGCACTAGCTATCATAACTGAAAGCTACATACACACTATATGATCAAAAGTATCCTGACACTTGGATGAAAATGACTTACAAGTTCGTGGTGCGCTCCATCAGTAATGTTGGAATTCAGTATGGTGTTGGCCCACCCTTAGCCTTGATGATAGCTTCTACTCTCCAGGCATACGTTCAATCAAGTGCTGGAAGGTTTCTTGGGGAATGGCAGCCCATTCTTCGCAGAGTGCTGCACTGAGGAGAGGTGTCGATGTCGGTCGGTGAGGCCTGGCACGAAGTCGGCGTTCCAAATATCCCAAAGGTATTCTTTAGGATTCAGGTCAGGACTCTGTGCAGGCCAGTCCATTACAGGGATGTTATTGTCGTGTAACCACTCCGCCATAGGACGTGTTTTATGCTCGATCGTGTTCAAAGATGCAATCGCCATCCCAAAATTGCTCTTCAACTGCGGAAAGGAAGAAGGTCTTTAAAACATCAATGTAGGCGTATGATGTGGTAGTGCCACGCAAAATAACAAGGAGTGCAAGCCCCCTCCATGAAAAACACGACCACACCATAACACCACCGCCTCCGAAATTTACTGTTGGCACTACACACGTTGGCAGATGACGTTCGCCGGGCATTCGCCATAACCACATCCTGCCATCGGCTCGCCACATTGTGTACTGTGATTCGTCACTCCATACAACATTTTTCCATTGTTCAATCGTCCAATGTTTACGCTCCTTACACCAAGCGAGGCGTCGTTTGGCATTTACTGGCGTGATGTGTGGCTTATGAGCAACCGCTCACATCCCGCCTAACTGTCATAGTACTTGCGGTGGATCCTGATGCTGTTTGGGATTCCTGTGTGATGGTCTGGACAGATGTCTACCTATTACGACTGTCTTCAACCGTCGGCGGTCTCTGTCAGTCAACAGACGAGGTCGCTCTGTACGCTTTTGTGCTGTACGTGTCCCTTCACGCTTCCACTTCTCTAAGACACCGGAAACGGTGGACCTAGGGATGTTTATGAGTGTGGAAATCTCGCGAACAGGCGTATGACACAAGTGACACCCAAATCACCAGACCACGTTCGAAGTTCGTGAGTTCCGCGGAGCGCCCCATTCTGCTCTCTCACGATATCGAATGACTACTGAGGTCGCAGATATGGAGTACCTGGCAGAAGGTGGCAGCACAATGCACCTAATATGAAAAAAGTATGTTTTTTGGGTGTCCGGATACTTTTGATCACATAGTGTAGATAACGCTCGACCGCATACGGCGAGAGTTTCTACTGGTTGTCTTCGTGCTTGCCATTCCTACTGTGGCCAGTAAGGTCGCCGGATCTGTCCCCAATTGAAAGATTATGGAGCGTTATGGGAAGGGCCCTCCAACATCTTGGGATTTTTGCAATCCAATGCGCCAATTGGACAGAATATGGCACGATACCCCCGGGAGGACATTCGGGAACTGTACCGTTCAGTGCCAAGCCACATAAGTGTTTGCGTTAGGGCAAGAAGCGGGCCAACGCGCTTAGAGCCATTTGAACCATTTGAGTACCAAACGCAAAATCATTGCGACGCCAAATTTTCAATGCAAAATTTTTTCGAGTTTCGTGCAGCGTCTTAAATGGTTCAAATGGCTCTGAGCACTAAGCGACCTAACTTCTGAGGTCATCAGTCGCCTAGAACTTAGAACTAATTAAACCTAACTAACCTAAGGACATCACACACATCCATGCCCGAGGCAGGATTCGAACCTGCGATCGTAGCGGTCGCTCGGTTCCAGACTGTAGCGCCCAGAACCGCACGGCCACTCCGGCCGGCCGCGCTGTTGAGTTTCTCAATTTGTGAAGCTGTTTCTGTTGAACAAATCAAGATTCTTTTCTGGAATTGTAATCATTTGTTTGTCAGCACATGTACATCACATCTCCCGATTTCCATCACATTCTGGTAATTCCTTTGTTGTGTGTTATTTTTTAGGGTTACGTGCCTCAGTCTGTGAAAGCGGAACCCTTATAGGATTGCTTTGTTGTCGGTCTTTCTGTCTGCCCGACTGTGAAGAATTCTTTTTCACAAGAACGTGTAGACGCATCAGGTTCAAATTTAGATCAATTATTAGGATCTACTGTTCCTTGGCAGGGTAAAAATTGTAAGCTTCTAAGTCTGTTCAGTCAAAAGCCACTATGTCACATACCTTGATACTGGAAGCCTCACGCATCAAAACCTATAGCGTACTTCCCATTGGCGCAAAATACATGTCTACACATAAGTGAGTTTGCACGGAACCGTCAGCGCGCAAGTCCCACATGCACGTGGACAAATTGTTTTTCTTTGTCTGAGCGTACTATGCGTACAAAGGTTGTAGTATTGTGTTATGCATTCGATTATTAGAGATAACATAACAAATTTAATAATGAAATTGAAAGTAATTAGCTAATCAGCTATTTAGCGTAATATCTTTGAAATAAAAAGTAGATGAGATTTGTACGTGATTTTTCGCTTTTTTTTTCAAATTTGGGACATAGGCACATGCCTTTTCCTTGGCCTTTGGAACCAAAATTACCCAAAAATTACTTTTTCGTGCAATGGGAAGTAAATAAGAGGGGAGGGGGGGGGAGGGTTGGACAAAGAAGAAACGAAATTTGAAAAATAAGAGCCACGTTAAACAGCATGTAACGGAATACGATTGCAGTGGGATCGTGGTCTATTGAAACTGTGGTTTACGTTCCGTGATTTCGCTGCTCGCATTGATCGGGATTCCACGCCTGTCAGGAGAATATGGAATCTCTGGGTTCAGGAGAGCCATCATGGGCGTACCCAGCGAGGGGCAGGAGGGGGGGGGGCAACTGCCCCCCCCTAGAAGATATTCGCAGTCTTTTACTAGTTTACTGTTTTATTTAATAAGAAATGCTGCACGTTTTCTCGGATTGTACAAGTGCATTCTTGTATTTAAAATGTTTATTAAAAGCAGTTTTTTCACTCGTTTACTGTTTTATTTAAGAAGAGGTGCTGTATGTTGTCTCGAGTCCTTGTTTCCTGAGACTAGTATGACCTGCCTCCCCCCCCCCCTTCCCTCCCCTAGTTCAGATCCAGGGTACGCCCTTGAGAGCCATACTCAACGTCTTGTAGGATCTTAGTGGCCAAGCGCGACTTCGACCCGAGAGGACGAACGGAATGTGCGCCCGACCGTGCAGGTTTGTAAGGCCACGTCACATGCATTGACGGAGGAAGTAGACTTTTTGTCCAAACAGACAGCGCGAAGACACGTGGAGCACCACGGAGTGTCAGCACTGTGACTACTGTTGGTATAGAGTGTCACTGGGTGCACAAAATAATCGCCTCTGGTTCTTATGTCCGGTGATCTGGACGGCAAGCGTTGCATTTGGGACGTGTTAACGTCTCAGCAGAGCCCTGTTTCGAGTTTTCCGTGACGTTATCTTTCAACCAGATTACGCAAGACCACAAGTTTCCTGTGCTGTCGTAACCTACTTCGTTACAGAGTTCGTTCGACTGTTGTCCTGGCCAACATGTACTCCACATCTCTCACCTGCCGAGAACATCTGGTGAAGGGTAGTCGAGAGACTGCCACGCTACCAGTCTCCAGCCCCTTGAAGAGCTCCGATAGCTGAAGCAGCATGGAGCGGCATATCCGCATCTGTCATCCCAGCTCATTCGATTCGCAGCAGCTGTTGCTGTCACAGATGGGAATTCTGTGTACTGACTTTCGCACCATGTTATATCCGCAAATTGCTTACCAGTTTTTTCATCACGTTGAGTCCATAGCTGAAAGTGATGTTGATTAATGAAAGCACCACAGCTACATTATTACACATTTGTTGTGTTACGATCGGTTTTGTTTCTTTGAACGTCTTAAGGCTGCCGAGTTGCACTGAAGTCAAGGCATAAATAGTCTGGTTGTCGAATGTAATATTCAAGACCAAATCCGAGAAAACTGATGGTAAACTTACTGCCGGCCGCTTGGCGGAAGTATAGCGAGCAGACACGGGATGCTGCGTGTAGTGTTCCTGGATTTTGTCTTTCACATTACGTACGAAAAGACCATTTATGTTTCCACTTCAGCGCAACTCGGCAACCTGAAGATGTTCAAAGAAAAAAAAAAATGCCGGTCTAACACAATAAATGTGTAATAAGACAGTTGAGATGGTTTTCATTAATCAGTAACTTACAAATTTAATCTCTACTCTACTGCACACTCACAAAAAATAAAATTCCGTTATTCATCATTGTTTTTGATGCAATTTTAACGGCGAGCAGTGTCCCATGAAAATTATCATCGCTAGTGGAGAGGAATCGGTTCGCACATGCCTCTCCATGAGTTTACGAAAATACACTACTCAGTGACGTTAAGGAATTTTCGACAAGCGGGAAACTTTCTCGCTATTGCATTTAGGTGAACGACTGCATTTTTTATTTCTTCACCTCCACTTCGGGCACGCAGTTGGTGCAATGGATATTTTCTATGTTCCTTTTTACGTGTTCGACAAGGAACGTGATGGCGTTTCCTACGACTCGAAAGTGTCCTCATTGTATTGGTGGCTTGTAAGCATGTTAGTAAGAATTTTAAGAATAGCCCATGATGACAGCAAGATTCTCTCGAAACCGGTTATTGTGACATAAAATAAAAGTACCAAGCGATCTTGGCTGCAGAATATTTGCCAGTTCTAAATCATAATTTCATCTGCTCCAAATTGGAACTCTGTTAGAGATCTCTAATAAGAGATTATTTTAGTTAAATGCTCAGCTCGTGCGTCTTGAGCCTAGCGGTCGTCCGGTTTGTTTCAAAACGAAAGAAACATCGGTGAGCACATAGGAAACACGTGTTACGCTTTCTGGTCATCCTACTCACTTCTAACGTGACAAAAGAATTTGTTTCTTAATCGAGGTAAGAAGAGTTGTTTTAAAGAAGCCTACCGGTATTGAGAGAAAGAAGAGTACCATACAAAATGCAATAAGTCAATATTGCAGCTGTTATATTGCAAACAGTGAGATAGATTTGTTTTGTGAGGTTCAATGAATTACCTGAAACGTACTTCACATACACAGTTGTTGGTAGAAGCTTTGTTGTTAGAATGTCAAAATGTTGCAAACCATAATTTTGCTGAGAGCTAGGGTACACCAAACATTCAGCTGAATCAGCCTGTCCAACACACCTCTGGACCTAATGGACCAAGCGGGACCGACCGACCACCGTGTCATCCTCTGCCATGGCGCCACTGGATGCGGCATGGAGAGGCGTCGGATCGGCACACAGCTCTCCCGGGCTTGTCAGCTTTGCAGACCTTGGGGCCGCTATATCTCACTCAGGTAGCTCCTCAGTTGGTACCACGAGACTCAGTGCAGACCGTTTCAGTCTTCCCACCAGCGAAAAGTCCTCAGCAGTGCCAGGAATGCATAGCAGCTAGACACGCTAACCACTTTTTATTTATTTATTTATTGCACCGGGCTAGCGCAAACACACTCCGACTACCAAAAATTATGTGCCCGAGTTACTCGCCGATGGAGTAATCCCAGAGGTTAGCTCGTCTTAGTGCACTGGGGGAGCATCACCCTACAGGAAGCCCCTTCATGCTTACGGTGTCTCCTACGCCAGGTAAGCATACCACTGAGCAACGGAGGCATACAACGTATTTGTGGCGACGAAGCAAAAATGACCCGGTGCTACCGAGGATTCTTGAAGTATAACAGTCACTGCCTTTATGTCATTAAACGATAATTTCCTTCACTCATTTTATTATGTCGGTAAGTGGTGTCGTCAGTATGGGTGGTTCTGAACGTTGATCCACTGTAGGAATATTCGTTGAATGACATGCTCATCATGCCGCGAGGGATTAGCCGAGCGGTCTAGGGCGCTGCAGTCATGGACTGTGCGGCTGGTCCCGGCGGAGGTTCGAGTCCTCCCTCGGGCATGGATGTGTGTGTTTGTCCTTAGGATAATTTAGGTTAAGTAGTGTGTAAGCTTAGGGACTGATGACCTTAGCAGTTAAGTCCCATAAGATTTCACACACATTTGAATTTTCTACAGTCGCAGGTTCGAATCCTGCCTCGGGCATGGATCTGTGTCATGTCCTTAGGTTAGTTAGGTTTAAGTAGTTGTAAGTTCTATGGGACTGATGACCTCAGACGTTAAGTCCCATGGTGGTGCTCAGAGCCATTTGAACCATTTGACATGCTCATGTAAACCAGTCGCTTTTATTGAATGTTCCTAGGTCCAAAAACAGAAAAGCTAGACTCAATGTGAAACGTCCCCTTAGAAAAATTATACATGACTGTGCTTAAACTGACACACAATATTTTTAGCGCAACACAATCTGACTTTCAAAAATCCCTACAAAAGAATGGCCCTGACTAACATTAACCTACACCTTTCACAAATCACTCACCTCACCAAAAATCCTCGTTACTCGAACCACTGCAATACAGCGAGTGCCACCACTGCCAGCTAAATAAAAGATTCAAACTACTGAAGGCACCAACCACTGATAGGCATAGTTAGCAAATGAAAGGTTTTGATAGAGAACAAACAATGCATTTACCTTAATAGTGTTGAAAAATCATAATATACATAGCAGTTCATATCCAGTCTTACAAATTTCAAAACTCCGCCATCTCTCTCCCCACATCCACCACCGCCGGCGGCCCACCTCCAACTGCGCAACGCCAGCGCTGCCAACATCCAGCTGCCCAACACTACAATGGCAGACAACAATGCAAACTAGCCACAGACTGCACACAGCACAGCCAGTGATTTTCATACACAGCGCTACGTAACGTCGCCATAAAGTAACGTCGCCAATAAGAAAACATAAACAGCCTACTTACAAATGTTATACACACATCAAATAAAGTTTTGCACCACCCTGGTTCCGAGAGTTCCGGAACCTGCACAGAAAATTGGAATAGAGATCGACATAAACATTTCCGATCTTTTTATTGCTCATGAAAACCACACATCGCATGTTGTACCGTCATACAGCGAGACCTTCAGAGGTGGTGGTCCAGATTGCTGTACACACCGGTACCTCTAATACCCAGTAGCGCGTCCTCTTGCATTGACGCATGCCTGTATTCGTCGTGGCATACTACCCACAAGTTCATCAAGGCACTGTTGGTCCACATTGTCCCACTCCTCAACGGCGATTGGGCGTAGATCCCTCATTGTGGTTGGTGAGTCACGTCGTCCATAAACAGTCCTTTTCAATCTATCCCAGGCATGTTCGATACTGTTCATGTCTGGAGAACATGCTGGGCACTCTAGTCGAGCTATGTCGTTATCCTGAAGGAAGTCTTTCATAAGATGTGCACGATGGGGGGCATGAATTGTCATCCATGAAGAAGAACGCCTTGCCAATATGCTGGTGATATCGTTGCACTATCTGTCGGAGGATAGCATTGACGTATCGTACAGCTGTTACGGCGCCTTCCATGGGAACCTCCACCTTGCTGCACTCGCTGGACAGTGTTTCTAAGGCGTTCAGCCTGACCGGGTTATCTCCAAACACGTCTCCGACGATTTTCTGGTTGAATGCATATGCGACACTGATCGGTGAAGAGAACGTGATGCCAATCCTGAGCGGTCCATTCAGCATGTTGTTGGGCCCATCTGTACCGCGCTGCATGGTGTCATGGTTGCAAAGATGGACCTCGCCATGGACGTCGGGAGTGAAGTTGCACATCATGCAGCCTATTGCACACAGTCGTAACACGACGTCCAGTGGCTGCACAAAAACCATTATTCAACATGGTGGCGTTGCTGTCAGAGTTCCTCCGAGCCATAATCCGTAGGTAGCGGTCATTCACTACAGTAGTACCCTTTGGGCGACCTGAGTGAGGCATGTCATCGACAGTTCGTGTCTCTCTGCATCTCCTGCATGTCCGAACAACATCGCTTTGGTTCGCTCCGAGACGCCTGGACACTTCCCTTGTTGAAAGCCCTTCCTGGCACAAAGTAACAATGCGGACGCTATCGAACCGCAGTATTGACTGTGTAGGCATGGTTGAACTATAGACACCACGGTCCGCCGCTCGTGGTCTCGCGGTAGCGTTCTCGCTTCCCGGGCACGGGGTCCCGGGTTCGATTTCCGGCGGGGTCTGGGATTTTCACCTGCCTCGAGATGACTGGGTGTTTGTGTTGTCCTCATCATTTCATCATCATCCAGGAAAGTGGTGCAATTGGACTGAGCAAAGATTGGGTAATTGTACGGGCGCAGATAACCACGCTGTTGAGCGCCCCACAAACAAACATCATCATCTCTATAGACACCACGAGCCGTGTACCTCCTTCCTGGTGAAATGACTGGAACTGATCGGCCTTCGGACCCCCTCGTCTAATAGGCGCTGCTCATGCATGGTTGTTTACATTTTTGGGCGGTTTAGTGACATCTCTGAACAGTCAAAGGAACTGTGTCTGTGATAGAATATCCACAGCTAATGTCTATCTTCAGGAGCTCTGGGAACAGGGGTGACGCAAAACTTTTTTTTGTATGTATTTAAGCGGACATTTCGTCCTAAATGCCGGACTACCTGTTTTAAACAGAAATGTTTGTAGTTGAGTACTTTCAAACGTTTATTAATGATCAATTACAATCAGGTTTTGCGACATGAAATTGAAACGTGATTACACTAAAATAAACAGTCATTACGCAGCGTGATAATTTGGCAATAGTGATAACAATCAAGCACTCAGTCTTATTAATTGCTCAGTCTTTTTCCCAAGACCATCTTATACCAAAATAAACGCAAAGTTTTTCATTAAACAGTTAATTATTGTTCGCAGGCAGAAAAGCAAAAGGTATTCAATAACTTTCTTCATTCCAGTTAGACATAACGAAAGAACGATAATATGTAGGTAACATTTAACATTTTTCGTTTATAAAGCCACTTTATCAAGAACGTTATATTTCTTGGAAATAATTTCGTGGAATTCTTGACAGGATAATTTTAAATTACACAAGAACATCGTCATCTATGTGACTGCTTTGGTTTGCACTTTATTGTGTTCCTTTGTCGGATGGGCGTTTAAGAAAGAAAACTTCCTCACGACGTTGGAACTAGGGTCTGGATACGCAAAGTAATGTTCTGCCAATTTCAATAATTGCGAGTCGTCTTTTTTTGCATGGATTTCGCGAATTTATGCAGCTGATCAAATTAATTTACTGTTGTCAAAAAAAAAAAAAAAAAAAAAAAAGAATGGTTCAAATGGCTGTAAGCTCTATGGGACTTAACATCTGAGGTCATCAGTCCCCTAGACTTAGAACTACTTAAACCTAACTAACCTAAGGACATCACACACATCCATGTCCGAGGCAGGATTCGAACCTGCGAACGTAGCAGCAGCCGGTTCCGGACTGAAGCGCCTAGAACCGCTCTTCCACAGCGGCCGGCTACTGTTGTCGAACTTCACGTTATTTCCAGACAAAATAGCGGTAGCCTCTACTGCATGTTCAAATGTCGGAGCATAGGCTAATGTCATCCACTGACAGAGCTTTGATTGGGTGCTAAATTTACATACCCAGGATTTTAAGCAGTCTTTGGCAATTATGTACATATTATTCCTGTTTGCTCTAAATTCTTCCGCCTCTTTTGGCATTGGCTCATCGGCGCATTTTAATTTGCCTCGCTTGCCCTGTCCATAGCGTGGTTGTGACTTCATATTATGTTAACGCTCGTTCGATCTAGAAAGAAAAACATAGGACACAGACACAACAACAACATTGGTTGGTACGTCTATATGACCTTATGGTATATCTCCTTGCACTTCTTCCTCGCTATTAGGTCATTAGCTTGAGTGAGCCACAGTTGTGAGTTCTCCGCTTTATCGCTAAAAACCATAACAAAATCCGGACATGCCAGACTGGTATATACAGATGGGTCCAAAAAAATGTATCCACTGTTTAAAAGTCCATAACTGGCAACCTAACTGACGGAGTTGTCTCATCTTTGGTAGTGTAATAGTTTTAGTTCCGGCAATCGCCACACAAGCGTTGTATTTCGTTGATTTGTTTTGTCAGATGACAGTCGCCAGATAGTGTTTTGTTCTTAGTTGCACCTAGTTACTCCAGTAAACATGGCTAGCGCAAGGCTTACATTCGATGAAAGGAAGTCAGTTTTGAAGTGGTATTTTAAGTACGAAAACATTAATGAGGTTCAACGGCAATGGCGAAATGAGTATCAAACAGAGCCACCGACAAGTTTAACGATTCGTCGCATTCGAGACAAATCTGAAGCCGAAGGCTGTGTTAAAGATGTACACAAACAACGATCTGGACCACCTGTAACAGTAACAAGTGCAGCTAACTCCCGTCGTGTGTTACAACAATTCACTCGCTCACCACAGATGTCTGGGAGACAGTGTGCCTGTGAAACTGGAGTGAGTCGCTCAAGTGTTAGGCGAATTTTGAAGACAGCAAAGTGGAAGTGCTACATCCCACGATTGCTACACGCAATGGACGAGGACGACCCAGATCGTAGAATGGAGTACTGCGAGTGGTTTACTAACATGGTGCGCAACGATGAAGAGTTTGCAAAGACGATTGTGTGGTATGATGAGGCACAGTTCAAACTCGATGGTACAGTAAATCGCCACAATTGCATCTACTGGGTCGCCGAAAATCCGAACGTCCATGTAGACAAAGCCGTGAATTTACCAGGAGTAAATGTGTGGTGTGGGTTGTCTTACCGGGGCTTGATTGGGCCATTCTTATTTGATGGCACAGTTACGGTGAGGTGTACCTTCAGAAGCTTCAGACATCCATTTTACGTACATCTACATCCATACTCCGCAAGCCACCTGACGGTGTGTGGCGGAGGGTACCTTGAGTACCTCTATCGATCCTCCCTTCTGTTCCAGTCTCGTATTGTTCGTGGAAAGAAGGATTGTCGGTATGCCTCTGTGTGGGCTCTAATCTCTGTCATTTTATCCTCATGGTCTCTTCGCGAGATATACGTAGGAGGGAGCAATATACTGCTTGACTCCTCGGTGAAGGTATGTTCTCGAAAATTCAACAAAAGCCCGTACCGAGCTACTGAGCGTCTCTCCTGCGGAGTCTTCCACTAGAGTTTATCTATCATCTCCGTATCGCTTTCGCGATTACTAAATGATCCTGTAACGAAGCGCGCTGCTCTCCGTTGGATCTTCTCGATCTCTTCTATCAACCCTATCTGGTACGGATCCCACACTGCTGAGCAGTATTCAAGCAGTGGGCGAACAAGCGTACTGTAACCTACTTCCTTTGTTTTCGGATTGCATTTCCTTAGGATTCTTCCAATGAATCTGTCTGGCATCTGCTTTACCGACGATCAACTTTATATGATCATTCCATTTTAAATCACTCCTAATGCGTACTCCCAGATAATTTATGGAATTAACTGCTACCAGTTGCTGACCTGCTATATTGTAGCTAAATGATATGGTATCTTTATTTCTATGTATTCGCAGTACATTACACTTGTATACATTGAGATTCAATTGCCATTCCCTGCACCATGCGTCAATTCGCTGCAGATCCTCCAGCATTTCAGTACAATTTTCCATTGTTAAAACCTCTCGATATACCACTACGACACTCCCCTGCGGCACACCTGAAATCACTCTTACTTCGGAAGACTTCTCTCCATTGAGAATGACATGCTGCGTTCTGTTATCTAGGAACTCCTCAATCTAATCACATAATTTGTCTAATAGTCCATATGCTCTTACTTCGTTCATTAAACGACTGTGGGGAACTGTATCGAACGCTTTGCGGAAGTCAAGAAACCCGGCATCTACCTGGGAACCCGTGTCTATGGCCCTCTGAGTCTCGTGGACGAATAGCGCGAGCTGGGTTTCACACGATCGTCTTTTTCGAAACCCATGCTGATTCCTGCAGAGTAGATTTCTAGTTTCGAGAAAAGTCATTATATTCGAACATAATAGGTGTTCCAAAATTCTACAACTGATCGACGTTAGAGATATAGGTCTATAATTCTGCACATCTGTTCGACGTCCCTTCTTGAAAACGGGGATGACCTGTGCCCTTTTCCAATCCTCTGGAACGCTAACGCTCTTCGAGAGACCTACGGTACACCGCTGCAAGAAGGGGGGCAAGTTCCTTCGCGTACTCTGTGTAAAATCGAACTGGTATCCCATCAGGTCCAGCGGCCTTTCCTCTTTTGAGCGATTTTAGTTGTTTCGCTATCCCTCTGTCGTCTATTTCGATATCTACCATTTTGTCATCTGTGCGACAATCTAGGGAAGGAACTACAGTGCAGTCGTCCTCTGTGAAACGGCTTTGGAAAAATACATTTAGTATTTCGGCCTTTAGTCTGTCATCCTCTGTTTCAGTACCATTTTGGTCACAGAGTGTCTGGACATTTTGTTTTGATCCACCTACCGCTTTGACATAAGACCAAAATTTCTTAGAATTTTCTGCCAAGTCAGTGCATAGAACTTTACTTTCGAATTCATTGAACGCCTCTCGCATGGCCCTCCTCATATTACATTTCGCTTCGCGTAATTTTTGTTTGTCTGCAAGGCATTGGCTATGTTTATGTTTGCTGTGAAGTTCCCTTTGCTTCCGCAGCAGTTTTCTAAAGCGGTTGTTGTACCACGATGGCTCTTTTCCATCTCTTACGATCTTGCTTGGCACATACTCATCTAATGCATTGTACGATGGTTTTGAACTTTGTCCACTGATCCTCAACACTATCTGTACTTAAAACAAAACTTTTGTGTTGAGCCGTCAGGTACTCTGAAATCTGCTTTTTGTCACTTTTGCTAAACAGAAAAAACTTCCTACCTTTTTTAACATTTCTATTTATGGCTGAAATCATCGATGCAGTAACCGCTTTATGATCGCTGATTCCCTGTTCTGCGTTCACTGTCTCAAATAGTTCGGGTCTGTTTGTCACCAGAAGGTCTAATATATTATCGCTACGAGTCGGTTCTCTGTTTAACTGCTCAAAGTAGTTTTCACATAAAGCACTTAAAAATATTTCACTGGATTCTTTGTCCCTGCCACCCGTTATGAACGTTCGAGTCTCCCAGTCTATATCCGGCAAATTAAAATCTCCACCCAGAACTATAACATGGTGGGGAGTATCCATCCTGTTCCCCAGACCTAACTCCTCTGGACTTTTACCTGTGGGGAACACTAAAGGACGTGGTTTATCGACAAAAGCAACGCACATTGGATGAACTTCGAGACTCCACCGTACATTCATGTGCAAATGTCCAACTGAACACGTTGCAGTCAGTAGTTCGTGCTGCAGTTCGGCGGCATCGTTTGTGTGTGGATGTTAATGGTGACCATTTAGAACACCTACATCGATATCTTTACGTTGGACTTTAAGCTACACTTTCACCAAAAAAGAGACAACTCCCTCCGTCAATTAGTTTGCAAGTTAATGGGCTTTTAAACAGTGGATACATTTTTTTGGACCCCTCTGTATTTGGCTGGACACGGCCGTAAAAATGTCCGGCTAAAGTCGTTCGCCTGGCAACCCTACTTGCGTTGCCATTCTGAGCTCCTGGCCTACCACACAGTCGAGACCAAACGCACCTTTTCTTTTCTTTGTACGCTGCCCTTGTCGGTCAGCGTCACTTCTGAGAAACGAGACGGAAGGGACCACGTGCCAGAGCGGGTGTGTGGCGTCCAGACGAGTGGAACGGCTGCCTACCCCCACCCCGCCGCCCCAGACGGTCACGTGATGGGCATTCCGGCTGGGCCAGCCGCCTCGCGTGCGCGCAGCCACTGGGCGCCCATTCCGCCAGCGGACAGCCAGCAGCACGCACCAGCGAGCCACCGGGCTTGGGACTAATCGGAGCGGTTTCAAGTCCTCGACAGTCGCGACCGTGAGGAATGTAGTCGCCGTTACCACGACAGCGCAGCGCCTGTACACTACGACCTCGATGACAAGGTGAGCCTAGGCTGTTGTCCGCCCGATCTCATCTTGTCCGCTCTGCTCCCAAACTCTTAGCTCTGCCCATTGCCGGCCCCCTCAGAGTACAAGCACGGGGAAAAGGGACCCGACCAGACATTCCAAGACTATACGCTGTGAACCGTGTGGCAGAGGGTACTTTATTTATTACTATGTAAGGGTTCAAGTATGGAGCACGGCAAGAAGACTGCACTTATTGCTTTGTGCCAGCTGCTGTATACCTAACTGATTGATCTCTTAGGGAGCTGAAGAGCCGGCTGGGGTGGCTGAGCGGTTCTAGTCGCTTCAGTTTGGAAGCGCGCGACCGCTACGGTCGCAGGTTCGAATCCTGCCTCGGGCATGGATGTGTTTGATGTCCTTAGGTTAGTTAGGTTAAAGTAGTTCTAAGTTCTAGGGGACTGATGACCTCAGATGTTAAGTCCCATAGTGCTCAGAGCCATTTGAACCATTTTTGAGCTGAAGAATTTTTGTGGTTCCTGCCCTTGAAGGCGTTTGTTGAAGATTTCTAAGCAGGTCACCACGCAATATATCGACAGTAAGATCTGTCGACATTTCTGTTGCACTCTCTCGCCAGTCAAGCGAGCATTTGGCCATTTAGAGCTCCGTTCTTTGTATACCGTCCGTGTTACCCGTAAAGCCGGCTTGATGCAGGTCCAATTGGATGGAGAAGAGTTTTGTATGCAACATCATTTGCAACATACAAACTGCTGCTTAAAAGTGCTCTACCAATGAAAATTAACCGTCCGTTTGGTTTATCTACGTAGAAATGAGATTGTGTGGCGCTGCATTTCATGCCTCCACAAACTGTTGCTCCCAAATATTTGCATGACACGCCCGATTCTAGTTGTCACTCATTAATCTTGTACTTAAAGGACACCATGCTTTCACGCTTCGTGAAGTACATAACGTATTTTCCTGCAATGAGAACAAGTTTCTGGCTTTGACATCAGAGTGATAGTTTGTCGAGGTGCAACTGGATATTACTCCAGTTCTTACTGGATAGAATTTCGTCACTGATAACTGCATTATCTGGGACAATCTGATATTATAGCTAATAATAAACTATAAGTTATTAGTGTACAGCAGGAACAGTAAAGGTCCGTCTCATTCGCCTGCGGCACACCAGTCACTTCTTAGCTGTTTGTGGACGTTTCTGCTTTCTTGTCAGGGGACCACTAAAGGAGATTAGATTCCTCAGAGTTCCTTTTGACAGCATTTAACCGTAATACTTACCAGAAAGTTTGGTAGTAACTTCCCCAAACTGAGATTATATAAAGCTCAAAATTTCTTTTATTCACCCATACCCTTGAAATCGTTGTTAAGCGAATGACTAGAGTAAATTTTATTGTGCATTGCATTAACACTTCATAAAATGCCAGTTACGAATGACTAATTTCGCTAGAAGCATTCTTCATGTGGTCTACGGCTCACAAACTTCGCACGATGGATATGTACGGAGTTATAAGCTACTCCTAGGTTTTCCTGTAGAAATCGCTAATTGAACACTGCCGAGAACCGTCTGTCTGGTCAACACATATCATTCTTAG
Organism: Schistocerca cancellata; assembly: GCF_023864275.1. Lineage (NCBI taxonomy): Eukaryota > Metazoa > Arthropoda > Insecta > Orthoptera > Acrididae > Schistocerca > Schistocerca cancellata. Next base: position 156,812,375 of record NC_064626.1, read on the forward strand.
TGCCCATTACTATTCTTAGTTTCATTTTCTTGTTTTGGCACTGCGCCGAATGGAAAATATGTCGCATCCGTGCTATCAATTTTTTTAAATTCTGGATTTATCCACTAGTGCTTCAACTAGATATGGGTTCTGCACATTCTGAATAAGGAAAGACTGGAACTGGACGCTCCGTCGAAAACATAGTCGAAGGAGAGCGACTACAACTTTGGAATGGGCAAGGACTCAAGGGAATCGGTTGTGTACTTTTTAGAGGCATCTGTCCTGCAATTTTCTTAAGCGGTTTAGAAAAACCACAATCTTAACTGGGATGGCAGGACGTGGATTCGAACCTGACTGGGTGGCCAATATCTTCACTACGTCGCTTCCTCAGTACCCTCGAACAGTGGCTGCTGTAGGGCGTTTTGTGCCTTTCGGATGTGCATCTCAACCTCTTCCAGATTCTTTAGCATCCATAAAAAAGCTGATTGCATTGTTTATTATGATTTCGTAATATGTGCTAACTATGCAAAAGTGTTTTCAGTGCTGACACGTCAACATAATATTGCTGAGGGTATAATAACTCAGTATATCATTATTATTATTATTATTTTTAATACTGGTGTCTAGGTTTTGGAGACAGGTACTTGTCCGGACATACTGAGCTAGATGCGGAAGGAAATACATAGATAAAGTCTGTCTAGCGTTATCAGTTATTTCCCAGACCACGTGATGTCCCCTATGCAAAACACAACGAAGCACGTTTCCTGTACTGATATGTGTACTTATCTGGAGCAGTGGAAGGTCAGTAACTTATGATGAAGCATTGTTTGCCAAGTGCGAATATATCCTTCTTTTTTTCTGTCTTCTGACTATTTTTGTTGGTCCCGCCACATTTTTCTTTCCTGTGAGCATCGCTTCATCTCAGAGCAGCACTTTCAGCGTCTACAATTATTTCCTCTATATGTTACAATCTCTGTCTTCCCATACAATTTTTGCCCACTACGACAGCCTCTATTACAATGGTTTTTCGCCGTCCTATCATTTTGTCCGTTCCTCTCTTTAGTGTTCCCCACAAAATCCTTTCGTCAACGGTTCTGCAGAGACTGTCATTTATAATCTCATTAATCCACTTAATTTTTATGAGTCCCACGACAACCATCTCAGAAGCTTCTACTCCATTATTTTTCGTTTTGCCACACTGATTCCCATCCAATGCTAAGCCCTAAACGTTCATTATCATAAATATTTTCCTTCGATTAGGCCCTGTGTTTGATACTACCTCACTTCTTTGGCAATAGATGAACTCTTTGTCCGCGGTAGTCTGCTTCTGGTGTACTCCTTATTTTACTCTTCACCCTTTACTTTGCTTTCAAGGTAATAGAATTCGTTCACTTTGGCTGTGGCGTAACCCCCAATATTAATTTTAAGGTTGTCGAAAATCACTTTTCGTTGCTACTTGACACTTTGTTTGTTTCCCTTCTATTCAACTGACCCTCTAATGCTTCCTCAATTTCACTGCGAATAGTAATGTTAACACAAAATCTTGCCAATGATATGCCTTGGCCCTGCATTTTAATCCAGTTTCTGAATCGTCTGTTCATTTTCTTCGTTGTCACTTCGATGCACAGGTTGAGCAGGAAAGAAAGACTCCATCGCTGCCTCGCACCCTTTTGCATCCAAGCACTTCTCTGGTGATCTTCAGTTCCTGTTTTTACTTTTTCCTGTCGGAGATGATGTATATTACCTGTACCTATTTGTTTACTGAAGGAAGTACACGGCTCAAGTCCATCTCGCGTTATCCGGTATTTACCACGCCTCGACCTGGTCCTTTAGCGTGATGGAAGGAGACACATTCTCCTGTGCAGTTTATGCATATCGGAAAGAGAGGGACGTGAATAATTTAACTAAAAAGTTAATGAAAGTCTATTCATGTGCTTCTTACAAGGCGCAAATGAATGTTTTTTTAACTGTGTTTATTATGACCTTTAGTATCGCGGTAATACGGTCATAGTTACAGAATTTACGAAATTAGTAGTATGATTCCATAACAGTAGTAGAATTCTCTGTACGCGTGCGCTATGATGTGCATGTCCATTCGCTTTTGAGTCACTCCTAAAGCCGATGTCTTTATCCGTTTCGGTTGTTCTCCCTCCTGCTGTAATGGTATGTCCTCGTTCTGCACGAATCGGCTCATTCCTGGTTTAAAATGTCTTCCTAGCGCTGATTACACAATTAAAACACAACCTGCTCGTAAGAATCTACATTTCCAATTGCCCGATTATATAGAACCTAGCAAACTTATTGTAACGGTGTACAGAAATTCATAAACTCGAAGTTTCTTTAATTTACGTCTATGGTCACAATCTTTTTTGTTTAAAAGATTACCGGTTTCGATTTTTAATGACCGTCATCAGATCTGATGGTTATTAAAGACCGAAAACGGTAACCATCATCAGATCTGATGGTCATTAAAGACCGAAACCGGTAATCTGTTAAACAAAAAAGATTGTGACCATAAACGTAAATTAAAGAAACTTATTACATATACGGGTCACTGTTTTTTCGCGACGATGTCGCAGCTTGTGATTCATAAATTTTGTTGTTTGTCGTCCACAGTACAGTGGGGAGCTTTTTAACCTATAGCATTGAATTGCTTTTGTGTTCGATTTGCCACATCTTTCTTCTCGGGACACTCATATAATACCGATAATGTCTTCTTCGTCTTGGCGTGTATAAAGCCAGCCTCAGTCAGTCTCATAAGACGTAGACATTTCTTTAAGCCGATCCTAATTAAATGTTACATGTGCTACGGTTGTGTACAAACTTCACTTCACACCGTTGGCTTGGTATACCAATGAGTTATCTGTATCAAAGGCTGTATTTCTGTATAACGGTTCCTGTCCAATTATTGTTCATTCTACGCCTACTTCATCCACATAGGATTGTTTTTTGCTCGTTAGGTTTACGCAGGAACGTTTGTAAACAGACCATACACGTTTTGAGTGTATAAATCCTTTTGACGCACATTCCAAAGCATAAAAAGAAGCCGGCGCTGGCGTTTTGCGTTTGTTCCAATTGTGTGCTGACGCAGATTCACGGCAGTTATTGCGCGAAGCGTGTGTGGCATTGCGCGCGCCGGCCGCGATAGCAGCGTTTATGCGGGTTCCACGTGAGGCAATTTCCGGGGCCCTCGCTCTGTTGCACGTGCCCGCGTTTTGGCTGCCTGGAGGCGCTCAGCTGTGGCGCAAGGCGCACGCACGCGGCGCGTGTTCACGCAGCTCGCGCTGCCTGGCACAGAACGCGTTGCCAAGGCAACAGCTGCTGCAGGTTGCGGCGCACCACCTGTTGCATGCGTGGGGGCGGTCAGCAAACCCGAGCTAGCTGTGAGCCAAGGAAGCCGATTGCGTTGCCCCGTGTAGCGTACGCGGGGAGCCCCTGCCCTAGCTCTCTTCTGTATTGAACTACGGCAGACTGAGTACACTGCTACTCATACTCCCATTCTGTCAGTTCTCCACGTCGACATATCTGATTCCGAACAAGCGACGTTTTACAAGTGTGCGGCTGGTCCCGGCGGAGGTTCGACTCCTCCCTCGGGCATGGGTGTGTGTGTGTGTGTGTGTGTGTGTGTGTGTGTTTGTCCTGAAATCAGAATTAAGTTAAGTAGTGTGTAAGCTTAGGGACTGATGACCTTAGCAGTTAAGTCCCATTAGGTTTCACACAAATTTGAACTTTTTTTTGACGGTGTACACGAGCGGCAATTTGGTCGAAATAACGGTGTTTCATTCATCCGATGACAGCAAGCACTGTGTATTAGTAGGCGACCAACGAGCCCTTCGTTGCTTGGTGATCAGATGCCGTGTCGCCTGTCTGCTACCGCAGGACTAAATTTAAAATACATCCAAATAAATTTTGTACGCACCCATGTCATGCAAGGAGATGCTGGAACTGCCAGCCATCACAAGATATAATTATCCTTGAGAAATTGAATTAATGGTTCTGTCATCGTTAATTGCGTGCAAAGAAACGTTGGCTGCATGAGTCCTTGCCGAATCCTGTTGATGATCGTGAAGCGGTTCCTCATGAAGCAGAATAGGTCTGTCGGCGCCCCATGTTGACAGTTTTGGGAATTAACGTACCTGTGTAAATAGAACCAAGCATCTTCTGAAAACAGAATGAGGTAATGATTGATTTCACTGTAACGCACTTGTTTCAAAACCCATTCACGAAACCTAACCCTGTACGTGAGATCACCATGTTTAAGTTCGTGCACTACTGTTACACTACTGGACATTAAAATTGCTACACCACGAAGACGACGTACTACAGACGCGAAATTTAACCGACAGGCTATGCAAATGATTAGCTTTTCAGAGCATTCACACAAGGTTGGCGCCGGTGGCGACACCTACAACGTGCTGACATGAGGAAAGTTTCCAACCGATTTTTCATACACAAACAGCAATTGACCGGCGTTGCCTGGTGGAACGTTGTCGTGATGCCTCGTGTAAGGAGGAGAAATGCGTACAATCACGTTTCTGACTTTGATAAAGGGTGGATTGTACCGTATCGCGATTGCGGTTTATCGTATCGCGACATTGCTGCTCGCATCGGTCGAGATCCAATGACTGTTAGCAGAATATGGAATCGGTGGCTTCAGGAGGGTAATACGGAACGCCGTGCTAGATCCCAACGGCCTCGTATCACTAGCAGTCGAGATGACAAGCGTCGTATCCGCATGGCTGTAACGGATCGTGCAGCCACGTCTCGATCGCTGAGTCAACAGATGGGGACGTTTGCAAGACAACAACCATCTGCACGAACAGTTCGACGACGTTTGCAGAAGCATGGACTATCAGCTCGGATACCATGGCTGCGGTTACCCTTGACGCTGCATCACAGACAGGAGCGGCTGCGATGGTGTACTCAACTACGCACCTGGGTACACGAATGGCAAAACGTCAATTTTTCGGACGAATCCAGGTTCTGTTTACAGCACCATGATGGTCGCATCCGTGTTTGGCGACGTCGCGGTGAACGCACATTGGAAGTGTGTATTCGTCATCGCCATACTGGCGTATCACCCGGCGTGATGGTATAGGGTGCCATTGGTTATACGTCACGGTCACCTCTAGTTCGCATTGACGGCACTTTGAACACTGGACGTTACGTTGCAGATGTGTTACGACCCGTGGCTCTACACTTCATTCGATCCCTGCGAAACCCTACATTTCAGTAGGATAATGCACGACCGCATGTTGCAGGTCCTGTACGGGCCTTTCTGGATACAAAAAATGTTCGACTGCTGCTCTGGCCAGCACATTCTCCTGATCTCTCCTAATCTCTCACCAATTGAAAACGTCTGGTCAATGGTGGCCGAGCAACTGGCTCGTCACAATACGCCAGTCACTAGTCTTGATGAACTGTGGTATCGTGTTGAAGATGCATGGGCAGCTGTACCTGCACACGCCATCCAAGCTCTATTTGACTCAATGCCCAGGCGTATCAAGGCCGTTATTACGTCCAGAGGTGGTTGTTCTGCGTACTGATTTCTCAGGATCTAAGAACCCAAATTGCGTGAAAATGTAATCACACGTCAGTTCTAGTATAATATATGTGTCCAATGAATACCCGTTTATCATCTGCATTTCTTCTTGGTGTAGCAATTTTAATGGCCAGTAGTGTATATTGGGCCTATTATTCGGTCACTACTAACTGCGCATCACACCCCCATTTTGTGATCTCGAAGCGTGTCCTCATGAAGCAGAATAGGTCTATCGGCGTCCCATATCGACAGTTTTGTTAATTAGTTGTTCAAATGGCTCCAAGCCTTATGGGACTTAACATCTGACGTCATGAGTCTCCTAGACTTGGAACTACTTAAACCTAACCTAAGGACATCACACACATCCATGCCCGAGGCAGGATTCGAACCTGCGACCGTAGCAGCAGCGCGGTTTCAGACTGAAGCGCCTAAAACCGCTCGGCCATTGGGAATTAATATACCTGTGTAAATAGAACCCATTCCCGAAACCTAACACTGTGCGTGAGACCACCATGTTTAAGTTCGTGCACTACTGTTTTTTTACGGGGCCTCAGCAGCTCTTTTTACAGACGTATAAAAAGTTTGCGAATGCTGCGAAAGGTGTGACTTTTTAGGGGTATTTTCCAGACGGTATGCAGTGTCGTAGTGATGATCTTCTGTGTGCACTGTACGTCGTCACTTAACGTTTCTTGTCATGACCTTTCAAGAAATTTCTTCATTAATTTGTGAACTGCATCACGACTAGGATTTCTATCACTTGGAAACTTCGGTTAGAATAACCTCCGGGCAATATTAGCGGATTCTGTAAGCACATACGAATCGTAAATAAATATGTTGTTGAATGGAATAATTCGGTCTTGCCATTGTTGCGTTGCAGACTTCACTTTCAGACTCGCGATGTTTGTTTCACTGTTCTAATGACGCTGAAAAGGCGCGTAGTGCGGCATTAATAGGAAGACGCCGGATCCATTCTATCGGCCTGAACTGTTCCGGTGACCGGCAAACACAACGACGCCGGATACAGAAAAACCTCAAGGAGGGGGCGCTAAAGGTATCTTGAGCTACCTTTACTTTCACCGTAATAAAAAACAATCACGTCATTACTAATTAGTAAAAATATTGTTACGTGGCTCTTAACAATATTTTTACTGAGAAATTACCGTGCATTACTATTATTAATACTTCACAATCAACTGATCACTGCCACTCTTGAGTAATCTTCACACTTGCACTTGCTCCAAAGAGGACGTTTTACTTACTCATTCCTCAGTCTTAATATTTCTGCTTCTGAATGTAAACTAACTTCCTATTCGGCGAATAGTCCGTATTTATAGCGCTACGTATCGAAGTTTCTCTGCGCAAGAAAACAGTAGAATATTCGCGACTTTTCTCGAACAAATGCCTGGCAAAATAACGTATCGAGATCACTGGAATGGTCAAGACTTTACTCGTAGGTATGTGTTAGCTGTCTGTGTGTCAGACAGAAACGTATAAAATACGATGATGCGGACGCGTGTATCCGCCACTGAACAACGCACATGCTATCATCAGGTAAATGGAGTCACATGCACGCATATAAATCAGCAATCAACCACGCCATGATTGGGATAGTGACGTCAGTGATCAGTTGACTGTGCCGAGTGTGGAGTTTTAAAATAACTAATATCCTGCAGACTGCTTAGGCTCAGAAATAGGTGACTATGGCGTCGTCGGCGAACAACCTATTCTCGTTGGGCTCGCTCCTGGTGCAGTATTGGATTTAGTGTTTTTGTGTCTTCTTCGTCTGTATTTTGTTGTTTGCTTTGTATTCGTGACGAGCTGTAAAGGTTGAACGAGCAAATCAAAAAGGTATTTACCTTTTACAATACCTGGACAAAGGAAATGCCTACACTATTCATAAATAAGATCGTAAATAGATAAACATTAGAATGAAAATTTTTTCAACAGTGAAGAAGTCAGATCTATTTAACAACGAAAATAATTTTCACTGTTCGGAAGAAAATAAGAAACAAAGGATTAATTAATAAGGCGCTAATTACTGCCTTCCCAATATTGTTTGAAGTGTTTGTAAGTATATCTTTTTTGGAGCAGATAAGTGTAGATGTTCTGAAATGTTTGGTTGACACAATCCCTATTTTTTTCAGCTCTCAACAATGTGGAGAATTTACCCTATGACCTTCCTGAAACATCCACTATGAATTTTGGTCGTTAATAAACTCTGTTATTATTGGTTCCCACAGTCTGTTACTACGAGAGTGTGCTGAAAAGCAATGCCTCCGAAGTTTTTATTTGAAAACCCTTACAGTTATTTAAATAAAACAAACGTGTTAACATTCTATACCTTTATTCTTCATGTCTATATATTTGCAGCCCTCTGCCGCTGAACAGGCTACTTTACTATGTTAAAAATATGGTTGGTATTGTTATTATTTTGAGCGATTTTAAATGAAAATAGTATTTTCGGTCACTATTCTCAAAAATATCTGTTTTTTTGTCATTAAAGAGTAAATCATTAAATTGCAAGATTTGATCACTTCATCGAAAACACTTGTTTCTGTTTTTTCCGCTCGGGGGCTGGGTGTTGTGTTGTCCTTACCTTCGTATCGTCATAATACATTAAGTAACAGTGGAAAGGAATCTCGTGAAGGCTGATAGTGGAAATCTTCCGAAGGTTGATGCGTTTGTGGTCTCTTCCTCCTTCAAAAACAGATTTTTGTGTTCCGTAAATAAGAAATGTGAAACCTGCGATGTAGGTAAAATATACCTACATTTTAAAACTAATTATTACTAGAAATATTTTTATACAATTGAGAAAAAAAGTACTTGTTTGTGTCTACAGACTGATTCTCAAGTCATGACAAGCTACTATACAACACAAACGTGTTTAAATAAGGACTGGTACTCGAGTTTAGTAGTCGTTTTGCTACCAGCTGCGTTTTGCTTTTAAATGAACAGCATCAGCCGTTGTCACAGTAAAAACTATGGGCGCGCTTATCCAGTTATAGTTCAGATTCAGATTTATTCGTTTCTATGCGTAAATTCATCTTGCGCTCTTGTCGCTTTTCACAAATCATTATGCACGACATTTTTCATGCTGCTTGGTAACAAAGAAAATTGTCAAGTTAAATTTTATTCGTGGCACTCTTTTTGTACTTACTCTGTTGAGTGTTTTGAAATTAGACTGTTCGGTTTGGTTCCGTAGCTGGGCATTCGTTCCGTGAACAATAACGTTCGCAAAGTATGTATTAAAGCGCTGAGTTTGGGGAACGATTTCATTTTTACGTTCTCTGAAATTGATGGCAAGCTGTAACAAAACAAAAACGTTGAAATACGATGAAGTGCCCTTTTTCAGTACGTGTAATTTTCCCACACTATATGTTTCTTTTTTGTTGTAAAGAGGGTCAAGAGAATACTATAGAGATCATGCTTTGGGCTACAAACAACTGCAACGTGACAATGGTCTATCAAATACGAGATATCCCCTTGAACACAAAGGGAGAGGCAGTTCGTATTCTGCTACTAAACCGCCGTGTTTTAAACATTTTGGCCATCGGGTACATGTTATGAACTTGGACGAATTTCAGCAGCTGCATTCATAGATGCTGTCGAAAAGGCGTCTTTTGACACACGAATCGTAGATGTATCATATAGGGAAGTACTGGATCACTTATGTGATTATTAAAACTGATAACTGGCGATACTTAGTGCTTCCCGTGCGAAGCAGGGGTGCGTAGCTAATTTAAGGCAAACCTGAAGAACTTTCTCCTAGCAACTTAACACACATGACCATTTCTCTCGTTCAAACAGTGAAGCAAATAGTGACATCTTCCTACTGTTACTATTGCCGCTCTTTTCGTTTCCCAGTCAGTCACGTCCCTCTCCTCATCACTTGTCACATTCCTCTTTCTCCCTCCGTGTCCTACCCCTTCCCCACGTCCATTGCTGCCGCTGTTTACAGCTGATATCTACCAGCTTGTAATTTATCTTTATTATTCTGCTTTTCAAAAACGTGTAGTAAATGTATTTCTTTGTCCAGTGTACTATTACTGTTTCCAGTATTTGTATCATACCTAGCCATGTTTCCAAGCCTTGAATTCCATATTAGATATAAGAATTCTTTTAAAATCTTTCTTTAAAGTCAGTGCCGCCATTAGACTGTTGTTTATTTGCAGTGTTACATTTACACTTACACAATCATGATTTCGGCTTCAAAGTGCCATTATCAAGTGTTTTAAGTGTTATACAGTGCCTAAGATGGCATACTGTCTTAGGTACTGTATAACACTTAAAACACTGCAAATAAACAAAAGTCTAATGGCGGTAATGACTTTAAAGAAATATATTATGAGTGTGGCCCCGCATTATGAAAAAATTATTAAACTTTTAACATGTGCATCGCAGTGAATGTAACCTAAAGTATAAACAATGCTTCGTTAGATGAAAGAGAGGACCTAAAGGTGTTAATTTTACTATTGCAAAGAACTCAATAAGGTTTTGGGCATGTCGGTACTTGTAAAGAACGAAGAAATGGTGCACGAGATAGATTCTGTATATACTGGCTGTCTCCTCGATTAAAAAACAAATAATTCAAGCTACATAGACGCCTGTGATAAATGTCAGAAGAGAAGTTTACGGGCGAATGGGGAGGGGGAGGAGTTGTCATTAGGACGCGTAATTTTCTGAATGATACTTTCTCATGAGCTAACGATGTTTGTAGTGGTGAAATTATGTTAGAAGTCAAACAGAATTTCTTCTTGATAGTCAGATCGAATGTGAAATACGTCACATTTATAGTAACGCATACGATGGTTTTGCATTTGATATGCTCTGTTATGTAAACGCATGATGATGAACAAAACATGCTTGAAACGTGTTTGAGCGTGTTAATCACAAACGAAATAAATGTGAGTGGCAGTAGAAAATGGAGGTAATTATTCTACACAGTCATGATTCGTAAAGTTTGCCAACATGGCCACAGTTAATAATGATCAAAAGTAACTGGAGCCCAGTATGTAATGCAGAACTGACCACTAGATGTCACGGGAGGTGAGCCCACCAGTATAAAAGGATGCGGGGCGTATTATGTAGAGGCCGCCAAAATCATGGCTGTGTATTTCACTAAACGGTCCCCTATACTCGGAAACAACATCTCAATCGGGGGCGTCCGTGTCCCGTGGGCCCAAGCTACCAAGTATCTCGGGGTCTGGTTGGATAAGAAACTTTTCTTCCACGGCCACGCAGAATACGTCACCCATAAAGGGTTAAAGTTGACAAAGGCCTTGTACCCGCTCTTCTCCAGCCGAGAGCTGAATTTAGATACCAAGCTCCGGCTGTATCACTCCGATGTCCTGCCCTCTCTAACGTATGGTTCCTCTGCGTGTGCCACGATTAGTAAGTCCCGGATGCTGACGCTCCAGCGCCTACAGAATAAAGTTCTCAGGTGGAGTCTTCACGCCCCTCCGCTCACCAGGATTGTCACTCTGCATGAGGACACAAATACGGCCCTTCTCAAGACGACCATTCGCCGTAAGGCTCGCCAACTATACAGTAAAGTGGACGCCCTCCGTGAGACGGTCGCTGGACTCCAAACCATCGGCACCACAGTTCCACGGCGCTGACACCGACACCCCGTTCCGCTGACCATCCTGGAGGACTCTGATTCGGGCTATGACTAACGATAGGCCCCATACGACCATGTTTTTCAGCCCGTTTCGTACAGTCACTAGCAGTGGCCTGTTCACGTCCAGCCAATTTTCTCCTTGACCATAGAGTTGGCGCATTGCTGCACCCCTCCTCTGTCCTTCCATCGTCGGGGGGTGACACGGAACTTAAAGTTCCACCGCCACACCTTCAAAGTGCTATGCTCGGCTGTTATTCAGCCGTTGCTTTGAGTCTCCTCTTACTTGTCCACCGAGACAGTTGGACCGGATCTGAACCAGTGACGCTGTGTATTAGTAACCTGCCATATATATATATATATATATATATATATATATATATATATAGAGAGAGAGAGAGAGAGAGAGAGAGAGAGAGAGAGCGAGAGAGAGAGAGCGCTCTGTTATTTCGAATGCGGACTAGTCATTGGATGTCACCTGAGTAACAAGTGCATCAGGGACCGTGGAGCATTGCGGGAGAGTGGTTGCAAAAATCGCATGAAATGAGCGGAAGAAATCACTCATGACTTTTAAAGTGCTACTAGCAGATCAGCTAAGATAATTACTTTGCGCAGGGGATAAAAAGAAGCATGCGAGTGGTAGAGCAGGTCCTCATAACACACACATTTCTGATGTCAATGTGTAAGTAGGCTGTTTATGTTTTCTTTATGTAAGTAGGCTGTTTAGGTTCTTAGATTGGTAACGCCGCCGCCACGTAGCGCTCTCTGTATGAAAATCACTGGCTGTGCTGTGTGCAGTCTGTGGCTAGTTTGCATTGTTGTCTACCATTGTTGTCATGAACTGCTATAGCTGGATGTGAACAGCGCCTAGCGTTGCGCAGTTGGAGGTGAGCCGCCAGCAGTGGTGGATGTGGGGAGAGAGATGGCGGAGTTTTGAAAAATGTCATGAACTGCTGTATATATTATGAATCTTGAGGTAAATACATTGTTTGTTCTCTATTAGAATCTTTCATTTGCTAAGACTATCAGTAGTTAGTGCCTTCCGTAGTTTGTATCTTTTATTTAGCTGGCAGTAGTGGTGCTCGCTGTATTGCAGTAGTTCGAGTAATGAAGATTTTTGTGAGGTAAGTGATTTTTGAAAGGTATAGTTTAATGTTACTCAGGGCCATTCCTTTGTAGGGATTTTTGAAAGTCAGATTGCGTTGCGCTAAAAAATATTGTGTGTCAGGTTAAGCACAGTCGTGTATAATTTTTCTAAGGGGACGTTTCAAATGCTTAGCGTCACTCGAGGTGTCCAATGAGAACGCCACTGGACAGTTGACCGGAAACGAGTGGAATAATGAGTCATGCTATACCCTGTCGTAATCTGATGGATTGCTAGGTATGACACAAATAATGGAAATAATAATAGTATAATGGAGAAAAGTAATACAGCTACTATGCGTTTGTGAAAAGTAGAATAGTTACAAGCTGGTAGATTTAAGCTGTGAGCAGCGGCAGCAGTGAACATGGGGGAAGAGGTAGGAGAGGGAGGGAGAGACGTATTGTCATATGTAGCGTCAACAGTGAAGCACTGAGGAGGTGGTGTAGCGGTGTGGTGTTTAGAGTGTGGTCTCCTTATTGTGCTTAAGAAAATGGTAAATGTGGAAGCATATGAACTCATTTCACAGCATTTTTCTGCGTACAGTAGAGGAACATTTAGGAGACAGTGATTGTTTGTACGAGCATGACTGCACTCAGTCAAAATGCAGCGTCTGCAGGCAACGCTTCGGGGATAATAACATTCCTCAAATGGTTCAAATGGCTCTGAGCACTATGGGACTTAACATCTGAGATCATCAGTCCTCTAGAATTTAGAACTGCTGAAACCTAACTAACCTTGGGACATCACACACATCCATGCCCCAGGCAGAATTCGAACCTGCGACCGTAGCAGCAGCGCGGTTCCGGACTGAAGCGCCTAGAACCGCTCGGTCACCGCGGCCGGATAACATTTTTCAAATGGAGTGGCCTGTCCAGAGTCCCAATCTGAATCCAGCAGAGAACCTCTGGGATGGATACGACTTCGCTCCAGGTCACTACCTTCTCTGGCTTCGGCTCTTGAGTCAGAATGGGCTACCATTCCCCCACACACATTCAGAGACCTCACTGAAAGTGTCGCTAGGAGAGCTGAAGCTGTTACAAAGGGGAAGGACGGATACACCATTTATTAATGTCCTAATAGGTGTCTGGGTACTTTTGATCAGGTAATTTATTCTCACGAACATGGTATAACGTCTCGAACAACGGAACTAACGTCGTTCTGTGATAGCACTGAACCGTAGGCTAAACTGACGAAACTGCTGCAGGTATGCAGAATCCAAGATACAAGTTAGTAAACTGTAGCTTCGTGTCAAAGCGTCAGATGCATCATTTTCAGGTGGTCACTGGCGTTCCTGACAAGCTGTAGCTCTCTCAGCCGTACATCCCCAAAATGTGTCAGTCTCGCTGCTGTGACGTCACTCCACACAGTTGCCGCATCAGCTTATCGTAGCCCGATAAGTGCGGTTCTTACTTCCTCAACGGGCAGCTGCTGCTGTGTGTGCCGATGGGAGCTTCAGTGCAAAGTGATTGTGCAATTCTGCTCTGTTGACAGCGGTGACTGTCGCTTTATAAGGTGGAAAAAGGAGTGCCTTCCTCGCTGCCTCCAGCAGTGTAGTGGCAGAAACAGCGAGAATGCCCTGCGGGTAGACTGCGCACAGAATACCTGGCCCGCAGATGCACAGTCGGCAGTGCTCTTGTGGGAAGAGCAGTGGGTGGTGGTGGAAGTCGGAGGCAAGCACTGTAGGGGAAATGCTGAGTGCTGGAGGGGAAGGGTCGTTCCAAAATGAAGTCTGCACTCATATTATTTGTAAATATTAAGTGGAGCCCCTCCACGCTCACCCATCCGTGGTGACCATTCAAAAAGATCTGACACCTCTGTTTTGGTTAAAAAATGGTTCAAATGGCTCTAAGCACTATGAGGCTTAACATCTGAGGTCATCAGTCCCCTAGACTTAGAACTACTTAAACCTAACTGACCTAAGGACATCAAACACAGCCATGCCCGAGGCAGGATTCGAATCTGCGACCGTAGCAGCAGCGCGGTTCTGGACTGAAGCGCCTAGAAGCGCTCGGCCACAGTGGCCGGCTGCTTTGGTTACTATATAAAAAGAATTTCACTGAAAGTGCAACAAAAGCTGCGACTTACTGTCAGCTGGCTTGTTAACGATTTGTAGCTTTCAGAGAAGTGTCATGAGTAGCGAATTTTAGTGAAATCTACACATTTCTGTTGTTGCCATGTTAAAACACAGCGGATTTTACAAAGTGTCACCTCACTAACGTGTTGTGAAGACATCAATTGCGAAAGAATTCTGAAAGAGTGGTTTATTACAGTTTATTAAATGAGATTCGTATGGCTCTAAGCACTATGGGACTTAACATCTGCCGGCCGCTGTGGCCGAGCGGTTCTAGGCGCTTCAGTCTGAAACCGCGCGACCGCTACGGTCGCAGGTTCGAATCTTGCCTCGGGCATGGATGTGTGTGAGGTCCTTAGGTTAGTTAGGTTTAAGTAGTTCTAAGTTCTAGGGGACTGATGACCTCAGAAGTTAAGTCCCGTAGTGTTCAGATCCATTTGAAACATTTGAACTTAACATCTGAGGTCATCAGTCTCCTAGACTTAGAACTACTTAGACCTAACTAACCTAACGACATCACACACATTCATGCCCGAGGCAGGATTCGAACCTGCGACCGTAGCAGCAGCGCGGTTCCGGACTGAAGTGCGTGGAACCGCTCGGCGACAGTGGCCGGCTATTAAATGAGGAAGAGAGGTAAAGTGAGGTGAATAGCTTATGAAAAAAAAAAGAACCACTTCCTTAGCGCAAAAATAAAAGTGTAATGTCTTCACATATGTTGTTCCAAAACGCATAGCCTATCTCGTTTCACCAGCCATTGATGGCGCTTAAAATTTCATTCCTTCATCGGAAAAGTCTGTAGTTATTGGAATAACACGGTAGATAATGAAGTTTTGTATAATAACCATACGGCACTTTTTGGATGCTATCATTTGCCAAAATTTCATTTCGATATCTCATACCGTTTATGAAATATGAGGGATGGTGTGTATATTTCATTCTGCTGGCGCACGCGATCGCAAATGAATGTGCTAAATCAGATCAATTTTCTAGAGATTGATGACCGAGAAAGACCTCCAGCCAGGTCTGAAGAAAAATTAAATATGTTAGCTAAATTTCATACGCATTAACATATTACGTAATATGCACCAAACGCGCCGGCTGAGCGGTTCTAGACGTTTCAGTCCGGAACCGCGATGCTGCTGTGGTCGCAGGTTCGAATCCTGCCTCGGGCATGGTTGTGTGTGTTGTCCTTAGGTTAGTTAGGCGTAAGTAGTTCTAAGTCTAGGGGACTGATGACGCCCCGTAATGCTTAGAGCCATTTGAACCATTTGAGCACCAAACGCAAAATTATTGCGACGCCCAATTTTCATTGCAAACTTTTTCGAGTTTCGTGAAACGTCTTACATGCAAATATCACAGTAACTATTACCACTATCGAAATGGTGGGCACATCATCGTGAAGCTGACATATTAAAGCTATAAGCAACGCGAAAATGTGTTTTTTTTAACGGAATAATTTCTGTAAAATCGTTTGAGAAAGAATGCAGGGAGTGCGCCTCGATTTTGTCGTCGCAGACCAGCCGAAAGGAAGCAAAGTATGTCGATCTCCCCTTCCGAACAAACGAAACTTGCCCAGCGCTTCGGGCTTTAATTGGTCCGGTATCCTGCGCGGATTCTACAGGGTATTACAAAAAAGTACGGCCAAACTTTCAGGAAACATTCCTCACACACAAAGATAGAAAATATGTTATGTGGACATGTGTCCGGAAACGCTTACCTTCCATGTTTGAGCTCATGGAATGGAAACACACAGCAACAGAACGTACCAGCGTGACTTCAAACACTTTGTTACAGGAAATGTTCAAAATGTCCTCCGTTAGCGAGGATACATGCATCCACCCTCCGGCGCATGGAATCCCTGCTGCGCTGATGCAGCCCTGGAGAATGGCGTATTGTATGACAGCCGTCCACAGGACGATCACGAAGAGTCTCTACATTTGGTACCGGGGTTGCGTAGACAAGAGCTTTCAAATGCCCCCATAAATGAAAGTAAAGAGGGTTGAGATCAGGAGAGCGTGGAGGCCATGGAATTGGTCCGCCTCTACCAATCCATCGACCACAGAATGTGTTGAGACGCGTACGAACACTTGGACTGAAATGTGCAGGAGCTCCATCGTGCATGAACCACATGTTGTGTGGTACTTGTAAAGGCACATGTTCTAGCAGCACAGGTAGAGTATCCCGTATGAAATCATGATAACGTGCTCCATTGAGCGTAGGTGGAGCCAATCAAGACATCACCAACAATGCCTGCCCAAACGTTCACAGATGTCAACACAAACACCTAAGTCAACATTACCTTCCTTCAATTGGGCCAACTGGCGGTGAATCGAGGAAGTACAGTACATACTGACGAAACTAAAATGAGCTCTAACATGGAAAGTAAGCGTTTCCGGACACATGTCCACATAACATCTTTTCTTTATTTGTGTGTGAGGAATGTTTCCTGAAAGTTTGGCCGTAGCTTTTTGTAACACCCTGTAGGGTAGGCTGTCAGTCGGTAATGGTGAGCCGAGCGTCCTGGAGCGCGGGTCGGCAGGCAGTGGCAGCGGTGTCGCCGCGAGTTCCCGGAAAAGCAGAGCGCGCGCGCGCACATGCCCGGCGCCTGCCCGCCGCCGTGTTTTCGCGGGTTGCACAGCCGGGCGCCGCGTGACGCAACTCCCGCACGACAGAAGCGCCACGCTTGTAGCACGTGGCTGCGGCAGGCTTTCGTAGAGCTGCGCTGCCCGTTGAACATCCACTAGTCTACCAGCATTTTTAACACCACGGAAGTACCAACCGCTCTGGAGGAAATGACGTTCCAACATCTACACCTCTACATCAAATTGTCGTTGTGTGTAGTATCACAGACTAGTTTCGTTTTCCTAGATTTCGAAATGGCGTTCGACACTGTGCCAGATACCGTACGCGATCGTCTCGAAGTTTGCTGACTAACATGAACCAGTACATTGTCCTGATCGGCAAGTGTTGAACAGAAACAAAAGTAACGTTGGGTGTGCCAGAAAGGAGCCTAGTATGACTTCTGCTGTTCTTTATGTACTTAAACGAAGTACTCCCCTCCACAACTCAGGAATCTATAAAATCAGTTGTGACGCATGTAAAGCCTATTACATTGGCCAAACAGGTCGTGCTTTCTCTGCTAGATACAAGGAGCATCTTTTAGGGGATAATGGATCTAACATTCCAGAATGAGATTTTCACTCTGCAGCGGAGTGTGGGCTGATATGAAACTTCCTGGCAGATTAAAACTGTGTGCCGGATCGAGATTCGAACTCGGGACCATTGCCTTTCGCCGGCAAGTGCTCTACCATTTGAGCTACCCAAGCACGACTCGCGGCCCCTCTTCACAACTTTACATCTGCCAGTACCTCGTCTCCTACCTTCCAGACTTTACAGAAGCTCTCCTACGAACCCAGTTCTGCACGGTTCGCAGGAGAGCACTTGCCCGCGAAAGGCAAAGGTCTCGAGTTCGAGTCTTGGTCCGCCACACAGTTTTAATCTGTCAGGAAGTTTCGGTTCTAACATTCATAACTCAACCTTTGTCGACCACTTGTTGATCACAGGCCACAAACCTATGGAAATTCATGACAACGGAATTTTGCACTGTGAAAGAAAAGGTTTTAGACTAAACATTTTGAAAGAGTTACAGATCTTCAAACATTTTTCTCTGAATGATGGCGTAATGAAAATCTTTTTCAATGGTTTAAAGATGTCTGATAGCTAATGGTGGTTATCCGTTTCCGTGTTAGGCCCTTAAATACTGTCTTCCTCTCCCTTGCTTTTATGATTTATATCCTGTTATTTGTCAATCACTATTATGTTAATTTCATATAGATGTTGTTAAACCTTTGTAAATTCTGCTGCTAGATGGCGCGAGCTGTATCATGTTCACGTCGTCATTTGCTACGGCCCGCTCGCGCAGTCGCTGTTACTCACTCGTGTCCTATACCGCTGTAGTGCCCTTAGTGGCATATTTATATATTGTTTTAAAATTTTCACCATACCTGTTATGTATTCAGGAGGAAAATGTTTCAACTGTGGTTTTAATGTCTCCACTAGAGCGATGTAGCTCAAATTTCCGTTTAACCACATGTGGAAATTTTTATCCAATTTAATTTGTAAAAATTAAGTGTTTGTTCTAATGCCTACCTGCTATTAATGTACCTTCCTGTGATAATGCTAGGTAAGGTAACAGTTTTTTTCTGAAGAAGGCGCCCCTAGTTGGCGTTGAAAACTAGTTAAAGAATTTTAAATTCTATTTGCAACTGGTTGGCTGGAAATTTGTGACATTGCAATTAATTACGGTTACTGATCACATTTATGTTTCAAACATTAACCCTTCGGTGGGCTAGGCTTTCATACTTCCATGAGTGGGCGCTTTACGGCTTTTGCACCGCAATTGGTTTTACATTTTTAACCTAAGGAAAAATAATCATCCCATCAGTAATAAATAGGTAAAATGCATCAATTTCTTTTTCCGTAATCTCAACACTTGCTTTTGGACCTGGCAAAACTTTTACGATGTTCTTCGCCTTGGTTTTAGGAGAAGGAAGCGGTTGACTTATTCAGATAGTTTTTTTTATCTTTTCCTACGTAAAATCGGTAATCCTCTGGTTGTTGTCTCCCCTCTTCAACCAGGTGGTCATCTGTCTGCTCTGTTGATTCTTCGGAGTCACTGCTGTGGTTGCCTTCTTCAATAACTTCCTCTTCCGGCTCATATTCACATGAATCTGACAATTCTTGTAATTCTTCTTCTGACAATTCTCGCAGTACTTTCTCATAGTCGTCAGGACGTACAATTAGACGGTGTCTGTCAAATGCCTTCTTTTTCTCCATTTCCACGCTTTTATGAGACCTAATGAAACACATGTTTTTGTAAAAGTAATATATTGCAGCAAATCAATATCCAAGACTGTAAAGAGTAAGGACAATTGCATATAGGAACTTTGAGTCGATTCGAATATTCATTATATACTAATATAAAAGAAAGATTGCCTTGAGGCGAAAGAAAACAAGTATAGAAAATACTTACATCACAAGGTGCGTAGCGGCAAACACATCGCAAAGGCAACACTCACGTTTCAAACAACAATAGCGACCAAACTGCCGAAAACATGAATAGCACAAGTGTAGTATGTGGTGACATCCGTTGAGAACAACAAATAGGTTTCTTGACGTGGACACAACTGTAACGCTATCTGTGATACTAACAGAAAAATAAATATTGCGGCTATCTGCTGCAGGCGCGCCCACCGAAGGGTTAAACGAAGTACTAGATAGGATCGTCAGAAGTAAAAGATAGTTCGTAGACGATGTTATGTACATGAGAGTACTGTCGAAGAACGATCCGTAGGAAATGTAGAAAGAGATGGACAAAAAATGGTTCTAATGGCTCTGAGCACTATGGGACTTAACTTCTGAGGTCATCAGTCCCCTAGAACTTAGAACTAATTAAACCTAACTAACCTAAGGACATACACACAATAAATAAAATTTGTCATTTATTTTCATACCTAGTGTTGCAATTTCAGTACCCCACTCTATGGCCGGCCGAGGTGACCGAGCGGTTCTAGGCGCTACAATCTGGTACGCTACGGTCGCAGGTTCGAATCCTGCCTCGGGCATGGATGTGTGTGATGTCCTTGAGTTAGTTAAGTTTAAGTAGTTCTAAATTCTAG
Organism: Schistocerca cancellata; assembly: GCF_023864275.1. NCBI lineage: Eukaryota > Metazoa > Arthropoda > Insecta > Orthoptera > Acrididae > Schistocerca > Schistocerca cancellata. The sequence goes on from NC_064626.1 coordinate 156,832,409, forward strand.
GGGACTGAGGACCTCAGACGTTAAGTCCCATAGTGCTCAGAGCCATTTGAGTCATTTTGAACCCAAGGCGGTGACTTCTAGTAATCTCTCTCCACAGGAGTCTCGTACCAAGACAGGCGTTAATTAACATCAGGCAACCGTCTGACGTAATACACGTCATCCTGACTACCCTATTGCGTACCAGGGACAAGCAAGCAGCTCTTGAGGCATTTCTCTTTCCTTCAGCAGATGTGGACGCGTTATACATCTGAACTGAAATCATCGTACAACGGAAGCGGTACGTTTCCGGACATGGCTTCCTATTCAAAATATTGTACACTCACTCTCCTCTACAACTTCTAGGAGTTTGTAACTGGAAGTTTCGAACGCCTTGTATATTGAACATCTTGTAAGCAGCAGCAAAGACCTGGTTTCGAATAACACATTTACATGTTCACAAAACATGATCTTGCATGTACCATGGTGCACACTGACAATAGGCCCAGGAATCAGAGCTGTCATCTGTAGCAAATATGCGTACTTTGGACTGGTCCTTTTCAGGTACACGTCCTAAAGAGGAAAGATTGCGAGAGATTAGTTGTAAGAAAAGCAGATAGCAGACCGACATTTATTGGAAGAAATACGAGACTGGAATTCACCCAAGAATTAAACACAGACTTTTGTTGTTGTTTGTGGAACTAAATACGTTCTTCTGTGGCAGTGGAAAGAGCCTCTGGATAGAACTTCAACGACTTAACGTGTGTTGAACTTGATAAAATAGAGATAACAACGCCCCAAACCAGTCTCCCGGCGCCACGAGATGAGATAGCAGAAATGTGTGCCCTATTTTACCAAATGTAAACAAACAAATAACTCAGGTACGATTCATGTGATTACTTTTGAGCCTAAAGCTCATCAGTCCGTACTCTGCTGTTGTGGCAATCAGGCAACGTGCTCATGAAGCAGATCAGATTTTCACAACGTATCCGACAGTCGAAGAAAAAGACGAGTGATTTTCATTTATGGCGAATGTCGCAAAACCGTTAGAATAGCTGTGCGGCTGTTTGCTGAAAAGTATCCTTATCCGGCCAAGTCCTCATGATTTGCCTTTGGACACATTATAAAAAAAATCAATAAACGAGAATTATGAAGAGTAAAAGTACCTAAAGAAAAAGGGTAGCAACTGATGGTGGAAATGAAGCTAACACTTTAGAACAGTAACACATATTCCACAGATCACTTCGAGGCAGCTGGAATGTGCGAGGGTGGTCATTCTAAGATATGTTCTACGAACACTACATTCCAAAATATTTAATCCTTCATATTATTCCAACAGCAGCATCATGCAAATGACTTTACAAATCGTTACAGTTTTGCGTATGGCGTCTACGAAAATTGCTAACAAGGAAGCTCTTGACTACGAGGTCGCAAGTTCAGTCTTCAATAAGGCTCATATTAAAATGTTGTGTAAACAATTATTACAGGAAAAATATGAATGACAATATGCACCAGGAGGGCGACAGAAAAGGAGTGTCCGGGACGCGCAGAGATCAACCTTCTATGCTTTATGGGGTGTATGTATTACACTTCACAAAATGGACATCGTCGACATTCAAGAAATGTTCAAAACAAACCATTAACTTGCGCCATGGACAGCGAATGAAAAGTGATTTCGTCAAGAAACTGTGGCTTAATTAATCTTCCCAACATGCTCTACTTGACAACTGAAAATCCACTCTGGTTGAGAATATCGCACCATCGGTTCCCGTTACACTGATGCAACTCGAAACAGCCACAACCAACTACAATTCCTGACAAATATGCTATCACAGTTATTGGGAGACGTCTCACTGGATAGGTGATACGGGAAACACAAAATGGACAGCACGCTCATCATACTCCACCCTTCTGAACTTTTAACAACGAGGAAAAATAATACAAGAAGTCTGCAAACAAACCACGACGACTCCCAAAGACATGAAATGGCGCACAACACGTGCCTGTGCTGAGATACTTCTGGGTGAGATTCAACGTGAAATATTGTCAGCCTGGAATAACATCACAGCAGGTATTAGTACTGAAGGCCAACATTTTGAGCATTTCATACGAAATAACTACACCTCAGTTACGTGTTTGCTTACGTTCGGTACACCGTGGAGATGTTGGTGGAGCCTCTTGCTCTAACAGCAGAATGGCATCTTGTTACTGCCTGATCAAGTCCATACGTGTTATGTCGTTGAAGTCCTCTTCGAATGCCACAGAAGTCGCATACAGTTTTCTTAAAAGACATTGGTGTTGTCATAAATCGGCTGCTGCGAACGTTAAAAGCTGCCTGAGTCAGAAAATTTCCATGGAGCACAATGTAACTTAGCGAAAACCTCTGGACTGGACACGGTGTTCGACTGTTATACACTATGTGATCAAAAGTATCCGGACACCTGGCTGAAAATGACAAGTTCGTGGCGCCCTCCAACGGTAATGCTGGAAATCAATAACCTGTTGACTCACCCTTAGCCTTGGTGACAGCTTGCACTCTCGCAGGCATACGTTCAGTCAGGTGCTGCAAGGTTTCTTGGTGAATGGCAGCCCATTCTTCACGGTGTGCTGCACTGAGGAGAGGTATCAATGTCGGTCGGTGAGGCCTGGCACTAAGTCGGCGTTCCAAAACATCCCAAAGGTGTTCTATACGATTCAGGTCGTTACATGGGTGTTATTGTCGTGTAACCACTCTGCCACAGGCCGTGCATTATGAGCAGGTGCTCGATCGCGTTGTAAGATGCAATCGCCATCCCAAAATTGCTCTTCAACTGCGGGAAGCAAGAAGGTGCTTAAAACATCATTGTAGGCCTATGTTGTGATAGTGCCACGCAAAACAAGGAGTGCAAGCCCACTCCATGAAAAACACGACCACACCATAATAGCACCGCTTCCGAATGTTACTGTTGGCACTATACACCCTGGTAGAAAATGTTCACCGGGCATTCGCCGTATCCACACTCTGCCATCGGATCGCCACACTGTATACCGTGATTCGTCACTCCATACAACATTTTTCCACTGTTCAATCGTCCAATGTTTACGCTCTTTACACCAAGCGAGGCGTCGTTTGGCATTTACCGGCGTGATGTGTGGCTTATGAGCAGGCTCTCGACCATGAAATCCAAGTTTTCTCATCTCACGCCTGACTTGCGTAGTACGTGCAGTAGATCCGGATGCAGTTTGGAATTCCTATTTGATGGTCTGGACAGATGTCTGCGTATTACGCATTACGACCGTCTTCAACCGTCGACGATCTCTGTCAGTCAACCGACGAGCTCGGCCTGTACGCTTTTGTGCTGTACGTGTCCCTTCAAGTTTCCACTTCACTATCATATCGGAAACAGTGGTCCTAGGGAAGGTTAGGAGTGCGGAAATCTCGCGTACAGACGTATGACACAAGTGACACCCAATCACCTGACCACGTTCGAAGTCCGTGAGTTCCGCGAAGCGCGCTTTTCTATTCTCACGATGTCTAATGACTACTGAGGTCGCTGATATGGAGTACCTGGCAGTAGGTGGCAGCACAATACACCTAATATGAAAAACGTATGTTTTTGGGAGTGTCCGGATACTTGTATCACACAGTGTAACTATAATCGAAATGGACGACTAAATGACAATGAAGCAGGCAAATAATCCCTATAAACATAGGTGCGGAAAGCAATTTCCCGATACGAGTGAGTATATGAACACAGCGCCCCCAAGGATCCAGACTGCAGATATACGCTTGAGGACAAAAACATTGCAACTGTTCCATAAGGCCGCTTCAGCACGTCGGGAACATGTAGCACGAAACTTCGACAGCAATTTCTGTCGTGACTCGCCAGTGCCATGGCCTCCCAGGTTCCCCGACTTGATCCCGTTGGATTTTCTTGTGTGGGGATACTTAAAAGCTTTAGTGTATTCCAGTCCTTTTGATAGTGCCGAAGAAATCCGGGAACGAATTGTGCATGGTTGCCAATGCAATCAGAACACGGCTGGGATTTCTGAACTGGGTACGATCATCGATGAGGGGACGTGCTGAAGTCTGCTTAGCAAGAACGGTGACCGTGTCGATCACTTGCTGTTGTATACTGGCTCTCAATTGAATATCTGCAGTCTAGACCCTCGGGGATTCTGTTATAACGTGTTCATGTACTCGGTCGTAATACGTTGTTTGTGCAAACCATTGGTTTGAAGACCTAAATTTCTTAGAATTATTTACTCGTCTCATTGTTCTCTACTAGCCCCTTTCGTTTGTATAAGAATATTCTGTGCGAAGGTCGTACAGTCCAGAATCGGTATGCCATCCAGGCAAAATTACCGTGAGCATAGCTGCCCCACCGATGATGCAGGTTGAAGACGCTCATTTCGTGAAACAGAATGTCCTGGTGTGTGAAGAATTTGGTAAGTACCAGCTGCAGATCCTCGTCCGACAGGAATCGTCAATCCTTCCAGGCGTTTTTTAAGTGACCGAAGGCGTGATATTCGCATTGGGAGATACCAGGACTACAGGGCAAGTGCTCGAGTGTTTCCCACTTGAGTCTCCCAGTTGAGGCTGGCCTCTCGACCGGCGTCTTGCGTCGAATCGCGACCAGGACGGAGCTCGGTGCACCATTCCACTACGGTGGTTTTCGACAAACGTGCTACCACACACATATTCTTCGTTCTGTGATAGATATCTACCGGTGTACGTCTTTCAGCAGCCAAAAAAAAGGTAACAGCACTTTGGTCCTGTTTGGACACATTAGGTAATAACGTCGTTACAGTTTACATTTCCGCATTCACCGTAAGCACCTCGGAAAGACACGAATGCCACACTGATCCCTTGCCTTCACGTCGGTGCTTGTATACCGGCATCGGAGTCGCGCTACGTTGCATACATGCTGCAGCAACACCCTCAAATCCGAACCTTTTGATCGCCCCTTATACACTACTGGCCATTAAAATTGCTACACCACGAAGATGACGTGCTACGGACGCGAAATTTAACCGACAGAAAGAAGATGCTGTGATATGCAAATGATTAGCTTTTCAGAGCATTCACACAAGTTTGGTGCCGGTGGCGACACCTACAACTTGCTGACACGAGGAAAGTTTCCAACCGATTTCTCATACACAAACAGCAGTTGACCGCCGTTGCCTGGTGAAACGTTGTGATGCCTCATGTAAGGAGGAGAAATACGTACCATCACGTTACCGACTTTGATAAAGGTCGGATTGTAGCCTATCGCGAATGCGGTTTATCGTATCGCGACATTGCTGCTCTCGTTGGTCGAGATCCAATGACTGTTAGCAGAATATGCAATCGGTGTGTTCAGGAGGGTTATAGGGAACGCCGTGCTGCATCCAAACGGCCTCGAATCACTAGCAGTCGAGATGACAGGCATCTTACCCGCATGGCTGTAACGGATCGTGCAGCCACGTCTCCATCCCTGAGTCAACAGATGGGGACGTTTGCAAGACAACAATCATCTGCACGAACAGTTCGACGACGTTTGCAGCAGCATGGACTATCAGCTCGGAGACCACGGCTGAGGTTACCTTTGACGCTGCATCACAGACAGGAGCGCCTGCGATGGTGTAATCAACGACGAACCTGGGTGCACGAATGGCAAAACGTCATTTTTTCGGATGAATCCAGGTTCTGTTTACAGCATCATGATGGTCGCATCCGTGTTTGGCGACATCGCGGTGAACGCTCATTGGAAGCGTGTATTCGTCATCGCTGTACTGGCGTATTACCCGGCGTGATGGTATGGGGTGCCATTGGTTACACTTCTGGCTCACCTCTTGTTCGCATTGCATTTCAGATGTGTTACGACCCGTGGCTCTACCCTTCATTCGATCCCTGCGAAACCCTACATTTCTTCAGGATAATGCACGACAGCATGTTGCAAGTCCTGTACGGGCCTTTATGGATACAGAAAATGTTCGACTGCTGCTCTGACCAGCACTTTCTCCAGATCTCTCACGAATTGAGAACGTCTCGTCAATGGTGGCCGAGCAACTGGCTCGTCACAATACGCCAGTCACTACTCTGGATGAACTTTGGTATCGTGTTGAAGCTGCATGGGCAGCTGTACCTGTACACGCCATCCAAGCTCTGTTTGACTCAATGCCCAGGCGTATCAAGGCCGTTATTACGGCCAGAGGTGGTTGTTCTAGGTACTGTTTTCTCAGGATCTATGCACCCAAATTGTGTGAAAATGTAATTAGATGTCAGTTCTACAATGATATATTTGTCCAATGATTACCCATTTATCATCTGCATTTCTTCTTGGTGTAGCAATTTTAATGGACAGTAGTGTGTATCCGCATCGGAGTCGCGCTACGTTGTATACACGCTGCAGAAACACCCTCAATCCGAACGTTCTGATCCCCCCTTATACATATAACAGTCAACACCCTGCATTTACTAGTCCTTGACGTGGCCTGTTGACAGGAATAGGTTATGATCTCACAGGAAATTTCTCCCACCGGCCAGAACGGCTGTGCCGATCCGGTCAGCTGATGTGGGCCGGAAGAAGGCCACGGCGGGCCGCCTCCGCTGAGGCCTTGTCCAGCAGCTGGAGGCTGTCTCCGTGACGCTGCGCCGGCTCTGTGGAAGGACGCACAGAACGGCTTCTGACGATATCTCAAACACAGGCGAGTGCACTCCTGTACTTTCGAGAAGCGTGATACCTCGATGAAACAAGATTAATTCTTATTTTATTGGTTTCGAGCAAAGATCATCTCACCAGCCACAATTGTCTCACATGTAAGTAGGCTGTTCAGGTTTTGTGTTGGTAACGCCACGTAGTGCTCTGTATGAAATTGCTGACTGCGCTGTTTGCAGTATGTGACTGGTTGGACTCATTGTTGGAATATTCGCTTGTGTAGTGTTGGGCAGTTGGATGTGGACAGCGCGTAGCGTTGGGCAGTTGGAGGTGAGCCGCCAGCAGTGGTGGATGTGGGGAGAGAGATGCCCGAGTTTTGAGATGTTACTATGAGCGGACGATCTGAACGTGTGTCTGCCAGAAAAAGGAAATTTGGATGTCATGAAGTGATTATATATATATATATATATATATATATATATATATATATATATATATATATATATATATATATAATGACTTTTTAACACTATTAAGGTTCCCTATCGAAACTTTCATTTGCTAACTATGCCTATCGGTAATTAGTGCCTTCAGTAGTTAGAATCTTTTATTTAGCTGGCAGTATTGGCGCTCGCTGTATTTCAGTAGTTCGAGTAACGAAGACTTATGTGAGGTAAGTGATTCATGAAAGGAATAGGTTATTGTTAGTCAGGGCCATTCTTTTGTAGGGATTATTGAAAGTCAGATTGCGTTGCGCTAAAAATATTGTGTGTCAGTTTAGTGATGATCAGAATACGTAAAGAGAGAAATGTCTCAGTACGTTCAGTTTTGCTCAGCTGTTTGAAAGTCAAATAGTGTTAGAGTTTTTCCAGCAGTGTCATTCTTTACATACAAACGGGAAGTTTGACACATAATTATAAAAACAATACATTGGTCTGACTTGTTTCTTAATCTTGTGCCTTTGTCCGACATTGACACAGGTTCGGAATTGTTATTTACAGATTTCATTACAAAATATAAAATGTAATTGCGCGGAATAATCAATCTAAGAGCGCATTAGTCTGACTGCAACATCACAAGGAAAACAACACAATTATAACTTAAAATCCAATACGTAATGAAACATAAGGAAATTTCTTGACATCTTAAACTTCCCTTTTACAAACACGGATGAAATGTATTTAGCAACGGAACTATTCATGGTACTAAGAGCTACTCTAAGAGAAAATAATCCTCAATTTTTAAAATATTGTAGAGTGTAATAGCTCTGGGACTGTCAATAAGGCAGGTATCTTAGCCTGCAAAAGGAATTAATTTTAACAGATGTTTCGTTTTATTAATATTAATGTCACCTGCTTTTAGTCTGTTAATAGTAAATCATTTCATTTCATGTGAGCGCTAAGGTGAGAAAGGCGTGGCGTTGCGTGGAATCTGTTGCTGAATCGCCCAATACCACGCGGCTTCAATGTTAGAGATGTCCACTAAGTTTTCCATTCACTTTTTGTTTGGTTGGCGAGTCTATTATGGAAGTCACTGTATGGTAAGGTTATGTGGGAAATAAATGCTGTACCATTTCCACCAGTCGGTCTGCACGTTAGTTGCCCCTAATACCAACATGTGCCATGGCATTTACAATTTTTCCTTCGGTTGCTCTTGTAACAGACTACGGCATTCGTCGAGTCACATGTCAAGGGCTTCGACTTGTAAGTCGACTATGTAAGGAACAAGTTGATGAACGATATGCAACTCTGCGGTTAATATCGATGTTTCCGTTGGCAACAAGAACTGTTCCCACCTTGTTTGGCCATCAAACAATGCGGCTGCTGCAGAGACACACATTTTGAAATATTCCGTGTATAATCGGAGAGGAAAGGAATATATGGGAAACAGTGACAAGAAGAAGAGACAGTATGATATGACAGAAGATAGGACATTTGTCAAGATATCTTGGAATAACTTCCATGGTACTGGAGGGAGCTGTAGAGGGTAAAAACTATAAAGGAAGATATAGGAATACATACAGGAAATAATCGAGGACATAGATTGCAAGTACTACCCTGGGACGAACTAGTTGGCACTTTACATGGAAGAGGAATTCGTGGCGGGTCACATAAAAGACAATCATTGACAATGAAGGTTTGAGTCAGGGCTGGGGATGTGTTCAGATAGCCTAATGCAAGGGCAGCCGTGATGCTTGCCGTGGTAGCTTCTTCGTGTTTTTCTTTACTTGTGAGTATACCACTTGAATGGCTCTAAGCACTATGGGTCTTAACATCTGAGGTCATCAGCCCCTAGACTTAGAACTACTTAAACCTAACTAACCTAAGAACATCACACACATCCATGCCCGAGACTGGATTCGAACCTGTGGCCGTAGCAGCAGTGCGGTTCCGGACTGAAGCGCCTAGAACCGCTCGGCCACAGCGGCTGGCTGCGCTTCTTCGTGAGACCTTAGTTTTGCAACAAGTGAAGCAAATCAGGAAGGACAAAACGAAATTAGGAGAAGGGGCGGTTGACCTAATAGTAGGAGTATGGGTGAAAGAGGAGGAGGAAGGAGAAGAAAAAAAAGAGGGAAAGGATTGGAAACCACAGAATGAAAAGGCAGTGGAGATGTGCGGATGGGGAAAGGAGACTCGTGCTGGACTGTGTTGACTAACACTGTCATAAGATCTGCAAGGCAGCCCACGCGTTATGCCAAGTGTACCAACGCAACGAAAAGGTAAAGAGTATTTTTCCGTCTGTTTTTGTTTGTTTGTTATGGCTTTGTTTTGGTCGGCAATGAAACAGTGAAAAAGGAATTGCGTTGTTGTTCTATCCATGCGACTTTGGACTGTATGTTGTTTTCATGTTTTGAATACCATCATTCAAAAAAAGATTTGACATATGCACCTATTACTTGCGTATAATGTTGTATTGATCTCAGTAAACGAATGAACAGGCTAAGCAGCAATTAGTATTACACAAAATTCGGGAAGAAGGAAGGGTGTGGGGGCGGGCGCATTTGCGTCATTGGCCCAACGGTTTAAGGTAAATCTTTGCGAAAAACATGGTACCCGATTTCTAATCTGGCTTGGTACAACTTTTCATTTGTTACTACGTATCCATTAGGTTTACAATAATTCCATTTAAGTCACTTCAAACGAGTGCCAGGATCGTCGTTTCAACCAGGCGACGTCCGATTTCCTCCCCCACACTTGTTCATCTGAACGCTTCCTCCATTCCCAGTGATCTAGATATCGACGGGACGTTACACCCTCGTTCATTACATCAAAAAACCACTTTGCAGGACAGTGCTCACAGATTCATTGGGTCATCCGCGGTACATAAATCTCGCCCTTGTTAAAGGAGCGCACTTGTCGCTTTGAAGCGCTATAGGTAGTGTAGAACTGGTTTTCGGCGGTTTTGTGACGCTCAGCAGTGAAGTGATCGGTTGTAACGCAGTGAGATGGATCAACATGGATTTGTGACAGAATGGTAGAAATGAGCTACGATATCGTATTTGGACGTGCTCATGACCACATCGTGAATGTCGTTGCCAAGTTCGATGATATATCGACATCAACTGTCCAACTTGTGTGCAAGAATGGTGTGCAACTCAGTCAAGTAAAACGGCGACAGAACAGTGGTCATAAAAAAGCCTTAATCGTCAGGGAGCGGAGAAGTGCGTGTCTTGTCAGAGACAAAAGGTATCCAATCGGATAAAAACAGCCCCTGTTAATGACTGCTGCTTCATATCAACCAATTTTTGGACGAACGCTTCGAAGGGGACCACCTGGCGCCAGGTACCTCACAAAAGGCTATTCCTAACACCAGCACTTAAAGCTACACGTCTTTTGTGGACAAAACAACACAATCTTCGTTAGTGCCGTTGTGTGGAATTTTAGCCATCGCGTGTACAAACCGAAGTTTCTCTCTGATACACTCCCAGTCTCTCGAACTACTTCACTCACAACACACCATGACGACTACACGTTCAGCTGGCGGCTAGTTTAATGACAGAAATGTATGCAGAGCAAAGAGACTGAAAGTAACAAGGTAACTTGGGCTAGGATAAAGCGTCAAAGAGGTTGGGCGGGTAAGACAAATACGTGTACGCTACTAGCTCAAAAATACATGTGCATGAAATATATTCTGTTTCGGAAACCATTCGGAATAGGGCGTATGTCCGTATGAAGTTTTTTAACTTCAAATGAACTTTCCTTTAATATCCAAGAATTTTAACGATTCCTCTTGGGACACGTTAATAGTAGGAGTCTCTATTATACGGTATTAGCATGACATCTCCGGTGTGATGAATTTTTGGCATGTTTGGCATACTGGTGTCCGCTGATTCACCTGGTCTCCTGCAATACACAGTACGATTCATATTATCGGCGTTCTTGTCGCAGCCATGAACTCAGCGGTAGTCCGGAAGTAGTCGTGATGCACGTGTCTTCCATGCAGCGCTCGTGGGCAGCGTACCGTGGGTGTGAGTCACCTGTTGCAGGAAACCGTCAAATACTCGAGCGCGCGCTGGTATGTGGCAAAGTGGCGTTGTGTGCGCACGGACTGCGGAATTACGTTCGTGACTGCTGTACTTACTTATCGGGTTTGTTTCAGTGCGTGATACGACGTTGTGTCACTCACAATCGGAGATACGCCCCCGAGTAAAAGGGGACTGAGATATCGGGCCATATCGTCACAGTGACGTTGCCTGCCTGTTGCGTCACGTGTGCTGACGTTAACATCGTTCATAAGTGGATTTCATGACTCACTCATCGTCAAAATTTCTGCCAAGCTGCAGATGAAACTACAGAATGCTGCAGTACACAGGGTGTCCTGGAGGAATCATCAGTAATCAGGGCTGTAATAGGAACGATCATTCGAGGCAAAAAAAGACTATTCGACATGTGCTCTAAAATGAGCTATGAGGACTTAATCTTCGATACTGTGAAACAAATCTCTTCTACTTGCTTTCCATTTTTTTGAGAGGTAGTAAGATGGACCAAAACAAGAAGAAAATGTCCAGTGAGCATGGGCTGTAAAACGCATACCGTGAGAATTATGAGCACTTCATCTTCGCTGCTATGAAACACGTTTCTTCTACTGAGCAAGTTCTTATAGCTCTTATGGTATGCATTGTAGAGCCCATGTTTACTACACAATTTTTTCATGTATGGTTCGTACTACCTCCTCCAAAAATATGGAAATCGAAGAGCCTTCAGTAGAAGACAGTAGGAAATGGTTCAAATGGCTCTGAGCACTATGGAACTTAACTTCTGGGGTTATCAGTCCCCTAGAACTTAGAACTACGTAAACCTAAGGACATCACACACATCCATGCCCGAGGCAGGATTCGAACCTGCGACCGTAGCGGTCGCGCGGTTCCAGACCGTAGCGCCTAGAACCACTGGGCCACTCCGGTCGGCGGACAGTAGGAGAGATTTGTTTCATCCTCCGTACTACCTCTTCGTAAAATACGGCGACATAAAGAAGAATAACGACATGAATCTAGTTGAAAGGAGGGAGGGGGAAGCTGGTACCAGGCTGAGATTCACTGGAAGGATCCTAAGGGACAGTAATTGGTCGACGAAATAAGTGTCTTACAAAACACCCGTTCCACTGATTCTTGATTATTGCTCTACCCTTAGCAGTACGATTCATAGTAGGGATTGAAAAGACCCAACGAAGAGCTGCACGTTTCGCCACAGTGCAAAGTCCTCTCGCTGTACTAAACAGATGTAGAAGTTTCTAAGTTTAGTCACGATTCCATAGAAAATGGAAGAGGTGATGTATAACACAACTGGTCATGCCTTCCCACCCGAAACTGCACTAATTAAGCGAATCCTTTCGACCATTATATTAATGTTATGGCGCGTAGGATTGCCTCCTACCTGTTTTCTCTGAATCTCTCGGAGATGATGTCCCTCGAAGCAGTTCTTGTAGCGCATTGGATTCTTCAGCAGGTGTAAGCAGGCTACATATAATTATAAGTGGACATGGTGGATACATGATTTACTTGAAGTAAGTCACGGCATGCCGTTACATCCGGCCGATATGGCCGAGCGGTTCTAGGCGCTTCAGTCCGGAACCGCGCTGCTGCTACGGTCGCAGGTTCCAATCCTGCCTCGGACATGGATATGTGTGATGTCCTTAGGTTAGTTAGGTTTAAGTAGTTCTACGTCTAGGGGACTTATCACCTCAGATGTCAAGTCCCATAGTGCTTAGAGCCATTTGAACCATGCCGTTACAATGCGTTTATTAGCAAATAGCATAAAACAGAAACAATTTAATAGTTAGAAATGATTCATCTCAAAAAGTTAATGAATTTCGAGAGCACGGTAAACCGACCATCACGTAAGAACAGACTCCGACTACATGTTATCGCCGACGACGAGATTCGCGCATATCTTCTTTGCACCGTAAAACTTCGTAGCTCTTCATACATCTGGTACTTTAACAATGTTCATTTGTGTACTGAATTAACTACTTTACTGCATAGCGATATTATGATATTAAAGCCGTGATTAACCGTAGACTCCTTCCGGTAAATGCTACGTCAAAAGTGGACTTTAATAACTAACATTTAGTAAAGAAAAGTCTGAGTTCCGCTGCAGGACACTTGTGGTTCCCATACGCATTAGCTGCCAAGGAAGATTCGCCCTTGAGGCTAGCGTACTTCTTCCTACTGCCATGATTCACTATCGCACCATATGGTCCACTCGTGACCGCTACTTTTGTGCGAACCAGCTTCCTTTTCACTGCCATCGTATTCTGCAGAGCAGCTTAAGGCAGCGGATTACTTCTGCTATCTGCCGGGTTTTAGCAATCGCAAAAATCCAAAACAGGAGGAACGTCACAAAGCGTTCGTTTAATAAATACGCGAGCATTATGCATTTGCTCATCAAAACTTAGAACAAATTTTACTGAAAGGTATCAACAGTGTACGCAAAGTTTGCCTCGTAACTTCTAACCGTTTCGCGGGAACTCGCAGAAAATCGTGTTACATTTTAGAACAGTGCCGTCAGTAAATGTAGGCGCGCAGAAATATTCATAGGAGGACGATAAGAACCGTCAAGGTTGTCAAGAGCGATATAATAATTTTGTCACAACCGCCAAATTAACTGTTATCCACAGGAGCACTTTGTGCATTTTCCAGGGTTGACAAATCTAAAACGTAATGCGATTGTAAGGGCTGAGAAACAGATGAAAAACGATCTACAGAGGAAAGTCCGAATCCCCGAGGGCTGTGAAGACCATCCAGCATTTGTATATCGTCGATTAAACTGTTCAGAATCTCTAGGGCGATCTTGTTCTCTTGAGGACACAGGCTCAGAACCATTTTATTCAACTGGGCCTTAGTGAGACGTCTCCGTTGCGTATCGTGTTTCAAGTTGTCACTAGCCACATTAGCTGTAGGCTGCAAGTATCTCCTAGCTGAACTCGTGGCCGAGGGGACTCCATTTTGCTTGGTCATTCCCAGGCTTGTAATTTACAGAACCAACTGTAAGCCGAATTAAGCAGCTCACTGTTGTGTTTTTAGCATGATGTCCCAGCACAAAATAGTCGATTGGCAGCATGGCTGAAATGGGTGCTTAGTATTACATGACGGAACCTGCGACGGTAGCGGTCGCGCGGTTCCAGACTGTAGCGCCTAGAACCGCTCGGCCACCCCGGCCGGCAGTGGTTTCCAACCTGTCTGAGAAAATTACCCCTCAGTGCAATCGGCTTTTAAGTGTCCCTCCCTCCCCTTCTTGCCACTTCCTTCGCCCCCCCCCCCACCATCCATCACCAACGTATCACTAATATTAGCTCCCTTAACTCAACTTTAGAATGAAAATCAATTTTCTTTGAAGATTTTTGTTTTTAAATGACTAAGGACAAATATTTACTGTTTGCAAGTGTTTTACACTGACGTGATAAGTCATGGGATAGCGATATCAACACATACAGATTTCCGTAGTATCACATACACAAGGTATAGAAGGGCAGTGCGTTGGCGGAGTAGTCATTTGTTGGTTGGTTGGTTTGGGGAAGGAGACCAGACAGCGCGGTCATCGGTCTCATCGGATTAGGGAAGGATTGGGAAGGAAGTCGTCCGTGCCCTTTCAGAGGAACCATCCCGGCATTTGCCTGGAGTGATTTAGGGAAATCACGGAAAACCTAAATCAGGCTGGCCGGACGCGGGATTGAACCGTCGTCCCCCCGAATGCGAGTCCAGTGTAGTCGTTTGTACTCGGGTGATTATGTGTAAAGGTTTCCGTGTGTGTGTGTGTGTGTGTGTGTGGTTGAGGTTTTCGGGCGCTAAACAGCGTGGTCATCAGCGCCCAAACGCATAGAAACAGGAAGACATGCAGTGAAGGGACGAAGACGGACACCGAACAAGGAGAACGGCTAAAAGACACAGACCTGACGCAGTTCCAAATCCTCACATACAGAGGCAAAACAAGAGGAGAAGAAACGCACTAAAAGAGGAAAGGAAACACAAGGAAAAGAGAACACAAATCGAAGTGAAACAAGTAGGTAATCGTGACTGGCGGACCTCTTACCTAAAGCCTGGGTGAGCCAGTCACCCAGCAGCACATTAAAATCCTCTCCCTAAAATCCGAGGCAACAAGTTTCCGAAGTGATGTTGTTGCACGATGGCAATTAACAGACTGTGTACGCAAAATTGTAGCTGGAACTAGACGCATGGAACATTCCAATTCGGAAATCGAAAGCGAATTCAATATTCCGAAATTCTCAGTGTGTCAAGACTGTGCCGAGAAAACCAAGTTTCAGGCATTACCTCTCGCCGCGGACAAGGAAGACTTAACAGCCGAGAGCAGCAGTGTCAGTGCTAACAGACAAGCAAGACTACATGAAATAAGCCCAGAAATCTGTGTGGGACATACGACAAACGTATTCTTTAGGACAACGCGGCAAAATTTGGCAGACGACCGACGTGAGTGCCTTTGGTATCAGCACGACATCGTCTTCAGAGCCTCTCATGAGCTCATGACCGTATCGGTTGGTCCCTAGACGACTGGAAAATCATGGCCTGGTCAGACGAGTCCCGATTTCGACGGATAAGAGGTGACGGTAGGCTTAGAGTGTGGCGCAGACAGCACGAAGCCAAGGGCCCTAGTTGTCAACAAGACACTGTGCAAGCTAGTGGTGGTTCCAAAATGGTGTGGGCTGTGTTTACATGGAATGAACTGGGTCCTCTGGTACAACTGAACAGATCATTGACTGGAAATTATTACGTTCGGCTATTTGGAGACCATTTACAGCCATTCATGGACTTCATGTTCTCAAACAGCGATGTCATCTCGCTGGACCACAATTGTTCGGTATTGGTCTGAAGAACATTCTGAACAGTTCGAGTGAATGATTTGGCAACTCAGATCGTCCTACAGGTATCTCATGAAAATTCATGGGACATAATCGAGAAGTCAATTCCTGCACAACATCCTGCACCGGCAACACTCACACATTTACGGATGGCTGTAGAGGCAGCATAGCTCAATATTTCTGCAGGGAACTTCCAACGACTTGCTCAGTCCATGCCACGTCGAGTTGCTGTACTACGCCGGGCAAAAGGAAGTTCGACACGACATTAGCAGGTATCCCGTGACTTTTGTCGCCACAGTGTCTTAAATCAGTAACTAATGACAATTGGTTTCTGCTTATTTCTGACAACATTTCTACATTTGGGCTGTACTCCGCCAGTGCACATCGTAAGTCATGCTCCAAGTCCATTCAGTTCTTGTTTCTCGTTTCGTTGCTATCGTAGTCAAACGTCTGCTTTCAGATCTATAAATCTCGAATGCCACGTTTCTCTTCCGTGCGCGTCCAAAGCTCGTGGTCGTGTGGTAGCGGTCTCGCTTCCCACGCCCGGGTTCCCGGGTTCGATTCACGGCGGGGTCAGGGATTTTCTCTGCCTCGTGATGACTGGGTGTTGTGTGGTGTCCTTAGGTTAGTTAGGTTTAACTAGTTCTAAGTTCTAGGGGACTGATGACCATAGATGTTAAGTCCCATAGTGCTCAGAGCCATTTGAACCATTTTTTTCTTCCGTGCGTTTGTTCGATTAGTGTTTGTGGCTGGTATAATGAATAATGCAGCAATTCTCGTTGCATCGTGAATGTTACCTACTACTGCTTTGCTTCTCAGAATAGAAGCTAACTATCCACAGTCAGGGTAAACATCTGATGCAAAACATGCCTCCTCTACATCACACCTGGCCCCAGCGACAGTTGCGCCGTCTGCAACCCGCATCACATTTAAAATCAACCAATTTAAAATGGGTGCACTGTACTTACAGTTTATAAATTATTTGGTTGCTACACTCCTTGCTTCTAAAGTGGTAGAAATTGAAAGACTTCAGTTAACGCTTTGTGTCTGGCCACTGCCACGAATAATAGTAATAATATGTACGGCACTGTGGTAACCATGATACAGGCTCTTCGCAGAAGAGCTTCTGTGAAGTTTGGAAGGTAGGAGACGAGGTACTAGCAGAACTGAAGCTGTGAGGACGGGTCGTGAGTCGTGCTTGGGTAGCTCAGATGGTAGAGCACTTGCCCGCGAAAGTCAAAGGTCCCGAGTTCGAGTCTCGGTCCGGCACACAGTTTTAATCTGCTAGGAAGTTTCTTATCAGCGCACACTCCGCTGCTGAGTGAAAATCTCATTCATGATACAAGCTGTTTCAAAACTCGAAGGCAATACTACAGTAATGGATCCCTCATATACTGAGAAGAAAAAATGCCTAGTAAACATAGGCTTTACAATGCATACCGGTACCTTAAGAGCTATGAGCAATTGACCTTCGATACTTTGAAATAAATTTCTTTTCCTGTACCCTCTTTGCTTTCCCTATTTTGGGTGGAGGTAGTACGGACCAAAAGAAGAAGAAAAATTAGGAAATTTGTGGTTAGGTCTTATGGGACCAAACTGCTTAGGTCATCGGTTCCTAAGCTTACACACTACGTAATCGAACTCGAACCTCCGACGGGGGGAGCCGCGCGGACCGTGACAAGACGCCCCAGACCGCGCGGTTATTCCGCGCGGCCCATGCACGGTACAAAGCGCATTAAAGATAATATTTTTTAAAAAGTAATTATCAATCTTTTGTAATCAGTATTAGTCTTACAATATTTATGATAATAGTAACGCTTTTTTAAAATACTTAGTGAGACACAATCGAGTCCTTTTGATTTCTGCTCTACAAAAAAGTTCACTTTACCCCTCAGGTAGTAATTACCCCCACTGATCTAAACAATAGAAATTCGATAACCACTACATGTGAGGCATGTATTTGTAAATAGTTTAAGTTTCATGACGAACAACAGCTTAGGAATCGACGGTGATAGCGCTGTCTTGGAAACAATACATATTCCTCCTACGTGTCCAGAGTACAGTGGGGCTGTACCACCTTTTGCAGTTCAAGGCTGGTTGCTGAAGATGGAGCATTGCTCGTCACAAGAACTTAGACATTCATGTACTGTACGGTGCAGCAGAATCTAGTGTTTTGAAGCCGAGTGAACGTACAGACAAAAGTTTTGCTACAGGCGTCTTCTTAATTGGCAGAAATTTATCGACGTGGAGGCGTAAGTACGAGAAACTGTTGTTCAAACAACAGTACGGACGATAAGCTTCTTGACAAACAACTTCGCACAGTAGAACTGGGGGAGGTTGTGGGAGAAAATTCGTCAATGTTCGCTGTGAAGATTCGCCAGTACACAGTTCCTGTGGTATGTAGATCATTCTACACCTCCTTTTAGCTGGGTATGCTTTGTTTCTCGACAAGAAGGCAGCTACTGGTTAATTGACACTTGATTCCTCTACTTAGCGCAACGTTGAGACGAATGCGGTACATGTTTAAAAATCGGTGTAGCGCCTAACCTACCGAAATTATTAAATAGAGCTTTTATTTTTATTATTGACCTCTGAGTACGTCAGTACTAAGCTTGAAATATATCATCCATTTATTTCCTCTGTGATCAGCCAGTGACATTTTCTTAACTTACTGTGTTAGTCTTTTGATCTGCAGTCGACTTTTAAAAGTATGTTGTAAAACAATGTCTGTATGAGAAATTGCAGGTTTTGTGTAGTTGTCGGTGCTTGACTTGCACCTGACTGTGTAAACGAATGTGTGACGCTGGGAAGGAGAATATTAGCTTTTATCTAATATCTTATTGTATCAGTGCTTGCATGTATGCTATTTTTACCACGTTAGTCACAACACGTGATCGCGAGAGCGTTAGGCACCGTGTTAAGTGAGTGCGTAAAACGCACGAACCAACCAGCAACTGCTAGAGACGAGTTGAACAAAGATGGTTAGGTAGCATGTGATACACGTACGTAACGATTTATTTTAAAGGTTCATTCGTTTTCATTGATAATAGTCACATGTTTGACGATTAAAAAAGCTTCTTTACCATTTTTGACTGGAACACATTACGTGTTGCTATCTGTTTTCAACATGTTTCCTTTCTTTTATTGTAATACGTTTCCGAAATTAAAGAAACGCCATAATTTCCTTAATTTACACACTTTTGGGTTCCCTGCACTGAAAAATGATTATCGAATATGAAGATATCGTTTACACAAAATGGCACAGTTGTACTAATAAACGGAATGACCAAAGGGAATGACATCACTGGAAACAGGAGAATATGTAAGCATGTATGAATGTCTGTCCATCATTCACGTTCCGGATTTCTATTAGTCTTACGTGCCGTGACCTGAAGGAGAAAAAAATTCAGAAAATCTCGTTATTAATTGCCAACGATGTGCTGTTATTTTTTTTATTTGGCCTCCCATGCTGAAATGCATGTCATCGTCGTGACGAGTAATTACCTGAAGTGCAAAGAATAAAGGAAACAGGGTGACAGAGTGAGAGTGGTCTGCGGAAGAGCGCACTTTATCCATCAGAAGACTGTGACGTAAAGCTTTTCTTAGCTCTCACGGTTATTTTCTGTCGCTCATTGTGACATTTCTTAGTGGTGCACAGGCTTTTCCCCTAACGCAATTACCTAGTGGGAGGCCCTTTGCATCAATGCTAGCTTGCTGAGGTACCGCCGAAGAAAACCATGGGTTGTAAAAAGATAACTTTGGAAATAGCACCTAAGGAACTACGGTGAGTGATGTTTATTTTGTACTGTTGACTGATACGTAGTATAAGATATTACGTAGTGAGGTATCTCGAACAGAATGACTTCCACGCCAACTACAACGGATTCCGAAAACTTCGATCATGTGTGATACGACATCCTGAAAGACATGGACCAAGGTAGGTGCAATGTTTCCCGATTTCGATAACGCATTTGACAAAGTACCACACGCATGCTTGTCAAAAGTACGATCATGTGAGGTATCAAGTGAAATTTGTGACAGGATTGAGTTTTTGGTAGGGAGGGCGCCGGCCGCTGTGGGCGAGCGGTTCTAGGCGCCTCACTCTGGAACTGCGCGACCGCTACGGTCGCAGGCTCGAATCCAACCTCGGGCATGGATGTGTGTGATATCCTTAGGCTAGTTAGGTTTAAGTAGTTCTAAGTTCTAGGGGACTGATGACCTCAGATGTTAAGTCCCATACTGCTCAGAGCCATTTGAGACATTTAGGTAGGGTTGGCGCACCATTTTATCTTCGATAGAGAGTCACCGAGAAATGCTGAAATTCAGGTGTGCTCCAGGGAATTGTGTTGGGACCCTTGCTGTTTATATCGTATGTTAACGACTCTGCAGACAGTACTAATAGTAATGTCAGATTTATTACAAGTGATGCAGTTCTCTAAGTACTGTCAGGAAAATGGTCGACAAATGTTTACTCCGATCTTGATACGACTTCAAAGTGGTGCAAAGATCGGCAACTTGCAGAACTGTGCACTTCACAAAACGGAAAAAACGTAGTATGCTATGACTATAATGTCAGTGAGTCTGCCAGCTCATAGAAATACCTGGGTGTAACACTTTGTAGAGATATGATAATGGAACGATCACATAGGCTCCATCGTGGGTAAAGCAGGGACCGAAGTCTTTCGGTCTGTTGGCCGAATACTGGGGAAGTGCAATCAGTCTACAAAGGAGATAGCTTACAAATCACTCTCGCAACCAATTCTAGAATATTGCTCAAGTGTGTGGGACCCGTACCAAATATGACTAACAGGGGATAGTGAACGTATACAGAGCAAGGCTGTATGAGTGTTTCGTTTGTTTGACCCGCGGGAGAGTGTCACAGAGATGCAGAAGAGACAGAACTGGCAGAGTCTTGAAGAAAATAGACGTAAACTATCTACCGAACGCCTACCTACAAAGTTTCAAGAAACAGCTTGTAATGACTCAAGGAAGATACTACGTACGAATGGTGCAAATGGCTCTAAGCACTATGGGACTTAACATCTGAGGTCATGAGTCCCCTATACTTAGAACTACTTAAACCTAACTGACCTAAGGACATCACACACATCCATGCCCGAGGCAGGATTCGAACCTGCGACCGTAGCTGCAGCGCGGTTTCGGACTGAAGCACCTAGAACCGCCCGGCCACAGCGGCCGTCTACTACGTACAACCCGCCTACGTATCGCTCCCATGGGGATCGTGAGGACAAGATTAGATTAGTTACAGTGCGCATAAAAGCATTTAAACAAGCATTCATCTCGCTCTCCATACGTGAATGGAGCGTGGAGGAGGCCCAATACCTGACAAAATGAGAAGTACCCTCTGCCATGCACTTCACAGTGATTTGCAGTGTGTGAGTGTAGACGTATTCATCGAGTCTGGTAACTACCACGTCACTGCGGACAATCTACCCTCAAGAAGGTTGTCTAACCGAAGTCACTCACCAAGCACAAATAATAAACGAATAGGGCAATTTTAAAACCATTTCTCTAGAACGTCAGCGCTGTCCACAAGGGTCTTCTTCTTTGGTATATCTGTCTTCAGAGAGGCAGTGATTAGACGCTCTGTACTTTCCTCTCTTCTATGCCTCTTCCTTAATCTGCCGCTAACATCGTCTT
Organism: Schistocerca cancellata; assembly: GCF_023864275.1. Classification (NCBI taxonomy): domain Eukaryota; kingdom Metazoa; phylum Arthropoda; class Insecta; order Orthoptera; family Acrididae; genus Schistocerca; species Schistocerca cancellata. The sequence goes on from NC_064626.1 coordinate 156,853,978, forward strand.
ATTTTTAATGGCACCCATAATCACGAGTCATCTTCGTCCTCTCCCTGTTCTCCCTGCAATCTTTCCTTCGACTCTTCATTGCCGAATGGAGGCAATTTCTTCGCTGTGTGTGTCCCAGCCAAGATGCTATCATTATTCTTATCCTTCGCACTAGTTTGGCTTGTGTTTCTTCTATTCTTATAAATACTGGGTGGTTATAATAAACCTTCGCTACTTGAGAGATCCCTCCACGAAAACCGAGTGATCGTAGGACAATGAAACTTTGTGGAAACATTTGTAAGAACTTTCGGAAGAGAAATAACGAATAAACCACTGAAAAAAAAACACTTTAATTTCCACGTGAGACGGTAACGTTTGTTAACTGCGTACCACGTTTAAGTCGCGGGTAACAAACCTTGTTCACTGTGACGACCATTTGCATCCACGACAGCCAGGAACCGCCCTAGAGATACCATTTCAGAGCTGTTCGCAGCACTTTTTGAATGACGGACCACGCAATGTCCAGCTGTCGTGACACAGTTCGTGCACTGCTTCAAGATCACACATTGCGTGCAGCATTCTGTCATGGCAGTAGTAACTGCAACAGTGTACGGCGCAAGTGCCCGTCGGCGTCCCCCAGAAGAATTAGAACTTCGCAGTTATGTTCTTAAACCCCGGTACGGAAAGAGGACCTCTCCGTATTCGTTTAATGCGTCGTTACTCGCGAAGAGCAGTAGCCATGTTACTGTTGTTTTGAAAAAATAGCTAACGAGTAAAGTCCTGCTCACCTCTAGACTGGCGTTGACTGTCTGCAAAGCTAACGCACACTGACATTTGCTACAACCCTACGTCAGCATACCAATACCGGCGCCTAACGGTGAGTCATTACACTAACACTGCTGACAGCGCAGCGTCTAGTCTGAACATCGCTCCTATAAAGTTTGGTATCCATACGCTAAACAGTTTTCCATCGACAGTGGCTCATATACTTTGATTATAACCATCCTGTACTTCTTCAGTCGCAGTTCTGTTATTCAATTTCACTAGTAAATTTTTTTCTTCGCAAGTTCATTTGAGGACTGTTAACGCATTTTTCCTCTTTCGTTTTGACTGCCCTTCATTCGCATTTATACTATACTGCAGAAAAAGACTTTAGAATTTCTTTCTTCATTCTATAGAGATTCTTTATGGAGTCAACAAACATTTTACGTTATCGAAAGCTCTTTTACCCTACATATTCTGTCTCTTATTTCTTCCATACTGTTTCCATTTTTATTTCACCGAACTTCCTAATTACCTAAAAGAGTTTACTTTTTGCATGGTCTTTCCGTCAGATGCTTGGGTAGAGAGCGGTAGAAGGAAGGATAAACTGCAGTTGTTTTGGTGAGTACAACATGATTATCGGTAAATTCTTATCGAGCGAGATGGCGCAGTGTTAAGATTCAAGATGCATTCAATACCTCCGGGGTTCAAATACCTTGTCCAACCATCCAGATTCAGGTTTCCGTTGTTTTCTAAAATCGGGTAAGGAGAATGCCACCACTGTACCTTTGAAAAGGACAGGTCCAATTTTGTTCTCGTCTTTGTACACCACTGGCCATTAAAATTGCTACACCACGAAGATCACGTGCCACAGACGCGAAATTTATCCGACAGGAAGGAGATGCTGTGATATACAAATGATTAGCTTTTTAAAGCATTCACACAAGGTTGGCGCCGGTGGCGACACCTACAACGTGCTGACACGAGGAATGTTTCCAACCGATTTCTCGTACACAAACAGCAGTTGCCTGGTGAAACGTTGTTATGATGCCTCATGTAAGGAGGATACAGATCGGATTGTAGCCTATCGCGATTGCGGTTTATGGTATCGCGACATTGCTGCTCACGTTGGTCGAGACCCAATGACTGTTAGCAGAATATGGAATTCGTGGGTTCAGGAGGGTAATACGGAACGCTGTGCTGGACCCCAACGGCCTCGTATCACTAGCAGTCGAGATGACTGGCATCTTATCCGCATGGCTGTAACGGATCGTGCAGCCACGTCTCGGTCCCTGAGTCAACAGATGGGGACGTTTGCAAGACAACAACCATCTGCAAAAGCATGGGCTATCAGCTCGGAGACCATAGTTGCGGTTACCTTTGACGCTACATCATAGGCAGGAGCGGCTGCGATGGTGTTCTCAACGACGAACCTGGGTACACGAATGGCAAAACGTCATTTTTTTCGGGTGAATCCAGGTTCTGTTTACAGCATCATGATGGTCGCATCCGTGTTTGGCGACATCGCGGTGAACGCTCATTGGAAGCGCGTATTCGTCATCGCCATACTGGCGTATCACCCGGCGTGATGGTATGGGGTGCCATTGGTTACACGTCTCTGTCACCTCTTGTTCGCACTGACGGCACTTTGAACAGTGAACGTTACATTTCAGTTGTGTTACGACCCGTGGCTCTACGCTTCATTCGATCCCTACGAAACCCTACACTTCAGCAGGATAATGCACAGCCGCATGTTACAGGTCCTGTACGGGCCTTTCTGGATACAGAAAATGTTCGACTGCTGCCCTTGCCAGCAAATTCTCCAGATCTATCACCAATTGAAAACGTCTGGTCGATGGTGACCAAGCAACTGGCTCGTCACAATACGCCAGTCACTACTCTTGATGAACTGTGGTATCGTGTTGAAGCTGCATCGGCAGCTGTACCTGTACACGCCATCCAAACTCTTGTTTGACTCAATGCCCAGGCGTATCAAGGCCGTTATTACGGCCAGAGTTTGTTGTTCTGGGTACTGATTTCTCAGGATCTATGCACCCAAATTGCGTGAAAATGTAATCACCTGTCAGTTCTAGTATAATATATTTGTCCAATGAATACCCGTTTATCATCTGCATTTCTTCTTGGTGTAGCAATTTTAATGGCCAGTAGTGCACTTTCCGAATTAGCAGCTAATGACACCGTCATCGGCGAGGCCTTAAACACTGTTGTTCCTTCCAATATAGTTTGCGACTTACCGGTGACTCTGCGCTACCTTTGCTGCAAATAGGAACATCTCGGAGTGTGGGTGCAGTGGTTACATACTGGCCTTGGCTCTGTAAGTGCCACGATTGCCTTTAATCCGGCCATCTAATTTAACGTTTATGTGATTCCCTTAAAATCGCTTAACTCATATACCGAGATGGTATTTTTGAATATAACCATCTCAGATGAATATAACCATCGTTCCCTAATCTACGAGGTGTATGAATAGGCAGCGTAACCGCTAGTTCTTATTGAAGATGTAAATGAGTAATTCGTCGCGCCGATATACTTACTTGACCAGTATACAATGGTGCAGATCATCGATTTCCTTAAAGTATCAGCGGTTGGTACGAACGAAAACTTTTTCTGCAGGTAGTAAGCCCTAACAAGGTCCAGAAGTCAACTGCGCTAAATCGTTTTGCAGCTGCAAGGCACGATAACATGAAAGTGCAAATGATCAGTCTCCTCGTGACCCTCTAGTGCTCAAAGTAACCGACATTTCGAACTGTTCTTTGATTTTCAGCATCTTTATAACAGCAGGAACTCATAAAACCATTAACCAAGAAGGCATCTGCCAAACGTCCTTCCGACTACAGGTTCATCAGCATTCTACCAGGATTATTCAAGGCTTTACAATACGTAGATCACTAACGGTTTACAAATCATTTAACATCAAATAACCTTTCAGATGAATACCAATCCGGTTTCCGGCAAAATCGCAGCAGGATGACTGCCGAACTGAAACAAGCTAAGGATAAACAACAGGTGACCATTGTGTGCTTTTTGAATTTCAACAAAGCTTTCGACACAGTCGACTTTGACATTCTACTTGCTAGACTCATAAGTCAAATTTTTTGTTCTATTGCTGTACAGTGGTTCCACTCACATCTTATATATCGCCAACAGTGTGTAATGAGTGGAACAGAAAGGTCACAATGGAGGAATGTATCAGATGTCGCGCAAGCATCGTCTCATTATTCTTCTCATACATGAATGGTTTGTCAAGTACTCTCCCACTGTAGATATTACCTCAGTTATATCTAAGTGCAAGTCCACCGAACACGTGTATAGCTATCCAAATTGTAAATCCCGATTTACTTGCCCTACAAGTGTGGGCGCAGAGCTTAGGCTTGAAACTTGACCCATCTCTAACGCAAGCCATTTTAGTCGCTCACAATACTTATTACCCCTCAGTTCAGAGAATCTCTTCCACCATTGACCCTAAACGGCAAGAAAATAACCGTTTATTATTCTGCAAACAACTTGGGGATATTTCCAGAATGAGATTTCCACTCTGCAGCGGAGTGTGCGCTGATATGAAACTTCCTGGCAGATTAAAACTGTGTGCCCGACCGAGACTCGAACTCGGGATAATCTTGACCCTCATTTAGACTGGACTGAACCCACAATTGCTATCTTAGGAAGGTGTCAGCGTCGTAGAGAAGAATATAAAAATTATATCCTTTCCAGCTTAGAAAGAAACTCGTAGCAACACTTAATACTACGCGCGCTTGACAATGATGATGTCAGTCTCCAAGGACTTTAGTACGAAAGCTCAAGCAGGAAGGAACTGGCGATAAATTCTTGTGTACGATACACTAGTAACGTACTCTTTTTCAGCCATGTCGCATCAGTCTACGAACAATTATCATGGCTACGTGCCGAAAAGCATGGGGACTATCCTACTATATGTTTGCTCTATCGTCTTCTCTACCATTGCACTCCCTCTTACGTGTCTTCATCTCTTACTCTACTACCTGAACAGCACTCCAGAAATACTCCTTCTCAACAAAGTAAAATTCTCTCTGTACCATCACATGGCACTGCCAAGTTCTCTAAACCATTTTTTTATATGATGAAGCCGAATATTCCTCAAAATAACAGACGAATTAAGTTTTTTCCAAATTCAAAAGACAGCTAATGGTCCACCTTACATTCTGTGCAGAGCATTCTCGTCAGCCCCCCTCTCCCCACTACAATTACTCCCTATATTCCTTGTCGGCAGCGTTCTCTGCTCTGAAGGAAGGTCTGGAAACATCCTATCCCGACTGAGGATCGAACCATCGACTTTTGTTTTAATAATAAACATACGCCATTTTTACTATCGTTTATTTTTTTCAGCACTGTCTAACGCTCTTTGGAAATTGTGGTAAGGTCTTAAGCGACCAAACTGCTTAAGTCATGGGTCCATAAGCCTACACACTACTTAATCTAACTTAAACTAAGGACAACACACACACCCATGCCCGAGGGAGGACTCGAACCTCCGACGGGGGAAGCCGCGCGAACCGTGACAAGGCGTCCCTCACCGCTCGGCTACCCAGCGCGGCCCAACGCTCTTCATGAAGGCTTTATTCAGCTCAAGCTTTTACTTTGAAATGAAATTTTCCTCAAGAAATCCGTCCTCGGGGACTGCAGAAAATGCTCACCAACGTTGACGTCATTTGCGTCAGTGACATGTTTTGACCGCGTGTGAGTCAAATCAACACTTCAGGAGGGCAAATGGAAAACGCTGCAAGTGTTTTTTTTTATATAAAATGCGTTTTCAATGCTATTGTGTTGTCGGTACTCTGTTCCATGGCGTAGACTTGATCCAGGCGCCAAGCCGTGGAGAAATGCGTTAGTAGATGGCACAATGTCAAGCTGTGTTTCTCTGTGGGGGTCCAAAGTTTAAAAGATATGAAAATTGGTTTTTGTTGACTGTTCTACTAGTTAAAGAACAATTATTGTACTTCAGCTTGTGTGTTATTAGAAATGAAACACACTGTCTCAGTATTACTGGCACTTGGAACTAAAACTTCCTGCTATTCTGTCGAAAACTGACATACTTGAGACCGTGGCTGTGTACGTGATACACGTTGATTCTTGGAGAGAATAATAAAGGCTAATCATATTTTTTATTTACACAAATACCGCTGTTAGCTGTTCGGCAGCAACAGATTAATCTTCAAACGCCTGTTCACTTTTAAATTGCATGTGCTGTTGACTGTTTTTTCAACAAATAATGTAAACAACAATAAATGTAATATGAACGTGAGCAGCCTTTTGAATAAGAAATTACCAGTTTGAAACGGTGGTGTTTTCTTTTCTGCAAGAATCACCTCGTAAAAATTTTATTATGGCTCATAGAAACAGCCAGTTTTCTGGTATGGCACTTAGGATGTATTTATTTTCTATTTTGCTTCATTTTTTTGCGATGATGCGGTGAGCAGCATAATTCTGTTGTATCAGAATATCTTCTCAATTCTTTTAGGTACAAATCAGTTATGTACAATGAGAGATGCATAGTTTTTTCATTCTCCTTAGAAATGTTAGATGTGGCACTTTGAAAGTTTTCAGTTTCCTCTTTTTACTTGGATCAAATTAATAAACTCGTCCAGCTCGCGCAAATTAAATACGGTTGCACGAATATTGTTGCTCTGGTCACTGACCTGTGTCAGACATCGAAAACGTAATGAAACGAAACTAATTGCAACGCGAAATGCCCACTTGTGAAACGGTTTGTTCAGGATTCTCGAACATATTCTCAGTTCGAATATAATGAATTTCCTTGAGACAGAGAAGTTGCTATCCATGCATCAGCACGGCTTTAGAAAGCATCGCTCCTGCGTAACGCAACTCTCCCTTTTTTCACATGATATCTTGCGAACCATGGATGAAGGGTATCAGACGGATGCCATATTCCTTGACTTCCGGAAAGCGTTTGACTCGGTGCCCCACTGCAGACTCCTAACTAAGGTACGAGCATATGGGATTGGTTCCCAAACATGTGAGTGGCTCGAAGACTTCTTAAGTAATAGATGGTTCAAATAGGTCTGAGCACTATGGGACTTAACTTCTGACGTCATCAGTCCCCTAGAACTTAGAACTACTTAAACCTAACTAACCTAAGGACATCACACACATCCGTGCCCGAGGTAGGTTTAGAACCTGCGACCGTAGCTGTCAAGCGGTTCCAGACTGTAGCGCCTAGAACCGTTCGGCCATCCAGTACGTTGTGCTCGATGGTGAGTGTTCATCGGAGGTGAGGGTATCATCTGGAGTGCCCCAGGGAAGTGTGGTAGGTCCGCTGTTGTTTTCTATCTACATAAATGATCTTTTGGATAGGGTGGATAGCAATGTGCGGCTGTTTCTGATGATTCTGTGGTGTACGGGAAGGTGTCGTCGTTGAGTGACTGTAGGAGGATGCAAGATGACTTGGACAGGATTTGTGATTGGTGTAAAGAATGGCAGCCAACTCTAAATATAGATAAATGTAAATAAATGCAGATGAATGGGAAAAAGAATCCCGTAATGTTTGAATACTCCTTTAGTAGTGTAGCGTTTGACATAGTCACATCGATTACATATTTTGGCGTAACTTTGCAGAGCGATATGAAGTGAGACAAGCATGTAATGGCAGTTGTGGCGAAGGCGGATAGTCGTCTTCGGTTCATTGGTAGAATTTTGAGAAGATGTGGTTCATCTGTAAAGGAGACCGCTTATAAAACACTAATACGACCTATTCTTGAGTACTGCTAGCGTTTGGGATCCCTATCAGGTCGGATTGAGGGAGGACATAGAAGCAATTCAGAGGTGGGCTGCTAGATTTGTTACTGGTAGATTTCATCATCACGCGAGTGTTACGGAAATGCTTCAGGAAGTCGGGTGGGAGTCTCTGGAGGAAAGAAGGCGTTATTTTCGTGAATCGCTACTGAGGAAATTTAGAGAACCAGCATTTGAGGCTGACTGCAGTACAAGTTGACAGCCGCCAACTTATATTTCGCGGAAGGACCACAAAGATAAGATAAGAGGGATTAGGGCTCGTACAGAGGCATATATGCAGTCATTTTTCCCTCGTTCTATTTGGGAGTGGAACAGGGAGAGAAGATGCTAGTTGTGGTGCGAGGTACCCTCCGCCACGCACCGTATGGTGGACTGCGGAGTATGTATGTAGATGCAGAAGGAAATTTTCCACGTTCTTTTCAAATCGTCCCGGTATTTGCATTAAGCTATTTATGGGAAGCACGGAAAACCTATATCAGATTGTGGGCGGGTTTTTCAAACCCGGTCCTCCGAATGTGAAACTTCACTCGACAGTATAGCTCAAACCGAGACAACAGCTGAAGCCGCTTCACGGGACAGACGGTGCGGAGCTCAGACGGTAGACGATTAGGATAACCTGAGCTCAGCGCGCGGACCGCTGTGGCAGCGGCGGTGGCGACAGCCGCCTGCAGTCTGCGCGCACACACACACACACACACACACACACACACACACACACGCGCGCGCGCAGACAGACACGTGCACCCAAGCGCTACTCTTTATCAGCTGCACTCTCGCCCCACGTGTCGGCGTCGCGCGGCCGTCTCGACATCACTGCTGTAGTACCTCCCAGGCGCCACACTCCTTCCATAAAAGAGCTCCCTCCCCCCCCCCCCACACACACATGTACAATCGTCCTAAGGAAACGGACGGCACGCTATCATAGCCATCAGTCCCCTAGTTCCCTCAACTGCCATTAACTATTCCTTGATACCTCAGGATGTTTTCCAGCTACGTATCCCCTCTTTTACTCAAGTTGTGACATACTGTGCATCACTGTCCTTCGCAGTTCGACACATCGCGTCTTCATTAGTTACTCGATCTACCCATCTACTTAAAATCATTCTTCTTTAGCATCACATTTCTAAAGCTTCTGTTCCCTTCTTGTCAGAAATGTTTATCGTCTACGTGTCATTAAATGGTTCAAATGGCTCTGAGCACTAAAGGACTCAACATCTGAGGTCATCAGTCCCCTAGAACTTAGAACTACTTAGACCTAACTAACCTAAGGACATCACACACATCCATGCTCGAAGCTGGATTCGAACCTGCGACCGTAGCAGCAGCGCGGTTTCTGACTGTAGCGCCTAGAACCGCTCGGCCACTCCGACCGGCACGTGTCATTACCTTACAGGCCTACAATCCAGAAAAGTTTCTTCAGTAACGACTCCCTGACAGTTAAATTTATATCAAACTTTAAAAAAAGTCTTTTATTCACAAACTTTTTCTTACCTTTTCCAAATTACAATGCACCGCTTTCTACTTCGATCGGCTTCACACTTTACTTCCCAAATGTTAAAACGTTTCTACTACTTTCGACGTCTGATTTCGTAACCTGATTCCTTTGCATCGTGGGACCTAATTCGACTAAGTCCATTACCCAGCATTGTTGTTCTTGTGGTCTTCAGTACAGAGACTGGTTTGATGCAGCTCTCCATGCTGCTCTATCCTGTGCAAGCTCTTCATCTTCCAGTACCTACTGCAACCTACATCCCCTTCTGAATCTGTTTAGTGTATTCATCTCTTGGTCTCCCTCTACGATTTTTACCCTCAGCGCTGCCCTCCAATACTAAAATGGTGTTCCCTTGATGCCTCAGAATATGCCCTACCAACCGATCCCTTCTTCTAATCAAGTTGTGCCACAAATTTCTCTTCTCTCCAATTCAATTCAATACCTCCTCATTAGTTATGTGATCTACCCATCTAATCTTCAGCATTCTTCTGTAGCACCACATTTCGAAAGCTTCTATTCTCTTCTTGTCCAAACAATTTATCGTCCACGTTTCACTTCCATACATGGCTACACTCCATACAAATACTTTCAGAAACGACTTCCTGACACTTAAATCTATACTCGATGTTAACAAATTTCTCTTCTTCAGAAACTCTTTCCTTGCCACTGCCAGTCCTCATTTTATATCCTCTCTACTTCGACCATCATCAGTTATTTTGCTCCCCAAATAGCAAAATTCATTTACTACTTTATACCCAGCGTATACGAACGTAAACGCAGGCTCCATCTCCAACGCACGAGAGCACGCTATTTGTGTGTGTGTGTGTGTGTGTGTGTGTGTGTGTGTGTGTGTGTGTGTGTGTGGATAAGCCCTACATCAGTCACTTCGGAGCTGCAGAAAAATGTAGCTATCTATTTTCGTGAAGTCGGCTACGTACCTCAGGCAGTGTTACACGCATGCTCAGGTGTATAAACGTCGCGGGCCTCATACGTGACCGTCATTCGCAAGTTAAGCCTTAACTACACGGTATTTAGACTGACGTTAGTAACTTCATGGGGTATTTTTCGACCCGCAAAACAGAAACCATCTGAAACTTATTTACTTGTATGTTTCATTAAACTGTTGTTATACAAACAATAAAATAATGACTTTTATTTATGAAAATCAATCTTTATTAACCCTTCGATGCATGAGTGACAGAACTCGCAAAAATGTATGAGAGGGATCTATAAGACCCCTACCTTAAAACACACACAAAACATTTGTATTGAAAGTATTATCAAATTTTGACTGGGTTTGCGACACGGAATGGATAAGAAAGTATTTATTATGATACTGTGACCATTATTTTAGTATAATATGAAATGCATTTATACAAATTACGTTATAATTTTCTTAAGATTGAATAACCAACTCTCAGTTTTACTGATCGGCACCAGAAAATTTTGAAACTACCTCTTTAATTATTTTTTATTAAACACTGACCTACAGAATTTTCCCTGACAAAGACAACTCAAACGTAACCTATTCACTTATTACCCACAATATACAAGCCCAACGCAATCTGACTGCTATACATTGACAATATGACTTCCAATAATTAATACAAAAGAATAACCCTGAATTACAAGAAATGCTAACAATAAAACAAATCAAAAAAATATGAAACTAAAGAAATATGAAACTACCTCCCACTCCATTAATTGCCTAAACTCAGTTCAGTCACGAATCCCAACAGTGCAAACCTCATTCTTTTTCATAAGTCACTCACCTCACAGGAAGTCTTCATAACACGAACTACAGCAATTACAGTAAGTAGCAACTATAGCCAGCTAAATAAAAAGATTCTAACTGCTATAGACTCAACTACTAGGAGGCATATGGTTAGCGAAAGAAAGATTTTGTTGAAGAGCAAACAATGTATGTAGAAAATTTTACCTTATTCATGTGACATCCAGTTCTAAAAATTATACAGTTGTCAATAATTCCACTGCCCAAACATTATCAACCGAACATCCATCATCATACATTTCCTTGCGTATTTTCTTTTAAACATATCATTTAATCTCACTTTATAATGCATGTCCTACCAACACAGAGTTTCCACTAAGAATATCATGTCCACAGACTTCCCTATACACTCGCTAACTGCCAATTCGTCCAACCGCAGAAATTCTTGCCGAGGGCGCAGAACGCTGTCAGCGATATTAACACAGTTATATATTAACATAAAACATGCTATCTAAAATTTGCTTATTAAAAATAACAACCTTCAAAAATAATTTGACTAGTTCCTTTTCATATATTTTGTGTGCATTTGCGGAATTTTTGAGCACTTTTCTGCTTAACTGATGTGTGCACACGAAGCATATTCTCTTGGGTGATCTCCAGTTTCCGCGATCTTCGTCTGTTGGCGAGCCGTGCCGTGGCTCTTGGAAGTGCGGGTTGCTGATTCTCGTCTCCATATGAGAAAAAATTTCCTTTCATCCGATTTGTCTCCATATGCAGAGGAAGTTGCTGTGAAGAGAATCCGAGACATTTATTGGTACTGCAACTAATACGCTTGTCCATAAGACAAAATTCCATCTTCTTGACTGTCTATTTCAACGCATGTACGTAATTTCTGGTCAAGAGGATGAACTTGTGATTTACATTCACTCTGGAATAAAACTTTCTCTCACTTGTTTTTGCGTTGTCTACGTTGTGACTTGTTTTTACGTTGTCTACATTGGTGTTGTGGCGCAGAGAACATTTGGCCACATAACGTCATAGACCTGTCAAATTGTCTTTCAAATCTAAAAGATGATAAAATTACGCTGAACGTAGAAGCTTTCATTTCTAGTGGAAATTCCCTTCTGTTTTGTTACACTACCTTTTACTCGACCAGAAGAAATTGGCGTGATATTGTATAATTGTATTCTGCTCATTGGAGGCAGTGACTCACTCTGTTGGGTTCCATCATGACTGACAAGGAAATTAACAGTTCTGTTGTCTGACTCATTTAATTCTTCACTGCTTGCTTCACTTTCGAAGCTAGAAGATGCGAGTTCATTATTCTTTGGGCCATCAATGTCTGCATCATTGCTATCGCCCTAATCAAAAAGAGTTTAATCTTCAAGCCATTCAATATTAATTGACTGAACAATTCGATCACTTGTGCTGGCTTCAAATGATATTCTTTTGTCACTTACAGCTAGTATGCTATGCATGTTCTAAGTAAAGAATAGAAATAACTTACGTAGTTATCCTGTTAATGAAATTACCCTTACGCTCATGTAAAACTATTCTGGCATTGAGACATACCTTCAAAAAAAAATAGTCAGTTTTAGCTTTTACAGTACTTCTAAGCATATCAAAAAAGGGTATTACTTGGCGGAACCGATAGTTATCACAAACTTGCTACTTTAATGTGCCATTCAGATCAATGACAAATAAACTGTTCGAAAGACAGCTTGTTTTGTAATGCTTCTAAAAGATCCCTTTGATGCATTACACGTGTAGACTTACAAAATTAATAAAAGAAAATAATTAACTTATTTTGCAGCAAATAGTATATTTTTTGAAGAAAGTGAATTGTCTTTCCGACGACTACAGAGGATATCAACTAAAATAAACTGATTTTAAGACAATTTATGGATAAAATGAGAGGTTGTTGGCTGTAAAAGACCATTGTTATGCATCGGCGGATTAAAAAAGAAAACATAATATTACCAACAATTAACGCTCTTACATTAACATTGGACTCTTTAAACAGAATTTTTTAAATTAACTGAAAAAACAAAGAAATTCTACTTCAACAATGTTCAGAAACATGTTTTGAGATGAAATAATGATCTGTTAAGTAAGCTGCAAAGAATAAGTTAAACAATGGTTTTGAACAAAAGCAGTGACAGCAGGTACACGAACAAATCAACCAAGCACTTATTTTCGTTCGTGACAATCAAGGCGTACCTTCTTGTCAATGGAATGCATTTTGAACTTGTGTTTTTGACCTTTGTATCATGTTTTGGCAGTTTCTGTGTGTTTACGGCGTGGCATCGTGACACCTTCAATTTTTCTGGCTGACTCAGTCCCGTTTGGAATTGTACCTGCAGATTCGTCTGTCTTGCTATCATTTTCACAAATTTTCCAAAAGGCTTTGTCCATTGCAGTCTGGAAATCACAAGAAAAATTTTTCAAACTCATTTTTCCCTCTTAAATATTTGCTTTGATCGATGCCACGACGTGTGTGTTTTTCTTTTTTTTAATTTTTTTGCAAAATATCGATGCACCATCTTGCTATTCTCATTTATAACATTTTTTTCCGTGAAACTAACCATATTGTCTTAGTACTTCTTTGTTTACATCGCGAACATTCTCTTTTCCTGCTTCTTCATCGTCCTCTAATTGATATTTTCTTGATCAGATATTTCTGTATCACTGTTACTAAACTCGGCTGCATCTTGAAAACAATATGGTGTATCCAACGAGTCGGCAGTCTTTACTAGTTAACGACTACTCCACAATTTGATCATCTTTCAAACGTCGCCCCATTCGAAGTAAAACAATTGAAAATGCCAGAATGAGATTTTCACTCTGCAGCGAAGTGTGCGATGATATCAAACTTCCTGGCAGATTAAAACTGTGTGCTGGACCGAGACTCGAACTCGGAACCTTTGCCTTTCGCGGGCAAGTGCTCTACTATCTGAGCTACCCAAGCACAACTCACGCCCGGTCCTCACAGTTTCACTTCTGCCGCTGCAGAGTGAAAATCTCATTCTGGAAACATCCCCCAGGCTGTGGCTAAGCCATGCCTCCGCAATATGCTTTCTTTCAGGAGTGCTAGTTCTGCAAGGTTCGCAGGACAGCTTCTGTAAAGTTTGGAAGGTAGGAGACGAGGTACTGGCAGAAGTAAAGCTGTGAGGACGGGGCGTGAATCGTGCTTGGGTAGCTCAGATGGTGGAGCACTTGCCTGCGAAAGGCAGAGGTCCCGAGTTCGAGTCTCGGTCCGGCACACAGTTTTAATCTGCTAGGAAGTTTCAATTGAAAATGATTTGTGATGACATATAAGAAAAGTAACGTTTATAGCTTCGCGGGGCAGATTTTGAACCCATTTGGTACGTAACTACTGAAATAATCATCGTCGGCTAGCACGCGCCTGCGAAATTCAAAAGTATAGTCGGTACTAAGATTACGTAGAGGCGGAGTGGCAACGGTGTTATAGGAACGGAATTGTAGACAAAAGAATGACACGCGAGGTAATTGATTACTTAGCGGATATACAGGGCTATTACAAATGATTGAAGTGATTTCATAAATTCATTGTAGCTCCATTCGTTGATATATGGTCACGACACACTACAGATACGTAGAAAAACTCATAAAGTTTTGTTCGGCTGAAGCCGTACTTCAGGTTTCTGCCGCCAGAGCGCTCGAGAGCGCAGTGAGTCAAAATGGCGACAGGATCCGAGAAAGCGTATGTCGTGCTTGAATGCACTCACATCAGTCAGTCATAACAGTGCAACGACACTTCAGCACGAAGTTCAACAAAGATCCACCAACTGCTAACTCCATACGGCGATGGTATGCGCAGTTTAAAGCTTCTGGATGCCTCTGTAAGGGGAAATCAACGGGTCGGCCTGCAGTGAGCGAAGAAACGGTTGAACGCGTGCGGGCAAGTTTCACACGTAGCCCGCGGAAGTCGACGAATAAAGCAAGCAGGGAGCTAAACGTACCACAGCCGACGGTTTGGAAAATCTTACGGAAAAGGCTAAAGCAGAAGCCTTACCGTTTACAATTGCTACAAGCCCTGACACCCGATGACAGTCAAACGCTTTGAATTTTCGGCGCGGTTGCAACAGCTCATGGAAGACGATGCGTTCAGTGCGAAACTTGTTTTCAGTGATGAAGCAACATTTTTTCTTAATGGTGAAGTGAACAGACACAATGTGCGAATCTGGGCGGTAGAGAATCCTCACGCATTCTTGCAGCAAATTCGCAATTCACCAAAAGTTAACGTGTTTTGTGCAACCTCACGGTTTAAATTTTACAGCCCCTTTTTCTTCTGCGAAAAAAACGTTACAGGACACGTGTATCTGGACATGCTGGAAAATGGGCTCATGCCACAACTGGAGACCGACAGCGCAGACTCCATCTTTCAACAGGATGGTGCTCCACCGCACTTCCATCATAATGTTCGGCATTTCTGAAACAGGAGATTGGAAAACCGATGGATCGGTCGTGGTGGAGATCATGATCAGCAATTCATGTCATGGCCTCCACGCTCTCCCGACTTAACCCCAAGCGATTTCTTTCTGTGGGGTTATGTGAAAGATTCAGTGTTTAAACCTCCTCTACCTAGAAACGTGCCAGAACTGCGAGCTCGCATCAACGATGCTTTCGAACTCATTGATGGGGACATGCTGCGCCGAGTGTGGGAGGAACTTGATTATCGGCTTGATGTCTGCCGAATCACTAAAGAGGCACATATCGAACATTTGTGAATGCCTAAAAAAACTTTTTGAGTTTTTGTATGTGTGTGCAAGGCATTGTGAAAATATCTCAAATAATAAAGTTATTGTAGAGCTGTGAAATCGCTTCAATCATTTGTAATAACCCTGTAGTTAAGGGTTAAAGATACAATTGAAACAACTCTAAACATCGCAAGGAAATGGGTAACTGCGCACGGAGGAAGAAAACCCTATGGGCTCGGGTGGCTGAACTACCTCTCGTGGCCCCCCAGCCAACAGTGCTGTGTGACTCTTTCTTTCCACAAGAAAAAGAATAATAGCGTTTGGAGCGGCAAGGTGGGAGAGGAACACGGGCCGGTGCCTCCTGGCGAGGCCGCTGAGAGTTGTTGGCAGAGGCCAGCGCAGAGTTCCCCAGTGACCTGGTTCTGGCAGCCTGTGCGAGTGCCGACGCGTCCGGCACTAAACACGGGCCAGCGCTACCGCCGTGTGCGTACCCTACTTCGCGCCCAGGCCTCCTCACTTTCTCCGCCCTGACCTACCTCGCTCTACTCGCTTGCTAAGTGTCAACTACTTTTACTTAGCGTTTCATTCCGACCGTGACCTCCCGCAGATGGGGATTGGCCTGCGTCTACGAGTATACTTCGCTTGCCACCGATCAGCGCTCCTAGGGGGTAGCAGAGGATCAAGGAGGTAAAAATACGAGGGCTAGTAGAAATCCTTGGGTAACACAAGAAATATTGAATTTAATTGATGAATGGAGAAAATATAAAAATGCAGTAAAGGAAGCAGGCAAAAAGGAATACAAACGTCTCAAATATGAGATCGACAGGAAGCGCAAAATGGATAAGCAGGGATGGCTAGATGACAAATGTAAGGATGTAGAGGCTTATCTCACTACGGGTAAGATAGATAGTGCCTACATGAAAATTAAAGAGAGAGAGAAAAGAGTGCCACTTGTATTAATATCAAGAGCTCAGATGGAAATCCAGTTCTAACAAGCGAACCTCCCTATCGCACCCCCCTCAGATTTAGTTATAAGTTGGCACAGTGGATAGGCCTTGAAAAACTGAACACAGATCAATCGAGAAAACAGGAAGAAGTTGTATGGAACTATCAAAAAAATAAGCAAAATATACAAACTGAGTAGTCCATGCGAAACATTGGCAACATCAAAGATAGTGTGAGCTCAGGAGCGCCGCGGTCCCGTGGTTAGCGTGAGCAGCTGCGGAACGAGAGGTCCTTGGTTCAAGTCTTCCCTCGAGTGAAAAGGTTATTTTCGCAAAGTTATGATCTGTCCGTTCGTTCACTGACGTCTCTGTTCACTGTAATAAGTTTAGTGTCTGTGTTTTGTGACCGCACCGCAAAACCGTGCGATTAGTAGACGAAAGGACGTGCCTCTCCAATAGGAACCGAAAACATTTGATCGTAAGGTCATAGGTCAACCGATTCCTCCACAGGAACACACGTCTGATATATTCTATACGACACTGGTATAGCATGTGCGTCACATGACAGGAATATGTTGTCGACCCACCTAACTTGTACACTTGGCGAATGTGTAAAAAGATTCTTCTACCTTGCCCGATTTAGGTTTTCTTGTGGATGTGATAATCACTCCCAAAAAGGTGATGAAAACATAAGAGTTTGTCACATAAACTGCAACAAATGAATGCAACAGTTTCACAGTAGCACAGTTTTCAATCTGCTCTGTCAAAACATATGTTTTTAACGTTTTCAAATTTTTCCGTGTGCAAACTGTCAAATCCCGCATATGTCCAAGCAAATCTGAACATGTACTGGAATTTTGGAGAGCGAAATTGATTACATGAAAAACTGTGCTTTTCACTCGACGGAAGACGTGAACCAAGGACCTCTCTTTCCGCAGCTGCTCAGGCTAACCACGGGACCACGGCGCTCCGGAACTCACATTCTCCTTGATGTTCCCAATCTTGCCCATGAACTACTCAGTTTGTATATATATTTTTTTCATAGTTCCACACAACTTCTTCCTGTTTTCTCGATTGATCTGTGTTCAGTTTTTCAAGGCCTATGCACTGTGCCAACTTATAACTAAATCTGAGCGGGGTGCGATGGGAAGGTTCCCTTGTAAGAAAAGAAGGGAAAGCAGAAAGGTGGAAGGAGTATGTAGAGGGTCTATACGAGGGCGTTGTACTTGATGACAATATTATGGAAATGGAAGAGGGTGTAGATGAAGGTGAAATGGGACGTATGATACTGCGTGAAGAGTTTGACAGAGCACTGAAAGACCTGAGTCGAAACCAGGCCCCAGGAGTAGGCAACATTCCATTAGAACTACTGAAAGCCTTGGGAGAGCCAGTCCTGACAAAACTCTAGCACCTGGTGAGCAAGATGTATGAGACAGGCGAAATACCCTCAGACTTCAAGAAGAATATAATAATTCCAATCCCAAAGAAAGCAGGTGTTGACAGATGTGAAAATTACCGAACTATCAGTTTAATAAGTCACAGCTGCAAAATACTAACGCGAATTCTTTACGGACGAATGGAAAAACTGGTAGAAGCCGACCTCGGGGAAGATCAGTTTGGATTCCGTAGAAATGTTGGAACACGTGAGGCAATACTGACCCTACGACTTATCTTAGAAGATAGATTAAGCAAAGGAAAACCTACATTTCTAGCATTTGTAGACTTAGAGAAAGCTTTTGACAACATTGATTGGAATACACTCTTTCTAATTCTGAAGGTGGCAGGGGTAAAATACAGGGAGCTAAAGGCTATTTACAATTTGTACAGAAACCAGATGGCAGTTATAAGAGTCGAGGGACATGAAAGGGAAGCCGTAGTTGGGAAGGGAGTGAGACAGAGTTGTAGCCTCTCCCCGATGTTATTCAATGTATATACTGAGCAAGCAGTAAAGGAAAAAAAGGAACAATTCGGAGTAGGTATTAAAATCCAGGGAGAAGAAATAAAAACTTTGAGGTTCGCCGATGACATTGTAATTCTGTCAGAGACAGCAAAAGACTTGGAAGAGCAGTTGAACGGAATGGAGAGTGTCTGGAAGGGAGGATATAAGATGAACATCAACAAAAGCAAAATGAGGATAATGGAATGTAGTCGAATTAAATTGGGTTTTGCTGACGGAATTAGATTAGGAAATGAGACACTTAAATTAGTAAAGAAGTTTTGCTGTTTGGGGAGCAAAATAACTGATGATGGTCGAAGTAGAGAGGATACAAAATGTAGACTGGCAATGGCAAGGAAAGCGTTTCTGAAGAAGAAAAATTTGTTAACATCGAGTATAGATAAGTGTAAGGAAGTCGTTTCTGGAAGTATTGGTATGGAGTGTAGCCATGTATGGAAGTGAAACATGGACGATAAATAATTTGGACAAGTAGAGAATAGAAGCTTTCGAAATGTGGTGCTACAGAAGTATGCTGAAGATTAGATGCGTAGATCACATAACTAATGAGGACGTATTGAACAGAATTGGGGAGAAGAGGAGTTTGTGGCACAACTTGACTAGAAGAAGGGATCGGTTGGTAGGACATGTTCTGAGGCATCAAGGGATCACCAATTTAGTATTGGAGGGCAGCGTGGCAGGTAAAAATCGTAGGGGGAGACCAAGAGATGAATAAACTAAGCAGATTCAGAAGGATGCAGGTTGCAGTAGGTATTGGGAGATGAAGAAGCTTGCACAGGATAGAGTAGCATGGAGAGCTGAATCAAACCAGTCTCAGGACTGAAGACCACAACAACAGCAACAAATGGTTCAAATGGCTCTGAGCACTATAGGACTTAACATCTGAGGTCATCAGTCCCCTAGAACATAGAACTACTTAAACCTAACTAACCTAAGGACATCACACACATCCGAGCCGCGTTGCTCATGCGCCATCTGCCACAGCTAAGCCAGGGATGCACACCTCTCCCGTCGCCTGGCGAGCCATGCATTTTGCAATTTTCAACATTAAAAACAATCTTTGCAGTGTGTCTTAGCAGCTAAAATTTTGACATTGTGTTTCTTACAGTTTATTCTTTCCGTGTTAAAAACTACAGGACAATTTTCCACATGTCGGACTGAACCGGGCTACACTACTTTTTCACCCCCACCCCTTTGGAAAAGAGTTGGCTCTTACCCCCACAGCGATTCTTTCAAGACAGTTAGTGATGTGTGTATCAAGATAGGTTAAAATCAGTGCAGTGGTGTAGAATGAGATGTGGAACATATGTACATACATAGATGCGTCTTGATACAGTAATATATATATATATATATATATATATATATATATATATATATATATATCAACTGTTTTAACGAGTTTCGGCATACTGCCATCAATAGATTCTATAAGACAGAACTAAACGGTGCAACATGTTTCAGGTTATCTGCCACATAGTACCATGTACTTACAATTATGTAGCACAGTCTGCTGAAAAGCGTTACAACAGTTGACGTGGCAAAATAAATTGCTAACCCGACAGTAGTTTTTTTCATTCTGAAAGCGTTTTAACCAAATTTGTGACATTATTTCTGAATGGGCACCGATAAATATGTTTTTGAACATATTCACGGCTAAGAAATAGTAATAACGGCAATAATAAAACTAATAACAGTAAGAATAGTGTGCTTCGGTTTGGAAGCTAATTTGAAGATAAAAATTTGCATATCGTTAGTGTAACAGACATCAGCTGTCAGCGTAGCCCATTATTGGTGAATTTAGCTGGCGTAATCACAATAGCACTAAGAAGTAATTCATAGTTTTTGTTAATACAGTATTATTCTTTTATTATGGGATCTACTAAAAACTATAACCGAATGCCTGTACGAATGGAAGAATTGCAAGGTGTACTGAAAGGCATGCAGACTTAAAAAGTAGGCATGTGGAGTAGTAAGCAAGCGTCTGTTGTTTCTACGTTGCACCGGATACGGTACTACTTTTACATCTTTGCTCAGTGTGTGTTCTGAAAAGATATCTCTGTTGAAATCGGGTATGTACACCACCAAGAAAAACACGGGTGCATTGAACCATAGTCCTTAAATTTGCTAGCCGAGTCAGAAATATTAGGATACAGCTCTGGCGCGATCGTGTACATAATATATTGTTGCCAATGGAACATGACGTCAGAAAGAAACCGCGCGTCCCACTGACGAATTTTGTTGGGGCATACGCTTAGTTCTAGCAACAGTCTGATGGGGAAGTTTCAAAAATTGAAAATATAAAAAATACGTTGTATTTCTTTTTATTTTTAGATGCAGCGCAGCAAGCGGGTGATATATAAGCGCCGCGCTTGTGCCGGCCATAAAGATGGGGAGTCCTTGGCTGGAGGGGTGTTTGCCTAGCGGCGCTAACTGATTTATGCCCCGGGTTCCAGGTGCCTGCTGAGACTCCGCACGTAAACGTTTACCTGTTGGGAGCGCAGCTACTCAACCTGTTCGATGGGGTGAGGACACTATAGCGCCGTATATGAACCCAGCGTTCCTGGACGACACATCTTCTTGGGGCTTCCTCTCTTCTGGCCAAAATCTTCTTCCTCTTCTTCCGGTAAGTACCAAACCGCTTCACAGCGCGAAACGTGTTTGCTGTTCTCATTGCAGCGTGTGTGGTGCAGACTTCGTGATGGCGTAACGTGATCCTGTTAATTGTTTTGACCCGGCGCAAGAGGCTGGATTGGCACCGACAGAAGTGACTCGTTTGGTTTCAGCTGGATACAGCTAGAGTTACTGTGCAGTTAAATGACTATACAGCCTCTTTTTTATGCTTTATTTATTCCAAGACGCAGTGTTGGTTTTCATCCATCTTCAGGTGGCGTTCTGCATTAAATTGTGTTTCGATCATTCTTAAGTTTGTGCCAACAGCATTTCAAAAGCTACTGTTCCTTTAGCTCTCACTTTTGTCTAGGCGTGTACGAGGGGAGTTTGAAAAGTCCGTGCAAAGTCCGAGAGGTTGCACCACCGGCGCGTATCGAGGTCATGTTTAGTTAGTGGCATCTTTGGAAAGAACGCACATCAAGTTTCAGACATATTGGTATGTTTCTTTGTGTTTGGCAATCGTGTGAATCAAGGAAGTCGAGTGATTGTCAAAAAATGGACGAAAAAGAATTTTGTGTAGTGATTAAACATTGCTTTATGAAAGGCAAAACGCCTCAGGAGACTAAAGAGAAGCGCGATAAACATTACTGTGACTCTGCAACTTCGATTAGAACAGTTTATAAGTGGTTTAAAAGTTTTCGGAGTGGCCATATGGGCACAAGTGGTGCTGAACGTTCTGGACGCCCTGTGGAGGTTACGAATCCAGAAATCATTGATAAAATCCATGATATGGTGATGGATGACTGGAGAGTTAAGGTGCATGAGACTGCTAGTGCTGTGGGTATCTCGAATGAACGGGTACATAACATTTGGACGTGAGAAAGCTATCCGCAAGATGGGTTCCGCGATTGCTCACACTTGACCAAAAACAGAATCGTGTGAAGTGTTACAAGGATGGTTTGCAACTGTTCAGGAAGAATGCGCAGGAATTTAAGCGTCATTTCGTCACTGTGGATGAAACATGGATACATTACTACACTCCTGAGACCAAGGAACAATCTAAACAATGTGTTACCAAGGGAGAATCTGCACCAAAAAAGGCGAAGACCATTCCTTCGGCCGGAAAGGTTATGGCGACGGTCTTTTGTGATTCGCAAGGGATAATCCTCATCGACTGTCTGGAAACCGGTAAATCTATTACAGGTGCATATTATTTATCGTTATTGGACCGTTTGAAAACCGAGCTGCAAGAAAAACGTTGCCGATTGGACCGCAAAAAAGTCCTTTTCCATCACGATAATGCACCAGCACACACCTCAGCAGTGGTGGTCGCAAAATAGGATTCCAACTCGTTTCACATCCCCCCTAATCTCCAGAGTTGGCTCCCTCAGACTACTATTTGTTCCCCAATGTGAGGAAATGGCTGGCGGGACAAAGATTTTATTCAAACGAGGAGGTGATTGCAGCAACTAATAGCTATTATTTTGCTGACTTGGACAATTCCTGTTATTCAGAACAGCGTTGGACTAAGTGTATAAGTCTAAAAGGAGACTATGTAGAAAAATAACAAAGGTATACCCCAAACACGTAAATAGTTTTTATTTTTGCACGGAGGTTTTCAAACGCCCCTCGTAGCTACAGGGCTTGGAGAAAAATATTGACACTCCACGAGGAATGCGTGTTTGAAGGTAAACGCGGGTCCCAGCCTAGGATGCAGGTCGCGCTGTTATCTTTGACTACGCATGACACCTGTGCAATGTCCTCAATACGTTACAAGTGTCAGAACAGTGCTCTGTGAAGTTGTGAGTGCATTATGTCAGAGCTAAGTGATTCTAACGTGGGAAAATTGTTTGTGCTCAAACGGTAGGTGCTTCCGTAACCATGGAAATCGAAGTGTTTGGTGTTTTAAGAGGTATCGTATCGAATACAGCAAAGCGAAAAAACGTCACCCGCTAGGTCACAACGCGTACGAAAGCGTGTGTTGAGTGATCGCGATAGACGGTTATTGAAGAGGATTTTGACGAAGCATAAGAGGACGAGAGCTGGAAAATTCACTACAGAACTGAATGTCGCACTCGCGAACCGTGTCAACACCAAAACAACACTAAGAGAGCTCAATAAGCAGCGAACTGGAGGGCAAGCTGAAATTCTAAAACGACTCGTCACTGATGCAAATTCGTGTGACAAGAAAACGTCGTACCGAAGCCATAAAACTTGTACTATGGAGCAATGGAAGAACGTCATTTGGCCAGATTAGTCTTTCACGCAGTTTCAAACTTCTGGCAGAGTTTTAGTCCCAGGAGTGAAACATGACGTGGGTCGGCGATGGACTGGGCAGCCATACAGACGCAGCCATAGCGACGCATTACTGCCGAGGGACTGTGTTTCCGTTTTGGCTGATGTGATTTCTCCCGTGGTATAATGTTTATTTCGCATTGGTGATGCTATGCACCAAGAAGATTGGGCCCTTGTTCACGCAGGTCACATCGTCCAGGACTGGTGTTGTGAGCAAGAGGATCAAGCGTCGCATATCCCCTGGCCATGGCAGTCAACACATCTCAGTGTTATTGAGCCTTTATGATCTACTTTGGAGAGAAGGGTGCGTTATTACTACCCATACCCATAATCGTTACCTCAACTTGCCACTGTTTTGCAGGGTAAATATTACAAGATCCCCCTGAAAATCGCACGGGACCAGTATATATCTATTCCGAGACGACTGGAAGCTGTTTTGAGCGCCGTCATGTTGTGTTCTCGGTGTTTCTATATTTTCGTCCACCCCCTGTACGTGTGATCGTAGGTCGCTGGAGCAACGAAGGTTGACAAGTAACTTGAAAAACAAACCACATCATTCCCGTTTTCAAGAAAGTCGTCTGACTGAATTATATGTTCGCCCCTGGTAGCTCAGTGGTCAGCGCGACGGAATGTCATACCTACGGGCCGGTTTCGATTCCCGGCTGGGTCGGAGATTTTCTCCGCTCAGGGACTGGGTGTTGTGTTGTCCTTATCATCATCGTTTCATCCCCATCGACACGCAAGTCGCCGAAGTGGCGTCAACTCGAAAGACTTGCACCAGGCGAACAGTCTACACGACGGGAGGCCCTAGCCACACGGCATTACCATGACTGAATTATATCGTTGACGTCAGTATGTAGTAAAATTATGGAACTTATTCTATGCTCACCGATTGTAAAAATTAGGAGAACTAAAATTCGTATCGCGAAAGCAAAGTTCTTACAAAACGCAGATAGCTCTGCTCGTCCATCAAATCCAGAGGGTCATATGCAAGCCCGTAGCGAAAACTTAGACTGGTGAAACTATCCGATAGTATAAACAAAAACTTTCCAGCGAACCTGGATCCACAAACGAGCGGTTGGCGATATAATTACGATTGTTTGGTTCCACCGACTGCAGTATGAAATATTGTCCAAGGTAGTACAATGTATTTAAAATGTAAAGTTTTCAATTAAGTCCCCATCTATTTGGCTCATAGCTCACATTCGTGGTCTACCTTACCATTTGGCACATTCGGGACTGTGCTTCATACATGTTGGCCCCCTTCCCATGTTGCTGGTGATGTTAAACGACGTCCAACGCGCCGATATGGTCCGAGATGTCTAGGTCGAGTAGTGTCTGTACCTTGGCTTCTAAGACCATATGACCTCAATCTCTGTGTTGTTCTGTCTGGTGTCACATTAAAAGTGAAGCGTACAACCACTGCCGGATTAAGCCAATGCGGGGCCCGTAGCAGTTGTTAAGATGATGTCCATGGTTTGCTGTAGGACTCGATGTTCGAGATATAAAATAAAACACACTTTTCTTAAGTTTCTAAACGATATGTACATTTTCTTGGATGGTTATGGTCGTACAAACATTTAAGACATCATTTCTTTTCGCACAATGAGAAAATGTAAACTCTACCCTACTTTAATCATATTTTTATGCAAATTCACTTCATTAAATTTGTGCGAAATAGTAAAGTTAATACAGTGGTAGAAATGAGGCAGTCAAGGAACAAAAATTTAAGAAAAGAACAGTATTTACAATCAAATTAAACGAATCAAAACAAAGACCACAATTATTTTGATAAGAATTTTTATAAAAATTACCGCTCTGTAAGTACTGAACACGCGACCTTCAGGTTACGAGCCTTAGCTAATACGATGCAGAGCCGCTGGTTAAACTCATTTTTTTTAATGGTTTAGTGTCTCACAAGAACACATTTTCACGAACGATGATCCACCACAGTAGATGGCTGCATGGTGTGGGACCTGGGACCCAATCCAAAATATCGATCCCACCCTTGGTGTCTCACTGCCAAATAAACTTTGCGAAAGTAAATGAATTATAACGATAACATTTTATTATCAGATGAAACACAGTTAACTAATACGTTGCACATAGAACTTACTTTTTTACCTTGGTAGCATATATAAACGAAACAAGTAAGCTTACTTTATTCTTCAGTGCTTTCAGTTTTTGTCTCTACAAATTTCGCAATCTCTTGAAAAATTTATATTTCACTCTCTTATTCCTACTGTTGTTAAACGGTAGTATTGCTTTCCACTAGTCCGCAGCGACCGGCAAAGAAACAAAGACATAAAACAAACGCAGGAACCGCAAAACTACAACGTGTTACACAGAAATAGTCCACCAACAAGAAAGTAACGTTTACTCTAGACAGCTGGTATCAAAAGTAGTATAAGAAAAGAAAACGCACTGTAGGAAGAATGAACGACTGTAATAGCAGACTTACAAAAATAAATACGGTATCCATTAATTACTTTCTTATTGGTAATCCATAGAACCCTATAGTAATTGATCGGATTATTACGGGTAGCTCGGACAACATTGGGGAATTCCCTCGTAATTTGCGGTGTTGTCAACTTGACGACACATGATGTACAGTGTAGCCAACGCTCACTTTTAGAAGTAAGCTATAACTGTTACCACTCATTGTAGATTTGGACGCTACCCTCTTTTCATTAGAGTTAGACTGTAGGCAGAATAGCACTCATACATAACCAAGGGCGCCCATACCGGGGGGCAAGGGGGGCCCGTAGCATTTGCTAACTGTTGCAACGTGGCTGATCTGGCACTGTGTATTGTACAGCACTCCCGTTGATATGGTTGAAGAACTGGAGCAATTCCTTTTTTCTTCTCTTTCTTGGTTGGTTATTAACGGATTTGGCATGGTTAATTTAAAGGGTGGCCAGATGCCCTCCTTGTCACCACCTTGTTAACCCAACTTCCTCCCTTCTCCCTCTATGGAATGGAGCATGTTTACCCCAAATATCTGTGAGGAGTATTATTCGTGGGAAAGTGAGCGAAAGTTTTCTAGACTTCGTAACTCAGACGGGACTAAGATACGAGACCGGTACCCGCTTAGTGGTATGTGGGAAACCGCCTAAAAACCGCATCCAGGCTGGCTGGCTCATCGACTCTCGTTATTAACCCTCCGGGCGGACTCTCCGTGGCGCTTTAACACATATAGCTATCTGGAAGGGTTGCAGAACTAGAGCAATTTTGTCAAGATCTAAGGAACTATCCAGGAATGTTTGAAATAATATTCGTAACTCATAGCGGAGACGTGTACAGTGCTGTGTCACAATAAAAGGATGACACCTACTTAAAAAAAAAGAAAGTACGAATGTACGGGAAACGTAACATATAACCTGCTGAAGCAGTACTGCATTTGTTGCTAAGTTGGCCGTAGGTGAAATTTGAGCCCAGTTACATGGGAGTTAATCGGAAAGTTTACATTTCAAGTAAATTTATACTAACTAGGACCATATTTCATAGAGAAGTCAGTGTCGGCTCATAACCACACATATAACAGCTGGATTGCGGGCCTATGTTTGTTGGAACTTTTTTGCTTCTATTATCGTATACTTTCGTCCGTGTCAGTTTGCGGTATCCATTTGCGGTACTAATTACGATCTGCCTGTTTACAGACATTTCAGAAACTGATACTGTTGTTCTGTGTGTTAGCTGAAGTGTTTGATATGGCTCACTTTCATTAGGGCTCTGTCATCAGTCTGTGCCTAGGCAGGTCTTTTGCTTTTTCCTGTTCTTCTTAAGAATGTAGAAATTCTTAGTAGTATCTTTAAATAGAAGTGAAATTTATTTATGAAACATTGATCTCTAGTATCAAGTTGGTATCATAAAGATATTTGTGATTCGAATGGCCACGGCGTACAGTACCTATAATTTCTTAGTATCAGTCGCCAAAGGATAAACAGAGATTCTGCGCACAAGAGACAAAGATAACGATGTGTACCGCCTGCTTTAAGTTGTTTGTTGTTGGCCTGACAAAGGATAGCGGTTGGCCAAGAATTATCTTGGGACTCTCAGCTTCCTTCGTTATCGCTTAAAATGATTGTTTTTCGTAGTGTTCGTTTCTTAACTTTGTAAATCTTACTTCACTAACTAAATGAATAGTTTTATTTATGATGATTATAATAGACTGAATTATCCATAATTTCAAACGAAACGCTAAGAACATTCCGAGAATGACGTCGGATACTTGAACACAGACATCTTGACAATCTCGTGGGCTTTGCTTTATTCTGCTGGAATGTAACGCCTGTATTTTACAGCCTTTTTTACTTAGAAATAAGCTCAATTTATTAAGCTCCTCCATGTCGACATTGTGGTTGATGCAATAAGCCAGCCCACTCCAAATGATCCTGAACGAGAGTACACACACCGAGGAGCTATTTTCGCTAAGTAATTCCAGAAATATTGCGAATGTTCTGGTGCGCGGAAGTAATTTTTAACGTTTGTAGGTGCCCAGTTATGAAACCGATTTTGTAGTCGAGCTATTTTTTTCCGTGGCATCGCAAAAAACCTCGGAGGAGGATTTCATCGACGTAAAAACTGTGCGCATCTTGATCAATTAGTAAGAAGATATGATCGCCACAAACCGCTGTCCCATTATCCGGAAATTATGTCCCATAAACATCTTCCATATCGTAGTAGCAAATGTAAACATCTATCATAGTGTTTAAAAAAAACACATGACTCATAGGGTCATTATATGGCTATAATTTCAAGTGTACAAAATGTCGACATTGGTCAGTGATACATGCTACACTACCAGAAAAAAATGCATCCTCAAGGAAATTTTATTGACAACTAAGACGTAGGTATGTCTGATATCAAATTCAGACCAAGTGAAACATACGTCAGAGTAAAGGGTGTCTGAACAGACGCATCAATATACATTGCACCCCCCCTCCCCCTTTGGAGGCAATGCAGGCGTATATTCATAAAGGTGCCGAACGACATGCTGTGATGGATTTACCAGGCATCTTGCTCCATTTCTTGCATTTCGACAATAGTCCATGCAGGCCCTGGAGAAGTAGTAAGCTCCCGCTTCACCATGTCTCACACGTGTTCAGTTGGCGAAAGATCTGGTGCGCCTGCTGGCAAGGGAAGTTGTTGTACACAACAACGGTATGTGGACGTGCATTGCCCAGCTGAAAAAGTACTTCACCATACTGTCGAAGAAATGGCACAACAGCACGGGAATAACAGTCTCTGCAGTGTAGAGGGCACTTGTTACTTTACCCTGCAGGAACAACAAATGTGACCTTGAGTTGCACTGATGCCCCCCTCCCCCACACCGTGAAGCTGTGTGTCGTGGGTGAAGGCACTCTGGAATAGGCAGGCACTCTCACGGAGACAGAACCTACTCTCATCACTGAAGACAACAGAGCGCCATTCCAGTGGTCAGTGCTAGCTTGGCCAGTGGCACACGTGATCTTAATTCTGCTGCAAGCAGACGGTTCCAGATGGTCCGTGACGTGCCCAGATTTCGTCCATGGATGATGTTCAGTCTGCCATTGCCGCTCGCACAACTCGTCGATCTTTACGCGGACGTTCAGAACCTGGTCTACAGATGTGTGAATGTTCCACAGACCACTGTGGAAAGCAGTGACGCTCCATCGATACAATGTGCCCAACATGTGAAGCAGTTTGTCCATACGTCCATCCCGCTTCCTGTAGGTCCACAATATGATCCTGCCCAAATGGCAGAAGCTGTACGTACTCGTCAGTACGGCGTGGCTGTAATCTAGAATGAACGCTACAAGCACTATTCGTCCCTAAAAACAGTACCAGAGAAGCCTGCTGAGCGCCAGCTGATCCCCAATGACTATGACTACTGAGTCACTAACTCCACAGCTCCCCAGTGTGCACATATCAACCCTG
This sequence comes from Schistocerca cancellata, assembly GCF_023864275.1. NCBI lineage: Eukaryota > Metazoa > Arthropoda > Insecta > Orthoptera > Acrididae > Schistocerca > Schistocerca cancellata. The sequence goes on from NC_064626.1 coordinate 156,883,196, forward strand.
ATGCCACCGATCACAGTTGCCGAGGGTGTTGCATTTTTTTCCGGCAGTGTATTAAAGCAGTTTCGAATAGACAGTACTGGACATTGAATTTCATCTGGACGTATTGCAGCACAGACCCGTGTTGTACAGCATTTCACAACTTTGGGATTCGTTTATGTTTCCTTGTAGACATCCCGGTTTAATTTTCAGCATAATCGAAGTCCGGAAGAGTTAAGTGTAGCGAGCGTCCACGCTATTTCGTTTTTCCCCTGATGACCGATCCAACCGATACGTTTTGCGCCATTTGATATGTACTGAGAACACAGCCCAGATAAATAATGTAGGACAGTTTTATTGAAAAGTACATGTTGTAGTTGTTGTGGTCTTCAGTCCTGAGACTGGTTTGATGCAGCTCTCCATGCTACTCTAACCTGTGCAAGCTTCTTCATCTCCCAGTACCTACTGCAACCTATATCCTTCTGAATCTGCTTAGTGTATTCATCTCTTGGTCTCCCCCTACGATTTTTACCCTCCACGCTGCCCTCCAATACTAAATTGGTGATCCCTTGATGCCTCAGAACGTGTCCTACCAACCGATCCCTTCTTCTGGTCAAGTTGTGCCACAAACTCCTCTTCTCCCCAATCCTATTCAGTACCTCCTCATTAGTTACGTGATCTACCCATCTAATCTTCAGCATTCTTCTGTAGCACCACATTTCGAAAGCTTCTATTCTCTTCTTGTCCAAACAATTTATCGTCCATGTTTCACTTCCATACATGGCTACACTCCATACAAATACTTTCAGAAACGACTTCCTGACACTTAAATCTATACTCGATGTTAACAAATTTGTCTTCTTCAGAAACGCTTTCCTTGCCATTGCCAGTCTACATTTTATATCCTCTCTACTTCGACCATCATCAGTTATTTTGCTCCCCAAATAGCAAAACTCCTTTACTACTTTAAGTGTCTCATTTCCTAATCTAATACCCTCAACATCACCCGATTTAATTCGACTACATTCCATTATCCTTGTTTTGCTTTTGTTGATGTTCATCTTATATCCTCCTTTCAAGACACCATCCATTTCGTTCAACTGCTCTTCCAGGTCGTTTGCTGTCTCTGACAGAATTACAATGTCATCGGCGAACCTCAAAGTTTTTATTTCTTCTCCATGGATTTTAATACCTACTCCGAATTTTTCTTTTGTTTCCTTTACTGCTTGCTCAATATACAGATTGAATAACATCGGGGAGAGGCTACAATCGTGTCTTACTCCCTTCCCAACCACTGCTTCCCTTTCATGTCCCTCGATTCTTATAACTGCCATCTGGTTTCTGTACAAATTGTAAATAGCCTTTCGCTCCCTGTATTTTACCCCTGCCAGCTTTAGAATTTGAAAGAGAGTATTCCAGTCAACATTGTCAAAAGCTTTCTCTAAGTCTACATAGACCATATTATTCTTCACTTGGAGAAAAGTTAATCACTACAATAGATTGTGATTAGAACTGAATTTACACAAGTCTGAAATTAGGCTGAAGCACGTTGTAATGAAACAGACAAAGTTAATATTACCTCGGAACAAAATTGTTAAGGTTTTCGTGGCCTCTTGTTGCCAAACTACCTCTTGACATCTGTCTCGGGTTCTTCGTCCGACGTTTGTTTAATGAACTGTCCGACATTTCGCGGGCACGAGTGACTGGCATTGTCAGAGCTTCATCCTCCATTGCTGTCGATAGACTGCAGCTTACCGCTTTGTCATTTTTTCTCGTAGTGTTCATTACTTGACGTTGTAAATCTTACTTCACTGACTAAATAAATAATTTTATTTTTGATGATTATAATAGACTGTGTTAGCAATTTACCGCGGCTGCAGAGTGTACGTATGTGGCGCCTCAACGAGCAAGGGCTTTTTCATGGTCATTTTCGTTGTGTTTCTCTTCTTGCTACCTGCAACGGCTGTTCTCCGCAACACAGGAATCCAAGATCCGTTCTCCTTCAGGCTTTCTGCTTTCTTGTTGAAGCCATTGTCATATTTGTGTATTTATGTAGCTTCCCTGAACAAGCTGGTGTAATATCTTTTCTCTACAACAAGAACTTCCGCGTGGGCGAATTTCACTAGTGATGCGTATGACACAGCGCTTATTCCGCCACGGCCGATTTCTCTACCTGCCCCAACCTGCAAAAGCCGCTTATGTTCGGTGATCCTGGTGCTGATTGATCTTCCAGTCATTCCAACGTAGACTATTCCACATGTACATGGTATTTTGTACATTCCCTGTCACCGCACGGGTCCCTTTTCTCCTTTGCCTATCTGAGACACTCTTTGATCTTCCTTGTTCGGTTTATAAATAGACTTTACGCCGTGTTTGCGCAAAATGGGCCGATTCTCTCCGTCACTCTGGAAATGTGGGGCAGAAGGGCCGTACCCGACATTTCTTTTTTCGATGTTCACTTCGCCGTGTGTTTGATTCTATGGCGTGTACATATGGAAAAGTTTATGTTGGCGTAACTGGACAATCAATCAACACTAGCGTCCCCTAACGTAAGCGGCATTGCAGGTTGGGACAGGTGGTGAAATCGGTCGTGGCGGAAAACGTTCAGTGTGAGACGAACCACGTAGTGAAATTCGCCGACACGAAAGTTCTTGCTGTAGAGAAGAGCTATTACACCCGCTTGTTCGGAAAAGCTATAGGAATACACAAACGTGACAATAGCTTCAACAAGAAAGAAAAAAGTCTAAAGTGAACGGATCCTGGATTCCCGTGCTGCAGCGAGCGTCCGTCGCAAGGACAAGGGCACAACCGCAACGGAAATGACTTCGAAAAGGCCCATGGACTTTGACCCTCCAGGTACATTTGCGTCCACGCTTATTCGCGGATGGTGCTGTAGTATACAGATAAGTTGCAGCATTAGAAAATTGCAGCGAAATGCAGGAAGATCTGCAGCGGATAAGCACCTGGTGCAGAGAGTGGCAACTGACCCTTAACATAGACAAATGTAATGTATTGCGAATACATAGAAAGAAGGATCCTTTATTGTATGATTATATGATAGCGGAACAAACACTGGTAACAGTTACTTCTGTAAAATATCTGGGAGTATGCGTGCGGAACGATTTGAAGTCGAATGATCATATAAAATTAATTGTGGTAAGGCAGGTGCCAGGTTGAGATTCATTGGGGGAGTCCCTAGAAAATGTAGTCCATCAACAAAGGAGGTGGCTTACAAAACACTCGGTCGACCTATACTTGAGTCTTGCTCATCAGTGTGGGATACGTACCAGGTCGGGTTGACAGAGGAGATAGAGAAGATCCAAAGAAGAGCGGCGCGTTTCGTCACAGGATTATTTGGTAAGCGTGATAGCGTTACGGAGATGTTTAGCAAACTCAAGTGGCAGCCTCTGCAAGAGAGGCGCTCTGCATCGCGGTGCAGCTTGCTGTCCAGGTTTCGAGAGAGTGCGTTTCTGGATGAGGTATCGAATATATTGCTTCCCCCTACTTATACCTCCCGAGGAGATCACGAATGTAAAATTAGAGAGATTCGAGCGCGCACGGAGGCATTCCGGCAGTCGTTCTTGCCGCGAACCATACGCGACTGGAACAGGAAAGGGAGGTAATGACGGTGGCACGTAATGTGCCCTCTGCCACACACCGTTGGGTGGCTTGCGCAGTATAAAGGTAGATGTAGATGTAGGTTCCAATCCACCGTCAGCACTGGACGGTGAAACTGCGACAATGCCAGCCACTCGTGCTGGCGAAACGTCAGAAAAATTATCAAACAGACGTCGGCCGAAGAACCCGAGACAGAAACCAACAGGTAGTTTGTCATTTCCTCGGAAGCAGAACAAAGTGACGCAGTGAAGGCTGACGGTTCATACCAAGTCCCTGGTCGTCTCCGACGCAGAGGCAAAGTCCTAGTGACGGTGAATGTAGGCAGACACTGGCTGCTCCCTCGGTCGGCGGTGGGTAGTGCGGTACGGCATCGTATGCAGCGAGGGTTCCGATCGAGAGTCTGGTAGAAGCACTGCCCTTACAGCCGGCGTCTGGCCCAGAACTCGTCGGCAGACTAGCTTGGAATTTTTTTCTTTGTTGTTATTTCAACTCCCCAAAAAGGGGACGGGCTGGCAGCCGACGGAAACCGCTCTTCAGCCAAACATTACATAAACTGTATTTAAAAGGCGGTTAAAACATATAAAAAGTTGACAGCAACAAATGATTATGTAAAAAACACATTGGTGAAAGATATTTAAGATTTTTACCTAAAGACAAATGACAGTAATGCAGGTTTTTAAAATACGATAGCTGGAAAATATTTATGGATTCTAAAACTCGTTTGACGATTTTCTGTTATAGTTAAAACGTGGTTACGATGAATGTGATCGATGTCATAGTGTAACGGTGACGGTTGGTGATACATGAAAATAATTGTCGCGATGAGGGTGCAATGAAGAGTGCGACTATGGGGCACTGTAGAACAGCAGGCAGCGACTAGAAGTCAGAAAGGTGGATGAAGGGGGGAGAGGAAAGTGAAAGGATGGTGTGAGGTGGAGGTTGTGATAAGGGTTGGACACAGAGGCATATCTCGGGACGGATTTCAGTGTTGGGAGTGGGAAGTGGTCGAAATTCCGGCGGAAGACGATGGGTAAGTCATGAAGGTGCATGGAAGATGGAATATGGATTTAGCGGCGTGGCAGGATACTTGGATTGATTACTAGTGCGTGGGAAATTGAGTGCTGGGACTGGGTTTTGCGATTAATGAATCGGATCCGCAGGTGCTCTAAGAAGAAATGGTTCAAATGGCTCTGAGCACTATGTGACTCAACTTCTGATGTCATCAGTCGCCTAGAACTTAGAACTAATTAAACCTAACTAACCTAAGGACATCACACACATACATGCCCGAGGCAGGATTCGAACCTGCGACCGTAGCGGTCGCTCCGTTCCAGACTGCAGCGCCTAGAACCGCACGGCCACTCCGGCCGGCGGCTCTAGGAAGAGAGGAATGTGTGGGAAATGAATGAGTTGGTACAAGATGCGAGTTGGGGGTTAGGTAAATGGATGTGGAAGGTGAGACGGAGTGCATGTCTTTCGAGGGCTTCAAGGAAATTATAGAATTAAGGCGAGGCAGAAATACGGCAACGTTGGTGTGGGTTAGGATGGGGCGGATGAGGGTTATGTAGGTAATGGTAAAATGATGTAGACCCCAGGTGCGGCCTGCTAGCAGTTTTAGTCGGTTTCGGGCGTTGTGCTGGATGGTAAGAAGGTGTGTATTCCATGTCACTTTTCTGTCAAGTGTTAGTCCTGAATACTTTACTGCGTTAGTCAGAGAGATGGGTTGGTTGTAGATGGAGAGATGGAAATACGGACGACGGAAACGCCTAGTGGTGAGTTCAAAGATGGAGGCTTGGCTCTTGTAAGGATTTACCTGAAGTTTACACGTATTATACCACTCGATCAGGAGATTCAGGTGGCGTCGGAGGGAGGCAGGGGAGAGTTGAAAGATGTGGTGAGTAAGCGGTGTCGTCAGTACGTTGCAGGAAGTACGTTGGTCATGGCGGTTTGGAAATGTCTGCAGTGCACGGGGTGTAAAAGAGGGGTGAAAGGGCAGAGCCTTGAGGCACACCCGCAGCGGAGTGAAAGACACGGTTGATTGTGACATACGTATGACGGTGGTGGAGGAAGGATGCTACAAGGCGTACATAGTTAACTGGGAGTGCATATCGCTTGGAATGGGGTTGCGCGGCACTAAATACCCAGGCAACGTAGAGATACTATAGGAAGTACTTGCCTCAAGTGGCCTATGGAATCAAACAGGTGTGCAGGGCCGGAGACTTCTAGCGACGCTCGCTCTGCCGCCTGCTGTCCTACCCAGTGTGCAGTTTTGTCGTCTACTGGTGTAATACCTTCCGCTCGCATGCAACAGGTGTGAGAGGTGTTGCAGGTCTGCCGGCCGAACAACCCATACACCACACAAACGATCTTCAGATGTTCTGCCAATAAGATCAGTTATCTGCGCAGTATTGGAGGGACACCCGCCATGTTGGTACATGTGCAGTTGTACGCCTTCCAATAACTGCAGCGGAAAATCTCTTAGGCATTGTTGATGCGTGTGACTATCTATAGTCGCTTCAAGAAACAGGGACAGTTCTTGAAAAACACACACCACAAACGTTCACAGACGAATACTGAATTTTATTCACTTCTCAGCCACGCGGGTTTTGAAAGGCCCCACTGGGAGAGCAGTAGACAGTTTTGGAAGTCATTACTATGAAGCTGTTAATGGAGCGAAATGTGAAAATAAAAGAAAAATCTAAAAAGTGACACGTGTAAAATGTGTGTTAACAGAGCTAAAATCTTAGCTACATTTCTCTAATTCTGTTCATTTTCGTTTGCATGTTTATTCTTCTTTTACAGTGTTTTTAAAAGGCAAATCATAAGAGGAGCTTGGTACTATCAAGTAACTTTTCCGCATATAACCGCACCTCGTATACGTTTGAGAAAGTCTGAATAGGTTCACGAGCAAGTGGTCTTACCGCCACAACAGCAGAGCACAGACCGATAGGGTTCATGTGCGCAGACAAGTGCACGAAACGTGCCTGAGTTACGTGTCTTACACTAGGGCAAACGTTTATACGATCTCTTCTGCTAACAGAGGGAAAGTGGTTTGCGGTGCTGTTACTATTTTACTGTTTGATCAATTTCGCTATGCCACTGAGCCCTCTTCAAAGATTCTTTTCAATGCCGTCTGTTTCAATGCCGTCTGTTTTTTAAAAAAGAAACATAGTTGGTGTCATAATTCGTTAGCTGTAAACGCTAAAATTTACTTTTGTACGATAGTGAATTGGTCACATTGTTCGCTATAACGTGGCACACCTCAGTATATGCTGCCTGACAAAAAAATGTGAAGCATCCAAAAGTGCAGGAGGAAACGAAACGAAACTTCACAGGTTGAGAGGGTCTGTGATGTTAATTCAGTAATAACAAAAGCTAGGAATATTTCCAAAGAATATAAATGTGTGGTGACACTACGCAGAATCCGCAGCGGTGATACATTATATTTATATTGAAGGGACAGAGGGGAAAAAAGAAATGGAAGGGGATCACTGCTGTCAGCTGCATGGGGACATTGCGCGGAATGGGCGGCGACGAGTGAAAATATGTGCCAGACCGGGATTCGAACCCGGGATCCGCATGGCGCAGTGGTTACTGCACCGGACTAATAAGCAGGAGATCCTGGGTTCGAACCCCGGTCCGGTACATATTTTCACTCGCCGCCGCTGATTCCGCGTAATGTCCCGATGCAGCTGACAGCAGTGATCTCCGTTTCCTCTCCTTTCTTCCCCTCTCCCCCTTCAGTTTACATATTTCCAAAGAATTTTGCAGCATGCGCCCACTCATCAGTATGGCGTTGCACTTCCTCTGTCCTGGACGCATGCACTGATTGGGTTGTGAAGAATGATATAAAGCCGTTGCATCTTCTACTGAGGCAATCTGCCCAAAACAGGTGTAACCGGTCCTCGGTATCTGGGTTACTAATACTGGGACGGAGGTGACGTCTGAGCTGGTTCCACACATGTTCTATATGAGACAAACCCGGGGATCTTGCTGGCCAATTTCACACAGGCAGTTCATGGAGACACGTGCCATGTGTTGACTAGTGCTGTTGTGTCGAGAAATGGCACCGCGATATTGTCGCGTGAGAGGTAACACATGGTTGATTGATTCATTTGGGGGAGGGAACCAAATAGCGAGGTCATCGGTCCCATCGGGTTGGAGAAGGAAGTTGGTCGCAGCTTTTCAAAGTAACCATCCCGGCATTTGCCTGAAGCGATATAGGAAAGTCGCGGAAAACTTCAATCGCGATAGCCGGACGCCAGTTTGAACTGTCGTCCTCTCGAATGAGAGTCCAGTGTGCTAACCACTTCGCCACCTCGCTCGGTAGAGCTAACACATGTGAAGGCTAGACGTCCGTGACGTACCGTGGTGCTGTCAGATCCCCTCAGTCACTACCAGCCACGGTCTGAAGTCATCCTGATGGCTCCACGCACTAAGACGCCAGGAATAACACAACTGTACCTATGGAAAACATGATAGAATAGAACCTCGCCCTCACACTCACTGACGACGGTCGACCAGAGTAGTGCTCAACCGCCATGCATCGCTGGACACAGTGCGACGCCATTCATCAGCACTCCACAGTTCCCCAGTGCAGCTGCTGCTATAACCGTCTCCAGCCAGTGGTGTGGGAGACACAGAATGTTGCAGGGAGCCCATTAGTTGTCATGACAGGTGCAGACTTAAAGGGGCTACGATGTGCTTGGCGTACAGTACAGCGATCCCCAGTTGTAGTCGTCGGATGTGGTCGACCCGAACTTTGAGGACGAGTAGGCCGGTACTCACGTTCCCATGCAGTCTAACATCGAGACACTATCACGTCTGCATGTCCACAAATTTGGATATCGCACAATTCGACCAGCCGGTCAAATGGAGACCCACAATGAGGCCCCTTTTGATAACGCTGTTGCATGCGAGTACGTGGCAGCCCCGGGCGCTTCACAGTGATCAGTCAATATCTGACGCTGTTGACGCCCCTTATATACCGCACCCAGCCTGATAACAGCATTAAACACGAACGACACTAATACACTCTGATGCCCGTCCTATCTGACACAGAAAACTGAGCCCTAATTATTTCCGTACTTGCCCATAGTGCGCACGTGTAGTGTGTTACGTTGAGATCCGACCATGTCTTCTGGGCGCTTCAGTTTTTTTGTCAGATTTTTTATATACTCGTTCTGGTTATATCTGGGGTGACCGGTCTTAGCTGTTTTATGAAAGAAACCGTCTAGATCGCTTATTAAAATTTATTCATTTATTACGAAGTTGTCATCATAGGATATTAAAAGGCTTGTAACTTATAAAAGATGATTCTGTGTCAGTACTATGCCTATTCTTGGCAAAGAACCTTCTGTTATAATTTATAAGGTTTTTGATGTCCAGCTGGCCGCGGTGGCCGTGCGGTTCTAGGCGCTCCAGTTCGGAGCCGCGCTGCTGCTACGGTCGCAGGTTCGAATCCTGCCTCGGGCATGGGTGTGTGTGATGTCCTTAGGTTAGTTAGGTTTAAGTAGTTCTAAGTTCTAGGGGACTGATGATCACAGCAGTTTAGTCCCATAGTGCTCAGAGCCATTTGAACCATTTTTTGATATCCCATGATTTCAGTAGCCGAAACATTGTAAAACGTACATCAAAAAAAGTTTTGCATCATCAAAGTTCCCAGAACTCCTGAAGATAGACGTTGACTGTGGATATTCTATCACAGACACAGTCCCTTTGACTGTTCACAGATGTCATTAAACCCGCCCAAAGATGCATGAGCAGCGCCTATTAGACGGAGGGAGTCCGCCAGCCGATCAGTTCCAGTCATTCCACCAGGAAGGAGGTACACGGCTCGTGTTGTCTGTAGTTCAACCATGCCTAGACGGTCAATACCGCGGTCAGACCACATCCGCATTGTTACTTTGTGCCAGGAAGGGCTCTCAACAAGGGAAGTATCCAGGCGTCTCGGAGTGAACCAGAGCGATGTTGTTCGGATATGTAGGAGATACAGAGAGACAGATACTGTCGATGACATGCCTCGCTCGGGCCGCCCAAAGGCTAGTACTGCAGTGGATGACCGCTACCTAAGGATTATGTCTCGGAGGAACCCTGACAGCAACGCCACCATGTTGAATAATGCTTTTCGTGCAACCACTGGACGTCGTGTTACGACTCAAACTGTGCGCAACTTCACTCCCGACGTCCATAGCGAAGTCCATCTTTCCAATCACGACACCATGCAGCGCGGTACAGATGGACCCAACAACATGCCGAATGGACTACTCAGGATTGACATTACGTTCTCTTCACCGATGAGTGTCGCATATGTCTTCAACCAGACAATCGTCGGTGACGTGTTTGGAGGCAACTGGGTCAGGCTGAACGCCTTAGACACTCTGTTCAGCGAGTGCAGCAAGATGCAGATTCCCTGCTGTTTTGGGATGGCATTGTGTGGAGCTGACGTACGTCGCTGGTGGTGATGGAAGCCGCCGTGCCGGCCGGTGTGGCCGAGCGGTTCTAGGCGCTTTTTGAACCATCTGTCTTTCAGTGAACTCATTACTATTAGCAACAACTGCTACACATTTATGGCACCCATTAGCAAATTTTAATAAAGGATTGGACTACCCCCGAGTAGAACAGATGTTTAAGTCATGTAAGAGGTTCTTGTTCCTGAACGCCTAATAGACACTTGCTCACCAGCTGTTTCTGCAAAACTGAAAGTTAGGTCCGTTCCAGAAAAGTACCCAACCAACACAGATCTCATTCTAAATACACTTACTGTTTTCAGTTTGTTTTCAGAGCCCAAGATCTGCGAAGCTGACACCCGGTAACATGCACAACACATTTTTTGTGGCAGCCAAATCTACCCTGTAGAGTACCGAGGATGTCATGAAATGCATTCGCAGTTGTGAATATGAACCACCTCCAGCTGCACAATAGAATGACAATGAAAATTTGAGTCGGACCAGGAATCGGAACTCGTATTTCCCGCTTCACGTGGGCGTTGGCGGTAAGCGCTTTGGTTATCCGAGCGCGAATCCTGGGCATACCCAAACTTCCATACGCCGGCGCAAATGATCATTGTCGTCTTTTCATTGCACAGGTGGAGGTGGTTCATATTCGCAACTGCGAAAACATTTCATGTCTTTCATAGCAGCTGCAGTCGCCTCATGGATGTCCGAAGGAACATTACATCGTAGTTCTTCACAACACAGTCACTACAATTTCGTATGTTCGTCTTGTGGATGTGTCTGAAACGTACCGAATAACAAATATTAGCAGGCTACAAAACAGTTTTCTGATAAGAGGACACAAATCTAGAAAAAAGTCAACTCTGACAAAGCTCGTACGCAGCCGTTGCGCTTCGCACAAACGTTTATATCCGACTCACCTTCCGGAAGACGAAAACTCAATTCTTCGTTGTCGTGATTACATGTTACGGCCTGAAACAGTTTTGCTAGATCGGTCAAATAGGGTGTCTAGTAATGAGCTGTTTCGGTTTCTTATTTAGTCAGCACAGTGGCTGTTTCTCTTCAATTACACATTAGATATACACAATTTCATGCTCACTCTAACATTCCTGTGTTACTCTCTCGCGTGACATTGTCAATGGGGCGATACGCGATCTGTTGATTTAAAATGTGTGGATAAAAATCCTGCATCTAAATTACAGATTGTCTTTATTGATTACCGGTTTCAGAAATATAAAATATCGTAGCAGTCAATTTACATAACCAACTACGATTTATCATTTTACGGCGACTTAGCTCCAAGAATACGGCGATGCGTAATAAATGTCACACACTGAATAACATTTTAGATAGCTCTGAGAATGGCTCATCAACGAGCCGAAACTGATAATCAGTAAATAAAATTAGCGATCTTGACGTAGGATTTTTATCCACACTGTTTTAATATTCCTACTTCTCCTTCGCTGCAAAAAACGCCCCTCCGTCCAGATTAGCCGAAAGTTTTTTGGAGATAAGACGTAACTCGGCAATCCTAGAGCTTTTCAAAAATAGTTGTGCAATTACTTGGGAGCGAAAGTCGATTATGGAGGTGGAAATCCGGCATCTACACTCGGATTAAAATTCCTTTGTATTTGACAGATTATAGTGACAGGGGGCAGCGTTGCCGACGTGTATCCAGCCACTATGGACAAGGATCCGCATATACATACAAAATAGGCCACAAAACGAGCACGTGGCGCTCGAGAAAGAACTATGATTGGATGGAGGCTGGCCCCTACCACTTGACTCTCTGAAACGTCAGCCACAAAGTGGCTTTAATCGGAGTATAGAAGCGCATTTCCGGAATCGATATATGAGTGTTTATATGACCAACTAAAGGCGGTATTGGGAAATCGGTTCACGAAATCGGGTTTTTGGAACCCCCATGTAAACATAGTGACTGAAAGCATGGAGCCCACAACCGCAGTCTGTGCGATTGGGACTTACCAGTATGACGGCATTGGATTCGTGGTGCCATTCGAGCTCATGTCTGTTGTAGGGATAGGGAAAACTGACCTGTTAAAACCGATATCGGTATTTTAGTTCTGGATAACTGGTATTTTTTTGGTATTTGTTTGGTCTCAGTTGTAACTTTTTTTACATTTTTTACTGACAATCAAGTAAAAAATCGAAATATCAACCAGCCACAGTAGCACCGCTAAAATTTTTCATTTTTAAATAAACCTTTTGAAAAACGGAGTAATATTTATTCGTAAAATTTGCACCGGTTTGAAATGTTGCGCTATTGTAGAATATTGGAAAAGCGATCAGTGCTGTTTTAATAACAGTGCCGGCAGAAACGAGCAACAAATACATAGCATAAGAACTGGGACAGTATTGCTGAGACAGTAACGTCCCTGTTGCCACGTGTCGTGGCTTAAGGTGCGTGCTGTCTGCAAGACTTGGCCCGACCTGATCTATACGGTGAAATGATAATCAAATCAAGACCCTACGCTGTCGACAGGCGTTGATATACACCAACGGGGACAGTGGAAAATGTGTGCCCCAACCGGGACTCGAACCCGGGATCTCCTGCTTACATGGCAGACGCTCTATCCATCTTTTTTATATCATTTTGTTCCATACTGTTCTTTGAATTTGTTCGGGCCGGACGTCCGATGGCACCCATTTAGGTTCTTCGTTGAACCGTTCACTCAGTTTTATTTGTTACAGAGGGTAGTAGCTAACCATCTGACCGAACACGCTGAGCTACCGTGCCGGCTCCATCCGAGCCACCGAGGGCACAGAGGATAGTTCGCCTGCAGGGACTTATCCCTTGCACGCTCCCTGTGAGATCCACATTCCCATCTTAATGTCCACACACTACATTCGTAGTGCCCCTGCCCATTACACTCATTACACGCGGCAGACAATCTTACCGAGTCCCGTAAGAGTTCGGGCAATACGTGTACATCTACACAGAAGAAGGTCAATGGCCGGTTAGCCTTAACTACATGAAGATGGTAGTTTCTCGCTGTCGTCGCCGGACATCCGTTGTATTGCAGTATGGCACCAACCCTAGCGTGGAAATATTTTTACGAAGTTAAATAGCAATGAAATACAATGCTTCATTTGCTTTAAAAGATTAAAGATTTGTCCGCCATCTCTGTGAAATAATAAAATAAGGAAGGAAATTATAGTAAAAGTAATAAATTAAAAACTGAACAACAATAAAAAAAACAAAGTAGCAGATCTGCTACCTGTGTCTACATAATATGCCTTCATCCGCTTGTACCCCTTTAAAACGGACAAATTAAAGCGAAAAACAGAGCTCTTCAACGTCAGTTTTCACCCTTTAGCACTGACTTTTCGTAATGCCCAAATAGTGGTATGATCCCAGATTACAACATGATTTTTGAGCAGATTTTCAAAAAATTACAATCAATAGGAGACTACTGGTGATTTTTTTGTAGTATTCAATAACTTATTACTTTTCGATAAAAGCAGCGAACGGTGGATGGACTAAGTTTTACTTTTTTTGCCTACTTAATTTAATATTTCTTTTTATGTACGAGGGTCACTCTAAAAGAAATGCACACTATTTTTTTAATCCGTCTTTTATTCTACATGTTTGAAAGTTCTACAGTGTGTAGATACATCCTTTAGGAACAATATTTTAATTTCTTCACATAATTTCCGTCCCTCTCAACTGCCTTACGCCATCTTGGAACCAGCGCCTGTATACCAGCACGGTAAAATTCTGGACCGACCTGTTGAAGCCAATGTTTGGCAGCGTGCAGAAGGGAGTCATCATCTTCAAACCTTGTTCCACGAAGAGAGTCTCTCAGTTTCCCAAAGAGATGATGTCACACGGAGCCAGGTCAGGACTGTAAGACGGGTGTTTCAGTGTTGTCCATCCGAGTTTTGTGATCGCTTCCTTGGTTTTTTGACTGACATGAGGCCGTGCATTGACGTGCAACAGCAAAACATCCTGCTTTTGCCGATGAAGTCGAATAAGACTCAGTCGAACTCGAAGTTTCTTTAGTGTCGTCACATTTGCATCAGAATTTATGGTGGTTCCACTTGGCATGATGTCCACAAGCAAGAGTCCTTTGGAATTGAAAAACACCGTAGCCATAACTTTTCCAGCAGAAGGTGTGGTTTTGAATTTTTTTTTTTCCTTGTGTGAATTTGCATGATGCCACTGCACTGATTGCCTCTTCGTATCTGGTGAAAAATGATGGAGCCATGTTTCATCACCTGTCACAATTCTTCCAAGAAATTCATCTTCACCATTGTCGTACTGTTCCAAAAGTTCGCTGCATACTGTTTTTCTTGTTTCTTCGTGAGCCACTGTCAACATCCTGGGAACCCACCTGGTGCAAACCTTTTTTAACGTCAACACTTTCAGAATTCTGCAAACACTTCCTTCCCCTATCCCAACGTAGCGTGACAATTCGTTCACTGTGATGCATCTGTCAGCAGTCACCAGTTCGTTAACTCTCTGCACATTGTCTGGAGTGTGTGCAGTACGATGCCTGCCGCTGCGAGGACAATCCTCAATATTGCCGTGCCCTTTATCACGTAACCTGCTTTCCCACCGACTAACTGTAGTGCGATCGACAGCAGCATCTCCATACACCTTTCTCAACCTCTTGTGGATGTTTCCCACTGTCTCATTTTCACAGCACAGGAATTCTATGACAGCACGTTGCTTCTGACGAACGTCAGGTGTAGCAGCCATCTTGAAGACATGCTGTGACGGCGCCACTCACGGGAACAGGTTGAACTAAGTTTGAAACAAGCAGGAAGGATGTGTCTACACACTGTAAAACTTTCACACATGCAGAGTGAAAACTGTATTTTTACAAAAATAGTGTGCATTTGTTTTAGAGTGACCGTCGTATCTTGAAACTGAGAGTGTCAAAATATGTCAATCCTTGTTTGATTTGTACGTTTATTACAAGAAATAACAGGAATGGCGATTTTAACAGTCAGGTTCAAGGAGTGTGGAGGAAAGGCCAGCCAAGCAGCAGCGTTGCCAACCGGCGGCCCAGCTACCTGCCCGAGGTCTTTAGATGTCGCCTTGAGGTAGCCGCGTCCGTGACCAGCTGTCTCGTAAACAGTGCTGCCCTGTTATTTAAAGATAGCCTCTGTCACGCGCACCGTTCGGGTGGGCTACAAAACGCATAGGTGACAGCGTAGCAGCGCAGTGCGTTTATTCCAGGTACGCTAGGCAGGCGCCGCATTCACACTGGGCTGTCACATCTACGTCTATAGTCCGCAAGCCGCCTTCCGCTCTGTGGCAGAGGGTACTTTTGCTGTCACAATCACTTCCCCCCTCTATCCACCAACGGCTACAGATTACTCAGATGTGCGTGGATGAGGGTACTTCTCATTGTACCACTTATTAGGAATTTTGACCGTTCCAATCACGTATGGAATGCGGGAAGAATTATAGCTTAAACGCCTCTGTGTGCGCTGCAGTTGGCCTCATCTCGGGGCTGTCATATATTCCCTGATTCCTCACTTAATGATGTTCTTGAAAATTTGTGAGTAAGCATTCTCGCGATAGTTGGCGTTTTTCTTCAAGTGTCTGTCAGTGCAGATTTTTCAGTTATCTGCATGATGCTCTCCCACTGGCCAAAGATACCTTTCTTTATACACTGTCCAGTGACCACCACATACGCTCTATGTCAACGAGCAATAACCTTTCACAGAAGGCAGGTGGCAGCACACCAGGTTAGCCGAGGGCGCCAGGCCCGGGCCGGATTAACGATGAGGGCCTGGATGTGGTTTTTGGGCAGTTTTCCACATCCCACTAGGTGAATACTGGGCTGGTTCCCACGTCCCGCCTCAGTTACACGGCTCACAGACATTTAAAACACATCTGCACTTTTCCATGATTTACACTAGATGCAGACCTTCACTCCGTCCCAGGGGGTAAGGGGTGGCGTCAGGAAGGGCATCTGGCCACCCCTTCACATTAACATGCCAAATCCGATTTAACCACGCCAACTCCGCGCAAAGTGCGGGACAAAGGCGCAAGCGATAGATAGATAGAATAGACGACAGGTGGCAGCACTAGTAGCTGGAGGGTACACAAAGCGGGCCGGGAGGACGCGGAAAACACTGCAGTCGATGTAACACAGGATCGGAGCGATTTATCCGACGTCGAAAAGCTCAAGGCCATTGGCTTTCGGGCCAAAGATGGAAGCATTTCCAAAACGGCTTAGTTTGTAAACTGTTTGCATACTCCCATGGTTAAGGTATATCATGCATGGGAAAATGGCGCTATCCAATACCGGCGTCGAGGCAACTGTGGTACACCACGGGCTCTAAATGACAAGAGTGCTGACTGCTCTCCATCGGTCACGAAGGTTGGATTTTGCACGCCAGTACCGCAAATGCACGTCCACAGAAAAGCGACAGGTGGCCTTCTCAGAACACTCACGTTTTCTGCTCCATTGGACTGAAAGCAAACACCCTGTAACAATCGCCAGAAGGGTCCAGGCCGGAGGGCATTTCCTGGGTTAGCTCATCATTCTGGTTCCGCACAGTGGATCAACAGAAGTATGCTTCTATCCTTTGGGACCATGTCCACTCCTATACCTAATTCGTTTTTCCTCGGTACGATAGCATCTACCAACAGGATAATGCAATGTACCCCACAGTAGCAGTGTACCTGTGTGGTCTGACGAGCACCAGGATGACATTACCGTACTCCCCAGTCCCAACAATCTCCAGATTTAAACCCATTTGAGAATCTGTGCTATCACCATGATCGGACTGTTCGGGCCATGGATCCTCAAAGGAGAACCTAGCGCAGCTGATCATGGCACTGAAGTCAGCATGCCTCCACATCCCTACCAGTACCTTCCAGAACCTCACCTGACTCTTGTTTCTGCTCGTCTGGTAGCGGTCCGCACTGCAAAAGGTGATTATTCAGGCTTTTAACATGTGGTCGCATTAATGTGACTAGACAGAGTGTATGGTCCATATTCCAAGTTATTCGATTTTGCCAGGGTCCCACACACTTCAGCAATATTCTGGGATGGTCACTCGAGTGTTTCGCCAGCAATCTGTTTTGCGTACTTACTGCATTTTTCATGTAGCCTGCAAACGAACCGAAGTGAGCCACCAGATTTACCCAATACTGAGGTTATGTGATCATTCCATTTCATACCTCTGTAGATTGTTACTTCCAGGGTTGGTGAGCTGACCGATTCCAATTGCGACTCTTTTCCTGTCGCATTTGTTGATTCTGCTCGGGAAGAATAACTGTTCTTTAGACTCCGTATGAGTTCTAATATCTCTCATTTTTCCATCGCCGTCATTTCGCAAGAACCAATGGGAGTACGAGGGGCGTTTGAAAAGTCCGTGCAAGGTCCGACAGATGGCACCACTGGCGCGTATCGAAGTCATGTTTAGTCAGTAGCATCTTGGAAAAAACGCACACCGAGTTTCAGCCATATTGGTCTATTTCTTTGTGTTTGGCATTCCTGTGAATCAAGGAAGTCGAGTGACTGTCAAAAAATGGACGAAGAAGAATTTCGTGTGGTGATTAAACATTACTTTATGAAAGGCAAAACGCCTCAGGAGACTAGAGAGAAGCTTGGTAAACATTACGGTGACTCTGCACCTCCGATTAGAACAGTTTATAAGTGGTTTCAAAATTTTCGGAATGGCCACAGGACGCCCACAGGTAGTGACTCCAGAAATCATTGATAAAATCCATCATATGGTGATGGATGACAGAAGAGTTAAGGTGCGTGAGACTGCTAGTGCTGTGGTCATCTAGAATGAACGGGTACATAATATTTTGCATAAACATTTGAACATGAGAGAGCTGTCTGTAAGATGGGTTCCGCAGTTGCTCACGCTTGACCAAAAACGGAATCGTGTGAAGTGTTGCGAGGATGGTTTCAGCTGTTCAGGAAGAATCCGCAGGACTTTAAGCGTCGTTTCGTCACTGTGGATGAAACATGGATACATTACTATACTCCTGAGACCAAACAACAATCTAAACAATGGGTTACCAAGGGAGAATCTGCACCAAAAAAGGCGAGGACCAGTCCTTCGGCCGGAAAGGTTATGGCGACTGTCTTTCGAGATTCGCAAGGGATAATCCTCATCAACCATCTGGAGAAGGGTAAAACTATTAGAGGTGCATATTATTCATCGTTACTGGGCCGTCTGAAAACCGAGCTGCAAGAACAACGCCGGCTATTGGACCGGACTACTATTTGTTACCCAATTTCAAGAAATGGCTGGTGGGACAATTTTATTCAAACGAGATGGTTTTTGCAGCAACTCATAGCTATGTTGCAGACTTGGACAATTCCTATAATTCGGAAAGGATCAACAAATTAGAACAGCGTTGGATGAAGTGTATAAGTCTAAGAGGAGACTTTGTCGAAAAATTAAAAAAAGGTTTACCCCATACACGTAAGTAGCTTTTATTTTTGCACAGACTTTTCAAACGCCCCTCGTAAGTAATTCATTGCCTGAATCTTCTCGCCCTACTCTGCCATCTCTCTGCAGTTAGTACTTAAAAAAAATAAAAACGTTAAATTTCGATTACACGATAAATCATACAAATTTAAAGTTGTCGATTCGATTAATACCTCGGGATTAAATTACGAACAACTTAAATTGGAACCATTTCACAGAAAATTTGTGCGAAGACTGTTTTATTGGCAGAATACTTGGAAGATGCAACAAAGCTACTAAAGAGACTGCCTACACTACTGTTATCCGTCCTCTTTTGGCGTATTGCTGCACCATATAGGATTTGTATAAGATAGGATTGACGGAGGACATCGAAAAATTTCAATGGCGGGGACCATGTCATTGTATTACCATGAAACAGGAGAGTCACGGACATGATGAATGATGTACTGAAAAAAGGGTGTTTTTCGTTGTGGCGAGGTCTTTTCACGAAATTTCGATCTCCAGCTTTCTCCTCAAAATACGAAAATATTTTGCGATCCTCAGCAGTTTGGTCCCATAGTACATTACCACAAATTTCCAAATTTTTATTTTGCGGACTCCTTCCTGCGTAGGGAGAAACACCATCGCAATAAAATAAGAGAAAACAGAGTTCGCCTGGAAAGATTTAGGTGCTAATTTTTGTCAAGTTTAATCGATAGTGGAACGGTAGAGAAACAGTCTGGAAGTACTTTGTGCACCCTCTGCCTAACATGTATGGGTGATTTGTGGAGAGAACATGTCGACGTATTTATCGAGCATCGTCTGTTTTGTATTGCCTACCTCTGGAGTTAAGTATTTATCTCCGTAACGTTTTCGCGCTTCTTAAACAGAGAACATGTCGACGTATTTATCGAGCATCGTCTGTTTTGTATTGCCTACCTCTGGAGTTAAGTATTTATCTCCGTAACGTTTTCGCGCTTCTTAAACGAATCTGTAACGAAATTCGTCACTCTTCTTTAGATCTTCTCGACCGCCTTGTCTGGTAAGGACCCCAGACGGACTAGAAATATTCAAAACCGTCCGAATGAGGGTTTTGTAAGTCATCTTTTTTGTGGGTACATTAAATTCCCTAAGATTCTTCTAGTGAATCTCAGCCCGGCATCTGGTTTTCATTAGATTAGTGTTGCGAGGTCGTTCCTCTTCAGAATAGCGAGGAGAACTTCGTACCGAATAACAGGGTTTCAGAGCGGTATACGTTCTGTCTTCTCCCACACAGTTTGTTCGCGAGTCCACCATATATCAACAGTGCATTGTAGAGGACCGTTAACAGTAAGTTTCCGAACAATCATTTACCAGACATGTCGGATAGACGTGTAAGTTGAAGAAACAATGGTACCGGTTGTTCTTCGGAGAAAACTTGAGCATTTGTCGTCACATTGTCGAACTAAAATATAGCACGGGAAGTTGTCTGAAGTTAACACAGTACCTTAGGTGATAAACTCCCCCTGATGAAATGGTTCCTGTTTACACGAGTTGCTATTCGTTAAGAGCCGAGATGGCACGGTGCCTACGAAGGTACATCGAACAATCACATTTGCAGGGCCATTCAACGAGAAATTGTTTGTTGCAATAAAAATCGCGTTGTTCCTAGAAAAGTCCGTTTTCACTTTAACGCTAGAACACTAAAGAGGAGAAAAGGTTGTTTACTAAACTATCGTAAATTGTATTATTCCATATTTTAGTCAAAGGAAGGTCATAATTTATAGTTCACGCACTAGTTAATTACAGTTATCAGTTCACTAATGTTACGCCACATACAAAATAAGTACAAAATGTCATGTTTTACACCCTATACTGACAATACCAGATTGCGGGAACCGCAAATTGGTACCAACTGCAATCGTAAATTTTACGAGGGTTTAGTAATCTATGGTGTAGTGATGGAGTTCTCAGTGCCCTTCCATGCTGTAGTGATCCGTCTACATTGGCTGTTTACTGCTGCTACACCCTCAAGAAACGGGGTAAAATTCCACAGCTGACATGACACCAGTTACGTATGTGCAACGTGCCGACGTTCATTAGGAAGACAACGGGAGCTAATCCGTCAACAGGCGGATCTCTTGCATGTGGCTCTAATTACATTTGTGCCCTTCGCAGCGTCTGAGATGTGCCTCCCACTACAGTTCTAGTTTGGCACGTGTATGGGAATGGTCTACCTTTGAGTCA
The DNA here is from genome assembly GCF_023864275.1 of Schistocerca cancellata. NCBI lineage: Eukaryota > Metazoa > Arthropoda > Insecta > Orthoptera > Acrididae > Schistocerca > Schistocerca cancellata. The sequence continues at coordinate 156,903,883 of NC_064626.1, forward strand.
GTCGGCAAACTTCTTTAAGGTCAGTGCGTCAAGGGGCTTCCTATTTGACAGAATTGTCAGTGCTCGTTGTTCCATCTTCTATTGCATCCAACGAAGTTCGGTCGGTCTCGTTCGTGTGAGAAAACTTCTTCCGCTGTATGTACCCGCGTGGCTAGCAATTGATAATTTTATTAGAAGCAGTAAACAGTCAAGTCGTCACTTCCGATTTCGGACGAAGGCCAGGTGAATACGTGCGCGGGCGCGCCCCTTTAATCAAAACAGTCCGTCAAATGGAACACGGGTTAGCAAGGGCTGTCTATTTTTGGACTGTGGCGGGCAGAGGATCTTCCCTCTGGCGCCGGAACTAGAGGCCAGAAAGTTCGCAACGGCAGCTCACTGCTTGCTTCCAAGGATCGCGAAAGCTGGCTAAATATAGGATTCACATATTGCGAGGTGGGCACCGCCAGAATTGCTCACCACCATGGAAGAGGCGCCGGCGCTACTACGGCGCGGTCTGTCGGCGGATCGACGAACCAGCGGTAAGTCGCTCAACAATGGTCACCTTGTCAGTGGCCGTGGGGTATAGAAGTCAAGAGTGGCGAGGGACGTTTAAGAAGATATCAGCGGCAATGAGATTCTAAGGGCACTCTTACCGTTAAAAGTACGGGTAGCATAGCAGTTCTGCTATATCTCTGGTCGATTGCTGCTTCGTGTGCTCTCCAGAGATTCCATCGTCGAAAACATTTACACAAAAATTTTCTGCAGGTTCCGGCACTTTAACGCGTAACTAAAAAATAAAAAAAATATCGCGGTTTTTGTAGGAGTGTTAGCAATTTGATATTTGACTGAATGTGTATGTAGTACTTGTAACAACGTTTAAAAGCAGCAGCGCCGCCCAGAAAAATCGCCTGCGCCTATCGCATACAGACGTCCCTGTTACACATCTAAGTGTTCTTTACCATTTTGTTTCAAATAACGAAAGTACATGTATAGAATTCAGGCGAAATTAGGAATGCGTAATCAACGTTTCTGAAGTAGCACCTTCTGCAAGAAGACACCTTTTTTTAACCCTGCGCGTTATTTTACTTATAATTTTTTTCCAAGTATTCTAATACTAAGTCAAAATTATTTTCTGATACGCAAAATATATTGTGAAATGTAATAGTTGCCAATTCTTAACCACCGAGGACGACGGCAGTTTAAATCTCCATGCGGTTTTGTGAAGTGCACAATTTTACGTTTCGGAACATCTAAAACAAGTTGCAAATCACTTTGAAATATTATTAAAATATGACTGAATAATAAATATTCTTATCGTCGGTGAGACGTTACTGCAATTTTCCTTCCTTTAACTTGAATTAAATACGCTGCTCAAACATATTCGACATTGGTTTATTCCCGCCACCCCTCCAGGTATCTTTTTTTACTTAAAACTGTCATTCTAGAGCAATGTAGGGATTACTTTTCTGTATGAAGAAATGGTTTTGAAATACTTTTGACAGAATTTTATTTATATTTACAACGGGAAAATATGGTACGGTAACAGTTTTAGGTCCCCCTCCCTTATAAAAAGTTTTAGACATGAGTGGAAAATATTTCAGAAGCACGTATTTACTGTATTACGTATAATATGGAAGTGAAAAAAAAGTGGAACTCAACACTATCATGCTAGCAGCAGACAGCCTATGTGTACCAGAAAAATAACTTTAAATGAATAGTACAGCAGAAAAAAAAAGTTGCCTAAGTGTGGCAAACATAGTGCAGTGTAAAAGGCATTAAGGAGTGATGGGAAGATGTTTCTCACCACAAATTCGTTGTGTCCTTTGGGGCATATTCTCACTATCCACACGTGAGTGGGAAAGTTTTATTACTGGTACTTTGTAGAATGTATAGCCACAAATGGATGGTGAGGTTACATGTATTTCAGAATATTGTACATTTCATTTGAGAACAGAACATGCCATGACATACGGTAATTGTTCATCAGTCAATAAAGACGTTTATGCTTTTTAAATAGCTTTGTTATTACAGTCCCAAGTCATTCACACTGCAGTAGGTTCGTCATTGTTCCTATCTGCATGGAGTTAAAGCAAATATTACAGAGTAGTAGAGATAACTGAAGAATTTGATCAAAAAATACAAGATGTGCACATAATTTGAAGGAAATGAAGCAGATGCTCATTAAATCCTGATGTAGAGAGATACATTTTCATGTTTTTCATTCATTTAACCCTTCCTTATATGGATTTCCAAAATAAAGATGTGTGTTTGTTTCAACTTCATCTATGTATTTTCAGCAGATTTTGACTAACTGTTGTATCTTACGTAAATATTTAAAAATTCTCGCTGTGGGGTTAGTTTATCTCACTATTCTAAAGCACACCTTCATTGGAAACATCACTGTAACTGAAACAAAACTATATCTTCCAATATTAGAAATGTATGGCTAAATTCAACCTGCCGTCCTTCGTGACAGTGAATTTGTTTACCTGTTCGGTTTGAATCAAAGTAAAACAGACCTTTGTAAGTATGTTGTGTAACACTTACTCAGATTTTTCCCTCTTCCGTCGTCCATTGTTTTTGTGATTGTATCACATGTTTTGTATTTGTTTCAGATTACAAAACATCAATTGCATCATCATTACTGTCTACACAACAGCCAGCCATGCTGAAGGTGGTGGGTGCATCCTGGTTCCAAACCAGGATGAGCAAGTTGATCCTTGTGGCAGTGGTTCTCCTAGGAGTAATAATTCTGATCCTTGGAGAGATTGAAGTGTAAGAGAACATTCTATTTGTCAGAAGTAAATGACTATTACATAAACATGTGCTAGACAGGACTACTACATAGAATGTTAAATGATTCTTAGTGTTGTGCTGTAGAAATCAAGAGATAGTTTCAGTATGAAATATCATCTCCACATAGCTTGTAAAATTTTTTCTGCTTTCCAGTATTGTAGATTACACTGGTCAAAGCTAGTCCAAGACTTGTTTTGGTAAAACAACGTGACACACAAATTATGCAAACGGGACAGATGAACAACAGTTAACACTATGTATTTATGCTTACAATGAACAGTATCAGAACTGAGATATTAAATTTTTCCCCATTCAGATGTTTTACAGCATTCAATACTTCTCATGTAAATGTTTTGTGTAGTGCACTTCCTTCACATTTTAAACTGTCTGTTGCCAATTGTCCACAACTTCTTTCATTCTGTCCCACCATCTCTCTCCTGACATTCCTGTCTTTTTTCTGTTGGCTACAATACTTGTCACTGAGTGTGTGTGTTTCATTTCTCTGACAATAATGATCTTATAATGCCACCTCTGTCACAAATAATTATTTAAATGTGACTTCAAACCAAGTAAAATATTCTATGTACTGTATACAATTTTGGTTTCTTAACAATTACATAGATAATGACAATTTCTTCTGAATCTTATCACTATTACACTACTATTTAATTTCTTCAGTAGATCCTATCAGTGAATATTAAGGTACTTCTAGATCAGTGTTTTTGGTTCCTGTCTGCTGATGTAATTAGTACCTAACAATAAAGAGAAAGAAATGGGTAAATGTAAAGGGTGTTCCAATAAGAATGCAAAATGCACAGTTTAATTTTTGAATAAAACACACTATTTATGGTACTCGAAAAGTTGAAATATTATTATTTTAAACTCCTCAATATACTACAGGATTATTTGTGGAAAGAAATATTGGACAAGTCCTCAACATAACTCTGACAAAATCTTCTTACAAGAGGTATGCCATTTTCTCACATTTATGGTCAATTTCTGTAGTAATGGGCTCAATTTGGCCATTCAGATCAGCAATCATTTTCAGTTTGTGCGCACAAACATGTGGCTTCGCGTATCCCCACAGAAAATAGTCACAAGGCATCATGTCACAAGATCTTGGCGGGCATTGATGATCTGCATGTGTGAAATGATATGGCCCAGAAATTTCTCTTGCGACAATGCAAGTGACTTGCTTGCAGTGCAACAGGTACACCATCTTGCTGCAGCCACTTGTCTTCAATGTCCTTTTTCAATTGAAGCCAAATAAACTCATATAACATGTTGTGATTGTGTATGTCTTTCATTGTCACTGCTTTACCTGTGGCATTCTTGAAAAAGTAAGGCCCAATTAGACCACTTACCCAAATCTCACAAGCAGTGGCTTGTTGTGTATGCACCAGTTGTTGAAATGTTAACAGAGGATTCTCTTAGTGAATGATTTGACAGTTATGCTTGCTGGTATAGCTATCCAGTTTGAAATGCACCACATCATTAAAGATAGAAAATTTGGAATGGAGTTACAATATGTATTAGAACAGACAGTTACTAACTGCACAGAGCAGGTGTCGAGTGGCAGATAGGTGCTTTTAAAAGTATAGGCATTTGGCAAATATCAGCTTTCAGACAAAGTCTTTCATCAAATGGGAGACACACACTTTCATGAACACAAAGTTCACATAGCCATTGTTGTCTCTGGACAACCCATGACAACAGTGGGTACTTGTGTGTGAGAGTTGTGTGTATGAATGTGTGTGCACGTTAGTCTCTCATCTGATTAAGAACTTTGTCTGAAAGCTGACATTTTCCTGCAGTCTACTTTTAAAGGTGCCTATCTGTTCCTCAACATCTTTATGTGATGAGTAGCAATCTATTTTAATCCATACAGTTACATCATTAAAGATGGCATTCCTTGCATAATTGTCATCCACTTTTAGCTTTCCAACACCTAATCGAAGTATTCATTCTATTGCAAGTGGTTCACTGACAGCAGTTTTTGCATCAGTTGAACCTTGTAATAATCTAGATGAAGATTCTTTGTCAGAATTTGCTGCATGGTGCCCCTCAAAATGTTCAGTTCTTGTTATTGATTGCTCAGAGAATTTGGGCCATACCCTCATCTGCTGAGGTAACATTTTCAGCAGACAGGCCAGTACGATGCCTCTTTGGTGTCATAACATCAGCTTTTTGTTTACTTAACATATTGCCAATGAATTGGGAATGTTTCACTGATTGAAAGTTGTCCACAATTTGTGAAGTACTTCTAAAGGACTTCTCCCATATTTGTAGTAAGTTTTGATCATGATAATGCTATTTTTTACTGTCAAGTGATTCATTTTTACTAACCACATTGTATCGAGAGGAGAAATGAGCAGCAGCAACCAACTGATTCGAGCAAAAGTGGTGTGCAATGTAGACTGCACATTTTTGTTTAGAAACACTTTATCGGTCATTAGTATCCAAAGTAATGGAATTAGATACCTTTGTTATAATGTCAAAGATTTGTAGCATCTGTCAGTAAAGTAACATAATCACACATGCCCAGCATACTTGTCTGTTCTTTCAACGATTCTAAAAGTGCTTTTTGTGTTACACAGAAAGGCAGAGGATGGCAACTATGCAGCAACGGTCACTTGGGTGGAGAGCACAGGTTTCAACATAGAATTCTGGGGTCAGGGCAACGATCCACAAGAGATACCACAAGGTGTTGCGAGAGCATACTACAGACCTGACCTGAACTTTGATGGGTGAGTTTATTTATTGTTATCATATATGATGAGAACTGAATGCATCGTACCGTGACTGAGCGTTTCAGAGCATAACCAATGTGAATGGCACTGTCATTGCTAGACAATTTCAGCGTGAAACTTCCTGGCAGATTAAAACTGTGTGTTGGACTGAGACTAGAACTCGGGACCTTTGCCTTTCACGGGCGTGTGCTCTACCAACTGAACTACCCAAGCACGACTCATGACTCGTCCTCACAGCTTCAATTCTGTCAGTACCTCATCTTCTACTTTCCAAACTCCACAGAAGCTCTTCTGCAAACATCGCAGAACTGGCACTCCTGGAAGAAGGGATATTGCGGAGACATGGCTTAGCCACAGCCTGGGGGATGTTTCCAGAATAAGATTTTCACTCTGCAGTGGAGTTTGCACTGATATGAAACTTCCTGGCTGGTTAAAACTGTGTGCCAGACCAAGACTCGAACTCGGGACCTTTGCCTTTCACTGGCAAGTGCTCCACTGCAGAGTGAAAATCTCATTCTCGAAACATCCCCCAGGCTGTGGCTAAGCCATGTATCGACAGTATCCTTTCTTCCAGGAGTGCTAGTTCCGCAAGGTTCGCAGAAGAGTTTCTGTGAAGTTTGGAAGGTAGGAGATGAGGTACTGGGAGAATTGAAGCTGTGAGGGCAGGTCGTGAGTTGTGCTTGGGTAGCTCAGTTGGTAGAGCACTTGCCCGTGAAAGGCAAAGGTCCTGAGTTCGAGTCTTAGTCTGGCACACAGTTTTAATCTGCCAGGAAGTTTCATGTCAGTGCACACTCCGCTGCAGAGTGGAAATTCTCATTCTGGAATTTCAGTGTGAACTTCTTGACAGATTAAAACTGTGTGCCCAAATGAAACTTGAACCTTGCCATTTGTGGTCATTGTTCTTACAAACTATACAGGTACAGGTATAACTAATGACTCATCTTCAAGGCTTCAGTTCTTCCAGTATCTCTCTTCTATAAGGTGTATTCAAAAAGAAACCAAAAGATGGCTGTAAAATTAAAATCAATGAAGAGATTGTAATGCCACTGCTTATAGAAGAAGGTGTGATCCCTTCAAGAAATGTTGACTATCCACTGCTCTCAGAAATGCTGAAAACAGAGAAATAGGGGATTCAAAGGAAGAGTAAAAAGAGATGTAGTGGGTTTCCTTACAGCTGAAGGAGTGCAGGGGATGAAAATTCAATGAAGAATGGCACAAGACTTTGGATAGCACACTACATGTCTGTTGCAGTGGTAATGGTGTAGCACAAGCAATTCAAGAAAGGACAGATGTTGTTGACCAATGATATATGATCTGGAATAACACACTGCACTACAAATACTATTGTCCAGCAAGTGGATGGCCTCATTATTGAAGAACGGTGAGTTATGGTGGCAGCAATTATGCCAGAGGTCAGAGTGATTGTCAGTACTGCATCATACATGTGATGGTCTCTGTATACTTGTGCCATTTTTCAATGAAATTCTATCCCTCACCTTGTTCCACTATAAGGAAATGCACTACAGCCCTTTGTTCTTCTTTTGCTGTCTCAATTTCTCTGTTTTATGCACTACTGAGTGCAGTGGATGTTTGATGTGTGTACATGCTTGCTCTGACACCATGTGTGTATGCACCTGCATCCCTCTAGTGGTGAGCTTTGGGTTTCAGCACTCTTGTATAGACCACACTTTCTTCTGCAGGCAATGGAATTATGATCCCTTAATCACTTTCATTGTACAGCCTCTGGATCATTTTTTTAAAATGCAACCCATCCTTTCCAAAGGTTATAGATTTAAGTCTTGGTCTGGTACACAGTTTCAATGTTTCAAGATATTTGAAAGGAGCACACACTTCACTAAAAGAATTAAACACTTATTCCAGAAACAACCCGATAACTGTGGCTAAGCCATTTTCCACAATATCCTTTCTTCTAGAAACACTAATCTTACAAGGTATTCAGGAGAGCTTCTGTGAAGTTTAGAAAGTATGAGAGAGTTACTAGCAGAATTGAAGCTATGCGGATTAATCATAAGTCATCTCAAGATACCTCAGTCGGTAAAAGGACTGGCCAGAAAAGGCAAGGTTCTAGTGAACAGTTTTCATCTATAAGAAAGTTTTAAAAGTGTTGATGCTACAGAGTGAAAGATCTACCTGGAGTGCTGAGTGTTATCTTTTAACAGGTAATTTATGCCACAGATAAAAGAAATTGTGTATATTTTTAGCTGTTCGTACTGGAAAACAAGATTTCTCTTGTAATTAAGATTGTTAGCAATTTTTTTTTGTGTTGGGAAAGAAACTCAAATTCCATATGTGGTAAGCTAGGACAGAAATAGCCAATGGAGATCTGCAACAAGTGTTGCTGACTAAATGTTAATGCACCAAGTTGATTTTATCAGTGGAAGCTGTTGTGAAAACTTCACTGACATTACAGAAATGTTTACTGTCAAAAAGTATGTCAGTATCATGCCCTCATGGTCATGATAAACAGAACTTACTTTGTCAGTCTTAAGTTGGTCAGCTAGACTGAAAGAACAACTCCGTTGTGCAATAAAGATAAGGAAGTATATCCATCACACACTTGTATATCAGCAACAAAGGCTCAATGTGGTACTTTTCTTGGGTCTAGGAATATTTTAATGCATCTCTTAGTATTCAAGAAACAAGTTTCTTCTGTCAAAATAAAAAAAAGCAATTGCCATCTTAATGAAACAGAGCTTTTCATTTGAAAATGCACTGTTGTGCTCATCCCAGCTTTTTCTTACATTTTCATTGTTCATGTCCCAATATTCCATTATGTTAATGGTGATTACCTGTTACAAGTTGGGCCGGCCGGAGTGGCCGTGTGGTTCTAGGCGCTACAGTCTGGAGCCGAGCAACCACTACGGTCGCAGGTTCGAATCCTGCCTCGGGCATGGATGTGTGTGATGTCCTTAGGTTAGTTAGGTTTAATTAGTTCTAAGTTCTAGGTGACTGATGACCTCAGAAGTTAAGTCACATAGTGCTCCGAGCCATTTTTTTGTTACAAGTTGTACTGCTCTCTCCATGTTTGCATATAATCTATAGCACGCTTGATGTGCTGTGTTAACATTTGAAAATATGTTTGTAAAGAAGTTGAAGGAAAATAAGGATCACCAGAATGATATGGGTAATCTGATAAGGCATTTGTGTGGAAGCTTTCTTTTCTCTTTGCCTTAGTTCGGTTCATCCTCATACAAGGTTCATCCTTCTTAAGCTGGGTTCTGAACAGCCTGCCCCTCCTCCGGATCCTCCCACAGTGCTTTCATTTTCTTCCCCTAAAGAAAGAACCTGTTGTTCAAAAGCTAGGATTACTATCTCTACTTCTGTGTGTGTTTATCAATTGTACTAACAGTTGTGTATACTGAAAATAAGTTCTAGTCATCCAGCTGTCCCTTTCTGACTCTAACAAAATTATGATAATTATTAACATTGAAAATCTATGAAAGCATTATTGGAGGACTTTGTTTCATGGTTGAATAAACAAACTTTTATTTGTTTTGAATAATTTACTGTCTTTATCATTGTTGCTTCCATTTTTATTCAGTCTTAGTGTGATGTCTTTTTTCTATAATTTATAATGTCTCAAAGTACAAGGTGTCTCATATACAACCCAAGCATATGCCCACAGTCCATATGGAATGTGCACTTGTCACTGCAGCATGATGGCTTGGTACGTCTTCCCTGAGATGACCATAAACTAAGACACATTGAGACTATATTATACTTCTCTTATTTCAGCAGTTGCACAAAATGAAGTCCCTCAGTAGAAACAGCAGCTTGACACCTTCTGAACATATTGTCGAATATTCATTGAATTTTGGCTACTGAATTCCTTTAAATCATAAGCCAAATATTATCTTATGACTGTTCAAAGTTTTTACATGCACATTATCTGTTAACATCTGCCAAAAAAAAAAAAAAAAAAAAAAAAAAAAAAAAAAAAAAAAAAAAAAAAAAAACACGTGAATTTAGGTCTGGAGATTTATTCTACCATCAGAAACACCTCGTTCTACTGTCAGAGATTCGATAATGGTATGTGCTTTTACATTGACCATTGTCCTGTGTGAAATAAACATCGGTATTATCATTAAGCTTTTGTTCTCTGAAAAATGATTAGCTTTTGTTCTCTGAATAAGGGTTGCAATATATTTTGCATATACATATCAGAAGTTGTTTCAATGGGAAAAGATTGTTACAATAATTAGTGTTGCACTAAATGCACATCATACTCCTGTTTTCAAATTATTTAGAGGCTCTTTATGTAACTGATTAGAAATTTTAGAAATCCAACATCCATTGACTGCAAGTTTACATGCCATAATAACTGCAGCCTTGTACCATCAGAAAAAAAGAGTACTTCTGGACAAATCTCCTCATCATGTACAGATTACAATAGCCAGTTGTAGTAAGTACTGACATTGAGCAACAATATCTAATTAGGTCAGCTGATGTTCTACTGTAAGTTTGTAAGGTTTTGGTTTGAATTTTTCTCCAATTTCTTTACTAATCTATGTCAGATCATTGCGAAAATGTATACTGGGAAATTTTGTGTGAACCCAAGTCAATATGATTCTTTTCTAGAATAGTTCAATACATGAAACAACATTGATCCTTTTTGTATATCATAGTAAATGGAAACTGCACACACGACAAAAGGAAAACAATGTATATTCAATCACACTATTAATAATGCTTGAAAGCCTTTCACCAGCTGCAACACTGTCCAAGAAAGAGGCCAGAGTGTCATGCAATAACCTGAGCATATCTATGGGCATATCTGTTCCTGGACAGTGCCAGAGATGCCACATGCATCGTAAATGAATGCTCTGTACTACTTCAGTGTCTCATATTATCTTACAATTTAAATTTTCCTTTTCCATTGCACTGATTTTTAAATTTAAAACTTCTTGGACAACTAGAAGCCACTTAGGATTTCTTCAAGCTTTTTCCTGTACTTATATATATAAAAAAAGACTGATGCTTTTAGATGTAAGAATAGAAATATTTCTGTGATTATCCTCCTTTTCCACTATATGTTTACATATCTGTAATCATTATTCTCATGTTTATCTGTTTACTGAACTCTTCTCTATTCACTGCATACCTTGTATCACCAGACAGCAAGTCCTCCGACGATGAAAAGTTGGTTGGAATTGGAATATCTTTTTGAAATGATGTGGTGACACTGGATGTTTCAAGATTGAAAATGAAGAACTTTGTCTCCTGTTGGAAGGTATTTTTCCCTTAATAGTGAGTTAGGAGACCATTTGCATCCTTTCTTATTCCATGTTATTCTTCTGTTCTGTTTTTTTTAAATTTTATTTTACATGTTCACACTTCTTATTTGGTTCTAGAATTTTTCATGAGGCACTCAGAGCATCCTTCAAGTTTTAATAGCAAAATTTGTTTGATCCTTGGTGCACACTCCTTATTTATCTATCTGGCCAACTCTGATCAGAATTTCAGATGCCATTAAAGCCAAAAGAAAATCAAAAGATGAATATGTATTCTAGCATCATTCATAAAAACAAATTGTCAAAATATAATTAGAGTGCTTTAGTGTTAATAAAAACATATTTCATCTTTTGATGAGTGTAGCCATATTTGGTAGACTTTATTAACATCTGGATTAAATTCCTGGCTTTTGCCTGTGATTGTACAGCTCCTTTGAGAATTTTGCCTATAGTTTGGCTGATGACTGAAATAAAATTTTGTTATTTCCATCCCTATCTTGCTTTCTAAGCTTACTGAACATTATTTAAAAATCTGACATGTAAAATTTCTGCTTGCTGCCATGATTTTACTGCTATTTTCATACATATTTTTTACATTATGCAGTCTTTAATTGTGAATTAAACATTGATACTGAATGACATTTATATAACATTTGCTCATTTTTTAAATTGTGGTAATGTTAAATAGGTGATGATGTAAAAGGCAGCTGAAATATCTTACTGCCATCACAAATATTAATCTATATATACTAAGATTTATATTTAAAATTCAGAAGAATACACTCCTGGAAATGGAAAAAAGAACACATTGACACCGGTGTGTCAGACCCACCATACTTGCTCCGGACACTGCGAGAGGGCTGTACAAGCAATGATCACACGCAGGGCACAGCGGACACACCAGGAACCGCGGCGTTGGCCGTCGAATGGCGCTAGCTGCGCAGCATTTGTGCACCGCCGCCGTCAGTGTCAGCCAGTTTGCCGTGGCATACGGAGCTCCATCGCAGTCTTTAACACTGGTAGCATGCCGCGACAGCGTGGATGTGAACCGTATGTGCAGTTGACGGACTTTGAGCGAGGGCGTATAGTGGGCATGCGGGAGGCCGGGTGGACGTACCGCCGAATTGCTCAACACGTGGGGCATGAGGTCTCCACAGTACATCGATGTTGTCGCCAGTGGTCGGCGGAAGGTGCACATGCCCGTCGACCTGGGACCGGACCGCAGCGACACACGGATGCACGCCAAGACCGTAGGATCCTACGCAGTGCCGTAGGGGACCGCACCGCCACTTCCCAGCAAATTAGGGACACTGTTGCTCCTGGGGTATCGGCGAGGACCATTCGCAACCGTCTCCATGAAGCTGGGCTACGGTCCCGCACACCGTTAGGCCGTCTTCCGCTCACTCCCCAACATCGTGCAGCCCGCCTCCAGTGGTGTCGCGACAGGCGTGAATGGAGGGACGAATGGAGACGTGTCGTCTTCAGCGATGAGAGTCGCTTCTGCCTTGGTGCCAATGATGGTCGTATGCGTGTTTGGCGCCATGCAGGTGAGCGCCACAATCAGGACTGCATACGACCGAGGCACACAGGGCCAACACCCGGCATCATGGTGTGGGGAGCGATCTCCTACACTGGCCGTACACCACTGGTGATCGTCGAGGGGACACTGAATAGTGCACGGTACATCCAAACCGTCATCGAAAACATCGTTCTACCATTCCTAGACCGGCAAGGGAACTTGCTGTTCCAACAGGACAATGCACGTCCGCATGTATCCCGTGCCACCCAACGTGCTCTAGAAGGTGTAAGTCAACTACCCTGGCCAGCAAGATCTCTGGATCTGTCCCCCATTGAGCATGTTTGGAACTGGATGAAGCGTCGTCTCACGCGGTCTGCACGTCCAGCACGAACGCTGGTCCAACTGAGGCGCCAGGTGGAAATGGCATGGCAAGCCGTTCCACAGGACTACATCCAGCATCTCTACGATCGTCTCCATGGGAGAATAGCAGCCTGCATTGCTGCGAAAGGTGGATATACACTGTACTAGTGCCGACATTGTGCATGCTCTGTTGCCTGTGTCTATGTGCCTGTGGTTCTGTCAGTGTGATCATGTGATGTATCTGACCCCAGGAATGTGTCAATAAAGTTTCCCCTTCCTGGGACAATGAATTCACGGTGTTCTTATTTCAATTTCCAGGAGTGTATGTTAGATTTAATTTCGTAGGCTTCCAAGGTCAGAGTCATTTTGAATAAAATAATTTTGAGTATTAGGCCACATCATATAATGCACTAAAGCAAATAAACTGCTGATGTTTTGACTCACCTGCTGTTCAGGGCAGGGCAGATAGCGCACTTAACCACCCTGAAGAGAAGAGCAACAAGTCAGTGAAAACATTGGAAATTTAGTAGTTAGTTTTTTATGATGCAGCCTAACACCCAAAATTATTTTCTTCAAAATATATTATGTAATTCAACAGAAGAAATACTGAGCAACTAAATATACATATTTTTCTTTTAAATGGAAACTCCAGCCCTCAGCCAACGCAGCTGCCCATCTTTCCTCACTCCTCACCTGTCTTGCTCCTCTTTACCCCACCTCCCTGCCCCACAACTTCCTGACACTGTGCCTGTTGACAGTCTATTCCCAGCATACTCCACCAGACAGCATTAATCTATCTCCCCACCCATACATTACTAACCCTTCCACTTCCTCGCCCCCTCCAGATTGCTGCTTATGTCCCATGTGATAGTTGCATTCTGGCCTCAGATGCTTGACTTTGTGATCATGTGTGCATGAGGTGTGCTTGCTCGTATTTGTGAATGGTGTGTGTCTCTCTTTCAGGCTATGGTTAAAAGCTTTATGTAAGTGTCTCTTAATTGTGCCCTTCTGCACCTTGACATTTCTTCTCAATGAACTGTCTGCCTTCAGAAGTTGTTAGGGAATGGATAATTATTTTATGCTTGGTTACTTTAAAAGTTATTACAAAATAAATAAAGGTTATTGTTAAATACCAAGCTAATTTCTCACAAAAATGAGGAAATAAGAGATATGAACTCTTTTTGACCTGCAGTGGAAACCAGCGATCTTTGTAAAGTATTAAATTATAGAAATCATTGTCTTTGTCACATATTAGTTTTTTAAATTTCATGAAAAGTTCTGATTTGCAGCCGTTGTCAGATCCAATGAGTACAGCAACAAGTAGGTGCCTACATGCCTGCTTCTCACTGCTGTACATCTTGGATCTGATGATAGCTGCAGAGCAAAACCAGTCATGAATTTTAATAAACTAATATGTGACAAACATTTTCACTTTTATATTTTAATAAGGAATGAAATTGGTCTTGTTCTGAGAAACTGTCATGCTAGTCTGGTCAACTGACTTAGAGAAATTGTGGACAAATTAAATTAGGATGGAATGTGGACTCCACTTGTGATACAGTTATGTCGGCATAGACAATAGTTAAACTTCAAAGTGGCTTTTTCCACTTTATTGGCACTATAGTGTTATTGATGGCCAGTTCCAGGTTACAGATCAGCTTATACAAAGAGATGCACACCTCTACCTCTTTCCTTTGGAAGAGATCCAATCCAATCTTTCTTCGGGCACAGTATTTGTTGACTCTCATAGTGGCATAATGTGTAGTAATAAAAATATGAAAGGAACAGTACACACAAAATAACTTGCTGTACAGACAACAAAATTAACTATACAGTCCAGCAAATAACAGTTGTTGAATGTTAATGCGTTGAAGATTCTTTTATTTCGTAAGTTAATTTTAGACAATTTAAAATATTTTTGTGGAAACTTGGGAATGTCTGCTTTGTAATGAGTGGTAACAAAAGTGTCTCTGCTGCCCATTGGCTTAAAATGTTTTCCCATTAGATGATATTAATGTAACATTAACTATCCATAACTTTTAATTACTTGGGCTTCCATTAAAACTAATTGCCTCAATATAATCAGGAAGATAAGTATAAATAATATAACTACAAATTTAAATGAAATAGCACATAAATAATTTGACATATTGTTGAACATATTACATATTAGGAGAAGGTGGGGTAAAGTGGCCACTCTAAGTGAAAATGAATTTTCATGAAACCATGGGCATTAGCTGAAGCTTGTGGCATATACAACTCGAATCTACACCAAATATTGACAGCTAAGATAAGAGTATATTTTATAGGATATATAAACTTTTTTTTAATACTTACATAGTGGCTACTTTCCCTACCTAATGGGTTAAAGTGGCCAGACCTTTGCCATCATTTCCAAATATATTGTTTAGTTTTAAGAAATGAGTAGGCTTATAGTTTTTATTTCACCACTGATTATTATTTGTAGAACAATAATACAAATAAAAAGAAAATTATGGATTGCTATTTCATTTGAATTCATTGACAATTTATCTGCTCAGAAACAATATTAAGTCATATACAAAATTCGCTCGTAAAGTTATTATTGTCCTCTTCCCATCCAGCGCACAGGTCATGAGCCCAGAGTTTACAGCTCCTACATCTTATCCTCCCAGTCTTTGCCTAGTATTTCAAACTCTTTATTCAGTGTGTGTGCTCTGACAACTGGAATGCCAATCTCCGCAGGTAATTCCTTAACACTGCATTTCTGTTTCAAAATATGTAATTAAGGATTTCTTGCTCCTGTTCTTCACTGAGCACTGCCCTTAAGCTGCCAAAAATATTTTTACTGCCAACTGCACCTCTATTTTTCTGTAGAACTCTTCATTTAGCATATTTCCTAGAACATTGAATTGTTTTTCTGCTGATGAAAAAGACATGTTATCATTCTTTACTGCTTCAGTTACCTTTTTGCATTGCAGCAGGGTTTCATGTTTGTTGCTCTGTTTTCTGGATGTATTTTCTTGGCATCTTGAAGCTCTTGCAAACCATTGCAGAAGAACTGTATAATGGACATTACTTTTGTGTGTGAAATGATTTCTAATGTTTTAATTTCAATTGTTATACATTGCATATAACATGGCAGTTACTAATTCTCATTGGAACAAACAGATTGAATATGAATTGTCAGGAATAATGGCCATCTGTCGGAGAAAGCGCTCACCTAGGCCACTTTTCCCGGCATGTAGTGTGGCCAGTTTTTCCAATCATGTCTGTTTCAGTGGCTCCCAGGTGAAACAATACAACAGAAGGAAATGACAGTGACTTATATTTGTAAGTCAAAAGGCATTGCGTGAACTGTGATATTACAAAGACTTATTGCTCTACATAAAAGTGAGGCAGCTAAAGCAGTATGAGTGACTTACCTTACGTCAAACAACTCTAAAACTAAATGTTTTCACAGAAAGATAACAGGGAAAGTTTCCTTTGTCAACGACAATGACAACACTAATAGTGTTGATTACAGCTTATTTTGCCACTTTTCAGTACGAAGCAGCACTGTTGAAGACATCAAATAAGCAGTGGCCACTTTTCCCATCCTCGCTGCAGAACCTTCTTTCCCTTACATATTATGTGTGCAGCCATATTAGTGTAGAGCGAAAGAGTGAAAAAAATAATTATTCATAGCAGTAGAAAATGTAACAGACAAAGTAGTTTCCAACTTGCTATGTCTCATACTCGAAGATCAGTTGCAAGCACTTAAAAGAAAGCTGATTAAGTCCTTCAGGTTGAAAGATTTTTGGCTGTTAAACCTGAATTTTCATATATTTAAAGTTGGTTCTGAGGTAATATGACACACACTTGCAGGTACAACACAAAATTGCTTATACTTTCTGTCTCTTTTCACACCAATAATTTTACGTGTATTTACTTTATCAGTTGTTATCATGTTATTCAAGATTTTGCTTTTGGTTCCCTTTCTGGAAATTATTCAAAATGTTGGTAGTACTGTACAGAATGTCATAAACACCTTTTATTCCCAATAAGGTAATAATGTGTTGTGGAGGGTAGTGTCCATAAGTTAATTCCACCAAGCATGTGGTTCCAAGCACAGGTGGTTTCCTAGAAATATGGTTCATCAATTTGATAATTGATTGTACATATGACTAGTATGCACATTAATATCAATTTCACTGAGAAAGGAAAGTAACAATTTTAGATGTGAATGGAAATCAGATGGATAGTTCAGGACTCTGTTCACCAAAAGCCAACACATACCAATCTATTTGTGTGTAAGCTGACAAATATGCTGATAGAATGAGCTCAAACTGTTTCTGACAAGGACCACTAGGATTCTGAGATCAGATACCCGAAAAGGGTGTTCGGGAAGAATGTATGCAGTGCACAATATACTCCATTAGCCAGCTCTAAGGAATGAAAACATGGAAATAATCATCTCAAGATAATCACGCTATGGTATTCTTTCCATCCTTTGGAATACAGCAAATAAAATAGGTAGAGTCCTAGGAAAACAAGGTATTCAATTCATTTTCCAACCACCCAAGAAAATAAAAATGCTTCTGGTGTTAGTGTTTCATTACTTTATAAAATTCATTGTGAATGCGGTGACAATTACATATGTACAGTTTCAGAATACTTCACAGAATACCAGCACCTCATGCAATATTGTTATTTAGACAAATCTGCTATTGCCAAACACAGCCTAACAAACATATGATTACATTTGATGAAACAGAAATTTTATCTGTTGCATCTGCCTGTTGGGACTCTGAAACAAAAAAGCCATTGAGATCAAAATGTACAACAACTAATTTAATTTGGATATTGCTTACACCCTTAGTGGTGCATGGAAACAGGTACTCGATGCTAAAAGGCGATAGAGAAATAAGTTATGTTTTCTACCATCTAATGGAATCAGTATTGCTACTAATGTTCCTCCTTAAGACATTGACATAATATACAGTAATGTTCTGCAATTTGTGGTACCTCCATGATATAGTACACCCAACTGCATGCAAAAATACCACAAGGACTATTAGTATGTTAGTTTACTGCTGACAATGACAACAGAGAACTTTGTTGAAACCTTAAAATGCAAACAACTTAGAGGTAACTATAAAACTGAAAAGTTTTTATTCAAGAACTCAAAACCTTTAACTGTGAGTATGAACAGGTAGAAGAACTGTGGCTGGAATTTAGAAGCAGATTGACCTCTCACTTGATAAGTATATGTCTTGGAGAACAAATCATGTTGGAAGAGACCCATGTGACATATGTCACTATAAAGAAACAACTAAAGAAACAGTAAGTGCTGCACAGGAGCACAATGTGTTAAGCCTTCATTGCCTACCAATGCAGCAGAATTGTATCAAAAGACCTCTCACAAAATAAAAAGATATTCTGGACATATCAAAAGGCTGTCTCTAGCACCAAAGACACCCACAAATGACACAGGAAGTGGAATTGTGGGTAGTAAAGCAAAAACAGAAATGATGGATACCATTTTCAAATGTTTCTTTACAAAGGGAGATCCAGGAGAACAGCTCCAGCTGAATTCTTGCACCACTACAAAGATGAGTGATATAGATATTAATGTCAGAAACATTGAAAGCAACGAAAATCATTAAAATTCAACAAAGCCCCAAGGCTTGGTGGAATCCCTAACAGATCCTTCTCAATATTTGTGTGTGAGTTAGCCCATCTTTTGACTGTAATATGCTGTAGATCCCACAAACAAAAAATAGTACCCAGTAGCTGAAAAAATCACAAGTCACATCCATCAGCATGAAGGGTAGCAGAAACAATCCACAAAACCATCTCCTGATATTATTGATGTCTATCTGTTGTAGAATCTTGGAATGTATTCTGACCTCAAATATAATAATGTGGCTTGAATGTAATGACCCTCCCAATGCCAAACGGGATGTATTCTGGAAACATCCATCATGTAAAATCGAACTTGTGCTTTTCTCACATTACACACCAAAGCCATGGATCAAGACAGTCAGGTTTATGCAGTATTTCTTGATTTCCTAAAAAGCACTTGTATTAATACCACATCTTCACTTGTTGGCATAAGTATGATCATATAGGGTATAAAAAAAATTGTGAATAGACTGAGGATTTCTTGGTAGGGAGGGTGCAGCATGTTTGTTGTTGGGAAAATCAGACAGCTGTGGAAGTGACTTTAAGTGAGCTCCAGGAAAGTATGTTGCAACCCGCACTGTTCATGTGTATGTCAGTGACCTGGTAGACAATGTCAATAATAACCTTAGGCTTTCACAGATGAAGTAGTTAACTACAGTTGAAGAACTACTGCCCTTTGTTGCACACATATTCAGTCAACTCTTGATAAGATTCCAAAGTGGTGCAAAGATTGGAAACTTGCTTCAAATGTTCAGATAATAAAATGACATGCTTCTCAAAAAAATAGTTCCTATGACTGTAAAACAAGTGACTCATAACTGAAATCGGTCAACTTATACATATGTTTGGGTATAAAATTTTGTGTTAATATGAAGTGGGAGTGATCTTGAAGGTTCAGTTGTATGTAAAGCAGATGTCAGACTTTGGTTCATCAGTAGGCTCTTGGCAAAATGCAATCAGTTGACAAAGGAGATTGCCCAAAACATTTGCTCAACATAGAATATTGCTCAAGTGTATGGAACTGAAAACAGATAGTACTAATGAGGGACATTGAACATATACAAAGAAGGACACCATGAATGGTCAGTGGTTTCTTTGGCCCATGGGAGTGTGTCTCTGAACTGCTTAAAAACTTAGTCGTGCGCCCAAAAAACTCCTCTACTACTACTACTACTACTACTACTACTACTAAAAACTTAAATGCGTGGGCACTTAAAGATACATACCAACTATCCTGAAAAAGCCGACTTATGAAGTTTCAAGAACCAGTATTAAGTGAGGAATCTGCCAATATACTACAGCCCCAGTGTGGTACCATGGGAAGTACCCTCTGCCATGCAGCTCAGTGGTTTGCAGAGTATGGATGTAGATTTAAATTATTACTGCACTCTGCTTCAAGTGTTGATCCTCTGTAGTTTTTCCTGTGTTTTGCCTCCATTTTCTAAGCCCCAATTTTCTAATTCTGTGAAGCATCAGCATTTTTCCAGGATTTAACTTAGCATGTAGCCCTCATGGGAAATTGAAAAGATGCATGCTAAGCTGAGTAAAAGTAGTTTATATGATTCATCAATTTCTTTTACCACATTAGATCATCTTTTGTGATTACCATTACAGGTGGGCCAAACTGGAGATTCAGACCCACAGTGGTTCACCTGACTGGATTCAGGCTTTTGCCGCAGGCCTTCTGGAGGGCAGTCTCACATGGCAGATGATTTATTGGCACTGGATCAACACTGTGCAGAATGTGTGCCAAAACCGTCAACACCTTTGTAAAGAGATCCACTCTGTCCTGGAGGAAAATGAGCATTGGACCCGAGAGAAAGCTGCTGAGAATAAAGCCACCAGTCCTTTCTGGTACCAGGTATGTTTTACTTTACTCTAGGATGCACTTGCAGACCATATAATATGTGATAAAAGTAGCTACTCTCACAAAAAAATAAAATAAAATAGAATAATCAAAAATGAAGACAGGCAGCCACTCACCTGTGGCTGACTTCTGCAGGGCTGTACATATGTGCAGCACTACAGATAATTTCCCTAGCTTTTTTTCCCAGCTAAAATACAAACTCTATCACACATGCACAACCATACACATTCAACCATATGGTTGTGAGCGGTTGCATTTGGGTGTCTGTTTTGCTATATCTGTGGGTAGCCAGATATGGGTGCAAACTTCGGAGCTCTGGAAGAAATGGAGAAATGGAGGATGCCACCAGGCGGGAGAGCCACCTGCAGAAGAGTGAAATGCAACACAGACTGTGGAGAAACAAGAGACCAGGACAAGGACAAATAACCTAGACAACAGTGAGGCACTAAGCTAGGCGTTTGCCACAACAGTAATGGCAAGATCAAAAGCTGCAGAGAGACAAATCCAAGACATGACCGAAGAGAGCAAGTAGATGACAAGCAAGGTAATTATCAAGCCGTCCTAGTGCAGTGAAGACAGATTTGACATGTCAAGCACAAACACTGAACCGATGAGCTGTGCGCTGGGCGGCTGCCTATACACCAGCCGCGTGGAACACCATTGGCCGCTGTATTCACATGGTGTGAGACAGTGGCACTCTCACCATGCAAGCACAGCACTGTGCAGCCAGGGTTCCCTCTAACGGTCACCTAAGTCCATCTCTCTGGTGGGGCATTCAACCTCCTCGGTGTCCAATACCAGATATATGTTTACGTGTGCGAGAGTTTATGCCTCAATGGGAAAAGTATGGTACCTTGAAGAAAAGTAAGTTATTTAGTTAATTCCATGTTTCAAGGCTCATGTTTACAATAAATATAGGTATTTGGAACATGTCAATTGAAAAAAGTTTGCAGAGATCATTAAAATATGCGAGAGTTTATGCCTCAATGGGAAAAGTATGATAGCTTGAAGACAAGTAAGTTATTTAATTAATTCCATGTTCCAAAGCTCATGTTTACAATAAATATAGTTATATGGAATATGTCAATTGAAAAAAAGTTTGCAGAGATCATTAAAATATATATACTAACAAAGAGATAGAGGGGCTGGCCAGTACTTACCTCAGCTCAGTACAGCTGATAGATTCACAAAACAGAACAGGAAATTTACATTCCTAGCTTCCAGAACTTTGTTCCTTCATCAGGGAGGAGAGAGGGGAAAAAAGGGAAGAAGGGAAAGTGGATTCAGTCACTCATAACCCAGGTTAGAAGCAACAGGGAAATGTAAACAGGGAGGGTAGCAGCTGACAACCATGCCTCTATCCTTGCTACCCTCCCTGTTTACCTTTCCCTGTTGCTTCAGAACCTGGGTTGTGAGTGACTGAATCCACTTTCCCTTCTTCCCTTTTTTCCCCTCTCTCCTCCCTGATGAAGGAACAAAGTTCTGGAAGCTAGGAATGTAAATTTCCAGTTCTGTTTTGTGAATCTATCGGCTGTACTGAGCTGAGGCAAGTACTAGCCAGCCCTTCTATCTCTTTGTTAGTATTTGTTTCACATCGTAATATGAGATTTTCCATTAATCATTTAAAAAATATATATTTATATGACTACCTGGCTAGAAGCTGGCCATTTACATGTCTGCAATGGGCTACTTATATCAGCTCAAGAGTTACCTCTATGGTATAGCAGTTCTTACGGCAAAACAACTGAAATCTACATTCAGAAACACTTTTGCTGTGAGTCAGATATTTTGTTTTTATGAGCAGTTAGTAAAAGAATTTTGTACCTATGCCAAAATTAGCTTTTCTATGCCAAAATTAGATTAATTACTGGTACATTTAAGTGCAAATCATTTTTCCTTCTAGTAATGTTTTGGTAATATTTCTATCATTCTCTACATTTTTGCTTATGAAGTCATAAATACTTGATCTGTTTACATATTGATGAGCACCTATCTTGTTTTACATTATTTTCTATAAAGTTCTATAATGAAAATTTTAACTAGAAGATTATATTAAGTAACTGGATTGACATTAAAATGAATAAATAGATAGCACTAAAACATGTTTACTCTCAAAGTTTTGATTTTTACATTTCTATGATTTAGTCTATGGATTGAGGTGGTCGACTTCACTGTCTACAAGTCATTAAATTACTTTAAATGATATTAGAAAACTTTTAATATGAATGAGAATGAGGGCATGAACACAAGATGCAGGTAAACATACTGGTGTATTGAGTATTCATATAGTCGTAGGCCTCATACAGTGCAACTGGAAAGTCTATTGCCTACTCTGATATGGATCTGGTATTTCATAATGTAGCTCATGACTTGGTAGTTACATTTCAATGTACACATGTGAACTTCACATGGTGTGAGACAGTGGCACTCTCACCATGCAAACACAGCACTGTACAGCCAGGGTTCACTCTAACAGTCATCTATGTCCATCTCTCTGGTGGGGCATTCAACCTCCTTGGTGTCCAATACCAGATATATGTTTACATGTGTGAGTGTTTATGCCTCAATTGGAAAAGCATGGTAGCTTGAAGACAAGTTACTTTCATTTGTGCAATAGATATATTTAGCCTAAATGAGAAGTTACCCTGCATTTTATACCACAGGACTTGGTGAACGAAGTAACTTGGCGATTTCTATGTTCTCCAAGCCAGTAATTTGTCTTATGGCAAAAGTAACTATTGCAGTTCTCTGTTGTGTTATACGTGTATATGTGCATCAGTCAACTACTGTTATGTGTGTGCCTGTACTCATTTTTGTTTGTTGTTTCTATCTTGTAATACCCACTATCACAATAAACCCTAGAATTGTAGCTCAGAATATTGAATTTTCAATGACACTAGTATCTTCTGTATGAGCTAATCAGAAAGGAAGAGACCTGGAAAACTACAAAACTTGCAGGGAGAATGACAGATTATGCAACTTTTGTAGTTGACAGAGGTTGAAGATATAGGCATTCATGGTGTCATTGTGAGACATTGGAATGTAGTTTGAAACCTTCACTCACATATCAGTTACTTGTAATTTCAATTTTGTCATATCTGGAAGGTTAGAGAAATACTATATGTTTGTATAGCTAGGACATTCAGTATCTGTATAAATAACAGTCTTGTGGAATATACAGTGTTTGTTTAAACAAATCTGTGGGATGTTAGTTCTGTTCTGACTGTGCATTGGTGTCAGTAATAAACATGCTTTCAGTGATAAATGTTGAAATTCACTGATGACCCTGTCTTGGGATTTGGGCTTGATTGTGGTTTAGGTGTGACATTGTATGGTAAGGATTTTGGGTACTTTAAAACATCTACATCACCCTGTCTACAATTATGCAATGTAAAAGCCATTAACTACATGAGAAGGAACCTGAATACAAGCAGTATATTGTTCCTAATATCTGTATATTTAGGAAACAGATGGATTCCAAAACAGCAGCAAGTCAGTTGCACATCACTTTCCATCTGCATTTTCTGTAGATGCCAGTCATGATCAGACAAAATGGCTGAAAGGGGTTCCCCGAGTCACCAAATATAGCAGGTGGAATGTCAGGATGTGTATGGCAACTATGTACTTTTACTTGGATGACACAGCCAGCAGTGGTTCAAGAACAACAAGAGAAGCCCAATAGCAGGTAGAAATTCCAAGCAAACTGAAGAAAATATGTTGTGACAACCAGCAGTAAGTCTGTTTGGTTGAAAAACAATTGAAAAACAAGCCTAAATCATGGAAAACTGACAATTTTGTACATACAGAATGATTGTGAATCCTAACATGACAGAGGCAGGCAAAATCTAAAACCTGATGAAAGGAATTGCAGAGGACATGTACCAAGCCCTTCTGGTAAGTGATGTCATGATGATAGAGGGTTTCATCAAATGGTGCCATGAACTGAGGAAATGCAACAGGGGAAGAGAGAGAGAGAGAGAGAGAGAGAGAGAGAGAGAGAGAGAGAGAGAGAGAGATGGACGAAAGAGGTAAGACTGAATGCCAAATATGGTCCCTCCGGTGGTTGTGGAAGATCACCATGAGATCACTTCTGTCATACACCACATAGTAAGAGAAAAGATAAAAGATCCCACCAACAAATCCTGTAATTCTTCTTCACATTCACAGATGATTGCAATGTCATTAATGCATCTTATCATTGATATCCTTTCATTCTGAATTTTTAATCCTTCTCTTGAATCTTTCTTTCATTTCTGTCATTGTTTCTCCAATGTATAGATTGAATAGAAAGGATGAACGTCTGCATCCCTGTCTTACATGCTTTTTAATCTAAGCACTTCATTCTTTGTCTTACAGTCTTATTGTTCCCTCTTGGTTCTTGTACAGATTGTATATTACCCATCTGACTCTACAGCTTAATCCTATTTTTCTCAGAATTTCTAACATCTTGCACCATTTTAGATTGTTGAATGTTTTTTCTAGATTAAAAATGCTATGAGCATCTCTTGATTTTCCTTCAACCTTGTTTCCATTATTAAGTGCAACAAGAGAACTTCTCTCCAGGCCTTTATCTTTCCTAAAGCCGAACTGGTCGCCATGTAAGTGATCCTCAATTTTCTTTTCCATTCTTCTGTATATTATTCTGTCAGCAGCTTGAATGTGTGAGCTGTTAAGTTGACTGTGAGATAGTTTCACACTTACTATCTTTAGAATTGTGTGGATGATATTTTTACGCAAGTATGATAGTACATCATCAGTGTCACAGATTCTACACACCAACTTGAATAGTCGTTTGGTTGCCACTTCACCCAATACTTTTAGAAATTCTCATGGAATGTTACTTGTCCCTTCTGCCTTATTTGATGAGTCCTCAAACTTTTTTTAAATTCTGACTCTTAATACTGGATCCCCTTTGTCATCCCTATCGACTCCAATTTCTTCTTCTGACACGTCTTCAGACAATTCCTCCCTCTTATAGAGGGCTTCAATGCACTCTTTCCACCTTCCTGCTCTCTCTTCTGCATTTAACAGTGGAATTAACCTTGAAATCTTAATGTTACCACCCTTGCTTTTAATTTCACCAAATGTTGTATTGACTTTCTGTACACTGAATCAATTCTCTAAGGATCATTACTTTTTTGATAACTTCACACGTTTCCTGCAGCCATTGACCTTGGTTGCCCTGCATTTGCTATTTATTTCATTCTTAAGGGATTTTTGTTCCTGTCTTCTCCAGAAAATTTTTGTACTTCCTTCTTTTGTCAATCAATTGAACTATTTCAACTGTTACCCAAGGTTTCTTTGCAGTTACCTTCCTTGTATCTATGTTTGTCTGTCTCTCATCTGGTATTGCCATTTTAATGAGATGTTCAGTCCTCTTCAACTGAGCTGCCTACTCTGGTGTTTCTTATTGCAGAATCCACATCCTTAGTGAACTTCAAATGTGTCTTATCATTCTTCAGTACTTCTGTATCCTGCTTCCTTCACATTGATTCTTTTGGATGATTCTCTTAAATTACAGTCTACTTTTCACCTTTGCTGAGTTCTGATGTAGGTCTGTATCTATACCTGGGTATGCTATCCAATACTGTATCTGATTTTGGAACCCCTGTCTGACCGTGATGTAATCCAACTGGAGCCTTGACATGGCTCCTGGTCTTTTCCAAGAATACCTCCTCAACTGGTAATTCTTCAACAGAATGTACATTATTACTGTCTGAAATTTATTTCAGAACTCAATTACTCTTTTTCCTCTGTCATTCCTACTGTCAAGCCCATATTCTCTTATAACCCTTTCTTCTATTCCTTCCCCTACAACCTCATTCCAACCCCCTAGGCTATTAGATTTTTGTCTCCCTTTAGACACTGAATTATGCATTTAGTATTCTCATATATTTTCTCCACCTCTCCATATGCTGCTTGTGACATTGCCATGTATATCTGAACTGTCATTGCCAAGACTGTTTTTCTGTCAAATATGATGAGAACAACCCTATAACTTAATTGTACACAGTAGTTCACACTTTTCCCTACCTCCACATACATAATGAATCATACCCCTATTAAAGCATTTTCTGCTGGTATTGACATTACCCTATATTCATCTGACCAAAAATCCTTATCTCCTTCCCATTTTACTTCAGTGACCCCCATTACATCTAGCTTGAGCTTTTGCATTGCCATTTCCTGATTTTCTATGTTTCCTACTACATTCAGACTTCTGACATCCCATGTTCTGAAGCATAGTATGTTATCCTGTTGTTGGCTGCTCTCATGGTCACCTCCCTTTTTCCAGTCCCATCGAAGAGGTATGAATGGGGGACTGATCTGGAATCTTTTTCCACTGGTGAGATCATTATGATACATTTTTTTTCAATTACAGGCCACATGTCCTGTAAATACACATTGTGTCTTTAATGCAGTGGTTTCCATTGCCTTCTGAGTCCTCATTCTGTTGATCATTGCTGATTCTTCCATATTTTAGGGGAAGTTTTCCAACCCAGTGGCAAGAGAGTGCCCTGCACCTCTGTCTGCTCCTCTGTCCTCTTTGACAACACTATTGGCAGAAGAAGGGTGACTTCTTGTGTTGGAAGTCTTCATTCACCATTGCTGATGTTTTTTATTCAAAATTTAAACAGTGTCGGAGTTTGAACAGATGGCCCAGGACATTTTGATTAGTAGTCAGACGCTATCTCTAGACCACAAGTGGTAGCAGCCTCAAATTTTGACCTGATACATCAAGAGGTAACAGAATGTTGAAGGAGAGGTGTACCAGTCCGTGGCACCAGTCCCCACCACCAGTAGAATGTGGCATGAATAATGAAATCAGCCATTTCAGTCTTATACTGCAGTCTTCAATCAACAACCTAGCATGTTACCAACATACATACAACCAACTCCTCCACCACATACAATGGCCCACAGAAGAATAGACCTTTGGAGGATAGAGGAAACACAACACTGTTTTCACTGTGAATGCCCTGTACATATTATGCGCTACTGCAGAGAAAGAAGATGACCATTCACTGACTATTATGCCGCAAGACATCAATCCTATTCATGCAACTCAAATGCAGGTGATAATAATCCACTTGTCGGTGACAGATCATTGCCATATCCTGTAGGAGAGCACTCCCCAAAATACTGTAGCAGTTTCCCATCACCATACAGTGGTACCAGCTGCTTGCATAGCCGCCGAATTCAGGTGAACTAAGCAAGGTGACCACCTGTGGAGGTGAGGCTACCATGCCTGAAAATCTCCCATGAACAACAGTTACCAAAATGGCAGGAAATCTCATTGATCTTATCACTAATGGCCAACCAACCCAGGTACAAATTGACTCAGAAGCCTCTATTTCAGTAATGACAAATGCCTGTGGTCACCATCTGAAGAGTAGTGTGTTCTGTTATATTAAAGTGATTGTGTGGAATGTCACAAGTGGGAAATATGTCTGGCCAACAGGAACATGGCTTGCAGCCATCACAAGCAAACATTAATTGTGGAAGATCAGAGCTCCAGATTGCTGAACGTAATTTCAACAGCGTCCATAACAATGACTGGTTTGGATGGTCCTTTAATATTGAAGACACAATTACTCCACTATCATCAATGAGACAAGTTCCAATTGCCAGAAGCAAATTAAACTGTAGAGCTAGTGTTAGTTGGAACAAGCTATTCAGGCTCACAAAAGAAATATACATGCCAGCAATATTAATAATCATTGTGGGTGATTAAGGAGAACATTGGATCACCAATTGTCATGAGCAGCCCCAACTAATCTCTGAAGATTAGACACCTAAACCAGTTGAGGAAGAGTGACTTACTGTCATCAACAAAGAATCAGGCTCCACTACCACTATTTATAAGGCAGGGGATGAACCTGATATTGAAATGCCAATAGCTTCTGGCCTGGATGAGGTACAACATCTGTGAGTAATAGCCACTCTGTGTCAATTTTTGGATGCTTTCAAATCCAGAGTGAAGAGAAGACAGATAAAGCAGCCAATGATAAAATGCCATATCAACATTGTCATCATCCACCAATTATCCAGCACTCATATAGTCACCAGTTTAATGACAGATAATTGCAGAGGAAATTGAGAAGGTACTGCTAAATGATATCATTGAATCTTGAGAGAGACGTTGGTCCTCTTCAGTGGTTCTTGCGAAGAAGGACATCGCATGGCATTTCTGTACTGACTAGTGATGACTGAACAAAATCATGAAGAAAGATGTCTAATCATTACCATGCATTAATGACATCCTGGAATGCTTGAAAGGAGCAAAAGTACTTCTCGATTATGGATGTGCAGACAGGCTGCTGTCAAATTTAGGTTGACTAGCTGACTGGGGAAAGATTGCCTTCTGAAGTACTGATGGCCTCCATGAGTTTAAAGATATGCCGTTTGGATTATATAGCACTCCAGCCATTTTCGAATGTGGGATGGACAATCTGCTTTGACACTTTAATCTGACTCACAACCATATTGTAGTGTGTCCAGACTGAAGGTCTCCTGAATCTGAAAAAGTGCGTCTTCAAATCCCAAGAAATAAAAATCTTGGGGCATGTAATAAATGGTGATGCAGGGAAAATAGGAACAGTTTCATTCTTGATGTGAGAAGTTTTTTGGAATGTGCTCAACCTATTGGTGATTCATAAAAGACTTCTGTGTCAAGGCACGTCCCTTGCAACTTCTACTGCAGGGAGACACGAAGGCACAAGGAAGATCTTTCCTTGCCCTCAAGGAGATGCTAACATCTTCACCGGTTCTAGCATTATGTGATGAGAATGCTGAGAGAGAGAACTTCACATAGATGCTAGAGGATTTAGGATAGCAGGAGTTCTAGAACAAATCCAGGACTATGCTGAAAAGATCATAGTTTATGCTTTTGGAGTACTCTCAAATTCCAAGAAGAACTACTCTACTACCAAGAAAGTGTGCCTTGCAGTTGTTAGGGAAATCAAAAAGTTGTGGCTGTGTTTATTTGTCAACCCATTCATTGTTTTGATGGATCACGATTTTCTATGCTAGCTGATTAGCCTGAAGGGTATGTGGTATTAACTGATGAGACAGGCACTGAGGCTTCAGCAGTATGATGTCACAGTGGTCTACAAAAATGGATGAAAACACAAATACACTGACAGCCTTTCAAGGAATCCTTTGACAGAACACAGCAGCATGAATGAAATCTGAAATTGCTTCATTAAATGACACTGCTGTTGGACACAGGGAAGATCTAGCATTGCTTAAAACTGTAGAAGCCGTTAAGAATGAGGAAACAACCAAAGGAGGATTATAGTTAATAAATGGGACATTGTATACGATCCGGTGGGGTGGAAATGGTTGCCTGTTATCCCAGCTCACCTGCAGCCAGCAATCCCGATGTATTTCCACAACACTCCAATATCTGGTCACCTGATCAGTGAAAACAGGTATCAGTGGCCGCATCTCTACTGATCTATTAGACACTAGGTCAGCCACTGTAATGAATGCCAATGACAGAATAATGGATTATTGCAACTACCTCTGAGACATCATATATCCCCCCCCCCCCCCCCACTCCCCCAATGCAACAATGCTATTCGACTGAAATGGTGTTGACCTCTTGGAGAGGTTTCCAAAGTCCACAAATGGGAATTGATGGATAATAGTCTGCACCGACTACCTCAACTACTATGTGCCTCACATTCGCGTTGTGACATCTCCCACAGGATGACAACCGCCTAAAATGTTGGCAGATATGCTCTTGATGTACACTGGTCTCAAACAGAAGATTGGGATACTATACTGCCTGTTGTGACATTCGCATACAACACAGCAAAGCAAGACACTGCAGGCTTCACACTGTTCTTTCTGCTCTATGATTCTGAGGCCAAAATGATATGGAATACACTGTAGATGACTAAATGAAACACCTAATCTGTAAGATGGAAGAAGCAAGGTAGCTCTTTCACTACAGACCCTGGAAGCCTGGGAGGAAGGCTGAGAGCACTATATGCTATGAACTGGCCAGTGAGATACAGGCTGGGAGACTTGGTTTGAATTTTTGTGCCTGTACATAAAGTGGGACTATCAGAAAGTTGCCAAAGCACTACTTTGGCACACATCACATCAGTCATCGCTTGTTTGACATCACATATGAAGTTGAGAATTATGACCCATCATGAAGAAGGCAAAGAGCACAGACACATCACCCATGTTCTCTGTATGAAACGCTATTACATTTCATAGGTGCAGATTGACGATGGGAGATTCCAGGAAACTGAAGATCCATTTGATGGTTGTTAAGCTTTGATGGGAGGGGTTAACTTTGGTGCTCATCACAGTGAAGATGATGTAATGACACAACCAGAATATAAGGATCAGCCTGCATGACCATACAGAAGACCATTCACAATATCTAGATCCTGGTTGCTGCAGCTGGCTCCAATAAGGACTTTGGAGATCAATTCTGTTCTGGCTGTTTTAATTATGTTCTTGTGCCATGACAAGTTGCATTAAAATTGATCAACCCAGTGGCACTGGGTAAACAGTTTATTACAAATGTGTTCTTGCACTGCCCTGGATGACTAAAATGGTGACGTTCCTGTGGAACCTCACAGAAAAAAATATGAGAGAGCATTTTGAGCAGTGAAATGAAGGAAAGCAGACATCAGAAGATTCAAATGAGTTCTACTCTGAAGGCGACTACCACTAATTGAATGTTTTTCATATGTACACAAATTAGTAGCAGCTATCTCATTTTCTATCTCCTTTTTTGTCAGAAATCAATGCATCTCAATTTAAATCTATTATAAACTGCTTGTCTTTTGTCCATACCAAATGGTTTAATTAATTGTGATGAAGCATATAACTATGTAAGAACACAACTTGAGGGGAAAAAAGTGTCATAATAAACAGCTTCTTAGTACTATGAGAAACCCCATTCCCTTTTTATTGAAGTGTCTGCCTTGAAATACACAGTGTGTTCACTGAAAGATAAGTAGGAAAAGAAACAAGGCAAAACCACAGATTCATGATAATATTGATATGAAGAAGATTGTCAGTCACAGCCTCTTGTTAAGAAAGGATGAACCTTGTTCAAAACTTCTCTTCTACAGTAGATTTCATGTTCATGATTATCAATTTTTCTGTTTGTGGTGGATGTGGTACTTTATTTGCAGCATTTGTTGATATTATGCACTTTTCAAAGTAATTGGAAATTTCTACTGTTTGTGGAACAGTCTGTCCTCACAAGACGTATCTAAAGTAATCACAAGTCTGTGAAACCTCCAACTCAATGAGTAAATTTACAGTTAATCAAATTTAGCTTACACTGCTATTACTTATCTAATGTTTCTGGAATACGTGCTTATTACTCAATATTTTCAGGTACATTTGTTCTACTTGCAACTAGATGGCCTTGAAGTTGGATGGAGGCAAGGAGTAGAAAGAAGCAGGCTGGAATTGGATATTCCGCACTTGGACTTCATGTAAGATACAGAAATAATTGCTAAATATCAGTAGAAATGAAACCACATTATTTTTTTCTTCAGTTTCTGTGTTAGTAAGTTCAAGAAATATAAATGAGAAGGTATTTTATGCTCTTGTAGCTGGTCCTCTCCAGTTCAGAGAACTGAAATTCAGTACCAAACTTTGTGTTACAGTTGGATGAATGCAGTAACTGACATTATTGATCTGGAAAGGAGACACTCCAGTACTCTTGAACCTTCATTGGGGCTCTTCACTGCTGCAAATTTCTCATCCATTCTTGTGAAACATTTGCATGATACTCAAGAAATTTTCATGGCTCACAATGCTGGAGGAATGTAAGAACTTATGAGTTATTTTTATGGATTATTTTGTCATATATTTCCAATAAAATAGTCCTATTAAGAGCTATTTTACAGCACACGAAACAATCTTCAATTATGATTTGTATTTACCACAGACTCGATTATATGCATTTGCATGTTGCATATGTATTTGCATGTTCGGCTCCCTTACACTGGTTATTGCATATTTGAACTGAAAACTAGTGATGCTGCATATTTTTGCTTTATGTTAATAACATTTTAAAAATTTAGCCTCATCTTGGTTTGATATCTCACAGAGTAAGCGTGATCTGCAACTGTGTGCGATCGCTAACTGAGAAACTGCTGGCTAGTCAGCTGATTACTGGACAGGATCAGGCAGGCAGAGCCAATGCACCTGCTGCCTGCAGCCCCACTTAATTCCCTCCTCTGTCATACTATAAACATCACTAACAATTAAATTACACAAGTTGTTAGTCACACATCCACTGTTTCAATTTAGCTTTCTTTCTATTTGTATGAAGTTTAATGTGTTTATGTGTAGTGTGTAATGTGTTGTGCACCATGCTGCCTGGAAAAAGAAATGTTCGTTTCGTGGATAGCTGACTATCCTGGAACATTTACACATGGTGGAAATGGTTTATATTGTGGAGTTTGTGAGAAAAATGTGTCATGCAAATAGACTAGCATATCAAGACAAGTCTTTATATTAAAGGAATGCAAAAGAAAGACCCATAAAAATTTTTTTTTGACAGCAGCAAGTAGCATCGCTATGACATGGATCTAAGTGAGGCATTCATTGCAGGCAATATTCCTGTTGACAGACTTACAAACCATATCCTCAAAGGTTCCCTTTGCAAATATTGCTTAAATCAAAATATATCTGATGAATCAGCATTGCAATAAAATTACAAACCAACAACTTATCCACACGTTCAGGAAAAAATTCGCAATGAACTCAAGGACAACATTTTTTGGATTTCAGTTGACAAAACTGCCAACACTTGGGGCTGTTACATTGGAAATTTAATTATTGGTGCATTAAAACAAGAGCCTTCTTCTTCCTATTTAGTGGCATGCAAAGAATTTGAAAAGAAAAATCATTCTATGATCGCCAGATTCATGAATGAGGGTATTAGAATAATATTTCCAGAATTTTCTGCAGACGAAAGGATGTTTGTGTTTCTCTCAGATGCTGATGCCTATATAATCAAAGCAAAAAAAGCCCTCCAAGTATTTTATCCCAATTTGATTCATGTGATGTGCTTTTCTAGCAGAGTATACTGCCTTGCTGAAAAGCACAGTCAATATTTGGGAATATAAATAAATTGATTTCATCCGCAAAGAAAGCAATTCTTAAAATTCCTGCTCACATCAAGTCCTACAAAGAAAACCTATGAAATGTGCCTTTACCTCTTGAACCAGTGGTAACTTGTTGGGGAATTTGTGTCAAAGCCGGGTTGTTTTCCAGTGAACATTTTGAGGCCATCAGAGGCATAGTGAATGACTCCAATAGTGCAGAGGATTTGTAGTTTGTCAGTGCAAGGAAGTATTAAATGATTCCAGTATTTAAACAAAAAATATTGTGATTAGTACTCATTATTCCCATGTACTTGTGAGTATTAAAAAGCTTGAAAGTCAAGGTTTGGCACTGAATGAACCTATTCAGATAATTAATAAAATTAGTTTAGTGAACTTCTCATTGCCAGAGGTATTCCCAATAAAACATAAAGAAAAGTTTGAAAACATTTTGAACAATAATCCTGGCTTTGGACCTGAAATGTCAGTGGATGCCCCAGAATAAGGAAACAACTAAACAGGCACGAAAAAGATGCAAGCCATTTATCACAAGTCATTTGTTACTTTACGAAAGTCCAACAGTCCTTTATTACACAGATACCAAAAACACTAATAAAAATAAATGATTCAGGCAGTTACTCCAAAATTTCTTCAGTTAAACCAATTGATGATTAATTATTTAATTTAAATGAATAAAATGCACTAACTTAGGAAGGACTAACAAGCATGTAGTACAATCAAATATAATCCAAAAATATGCTTGATGCTGGGCAAACAGTGACAGCAACGATGCTAAAGATAACAATTCCAACATTTGGCTGGCCAAAGAGGGCGCTTGACATTACTGAATATAACTTACAAGAAATGTAATAACATAAAATTACACAACTCTGGTATCCGACAAGCTGAGGCCTGTTAAGTACTGATATTTTATGCAACGATCACAGATACAACTGCCAACACAAATATCCAATATATGATCAATCAGAGATAATAATCAAGGCACTACATAGAAAAATAATAAAATACCATTTAACAAATTGAGTATTACACCAATATTAAAAACCATTATGTTAAAACCAAATTTCAGACAGGGAAAGCATGGAAGGGGCAGGTACGGCTGGCCAGGTCTGAGTAAGATGGTTAAGAATAATGGGCACTTGTAATTAAATTAATACCTGATAGCTACAAGATAGAAATTCAACTTATGAGGGATGCCACATCAAGCCAGGAGGCCGCAATGTCTCAGAGGCTATGGTGAAATGGGAAACAGTGCACTGCTGGCATGCACATACACAGCTGATGGGGACAGGCTATGCCTGATGAATTGTGGGTTACAGATAACACCCCTGGGCAGCATCTCCAAACAGTATGAACAGCTCAGAAAGCCAAGAGCAAAAAGCTGACATATAATTCATACATGATTATCATAGAACATATGAAAATGCTGAAACTAAGACAAGAAATTCAACATGAGCATGGTCCCATGCCCAACCAAAACTTTTGTATTACAACAAGAATATTACAATAAGAGTTACTAAGAGAATTAACTGGTTAATCTTACAATAAAATAAAATATCACAACAAGATAATGTAATAACCAAGAAATCACAGGTCATTAACTTAAGTGACTTAAAAGGTAACAGGCAAATCTTGAGGGCTAACACCCAAACAACTACAATAGTAATTGTATTTAGAAGAATAAATATTAATTGTTTTTTGAAAGGGCCAAAATCTCGCCAAAGTTATGGAACTTAATTATGCAAATGAGCCAAAGTTCACTGGGCTGCTAGTATTTGCTTACCAAGGTCATAGGTAACATTGTAGTCATTACACCAATCACAGAAGCAACAGCTTCCAGTAAAAATAAGACTCAGCTTCAACAACAATGATCAGTAATACATGTGGAGGCCTAGAACATATTACACAATTAATTTCAGTTCCAAATGACAAGATAAGCAGACATTGACCACGTTTCAATCAAAATGAATTTTAAAGTAAGTTCAATATGGCCCTCAGATAATCTCACACAGAGGCACCAAAAGGTAAAATTAACACTTGAGAATCATAGGCAATCCAGCATAGTGGGAGCAATTTCGGCATGGGAGCACATGTGTGAACAGCACTCCGATAGCCATATCAGCAACTATGTCTCCTTAATCCATGTGAACTGGCTGTGTCGGCATTAGGCCCAAGCATCCAGCTCTTTTCAATCTATCCCAGGCATGTTCGATAGAGTTCATGTCTGGAGAACTTGCTGGCCACTCAAGTCAAGTGATGGCATTAACCTGAAGGAAGTTATTCACAAGATGTGCATGATGGGGCCCCGAATTGTTGTCCATGAAGACGTATGCCTCACCAATATGCTGTCAACATGGTTGAACTCTTGGTCGGAGGATGGCATTCATGTACTGTACAGCTGATACGGTGCCTTCCATGACCACCAGCTGTGTACGTTGGCCACACATAATACCACCCCAAAACATCAGGGAACCTCCACCTTGCTGCACTTACTGGATAGTGTGTCTAAGGTGTTCAGCCTGACCGGATTGCCTCCAAACACGTCTCCAGCAGTTGTCTGGTTAAGGCATATGCAACACTAATTGGTGAAGATAACTGGATGCCAATACTTAACGACCCATTCGGCATGTTGTTGGGCTCATCTGTATCATCCTGCATGGTGGCATGGTTGCAAAGGTGGACATTGGCATGGACGTCGGGAGTGAAGTTGCGCATCATTCAGCCTATTGTGCACAGTTTGAGTTGTAACACGTCCTGTGGCTGC
This sequence comes from Schistocerca cancellata, assembly GCF_023864275.1. Classification (NCBI taxonomy): domain Eukaryota; kingdom Metazoa; phylum Arthropoda; class Insecta; order Orthoptera; family Acrididae; genus Schistocerca; species Schistocerca cancellata. The sequence continues at coordinate 156,939,931 of NC_064626.1, forward strand.
ATGAAAAGCATTATTCAACATAGTGGCAATGCTGTCAGGGTTCCTCTGAGCTATAATCTGTAGGTAGCGGTCATCCACTGCAGTAGTAGCCTTTCGGTGGCCTGAGCGAGGCATGTCATCGACAGTTCCTGTCTCTCTGTATCTTCTCCATGTCTGAACAACATCGCTTTGGTTCACACTTCCCTTGTTGAGAGCCCATCCTGGCACAAAGTAACAATGTGAATGTGATCGAACTGTGGTCTTGTCCGTCTAGGTATGGCTGAATTACAGACAACATGAGCTGTGTATCTCCTTGCTGGTGGAATGACTGGAACTGATTGGCTGTCGGACCCCCTCTGTCTAATAGGCGCTGCTCATGCATGGTTGTTTACATGTTTGGGCGGGTTGAGTGACACCTCTGAACAGTCAAAGGGACTGTGTCTGTGATAAAATATCCACAGTCAACGTCTATCTTCAGTAGTTCTGGGAACCGGGGCGATGCAAAACTTTTTTTGATGTGTGTATTTGCCTGTATACATCTCTGCAACTGTCATTCAGCCCTGTCATCTATGTCCTACTCTACAGTTTGTGCACTACAGTTGCCTCGGTGCCAGTTTTGGATTGTGCCATTTTGCTCCGCATGGTACAATTCAACCACAGCAGCATGTGAAAAGTTTACAAAATTAGCTGGTTTGGAAATACTAACACCCTTGGCCTGAAAGTCAATGTTCATCCCCTTTTGGATGTCAGATAAAGTGCTCTATTTCCGCATTATGACAGCTGCACTGTTATGAGTACCCTCCAACATGCTTTACATGCAATCCACTGCTAGTGCTATAACTTGCTGTCTGTTAGTGGTTATTGCACATTGATGCTGAACATAGCCAGTGGTCACATTAGTGTGAATACGCCATGTAATTTCACTGAAGTTTGTTTTAACTTTTCTATATGCTGAATCATTCCTTCCAACTACCATTTCTTTTTCAATTTCTTCATATTTCTCCTTGAGTCATTTCTCTTTGGCTCCTGTGCAATCCATATTTATTCCATTCCCTTCTTTAGTCAATAAAGAACTGCATAGAAATGTAATATATATGCCACTACACTACTTAGTGCTGTTTGTGCTCATGACAACCAATTTGAACTTAGTAAATTAGTAAAATAAACTGCAATTAAGCTGTGATAAGTTTAGAATTATGTGTACTTCATGTGTAAGCATTTGATAACAGGTTAAGGAAACAGAATATTTTTTTTGCTTCTCTCTTGTATCCTGTTTGCTTTTTCTTTTGACTATTTATTCTTTTTGATACACTTTTGAGCATATAACCTCTTTATTTCAATTTGGTGTCTTTGATTTTTATATTTTATACAAAACATTCCGTTACTGTCACAATATTTTTTCCTCTTTTTCCCATTTCTTGCAGACCTCTTCCATTTTACATTAATAATGTTTTTGTCAGTATTTATACAATGGCTTACACAATGATTTATAACAGTGTCTCTATATACTTTGTTCCATCTCCACAGTTCTGTCTTGCAGAGAGACTCAGCTGCATAAGGTTATAATATAATAATTTTTTGTTGTGAACTGTCACAGTACCTCAACCCACTACCACATCTGCATATAGCTTCAACATTATAGACACCTTGCACTGTAAAGAGTTGACAGTTTTTTCTGTTGTTGTTTTTTAGGTACCAATCAATGCTACGACTTCTTAAGCGATATGAATTAAATTATCATGAGGCACCTGATGAAGTATCTGATGTAGTACCTGGCCAAGTGATAGAATTTTCATCTTATCCTGGCTCAATCCATTCTCAGGATGACTTTTATGTAATCTCTGGTATGTCACCTCAGGGGAAGAATCATCAGCTGAAAATAGCAAGCATTCCAATTAACAACTATAACAGAGCTTTGTGGAGAAAATCTAAACCACAACAGCAGGTAAAGTAGTAAAAATATTTTTCTTCAGTGTTCATATACTTTCATATAAGTAATGTTGTTGTTCCAGAAAGTAAATGATATTTTATTTTAAATTTATGTTTGTGAAGGGGTAGATGCTGATTAAAAAAAGTTATATGACAAATCAGTGTAATCAGATGTCATGCCAAAGTTTCAATTTTTAGAATCTTACATTTTGTCCTTGAGCTTCCAGAAAAGAAACACATGGCTCTGAAAAAGGAAATGAACTTTAAAAAACCTCCTTACAGCACACGGTTTTAACATGTTGAGAAGTTGTCACTTGTCAAGAAGTTTTAATCTGTTGAGAAGTTTTAACCCATCAAGAAGTTTTAACGTAACAAGTAGTTTTAACCTGTCAAGAAGTTGTAACACTTCGAGGAATTTTATCATGTAGTTTTAACCTAACAGGAAGTTTTAAAATGGTACACAATTTGCAAAAGAGCAGAAGATTCGTTCTGGAAACTCACTCCAATCTTCTTATTCAATTATTAGTTATTTCAGGGTCATGACCTAAGGAGGGGAAAATAAGCTGCAGATGTGAACTGAAGTTCGTGTTAGGGAGAGCTTTGGACTAGGGTAGTCTATGGTGCTGTGTTAGCTATATTGCTGTGGTGGTGTAACAGCTAGCACATCTGCCTAGTTAGCAAAGAGACCTGGGTTCAAGTCCCAACTGTGGCACAAAAGTAATTCATTTCATCAACTTCTATTATTATTTTCAAATAACATATAGGAATGCAGCTGGGTAACATAATTGACATTTGCTGATATTTTGACAGGAGCACTGTCGTTTTCAGGGTGAAACTGCAGCAATTAAGTGTTGTGCATGGGAATTTAAAACATCGCTTTTCAGAGCAGGTTCAGAAAGATAACACAAACTCTCTCTTCCTCCACCCCCCCTCCCCTCTGTGTCTCATCCCCCCCCCCCCTCTCTCTCTCTCTCTCTCTCTCTCTCTCTCTCTCCCCCCCCCCCCCTCTCTCTGTAAACAATAGTGTCACCAAGCAACCAAAGATGATAAACATCAGAAGTTATCCATTTTGGGGTAATTCATCATTAAGAGAAAAAGTGTTCATTGCACAAAAGTATGTAAACAGAATAACAGCTGGAGCCCACTCAAGATCATCTTGCAGACTTTTATTTAAGGAACTAGGGATATTCACAGTGCCCTCACAATACATATATTCACTTATGAAATTTATTATCAATAACCCATCTCAATTCAAAAATAATAGCAAAGTGCATAGCTACGACACTAGAAGAAATGATGATCTTCACTCTTCAGGGTTAAACCCGACTTCGTCACAGAAAGGGGTGAAATATGTTCCCACAAAAATCTTTGGTCGGTCAGTTAAGCATTAAATGTCAGATAGACAGCTAATCAGCACTTAAAAACAAACTAAAATAATTTCTGAACGACAACTCCTTCCACTCAATAGATGAATTTTTAGATACAACAGAGTAACTGTAAAAAAAAGGAAAAGATTTTAATCATGCCATGTAAAGAAATCTTATGTTAAACTGACACCTCCGTATCATTTTAAAATGTTGTAGTCATGATCTGTGAAACAAGTATTAATGTTATATAATGATTCATCTCTGCATAGAAGGCTTAGAGAAATTGGTCCACCATAGCTGTATACAGTAGTTGATAGGCATCATTATCCATGTGCGCAGCCTCTGTCTCAACATCCCAAACTGCTATGTCTGATGTCACCACTCGGTTAAGTTAACGGCACCAGACTGTGCTGGTGCTGCATATCACTAATTTCATAAAAAATCAAAATAACAGGCAGATATCAGTACTTTGCTCTCAGCATTCAACTTAAAACTAAAAATATAAAATACATAACCTGCATTACTTTACATCAGAAATCTTTGTCCTGTTGTTACTGCTTCACTAGTATATGCTCCCTGCCGCCGTTGGATAAGCAGCTGCAGCAGCAAGTTGTATACTCCTAGCTAACTCATTTCTTACATAGTTTAATTCTTAATTTCTTTGCGTGTTTTTGGTACTTGCATTGTTTAATTCATAAATTTCGGGCGTATTATAGTATTTGAGAGTTGTAGCATCGCGTTTTAGTACCCGAATAGTGTAAATTCGCGTAGTCGTCTGTCATCTGTTTTTGTTTTGAACGGCCAGTGTCGGTTGGTCAGTCAGTGTGCTCCCTGCTGCCGTTGGATAATCAGCTGCAGCAGCAAGTCGTATACTCCTAGCTAACTCATTTCTTACATAGTTTAATTCTTAATTTCTTTGCGTGTTTTTGGTACTTGCATTGTTTAATTCATAAATTTCGGGCGTATTATAGTATTTGAGAGTTGTAGCATCGCGTTTTAGTACCTGAATAGTGTAAATTCGCGTAGTCGTCTGTCATCTGTTTTTGTTTTGAACGGCCAGTGTCGTTTGGTCACAGTCAGTGTGCTCCCTGCCGCCGTTGGATAAGCAGCTGCAGCAGCAAGTCGTATACTCCTAGCTAACTCATTTCTTACATAGTTTAATTCTTAATTTCTTTGCGTGTTTTTGGTACTTGCATTGTTTAATTCATAAATTTCGGGCGTATTATAGTATTTGAGAGTTGTAGCATCGCGTTTTAGTACCTGAATAGTGTAAATTCGCGTAGTCGTCTGTCATCTGTTTTTGTTTTGAACGGCCAGTGTCGGTTGGTCAGTCAGTGTGCTCCCTGCCGCCGTTGGATAAGCAGCTGCAGCAGCAAGTCGTATACTCCTAGCTCACTCATTTGTTACATAGTTTAATTCTTAATTTCTTTGCGTGTTTTTGGTACTTGCATTGTTTAATTCATAAATTTCGGGCGTATTATAGTATTTGAGAGTTGTAGCATCGCGTTTTAGTACCCGAATAGTGTAAAATCGCGTAGTCTCCTTCCGCCGCCGAGCAGTGTGTCAGCAGTACGCAAGTACCAGCATTACTGCATTTACTAAGCAATCTTGTATTTTAATAACCGTTTAAATTTTGTGTTGTTTTGTTTGCGCTCTCTATAGATTAGTTCAGACGTTCTTTGCACAACAGTTTTTAGCATGGATAGGGACTGCAACTGCTGTGTTCGGATGCAGGCTGAGTTGGCACCCCTTCGCTCCCAGCTTCAGGCAGTGTTGGCTTCGGTCACACAGCTTGAAGCTGTTGCCAATGGGAATCACTGTGGGGGTCCGGATGGGGGTTTGTCGGGGACAGCCAGCTCGTCCCACGCATCCCCCGATCGGACTACGACTGTGGTTGCCCGGGATACTGCCCGCATTGAGGCTGATCCCTCACCTGTGGTAGAGTGGAAGGTCGTCTCAAGGTGTGGCAGGGGGCGAAAGACATTCCGGAGGGCTGAACGGAAGGCCTCTCCAATTTGTCTGACGAACCGGTTTCAGGCTCTGTCTCAGGCTGATACTGATCTTCGGCCTGACATGGCTGCTTGTCCTGTTCCAGAGGTTGCCCCTCAGTCTGCAAGATCCGGGCAGTCGCAGAGGGTGGGCTTACTGGTAGTTGGGAGCTCCAACGTCAGGCGCGTAATGGGGCCCCTTAGGGATATGGCAGCAAGGGAGGGGAAGAAAACCAAAGTGCATACCGGGGGGAGTCATTCCAGATGTGGAAAGGGTCCTTCCGGATGCCATGAAGGGTACAGGGTGCACCCATCTGCAGGTGGTCGCTCATGTCGGCACCAATGATGTGTGTCGCTATGGATCGGAGGAAATCCTCTCTGGCTTCCGGCGGCTATCTGATTTGGTGAAGACTGCCAGTCTCGCTAGCGGGATGAAAGCAGAGCTCACCATCTGCAGCATCGTCGACAGGACTGACTGCGGACCTTTGGTACAGAGCCGAGTGGAGGGTCTGAATCAGAGGCTGAGACGGTTCTGCGACCGTGTGGGCTGCAGATTCCTCGACTTGCGCCATAGGGTGGTGGGGTTTCGGGTTCCGCTGGATAGGTCAGGAGTCCACTACACGCAACAAGCGGCTACACGGGTAGCAGGGGTTGTGTGGCGTGGGCTGGGCGGTTTTTTAGGTTAGATGGCCTCGGGCAAGTGCAGAAAGGGCAACAGCCTCAACGGGTGCGGGGCAAAGTCAGGACATGCGGGGACCAAGCAGCAATCGGTATTGTAATTGTAAACTGTCGAAGCTGCATTGGTAAAGTACCGGAACTTCAAGCGCTGATAGAAAGAACCGAAGCTGAAATCGTTATAGGTACAGAAAGCTGGCTGAAGCCAGAGATAAATTCTGCCGAAATTTTTACAAAGGCACAGATGGTGTTTAGAAAGGATAGATTGCATGCAACCGGTGGTGGAGTGTTCGTCGCTGTTAGTAGTAGTTTATCCTGTAGTGTAGTAGAAGTGGATAGTTCCTGTGAATTATTATGGGTGGAGGTTACACTCAACAACCGAGCTAGGTTAATAATTGGCTCCTTTTACCGACCCCCCGACTCAGCAGCATTAGTGGCAGAACAACTGAGAGAAAATCTGGAATACATTTCACATAAATTTTCTCAGCATGTTATGGTCTTAGGTGGAGATTTCAATTTACCAGATATAGACTGGGACACTCAGATGTTTAGGACGGGTGGTAGGGACAGAGCATCGAGTGACATTATACTGAGTGCACTATCCGAAAATTACCTCGAGCAATTAAACAGAGAACCGACTCGTGGAGATAACATTTTGGACCTACTGATAACAAACAGACCCGAACTTTTCGACTCTGTAAGTGCAGAACAGGGAATCAGTGATCATAAGGCCGTTGCAGCATCCCTGAATATGGAAGTTAATAGGAATATAAAAAAAGGGAGGAAGGTTTATCTGTTTAGCAAGAGTAATAGAAGGCAGATTTCAGACTACCTAACAGATCAAAACGAAAATTTCTGTTCCGACACTGACAATGTTGAGTGTTTATGGAAAAACTTCAAGGCAATCGTAAAATGCGTTTTAGACAGGTACGTGCCGAGTAAAACTGTGAGGGACGGGAAAAACCCACCGTGGTACAACAACAAAGTTAGGAAACTACTGCGAAAGCAAAGAGAGCTTCACTCCAAGTTTAAACGCAGCCAAAACCTCTCAGACAAACAGAAGCTAAATGATGTCAAAGTTAGCGTAAGGAGGGCTATGCGTGAAGCGTTCAGTGAATTCGAAAGTAAAATACTAGGTACCGCCTTGACAGAAAATCCTAGGAAGTTCTGGTCTTACGTTAAATCAGTAAGTGGCTCGAAACATCATGTCCAGACACTCCGGGATGATGATGGCATTGAAACAGAGGATGACACGCGTAAAGCTGAAATACTAAACACCTTTTTCCAAAGCTGTTTCACAGAGGAAGACTGCACTGCAGTTCCTTCTCTAAATCCTCGCACAAACGAAAAAATGGCTGACATCGAAATAAGTGTCCAAGGAATAGAAAAGCAACTGGAATCACTCAACAGAGGAAAGTCCACTGGACCTGACGGGATACCAATTCGATTCTACACAGAGTATGCGAAAGAACTTGCCCCCCTTCTAACAGCCGTGTACCGCAAGTCTCTAGAGGAACAGAAGGTTCCAAATGATTGGAAAAGAGCACAGGTAGTCCCAGTCTTCAAGAAGGGTCGTCGAGCAGATGCGCAAAACTATAGACCTATATCTCTGACGTCGATCTGTTGTAGAATTTTAGAACATGTGTTTTGCTCGAGTATCATGTCGTTTTTGGAAACTCAGAATCTACTATGTAGGAATCAACATGGATTCCGGAAACAGCGATCGTGTGAGACCCAACTCGCTTTATTTGTTCATGAGGCCCAGAAAATATTAGATACAGGCTCCCAGGTAGATGCTATTTTTCTTGACTTCCGGAAGGCGTTCGATACAGTTCCGCACTGTCGCCTGATAAACAAAGTAAGAGCCTACGGAATATCAGACCAGCTGTGTGGCTGGATTGAAGAGTTTTTAGCAAACAGAACACAGCATGTTGTTATCAACGGAGAGACGTCTACAGACATTAAAGTAACGTCTGGCGTGCCACAGGGGAGTGTTATGGGACCATTGCTTTTCACAATATATATAAATGACCTAGTAGATAGTATCGGAAGTTCCATGCGGCTTTTCGCGGATGATGCTGTAGTATACAGAGAAGTTGCAGCATTAGAAAATTGTAGCGAAATGCAGGAAGATCTGCAGCGGATAGGCACTTGGTGCAGGGAGTGGCAACTGACCCTTAACATAGACAAATGTAATGTATTGCGAATACATAGAAAGAAGGATCCTTTATTGTATGATTATATGATAGCGGAACAAACACTGGTAGCAGTTACGTCTGTAAAATATCTGGGAGTATGCGTGCGGAACGATTTGAAGTGGAATGATCATATAAAATTAATTGTTGGTAAGGCGGGTACCAGGTTGAGATTCATTGGGAGAGTCCTTAGAAAATGTAGTCCATCAACAAAGGAGGTGGCTTACAAAACACTCGTTCGACCTATACTTGAGTATTGCTCATCAGTGTGGGATCCGTACCAGATCGGGTTGACAGAGGAGATAGAGAAGATCCAAAGAAGAGCGGCGTGTTTCGTCACAGGGTTATTTGGTAACCGTGATAGCGTTACGGAGATGTTTAACAAACTCAAGTGGCAGACTCTGCAAGAGAGGCGCTCTGCATCGCGGTGTAGCTTGCTCGCCAGGTTTCGAGAGGGTGCGTTTCTGGATGAGGTATCGAATATATTGCTTCCCCCTACTTATACCTCCCGAGGAGATCACGAATGTAAAATTAGAGAGATTAGAGCGCGCACAGAGGCTTTCAGACAGTCGTTCTTCCCGCGAACCATACGCGACTGGAACAGGAAAGGGAGGTAATGACAGTGGCACGTAAAGTGCCCTCCGCCACACACCGTTGGGTGGCTTGCGGAGTATAAATGTAGATGTAGATGTAGATGTAGATGATGGACAGATGTTCCTTTTGTATGACAGAAATTATTTTAATTCAAACACTGAAATGACAAGTGGCTTCTATATATTTAGTTCTAGTGAGCAATGCTCTAAGTAAGGCACAGTGTAGGTATGCTACATATAATGTGTTGTAGCAAATGTTTGTACTATTCTTTATTATTTTTCTAGATTGTGACACTGTTTCAGGTTCTGTCTGGTCCAAGAGTCATGACTGCAAACAGGTTGGCACAACATGCTCGCCAGTGGGTCCACCATTTGGCAGAGTCTAACAGTGGCACAGGCAATAGGCAATGGGTCGTGCTAGACACAGGGAAAGTGGGGAAGCCACCCCGTGAATCCAACAGGGTGCCGAGGAGGCGTCGTGGCAGTCAAAAGAGCCGCCACCAGAAGCACCACCTGCATGGTCTACTGTGTGTTGTGGAGCAGCTGCCTGGTCTCACTCGGGCTTCAGATGTCTCTCACCAACTGATTGCTGAAGGGTTTTGGGCCTCACTGAGAGGTGTACCTTACCACCAGGTAAGGAGTCTATTATACGCTCCTATCTTTTGTAAGAAACCTGAGTGTTCTTTTTTTTGGGGGGGGGGGCAGTGTTTATGTTATTTGCCACTACTTCCTCCATCCTTTGGCAACTTCTTCATCTGACTATAGCATTTAAATCAAAATTCCTCAGTTATTTGCAGGATTTATTCCAGACTTGGTCTTCCTTTACAATTTTTCCTCTGTATCGTGGAAGTAATTCTCTGTTATCTTAATCCATGTCTAACTGCCGTGTACCTTTTTCTAGTTAGTGTTTCTCATATATGGTGTTCCTCACCCACTCTTGTAGACAGCATCCTCATTTATTATATTGTCAGTATTTTCTGTAACATCACATCTTAGGTATTTACACTGTTCCCCTGTTGATATACATTCTTAGGAATTTCTTTCTCAAATTAATGTGTCCCATGGTCAATCCCAGCCATTGACTAAATTATTGTACACATTTCAGCAACGGTAGCTGATGACTTTCATTATGAGTCACCATCTGTCTGAGAATGGCCTCGTCAAAAGAGAGTGAGGAGTGTATATGGATTCAGGGTTCACCCATGCCCTTCAGGTAGGAAACTTGCCTCTAAAGTGGAAGAATAAGCAATGATCAATGACCTGAAGATGCAGTAGGCAATGAAAACCACTGCATTAAAGATACCTGTTGCGTTCCAATGGGAAATATGGCCTGTAATTGAAAAAGTATCATGATGATATTTTCTTTTGGTGATAAATATCAGATTAGTCCTCCATTCTGGTCTCTGGGAGGGGACTGCCAAGGGGAGGCAACCATGAGGAAGAGACTGAAGTTACTGTATATGGATTAAAAAAAAAAAAATAAAGGACTCATTCAACTGGAGATTTGATTAAACGGCATACAGTTTTGATGCGTGTGGTATTAACAGAGTCAAAAGAGTTTTTATTCCCTTGTCTTTCTCTTACAAATTAACCAGCAGCCCCTGCAAAATGATGTCTTATGTGGAGAACATGGAAAGGTTTATAAAGAAAGCCTTTACATTTCTTTGCCATCATACACCACCGAGCAGTGTTAACACACTGGACTCGCATTCAGGAGGATGAGGGTTCAATCCCACGTCCGGCCATCCTGATTTAGGTTTTGCGTGATTTCCCTAAATTGGTTCAGGCAAATGCCGGGATGGTTCCTTTGACAGGGCACAGTCGCCTTCCTTCCTCATCCTTAATCCGATGAGAGTGATGACCGTGCTGTTTGATCTCTTCCCCCAAATCAATCCAATCCATCATACACCATCTCCATTTAGTGGTTCGAGGCTTCTCTGAACGGCTTCCTGTGTTGTGTAAAATCTTGTAATCTCCTCTCTAACTTTCTCTTGCAAGGTACTGCTTTTTGATAGTGACAGTTTATTTTTCAGTTTTGGTATCCATGCACAACTGAATCACATTTTATTTGTCCTCTCTCTCTTGCAAAAAAACAAGTTTTAAAACTGTCATAATCTCTTCATTAGTTGATTCTAGCAAAACTGAAGCACACAAATGCTCTGCATTTTTTTTCAGAAATCCATATACAAAATTATCTTCTTGATATTAAAACACCCTATTGTCCTTTATAATGAATACAAATGAGAGAAGGCAACCACTTACCCACAGCTCATTGATTTCACACAGGGACACACACAAGTGCACAAATGGTGTAACTAACCGTAAAGCTACTGCTCTTTCACTAACACACACACACACACACACACACACACACACACACACACACACACATCTAGCTTGAATATTAGTTAAGTGTAGGTGTCATTTTCAATCTCAACCTTACCAGATAAGAGTTCAGATGACAATCAAGCAGGCTCACAACTGGTTTTAGAGCATACAGTAACTATATATCACAATCTCACAAAGAATCATATTATGCTAAGCAAAAAAGCAAAACTGACATGCTAGCACTAAAAGTACACATTATTAGACATACCCTAAACGAAGCACAGTGTGGAAAGTGAACTGAGGTCTAGCTAGATAAAAAACTAAAATGGAATCATAGTATATTCAAAAATTTATCAAGAAACTCAGTTAAGCATGTTTTGCTCTTAGTTGTATCTCTCATTGTCTTCACAAGGAAGTTGGCTTATTTACCATATTTTCACGTCTTGTTTTCTTATGGAATCATCTTGAAGGGCAATGCGAATAAAATAAAGCATGTATCCAGCAGAAAGAATGAAGTGCAATGCAGATAACTGTACATTTTGCAGAGACCTCTTTAAGGAATGTCATAAATTTGTCCCTGTCAGGGACTAACATCATACAAAATTTTACTACTAAGTAAATATTGATGGTCATATGATCCCACAACTCTCTCACTGCTACTGCTATCATTGTGGGTTATGTCAATGTAGTAATCCTTTTCTTGTAATATGTTCTTACTTTTTCAGGACATCTGTGATGCAAGTCATTGTGCCGACATGAAACAGACACTAGAACAGTCGTCACTAGCAAGGTCTTTCAAAGAAGATCAGAAGAGAGCAACGGATGTAGCAGCAATAATGTATCTGATGAGAAATTATTACTACAACGACACCTTATTATCTGAAGATGAACAGTCAATGATAGCACCAAGAGGTGACATACAACTCGATCCCAAGCTGCCACTTGGAGTGATTGATACAAAGGTTTCCACCTGGGCGCCAAATACATCAGTTCAAGTATATGCCATTGCTGGTCCCCCATTCAGTATGAATGCAAATATAAGTGCAGAAAGTAATGATGAAAGCAATGATGTGCCTCAAGATGATGTTGATAATCACAAATATCCTGTCTTTCCTTACAAATGGTCTTCTAGTTCTTTCGTGAATTTATCTCACCTGGGGCAACCAGATGTTTGGAATTTCAACATTTTTGTCTCAGAATGGTCCTGGCACCAACATGGAAATTATACAGTTGCCCCTGAGAAGCCAGATTAAAGAGTATCTTTCTAATATCTTTTTTTATCTTTTTGTGATTATTCTAAAAATCTGTCTTCCATTATTACTGAATAAAACTGGATTTTTTACAACTCTACAGAAAGACTTTTATTTTGGATTCCATAACAAACATTTAGTTGTTTATATAGTAACATGTACAAATAAGTACATGTAGCAAGAATGATATTTTCACTCTGCAGTGCATTGTGTGGGGATATGAAAGTTTATGGCAGTTTAAAACTGTATGCTGGACACTCAAACTCGGTACCTTAGCCTTTTGCGGGCAAGTGTTCTATTATCTGAGCTAACCAAGCACAACCCACGGCCCATCCTTACAACTTCAATTCTACCAGTACCTTGTCTCCTACTTCCAAACTTCACAGAAGCTCTCTTGCAGACCTTGCAGAACTAGCACTCCTGACAGGTCTGCAGGAGAGCTACTGTGAAGTTTGGACAGACTGCGAATTAACTGTCTCACTGAAACCACCACAAATGTGGGGCTTGCCCATTATTTTCTTAATAATCATTATTGGCGTAGCCCATTTTTAGATGGTATGGGTTGCATGACACCCCCAATACTGTCAGCCTATCTAATAGTTGTTTTACTTGATGACAAAGTGTCAAGTGCATAGGTTGGACGTGAAAAAAAAGAAAAAGTCTGTGCATTGGGTTTGAGGGTGGTATGTGGCACGTAATCTGTGGCCTTGCCTGGCCCAGAAAAAAAAAGGATGGAAAATTCCTCACACAGGCCATCCAGTTCTTCATGGGGCTTGGATCTGACATTAAATGTACTGAATGGGTTACCATGAATCCGAACGTTGTTAAAACCAAACAGATTTTCCATAAAGGTTCAGTCCACTACAAGAAATGTCAATGAACACAGCACTGCCTTGTACCCACTCTGCTGTAAACTGCCTAAGGATAAGAATTTGTTGCTAGCTATAATTGACAAAATGGTGCAAAGTAACAGACAACAAAGAAGAACTGATGCACAGGTAAGTGCTAGAGTTCAGCCGCTGCACCTGTATCCACTTGCAATCAAAGGGGAATACCATTGATATATGCATCAATGAACAGTTTGTTAGAAACAGTTAAGAGATTGTCACACACATAGCTAACAATATTAATGCCCGTAGCTCAGTGGTTCAAGTCACAGCAGGAGTTTATGTACGGTTGCAAAACGTTTGTTGTTTGTTTTGGCAGTGATAGCAAGAAGCCCAACATTGAGGCAGACTGGTTGGTCCTGAAAAAAAAACAAGATGGACAGGAAAGCAGAGGCTCATACAGGTTTTTCCACAGCGTCTATGTCTGTGTGGAGCACGATGGTCTGGCATGCTGTATTGTCATGACTTCACCTGCAAAGGGGTGCTGGAATGTGTGTGCGTACCATTGTCTAAGTTAACAGCTGCCATGTCAGCCCAGGAATCTAACTGATGGCCTGTGGACCAGGAAACTTCAAATGGTTGAGCAATCTTAAGTACTTCTCCTAAGAAGAGGTTTTCAAATTTCAGTGGCCATTGGCATGCCTTTTTGTTGGGGGCTGGCCTAATGATAGCTTCACAAACCAATTTGTCTGCATAAGATTCCTTAGATTAAGCAGTAATGCTTCATCTACATATATATCCACATTTATACTCCGCAAGCCACCCAACAGTGTGTGGTGGAGGGCACTTCACATGCCACTGTCTTTACCTCCCTTACCTGTTCCAGTCGCGTATGGTTCGCGGGAAGAACGACTGCCGGAAAGCCTCTGTGTGCACTTGAATCTCTCTAATTTTACATTCCTGTTCTCCTCGGGAGGTATAAGTAGTGAGAAGCAATATATTCGATACCTCATCCAGAAACACACCCTCTCGAAACCTGGACAGCAAGCTACACCGTGATGCAGAGTGCCTCTCTTGCGGAGTCTGCCACTTGAGTTTGCTAAACATATCTGTAATGCTATCACGCATACCAAATAACCCTGTGACAAAATGCGCTGCTCTTCTTTGGATCTTCTCTATCTCCTCTGTCAACCCGACCTGGTAAGCCTTGCAATGCTGCAGCCCAGACCTGTTAATATTGATGAGGTTGTTTCCTGCTCTGATGAAATTCAACTCTCCTAAAAATCATCTAAATATGTTTGCAATAATATGAAGTCGGTAAATGATACATTTAATCAAATGACAAAGACACAGGATCCTGAAGGGGGCTAATTTGCCTAACAAGAGGTACAGTTGAGGAGATATCTATGACAGAAAGAGAGCTTTAAGAGAAACAGCATTTGTTATCTTGAAGTCCATGAAGTGTTGTTATAGGCATTTCTCATATGATTTTCAGTCTCCAGCAGCTTCGCTATAGGTGGGGAAAGGTGGCATACAGGCCATCAAGTTTTGGAGCCTCTTTAATAGGCCTGTGAATACTCTATCCAACATGGCTATGTGCTCATGCTGTTGCATTTCCAACTGATTCTGGCTTTCCAGCTGCTGCCACAGTTAACTGTGTGCAATAACCTAATAACCTACAAGGATGCACCTATTGACACTGCAGCTTCATTGAAAAACGTGAATAATGAACCATATTCATTGCCACTTGTTTAATATCATGCACAAATAAGTAGTCATAGAATGTCCATATCACTTTAATGAGAATGCTGACCATAATTCCCATACAAGTCCATATACTTAGCTAGGGATGAGTCCAAACAAATTCCCTGAGAGCATAGTGAAGTAAGCATATGAATGAACTATAACAGAATGAGGAAGAGAGAGCCCTCTGTTCTGGGCTAATCTGATTCATAAGATGGCTCTCTCCAGTGCCTGCACATGCAGATCTCAAAGTGATACCACTGTTGCTGTTTGATCGTGCCATCAGCTGGCAGCTGAGCCCATACCAGCAGGTGCAGGTCAGTTGAATCATAACAAGATGAACTACTGTGTCTCATCTTGATGTGGTAACATGGGGCTACCACAGTTCATTAATGTTAATCAGCCTGTAGCCCTACCAGTATTGAACTTCATGATATCTTATAGAATAAGAGCTTGGTGGCAAGTGTGGAAACACTGAGTACATTCTTTCTTGTACATAATTGTGCCCCATAGGGCCTCAGAGCAGGCAAGACAGGCAAGACTGGTGTGGCAGATCTGGACCTGGAGTGGGCAAGACTAGTGTGCCAGGGTGTGGCCACCAGTGGCGGCTCATGTTTACACTGCACACAAAAGTCAATTCCTGCACAGTAAACAACCAACTCCAAACACAAACTGCCATTCGTGGAAATGATTAAATTCAAGTAGTACTGTCTACCAACATGGTCACTTGACTAGAATGCAGATGAGATGTTGAGGACCGTAATGGCCAGCTGCACACTGTCTTCAATTCCAGATTTAAGTGGATATCAGAGAAACCAGTGAGACAGCTTTTTGTGAATGTTCATATGTATAATGTGGGTCTGCAGCGCATATAAACATGACCTACCACACGATCAACAGATATCAGTTGCACGAGTAATTGCTACAGCATCACAATTGACAATGATGTGCTTTATGTTTCTCACTGCCTCAAATCGATTACTGTATGATATTTTATCTCATTCAGAATCCTACCAAATAGTTTTTTCTATCAGTACGACTTCAACATGTGAACTGATGTCTGATCTAATTTTACTATACATGAGAAGTGTGCTACCATATAGCAGGATTTATGTCGAGTGAATGGGGATAAAGTCTGCTGCAATGTACTACCATCTGGTGGCATTGATGTAAACTTGTAGCTGAGTGGTTGGGGCTAGCTGCACACAATATGCACTGTGCACATTTTTTTGTCAAATCCATATGTATTCGACCTGCAAGGTAATTACGTCACACTAGTTGCGCATGTGCAAAAATTCCTTAAAACCTGCAATGTAGCACAGTGTGGTAGATTTTGTGCTGTGTATTTCAGATTAATGCATCTATGTTGTGTTTAACATCATTCAAAGAAACATAACCAATAAATCCACTATGTATCAAAAGTGACGGTGTTCATTTCTGTGTCTTCTTCTTGAGCTGATTAAGGCTGCAACAAATCTAGCAAGGTATGATGACAGTATCTGTACAAAAGTTTCTGCTGGGCTTTGATCATGGAGTGGTGTTGCCTAGTATGAGGATAAAAAGGTCAGTGCAGAATCAGTAGGGGTGGATATCAAGATTTTCTCCATCTGTGTCTTAACATTCTCACAAAATGTTTTCTATGCCATTAGACACAGGCTGAGATGGAGGAGTGGTAACCTGCCTAATTCTGTTATGGTTGCAAACTGCTGAAAACTCGTGGAAGTAAACTGTGGACTGTTATCTGTGACATGAGTTCATGAGCCTCCTTCAGTAGGAAAAATAGTTGCCTTAGTGGTATTTACCATTGTGGTCCATTGCATTTGTATTATGTGTGGGAAATGAGAAAAAAATATCTATCAAAATCAACCACATGGCCCCTTGTAATGGGCCTAAAAAATTTGCATGCTCCCAATCCATGGCTGACAGGTTTGGGGCAATGCTGGTTGCTGTGACTGATGACCCTGACGTTTTTGAACCACTCACACAATATCCTCATCTACATATGGCCAATACACATACCGGCAGGCAAGATTCTTCATTCCATAGATTCATCTGAGTGACTGATGCAGGAGTTGCAATATATGGGAATGCAGAACCTCCAGCATCACTACCCAACACTAATGGTCATCCTGATTCAGCAACAGGAAGGATGTAAGTGGCCTGTCATCAAATATGGTCTGAGGCAACTTATAAACTGGGGTAAATTATATTGTTTATCTGGAAGGCGTCACAGTTTCCTAGTGTGTGGTTAGGCAAGAACCTAACAGCACAGGATAAGCTGCTGCAAGTAATATGAGTAGCAATCATACTTATTGTCTTGCTTCTCATAAATATTTCTCTGTCTTTTCTGAATGTGGCATGATTTTTCTGGGTGTATTAGGCAGAAACCTCAGAGGATGGCTTAAATTGCTGCAGCCATTTTTATAATCTCGGTTTTTTACGAAATTTCATCAGGTGTGTTGTGTGATTTCTTTTAGAATTTACTTTTCTGGTATTGTTCTCCCTACTTAAGCAATCTAGCTCAATTAAAGTTATTAATTATTTAGGTGAATTTTTGTTAGGCATGTAGCATAATTTCATTTAGGATTTTTGTCTCTGGTATCACTCTATCTACTTGAGTTCAACTGAAGTTGTTGATTCCATCTTTCATTATTTTTCATAATTTTTAGCTATATCTTAAAAAAATGAGCAGGCCTTTCACATATTTTTATTTTTAATCAGCATAATAGATATACATTCATCCTTGGTCACTTTCAATAAAATTTACTGTGCTGTTTGTTTTTAATTAAAATAAATACATAGCTTAGGCTTATTCACTCCATTCTCACCTGGTGGAAATATCTAATGAATTCACTGTCTTCATGAAATCGATGTGCAGATGACCTCCTAGATGGTGTACCCAAGGTAACACAGTAACAAGGCTCAACAGTGAAAAGTCTACACAACTATGGTGACTGGATGCACTAATGCTTCCTGGACCATACAAAGGCAAATGGAGCACTGAGCCGTGGACTTAATTTCAAAATCTTTTCTTAAAGAATTTACTTTATTTACTAGCGATTCATCAAGAACATTAACACATTTAATCACACTATGTGAGTGTGGAAGTAGTTGCCAGTGGGTAACAAATTTCTTTCAACAAATGGAAATTTTATTCCTAAAAACTTTTTCTTTTTTTAAAAACACAGATATAAAAATTATAATCAGAAAGCACCCTCTAAATATCAAGTTACAATTTATTCAGAGGCAGAAATAACATTTTTTTTTTTTTTTTGACGGTATGAGCTTTCGGGCTGAGAACCTTGCCACTCCCTTTTAACACGGCCGTAGTCACAACCGCTCACAACAACCTCTGAAAGACTACACTGGTGCAAATCTGCAACACACCAGAATACTTTAAACTAAAAATTTTAACACCTCACACAAACACCTAAACTATGCACCCCTAGGAGGGATGGAAATGGTACAAAACATTCACATTAAAAAAATTACTTGCCACCGAAAGTGCAACTTGTTTTTAAAAAGAAAACTCTTATGGTGGAAGGGTGGCAACTTTATATATTAAATGACCATTTAAATAAAAATCCATAAAATGCAGTCTTACATAAAATGTGCAAACATGCTCTACATTACACCGTCTCTCAAGCTGACAGGCAAGATAAAAACATATTTCAGGAATTTGGCCTTTACACCTTACGCAATAAATTTGTTAACACCGAATCCAACAAACATGACAGAGGCAGCTGTTAACATATGACAGATTGACAGGGGGATTACTGAACAACCTGAACCGCAGATTGCTCTAACCCGCCCCTACTCCACAAGGGAAAAACGCACCACCCAATTCATAAATAACCACCTTCCCGCGGGTGGGCAAACGGAGAAGAATGGTGGGACGACCCCAAAACAAAGCGGCTGGTGACCTCACCAAGAAAACAAATAGAATTTAACAAGTAAATGAAACAACATATCTCCAATCACTTAACTTCTAATAAACTGCAGTTTCTGGTGAAGACCTGGTGCAGCACCCCCAATGCTCTCCCAAACCATCCACTGCCAGCCGCTTCAACGGAAGCAGGAAGGCGCGCCAATCTCCCGTCTCACAGCGTCGCAGCTCGCACTGGCCAGCCCGATGTCATGGTTTGACTCCTATTGCTCTCATGTCGACTGCGAAACCTCTACACCTCTCTATACGGCGCAGCCCACTGGACTCGTGGGGAACTCACTTGCGCCAACGCTCAAGGCGGACAAGTCATCTTGTGTCTCGGTGCACAACCAACCAACTGATCGATCCAACCACTAATGTCCTTTGCCTGAGCAACTCAAGCAGACTGGCGGCCTAACGTGCAGACTCAAATGCAGCAACTCAGCCCCGAGTGGGTGAACACTAGCTGAGTTCTCTGGCAGAGTGGCAAGACTCTCATTTTCTGGCTTTATAGTTGATCCAAAGGACAGACATACTAGCACTCCAACGACAGACAGACACTAACTGCCGCACAAATGTGAACGAGAGACAGACCAGCATCTGGTGACGCGAGACTGAGCCAGCTTCACTCCGAATGACCAACTGCCACTGGCGAGCATATAGCGCCCCTTAAATGCACGTGAACAGGCAACCTTTCCCACCAGAGGGAGACACCAAAGCTGCGATTGCCACAGCGGCGCCACAGCCAGAAACGGAGGGCGACTGCTTCACACTACGGGCTGCGGCACGTTCTTCAAAACAGCAAATTTTACCACGGCTCAAGCACATAAGCAATTTCATTTTGAAGAGACTGAATGAACTATGTCATTTTAACATAGAACGTTGTATGAGGGTAAAGGGAGAAATCCCTGAAAAAAATTATCCAGAGAAAGTGTCACACTCTTGAATGATTGAATTGTCAATTGACTCAAAGTGCCAGGATTTACTATTGTGGGCTGCACTGGTCATGACAAGCACATGGCTATCCTAGAGAAGAATGAACTTCTAGGGAATTTAGACATGAAAATGATGCCAACAGAAGATGTGGTAGATACAAAACTGGGAGAGCTGACACTCTATAATGTCTACAAAGCTCCATCACAGAAACAGCAGGTTTTTTAGCAGTGCATGCCAGTGATTTTAGCTCTCATCACATCAGATGGGGCTATCTGAGGTCCATAGCTGAAGGTATTGGATTAAATGAATGGGCCGACAAGCAGAAGTACACCTGACAAACAGCCTATTTGCTTCTGTCTCAGGTTCTTCGGCCAACGTTCGTTTGATGATTTTACTGACGTTTCGCCAGCACGAGTGACTTTTCGGCCCTGAGGATACAGCGACCTTCAAATTAAAGTTGTGTGACATAATGTCAACAACTGAACTAACCTTTTTCACACGTGTGGCAACAGGCACACCCATGCAAGCTACAAGAGGAGTCCTCATGGTGGTCAAGGCAGTCATAGGGAGCCAGCACTGCCTGGTACTTGTAGAGATCAGCTATCACTCCCAGTTATAAAAAGCCTCTGCTATCCCACACTGGAACCTGAGGAAATCTGACAGCTACAAACATCAGTCCTACATCGGGAAGACAAACAGGATACTGCTGAAACCTAAGAACTGCAAAAGATTCACAGAACTGCTACACAAAGCGGCCGCAAATGCTATTCCAAGTAGAGTTAGGAAGGACTAAACCCCTGCTGGATGAAAGGGTGTGAAACACTAATGGAACAGTTTAAGGAGAGCAGGGAAGACGAGCCTGCAGAACAATTGGTTAATACTATGAAAGAGGAATGCAGGAGTAGCTGGGAGGAAGCAATGGAAAGTCTAGGTTTCAAGCACTTCTGTAGGAAGAGCTGGGGCCTGCTGCAAAAATGAGGGTTGCTATGGTGCCTGACAGGTTGTCTCTTTGTTCTGGTCCATCTGAGATTGTAACTCTCCTGAAACAGACCTCCAAAATTCAACTAAAGACAGCTGAAAAGAAATATTTCTAA
The DNA here is from genome assembly GCF_023864275.1 of Schistocerca cancellata. Lineage (NCBI taxonomy): Eukaryota > Metazoa > Arthropoda > Insecta > Orthoptera > Acrididae > Schistocerca > Schistocerca cancellata. The sequence continues at coordinate 156,960,760 of NC_064626.1, forward strand.
ACAACTGAACAATATGCTGCTTAACAATCCAACCAACATGGACATGAAAGAAATGGAAACAGAAGAGATTACCTGGGCCTTGAAGCTAATGAAGACAGGAAAAACGGCCAGACCTTATGAAATCCTACCAGAAGTCTTGAAGGAAATGGGAGTTTTAGGAAGAAGATGGTTGCCACACTCTGCACATCATGCATATCAGAACGGGCGCACTCCGTAAGATCAGGGAAGAAGCAAAAAGTCACCAAAGTGCTGAAAACTGGAAAGACTGGAGATGACCCGAAAACAGACTGATATCCCTGCTCTTTTCCTCCTATAAACTATTAGAATATTACTGTCTAGGTTAACTCCATACATCAAAGCCAACCTTCCTGCATACGAGGCCTATTCGAAAGGTAAGGAACGATAGGGCGCGAAATGGAAACCACAGTGAAAATCAAAACTGTTTTATTTGCTACTGTTAGCTACAACTTCCAGCTACCCATCTCCATAGTCGCCAATCCGACTTAGACGTTTGTCGTAGCGTTGTACCAACTTTCCAATACCCTCATTATAGAATGCAGACGCCAGTGTTTCCGCCAATTCTCTACGCTGGCCTACAGCTCGTTGTCTGTGCTGAAATGTTGTCTTCATAGCCAGAGGTTCGTGTGAACAGAGATGAAACTCAGAGGGAGACAATTATGGGCTGTATTGTGGGTAATCTAACATTTCCAATTGAAAACGATGCAGGAGCATCTTCATTGCCCCTGCAGAATGCGGCTGAGAATTGGCTTGAAGAAGAAAACGCACGACAGTTATGTAATGTTGGATGCATAGCTTCAGGCGAAATTTCTCACCAGGCCCTCGTACTTGGCGGGAGACACTATTGTTGTAGGTATCTTTATGTGCTCCCTGTGTTCTCAGAACTAAAAAGAACGACGTAACGCGATCGAGGGCATACTAGAGACACTGCCCAACACACCTGTGCAAAACTTCATCGGATTTTCACTTTGCTTTCCAAGTCGCGACCGATCGTTCCTTACTTTCCGAATAACCCTCGTATCAGGAGGGTTTTCGAGCAGGTAACAATTTTTGCGATGAAGTGATGTCATTTACAACCTATATTGAGAAAGGCTTCCAAAACAGGATGAAAACCAGCCTGATTGGGGGGGGGGGGGGGGGATGCTGCTTAAGCTACTTAAATTATCAAACGCAGGCAGATTTACACGTTACTCAAAGACATGTTAACAGACGGTAAAATCAAGGTCTCACTACTTGATGTGAACAGCAAGACCATGGTTCTGAATAATAGCCCACAGCAAGCTTCGGCACTATATAGCACTCATTCTTTTCAATCTATATACTGTTGGCAGGCCAGACGCCAAATAACGTAAGTTTGCATAAGTGGACGACCTGGTATTCGCATATGAAGGTAAAAATTTTAATGACCTTGACAAAATACTGAGTGCAGACCTGGAACTACTGAATATCTACTACTCCAAGCGACAACTACATTCAAGCCCTAACAAAACGACCGTACCATAATGCAACTTACCAATAGAGGTACAAACAAAAAACTACAGCTTTCTGTTAATGGTCAACGCATCAGGCATGACGATAAGCCTAAATATTTGTGAGTGAAATTGGATCGCACTCTGACGTACGAGGTGCATTCAAGTTCTAAGGCCTCCGATTTTTTTTCTCCTGACTGGAAAGAGATAGAAACATGCGCATTGTTTGAAAATGAGGCCGCGTTCATTGTCAATACGTCCCAGAAATGGCAGCACTGTACGGCAGATGGAATTTTACCGCCAGCAGCGAGAATGAGAACTGTTTTAAATACTTAAAATGGCGACGTTTTCCTTACTTGAACAGCGTGCAATCATTCGTTTTCTGAATTTGCATGGTGTGAAACCAATTGAAATTCATCGACAGTTATGGATGTGTTGAAAGTGCGTTCGTGGGTGCGACAGTTTAATGAAGGCAGAACATCGTGTGACGACAAACCGAAACAACCTCGGGCTCGCACAAGCCGGTCTGACGACATGATCGAGAAAGTGGAGAGAATTGTTTTGGGGGATCGCCGAATGACTGTTGAACAGATTGCCTCCAGAGTTGGCATTTCTGTGGGTTCTGTGCATACAATCCTGCATGACGACCTGAAAACGCGAAAAGAGTCATCCAGGTGGGTGCCACGAATGCTGACGGACGACCACACGGCTGCCCGTGTGGCATGTTGCCAAGCAATGTTGACGCGCAACGACAGCACGAATGGGACTTTCTTTTCGTCGGTTGTGACAATGGATGAGACGTGGAGGCCATTTTTCAATCCAGAAACAAAGCGCCAGTCAGCTCAATGGAAGCACACAGATTCACCGCCACCAAAAAAATTTCGGGTAACCGCTAGTGCTGAAAAAATGATGGTGTCCATGTTCTGGGACAGCGAGGGCGTAATCCTTACCCATTGCGTTCCAAAGGGCACTACGGTAACAGGTGCATCCTATGAAAATGTTTTGAAGAACAAATTCCTTTCTTCACTGCAACAAAAACGTCCGGGAAGGGCTGCGCGTGTGCTGTTTCACCAAGACTACGCACCCACACATCGAGCTAACGTTACGCAACAGTTTCTTCGTGATAACAACTTTGAAGTGATTCCTCATGCTCCCTACTCACCTGACCTGGCTCCTAGTGACTTTTGGCTTTTTCCAACAATGAAAGGCACTCTCTGTGGCCGCACATTCACCAGCCGTGCTACTATTGCCTCACAGATTTTCCAGTGGTCAAAACAGACTCCTAAAGAAGCCTTCGCCGCTGTCATGGAATCATGGCGTCAGCGTTGTGAAAAATGTGTACTTCTGCAGGGCGATTACGTCGAGAAGTAACGCCAGTTTCATCGATTTCGGGTGAGTAGTTAATTAGAAAAAAAATCGGAGGCCTTAGAACTTGGATGCACCTCGTATAACTTACATCTGGAAGATAGAAAACAGACGCTAAAATCCTATAATGCAGTCCTGTCGAAACAGAATATGGGGTTAGGAGGCTTGTCTGCTCTGTAAGGTAAGATAGATGGTGATCTGTGGCATCTCTACTGAAAGAGCACAATGCTGGTGCACACACAAGTGTTTTGCAGCACAACAACTCAACGTACATTGTTCAACATAGAGCTGCGCAGCAGACCGTCCCCACATGTGCTCATATTGATCCAATATCATCAATTAAGATTGCAGTGGACACGGGACCATCGGGATTCGACCGTTGATCAACGGAAACTTGTCGGCTCTTCGAGTGGATCACATTTTTGCTACTCTAGGTTGCTGGTCGTTTCCACAAACGCCGTCATCGAGGTGAACGGTGGCTTGTAACGTGCAGCACGCCAAGGGCGCAGGCTGCTGGGAGCAGTATTATGCTGTGGGAGACATTCTCCTGCACTTGCGTGGGAACTGTGGTAATAATCAAAGACACGCTGACAGCTTGTGAACCAACTGCATCCCTTCATGATTGATGTCTTCCCCGACGGCGATGTCGTCTTTCAGTAGTATAAAGCAGTATTGGCCATGTCTCGGAGCCAGAACCGTGCTTCTGGAGCATTATACTGAAATGACGTTGATTTCTCGGCGATCAAACTCACCTGATGTGAATCCTACGGAACCCATCTGGGTCGCTATCGGGCGCCATCACTGCTTACGCAAATCAGCGGCCTGTTATTTGCGTGAATTACATGACCCGTGCGTAGACATCTAATGCCACATACCTCTAGAAACCTAGCAACAAACTGTCAGATCTCTGTGTCCTCGGAGTCATCCGCGACGGCATACATGAATAAACCGTTCTCGGTTTTCAAGCCGCGTCAGTTCGAATAAAATCCTCGAGCTTTCGATGACCATCTCCGCCATCGTCGTCAGGAGTTGCACTGACTGCTGGGGCTCTCGCCACGGATCTTCAGTGGGGGTGGACTTCAACCCGTGTGTGTATGGAGTGTCCAGCCTTGCGGCTTCTCCTCCCAAGTCTGAGTTGGTGAGAGATAAGGACTTCATGGTATGTTTGTCTTCTGGGCGATCCGTCAGGACTGCCAGGGCTGCTACGGTTTCTCGCTTATATAGACCTGATGACATCATCAGCAGCCAATCAGATAGACCCTATGTGGAGCGCGCGGAAGTCGACCCGGGCAGCTAGTGGAGCTATTGCCTGTGGTAATTACGTGAGAATGAAGACTTGGCTGTCTTGCCAGCCGACAAAGGGAATGCCACCGTGGTTCTGAACTCTGCAGACTACCAGCTGAAGATGCTACGTTTATTACAAGACGCCATGTACCACAAGCTTAGTCGTGATCCCACACAGGCCATTGTCAGAAAGACAGAGAAGTTATTAAAGGATTCTGGTTTACCGGATGAAGTAGTGACTAAATTAACGCCTCGTGCCGTCAGACCTCCCAGGCTTTATGGATTACCAAAGATACACGAGGAAAGTGTTCCTCTGAGGCCCATTGTTAGTGGAATCAGTTCGCCCACCCATAGACTTTGCTAAACATCTGGCACGATTATTAGCACCAAAATTGGGACATTGTGAACACCATCTTGTCAACTCGCAGAAATTTGTTGAGAGACTCAAAAGAATGAAAATCGGCACAAACGACCTAATGGTTAGCCTGGACGTTGTGTCACTTTTTACGAGGGTGCCAATACAAGATACGCTGGATCTCTTGGTCCAACATTTTCCATCAGGAATCATTAAGTTGTTCAATCTCGTCCAAACGACAACGTACCTTTTGTACTGCGATGAATATTATGAGATGATGGATGGCACAGTCATGGGATCACCACTGTCTCCAGCAGTCGCAAATTTCTTCATGGGGCAGTTTGAGGAGCAGGCTCTGCAAACTGCGACATTACGGCCGTCTTGCTTTCTACGATACGTTGATGACACCTTCCTGATTTGGCCTCACGGTGAAGATACACTACAGCAATTCGTCGACCACATCAATGGCGTCCATTCCAACATAAAATTTACTGTCGAGATGGAGAAGCACGGCAAGCTACCATTCTTGGATGTTTTGGTTGAGCGGAAGGCAGGAGGCCAGCTTGGTCATTCGGTGTACCGGAAACCAACACACACAGATCGGTACTTGAACTCCAATTAGTTTCCACCACCCTGTACACAAGAAAGCGGTCTTGAACACGTTGGTTCATAGAACCAAGATTATCTCTGATGACGACCCCCTACAGTCTGAATTGCAGAACTTAAAATGTGCTTTCAGGGAAAATGGATACAGCAGAAGAGACATCGCAAACGCTTTCAAGGGCAGCCGATGAAAGACACCTGGTGAATCAGTAGAAAAGGCCAAACAGACTGCATTCCTGCCATACTGTGGAGCAACTAGCAGCTAGTTAGGACGTCTGCTGCAGAAACATGGGCTAAGACCAGTGTTCCGGCCCGCTCCCAAGATATGAGATATGTTGCGCCCTGTTAAAGACAACATTGCTCTTCGAGTGTCCGGCGTGTATGGTGTACCTGTGAATGTGGCAGCATGTGTATAGGACAAACAATTCGCACGGTTGAGGAGCGTTGTGCTGAGCATAAGCACCATATAAAACAAAGGGAGCTTGACAAGTCGGCCATAGCGGGGCATTGCCTAGAAAACAGACATTAAATACAGTTCGAATATACAAAAGTGTTGGCTCATGCGTCTACATATTGGGACTCCGCTATAAAGGAAGCGGCCGAGGCTCGTTTAAACAACAACAATTTCAACAGAGACCAGGGGTACACACTCAGCAGGGCATGGGGGTGGGCGTTGGACATCGAAAGAAAGACAGTTGCGCGACGCGACCTGACGTCACCGGTGCTGCCACGGGCAATAGCTCCGCTCGCTGCGCGGGTCGACTTACGCGCGCGCGCCACATTGGGTCTATCTGATTGGCTGCTGATGATGTCATCATGCCTATGTAAGCGAGAAACCGTAGCAGCCCCGGCAGTCAGTGAACTCCTGACGACGATGACGGAGATAGCCATCGAAAGCTCGAGGATTTTATTCGAATTGATGCAGCTTGAAAACCGAGATCGTTTTATTCAAGTCAAATCCCTTATACGCAGAATCAGTGATGTACTTCGTTCCGAAGACGGACAAACAAGCTATTAACCAGGTAGTTATAATGTTTCGGCTCATCAGTGTATAAGCAGCGGAGGATCAAGAATGGGCACCAGGAGTAGAGATGGGAGGTGCCGAAGGGGAAAAAAAAAAATCCAGTGATCTCAAACTGTTGCATATTATCACTTAATTGAGCTAAGAGGTTTAGGACATTTAGGTCTGTTGGAAGAATCGATAAAGAACTTCATTTTTAGGCTGGACCTGATCATTTTCAGCACTGGTTCCTGTGCTGTTAGGGGGAGTGGGTGGCGATCGACCATTTGCCCCCCCTCTCTTTCTTGAGTCCACCTATGCACATAAAGTTTTTAAAGGGAGCATAGAGAGCGTATATCTATATAAGGTTCTCTGTCCTCTATGCGCTGCTATCACCAACACGGTGAAAACGCGAACGTCCTTTGTCGGACGGTTCGCTGGAAGACCAACGGCCAGAACGCGAGCGAACATCTGTGAATGCAAACCGAACATGGCGGTGTCTGCCCGCGTTAAGCTCCCGTTTACACCAGAGAGAATTCTCGGTCGCTTTACGTGGCATGGGAGTTACAGAGGCCAACTCGTGCTGCTAGTTCACCGTTTCTGCATCAAACTCTACGCTGATTGACCCCAAGCGGCGGTGTTGGCGGCAGGTGTGGAAGGGTTTGCCTGCATCTATTACGTTAAATACTACCAGGCCATTGTGGGAATCTGCAGCGTACAACTCGTTTTCTACCAAAGAGATGGCGCTGGCCCCTACAGCTTTGATAACGTTTCCGGGCGTGGCTGTCTACCCGTAGTTTTCTCTTTAAGATACTCTCTACAACTGCTAGCGTGTCAGCATCATTTTGTTACAGCTTATGTATTTACAGTTACAAATTAAAAATCCTAGCTCAGTGTGTGAGACGAAATAATCTCTCCAGCGATTCTGTAATGTGACTTTTGGCCCTTCAGTGCAGGATTCTTGTCACCGTCATTCGTGTAACTTAATGTAGCTACAACAGCTCGACGTCAGAGCTCCGGAACAGAAATACATTAATAAGGAAAAAAATGATATCTGTTTAGCTTTCTGAAAGTGATTGCAGTATCGCAATAACTTCAGTCAAATTGACTAAAAGTCCATTTGATGTGTATACTGCGGGAAGCATTACCCCTAACATGGGTAGGCTCTGTCAATGTCACGAAAATATATGGGTAGAGCGCCACATTTCCGACAAAAATTCGAACAATTTTTCTACATTTCATAACCATGGAATTAGATTCTCCCACGTGAGGCAATCGGCCGAAGAAACGTCTACGATACCAGACATCCCACTCACTACCGTCATAAATCGTTTGGGTTTTCATGGCATCTCACAAATAATTTATCATAAGGTCCGCCACCACAGTCGTGTGATCGGTTTAGAATCGCACGATCGATATCTATCGTTTGCAGCCCGCGGCTACGATAGGCAAACATTCTTGGAAATTACTCGCATTTCTGTACGTCAGAATAATTTCCAAAATCAGCTTTATTTTAAAACAAAGATGTCACTTGACATCGATTTTTCTTAATTTTTCTACTTTAATTGTTCCGTGTATTTTCCCTTATTTCTTTGGGCTCATCCTCGGTGGCCCCGAGACAATACTTCGGTTATCCCAGCCAGAGATTCCCGACCGCATACAGGTAACCCTGAAAATTTGTGGTTTTAAATTTTTGATAGCTATGATAATATTTGTAAAATTTAAAAGAAAAAACGTGGGGCGCATGCAATAGATAATTGCTGCATGAATGGTTCACCTAAATCACTAATAATTTTATTGCATTGCAGATGATAACAACTGCTGTGTGATTTTTCTTGACGACAGCTACTCTCCACACACTTAACTGTTATCTGTCGCATGAGCCCCACGTTTATCATTTTAAGTTTTACAACAATTATCATTTTTGTTGTTGTTGTGGTCTTCAGTCAGCGACTGGTTTTATGCAGCTCTTCCTGTTGCTCTATCCTGTGCTAGCTTCTTCATCTCCCAGTACCTACTGCAACCTACATCCTTCTGAATCTGCTTAGTGTATTCATCTCTTGGTCTCCCTCTACGGTTTTTACCCTCCACGCTGCCCTCCAATACTAAATTTGTGATCCCTTGATGCCTCAGAACATTTCCTACCAGCCAATCCCCTCTTCTAGTCAAGTTGTGCCACAAATTTCTCTCCTCCCGAATTCTATTCAATACCTCCTCATTAGTTATGTGATCTACCCATCTAATCTTCAGCATTCTTTTGTAGCACCACGTTTCGAAAGCTTCTATTCTTTTCTTGTCTAAAGTATTTATCGTCCACGTTTCACTTCCATACAAGTACTTTCAGAAACGACTTCCTAACACTAAAATCTATACTCGATGTTAACTTATTTCTCTTCTTCAGAAACGCTTTCCTTGCCATTGGTTCAAACCTAACTAACCTAAGTACATCACACACATCCATGCCCGAGGCAGGATTCGAACCTGCGACCGTAGCGGTCGCGCGGTTCCAGACTGTAGCGCCTAGAACCGCTCGGTCACCCCAGCCGGCTTGCCATTGCCAGTCTACATTTTATATCCTCTCTACTTCGACCATCGTCCGTTATTTGAAAGAGAGTATTCCAGTCAACATTGTCGAAAGCTTTCTCTAAGTCTACAAATGCTAGAAACGTAGGTTTCGTTAATCAATCTTCTATGATAAGTCATAGGTTCAGTATTGTCTCACGTGTTCCAACATTTCTACGGAAGCCAAACTGAACTTCCCCGAGATCGGCTTCTACCAGTTTTTCCATTCGTCTATAAAGAATTCGTGTTAGTATTTTGCAGTCATCACTTATTAAACTGATAGTTCGGTAATTTTCAGACCTGTCAACACCTGCCTTCTTTGGGATTGGAATTATTATATTCTTCTTGAAGTCTGAGGGTATTTCGCCTGTCTCACACATCTTGCTCACCAGATAGTAGAGTTTTGTCAAGGCTGGCTCTCCCAAGGCAATCAGTAGTTCTAATGGAATGTTGTCTACTCCCGGGGCTTTGTTTCGACTTGCCCTGAAGTGCACCGCCCTTATATAGACCCTCTATATACTCCATCCACCTTTCTGCTTTCCCTTCTTTGCTTAGAACTGGGTTTCCATTTGAGCTCTTGATATTCATACAAGTGGTTCTCTTTTCTCCAAAGGTCTCTTTAATTTTTCTGTAGGCAGTATCTATCTTACCCAATTATCATTAGCTATTAAAACTTCAGAAGAAAAAATTTTCACGAGTATCTATGTGGTGTTAGAAATCTGTATGGGGCTAGGAGAAATTATTATATAATTTTTAGTACTTTTTAAAAATGTGTTGCATTAAAAAGTCTTTATTTAAAAAATTTTCTGCTTTTAAACCTTGTGTATGTGAAATTTTTAATCGGTTTCAAACTTTTTGATGAGATTAAAACAGGGACACACGATAAATTTCTGCTTTATTTCAGCTTCCCTTCACCTGAGTCAACTAATATATAGCTTCCTCCAACGCGTATCTTGCGAAAAATCCATAGAAGGTAAAAATTAGAAAGTATCTAGTTCACACGGAGGCTTACCAGCTATCGTTCTTACCGCGAAACATTGGCAACTGGAACAGGAAAACGGAGAAATAGCAGTGGTACACAAAGTACTCTCTGCCACGCATCAAACACGAAAGCAAATTAATACTGCATTGTCATTCATTTCTGAGACATCTAACCTTCAAGTACCTATCTCATTGAGACGTTGGTTTGAAATCAGTGGCAAAATTTGTACCGGACAGACACACAACAAAGCAACTTAATGCAGTAAAAATCTGTTAAAAAATCAAGTATATTTCTTTTCTTGTTTGTTGTATGACAATTCATGGCCGAGAAGGCTGCTACCAGTTGACGAAGCGTGATCTGTGAACAGGCGACGTAACTAACGCAAGCAAGGCGAACATACTTAAGGTCATATAGCGATCACCGTTGAGTTACGTATCTCTTAAGAGTTGTGAAGCAGAAATTTTAAATATGGTTCAAACAATAGTGTTGTCTTCACAATGAAAACATAATAAGAATATTTGCCTTTAATTTAATCATGAATATACAGGATAGCATAACTGTTATATGGAATAATTGGAGTATTGTTGAGTTGTGATTTAAATTGCTAACGTTTTTACTTCTTACTCGACGTACGAAACGTCGGAAAATAGTATAAATGGACAAAAAGAGGAATACTGCTTAAAGATAACTGGTAATTTTAAAAATTCTGTAAGTAATCATATTCATTCTGAACCTGAGGTACAAATATGCTGCTGTATTTGAGATTTAAGTAACTGTAGTTTTGTTTTAAGAGTAACAGACTGGCTGTCTCCTATGAATTGTTAATAAATATGAAATCATATGCACATTCATGTATTTGATTCACAACAGAAACAAACAAATGCAATTAGAGCAAATACAAATGCAGAAACCATATTAGCCTACGTTTTAGTGCACACACGTGCTGAAAAAGCGATCTAATTAATGAATCACCAAATGGATGGAATCGGTAACTAGAATTGACGTATATATGAGGTTAATTTTAGTTACTGATTTCAAATTTTCGATGGTTAATAATTTTGGACTGTGGGCCATGTTTTTGTAGGATTTCCACATTTCGTATTGGTCTCAGAACTACTACGAAAAACAAATATTGTAGGTATAGCTTCCAAATTTTTCTCTTTTTCATAGTAATGAACATAGTAATACCATGGGTATAAATCCTGCAACACTTTAGTACACACTCTTGTTTAAACGTTCTAAATAACGAATCGTGGAATCGTTTGAAGCTGTTAGCAGAATTAACCCATATAGATCAGTTTCAGTTACCGATTGCAGTATTTGTTAGACCCTACTTTTTGTCAATTTTCGTTACCTGTGTACTTGTCCCGTTATATTTAACAATTAGTATTAAAAGTTAACACTGATTCATAATATTACGACTTCACCATGCACTATACTGTACTGGATTTAAAGGTTCTCTGTGCTTTTCTTGCTCACATAAACTACGACAATAATTGATTTCAGCCATGTGTACTTCTCTTTTTCTATTCTTGTTTATTTTCGTTAACTTTAATTCTTGTCGGTATAATTTGTGACTAAGTATTTAATCACGTGAACTGTGTTTGCAACTTTATGGTGTGCTACATTCGTTTGTTTATGAATATGATCAGATGCTTTCAAAGATTGCCCCTATGTAGCGGCTCTTCTGCCTTAGGAATGACATCATTGCTCAAAGCCGACGAATGGAACCGGACACTAGAATTGACCCGAAATTCTTATAAAAATGTGGAGACACCATGATTATACAAACTACTTGTCGACGATATATATGCGAGCGAATATTACAAGTACGTGGCACGGAAATTTTGTAGGAGAATGTATAACTTGCAGCATCCCGATTTACCTATAACTACAAGATTCATAAAATGTTTGTTTCTCAAACACAAACTGCCTCAGACACACCGTGGTAAACAGTCTTAATGACCGTGAACATAACTTCAGATTCGAATATGTCCAAGTTCATTCAACATATATGACTGTCAGAATTTGTATTATGCGTCCGCAGAGAACTGCAATCCGTTTGGCAGCTGTGTCTTGGGTACCACGGATTGGTAGAACGGGGATGTTTGGTAACGGCTTACCTTCTGACAGCTATCGTTGCTCCGTGCTCTTACTGCATATCACGGGTTTCTCAAGATTTTGACGTATGGTGACAGAAATATTCATGTTGTTCGCCAGTCGTGTCGTCTCAGACTGATGCCAAGCAACGGCGTAGACCGCTGCAGAGATCCCTATATTATTGAGGAATTCGGCGCGTGTCGATATGCTGTTTACTCTAAGACAATACCAGGAAAATAATCACCGCTTAAATTTCCAAATCCATGGACAATAGCAGGGGCGTAACTAGGTTGGGAAAACGAGGTACTTCCGGAAAGGAAAAAAAAGGAAAAAGTGAGGAAAAATTAAAAGTGGAAGGACAAGTGGAAAAAATTAATAAAATCGGTCAGTCAAGAGAATTCTTTCGCTGTCGTAAAATAAAGAAAGACTATTTTGGATGTCATTCTGACGTAAAGACATATGAATTATTTACCCCCTCTACCTGGTCAAAGATCGGTCTGAATTAGACCATAGGCCGGCCGGTGTGGCCGGCCGTGCGGTTCTAGGCGATTCAGTCTGGAACCGCGTGACCGCTACGGTCGCAGGTTCGAATCTTGCCTCGGGCATGGATGTGTGTGATGTCCTTAGGTTAGTTAGGTTTAAGTAGTTCTAAGTTCTAGGGGACTGATGACCACAGATGCTAAGTCCCATAGTGCTCAGAGCCATCTGAACCATTTATGAATTAGACCATAGACAGAGTTTATCGAATATATGGAGCAAAAGGGGCTAGATATGAGCAAATGTCTGGCCAAAAGGCTATGACAGACCTTTCGTCATAGGCCGGCCGATGTGACCGAGCGGTTCTAGGCGCTTCAGTCTGGAGCCGTGCGACCACTACGGTCGCAGGTTCGAATCCTGCCTCGGGCATGGATGTGTGTGATGTCCTTAAGTTAGTTAGGTTTAAGTAGTTCTAAGTTCTAGGGGACTGATGACCTCAAAAGTTAAGTCACATAGTGCTCAGAGCTATTTGAACCATTTTGAACCTTCCGTCATAAGTGCCGTACACAATGGTGTGCAGAAAAAACTCAAGTTACAATACAAAATTACTCAGTCAGCACGCTGCTGAGGCTAGGAGACTAATCTAGAAACATCTTTGTACTTCTAAATAGTTGAAAAAAAAACATACAATTTTTTGGTCACAGAATGCGACGGTGGTAATATTTAAAAACTTGTTTTGTGGTGACTTCTAAGGTAACGCGAAAGACATCAAATCCAATTCGTTGAGGCAAGAGATAAAAAACAATCTACACAACTAAAAAGAGACCCATTCACTTTCTTACGACTCTAGCAAACATAATTTGTAAGAGTAAGAAATGTAGGGAATGAAGTGTACCAATAAATCTTGAAAACATAATGTCGCCCTTTTCGCATTGAATATAAAACGCTAGAAAAAATTAATACAGCATTGAAGGCCTTACACGCTGAGAGTAAGGGTGTTGCAAGTGTATATGACTTCCTACGTATGGCGCTGTCAGAAATGAAGATGGATGATTTGGGTTTAACATGCTCATTACAGAAGTGCAAACTCGAGTAGGGGAAGGATATATAAGGAAGTCGGCCGTATCCTATTCGTAGGAACCAACACGCAATTTTCCTTCAAGCGATCTGGATGCGCAGACTGTGATCTGAATTATCGTCCTCCCGAATGCGAGTCCAGTGTTGTCTACGCATTGCCACATAACGTTCAGTTTCTGTCAGATATATCTCATATGAAAGGATAACGTGACAAACTACTTGACGATACTTTCAGCATCTGTGAAAGATGAGGCATCGAGTGTAAATTGCTGTACAAATTAATTAAAGCAGCAGAGAAGCACGTCGACAAGCTTTGAAAGGCCGAGACGCTGACAAAATACGTGATTGGCCTTAAAGTAACATTTTTTTATTTAGTGATCGACAACATTTATTCACAACTAAATATCTGGCTTTTAGGAATGAAGTATGTTATAGACGCATACGCGGCAATATAACGTTTTTAAATCTACTGCATGTGATGAAAATCATAGAAATGTAGCGCTTTAGTTTTTCAGTGACATTTTTTCATGACATTTTCCTTCTGTTTCCAGTACAGCTAGTGCAGGTAAGAACTTTATAGTGTGAATATAAAAAAAGTCTGATGTACAGGTCTTAGCAGAGCTGATGTCCAGTTACCCAAAAAACGTCAGAACACTGTTGCAGAGCAACGAAAAAAGCATGCCAAATTCAGAAGAACGCAAAATCCCCAAGACTGGCTAAGTTTCACGGAAGCTCGAAATTTAGTGCGGACGCCAATGCGACATGCTCTTAATTTAATGCTGTAATTTACCGTCTAGTAAAATCATCAGACGATCAATTCCAATTACAAAATGATCTGGAGAGAATTTCTGTATGGTGCAATTAGCACTAAACAAAGAAAACTGCGAGGTCATCCACATGGGTACTAAAAGATATCCGATAAGTTTTGGGTATACGATAAATCGCACAAATCTAAGGGCTGTCAACTCGGCAAAATACCTAGGAACTACAATTACGAGCAACTTAAATTGGAAAGACGACATAGATAATATTGTGGGGAAGACGAAACAAAGATTGCGCTTTGTTGACAGAACACTTAGAAGATGCGACAGACCCACTATAGAGACACTTGTCCGTCCTCTGCTGGAATATTGCTGTGCAGTATGGGATCCTTACCAGGTAGGATTGACGAAGGGCATCGAAAAAGTGCAAAGAAGGGCAGCCCGTTTCGTGTTGTAGCGCAATAGGGGTGAGATTGTCACTGATATGATACGCACGTTGGGGTGGCAGTCACCGAAATAAAGGCGGTTTTCTTTGCGGCGATATCTATTTACGAAATTTCAATCACCAACTTTCTCTTCCGAATGCGTAAATATTTTGTTGACGCCCACCTATCATAATAAAATAAGAGAAATCAGAGCTTGGATGGAAAGATTTATGTGTTCCTTTTTCCCACGCGCCATTCGAGAGTGGAATGGTAGAGAAGTAGTATGAAATGGTTCTATGAACCCTCTGCCAGGCATTTAAGTGTGAACTGCAGAGTAACCAGGTAGATAATAGAGTAGATGTACCGTGACGTACTTGTAGCTGTCCAGATGTGTCTAACAAAAGCTACGGCTGTTGCAAAAATTGAGCGTTCTTTTACCAGGGTAAAAGCATTTTAAAAATGCTTATGCTTTGCTGTTTCTTGCGGAAGACGCCTACGTCACAGCTGCTGACTACATAGTGAGATGGCTCCGCCATCTTCTCCGCAGGGAAGAAGTATGTTGTAACTGCCTTGCGATCCAGTCACCAGCCACACAGGCGAGTGCCGCAGGTTGCCGCACCATGAAGGCGCGTACCACTCAACCGCAGCACATCTCCCCCTACAGCAGCCATGGGGTATCTCGTGGTGCCACATTCGCCGGATACAACTCTGATGTCGCTGTCCCTAGCTCGCCTTTGCGAAACACGTGACGTTATCACGATTTGCTGGTATTCTTGCGCCAGGCGGCCTTCCAGGCGCTCGGCGATCAGTCGACATTGCGAGTCACAGCTACGGTTCTCTGGGCAAGGGGAGCCGACCTAGGCGGCGGTCTCACAATCAGAGTTTCATTCAGCGAAGAGTAGCACACATTAATCGGAGCCTGTAGCCTTGCATATCGTGTTCCAAACGCAGAGTCTTCGCGAGGGCCTCAATACGTACTAGGCCTACGTAAAGACGCTTCCAGGCTAACGTTAGCGTAACGCTGCGACTACTACAGACAAGAAACTGTCATTGCATTTAGTGTCAACTCGTATCAGACCAGGACAGACTACTTTGGAAGCTCTTTTCTATTGTACTTGTGTAATAAGTTCCATTGTTCTTTTGGCTTCCTGGGACATCTGCTCATTGCAGCAAGTACCTCTCACAATCTGATTCGACAGTGGCAACGAGGTAAAAGCATTTTTCCATAATGCTCTCGTGTCAAAGCGGCGTTGGGGGTTACGTCATAGTGATGACTATTTTGGTTCCGAAACTTCATTCCCTGGGTCTCTGAGTTCAAATAGGCAGTCTTCCTCTCTCTTTTCGTGCGTCCTCGACGTGGCATTTTTCGTGGTTCTGCTCCACATTCCGATGTGGACTCATTGTTGTTGGCTGTTTCCATTGGCTTATTTGCATTTGTGTTCCCCATCATTACGTTCTGCGGCACTGTGATTAGTTGGTTTCACTACCTGTTGCTCCTGAGTTGCATGTGATCATTGCATATTTCAATCTTTCCAAATTTTAATTAACGTAATTTTTTGTGAGAGACATTGCTGTTTGCGCATCACCTGTTATATACTACACTACTGGCCATTAAAATTTCTACACCACAACGCGAAATTTAACCGACAGGAAAAAGATGCTGTGATATGCAAATGATTAGCTTTTCAGAGTATTCACACAAGGTTGGCGCCGGTGGCGACACCTACAACGTGTCGACATGAGGAAAGTTCCCAACTGATTTCTCATACACAAACAACAGTCGACCGGCGTTGCCTGGGGAAACGTTGTTGTTCAAAAATGTTCAAATGCGTGTGAAATCTTATGGGACTTAACTGCTAAGGTCATCAGGACCTAAGCTTACACACTACTTAACTTAAATTATCCTAACGACAAACAAACACACCGATGCCCGAGGGAGGACTCGAACCTCCACCGGGAGGTCCATGACTGCAGCGCCCGAGACCGCTCGGCTAATCCCGCGCGGCGAAACTTTGTTGTGATGCCTCGTGTAAGGAGGAGAAATGCGTACCACCACGTTTCCGACTTTAATGAAGGTCGAATTGTAGCATATCGCGATTGCGATTTATCGTATCGCGACATTGCTGCTCGCGTTGGTTGAGATCCAATGACTGTTAGCAGAATATGGAATCGGTGGGTTCAGGAGGGTAATACGGAACGCCGTGCTGGATCCCAACGGCCTCGTATCACTAGCAGTCGAGATGACAGGCATCTTATCCGCATAGCTGTAACGGATCGTGCAACCACGTCTCGATCCCTGAGTCAACAGATGGGAACGTTTGCAAGACAA
The DNA here is from genome assembly GCF_023864275.1 of Schistocerca cancellata. Taxonomy (NCBI): domain Eukaryota; kingdom Metazoa; phylum Arthropoda; class Insecta; order Orthoptera; family Acrididae; genus Schistocerca; species Schistocerca cancellata. The sequence continues at coordinate 156,977,567 of NC_064626.1, forward strand.
CAACCATCTGCACGAACAGTTCGAAGACGTTTGCAGCAGCGTGGACTATCAGCTCGGAGACCATAGCTGCGGTTACCCTCGACGCTGCATCACAGACAGGAGCGCCTGCGATGGTGTACTCAACGACGAACCTGGGTGCACGAATGGCAAAACGTCATTTTTTCGGATGAATCCAGGTCATGATGGTCGCATCCGCGTTTGGCGACATCGCGGTGAACGCACATTGGAAGCGTGTATTCGTCATCGCCATACTGGCGTATCACCCGGCGTGATGGTATGGGGTGCAATTGGTTACACGTCTCAGTCACCTCTTGTTCGCATTGACGGCACTTTGAACAGTGGACGTTACATTTCAGATGTGTTACGACCCGTGGCTCTACCCTTCATTCGATCCCCGCGAAACCCTACATTTCAGCAGGATAATGCACGACTGCATGTTGCAGGTCCTGTACGGGCCTTTCTGGATACAGAAAATGTTCAACTGTTTCCCTGGCCAACACATTCTCCAGATCCATCACCAATTGAAAACGTCTGGTCAATGGTGGCCGAGCAACTGGCTCGTCACAATACGCCAGTCACTACTCTTGATAAACTGTGGTATCGGTTGAAGCTCCATTGGCAGCTGTGTCTGTACACGCCATCCATGCTCTGTTTGACTCAATGCCCAGGCATATCAAGGCCGTTATTACGGGCAGAGGTGGTTGTTCTGGGTACTGATTTCTCAGGATCTATCCACCCAAATTGCGTGAAAATGTAATCACATGTCAGTTCTAGTATAATATATTTGTCCAATGAATACCCGTTTATCATCTGCATTTCTCCTTGGTGTAGCAATTTTGATGGCCAGTAGTGTATTTCTTCTTAACTGCGCCCCTTCCACTTCTGCTTGTTTCTTTTAAACATTGGGAACTCTTTCGCTTGGGTGATGGCTTGACGCTATGTGTTCATTTTTTGCACTTCCATGGGTTGGGTGGACATGGGTTACCATGTATTCACGAGACTACTCACTTTGTGTAACTTCCTGTTGAAACAATGTCAAGCAAGACGACTGGTTACTGATAGCTGGTGAAAATTCGGCATTAACTGATTCTGCCATTGTGCGTGTTGCGGACAGGTAAACAGTGCATCGATTTTCATTTGAGCTATTGTAGATCTTGGGTATTATGTGACGTGTAGGATGCACTCTGTCTGTTCATCTTACATCAGCAACATCAGTATAAAGCGCCCTCTGCGACGTAACATCGGTATGAAGCACCCTCTGCCACCCAGCATCATTTCGAAGCACTGTGCACCACGTAAGATGAGTACGGGATACCCTCCGCCCTACAATATCGGTATGAAGCACCCTCTGGCTCGCAACAGCACCAGGCCACGCAAGTTCGCGCAATTCCAACGAGTTCTGCCAGTCACTACTGAATGATAATGAAGTAGTTTTCTCAGCGGGACATGATTCTAATCTACCATAGATAAGCTAGTTTGCACAAAATGTATACATATTATATTCACAAACCTTCCTTGTAAATAACTCTATCTATCAGCGAAAAGCATATCAAAATCCCTACACTAGTTCCTCAGATTAGCACGAAATTCGTCGGAGGACTTCAGTTTATAAACGAATTGTAGAAGATGTTTCCTGATAAATTTAATTCTTTCGTGTAATATTGAAAAACATAATTTAATAAAACTTTTTAGTGACTCTGTATAAGAGCGTTTTGACTATGGACCGCCATTTACCTGAATAACGAGTTAAGCATGCCGTCAGTCCCCTGGGCCGGCAAAGTACTTCTCGTTTGGATGGCATCAGTGCATGAGACCTGCAGTGTCAAGGTTAAAAAACAAATACTGTAATTTTAACAAAGTTTGTTAAAACATTCAAGGCAAGTTGAAGTTTATATTTGCTCATATTACAAAAGGTGACCACCTGTTTAGTTAATTTTCTAGCTGCACTGCGCCAGTATGTTTTTGTTTGTCTTGTAACGTTCAAAACCGTATCTACGCACTTTATGTGCCTTTTCGTCCAACTGCTGTTTACTTCTTTTTGAACCTTCTCGCTTCCCACGCCCGGGTTCCCGGGTTCGATTCCCGGCGGGGTCAGGGATTTGCTCTGCCTCGTGATGACTGGGTGTTGTGTGATGTCCTTAGGTTAGTTAGATTTAAGTAGTTCTAAGTTCTAGGGGACTGATGACCATAGATGTTAAGTCCCATAGTGCTCAGAGCCATTTGAACCATTTTTTTTTCTTTTTGAACCGACACCGACTGGAGTTCCTTCATGAGAATGCCACGTGAGCGCATATGCCAACTGTATCAGAAATATTCTGATTGACATTTTCCGCCCAGTCACATCCTCGAATACGTATAACGCATTCACGGCAGGGGCGTTCAAAAGAAGATGGAATGCTAAATTTCGATATAATTTAATGTCGTTCTCAGTGGACTGCTAAATGCACTCATTTGATCGGAACGGCCATCAGCGGTTTTCCATTGATATATTTAGTAACAATAATTGGTTTTTGAAAAGGGTCAAGTGGTCGAAGGAGTGAATGTGTGTGAAATCTTATGGGACTTAACTGCTAAGGTCATCAGTCCCTAAGCTTACACACTACTTAACCTAAATTATCCTAAGGACAAAGACACACACCCATGCCAGCCGGGACCAGCCGCACAGTCCACGACTGCAGCGCCCTGACCGCTCGGCTAATCCCGCGCGGCTCTCAAGTGGTCGCCAGCACGCGGGACATTCGCCTCAACGGAAAGCCCAGTGAAATCGGCTCCGCGCTCAGAGTGTTAACGTTACGTCTTACCAGACATTTCACATCTTGGAGCGGATTCCTCCAACGCAAGCCGTTTTTCTCACGTGCGAACAGTAAACTGCTCTTGTCAATGTGTCAAAAAAAGAGTGTCGGTGAAAGTACAGTTTGATGAACAATTGCAACATGAATGAAGGACAAGTACAATGAGGTGACGAAAGTCGTAGGATAGCGATATGCGCATATACGAGGTGCTATTCAAAATTTTCGGGACTGGTGCTGCCGTCTGTTGTAAACCTTACCTCTGAACTAATGGTCACCATCACCCTCGAAGTAGTTCCCATCTGCACGTACACCGGTCCCAGCGCTTCTGCCACTGGTCAAACGTTTTCTGGAAGCATTGTTCTTTGAGAGTATTTATCACCGCCAGCGATGCTTCTTGAATCCTCTCTACAGTGTCGAACCGATGGCCTTCCAACTTGAGTTTCAGTTTTGGGAATAGCGCGAAGTCGCAAGGTGCCAAATCTGGCGAGTACGGTAGGCGGGGTACAACTGCCATGTTGTTTTTTGCCAAAAAGGTCATGGTGAACAAGGTCGTGTGACAGGGCGCGTTGTCGTGATGCAGCAGCCAGTTTCCTTGACGCCAAAGTTTAGGCAGTCGTCGCCGCACGTTTTCACGGAGCCGTCGCAAAACGTCACAGTACTATGCGGAATTCACTGTTTGGTTGGGTGGGACGAATCCTTTGTGCGCAATTCTCTTGGTATCAAAGAAAACGATGATCATGCTCTTCAAATGGTTCAAATGGCTCTGAGCACTATGGGACTTAACTTGCTGAGGTCATCATCCCCTACAACTTAGAACTACTTAAACCTAACTAACCTAATGACATCACACACATCCATGCCCGAGGCAGGATTCGAACCTGCGACCGTAGCGGTCGCGCGGTTCCAGACTGTAGCGCCTAGAACCGCTCGGCTAGATCATGCTCTTCACCTGGGATGATGATGATGTTTGGTTTGTGGGGCGCTCAACAGCGTGGTTATCAGCGCCCGTACAATTACCCAATCTTTTCTCAGTCCAATTGCGCCACTTTCCTGGATGATGATGAAATGATGAGGACAACACAAACACCCAGTCATCTCGAGGCAGGTGAAAATCCCTGACCCCGCCGGGAATCGAACCCGGGACCCCGTGCTCGGGAAGCGAGAACGCTACCGCGAGACCACGAGCGGCGGACGTGCTCTTCACCTGCCTCGCTTTTTTGGGTCTTGGAGAGCCCTGGCTCTTCCACTGGGACGATTGTTGCTTTGTCTCTGGGCCATAACCGTAAATCGTCGCCAATGATAACCCGTGACAGTGCTGTTGGAGGTTACAGTATCCGACAGTGGTTCTGATTTCTCGCCCTGCTCGAGTATCGATAAGGCGGAAAGGTCAGAGATTCGCAGGCTTCATACCACAACCACAACTTGTTCCCGAGGACGGCGTCACTTCGGGCGTGTCACGTGGGTCCATCCACTGACCCACTGTCACAACAGTGTCCGTAAATACTGGGACCGTGCATTTGTCCGACAGTTGTCGTCATTCCCATAAGCTTTCGATACGCACCATAGAAACTAAAGTGAATAACCACGACGTTCTCTCTCTGTTACAATGCTATCGGTAACATTCGAGGTGCTAGGACCAGCAACTTCCTTGCCAGTTTGGTACTTTTTGAGATGTAACAGCATTATCCTTCAGCAATTACCGTGAGGGTAGATCAAACAATTCATTCTGCAAGTCTCGTTTGTGATCACTTTCACAAAAATGTTCAGAAAAAATTCTTGCATTTTAAACATTAATTCTGTCCTTTCGTTTCTAACAAGCAATCCACTTACGCTGTAGTTCAACATTTTTTTTGAAAAATGATGATAAATTACGGCTTCAGTCCTAACGTCCGCTATTGCTACATTCAGCAACTGCTCAATATACATATTTGTAGACAGTATTCCAAAAAAACTCGCAAAACAAGCTGCTAAACGAGTTGGAATGCCAAGAAATACACACAAACTAACGCGTTACACGAACTCACGTGCACGTCTCAATAGAAACACTGTGCGACACTGTTGTAACTAACCAGAGGCAGCTGCCAGGTGACGTCACAGCTCGTGACTCAATATGGCAGGCGAAAGTGCGGGAGGTCGATTTTACATCTCAGGGATTACTATGTCGTTGAAGCTGTGAGAAATCCTATACAGAAGACAGTTGGCACGAAGTGTCCCGAAACGGACCGACGTTCGACGATCGGCCAAGTTTGAGTACGTCTACTGATCTCGTACACTACGTATTCCAGTAGTCGGATTGCCTGCGGTCACTTACTGCGCTCACATTCATGCTGATGATCTACGACGAAAATGAATCTCAGAGTACACGGGAAATACTGGGTATCCAGCAGACAGTTCGTCTACTAACACATTTGTCTTGTTTGAATACCTACTTTTTTAAATAACGTAATGCGTTGGTACCGCTCGCCCCAGCAGTGTCCCCTTTCACGCGTGTCCCTCCCCCCCCCCCCCCCGACCCCTCCCTCTAGAGGAGTGAGCCGCACGGCAGTCACGCCCCTTCGTCTATCATCCATAGCCGCGCTGCACCTGTGATATGCTTTACCAAGTTTTACCAGTAAAAAATGAATATTCCAAGCGCCTGTTAAACCCATGGATAATCGGAAACAACAATTTTGTATCAATAAGAAAATTCATTGCATTTTAATGTGTACAAATAGGTGATTCGGGGTACGGACTACTGACTTCTGACTGTTGGATTGCCTTGGTACTAACGGAGGGTTAAGAGTGTAGTTTTCCTATTCAATAACAAACAAAAATGCTTACAGAGAGAGTAATACGAGGGTTGGAACTTCAATAGTGGGAGCTATTTTTTACAACTCGTACAAAATAGATACGTGTTTCAAAGTTTTACTATACGTGTTTCAAAGTTTTCCTGACCTCCAAAGTAGTCACCAGCATTGTATATAACTCGTTGCCAGCGATACGGAAGTCGTAGGATACTCTCAGCAGTGCCAGTTGTGTTGACAGTTCGAGCGGTGCGGTCTACTGCCCGACGAATTTGTAGCAGTTCTGAAGCGGATGACGTGAAGTGTCTCCTTCAGTTTAGAAATCGAGTTGAACTTACGAGGGCTTAAGTCATGGGAGTAGAGTAGGTGATATAGCACTTAGCAGCCCCATCAGTCAAACAAATCAGTTACAGAATGAGATTTTCACTCTGTAGCGGAGTGTGCGCTGATGTGAAACTTCAGATTAAAACTGTGTGCCGGATCGAGACTGTAACTCGGGACCTTTGCCTTCGCAGGCAAGTGCTCTACCAACTGAGCTACCCAAGCACGACTCACGCCACGTCCTCACAGCTTTACTTCCGCCAGTACCTCGTCTCCTACCTTCCAAAACTTTACAGAAGCCCTCCTGCGAACCTTGCAGAACTAGCACTCCTGAAAGAAAGGATATTGCGGAGGCATGGCTTAGCCACAGCCTGGGGGATGTTTCCGGAATGAGATTTTCACTCTGCAGCGGAGTGTGCGCTGATATGAAACTTCCTGACAGATTAAAACTGTGTGAGTCGTGCTTGGGTAGCTCAGTTGGTAGAGCACTTGCCCGCGAAAGGCAAAGATCCCGAGTTCGAGTCTCGGTCCGGTTTTCCGCTAAAATGGGCTACGGGAAAGACAATGCTGCAATTCTCGACAATTAATCTTCAGGATGGTGCGATTTCTGTAAGCTCTCACGTGTTTGTAGTCCTGTGTAACAGCTAGGTTAACGACAGAGAGTAACCTATACAATAATTTTCATGTCTAAGCAAAGATTTAGCTGAAACTTTAATACAATTGTTGTTGCTTTCTCCGCGAAAATAATCATGCCCCGAAACACGCATCAGGTGATAGTTCTACGATCTAGGACAGAAAGAGAAAGCCATTACGTGCTTCTGAAGGGAGCGGAGATCGCCAACCAAGCACCGAGTCAGATTGTTCATGATTGCTCAGTCATGAACATCAGAATCAGAAGACCACCGCACAGGAAGAAATTTATCTGACGGTTCACGAACTGCTCGATCGCCTGCATTGGAATTTATTATATGTTGTTGCATGCTCACAAGTGGGACAGCAGAAAAATTTGTTTTTGTACAAGGCGAAGAGACCAATAATATTGTATAGCATAGAGCAGAGGAATAAACATATACACATATAACACATTGATGAAGAAATTATTCTTCCACATCTTTTCTACGTATACAAGTGTATCTACTTCAAATAAATTGAAAAACCATCGAAAGAGGCACTGGAGCGTATGCCGGGAAATAGCTCGTCAACAATAATATTGGTACATATGTTGCCGAAGTGCCGTCCTACAATGTAAGTGTTGGCTACAGAGCAAAACAGTTTGAAGACCACTGCTTCAAAGCCTTCGCACGACTTTGTCAAGAGTCAGACATAATGATTCCACATACCTTGTGCCACACTGTTTACAGGAAAAGTTGCGTGCTAAGTCTTTTACGCCAGCAGTCCATGCTGCCTACGTTTGCTTATGTTTCTTACTAAACTGATTTAACTCAGGCTAGTTGACCACTTACGTTTGCTGATTTCACTAGCAAACCACAAACATTGGAAAAGATAAAACTACTGGATTCTGACAGTGTGCGTAATTAATGCATCATTTCACACAATTTATTGTTAGCAGACATCCTGGTATCAAGGATGAGTAATTTACTCACATTGTCGATCAAAACGACCTACGTGGGTCTTCCAACTGTCGTTAGCCTCGTCGAAGGAAGCGAAAGGTTGTGGGAGAGGTAGGAGAGGCTACGGTTGCTGACTGTTGTTGGTTTTGCAGTAATTGTAACAGCAGATTCTGCTGATACTGTTGGAATTCCTACTGCTTTTCTTGCTGTTGCTACAGTTGCTGTAGCTATTGCAGCTGCAGCTTCTGCTGCTGCCACAACTGCAGAAAGTATCCATACTTCACAGTTCAATACGTGCATGGTGAGAAGGTTCTCATCAGCGTTTCTCTATCCTGCTCGACGTACGTAGAAAACAGCTTATGATCACTTGCACTGGAGTTGACGCAGAGACCCGTGGAACAAATGATTCCGTTAGTCGATGACAACGGAATTGACGGAGTGAGCAGCTAACCAAAAGTAAAGGTCCTGATTCCAGCGAAAGTGATCGTAAACATGCACAAACAGTTCAGGGAGCCCTCCGAATCGAAAAACCAAACAACGGACAAGGTTATTCACTTTAGTTTCTTTGGTGCGTATCGAAAGCTTATGGGAATGACGACAACTGCTGGACAAGTGCACGGTCCCAATATTTACGGACACTGTTGTGACAGTGGATGGGACCACGTGACATGCCCGCAGTGACACTGTCCTCGGGAACAGCTTGTTTTGCGAATTTTTTGGAATAATGTCTACAAATATGTAGTATTGAGCAGTTGCTGAATGAAGCCATAGCGGACGATAGGACTGAAGGCGTAATTTATCATCGTTTTCGAAAAAATGTTGAACTACAGCGTAATTGGATTGCTTCTTATAAACGAAAGGACAAAATTAATTTTAAAAATGCAAGAATTTTTTCTGAACATTTTTGCGAAAGTGATCACAAACGAGACTTGCAGAATGAATTGTTTGATTTACCCTCACGGTAACTGCTGGAGGATAATGCTGTTCCATCTCAAAAAATACCAAACTGGCAGGGAAATACATTTGAAGTTGCAGGTTCTAGTACTTCGAATGTTACCGATAGCGTTGTAACAGAGAGAGAAAATTGTGGTTATTCACTTTAGTTTCTATGGTGCGTATCGAAAGCTTATGGAAATGACGACAACTGCCGGACAAGTGATGCTAGAACAGTAGAAAAAAATAGCTCTCTCAACGTTGAAAATTCTGTCTCCGAAGAAATGTAAGGTGGTCAGATCAACAACACAGAATTTTGTTCTGACCCGATAATTTCACTTAAAGACCAGCAAAGAACTAAAGAAAGAATTGGTTAGTTTGAGGGAAAAAGTTAAAAAGCACGCTGCATCTATAAAACGTAATGTGTCTCACACTAAGAAGCATAAATACGTATCGTCAAATGTGAGAACTATACTTCTTCAGTGTTTCACACCACGACAAATTCACTGTTTGTTACAGAAGAGGAGGCAAGTAAAGTGGAGCTCAGAGGACGTTGCAAATGCTCTTACTGTGAGAGCTTTGTCTCCTAAAGCATATATGTATCTGAGGAGAAATAATTATAGTTATCCTTGCAGCTCAACACTCCGCAAATGTACAAAACAGTTAAAATGCCAACCAGGTATTTTGAAAACAGTTTTGGAGTCGGAGGACTTCAGTTTATAAACGAATTGTAGAAGATGCTTCCTGATAAATTTAATTCTTTCGAGTAATATTGAAAAATATAACTTAATAAAACTTTTGTAGTGACTCTGTATAAGAGCGTTTTGACTATGGCCCGCCATTTACCTGAATAACGAGTTAAGCACGCCGTCAATCCCCTGGGCCGGCAAAGTACTTCTCGTTTGGATGGCATCAGTGCATGAGACCTGCAGTGTCAAGGTTAAAAAACACTGTAATTTTAACAAAGTTTATTAAAACATTCAAGGCAAGTTGAAGTTTATATTTGCTCATATTACAAAAGGTCACCACCTGTTTAGTTAAATTTCTAAGCCGGCCGAAGTGGCCGTGCGGTTAAAGGCGCTGCAGTCTGGAACCGCAAGACCGCTACGGTTGCAGGTTCGAATCCTGCCTCGGGCATGGATGTTTGTGATGTCCATAGGTTGGTTAGGTTTAACTAGTTCTGAGTTCTAGGGGACTAATGACCTCAGCAATTGAGTCCCATAGTGCTCAGAGCCATTTGAACCATTTTTTTAATTTTCTAGCTGCACTGCGTCAGTATGTTTTTGTTTGTCTTGTAAGATCCAAAACCGTATCTACGCACTTTATGTGCCTTTTCGTCCAACTGCTGTTTACTTCTTTTTGAACCTTCGCGCTTCCCACGCCCGGGTTCCCGGGTTCGATTCCCGGTGGGGTCAGGAATTTTCTCTGCCTCGTGATGACTGGGTGGTGTGTGATGTCCTTAGGTTAGTTAGGTTTAAGTAGTTCTAAGTTATAGGGGACTGATGACCATAGATGTTAAGTCGCAAATTGCTCAGAGCCATTTGAACAATTTCTTTCGTTTTGAACCGACATCGACTGGAGTTCCCTCATGAGAATGCCACGTGAGCGCATATGCCAGCTGTATCAGAAATATTCTGATTGAGTCACATCCTCGAATACGTATAACGCATTCACGGCAGGGGCGTTCAAAAAAAGATGGAATGCTAAATTTCGATATAATTTAATGTCGTTCTCAGTGGACTGCTATATGTACTCATTTGATCGGAACGGCCAACAGGGGTTTTCCATTGATATATTTAGTAACAATAATTGGTTTTTGAAAGGGGTCAAGTGGTCGAAGGAGTGAATGTGTGTGAAATCTTATGGGACTTAACTGCTAAGGTCATCAGTCCCTAAGCTTACACACTACTTAACCTAAATTATCCTAAGGACAAAGACACACACCCAAGCCAGCCGGGACCAGCCGCACAGTCCACGACTGCAGCGCCCTGACCGCTCGGCTAATCCCGCGCGGCTCTCAAGTGGTCGCCAGCACGCGGGACATTCGCCTCAACGGAAAGCCCAGTGAAATCGGCTCTGCGCTCAGCGTGTTAACGTTACGTATTACCAGACATTTCACATCTTGGAGCGGATTCCTCCAACGCGTGCCCTTTTTCTCATGTGCAAACAGTAAACTCCTCTTGTCAATGTGTCAAAAAAAGAGTGTCGGTGAAAGTACAGTTTGATGAACAATTGCAACATGAATGAAGGACAAGTACAGTGAGGTGACAAAAGTCGTGGGAAAGCGATATGCGCTTATACGAGGTGCTATTCAAAATTTTCAGGACTGGTGCTGCTGTCTGTTGAAAACCTTACCTCTGAAGTAATGGCTCTGAGCACTATGGGACTCAACATCTTCGGTCATAAGTCCCCTAGAACTTAGAACTACTTAAACCTAACTAACCTAAGGACACCACACACACCCATGCCCGAGGCAGGATTCGAACCTGCGACCGCAGCAGTCCCGCGGTTCCGGACTGCAGCGCCAGAACCGCTAGACCACCGCGGCCGGCGTCTGAAGTAATGGTCACCATCACCCTCGAGGTAGTTCCCATCTGCACGTACACCGGTCCCAGCGCTTCTGCCACTGGTCAAACGTTTTCTGGAAGTATTGTTCTTTGAGAGTATTTATCACCGCCAGCGATGCTTCTTGACTCCTCTCTAGACGGCCTTTCAACTTGAGTTTCAGTTTTGGGAATAGCGCGAAGTCGCAAGGTGCCAAATCTGGCGAGTACGGTAGGTGGGATACAACTGCCATGATGTTTTTTGCCAAAAAGGTCCTGGTGAACAAGGACGTGCGACAGGGCGCGTTGTCGCGATGCAGCAGCCAGTTCCCTCGACGCCAAAATTTAGGCCGTCGTCGCCGCACGTTTTCACGGAGCCGTCGCAAAACGTCACAGTACTGTGCGGAATTCACTGTTTAGTTGGGTGGGACGAATCCTTTGTGCGCAATTCCCTTGGTATCAAAGAAAACGATGATCATGCTCTTCAAATGGTTCAAATGGCTCTGAGCACTATGGGACTTAACTTCTGAGGTCATCAGTCCCCTAGAACTTAGAACTACTTAAACCTAACTAACCTAAGGACATCACACACATCCATGCCCGAGGCAGGATTCGAACCTGCGACCGTAGCGGTCGCGCGGTTCCAGACTGTAGCGCCTAGAACCGCTCGGCCAGATCATGCTCTTCACCTGTCTCACTTTTCTGGGTCTTGGAGAGCTCTGGACGATTGTTGCTTTGTCTCTGGGTCATAACCGTAAATCGTCGCCATTGATAACCCGTGACAGTGCTATTGGGGGTTACAGTATCGGACAGTGGTTCTGATTTCTCGTCCTGCTCGAGTATCGACAAGGCGGAAAGGTCAGAGATTCTCAGGCTTCATGCCACAACCACAACTTGTTCCCGAGGACGGCGTCACTTCGGGCGTGTCACGTGGGTCCATCCACTGACCCATTGTCACAACAGTGTCCGTAAATACTGGGACCGTGCATTTGTCCGGCAGTTGTCGTCATTCCCATAAGCTTTCGATACGCACCATAGAAACTAAAGTGAATAACCACGACGTTCTCTCTCTGTTACAATGCTATCGGTAACATTCGAGGTGCTAGGACCAGCAACTTCCTTGCCAGTTTGGTACTTTTTGAGATGGAACAGCATTATCCTCCAGCAATTACCGTGAGAGTAGATCAAACAGTTCATTCTGCAAGTCTCGTTTGTGATCACTTTCACAAAAATGTTCAGAAAAAATTCTTGCAATTTAAACATTAATTCTGTCCTTTCGTTTCTAACAAGCAATCCACTCATGCTGTAGTTCAACATTTTTTTTGGAAAACTATGATAAATTACGCCTTCAGTCCTAACGTCCGCTATTGCTACATTCAGCAACTGCTCAATACTACATATTTGTAGACAGTATTCCAAAAAAACTCGCAAAACAAGCTGCTTAACGAGTTGGAAGGCCAAGAAATACACACAAACTAACGCGTTACACGAACTCACGTGCACGTCTCAATAGAAACACTGAGCGACACTGTTGTAACTAACCAGAGGCAGCTGCCAGGTTACGTCACAGCTCGTGACTCAATATGGCAGGCGAAAGTGCGGGAGGTCGATTTTACATCTCAGGGATTACTATGTCGTTGAAGCTGTGAGAAATCCTATACAGAAGACAGTTGGCACGAAGTGTCCCGAAACGGACCGACGTTCGACGATCGGCCAAGTTTGAGTACGTCTACTGATCTCGTACACTACGTATTCCAGTAGTCGGATTGCCTGCGGTCACTTACTGCGCTCACATTCATGCTGATGATCTACGACGAAAATGAATCTCAGAGTACACGGGAAATACTGGGTATCCAGCAGACAGTTCGTCTACTAACACATTTGTCTTGTTTGAATACCTACTTTTTTAAATAACGTAATGCGTTGGTACCGCTCGCCCCAGCAGTGTCCCCTTTCACGCGTGTCCCTCCCCCCCCCCCCCCCCGACCCCTCCCTCTAGAGGAGTGAGCCGCACGGCAGTCACGCCCCTTCGTCTATCATCCATAGCCGCGCTGCACCTGTGATATGCTTTACCAAGTTTTACCAGTAAAAAATGAATATTCCAAGCGCCTGTTAAACCCATGGATAATCGGAAACAACAATTTTGTATCAATAAGAAAATTCATTGCATTTTAATGTGTACAAATAGGTGATTCGGGGTACGGACTACTGACTTCTGACTGTTGGATTGCCTTGGTACTAACGGAGGGTTAAGAGTGTAGTTTTCCTATTCAATAACAAACAAAAATGCTTACAGAGAGAGTAATACGAGGGTTGGAACTTCAATAGTGGGAGCTATTTTTTACAACTCGTACAAAATAGATACGTGTTTCAAAGATTTAGTATACGTGTTTCAAAGTTTTCCTGACCTCCAAAGTAGTCATCAGCATTGTGTATAACCCGTTGCCAGCGATGCGGAAGTCGTAGGATACTCTTAGTAGTGCCAGTTGTGTTGACAGTTCGAGCGGTGCGGTCTACTGCCCGACGAATTTGTAGCAGTTCTGAAGCGGATGACGTGAAGTGTCTCCTTCAGTTTAGAAATCGAGTTGAACTTACAAGGGCTTAAGTCATGGGAGTACAGTAGGTGGTATAGCACTTAGCAGCCCCATCAGTCAAACAAATCAGTTACAGAATGAGATTTTCACTCTGCAGCGGAGTGTGCGCTGATATGAAACTTCAGATTAAAACTGTGTGCCGGACCGAGACTGTAACTCGGGACCTTTGCCTTCGCAGGCAAGTGCTCTACCAACTGAGCTACCCAAGCACGACTCACGCCGCGTCCTCACAGCTTTACTTCCGCCAGTACCTCGTCTCCTACCTTCCAAAACTTTACAGAAGCCCTCCTGCGAACCTTGCAGAACTAGCACTCCTGAAAGAAAGGATATTGCGGAGACATGGCTTAGCCACAGCCTGGGGGATGTTTTTAGAATGAGATTTCCACTCTGCAGCGGAGTGTGCGCTGATATGAAACTTCCTGACAGATTAAAACTGTGTGAGTCGTGCTTGGGTAGCTCAGTTGGTAGAGCACTTGCCCGCGAAAGGCAAAGGTCCCGAGTTCGAGTCTCGGTCCGGTTTTCCGCTAAAATGGGCTACGGGAAAGACAATGCTGCAATTCTCGACAATTAATCTTCTGTATGGTGCGATTTCTGTAAGCTCTCACGTGTTTGTAGTCCTGTGTAACAGCTAGGTTAACAACAGAGAGTAACCTATACAATAATTTTCACGTCTAAGCAAAGATTTAGCTGAAACTTTAATACAATTGTTGTTGCTTTCTCCGCGAAAATAATCATGCCCCGAAACACGCATCAGGTGATAGTCCTACGATCTAGGAAAGAAAGAGAAAGCGATTACGTGCTTCTGAAGGGAGCGGAGATAGCCAACCAAGCACCGATTCAGATTGTTGACAGATTGCTCAGTCATGAACATCAGAATCAGAAGACCACCGCACAGGAAGAAATTTATCTGACGGTTCACGAACTGCTCGATCGCCTGCATTGGAATTTATTATATGTTGTTGCATGCTCACAAGTGGGACAGCAGAAAAATTTGTTTTTGTACAAGGCGAAGAGACCAAAAATATTGTATAGCATAAAGCAGAGGAATAAACATATTCACATATAACACATTGATGAAGAAATTATTCTTCCACATCTTTTCTACGTATACAAGTGTATCTACTTCAAGTAAATTGAAAAACCATCGAAAGAGGCACTGGAGCGTATACCGGGAATTAGCTCGTCAACAATAATATCGGTACATATGTTGCCGATGTGCCGTCCTACAATGTAAGTGTTGGCTGCAGAGCAAAACAGTTTGAAGACCACTGCTTTAAAGCCTTCGCACGACTTTGTCAAGAGTCAGACATAATGATTCCACATACCTTGTGCCACACTGTTTACAGGAAAAGTTGCGTGCTAAGTCTTTTACGCCAGCAGTCTATGCTGCCTACGTTTGCTTATGTTTCTTACCAAACTGATTTGACTCAGGCTAGTTGACCACTTACGTTTGGTGATTTCACTAGCAAACCACAAACATTGGAAAAGATAAAACTACTGGATTCCGACAGTGTGTGTAATTTATGCATCATTTCACACAATTTATTGTTAGCAGACATCCTGGTATCAAGGATGAGTAATTTACTCACATTGTCGATCAAAACGACCTACGTGGGTCTTCCAACTGTCGTTAGCCTCGTCGAAGGAAGCGAAAGGTTGTGGGAGAGGTAGGAGAGGCTACGGTTGCTGACTGTTGTTGGTTTTGCAGTAATTGTAACAGCAGATTCTGCTGATACTGTTGGAATTCCTACTGCTTTTCTTGCTGTTGCTACAGTTGCTGTAGCTATTGCAGCTGCAGCTTCTGCTGCTGCCACAACTGCAGAAACTTAGTATCCATACTTCACAGTTCAATACGTGCATGGTGAGAATGTTCTCATCAGCGTTTCTCTATTCTGCTCGACATACGTAGAAAACAGCTTATGATCACTTGCACTGGAGTTGACGAAGAGACCCGTGGAACAAATGGTTCCGTTAGTCGATGACAACGGAATTGACGGAGTGAGCAGCTAACCAAAAGTAAAGGTCCTGATTCCAGCGAAAGTGATCGTTAACATGCACAAACAGTTCAGGGAGCCCTCCGAATCGAAAAACCAAACAACGGACAAGGTTATTCACTTTAGTTTCTATGGTACAGTCGTGGACAAAACGAGCGAGACCCCTCGCCTTTTCGTTATGCTGATCCGCACGGCTTTAAAGTCTGCTACACAGCATAACAGGCAAGGCGACGAAGTGCTACCAACATACTATGCACTTGCGTGAAATTGACAAACTATCTGAACTTTTTTAGGCTGTTTTCAATAATTTGTAAGACTATATTAATGCTGATTAGTGTGTTAAATACAACACGTAAATATAAGACAGAACTGAAAGAAGAAACGCTAATTGGTATGAACTGTATCAATAAAAATGAATTTCAACTTATCGAGATAACATAATTGTTTTAGTAAGACAAAGAACGCCGGATCGTTACGAATTAGCAAAATATTATCCGCTTTCGGCCGCGAAACGGTCTGTGTCAACGTTCAGACCAGTCATACTGGATTACCGTTGCTGACCTACCATGAAAGTGTGCAAATTTAACAATGCGTGAAGATTCATAACGAAATTCAGTTAAAAATCATTCAGTGCCACACTTAAGTCAAATCCATTATTGACAGAAGCGGAAAAAGTAGGCAGTAACATGTATGAAATTCTACAATAGTGTCATATTGACATGCACAGGGCGCCAGTACAGAATAAAGGTAGCGATAAAACGTATTGGGGCCGCGAGAATTTCTTAAAATTGCTTTACTGATATTCTACCTGCCTCCATCGAGATTAGAACCGAAAACAAACCAGACCTTCCTTTCACTACGCTAGCAGACAACCCATGCAAACCTCTATTATTACCCCAGACATGAATAAGCCACCAATTTCGCAATGAAAATGGCATATTGATCTGCAGTTTCTGTTGCATAGAGCTTTCTGGACTCAAAAACATGAATTTTCTTCCTTTATGTCACCGCTTATGTGACAACCATTCGGGATGTTTATCGAAATAGCAAAATACTGTTATTAGAGAGTATATTTAGTAGGATATTTCTGCACCACCACAGGAAATAAACGGTTCCACAGCTGCCAAACGTATTCTACACAGTTTCGAATTCTCCACTAGACTCGCCACAGCCGCAAAACGTTCATTAGCCTCAGTGTTTCTTAAGCTAGCTAGCAATGGGAATGTTGGCACTTCTAAAACGCGGTAGCATTAATACTGGGTTGTGAACTACCACGTGTATAGGCAAATGGATTCTATTTGCATTCCTGTAAACGTGATTTGGATCGAAAGCGTAGCTACGATTAATATGCTGATGTTTCGACTGCAACTAGAACATAACGAATAAAGAGTAGGGGGTGTTATTTATGCAGCCCTCATCTTCAGTATCTGTCGTAGCTGTTTTCGTTGTTAGGATTTCGTCACCTAAACCGGTAAAAACGGAACCCTACAAGTCTCACTTTCTTGACCGTCTATCGGTCTACCCAAACTTTAAAACCCGTTTACCTCCAGAACGGGTAGACATAATAAGCGGAAATGCATCGCACTTCTTGTGGTAACCGGTCCCTTGGTGGTGTAAAAAAGTGAGCTTCTATGTCAACGCAATCTAAAGATACGGCCGTTTATGAGAAAAAAATTTACGTGAAAGGTCAAAAAATGGCTCCAAGAACTATGCGACCAAACTGCTTACGTCATCAGTCCCTAGCCCTATAACTACTTAAACCAACCTAACTTAACACACATCCATGCCCGGGGAAGGATTCGAACTGACGGCGCAAGCAGACGTGCGATCCGCGTTATGACGCCGTTGAAAGCACGGCTAACCCGCGCCGGAAAGCTGTTAATATCATCTGATGTTGCTAACAAGTTATTTACTTCTGGTGAATGATTTTCTGCGCAGTTCATTTAAGATAGAATAACTAAAATATATTTGATGTTACGGAAGACGAAGGGTGCCTAATTCATTTCCCTCTCTTTACTTATTATGTTACATTCGCAATCTGAGCATACGTATTATCCATAACCACACTTTAGCGCCACACAGATACGTGAATGAAACACATTGGAGTACAGTTTTAGACATAAAAACTGACCGCCGGCCGCCTGCCACAGAGACTAAGTCCGAGTCTATTCACTTAACGTAGCCAATAAAACTGACTGGCCATCTGCACAATCTGGCAACACTGTAAGATGCGGAAGCGTTAGGAGGAAGTGTTGTCTACTTCCGAGATGTTCTCGGATTGTGTGAGCCCGTGGTCTAGTGCTAGCCGGCACGGTAGCTCAGCGTGTTCGGTCAGAGAGCCGGTTGGCCTCTGTAATAAAAAAACTGAGTGGAAGGATCAACCACCGAACTTGAACAGGATGTCCTGCGACGTCCGCAATGACCAAACACAACGATCGATAATGAACAATAAAAAAAAAAGAAAAGAAAAAATGGTAATCGTCATGTATTCTAAGCTTATGGTCTCCTGTTCGTGTCCAAGAATTTTTTTTTTCCACATTTCGGTCTAAAGTTATGATTCTGATTGAGCATCGAAGATAATTCGCTTAACATTCTACCCACCAGCAATGACAAGTATTCCAGAAACAACTCCGCAGGACAGCTCGTGGCTGCGCCGCGATCATAACAGCTTCCGTTCGAGCGTTTCCTCACACTGCAGCGGCTACCGGCCACCGGCCAGACGCCACCCGCCGCCTGAAATCCGGCGCCGCCCATGTGAACGCGGCGCCACGCTTTCAGTGTATGTATCAACCGTCATTTTCGAATTTGAAGTTCTAGTTATCATCTTGGAGTTAAACATTCGATTTTGCATACTTGAAAATCATGAACTACAGTTAAGCATTGTAAAATTGAGTCGCAAGTGGAAAAAGGTGTAACACCTGAAACACAACGTTTATTTTTGGTATAACAGAGGGGTGAATGCAGAGGAGGCAGCTAGAAAGATTTGAACTATGTTTAGAGCGAGTGCTTTTGGTAAAAATACGCCAGAAAAAGATATTCGTGTTTCAACAAAGATCGTTCTGGCATGAATGATTTTCCACATTAAGGAAGTCTCGACTACTGATATATATGATAGATTACCATTTAACCATCATGCGACATTTGCATTCAACAGGCAAAGTTCAGAAGCCTGGTGTAGGAGTACTGCATGCTCTAATTCGAAACAACAAAAATCAACGGAGTGACTATTATTGAACGTCATCAGGTCACTCATCGAGCATTCCTTTCGGTCGAAGTGTAAGAAAATCGAGCAACAAAACTACATCACCTGTGCTACTGTATGATAACGCACTATGTTGATTTGAGAAAGAAAACAATCCAGGAGATTGATAGAAAAGTCGTCTGTCAGGCACTTGTATTGATAGGGAAGTCCTCTCTCAAGCACTTCTCCCTCTCGTCATATATTTGTAAAATTTTACCTTTCCCGCTCTTGATCGATCAACCGTCAAGGCAATTCATTTCTAGACGGAAATACTCCTAAAACTACTCTGGTTTAATGACATCGTTAGAACCAGTAGGTTTCTACAGGCGTAGAATTTGTAAACAACTTTAGCATTGTCAGATCGTTTTAGATATCGTGAAAGAAAATTCTGCTGCTGATTAATTTCTCTTTGATAATTACTGTTGCGTTTAGTAAACTAATGGAAAATGCAATTAAAATATTCACTGTACTAATACAAATTAAATTCAGCTTCCTACAGAAACATCACGACGGCAGTCTATCTTAATAAAGCATTAAGTGTCTGTGAGACGATCGAACCTATTTTAACACGAATTAGTAGGATATTACCAACTTTTGACTTCGAAAAGATCTGTATTTATTTCATTTCCTGTACCATTCGCAAGTATTATGAAAATGTGACATTTCATAGGTAAAATTATGTATTCACAACAACAAAAAATATGTCGGCAGAAAACAAAAGTGGCATTATGAATTTGGCAGTACCGTAAGGTTTTCACTCTGACACTAAGAGTTACTGAAAGTAGCAAGACGAATTTTGCTCGAGCGTTGTCTTACGATTCCCTTATTGAGTTTTTATCAGCCTGCTTGTAGCTGTGCTACAAAAGAATTAAAAATCTGGCTTTCAGCGAGTCGCGAATGGCGAACGAAAGCAGCTTGCACCTGTTAGCTAAGCATGTTACCTGGGAACTGGTTTTTTCCTAAACTGGGAAGACGTCCTTTTGTGGTTGAATTGTTGGCAAATGTCAGTCAGACGTGTGCCGTTGGTCTAAGTGTTACGGTGTGTTGAATTTGTGCCAATGATTTTTCTACAGGTTTCTTCTGTCCCAAATAGAGAGTTGAAGTATCCCACTAGTATTTTCACGTCATCCTGGTGAATTTTGCTCATAGTATTTTCGAGTGTGTTCCAAAATTTTTCGACATTTTCGGAGTTTTTCTTATTTTCGATGTTGGTGGGGACACGTGCATTGATGAGTGTATATTTTTTACTGTGGCTCTGAATGAGCATAGTCATAAGTCGCTTGTTGATGGGCCGGCCACGGTGGCCGAGCGGTTCTAGGCGCTTCAGTTCGGAACCGCGCGACTGCTACGGTCGATGGTTCGAATCCTGCCTCGGGCATGGAAGTGTGTGATGTCCTTAGGTTAAGTTAGGTTTAATTAGATCTAAGTTCCAGGGGACTGATGACTTCCGGTGTTATGTCCCATAGTGCTCAGAGTCATTTGAACCTTTTCATTGTTGATGGGTGTGATTTCTTTGACAGAGTTGATGATAGATCTGTGTTCGAGAAATGCAATGCCGAAGATTGGTACGCCTTTCGCTACCTTTTGTTGTATTTTGCTTTTGAAGACGCAATGGTTTCCCTAATGCAAGGTTTCATTGTCAGTTAGTCGTGGTTCTTGAAGAGCAAGGATGAGAATTTTTTGTCGGTGGATTTCTTTTGTGAGATTATTTAGTTTTCGTGTTTGGATCATTGTATCGATGTTTACTTTTAAATGTATGTTTCTTCCTTGTAGGCAAATTTACCAGAAATCTTCGATATTCTCTGCCGTGCTAACCTGGACTCCCCAGAATCCGAAAATCCAACTGCCGCCTGTCGACAGCCGGGTTGTGTACCACCTGGGGTAAAGTTGACTTTGCTTGCATAGTTCATGTTTGCTTGTGTTTCATTGGTTTGGCTTGGGTGATACGTGGACCGGACAGGACCAGAGGGTGTTGAAGCCTTTGAAAGCAAATATTTTCAGCCAAGCTCATTGAGCTAAGAGACGGTGACCAGAGTAGCGGTGAATTTCACTCAGACGTGTCTGGATTTTGGGTTCAACGGATTTGGTAGCCGTTCAGGATTGTGTTAGTATTTGGTTCACCCCTAGTATTTGATTTCCTCGGTACCACCCATATGGGGGAGGGTTTCCCCTATCCGCCACACGCGATTATTATTATTATTATTATTGTCATTATGTCATCAGCAAATCCGATATGGTGTATCTTCCCACCACTGAAATAGATGTGTATTGTTCGATTCAGTATTTCCATCACATAAATGTGGGTTATAATTACGTTACATTGCTGCTAGAAGACATATTTCTCACTTTTTCTTAGCCAGTTGCTACCTGTTACTCCATCATAGGAATTTATGTGCGCAGCATTGTTGCAATACAGACGTTCAAATTATCCGATTTCTGTAATTTCGTTTCGATACCAGATAGTTCTAATCGGATTCAGCTAGGCAGTCTTAATGTGGATATCTGACTACGACTCTCATCATGTGATAGACTGGGCAAATCACATTCTTAATCGGACTGTTGAATATAGATCACTTATCTCTGACAGGGCCTGAATTCTTAAACACTGTGGAAAATAATAATCCAATGTGCTTATTACAAATACGTTATTTAAATATAAATACATGGACTAACGAGATAATAGTTTATTTACAGGAGCAGAGCCCCATCCATCATAGCAGAGCAGTGCGTGATTGGTTTCAGGCCCAAGAGAGGATAAAGCTGTTGCCGTTTGTTCCACGATCACCAAACATCAACCAGATAGAGAATATGTGGGCAGAGGTAACAAGGCCATTGCCACGTGGATCTACAAAAGCAAGCGACCTTTGGACAAATATAGAAAACATATGTTGGGAAGTAAACCATCACGCTACACTGTCGACGACTTAATGAAATCAATTCCCTAAGCCTTCCAGAAATCTTACGTAATGATCGTGGGTGGGTTGGTTACTAAAAGTATAAAAAAATGTTCAAATGTGTGTGAAGTCTTATGGGACTCAACTGCTAAGGTCATCAGTACCTAAGCTTACACACTACTTAACCTAAATTATCCTAAGGACAAACACACACACTCATGCCCGAGGGAGGACTCGAACCTCCGCCGGGATCAGCCACGCAGCCCATGACTGCAGCACCCTAGACCGCTCGGCTAATCCCGCGCGGCTACTTAAAGTATACTCGTCCACAAAACCCATGTGGACAATTATCTGATAATCGGTCAAGATTTGCTTTGTAGCAGCTCTTTACCATACAAGACCATTTACTTTCAGGCTCCTCCTTACAATTCTTGCACTGCAAGGTAATTGAAAAAACTCATACACTCGACGCCAACTGAGGAACTGACTGGTGCATGTGTTGTTCAACACACAGTAGTTGTCAGCCTCACTAGAATCAATGACTGTGTGTGTGTGTGTGTGTGTGTGTGTGTGTGTGTGTGTGTGTGTGTGTGTGTGTGTGTTTTCGTGTTCATGCACAATCTGAATCAATACTATTAACATTAGAGAGACAACCAACAATAAATAATTCATCAAATATGACTGTAAAGTATTTTAATGCGATGGGAAGTTACTAACTGAATTTTCACCCAACCCACATCCTGCATATTACGTTAAGTAAGATGTATTAACTCCATAGTATCGTTAGCAGAGACAGTGCGCTCTTGTTGTCGAGGCTCGCGACAAGCGCAGCGATCAGCAGTGCCCAATGCCGCCGCGATTTGTTTATGTTGGCTGAGCGTGGACACTGCAGCAGACGCTTCGCCATAAACAGAAAGAAATCACCTTGTCTCTGACCGCAGTGAGCGGATATCACTGCCTGCGTGTTCTTATAGTAACCAACGTGAGACTCTACTCACAGGAGCCTTGGAGCAATTGCAATGGGTATCATGTCATTAGTCATCAGAATATTAACCAGTGATGAAATGTCCACTCTATATGAATCCCAAGAAAATAGGAACCTTCTCACAAAGGAATGTGAGGTGATATCAAAATTTATCCAACATACAAAAATTAACTGCAGGGCTTTCATGTATGCAGTAGTAGCACACAAGGAAATATTATGTCTTGGAAGCGTATATTTCATTTCCTCTTCTCATTTTAACGCCCTTCTTTTAGTATGAAGTGGGAAAATAAACACGAAAAGCTCAATTTCCTGAGAAGCATATAAGTCATTTCCTCTTCTCATATCATAACTTTTGTTTTAGTATGAGGTAAAAAAATAAACAGTTTAGGGTTCTGAAACATAATATGACACCAGATTCTTATCGTAGGCGCTATCGGAAACGCAAAAAGCAGGGAGCTGTCCATTGTTTTGTCCAAAAGTTGTTTCCTTTCATGCATTACTCACGTTAGGAGATTCTGATTTAAGGACTTGTGGGCATCAAGTTCTTCAGCAGAACAAGCCTTATGTTATTGTGCTAATTACGGTATGGAAAAAATGCAACAAAGACGAGTTCCCCTGGAGCACATGTCTGTATTCAGCAATGACCGCCAGCTGCCACAACACTTCACAGAATCCTTGCGGCGGGCAACACAACTGTGCATGCACTTCAGACTTCATTCAGTAAGACGTCAGGAGATGGATGGAAACGTCAAATTAACGTTTCTTTCCGAGTCGTATTCAACCCAGAATGAGGTGTTATTAAGGTAGTTGAACGTTCTAGCAATTACAATTATATAATTCCAATATGAGTATTCAGATAGCCAAAAGAACCCGTTAGTGCGAAACCATCTGGAACTGCATTAACATCAAACTGCAAGAACTTGAGACAATACGTGGACTCTTCTCTTCACTAGGTGACCTATTACTGATATTTAGGATTCTCACCTGCCTAGGCGTAATGGAAACGGAACTGCAGAGGCGCTTTCCGCTGTTCTTGACAAACATGAGAAACTTGTAATCACTGCGAGTTACAACTGCGTGATGATAATGGTTCAGGTTGTCAGTAGTTGTGGTGGTGTTATG
The DNA here is from genome assembly GCF_023864275.1 of Schistocerca cancellata. Classification (NCBI taxonomy): domain Eukaryota; kingdom Metazoa; phylum Arthropoda; class Insecta; order Orthoptera; family Acrididae; genus Schistocerca; species Schistocerca cancellata. The sequence goes on from NC_064626.1 coordinate 157,001,340, forward strand.
CTGTCAAACTGCTTACGGCAACGTTAATGGTGGCGCACATAATTTAGCGCTGACTACCTACCTAAGTAAAGATAGTGTTGTGGCGTCGTCGCTTGTCTTTATTTGGCCTCAGCTTGAGTAATCCGATTTAACGAACATAGTACTACATTCGCGGGCTGCTAATGATACAGTATGACTACAGAGATCATCGTGCGGGTATTACATTAATTCTGCAATGAATTGCTTAAAAAATGTTACCCTCAGCTATGCAGCTGGAATGACTCATTACACAGGTACTCTATGTTGCACTTGGTTAAGTGATCAGTTCGCTGCAATCCTGCTTCTTCTATTTGTAAATGCTTGTATACGTCAAAAATGGTTCAAATGGTTCTGAGTGCTGTGGGACTTAACATCTGAGGTGGTCAGTCCGCTAGAACTTAGAACTACTTAAACCTAACTAACCTAAGGACATCAGACACATCCATATCGGAGACTGGAGTCGAACCTGAGACCGTAGCTCTCGCGCGGTTCCAGACTGTAGCGCCTAGAACCGCTCGGCCACCCTGGCCGGCATACTTGTATACTGACCATTCGTTATTTGACTAAATATGAACTACAATCTAATTCGCATGTATATGGCATGGGTTAGCTCCGGCACGAAGGTATGACTAAGGATTGGTTTCCGTTGGAGTCCCGTTATTTTGATGGCAAGACTAATGTTCGCAAATCACCTCTATTGCCTCAAAAACAATTGCATCTTAAATATCGAAGGACCGACGTCCGCACTGTCACAGCGCGTTGAAATACAGCAACGACAGCAGATGAAAATTTGTGACCGACTGAGCTTCGAACCTAGACCTGCTGCTTACTAGACAGACGTTCTGACCACTGCACTATTACTTTTTTTTAAAGTTTGAGAAGAATTTCAGCACCAGGTAGGCGGAGGCAAAGAGGGCAGGGGTCGAAAATCCGAGGCCTGGCCACAGTGCCTCCCCCATACCTGTCACTGAGCAGCTGCATTATTCGCATGTATTCCATGTTTGCACTCATATATTCCTTTAAATTGTTGAACAAAATTGAAGTAGTAATTAAGGTAAAATAAATTACAGATTGTCGCCTCCAATCGTGTGCGATCCTTGTGGAACATAACTTATAACAGTGAACAGGGTGACGGAAAAATAAATAACAAACATTCATTCAGAAATATATTCACAATTTAAGTTATTATGCACTGGATGCATATGAAGTCTGTAAGGAAGCCATATATTTTTCAACAAATGGAAGAAGTTTCGGAGCCGGAGGGGGTTTGCCAAATTAGAACAGTTGTGATTTAAGAACCGACGTAAAAGAATATTCCAGGAATAAAAAAAAGTGAAAGAATAGTATTCTGCTTCTAATCAATAAAACTGTCCATCTCTTTGTAGCCCACATAAAGCAATAGATAAAAATTTTTTAAAACATTCCTTATATTTGTTATTCTTCTTCAGCTTAAAATGTTCTTCTGCAATATAAAACATGCACTCTTCTAAGTTCTAAGTTTTGTTTATTACGACGTACAACACAAACGTCCCAGAAGCCACGAATAACTGTTATTCTTTGCGGACGGGTAACATTTCCAGTCAGGTTTAAAGCTTCAGTTATCGGTACATGACTTTCTGCGGTTCTGTGGATAGTGCTAATTTCTTCCTAGAATAGAAAACTTTAGATGAGCCGCGGAGACCCAAATAATTATACAGGAAGTTTCAGGAGGAATAATAAATATTGTAGGAGGTGGTAGTATAGACAAGTTGCAGAAAAAATGCCATATTACATGTGTCCAATTTTTATTTCGTACATACAGCTGGGTTCAATGCATTTATGTTTCGTATGTTGGTCCTTACAGGACCCAGTTGTCTACATTTCCTTGAAAATGACTTCCAGCGTTATTGGAAGAGGTTTATTTGGCTACAGGAATGCCTATGTTCCTCCAGCATGACGGGGCTCCTGCAAATTCTAGGCGTCAGGTGACACATTATCCAAACCTAACATTTTCTGGAAGATGGATCATTAGATATGGGTACTTTTCTTGGCCTTCAAGGTCCCTGGACGTTCTCTCTTTGGATTTTTGCCTGTGGGGATGGTTAAAGGCGAAGTCTACAAAGAAAAAGTAAACCCAAGAGCCGATTTGATCGTTCGGATTATGAATAGTGCAGCCCTCATAAAAGAACGCAAAGACGACCTCAGAAGATCTAGACGTGGTGTTATCAAGAGAAGTCAAATGTGCATTGAAGTTGGTGGGGAAATTTTTGAAAATCAACTGTGAACGTCCTCATTTGCCTTTGATTTGAGTTTGTTAGGGTTACGTACACTCTTTGCCATAAAACTCGACCGGCGGCCGGCCGCTTCAGAGGCTAAGTCCGCGCCGATCGCGACATGGGACAAAAAAACTGGCCAACTCGCTAATTCTCTAAGTCCGGTTATCTGCACAATCTGGCAACACTGTAGACTGCGGCACTTCCTGGAGGAAAACTTGTCCCAAGATAGAGAGACTCTTGGCTGATTACGGCTGTGGTCTAGCGGTAGCGTGCGTTGTTTCTGTTCATAATGTCAGTGGATCGAGAGCAGCTGGCATAAAATATTTTTATAGCCTCTTCTGTCTGAATGCTGAAGACGTGAATGTAATGGTAGCGCAGATTCAATCTATTTCGCTTTATGACACACCGATATCAAAATTTTATCTAGTAACGATTTTGCGGCAGATTTCCTGCAGACTGTCCTCCTCTGGACGCCGTATGCGGCAAAGCTCCAGGATCCATTTGCTGGCTACTGGCAGCGGCCGTGGCAACAGCAGCGGCGCTGCACTCCCCCGTTCTTTATCGAAAGCGCCTGCTACCGCTCATCGCTTTTGATGATTTAAAACGCTTTATTATTAAATGTTGCTCCACAGAAAATTTCTACAATTTCCATTCACGCTCAAAAGCAACGGAGACAGACGCCCTGACTAGTAGGCGGGTAATCGGCAAGAGCTGAGTATGGCCCGAAATTAATTTTATAGACTGGGACGAAATTAAACCACCTCACTACATTCGATGCATTTATAAATGCTTCATACCTCGTTTCTTTTCCTTTCAAACTTAATTATTTGTGCAACTTTTGGTCAATGTTTGGATGTTTTCGTCAAGCCAGAGTGAGCGTCTGTGGTGTAAAGCGTATTACAGCTCTTGTTTCATTCCTTATGGTAAGTCTATGCGATAAACTGTGTGAATACCTTGCAATGCATGCTCTGTAGCAGTGCAGGCACACTGCACATTTGGAGTTCCATGTACGGGTTCATGAAGTATTTATTGTTGATCGGAAGTGATAGTTAAGGTCATCAGATTTCAACCAGAAAAATTTGTCGTTTTGAAGGTTTCAGAGAACGGAAAGGAATTGCTAACGCCGGTGTTAGAAAACGTCTACAGTTAAATGCTATTGCAAAAATTTAGAAGATGGGAACTATATTAATGAACAGGTGCACTTCATAAACAACCTTCCGACATGTTAGACCTATATGACGAACAAAGCTCAAATTTATATCGTTGACAGTCGGTTTGAATCTTTTCAGGGCCTATTTTACAGTGAAGCACCGTAGAATTTGCAAAGCAGAAATCCATGATATTAACTTAATTTACTAAGTCGAAATCGGACGAAGATTGATGGTTAAAGGCATTCTTCAGATTTCGCATAAGAAATTTTTACTAGCAGTTTGCAACTCCATTAATTAAAATGGAAAATAAAAGGTTGTAGTCAGCGGCTTCTACCGTGATTCGAACTTATAGTACAAGCACTGCAACGCACAAGGGAACCTCTGAGCTAACGACACACTGGCGGCCAGAGGCGGACTATAGTCACTGCGATGTTGCCTGAGCCTCAAAACGCAACCTTAAACACACAAACAGAGGAGGTGGAGATTACTGTTTTAACATCCCGTCGACCACGATGTCATTAGAGACGGAGCACAAGCTCGGATTAGGGAAGGATGGGGAAGGAAATCGGCCGTGCCCTTCCTAAGGAACCATCCCGGCATTTTCCTGAAGCGATTTAGGGAAATCATTGAAAACCTAAATCAGGATGGCCGGGCGCGGGATTGCACCGTCGTCCTCCCGAATGCACACACAAACAGGTGTTACTTATGTGAAGAACGCCGTTCTTGGAGTCCAGAAATTAAATATACTTTCTAATTGTGTCATCTTGCAGTGGATTATATCGTACGAGTCTTCGATGTGGAAAACGAATGTCAAGTGAATTTAGCGAGGTAACGCCGACCTACACCCGGAAGTAAATGCACTATCAGAGTGTTGACAAATACTTGCTACGACGCTGCCATTTCTCGGCTCTCTGACGAGGCAGCTCTTCAGCGAAATGCTTGCCGTGATTCTCCGATACGGTTCTTCAGAGTGGAGACGCGCGCGCACGTTTGGTTTTTATGCGGCGTTCTCCCCTGATGGTTTCTGACGTCGCCTTGTGGGCTATGTATACATATGAGACATTCAATTATCATTAATCCAGAATGATATAAGTTTCAGATTCCGGCGTGGAAGAAGGCTGTTGACGCCGACATTATATCATTTCAACGTAGGGAAAGCAAAACGGATCATTCAATGTTTCTCATTCAACATAAAGCATGTGAGATAAATTTCCGTAACGTTCATAATCATCTAAAAATACAAACGAAGTAAAAATACACCGGAAGCTTATTCGAATTGAATATAATGTAAGATACCAAACGCTTTGCACCTCGATGTCGAATTTGTCCACTTGCAATCGTTTGCAGCATGCACATAGAATGTCATGATTACCACGAGAATGAAGAAATATGTTGGTAAGGATGGAAGCAAGAAGAGACGCAGTCAACAAATATTCTATTCCTCATGGCATTCATTTCATTTGACACGTAAGAAGAGGTAAAGCGGGAATTTACTTTCGTTAACACGAAAGATATGCCGCACATATTGATAACGAGGAAGTCTGCGTCTTCATACGTTTCCTCCTTGAAATCTGTATGCTCTATTATATACTAAGTAGCCCGATCATTGTTTCAGTAATGTTACCCTCTTGTTTGACCCCGTAACGATGAACAGATTCCAAATGCATGTCTCTGCGTGAAAGTAGCTGTTCGAACCCTTCCTGGGTTGTTTTTTGTGTTTTATTGCTTGGAATTCCTGAAGCAGACCACTGTGCCTTCCCCCCTCGTGGGTTAGGTCTCAAAACTAAACCGCTTTGTATCCAATGGCATAATTTATTCATACAGCATCAGCATAAGACTCTTCCGAGTGAGAGAATGACAATAACAATCGTAACAAGAACAAGCAAATAATGAATGATGTTTATTCCAACGCAGAACGAGAATGGCTTTAAATATAAAAATCTATATCTATATCCATATCTATTGATCTTTGAGTTGGCACAATGCAAATATATTCTTAGCATTTAGTTACTGAATTTAGTTCTGGATGTTTGCAGAGAAAAGGAAAAGTCGGTACTTCTCGCTAGTGTAATATAATGTGAACACGACTCAAGCAGGTCCTCAAGCAGGCACTGCTGCATTCTGTTCCCTGACATTGCTCTGATGACGGTTAATGCAGATAGTTCCGATTATGAAATACAAAACGTATTGTAGGTTAGTTCCTAGGATAGTAACATTGAATTTGCGTTGTAGATGGCACATGAACGTGATGACTATCCATATTACTCATCAATATAAAAAGACAATATTTTGGGAACTTAGTAGGATTACTCAAAATGAATTCTGAAATTGGGTGACTGACCGCACAGGTGCTAAACGTCGTCAAGAGTATACGATGTCCTAATCGCATTAGGAATATGAAGATCGTCTTCGACAGCTCGCCACTTTCACATTGCTATCTCCACCCTACTCCAGACAGCTCTCGGTGGAGTTGCACTACGTTGCCGATGTTATGGAAGGCCTTCAAACCGACAAGAGACCACATATTGAAAAATACAAGCGAATTCTCTTGCAGCGTAAGCTTATTGTAACTAATCTAAAAATTATTGGAGTGGAACATTGTCCTATTCAAAAAAAGTAAAATGTTACACACTGTTGACGTCAAACGGACATTATCTATGTCCTGTCTTGTGTCCTACTCATCTATAATATCAAGTGTACTATGAAAATGATTATATATAATGGATTATAAGGTAGTGCATTGATACCAGATGGTGGGGGCCGGCCGATGTGGCCGTGGGGTTCTAGGCGCTTCAGTCTGGAACCGCGTGACCGCTACGGTCGCAGGTTCGAATCCTGCCTCGGGCATGGATGTGTGTGATGTCCTTAGGTTAGTTAGGTTTAAGTAGTACTAAGTTGTAGGGGACTGATGACCTTAGAAGTTAAGTCCCATAGTGCTCAGAGTCATTTGAACCATTTGAACTATTTAACACAAAATGACATTAAAAATTTAAGTTATTCACGAGCAGCTAGTTGAGAATATGTATGAACATTAAATGACACGACGAACCGTCTTGTTCTGCATATGGATTCAAACCCAGCTCATGCAGACTAAGCAAAGATTTCGTGACTGACGGAAACTAACAGTCATTCCTGATTAGGCATACAGAGAGTGATATACCACGATTTTAGACAGTATCAGTTAGCAAATATCAACTTTAAATTGCATAACGCAAACACTTTTAACAGACGTGAATTCCTACCCAGCATCTATTGTCCCCGTTAACGAACTACGAGAGATGTTAAATATTGCTTCTTCACAAGTAACTTACTTGAAATGCCGTGAGGTAAAGCTGTGTGTTGGACACGGATTCGAACCCGGAACCTAATCGGATTGCCATCGAAGCACAGTCAAATGTGACATATCGGAATTTCGCGGCAGTAACTAGATGTTTTAACTGAAATGACGAGACGAAACATTAATTTTTTCCTTCCCAGGACTCCAACCCGGCACCTATCGCTGTTATATTCTAGAGAAAACTAACAGTTAAATATGGGTTTGTTGCACCAGCAATGACATGTGAGCATGTTTGAACTGAAATAATATGACGAAGAGTTCAGCGCTCACTGGGAATAGAGCCCCACACATATCGTTGTTGACTACACACAAAGAGACGTCAGCTACCGAATTTTTCTCCACCAGCTGCTCAGAATAGCATCTTGAACTTACAGTCATCTCGCAAATAGTTCTGTGTCTCACTGGGAGTTAAAAACGTCGGATATCGTTAGTGTTGACAGCGAATGAAAATACATTAAAAATCAAAATTATTATCCACCAGCAGATAGGTGTTCTCATGCTAGAGCTTGATAATACATAATTAAATCTCTAGTGCCGGGCCAAGATTCGATCCCATTCACGCATAATATGTGAAGGTGTTGAGGAATCTGCAGTTTTGAACAAACAACAAATTGTAGTCGAGCTGCATTGCCACGAAGGGATCAAATGCCGCGTTAAGGGCGGTCTGAGTTGCATTCCCAGTTCAGAACCAATTTTATCGACATACAGAAGCCCAAATAAAAGATGGAATAAGTGTCCTGTGACCATACATAGCGTTTGTGTCGTCACTTGAAATAAATAACTAGTATAAGAAAGGTTACTGGTGATAGAGTTTCTACATGTCGCCACTCCAGACTTTATTGTGGTTCAACCTGCCGTCTACTTGGTAAAGAAGGAATATCATCTTTAATGTGAATTTTCAGACCACGCAGCCATTATATCTCCTTCACTTGGTGTAGCCAGGAGAGAATGGAATCTGTCTCTCCCTATCTAAAATCATTGACAGAAGTGGGAATCGAACCCAGACCATAGGTATAACAACCTACCATCCGTCCAACAGACCACGAAATCCTCTTCTCTGCGAGTCATTTTTCTATCGTAACGCAGTTGCGCCACACTGGATGAGAACTCTGACACACAGGCTCCCTGTAGTAATTTGCAGCATGTTCAGTAAATTCATTTACTTGGTTGACCGAATCACCATGAACTAGCTGCCTCGGCTACCCAGTGCATACATTCGACTATTTTGTAATCACAGAAATAAAATCACGTTACTGCCACCTACACACAACTGCCAACATTGTAGGATGCAGAAGTTTAAATAGGAAGTGTTCCTTTCCACTTGAGCTATTCTATTGCGCTATCTGTTACTAGAAAACGTCGTTCAGTCCAAAAGAAAAGCTGTAACTGTTTGTCTCTCAGAAGTCAAGACCTGGCCATATGCATAATCTCACAGTGCTGTGGAATGCAAACGTTCTGGAGGAATAGTTGCCGAGCTCTGGAGCTGTTGTAGCTACGTGTCAGCTTGTAGCATAGATAAGATGTCGCGACTTCGAATACATGCAGTGCTATATTTTTTAAAACGCAATTCTGCTCTCTACTGAAGTTATCAATCTAATGGAACTTTGAACATAATTCCCTTCACTTCTCAACCCAAAGTAGTCGCATGTGGAAAAAGGACTAACTACTGTGACATTTTGTTCTATTCAGGTTTAATAGACAGCAGGCAGCAGATGCATCTCGAAGATGTGCAGGGAGAGCGCATCGTGCCATAATATGTCAGAAAAGTATTTTCTACATTAGCCGTCGTGTGGTAGTGATATTTGATTCTTCTTCAAACTTTGATTGACAGCTTTAACTCAGAACAAATTTTCTACATGCATGTAATCAATAAACTGCATGTGCATTGTCAGACTGTCATAGGTAACATCAGAGAATTCGCATATATCGTTGATGATTAATTTCTCTCTCATATTTACTATTGTTTTAACAACACTAAAGGAAACCTTACGAAAATTGTGCACTGTATTATAAGAAATGAAATAAAACTAACCATGATAACCTTACGACGAAAGTATCTGTACACAAGCATGCCTCTATCGACACGAATTAATAAAATTCTACTCACTTAGATTTTGATTGGGTCTGTGTTTAATTGGTATGCTGTGTCATACTCAAGAGGTATGCAAATGTGGCATTTCATAAATATAGTTACGTATTCCTAGAAACCCAAAATTCGCTTGTCAGCAGCGGAAAGAGTCGTTACCTGTTGTGCAGCATTGTAAGTTTTTCAACATTGCACTATGAGCTGAAAGCATTTTCTTGCGATTTCCTTATTGATGTTTGATCTGACTGCTTGTAGCTCTTTCACAGAAGGGATAAAAACGTTTCAGTCAGTGAGACTGGACCTGCGAACCGTAACAGACGCTGTTTCACAGGTCAGCACGTTACCACAGAGCTGGCGAGGAGGTATGGGTCTCAGTTCCCTATTACGACGGCAATAGTAACTAGAACTCGTAAACCACTATTTAAAGGTCGAGATTAGTTGCGATTTCCACCTGCAACGACTTTCCTGGGCTGAAAACCGTAAATTTTCAATCTTTTGTTACCCTTCAAGCTATAATGACTCAGATTATTCAATGGAAATGACAGGTAAAATCAAGTGAACTTTGAGGCTTAATTCCGTGCACACCAGGAAGTAACTCGTCGATCACAGAGTTGCCAAACATACGTTGCCTTGTTGCCAAATCTCAGTTACAGTACCAGCAGGAAGAAGACGAACCGATGTGATCCTACAGCGGTCTGGGAAGTGACCATAGCTGGTGTGTCCAAGTCGCGGCTGCTACGGCCTGGAATACGTAATGAGTCTGATTCGCTTTCTGTAACTAGGTTTAGGGACTGGAGCGTAGCTACTAATAATACTCAGAACTGACTGCAAACTGAGCATCATAAATCAGTAACTCTCATTATTGTTTTTATATTTCTTTCGTAAGTGCACTCAAAACTAAGAAAGTCATTCACAGGCGTTTTCGTGCCTCGCCGATAGTCGAGCACAACATACAAATAAAAATAAAAAAGAATGTGTGTGTGTGTGTGTGTGTGTGTGTGTGTGTGTGTGTGTGTGTGTGAGAGAGAGAGAGAGAGAGAGAGAGAGAGAGAGAGAGAGAGAGAGAAATAAAAAGCAATGAGAGAGAGTGTAAAAAATTGTTGTAAAGAAATTTAATAATGGTATTTAAAGAAATCTTTCATTAAAATGACATGTTCCACATCATTACGAAATGTCGTATTCATGATCTATGGAACAAGAGTTAATCTAATGTAATCTAATCTAATCTAATCACATCATATTGATGATTAGCCATGAAGAGTCATGAATTACCGAAAGTTTTGCTAATACCAGTAATCAAATCTAAACTTGAAAATAAAAGACGATAATTTTTGTAATAAACCGTGACTCCTATCAAGACCCTTTCATCCCTGTTATCTAACCACGAAAGATGTCTGATATACCTCCATTCTGAAGTAACAAAGTGTGCATGCATTTAAAGATGAAGTGCATGATGTGAAGTTCTGTGACGGAGATACGAACCCAACACGTAATCCGATTGTTAACTAAGAAAAATCAAATGTTACGTATCGGTTTTTCTTACGAGCCGCTAGGTGTCTGAATCTAAAATAAGGATACAAACTTTTGTGCCTAAGCGACAATCGAACTGCACACCTACCGTGCATCCACAAATATAGCTTAAGTATCAGTTGCTTACTCATGAACAGTAAGATGTGTGCGTGTTTGACCAGAAATAACGACACCTGTTGCGATTGTTGGCAACACATGAACAGACATTGAAATTGCGCGTTAATTTTCACTAGCAGGTGGGTGTGCACTTGATAAAGCTAGAAATGAAATTATGAATATTTTTGTACTGGATCAGGTTTCAGACCCACATACTTACCTTTGGAGGAGACCTAGAGAAGATTGCAGTCTTGGGAAAAGGAACGAAATGACTGAACTATACTGTTCCGAGAGATTCAGATCCTCGAAAGAGGAGATACGAATTCGAATCACAGTCCAGCACCAAATTTTTAAACGTCTCTAGTTCAATCAAGTACAAGTAAAATAAGAGCCCTGTCCCTTTAAATGGCTATCGGTTCATCAAATAAAATAAAATTTTCTAATGTAAGTAAGCTTACTGGCGACTGTATTTCTTTTTACCATGACTTCCGCTGTGTCATTTCCCAACGTAAACCGGCTCTGCCCAGTTGGTAATGAAGGAACGTGATGTTTAAGGCGGATTCTGGATTATAACGTCTTTCTCTTGAGGTTACCAGAGGTAAAATAAATCTGTTTGTGCCTCTTAAAAGTAAATGCCTGAACCCACGCATTGCACCTGTGATAGCTCGTTCCACCAGACCATTGTGGCCACATTACCCAGCCCCAGGAGTGTGCTGTAACGGATGATGTGCTTAGCTTACAAAATTAGTCACCGTAGAAAAAATGCGAGTCTATTAAATGGTCAAGTAGAAGCAAGCTTCTGACGCAGAGATTCTGCTATTCTCATGTCAGCAGGATGTAAAGACTCTTCTAGGCATCATAGGCTGGATGTGAAGCCATTTTGATTTTTCACAAATTCAGCAAATTTCTTAGTTCGAGAAAATCCACTGTGAAGTGTGAAGTTGCCGGATAATTCGATTATTACTGTTATTATTAATATCATTTTATTCGTACCGCTGATGGAACACGACCGTAGTCTTGAGGTAAAACGCGAGACCAGCTAATATGACGTCTGGCGACCGAAAGCCCATATCGACAACATTTTTATCGCCCCTTTCCTCTCGGTGCTGAAGCTATGAGTGTAATTCAAGCGAATCTACAATATCATATTAGCTGGTCTCGCGTCTAACCTCAAGACTACGGTCGTAGTCAAGAGTTATGTACTAAGACTGGAGTCAAGACTTCCTCTGGGAAGTGCCGCAGTCTACATGTTGCTAGATCGAGCAAATTGCCAGACATAGAATTCTGAGAGGAGCATGACTGTATTGTCCACCTTACGTGAACGACTCGGCGGTCAATTTTTTGGTCTGAGACTGTATCTACAACACATATTGCACGCTTAAGACCCAGAAGAATTAAAAAAAAAAGTTGTTTATGAGAGCAACGTTAACCATAGCGTTCGAAGTATTCATAGTATTGTATACGTGTGTGTAAACGCCTTCCAATGACCGCTCAAGAAAGACAAGGATACACAGTCTAGCTTCAATATTATAAATACGCCTCAGTTTGTGGATGAACTCAGACTTAGGTTGATAATAATTTTGAAAATATAGCAGCACTGTACCCATTGGTGTTAAACTCGTTTTCAACCAATGATTCCCACAGCTACAGGGATACTACTTGTGATACCTCTTAGACAAAATACTTAAGCAGTGTTATCAGACGAAACGATCAACCGGACACAAACTGTGGGAAGTTTGTTTTACAACCTTCGTACCTGGATATTCAGCTTTTTCCTATTTGAGATATCTGTGAACGTTGCTGCTTAAGACGATTTAAGCAGAAACTAAATCCCCTCAGCTTCGACAATGTTTAAAGAAATCGTCTTATCGGCAGTAAATCGTGGTTTGTGAATTGTTTACCGGCCGTACTCTTCCGTATTTTGCCGGTTGGAAGGCGAAAGCTTACTGACAAATTTCACACAGAAATTACTGTTACAGTGTACTTATGGAGCCAAATGAGTCAATTGCGTATTTTCCGGTGAGAAAGAGCACTGGCAAACAGTCTTCGCTACATTAGGTTATTTAAACTGGTGTCACTCTGAGCTAGAATTTATGGTCAGCGACTAAGTGAAAGGTCAACGTTTCGGATGCGAGTTTTGCGACTGTGAAATACTTTTATACATTATAGAAGCGAATATTAAATTTGCACTAATATTGCGAAAATTTTGTACTTGGACAGCTTAGAATGAAAATACTTCTGTTTATTGCAAAGGGAAACAATAGATTTTCTAAAACACTGTCTGTCATACACTACTTGAAACAGGTCATGTCGACCAAATGATGTCGAAGAACTAACAGCAACGTATATCGGAAGGCAGTAAGATCTCTTGCCTTTTGGTTTGTCAGTACTCTATAGCCATTTCTAGGCGAAAGTAAATGAAGAAAGGCAGTGCGTTTTTGTTACCAAGTAACGTCTTCGTCAATTACTTTAGTTTTAGTGTAATCTACGAGTAATTGCTGGTGTTTGATATTAACATGAAAAGGATTCCGTAGACAGGGAAAGAACCTGTTCTTGGGAAACTACTTCTATAGTGACCAAAAGGCACTAAATGATGTTCAAGCACTTGTGTTACAGCAGCAGTATGAATAAAATCATATTAATAATAACAGTAATAATCGAATTATCCGGCAACTTCACACTTCACAGTGGATTTTCTCGAACTAAGAAATTTGCTGAATTTGTGAAAAATCAAAATGGCTTCACATCCAGCCTATGATGCCTAGAAGAGTCTTTACATCCTGCTGACATGAGAATAGCAGAATCTCTGCGTCAGAAGCTTGCTTCTACCTGACCATTTAATAGACTCGCATTTTTTCTACGGTGACTAATTTTGTAAGCTAAGCACATCATCCGTTACAGCACACTCCTGGGGCTGGGTAATGTGGCCACAATGGTCTGGTGGAACGAGCTATCACAGGTGCAATGCGTGGGTTCAGGCATTTACTTTTAAGAGGCACAAACAGATTTATTTTACCTCTGGTAACCTCAAGAGAAAGACGTTATAATCCAGAATCCGCCTTAAACATCACGTTCCTTCATTACCAACTGGGCAGAGCCGGTTTACGTTGGGAAATGACACAGCGGAAGTCATGGTAAAAAGAAATACAGTCGCCAGTAAGCTTACTTACATTAGAAAATTTTATTTTATTTGATGAACCGATAGCCATTTAAAGGGACAGGGCTCTTATTTTACTTGTACTTGATTGAACTAGAGACGTTTAAAAATTTGGTGCTGGACTGTGATTCGAATTCGTATCTCCTCTTTCGAGGATCTGAATCTCTCGGAACAGTATAGTTCAGTCATTTCGTTCCTTTTCCCAAGACTGCAATCTTCTCTAGGTCTCCTCCAAAGGTAAGTATGTGGGTCTGAAACCTGATCCAGTACAAAAATATTCATAATTTCATTTCTAGCTTTATCAAGTGCACACCCACCTGCTAGTGAAAATTAACGAGCAATTTCAATGTCTGTTCATGTGTTGCCAACAATCGCAACAGGTGTCGTTATTTCTGGTCAAACACGCACACATCTTACTGTTCATGAGTAAGCAACTGATACTTAAGCTATATTTGTGGATGCACGGTAGGTGTGCAGTTCGATTGTCGCTTATGCACAAAAGTTTGTATCCTTATTTTAGATTCAGACACCTAGCGGCTCGTAAGAAAAACCGATACGTAACATTTGATTTTTCTTAGTTAACAATCGGATTACGTGTTGGGTTCGTATCTCCGTCACAGAACTTCACATCATGCACTTCATCTTTAAATGCATGCACACTTTGTTACTTCAGAATAGAGGTATATCAGACATCTTTCGTGGTTAGATAACAGGGATGAAAGGGTCTTGATAGGAGTCACGGTTTATTACAAAAATTGTCGTCTTTTATTTTCAAGTTTAGATTTGATTACTGGTATTGGCAAAACTTTCGGTAATTCATGACTCTTCATGGCTAATCATCAATATGATGTGATTAGATTAGATTAGATTACATTAGATTAACTCTTGTTCCATAGATCATGAATACGACATTTCGTAATGATGTGGAACATGTCATTTTAATGAAAGATTTCTTTAAATACCATTATTAAATTTCTTTACAACAATTTTTTACACTCTCTCTCATTGCTTTTTATTTCTCTCTCTCTCTCTCTCTCTCTCTCTCTCTCTCTCTCTCTCTCTCTCACACACACACACACACACACACACACACACACACACACACACACACATTCTTTTTTATTTTTATTTGTATGTTGTGCTCGACTATCGGCGAGGCACGAAAACGCCTGTGAATGACTTTCTTAGTTTTGAGTGCACTTACGAAAGAAATATAAAAACAATAATGAGAGTTACTGATTTATGATGCTCAGTTTGCAGTCAGTTCTGAGTATTATTAGTAGCTACGCTCCAGTCCCTAAACCTAGTTACAGAAAGCGAATCAGACTCATTACGTATTCCAGGCCGTAGCAGCCGCGACTTGGACACACCAGCTATGGTCACTTCCCAGACCGCTGTAGGATCACATCGGTTCGTCTTCTTCCTGCTGGTACTGTAACTGAGATTTGGCAACAAGGCAACGTATGTTTGGCAACTCTGTGATCGACGAGTTACTTCCTGGTGTGCACGGAATTAAGCCTCAAAGTTCACTTGATTTTACCTGTCATTTCCATTGAATAATCTGAGTCATTATAGCTTGAAGGGTAACAAAAGATTGAAAATTTACGGTTTTCAGCCCAGGAAAGTCGTTGCAGGTGGAAATCGCAACTAATCTCGACCTTTAAATAGCGGTTTACGAGTTCTAGTTACTATTGCCGTCGTAATAGGGAACTGAGACCCATACCTCCTCGCCAGCTCTGTGGTAACGTGCTGACCTGTGAAACAGCGTCTGTTACGGTTCGCAGGTCCAGTCTCACTGACTGAAACGTTTTTATCCCTTCTGTGAAAGAGCTACAAGCAGTCAGATCAAACATCAATAAGGAAATCGCAAGAAAATGCTTTCAGCTCATAGTGCAATGTTGAAAAACTTACAATGCTGCACAACAGGTAACGACTCTTTCCGCTGCTGACAAGCGAATTTTGGGTTTCTAGGAATACGTAACTATATTTATGAAATGCCACATTTGCATACCTCTTGAGTATGACACAGCATACCAATTAAACACAGACCCAATCAAAATCTAAGTGAGTAGAATTTTATTAATTCGTGTCGATAGAGGCATGCTTGTGTACAGATACTTTCGTCGTAAGGTTATCATGGTTAGTTTTATTTCATTTCTTATAATACAGTGCACAATTTTCGTAAGGTTTCCTTTAGTGTTGTTAAAACAATAGTAAATATGAGAGAGAAATTAATCATCAACGATATATGCGAATTCTCTGATGTTACCTATGACAGTCTGACAATGCACATGCAGTTTATTGATTACATGCATGTAGAAAATTTGTTCTGAGTTAAAGCTGTCAATCAAAGTTTGAAGAAGAATCAAATATCACTACCACACGACGGCTAATGTAGAAAATACTTTTCTGACATATTATGGCACGATGCGCTCTCCCTGCACATCTTCGAGATGCATCTGCTGCCTGCTGTCTATTAAACCTGAATAGAACAAAATGTCACAGTAGTTAGTCCTTTTTCCACATGCGACTACTTTGGGTTGAGAAGTGAAGGGAATTATGTTCAAAGTTCCATTAGATTGATAACTTCAGTAGAGAGCAGAATTGCGTTTTAAAAAATATAGCACTGCATGTATTCGAAGTCGCGACATCTTATCTATGCTACAAGCTGACACGTAGCTACAACAGCTCCAGAGCTCGGCAACTATTCCTCCAGAACGTTTGCATTCCACAGCACTGTGAGATTATGCATATGGCCAGGTCTTGACTTCTGAGAGACAAACAGTTACAGCTTTTCTTTTGGACTGAACGACGTTTTCTAGTAACAGATAGCGCAATAGAATAGCTCAAGTGGAAAGGAACACTTCCTATTTAAACTTCTGCATCCTACAATGTTGGCAGTTGTGTGTAGGTGGCAGTAACGTGATTTTATTTCTGTGATTACAAAATAGTCGAATGTATGCACTGGGTAGCCGAGGCAGCTAGTTCATGGTGATTCGGTCAACCAAGTAAATGAATTTACTGAACATGCTGCAAATTACTACAGGGAGCCTGTGTGTCAGAGTTCTCATCCAGTGTGGCGCAACTGCGTTACGATAGAAAAATGACTCGCAGAGAAGAGGATTTCGTGGTCTGTTGGACGGATGGTAGGTTGTTATACCTATGGTCTGGGTTCGATTCCCACTTCTGTCAATGATTTTAGATAGGGAGAGACAGATTCCATTCTCTCCTGGCTACACCAAGTGAAGGAGATATAATGGCTGCGTGGTCTGAAAATTCACATTAAAGATGATATTCCTTCTTTACCAAGTAGACGGCAGGTTGAACCACAATAAAGTCTGGAGTGGCGACATGTAGAAACTCTATCACCAGTAACCTTTCTTATACTAGTTATTTATTTCAAGTGACGACACAAACGCTATGTATGGTCACAGGACACTTATTCCATCTTTTATTTGGGCTTCTGTATGTCGATAAAATTGGTTCTGAACTGGGAATGCAACTCAGACCGCCCTTAACGCGGCATTTGATCCCTTCGTGGCAATGCAGCTCGACTACAATTTGTTGTTTGTTCAAAACTGCAGATTCCTCAACACCTTCACATATTATGCGTGAATGGGATCGAATCTTGGCCCGGCACTAGAGATTTAATTATGTATTATCAAGCTCTAGCATGAGAACACCTATCTGCTGGTGGATAATAATTTTGATTTTTAATGTATTTTCATTCGCTGTCAACACTAACGATATCCGACGTTTTTAACTCCCAGTGAGACACAGAACTATTTGCGAGATGACTGTAAGTTCAAGATGCTATTCTGAGCAGCTGGTGGAGAAAAATTCGGTAGCTGACGTCTCTTTGTGTGTAGTCAACAACGATATGTGTGGGGCTCTATTCCCAGTGAGCGCTGAACTCTTCGTCATATTATTTCAGTTCAAACATGCTCACATGTCATTGCTGGTGCAACAAACCCATATTTAACTGTTAGTTTTCTCTAGAATATAACAGCGATAGGTGCCGGGTTGGAGTCCTGGGAAGGAAAAAATTAATGTTTCGTCTCGTCATTTCAGTTAAAACATCTAGTTACTGCCGCGAAATTCCGATATGTCACATTTGACTGTGCTTCGATGGCAATCCGATTAGGTTCCGGGTTCGAATCCGTGTCCAACACACAGCTTTACCTCACGGCATTTCAAGTAAGTTACTTGTGAAGAAGCAATATTTAACATCTCTCGTAGTTCGTTAACGGGGACAATAGATGCTGGGTAGGAATTCACGTCTGTTAAAAGTGTTTGCGTTATGCAATTTAAAGTTGATATTTGCTAACTGATACTGTCTAAAATCGTGGTATATCACTCTCTGTATGCCTAATCAGGAATGACTGTTAGTTTCCGTCAGTCACGAAATCTTTGCTTAGTCTGCATGAGCTGGGTTTGAATCCATATGCAGAACAAGACGGTTCGTCGTGTCATTTAATGTTCATACATATTCTCAACTAGCTGCTCGTGAATAACTTAAATTTTTAATGTCATTTTGTGTTAAATAGTTCAAATGGTTCAAATGACTCTGAGCACTATGGGACTTAACTTCTAAGGTCATCAGTCCCCTACAACTTAGTACTACTTAAACCTAACTAACCTAAGGACATCACACACATCCATGCCCGAGGCAGGATTCGAACCTGCGACCGTAGCGGTCACGCGGTTCCAGACTGAAGCGCCTAGAACCCCACGGCCACATCGGCCGGCCCCCACCATCTGGTATCAATGCACTACCTTATAATCCATTATATATAATCATTTTCATAGTACACTTGATATTATAGATGAGTAGGACACAAGACAGGACATAGATAATGTCCGTTTGACGTCAACAGTGTGTAACATTTTACTTTTTTTGAATAGGACAATGTTCCACTCCAATAATTTTTAGATTAGTTACAATAAGCTTACGCTGCAAGAGAATTCGCTTGTATTTTTCAATATGTGGTCTCTTGTCGGTTTGAAGGCCTTCCATAACATCGGCAACGTAGTGCAACTCCACCGAGAGCTGTCTGGAGTAGGGTGGAGATAGCAATGTGAAAGTGGCGAGCTGTCGAAGACGATCTTCATATTCCTAATGCGATTAGGACATCGTATACTCTTGACGACGTTTAGCACCTGTGCGGTCAGTCACCCAATTTCAGAATTCATTTTGAGTAATCCTACTAAATTCCCAAAATATTGTCTTTTTATATTGATGAGTAATATGGATAGTCATCACGTTCATGTGCCATCTACAACGCAAATTCAATGTTACTATCCTAGGAACTAACCTACAATACGTTTTGTATTTCATAATCGGAACTATCTGCATTAACCGTCATCAGAGCAATGTCAGGGAACAGAATGCAGCAGTGCCTGCTTGAGGACCTGCTTGAGTCGTGTTCACATTATATTACACTAGCGAGAAGTACCGACTTTTCCTTTTCTCTGCAAACATCCAGAACTAAATTCAGTAACTAAATGCTAAGAATATATTTGCATTGTGCCAACTCAAAGATCAATAGATATGGATATAGATATAGATTTTTATATTTAAAGCCATTCTCGTTCTGCGTTGGAATAAACATCATTCATTATTTGCTTGTTCTTGTTACGATTGTTATTGTCATTCTCTCACTCGGAAGAGTCTTATGCTGATGCTGTATGAATAAATTATGCCATTGGATACAAAGCGGTTTAGTTTTGAGACCTAACCCAGGAGGGGGGAAGGCACAGTGGTCTGCTTCAGGAATTCCAAGCAATAAAACACAAAAAACAACCCAGGAAGGGTTCGAACAGCTACTTTCACGCAGAGACATGCATTTGGAATCTGTTCATCGTTACGGGGTCAAACAAGAGGGTAACATTACTGAAACAATGATCGGGCTACTTAGTATATAATAGAGCATACAGATTTCAAGGAGGAAACGTATGAAGACGTAGACTTCCTCGTTATCAATATGTGCGGCATATCTTTCGTGTTAACGAAAGTAAATTCCCGCTTTACCTCTTCTTACGTGTCAAATGAAATGAATGCCATGAGGAATAGAATATTTGTTGACTGCGTCTCTTCTTGCTTCCATCCTTACCAACATATTTCTTCATTCTCGTGGTAATCATGACATTCTATGTGCATGCTGCAAACGATTGCAAGTGGACAAATTCGACATCGAGGTGCAAAGCGTTTGGTATCTTACATTATATTCAATTCGAATAAGCTTCCGGTGTATTTTTACTTCGTTTGTATTTTTAGATGATTATGAACGTTACGGAAATTTATCTCACATGCTTTATGTTGAATGAGAAACATTGAATGATCCGTTTTGCTTTCCCTACGTTGAAATGATATAATGTCGGCGTCAACAGCCTTCTTCCACGCCGGAAGCTGAAACTTGTATCATTCTGGATTAATGATAATTGAATGTCTCATATGTATACATAGCCCACAAGGCGACGTCAGAAACCATCAGGGGAGAACGCCGCATAAAAACCAAACGTGCGCGCGCGTCTCCACTCTGAAGAACCGTATCGGAGAATCACGGCAAGCATTTCGCTGAAGAGCTGCCTCGTCAGAGAGCCGAGAAATGGCAGCGTCGTAGCAAGTATTTGTCAACACTCTGATAGTGCATTTACTTCCGGGTGTAGGTCGGCGTTACCTCGCTAAATTCACTTGACATTCGTTTTCCACATCGAAGACTCGTACGATATAATCCACTGCAAGATGACACAATTAGAAAGTATATTTAATTTCTGGACTCCAAGAACGGCGTTCTTCACATAAGTAACACCTGTTTGTGTGTGCATTCGGGAGGACGACGGTGCAATCCCGCGCCCGGCCATCCTGATTTAGGTTTTCAATGATTTCCCTAAATCGCTTCAGGAAAATGCCGGGATGGTTCCTTAGGAAGGGCACGGCCGATTTCCTTCCCCATCCTTCCCTAATCCGAGCTTGTGCTCCGTCTCTAATGACATCGTGGTCGACGGGATGTTAAAACAGTAATCTCCACCTCCTCTGTTTGTGTGTTTAAGGTTGCGTTTTGAGGCTCAGGCAACATCGCAGTGACTATAGTCCGCCTCTGGCCGCCAGTGTGTCGTTAGCTCAGAGGTTCCCTTGTGCGTTGCAGTGCTTGTACTATAAGTTCGAATCACGGTAGAAGCCGCTGACTACAACCTTTTATTTTCCATTTTAATTAATGGAGTTGCAAACTGCTAGTAAAAATTTCTTATGCGAAATCTGAAGAATGCCTTTAAACATCAATCTTCGTCCGATTTCGACTTAGTAAATTAAGTTAATATCATGGATTTCTGCTTTGCAAATTCTAAGGTGCTTCACTGTAAAATAGGCCCTGAAAAGATTCAAACCGACTGTCAACGATATAAATTTGAGCTTTGTTCGTCATATAGGTCTAACATGTCGGAAGGTTGTTTATGAAGTGCACCTGTTCATTAATATAGTTCCCATCTTCTAAATTTTTGCAATAGCATTTAACTGTAGACGTTTTCTAACACCGGCGTTAGCAATTCCTTTCCGTTCTCTGAAACCTTCAAAACGACAAATTTTTCTGGTTGAAATCTGATGACCTTAACTATCACTTCCGATCAACAATAAATACTTCATGAACCCGTACATGGAACTCCAAATGTGCAGTGTGCCTGCACTGCTACAGAGCATGCATTGCAAGGTATTCACACAGTTTATCGCATAGACTTACCATAAGGAATGAAACAAGAGCTGTAATACGCTTTACACCACAGACGCTCACTCTGGCTTGACGAAAACATCCAAACATTGACCAAAAGTTGCACAAATAATTAAGTTTGAAAGGAAAAGAAACGAGGTATGAAGCATTTATAAATGCATCGAATGTAGTGAGGTGGTTTAATTTCGTCCCAGTCTATAAAATTAATTTCGGGCCATACTCAGCTCTTGCCGATTACCCGCCTACTAATCAGGGCGTCTGTCTCCGTTGCTTTTGAGCGTGAATGGAAATTGTAGAAATTTTCTGTGGAGCAACATTTAATAATAAAGCGTTTTAAATCATCAAAAGCGATGAGCGGTAGCAGGCGCTTTCGATAAAGAACGGGGGAGTGCAGCGCCGCTGCTGTCGCCACGGCCGCTGCCAGTAGCCAGCAAATGGATCCCGGAGCTTTGCCGCATACGGCGTCCAGAGGAGGACAGTCTGCAGGAAATCTGCCGCAAAATCGTTACTAGATAAAATTTTGATATCGGTGTGTCATAAAGCGAAATAGATTGAATCTGCGCTACCATTACATTCACGTCTTCAGCATTCAGACAGAAGATGCTATAAAAATATTTTATGCCAGCTGCTCTCGATCCACTGACATTATGAACAGAAACAACGCACGCTACCGCTAGACCACAGCCGTAATCAGCCAAGAGTCTCTCTATCTTGGGACAAGTTTTCCTCCAGGAAGTGCCGCAGTCTACAGTGTTGCCAGATTGTGCAGATAACCGGACTTAGAGAATTAGCGAGTTGGCCAGTTTTTTTGTCCCATGTCGCGATCGGCGCGGACTTAGCCTCTGAAGCGGCCGGCCGCCGGTCGAGTTTTATGGCAAAGAGTGTACGTAACCCTAACAAACTCAAATCAAAGGCAAATGAGGACGTTCACAGTTGATTTTCAAAAATTTCCCCACCAACTTCAATGCACATTTGACTTCTCTTGATAACACCACGTCTAGATCTTCTGAGGTCATCTTTGCGTTCTTTTATGAGGGCTGCACTATTCATAATCCGAACGATCAAATCGGCTCTTGGGTTTACTTTTTCTTTGTAGACTTCGCCTTTAACCATCCCCACAGGCAAAAATCCAAAGAGAGAACGTCCAGGGACCTTGAAGGCCAAGAAAAGTACCCATATCTAATGATCCATCTTCCAGAAAATGTTAGGTTTGGATAATGTGTCACCTGACGCCTAGAATTTGCAGGAGCCCCGTCATGCTGGAGGAACATAAGCATTCCTGTAGCCAAATAAACCTCTTCCAATAACGCTGGAAGTCATTTTCAAGGAAATGTAGACAACTGGGTCCTGTAAGGACCAACATACGAAACATAAATGCATTGAACCCAGCTGTATGTACGAAATAAAAATTGGACACATGTAATATGGCATTTTTTCTGCAACTTGTCTATACTACCACCTCCTACAATATTTATTATTCCTCCTGAAACTTCCTGTATAATTATTTGGGTCAGCGCAGCTCAACTAAAGTTTTCTATTCTAGGAAGAAATTAGCACTATCCACAGAACCGCAGAAAGTCATGTACCGATAACTGAAGCTTTAAACCTGACTGGAAATGTTACCCGTCCGCAAAGAATAACAGTTATTCATGGCTTCTGGGACAGTTTGTGTTGTACGTTGTAATAAACAAAACTTAGAACTTAGAAGAGTGCATGTTTTATATTGCAGAAGAACATTTTAAGCTGAAGAAGAATAACAAATATAAGGAATGTTTTAAAAAATTTTTTATCTATTGCTTTATGTGGGCTACAAAGAGATGGACAGTTTTATTGATTAGAAGCAGAATACTATTCTTTCACTTTTTTTTATTCCTGGAATATTCTTTTACGTCGGTTCTTAAATCACAACTGTTCTAATTTGGCAAACCCCCTCCGGCTCCGAAACTTCTTCCATTTGTTGAAAAATATATGGCTTCCTTACAGACTTCATATGCACCCAGTGCATAATAACTTAAATTGTGAATATATTTCTGAATGAATGTTTGTTATTTATTTTTCCGTCACCCTGTTCACTGTTATAAGTTATGTTCCACAAGGATCGCACACGATTGGAGGCGACAATCTGTAATTTATTTTACCTTAATTACTACTTCAATTTTGTTCAACAATTTAAAGGAATATATGAGTGCAAACATGGAATACATGCGAATAATGCAGCTGCTCAGTGACAGGTATGGGGGAGGCACTGTGGCCAGGCCTCGGATTTTCGACCCCTGCCCTCTTTGCCTCCGCCTACCTGGTGCTGAAATTCTTCTCAAACTTTAAAAAAAAGTAATAGTGCAGTGGTCAGAACGTCTGTCTAGTAAGCAGCAGGTCTAGGTTCGAAGCTCAGTCGGTCACAAATTTTCATCTGCTGTCGTTGCTGTATTTCAACGCGCTGTGACAGTGCGGACGTCGGTCCTTCGATATTTAAGATGCAATTGTTTTTGAGGCAATAGAGGTGATTTGCGAACATTAGTCTTGCCATCAAAATAACGGGACTCCAACGGAAACCAATCCTTAGTCATACCTTCGTGCCGGAGCTAACCCATGCCATATACATGCGAATTAGATTGTAGTTCATATTTAGTCAAATAACGAATGGTCAGTATACAAGTATGCCGGCCAGGGTGGCCGAGCGGTTCTAGGCGCTACAGTCTGGAACCGCGCGAGAGCTACGGTCTCAGGTTTGACTCCAGTCTCCGATATGGATGTGTCTGATGTCCTTAGGTTAGTTAGGTTTAAGTAGTTCTAAGTTCTAGCGGACTGACCACCTCAGATGTTAAGTCCCACAGCACTCAGAACCATTTGAACCATTTTTGACGTATACAAGCATTTACAAATAGAAGAAGCAGGATTGCAGCGAACTGATCACTTAACCAAGTGCAACATAGAGTACCTGTGTAATGAGTCATTCCAGCTGCATAGCTGAGGGTAACATTTTTTAAGCAATTCATTGCAGAATTAATGTAATACCCGCACGATGATCTCTGTAGTCATACTGTATCATTAGCAGCCCGCGAATGTAGTACTGTGTTCGTTAAATCGGATTACTCAAGCTGAGGCCAAATAAAGACAAGCGACGACGCCACAACACTATCTTTACTTAGGTAGGTAGTCAGCGCTAAATTATGTGCGCCACCATTAACGTTGCCGTAAGCAGTTTGACAGCATAACACCACCACAACTACTGACAACCTGAACCATTAACATCACGCAGTTGTAACTCGCAGTGATTACAAGTTTCCCATGTTTGTCAAGAACAGCGGAAAGCGCCTCTGAAGTTCCGTTTCCATTACGCCTAGGCAGGTGAGAATCCTAAATATCAGTAATAGGTCACCTAGCGAAGAGAAGAGTCCACGTATTGTTTCAAGTTCTTGCAGTTTGATGTTAATGCAGTTCCAGATGGTTTCGCACTAACGGGTTCTTTTGGCTATCTGAATACTCATATTGGAATTATATAATTGTAATTGCTAGAACGTTCAACTACCTTAATAACACCTCATTCTGGGTTGAATACGACTCGGAAAGAAACGTTAATTTGACGTTTCCATCCATCTCCTGACGTCTTACTGAATGAAGTCTGAAGTGCACGCACAGTTGTGTTGCCCGCCGCAAGGATTCTGTGAAGTGTTGTGGCAGCTGGCGGTCATTGCTGAATACAGACATGTGCTCCAGGGGACTCGTCTTTGTTGCATTTTTCCCATACCGTAATTAGCACAATAACATAAGGCTTGTTCTGCTGAAGAACTTGATGCCCACAAGTCCTTAAATCAGAATCTCCTAACGTGAGTAATGCATGAAAGGAAACAACTTTTGGACAAAACAATGGACAGCTCCCTGCTTTTTGCGTTTCCGATAGCGCCTACGATAAGAATCTGGTGTCATATTATGTTTCAGAACCCTAAACTGTTTATTTTTTTACCTCATACTAAAACAAAAGTTATGATATGAGAAGAGGAAATGACTTATATGCTTCTCAGGAAATTGAGCTTTTCGTGTTTATTTTCCCACTTCATACTAAAAGAAGGGCGTTAAAATGAGAAGAGGAAATGAAATATACGCTTCCAAGACATAATATTTCCTTGTGTGCTACTACTGCATACATGAAAGCCCTGCAGTTAATTTTTGTATGTTGGATAAATTTTGATATCACCTCACATTCCTTTGTGAGAAGGTTCCTATTTTCTTGGGATTCATATAGAGTGGACATTTCATCACTGGTTAATATTCTGATGACTAATGACATGATACCCATTGCAATTGCTCCAAGGCTCCTGTGAGTAGAGTCTCACGTTGGTTACTATAAGAACACGCAGGCAGTGATATCCGCTCACTGCGGTCAGAGACAAGGTGATTTCTTTCTGTTTATGGCGAAGCGTCTGCTGCAGTGTCCACGCTCAGCCAACATAAACAAATCGCGGCGGCATTGGGCACTGCTGATCGCTGCGCTTGTCGCGAGCCTCGACAACAAGAGCGCACTGTCTCTGCTAACGATACTATGGAGTTAATACATCTTACTTAACGTAATATGCAGGATGTGGGTTGGGTGAAAATTCAGTTAGTAACTTCCCATCGCATTAAAATACTTTACAGTCATATTTGATGAATTATTTATTGTTGGTTGTCTCTCTAATGTTAATAGTATTGATTCAGATTGTGCATGAACACGAAAACACACACACACACACACACACACACACACACACACACAGACACACAGTCATTGATTCTAGTGAGGCTGACAACTACTGTGTGTTGAACAACACATGCACCAGTCAGTTCCTCAGTTGGCGTCGAGTGTATGAGTTTTTTCAATTACCTTGCAGTGCA
The DNA here is from genome assembly GCF_023864275.1 of Schistocerca cancellata. Taxonomy (NCBI): domain Eukaryota; kingdom Metazoa; phylum Arthropoda; class Insecta; order Orthoptera; family Acrididae; genus Schistocerca; species Schistocerca cancellata. The sequence goes on from NC_064626.1 coordinate 157,027,566, forward strand.
AGAATTGTAAGGAGGAGCCTGAAAGTAAATGGTCTTGTATGGTAAAGAGCTGCTACAAAGCAAATCTTGACCGATTATCAGATAATTGTCCACATGGGTTTTGTGGACGAGTATACTTTAAGTAGCCGCGCGGGATTAGCCGAGCGGTCTAGGGTGCTGCAGTCATGGGCTGCGTGGCTGATCCCGGCGGAGGTTCGAGTCCTCCCTCGGGCATGAGTGTGTGTGTTTGTCCTTAGGATAATTTAGGTTAAGTAGTGTGTAAGCTTAGGTACCGATGACCTTAGCAGTTGAGTCCCATAAGACTTCACACACATTTGAACATTTTTTTATACTTTTAGTAACCAACCCACCCACGATCATTACGTAAGATTTCTGGAAGGCTTAGGGAATTGATTTCATTAAGTCGTCGACAGTGTAGCGTGATGGTTTACTTCCCAACATATGTTTTCTATATTTGTCCAAAGGTCGCTTGCTTTTGTAGATCCACGTGGCAATGGCCTTGTTACCTCTGCCCACATATTCTCTATCTGGTTGATGTTTGGTGATCGTGGAACAAACGGCAACAGCTTTATCCTCTCTTGGGCCTGAAACCAATCACGCACTGCTCTGCTATGATGGATGGGGCTCTGCTCCTGTAAATAAACTATTATCTCGTTAGTCCATGTATTTATATTTAAATAACGTATTTGTAATAAGCACATTGGATTATTATTTTCCACAGTGTTTAAGAATTCAGGCCCTGTCAGAGATAAGTGATCTATATTCAACAGTCCGATTAAGAATGTGATTTGCCCAGTCTATCACATGATGAGAGTCGTAGTCAGATATCCACATTAAGACTGCCTAGCTGAATCCGATTAGAACTATCTGGTATCGAAACGAAATTACAGAAATCGGATAATTTGAACGTCTGTATTGCAACAATGCTGCGCACATAAATTCCTATGATGGAGTAACAGGTAGCAACTGGCTAAGAAAAAGTGAGAAATATGTCTTCTAGCAGCAATGTAACGTAATTATAACCCACATTTATGTGATGGAAATACTGAATCGAACAATACACATCTATTTCAGTGGTGGGAAGATACACCATATCGGATTTGCTGATGACATAATGACAATAATAATAATAATAATAATCGCGTGTGGCGGATAGGGGAAACCCTCCCCCATATGGGTGGTACCGAGGAAATCAAATACTAGGGGTGAACCAAATACTAACACAATCCTGAACGGCTACCAAATCCGTTGAACCCAAAATCCAGACACGTCTGAGTGAAATTCACCGCTACTCTGGTCACCGTCTCTTAGCTCAATGAGCTTGGCTGAAAATATTTGCTTTCAAAGGCTTCAACACCCTCTGGTCCTGTCCGGTCCACGTATCACCCAAGCCAAACCAATGAAACACAAGCAAACATGAACTATGCAAGCAAAGTCAACTTTACCCCAGGTGGTACACAACCCGGCTGTCGACAGGCGGCAGTTGGATTTTCGGATTCTGGGGAGTCCAGGTTAGCACGGCAGAGAATATCGAAGATTTCTGGTAAATTTGCCTACAAGGAAGAAACATACATTTAAAAGTAAACATCGATACAATGATCCAAACACGAAAACTAAATAATCTCACAAAAGAAATCCACCGACAAAAAATTCTCATCCTTGCTCTTCAAGAACCACGACTAACTGACAATGAAACCTTGCATTAGGGAAACCATTGCGTCTTCAAAAGCAAAATACAACAAAAGGTAGCGAAAGGCGTACCAATCTTCGGCATTGCATTTCTCGAACACAGATCTATCATCAACTCTGTCAAAGAAATCACACCCATCAACAATGAAAAGGTTCAAATGACTCTGAGCACTATGGGACATAACACCGGAAGTCATCAGTCCCCTGGAACTTAGATCTAATTAAACCTAACTTAACCTAAGGACATCACACACTTCCATGCCCGAGGCAGGATTCGAACCATCGACCGTAGCAGTCGCGCGGTTCCGAACTGAAGCGCCTAGAACCGCTCGGCCACCGTGGCCGGCCCATCAACAAGCGACTTATGACTATGCTCATTCAGAGCCACAGTAAAAAATATACACTCATCAATGCACGTGTCCCCACCAACATCGAAAATAAGAAAAACTCCGAAAATGTCGAAAAATTTTGGAACACACTCGAAAATACTATGAGCAAAATTCACCAGGATGACGTGAAAATACTAGTGGGATACTTCAACTCTCTATTTGGGACAGAAGAAACCTGTAGAAAAATCATTGGCACAAATTCAACACACCGTAACACTTAGACCAACGGCACACGTCTGACTGACATTTGCCAACAATTCAACCACAAAAGGACGTCTTCCCAGTTTAGGAAAAAACCAGTTCCCAGGTAACATGCTTAGCTAACAGGTGCAAGCTGCTTTCGTTCGCCATTCGCGACTCGCTGAAAGCCAGATTTTTAATTCTTTTGTAGCACAGCTACAAGCAGGCTGATAAAAACTCAATAAGGGAATCGTAAGACAACGCTCGAGCAAAATTCGTCTTGCTACTTTCAGTAACTCTTAGTGTCAGAGCGAAAACCTTACGGTACTGCCAAATTCGTAATGCCACTTTTGTTTTCTGCCGACATATTTTTTGTTGTTGTGAATACATAATTTTACCTATGAAATGTCACATTTTCATAATACTTGCGAATGGTACAGGAAATGAAATAAATACAGATCTTTTCGAAGTCAAAAGTTGGTAATATCCTACTAATTCGTGTTAAAATAGGTTCGATCGTCTCACAGACACTTAAAGCTTTATTAAGATAGACTGCCGTCGTGATGTTTCTGTAGGAAGCTGAATTTAATTTGTATTAGTACAGTGAATATTTTAATTGCATTTTCCATTAGTTTACTAAACGCAACAGTAATTATCAAAGAGAAATTAATCAGCAGCAGAATTTTCTTTCACGATATCTAAAACGATCTGACAATGCTAAAGTTGTTTACAAATTCTACGCCTGTAGAAACATACTGGTTCTAACGATGTCATTAAACCAGAGTAGTTTTAAGAGTATTTCCGTCTAGAAATGAATTGCCTTGACGGTTGATCGATCAAGAGCGGGAAAGGTAAAATTTTACAAATATATGACGAGAGGGAGAAGTGCTTGAGAGAGGACTTCCCTATCAATACAAGTGCCTGACAGACGACTTTTCTATCAATCTCCTGGATTGTTTTCTTTCTCAAATCAACATAGTGCTTTATCATACAGTAGCACAGGTGATGTAGTTTTGTTGCTCGATTTTCTTACACTGCGAAAGAAAGGTGTCTCAGTTGTGGCAACAAATGCCAGCTGTGTTGCACACACCCTGGGGGCAGAATTCGTAGACCAAAACACACTTTTGGAATTATCAGATGTAAAATATCATGTTCACGTTACTCTTTCCTCGAGTTTACGTCTTTTGGTGGGGCACAGCCTTTATTTCTTCTTAGGAAGTTGACAATAAAGGCAACAAAATACGTCACCAGTAACAGTACTGCATAGGAAAGGTCGATGAGTGACCTGATGGCGTTCAATAATAGTCACTCCATTGATTTTTGTTGTTTCGAATTAGAGCATGCAGTACTCCTACACCAGACTTCTGAACTTTGCCTGTTGAATGCAAACATCGCATGATGGTTAAATAGTAATCTATCACATCTATCAGTAGTCGAGACTTCCTTAATGTAGAAAATCATTCATGCCAGAACGATCTTTGTTGAAACACGAATATCTTTTTCTGGCGTATTTTTACCAAAAGCACTCGCTCCAAACACAGTTCAAATCTTTCTAGCTGCCTCCTCTGCATTCACCCCTCTGTTATACCAAAAGTAAACGTTGTGTTTCAGGTGTTACACCTTTTTCCACTTGCGACTCAATTTTACAATGCTTAACTGTAGTTCATGATTTTCAAGTATGCAAAATCCAGTGCTTAACTGCAAGATGATAACTAGAACTTCAAATTCGAAAATGACGGTTGATACATACACTGACAACGCGGCGCCGCGTTCACATGGGCGGCGCCGGATTTCAGGCGGCGGGTGGCGTCTGGCCGGTGGCCGGTAGCCGCTGCAGTGTGAGGAAACGCTCGAACGGAAGCTGTTATGATCGCGGCGCAGCCACGAGCTGTCCTGCGGAATTGTTTCTGGAATACTTGTCGTTGCTGGTGGGTAGAATGTTAAGCGAATTATCTTCGATGCTCAATCAGAATCATAACTTTAGACCGAAATGTGGTAAAAAAAATAGTTGGACACGAACAGGCGACCATAAGCTTAGAATGCATGACGATTACCATTTTTTCTTTTCTTTTTTTTTCTTATTGTTCATTATTGATCGTTGTGTTTGGTCGTTGCGGACGTCGCAGGACATCCTGTTCAAGTTCGGTGGTTGATCCTTCCACTCAGTTTTTTTATTACAGAGGCCAACCGGCTCTCTGACCGAACACGCTGAGCTACCGTGCCGGCTAGCACTAGACCACGGGCTCACACAATCCGAGAACATCTCGGAAGTAGACAACACTTCCTCCTAACGCTTCCGCATCTTACAGTGTTGCCAGATTGTGCAGATGGCCAGTCAGTTTTATTGGCTACGTTAAGTGAATAGACTCGGACTTAGTCTCTGTGGCAGGCGGCCGGCGGTCAGTTTTTATGTCTAAAACTGTACTCCAATGTGTTTCATTCACGTATCTGTGTGGCGCTAAAGTGTGGTTATGGATAATACGTATGCTCAGATTGCGAATGTAACATAATAAGTAAAGAGAGGGAAATGAATTAGGCGTCCTTCGTCTTCCGTAACATCAAATATATTTTAGTTATTCTATCTTAAATGAACTGCGCAGAAAATCATTCACCAGAAGTAAATAACTTGTTAGCAACATCAGATGATATTAACAGATTTCCGGCGCGGGTTAGCCGTGCTTTCAACGGCGTCATATCGCGGATCGCACGTCTGCTTGCGCCGTCAGTTCGAATCCTTCCCCGGGCATGGATGTGTGTTAAGTTAGGTTGGTTTAAGTAGTTATAGGGCTAGGGACTGATGACGTAAGCAGTTTGGTCGCATAGTTCTTGGAGCCATTTTTTGACCTTTCACGTAAATTTTTTTTTCATAAACGGCCGTATCTTTAGATTGCGTTGACATAGAAGCTCACTTTTTTACACCACCAAGGGACCGGTTACCACAAGAATTGCGATACATTTCCGCTTATTATGTCTACCCGTTCTGGAGGTAAACGGGTTTTAATGTTTGGGTAGACCGATAGACGGTCAAGAAAGTGAGACTTGTAGGGTTCCGTTTTTACCGGTTTAGGTGACGAAATCCTAACAACGAAAACAGCTACGACAGATACTGAAGATGAGGGCTGCATAAATAACACCCACTAATCTTTATTCGAAATGTTCTAGTTGCAGTCGATACATCAGCATATTAATCGTAGCTACGCTTTCGATCCAAATCATGTTTACAGGAATGCAAATAGAATCCATTTGCCTATACACGTGGTAGTTCACATCCCAGTATTAATGCTACCGCGTTTTAGAAGTGCCAACATTCCCATTGCTAGCTAGCTTAAGAAAAACTTAGCTAATGAACGTTTTCTGGCTGTGGCGAGTCTAGTGGAGAATTAGAAACAGTGTAGAATATGTTTGGCAGCTATGTAGCCGTTTATTTCCTGAGGTGGTGCAGAATTATCCCACTAAATTTACCCTCTAATAAGAGTATTTTGTTAATTTGATAAACATCCCGAATGATTATCACATAAGCGGTGACATAAAGGAAGAAAATTCATGTTTTTGAGCCCAGAAAGCTCTATGGAACAGAATCAGTAGTTCATTTTACCATTTTCATTGCGAAATTGCCGGCTTATTCATGTCTGGGGTAATAATAGAGGTTTGCATGGGTTGTCTGCTAGCGTAGTGAAAGGAAGGTCTGGTTTGTTTTCGGTTCTAATCTCGATGGAGGCAGGTAGAATATCAGTAAAGCAATTTTAAGACATTCTCGCGGCCCCAATACGTTTTATCGCTACCTTTATTCTGTACTGCCGCCCTGTGCATGTCAATATGACACTATTGTAGAATTTCATACATGTTACTGCCTACTTTTTCCGCTTCTGTCAATAATGGATTTGACTTAAGTGTGGCACTGAATGATTTTTAACTGAATTTTGTTATGAATCTTCACGCATTGCTAAATTTGCACACTTTCATGGTAGGTCAGCAACGGTAATCCAGTATGACTGGTCTGAACGTTGACACAGACCGTTTCGCGGCCGAAAGCGGATAATATTTTGCTAATTCGTAACGATCCGGCGTTCTTTGTCTTACTAAAACAGTTATGTTATCTCGATAAGTTGAAATTCATAATTATTGGTACAGTTCATACCAATTAGCGTTTCTTCCTTCATTCTGTCTTATTTTTACGTGTTGTATTTAACACACTAATCAGCATTAATATAGTCTTACAAGTTATTGAAAACAGCCTAAAAAAGTTCAGATAGTTTGTCAATTTCACGCCTGTGCATAGTATGTTGGTAGCACTTCGTCGCCTTGCCGGTTATGCTGTGTAGCAGACTTTAAAGCCGTGCGGATCAGCATAACGAAAAGGCGAGGGGTCTCGCTCGTTTTGTCCACGACTGTACGTATCGAAAGCTTATGGAAATGACGACAACTGCTGGACAAGTGCACGGTCCCAATATTTAAGGACACTGTTGTGACAGTGGATGGGACCACGTGACATGCCCGCAGTGACGCTGTCCTCGGGAACAGCTTGTTTTGCGAATTTTTTGGAATAATGTCTACAAATATGTATTATTGAGCAGTTGCTGAATGTAGCCATAGCGGACGTTAGGACTGAAGGCGTAATTTATCATCGTTTTCCAAAAAATGTTGAACTACAGCATAATTGGATTGCTTTTTATAAACGAAAGGACAAAATTAATGTTAAAAATGCAAGAATTTTTTCTGAACATTTTTGCGAAAGTGATCACAAACGAGACTTGCAGAATGAATTGTTTGATTTACCCTCACGGTAACTGCTGGAGGATAATACTGTTCCATCTCAAAAAATACCAAACTGGCACGGAAATACATTTGAAGTTGCAGGTTCTAGTACCTCGAATGTTACCGATAGCGTTGTAACAGAGAGAGAACATTGTGGTTATTCACTTTAGTTTCTATGGTGCGTATCGAAAGCTTATGGAAATGACGACAACTGCCAGACAAGTGATGCTAGAACTGTAGAAAAAAATAGCTCTCTCAACGTTGAAAATTCTGTCTCCGAAGAAAAGTAAGCTGGTCAGATCAACAACACAGAATTTTGTTCTGGCCCGATAATTTCACTTAAAGACCAGCAAAGAACTAAAGAAAGAATTGGTTAGTTTGTGGGAAAAACTTAAAAAGCACGCTGCATCTATAAAACGTAATGTGTCTCACACTAAGAAGCATAAATACGTATCGTCAAATGTGAGAACTATACTTTTTCAGTGTTTCACACCAAGACAAATTCACTGTTTGTTACAGAAGAGGAGGCAAGTAAAGTGGAGCTCAGAGGACATTGCAAATGCTCTTACTGTGAGAGCTTTGTCTCCTAAAGCATATATGTATCTGAGGAGAAAGAACTATACTTTTCCTTGCAGCTCAACACTCCGCAAATGTACAAAACAGTTAAAATGCCAACCAGGTATTTTGAAAACAGTTTTGGAGTTAATTAAAGTAAGTCAGAATTGTTCGCGTCATTAGTGGCAACTGGTGTCCTAGGCTTTACCGAAATGAACATTGACGGTCGTGTCACGATTCATCCGACGATGTGGTACTCGGACCGTACAACAATGTCCAACTCGGCATGGTTCGCAGCTTGTTTTCAAAGTGGAAGCAGCCGATGTCTTATGACTTTGATATTGCAATTCCTAGTGATTTGATGCAAAATATCATAAAAGAAGTTGGAAGAGCAGGAATCCACTTCGTAGCAGTTGCATGTGACATGGGAACAAAAAATCTGAACGTGTGTAAACAACTTGGTGTGTCCACATCCAAGACATTTTGGTCGAGCCCTGTTGATAATAACAGAAACGTCTGGCTTCTTTATGCTCCGTATTTGCTGAAAGATTTGTTGTTGTTGTGGTCTTCAGTGCAGAGACTGGATTGATGTAGCTCTCCATGCTACTCTATCCTGTGCAAGCTTCTTCATCTCCCAGTATCTACTGCAACCTACAGCCTTCTGAATCTATTTAGTGTATTCATCTCTTGGTCTCCCTCTACGATTTTTACCCTCCACGCTGCCCTCCAATACTAAATTGATGATCCCTTGATGCCTCATAATATGCCCGACCAACCGATCTCTTCTTCTAGTCAAGTTGGGCCACCAATTTCTCTTCTCTCCAGTTCAATTCAATACCTCCTCATTAGTAATGTGATCTACCCATCTAATCTTCAGCATTCTTCTGTAGCACCACATTTCGAAAGCTTCTGTTCTCTTCTTATCCACACTATTTATCGTGCATTTTTCACTTCCATACATGGCTACACTCCTTACAAATACTTTCAGAAACGACTTCCTGACACTTAAATCTATACTCGATGTTAACAAATTTCTCTTCTTCATAAACGCTTTCCTTGCCATTGCCAGTCTACATTTTATATCCTCTCTACTTCGACCATCATCAGTTATTTTGCTAGACAAATAGCTAAATTCCTTTACTACTTTAAGTGTCTCATTTCCTAATCTAATTCTCTCAGCATTACCCGACTTAATTCGACTACATTCCATTATCCTCGTTTTGCTTTTGTTGATGTTCAACTTATATCCTCCTTTCAAGACACTGCCCATTCCGTTCAACTGCTCTTCCAGATCCTTTGCTGTCTCTGACAGAATTACAATGTCATCGGCGAACCTCAAAGTTTTTATTTCTTCTCCATGGATTTTAATACCAACTCCGAATTTTTCTTTTGTTTCCTTTACTGCTTGCTCAATAAACAGATTGAATAACATCGGGGAGAGGCTACAACCCTGTCTCACTCCCTTCAGAACCACTGCTTCCCTTTCATGCCCCTCGACTCTTATAACTGCCATCTGGTTTCTTTACAAATTGTAAATAGCCTTTCGCTCCCTGTATTTTACCCCTGCCACCTTCAGAATTTGAAAGAGAGTATTCCAGTCAACATTGTCAAAAGCTTTCTCTAAGTCTACAAATGCTAGAAACGTAGGTTTGCCTTTCCTTAATCTATTTTCTAAGATAAGTCGTAGGGTCAGTATTGCCTCACGTGTCCCCATATTTCTGCGGAATCCAAACTGATCTTTCCCAAGGTCGGCCTCTACCAGTTTTTCCATTCGTTTGTAAAGAATTCTTGTTAGTATTTTGCAGCCGTGACTTATTAAACTGATTGTTCGGTAATTTTCACATCTGTCAACACCTGCTTTCCTTGGGATTGGAATTATTATATTCTTCTTGAAGTCTGAGGGGATTTCGCCTGTCTCATACATCTTACTCACTAGATGATAGAGTTTTGTTAGGCCTGGCTCTCCCAAGGCTATCATTAGTTCTAATGGGATGTTGTCTACTCCCGGGGCCTTGTTTCGACTTAGGTCTTTCAGTGCTCTGTCAAACTCTTCACGCAGTATCATATCTCCTATTTCATCTTCATCTACATTCTCTTCCGTTTCTATAATTTTGTCCTTAAGAACATCGCCCTTGTATAGACCCTCTGTATACTCCTTCCACCTTTCTGCTTTACCTTCTTTGCTCAGTACTTTGTTTCCATCTGAGCTATTGATATTCGTGCAAGTCGTTCTCTTTTCTCCAAAGGTCTCTTTAATTTTCCTGTAGGCAGTATCTATCTTACCCCTAGTGATATGCGCCTCTACATCCTTTCATTTGTCCTCCAGTCATCCCGGATTAGCCATTTTGCACTTCCTGTCGATCTCGTTTTTGAGACGCTTCTATTCCTTTTTGCCTGCTTCATTTACTGCATTTTTATATTTTCTCCCTTCATCAATTAAATTCTATATCTCTTCTGTTACCCAAGGATTTCTATTAGCGCTCGTGTTTTTACCTACTTGATCCTCTGCTACCTTCACTATTTCGTCTCTCAAAGCTACCCATTCTTCTTCTACTGTATTTCTTTCCCCCATTCTTGTCAATCGTTCCCTAATGATCGCCCTGAACCTCTCTACAACCTCTGGTTCTTTCAGTTTATCCAGGTCCCATCTCCTCAATTTCCCACCCAATCTGGCATGTCTATCTTATTCTACGTTCCTCGATAGTAATTGTTATCAGTAGTGGCTTTGTTTCTAAGCAGCGTTGGCGCTTGAGTCTTAGTTGAACAGAGTTGTTCATTTCTTATCGACCAAACAAGCAGTTTAGTAGTGCGTACTTGTGATGTGAAAGTGAATTGTTGACTTGTAAAGCAATTTTTTTTTTGTTTACTTTGTCATAGGTTTGTCGAAGAAACGTAAATGTAGAGATGTTTACATTAAATATAGTTTTGTTGCTGTACAAAACAATGATATCGACCAGCCATAATGTGTTATTTTTTATGAAGTATTGAGCAATGATGCCATAGGCCCTTGTCGTTTCAAACGGCGTCTGTGGACTAAAGATAGCGCTTTAAAAGGTAAGCCGATGGATTTTTCTGCTGCACTACGTGCGAGTTTCAAATGTATGAAATTGGATAGTACTGAATCCATTGCTCATTCTTCTGAAAAAGCGATCATAGATTCCTGTGAATTATCGCGACTCGTCGCAAGGGCTAAGAAGAGTCATATTGTCGGAGAAACGCTTGTCAAACTCTGTTTGTTAAAAGCAGCTGGTATTGTCCGTGGACCAGTAAGCAAACAAAAACTTTCGCTTTCTGACAATACTATGAAACGTCAAATTGATCATATGACCTGTCCGCAGCTCGTGGTCGTGCAGTAGCGTTCTCGCTTCCCGCGCCCGCGTTCCCGGGTTCGATTCCCGGGGTCAGGGATTTTCTCTGCCTCGTGATGACTGGGTGTTGTGTGATGTCCTTAGTTTAGTTAGGTTTTAGTAGTTCTAAGTTATAGGGGACTGATGACCATAGATGTTAAGCCCCATAGTGTTCAGAGCCATTTGAACCATGATATGACCGCAGACATAACAAATCAAGAGGTGCAGGCCGTGAAAGAAGCATAATTTTTCGCTATACAGTTAGAAGAAGGTATAGATGTTGCAAATTGCGCAGCGTGGGGTAGCCGTGCAGTCTAGGCGCATTGCCATGGTTCGCTCGGCTCACCCCGCCTGACGTTCGAGTCCTCCCTCGGGCATGGGTGTGTGTGTTGTCCATAGCGTAAGTTGTTTTAAGTATGTGTAGGCTTAGGGACCGACGACCTCAGCAGTTTGGTCCCATAAGACCTTACTACAAATTTCCAAAAATGTTTCTCTCCGACCGCTGCAAATCGCGGAGCTCCGCCAAACTGCCATCTGACGGCCTCAGCCTCCGTGCCCAGCGACTAACTGCTCCATACACTTTGCACAAGCGTTTGTGAATATTCCCCACAGTTTCTTTCTCTGCATGGAGAAATTCGCCGGCCAGTGTGGCCTAGCGGTTCTAGGCGCTTCAGTCTGGAACCGCGCGACCGCTACGGTCGCAGGTTCGAATCCTGCCTCGGGCATGGATGTGTGTGATTTCCTTAGGTTAGTTAGGTTTAAGTAGTTATAAGTTCTAGGGGACTGATGACCTCCGATGTTAAGTCCCATAGTGCTCCGAGCGTTTTTTTGAGAAATTCAATGACGGCACGTTCTTGAAACGTACATCACTTACAGACACAATTTTGAAACTGTCGTGCCGCTACACCATCTGTCCCAAGTGATGGAAACTAGGCGCGCTCACTCAGCAGATTTAAACTCGTGCATACGTAACGTTTCGCATTCGTAGCATTGTTTTCGGCTGAGAAAAAAAATTGCGGTGTATTACTTTCTGGGCAACCCTCGCATTTCTCATTAAACATTATGCTGTCAGTGATGACTCTGACACCATTATGCCGTCTCATATCCATTGGAATAGGGTGAAGGAGACTAGGGCACGCACAGGGTCATATTTATAGACAATCATTCGATAATGATGAATTACAGATGTATCTTATTTTCTTGGTGCAGTACTCGTATAGTGAAGGTGCAGCCATAAAGCTTCCTTGGTCCTTAAAAAACATATATCTGGCATAGCGACCCTTGAAGTGATTAGGGTATTATACAGAGGCATTCAAATATTCATTTTTACTCGATAATTATGCATATGAATGGAAAAGGAACGAAGAAATCGATAATGCTGCTGCGGAATCAAGGTTCGTGACTGTAGCAGAGTTGCGATCCCGGTAAGCTATAGCGATTCCCAGAGGGTTGAGGATTGGTGGGCGTTGGTGCTGAATGTAGACAAATGTAACAATTGAATCCAAAACAGCTGACGATATCTGATACCGTTCTATGCGTCATTGACAAGAGTGACTAGAATCAGCACCAAACATAAAAAATATTTGGTCGTGAGCATCAGCATGGTGGTCAATTTCTCCCTGAACGATAGTGTGCTATTTTTTTCCTCGTTATGATAGATCTCTACAAAGTCAATGACTGACAAAGGGTTAGACAGCCTTCTAACTAATGGAGCAGCGCTGTCGTAGCGTGATTGGATTTCTAGAAGCCGCGCGGAGTGGCCGCGTGGTTTGAGGCGTCATGTGACGGATTGCGCGGCCCCTCCCGCCTTGCAAGGCGCCTGAGACGGTGCGGCTACCCCGCGCGGCTCGGGAATACCATCCACGGCTGTCACACCTGAAATGTTGCAGCGAGCTGATGTCATCCGCGAGGACAGACGCATTACAACTCGGCATTTGGCGCTACATCTGTCAATCATCAAAGGAGGTGTAGATGCAATTATCTGCACTCTTGGATATTCAAAAGTGTGTGCAAGATGGGTCCTGCGGTGTCTAACGGTGGATCACAAATCGCACAGAAAAAATATTTTCTTCTTGATTTGCTGTAACGTTTTGAAGATGAGGGGGAGGCCCTCATGTCACGGATTGTCACAGGTGATGAAACCTGGGTTCACCATTTGAGCCCGAAACAAAACGATAGTCGATGGAACGGCGCCATTCCCACTCCACACAGAAGAAAAAATTCACAGCAATTGCTTCCACCGGTAAGGTCGTGATCACAGTGTTCTAAGACTGTGAAGGTGTGATCTTCATTGATGTGATGCCAAGAGGCGGTACCATTAGTTCAGAAGCATATGTCAACACATTAACGAAGCTCAATACGCGCTTTCGGCGACTTAGACGCCACAGCAGCCCACGAGATGTTTTGCAGCAACATGATATCAGTCGGCCCTACACCAGTCTGACTGCTGAACACAACGCAAAGCTGGGTTGGACACTGTTGCCCCATCCACCCTACAGCCCTGACCTAGCCCCTTCAGACTTCACTTGGTTCGGCCATTAAAGGATGCCATTCGTGGGAGACATTTTGATTCACACAATGAAGCACTGGCTCCCCCACAAGAACAAGGATTGGTACCGACAGAGCGTACACGCCCTTGTTTCGCGCTAGGGAAGGCGGTAGATCAGGTGGGGATTACGTGGAATAGAGTGTTTAGATAAAACACCATTCCTTCGTGTGTGTAATTCTCATGATGTTCAATAAAGAATTGTTGAAAAAAACATTGCGGTGCATTACTTTCTGGGTAATCCTCGTATATCACCAGTTTTCAATTAGGATATACCTTCACAATAAAATTCTAGCAGTAATACAAAGCTTCCAACACGCACACTGTTCACTGACTAATTTACATTGGTGTAACAGCGTCTTACCTCCGCGCACAATTCTCTGAAAAGTAGGGAAAGATTTGGGGTTTAATCATAGCATTGCTCATTTTTTCGCCACTTGCTCTTCGGGAATGGACTGACCATGATACAGCACTGCATCTAGTACGCGTATGAGTGGTGTAATTATTTATTTCGATGCAAACTCAGTGCCTACATGCTTATCCGACTATTATATATCTAGAGCCAATGAACCAACAAGTACCAGCTAAACAAAATCAATGTCGATGTTTCCTCCAGCAACTACAGTTATCTTGGGACCTCTCACATCTCTATCCGAAGTGTAGTGCCACAGTCTCCAGGCAGCATGCCGATAGGAACTCTGGCCACTCGCTTCCTACACTGTCACTTCTTAGTGAGTGGATTACACCGCCTTAAAAATCCATGAGAATGAATTTGAGCCTGACGTGCTCTTCTGCTGCAGCTCACCGACCTTCCAGTCCTCAGTGTTTGGGTTGCTTCTCTTAAGATTCCAGCAAATGAATCGGACCCCAACAAATGCATTCTTATTCAGTTCTCTCCAGATGCTTACTGCTAGGCATTTTTCTGCGGTTATCGGTATCATGACAGTGTATGGGATTTGTAGTCCTATTAATGTGTAATAGATTTAGCTACGTTCAGACCCGCCAGGGTAACCGAGACCGCTAACGCGCTGCTTCCTGGACTCGGGTAGGCGCGCTGGCCCCGGATCGAATCTGCCTGGCGGACTAACCACAAGGGCCGGTGTGCCAGCCAGCCTGGATGTGGTTTTCAGGCGGTTTTTCACATCCCACTACGTGAATATCGGGCTGGTCCCCACGTTCCGCCTCAATTACAAGACTCGCAAACATTTGAAACACGTTCGCACTATTTCATGGCTTACTCTACATGCAGACAGTTTGGGTACACACATTCCATCCTGGGAGGGGGTGGGGGCAGGTATGGGGTGGTGACAGGAAGGGAATATGGCCACCCCTTAAAATTAACACGCCAAATCCTGTTAACCATAACAGCAGACCCCGCAAGTCGGGATAAATGCTTGGAAAGAGAGAGATTTAGCTACGTTCAGTTCAACCACCAACTCCACCACAGGTCTTTCTGTCTGCTTGCAGACAACTCCATCATCTGCGAACATGCGACATATAAAACAATTACGCCACAATCAGCTGTACAGGGCATGGTGGAGGACAAATCGCACCAGTATAATGTCGATTATCCTTCCATCCCAATCTCACGCGCTGATAGAGTAAAAAATATGAGTCTATATACTTCTGTGCATAACCTAATTCACACTTATGCTTCCAGGAGAAATAGATAATCTTTCCCAGTGATTTTTTTCCGTTAAATATTCGAATGGAGTATGCCAACCTATACGATCCTAGCAGCATCCACATGATGATTTTGATTTGCGGATCAGCCACATAATGCAGACAGATGTGGGCTCACTTGACTGGTGGACTACTATTGTGTAGGGCTGAGTTGTCGAATCGACATCACTGTTCACCAATATGTATCATTTAACCACAAACGGATCTACAGCAATGGACAATGACCTCGAAGTTATAGCGGAAGTTGAGAATGTATGGTTAAGTACGAAGGTGCGGCCCGTTCAGATACAGTAGGAGAAACTGACTTATATATATCGAGGGGTAGTTCACCGTTACGTACGATACATTACGTCTTGACATTCCCGTCTCAGACAGCAGCAGTATTAGTGTATCATTACCCATTGTGCTTGGTGTTGCTACGTTAAAGTCAACGGCTCGAGAGGCATCATATATCGTATTCCTAAAGTATCAAAGTGTCATACACATTCGTGGTCTGCAGGAGGCGGTATGTACTGCAGTGGAGCGAGAGTAGATCTGTGGTATTGTTTGCTTAAGATAGCGTGTGCATTGAGATGGCGATGTGCTGTTTGTGATTTCAGTTCAAAAATGTTCAAATGTGTGTGAAATCGTATGGGACTTAACTGCTAAGGTCATCAGTCCCTAAGCTTACACACTACTAAACCTAAATTATCCAAAGGACAAACACACACGCCCATGCCCGAGGGAGGACTCGAACCTCCGCCGGGACCAGCCACACAGTCCATGACTGCAGCGCCTTAGTCATTTCAGTTACTCAATCGCTCTAAGATCAACGAAAGTTCAATGCAGTGTGGTATACCAACCAAACAGCTTTTGAATTCAATAAATGTAGAATTCAAAGCACACAAAAACAATTATTTGCGAAACACTCTCGCATAGTCTCCAAACGTAAGTAAAGGCTGTTTAAGTACAGCGCTGCTGTGTGTTGTACTCCCTCCCATCATTAAAAAATGTTCCATTAAAACTACAGTTTTCTGTGCCATGTACATCCACACAGAACCCCTCATGATTTCGAAACGTATTTTGCTTCGGAAGAAAAAAATACCCAGTAATCTAGCTGTGCAATGGAATGAGATGCATATAAGATATGTTACAAACGACTGTCAAAACTGTTTAAATACTGTGATGCTGTGTGCGGTACTCCCTTCCATAATTAACCAATGTCACCTTAAAACCACAGTCTTCTATTGCATTTAGATCCCATACTGATTTTCGAAATTTACTTGCGTATAGCTAGCATTTAGACAGGATCAAACTTGAACAGTCAATTTCCATAGTTATAGACCAGAGCTTAAAACCAAGTACGTTATGTACTCGCTCATATCCATTCTGATTATCAGACTCCATAGGCTACAGAAGGTCATTGCAATAGTAATGGTTGATGGTCCATTTTAACGTTAACCAGCTCTGCTTTAGATGGATATTTTACATTCCCACTGCAACCATGCCAGTTTCTCCTAATGCTCCTCACCATGGAATATGGTACAATATCTCTAGAATGCATGGGCTTCCTCCTATTAAAGTACTAATATATGACATCGTTCTTGCACCCAGCAAACCGAGCACCTTCGACTGGCAATTCTGATTACATCTGACGCATGGCTGCAGGTAATACTCAGATTTTCTTTTCCTCCCTGCAATACGCCCCTGTACAGAATCTGGGAGCTACCAGCTTAGTGGGGTGTACATACCGCAAAGCACTTGTTACCGCATCATATGGAACTCTAGAACTACAGGTCTTAACAACAGTACTCTTCTGGTGGAGGAAATGATTTTTGTGACCCCGTGGAAGACTGCATAAGGTAGTATTGTATGTCAGTTCCACTAAAAAAGTCAAGATTCTTCAACAGAGATCAGGAGGTGTTACGATCACAGTGCAATCATAGCTATCACATTAAGAACGGATCTAAGTGTGATTGATGTAGGAAAAAACAAGAAAAGGATTCAATTGAACGATAATGCTTTATTCTTCATAATGTTTATTAACAAAGCATAAAAAGTATATCATAAAATAATAGTATGTCTCACAACATTGTTGCCTTCGTTAAAAATGCTCTTGCTGTAGCTAAAACAGGTCTCTGAAACAGCACGCGAGGAAAGGGCAGGTCCAAATTTAATACCAGTCGCAGTATATCTGCAGTGAAAGAATAGTACTCCCACTCCTTCCTGGAAGCAGATTTTACAAAGGTGAGCATTACCAGAAACTCTCAAAGCCACATGGTGTTGCTACTTTCAGAAGATTTGATGGAGGTCTGATATTAGCTCCAACCTTTGCAGTAGTTTCCGCATCTCTCTTCTGACAGATATTATTCACAAAATCCCTATCCATAGCAAGAAACACAAACAATCACTGGGTAAACCACACAGCACGTTCAGCCCATGGGTTATTCTTTGCATCCCAATGTTTCAGCCCTCCACCACAAGGAAAACGTACGGTTTCATTTCTGTCACAGGTACAAAAGAATTCAGCTTCACTTACTTTGTCAGGACTCTGCTTAATAGCTACAGACCAACCTTTGTAAGATGCCAGCCTTGCATTGTATGTTCTGTAATTAGGGTGGACTAACCTAATCTCCCACACTTCACATGTTGAACTGCATAGCGATGCTGATTCAGGAGGTGAATGTGGGAGTATCTCCATTCTCCACATTATACAAGTACCGTGAAAACAAACAGTAAATAAAAACTTGTCGTGTGACTAGGGCCTTCCGTCGGGTAGACCGTTCGCCAAGTCTTTCGATTTGACGCCATTTCGGCGACTTGCGCGTCGATGGGGATGAAATGATGATGATTAGGACAACACAACACCCAGTTCCTCAGCGAAGAAAATCTCCGACCCAGCCGGGAATCGAACCCGGGCCCTTAGGATTGACATTCTGTTGCGCTGACCACCTTTTTTTCGGTATTGTTCGTTTCGTTTGGTCTAGGCGGACGTCACAAGACATCCGTTTAAGTTAATCGTTGACTCCTTTACTCTTTTTTTTATTACAGAGGGCAGCCCTCTGACCGAACACGCTGAGCTACCGTGCCGGCTATCACTCAGCTACCGGGGGCGGACAAAGCAAACAGTTAAACCTACCGATAAACCACCCGAACGCCCTGAGACATCCACTATGCTACACAGCGACCTGCTTTCAAAGCTCCCTTTATGTGTAGGCTACTCCAAAGATCCCAGATGCTGACACTTCTACTACGTGATCATGACGTCACTTCTGGCCACGTATTCTAAATTTGCTTGTGGATATAGAGCAGGTGTAAATACTTAGAGCAACTGCGCTATTTTTCTGTACGTATGCGTGTCGATTTTTCGTGGGTGGCCCCCAGACTCTACCCTGGACCTACCATTGGTGAATCCATATTCAGGCGCCGCCCTAGTCATATGGCAGGCGGATTCAACTTCGGAGCCTACCTTGGACCTATCGGAATACACCTTCAGACGCTGTACCGGACGTGGATTCACCTCAAACCCTATTCACCCAGCAAACGCTATCCCAGCTATGAGATGTGGTGGATCCACTTTCGATCCCTGTCCCGACCGTCATGAATACGTCTTCGAATCCTGTCCCGGACGTTACAGCACTATCGTGGTCCTAGCCCAAACCTACCCCACGTGAAACTGATAGAGACGCATACATGACAATAGCGCAGTTGCGCTAGGTGTTTACAAATGTATTACATTTACAAGTAATCTTTCTTCACAAGTAAGCCCACGAACAATGATAATAAATAATAGTCCTAAAGACTGGAAAGTAGCACAGGTCACACCAATATTCAAGAAAGGAAATAGGAGTAACCCACTGAATTACAGACCCATATCACTGACTGCAATTTGCAGTAGGATTTTGGAGCATATACTGTACTCGAACATTATGAATCACCTTGAAGAAAATGACTTATTGATACATAACCAACACGGATTCAGAAAATATCGTTCTTGTGCAACACAGCTAGCTCTTTATTCCCATGAAGTAATGAGTGCTGTCGACAAGGGATCTCAGATCGATTCCATATTCCTAGATTTCCAGAAGGCTTTTCATACCGTTCCTCACAAGCGACTACTAATCAAATTGCGCGCATATGGAGTATCGTCTCAGTTGTGGTGTGACTGGATTCGCGATTTCTTCTCAGAGAGGTCACAGTTCGTAGTGATAGACGGTAGTGTCATAGGCCGTCTGCTGTTCCTGATTTATATAAATGATCTAGGTGATAATGTGAGCAGCCCCCTTAGATTGTTTGCAGATGACGCTGTAATTTACTGTCTAGTAAAATCATCAGACGATCAATTCCAATTAAAAAATGATCTAGAGAGAATTTCTGTATGGTTCGAAAAGTGGCAATTAGCACTAAAAGAAAAGTGCGAGGTCATCCACATGGGTACTAAAAGAAATCCGATAAATTTAGGGTGTACGATAAACCGCACAAATCTAAGGGCTGTCAATTCGACTAAATACAGAGGAATTACAATTACGAGCAACTTAAATTGGAAAGACCACCTACGTAATATTGTGGGGAAGGGGAAACAAAGACTTCGCTTTGTTGGCAGAAAGAAGATGCGACAAACCCATTAAAGAGGCAGCCTACGTTACACTTGTCTGTCCTCTACTGGAATATTGCTGCGCGGTATGGGATCCTTACCAGGTGGGATTTATGGAGGACATCGAGAAGGTGCAGATAGGGGCAGCTGGTTTCGTGTTATCGCGCAATAGGGGTGAGAGTGTCACTGAAAAGATACGCGAGCTGGGGTGGCAGTCACTGAAACAAACGTGTTTTTCTTTGCGGCGAGATATATTTACGAAATTTCAATCACCAACTTACTCTTCTGAATGCGTAAATGTTTTGTTGACACCCACCCACGTAGGGAGAAATGATCATTATAATATAATAAGAGAGAGCTCGAACGGAAAGATTTAGGCGTTCCTTTTTCCCACGCGCCATTCGAGAGTGGAATGGTAGAGAAGTAGTATGAAAATGGTTCGATGAACCCTCTGCTAGGCACTTAAATGTGAATTGCAGAGTAACCATGTAGATGTAGACGTAGATGTAGAATAATAATAATAATAATAATCCTGAGAGTAAATTCAAGAAAGGCGAATGTAATGAGAAGTAGCAAAAATGAAAATAGCTAGAAACTTAACATCAAAATTGGTGATCGCGAAGTAGACGAAGTTAAGGAATTCTGCTACCTAGACAGACAAATAACTCATGACGGACGGAATAAGAAGGACGTCAAAAGCACTGGCAAAAAAGGCATTCCTGGCCAAAGAAGTGTAATAACATCAAACGCCGGTATTAATTTGAGAAAGAAATTCCTGAGAATGTACGTTTGGAGCACAGCATTGTGCGGTAATGAGACGTGGACTGTGGGAAAACAGGAACTGGAGAGAATCGAAGCATTTGCGATGTGGTGTTACAGAAGTGTGTTGAACATTATGTGCTCCGATAAAGTGAGGAATGAGCAGGTTCTCCGTAGAATCAGCGAAGAAAGGAATATACGGGAAGCACTGACAAGAAGAAGGGGCAAGATGATAGGACATCTGTTAAGACTTCACGGAATGACTTCCATGGTACTAGAAGGAGAGGCAAAAACTGTAGTCAAAGAAAGGGATTGGAATACATCTAGCAAATAATTGAGGATGTAGTTTGCAAGTGCTACTCTGAGACGAAAACGCTGGCACAGAAGAGGAATCAGTAAGGGACAGCCTATGAAGAGAAGGGTTATTGCGTGTAAAACATGGAAAACGAAGTGTTTCATTGACATTAGTTGATAGTTCCACAATAAACCGAGAAATGGCTTTACTTCTATTTTCAGCTTCTCGCTAATTGCACCTTGGCAGGATGTGTGCATGTAAAGAGTGGTAAGTGGTAAGTGCAAAAAACATTGTCATCAGTAGTAGTAACGTGACCATTGTTGGTGCCAAGAAAGTAATTTTCAAGGACGATTAGTACGAATCTGAGAATGATGTCGATGACCACGACTCAGATAAGGATCCTGAATACGTACTGAACGGAAATACGCTTCGAAAGTTGTTGCTGATGTCTATTTAAATAAGTAAACGGTGTTGTGTCCCTTACCATGGTTATAGTGAATTTACGTGACAGTGTGACGGCAGAGCTCTTAAGGAGTATGTGTAACATTGTTAACGCACTGTAGTAATGCGTTTGCTAAAATCAATGTTATATTGCGCTGAACAGTAGATTAATTTTTGAGGTTGTTATACTTTAATACTGCAAATACTGTTAGTGCAAATTGTAGTATAAAAAACTGAAACCATTGGCTCAAAAATGGTTCAAATGGCTCTGAGCACTATGCGACTTAACTTCTGAGGTCATCAGTCGCCTAGAACTTAGAACTAATTAAACCTAACTAACCTAAGTCCATCACATACATCCATGCCCGAGGCAGGACTCGAACCTGCGACCGTAGCGGTCGCTCGGTTCCAGAGAGTAGCGCCTAGAACCGCACGGCCACTCAGGCCGGCACTGAAACCATTCGGATCTTTTAAATTTGTGTTTTTGGAGCTTTCATAGTAACGTTTCGTTAACTCTAGCAGCAAGTAAACAGTAGTAAGTCAACGCCAACCCATGTGAAGTGCACTCAGCTTGCAAGTTTATTTATTTAATCGTATGGCTAGGGCCTCCCGTCGGGCAGGCCGTTCGCCGGGTGCCGGTCTTCCAATTTGACGCCTCTTCGGCGACCTGCAGTCGATGAGGATGATAGGATGATGGTGAGGACAGTACCTAGGTGGGGAAAATTGCCCGACCCAGCCGGGAATCGACACCGGGCCCAGAGGATTAACAATCCGTCACGCTGACCATTCAGCTACCGGGGGCGGGCAGCTTGCAAGTAAGCATTGTTAAGTATCCACGGACAAATTTTTAAGAATCAAATACTAGATGGAATTTAGCATTTTAAAAATATGGCGTTACTACAAATGTATTTGAAAAAATGGGTCAAATGGCTCTGAGCACTAAGGGACTCAACATCTGAGGTCATCAGTCCCCTAGAACTTAGAACTACTTAAACCTAACTAACCTAAGGACATCACACACATACATGCCCGAGGCAGGATTCGTACCTGCGACCGTAGCAGTCACGGTTCCGGACTGTAGTGCCTAGAACCGCACGGCCACCGCGGCTGGCTAAATGTATTTGAAGACATTGACTTAAACGAAGAAAAAAAAAAACTACATTGCCTGTACTTGAAATGTCTTATTTAAGAGATTTTATTGAAACCCTACTGTGCCGTTTTTCAAAACAACAATCCTGTCTCTTACCATAGTTTACAGTAGATGTCTAAAATAACTGTGATAACAAAACTTACAGAGGATGATTCACAGCCCCTAACTCTGTATTTTATGCAACCCACAACGCCTTCAAATACCATGTGCACGATTTTAACAGTCTGACGCTCTTTATGCACAAGCTATTATTCGTACAGAGAAAATAAACAGTAACTTTTTGTAGAAAATTTAATGCAGCTAAATTTTGTTCTAGGATATGTTTTCGCTAGAGACCCTAATCTGCGAATTATCTGTGAGTAAGTCTGTACTGTGTAAAAGATTGTACACTTACTATCAATAAAATCTTTTTGAAAAAAAAGGAGAAAACGAGAGAGAGGTCATTATGTACGCTGCGCCACACATTGTTTAGCTGCGGAGGGCTACATACGTGCTCCCTGGGTCTATAATGGTACTTATCTCGGTTTCACTTACTAGCAGACAGACACTGAAAGATTTAAAAGTAAAATCAATGAGAATACTTGCCGACCAAGTCAGTCGTTTACTTGTCGTGTGTACAAGGCGGCCTGGAAAATCGGCCATTTACTCGGAGTCTTGTTAGCGGTCACCTCCAACATACACGCCCATCATGTCGGCCATAATGAAGTTTTTACTACGGGCGGCGAGCTGAGGAAACTAGCGTCGTTCTCCAGAGGGCAACCAACACCGCGGGAGCCGAGAGCTGTGAGCTGGTCCTCATGAATAACGGCCACAGCCTCCTCTCTTGTTTTGTGCCCACCATCTGGCGCCTCTGCACACCGCAGGCGCCACGAATTACGACCGTTGGCGTCACCTAACAAGGGAACCTCCCCATCGCACCCCCCTCAGATTTAGTTATAAGTTGGCACAGGGACAGGCCTTGAAAAAGTGAACACAGATCAACCAAGAAAACAGGAAGAAGTTGTGAGGAACTATGGAAAAAATAAGCAAAATATACAAACTGAGTAGTCCATGCGGAAGATATGCAACATCAAGGATAGTGCGAGCTCAGGAGCGCCGTGATCTCATGGTAAGCGTGAGCAGCTGCGGAACGAGAGGTCCTTGGTTCAAGTCTTCCCTCGAGTGAAAAATTTAATTTTTTATTTTCAGCACATGTTCAGATTTGCTTGGACATATGCAGGATTTGACGGTATACACACAGAAAAATTTTAAAACGTTGAAAACATGTTTTGACAGAGCACAGGGAAAACTATGCTACTGTGAAACTTGCATTCATTTGTTGCAGTTTATGTGACAAACTCTTATGTTTTCATCACTTTTTTGCGAGTGATTATCACATCCACAAGAAAACCTAAATCGGGCAAGGTAGAATATTCTTTTTCCCCGTTCGCCAAGTGTACAAGTTAGGTGGGTCGACAACATATTCCTGTAATGTGACGCACATGCCGTCACCAGTGTCGTATAGAATATATCAGACGCGTTTTCCTGTGGAGGAATCGGTTGACCTATTACCTTGCAATCAAATGTTTTCGGTTCCCATTGGAGAGGCACGTCCTTTCGTCTACTAATCGCACGGTTTTGCGGTGCGGTCGCAAAACACAGACTCTAAACTTATTACAGTGAACAGAGACGTCAATGAACGAACGGACAGATCATAGCTTTGCGAAATTAAAGAAAGTAAACTTTTCACTCGAGGGAAGACTTGAACCAAGGACCTCTCGTTCCGCAGATGCTCACGCTAACCACGGGACCACGGTGCTCCTGAGCTCACGCTATCCTTAATGTTGCATATCAGTTTCTATATTTTGCTTATTTTTTTCATAGTTCCACACAACTTCTTCCTGTTTTCTCGATTGATGTGTGTTCAGTTTTTCAAGGCCTCTCCACTGTGCCAACTTATAACTAAATCTGAGGGGGGTGCGATGGGGAGGTTCCCTTGTAAGTATTTCCTCGCAGCTACACACGGACGCACTGCTCTGCCACGGACTCAGAGACAGCTGTACTATGGTACAGACGTAGCTCATGGTTTCCACGCTGGGGAAGGCCGTGCAGCTGTTAGCAATGTGGCCAAAGTCTCGAGAGCCGGGGCACCGTACCGATTATATTCGTGTTCTCTTCAGTTACATATCTAAATATGTGTTTTCAGCAGCTGCATCTGACGCACACGTCGCGGACCTTAGCAACGTATAATTGAACTTAGAGTGACAACAGTCCAGCTAGGGGAGACAGAACGCCAGTGAAGTATGGACGCAAGGAGCATTAGTCTTAAAGGATAAACCACTTGAACTGCAGTCTACAACATTACGGATTAATTTGCATGTTATTGTACTGAAAGGCACCGGGAAGTTGGTCTGGTAAATGTTGGAAC
Organism: Schistocerca cancellata; assembly: GCF_023864275.1. NCBI lineage: Eukaryota > Metazoa > Arthropoda > Insecta > Orthoptera > Acrididae > Schistocerca > Schistocerca cancellata. The sequence continues at coordinate 157,052,334 of NC_064626.1, forward strand.
TGTATGGCTTGTTCATGCATTGTGCTTCGTAGAATCACTAGCAGAAAATTATGTATTAGAAACATCATGTTACTTTGTAAGGAGAAAGATTAATGCGTGTGGGTGGAATTGGATGGAAAGGTAGTGCCCATGAATACAGATAATTTTGGTATCGATTGAGTAGAGCTCACAAAAGGAACGTTGGTAGCTAATTTGGAAATCCTGGATGATGGGATGTGCACCAGCACAATGTGCAAACTTCCGGTAAAACTGCATTGCGTAGGAAGTTGGAGAGTCTTAGAGGAGCAAATAGATTGGAAATGGAGAAATTTGAGCATTTGTTTTTTCCTCAAGGGCTTTTACCAGCAACACATATAGCCCAGCATCTTATGCCTATAGGAACCGAGTCGCTGTGTATCATAGACCTTACGATATACCATGATATTTATAAACAATATTAGAAGTATCCATTGAGGGGTAATAGAGGGAAGCAGTTGTCCATGGAGTGCAGCCAAGGTGGTTGTACCACAGCAGTCACCGGATGGGATTAAAATATGTAGATTATGTTATGACTACAGACATCTTAACAGTACCACTGCAATGATACATATCCAATTCCGAACATCACTGAAACTACTGACAATTTGGGGCAGCGCAAGTACTTCTTTACCTTAGATCTGAGAAGCTGGTATGACCAGATAGAGGTATGTCTAGAACAAAATCTCAAAACAGCGTTTTCTGTTCCCTGGGACCAATATTGGACGCTGCTGTTTGAGTTAAAGAACGTTCTGGCAACGTTTCAGCGTTTCCTGGATGGAGTGCCAAGGGGCTGACATCTCTCCAGTGCATGGTACATCTAGATGATATAGCTGTTTTTGCGAAGTATATGGCAGTGCATACACAACGTTTGTGAAAAGTTTTTAGAAGATTACGAGCGGTGAATTTACCATTAAGCAAGGGTAAATCTCACTTTGCATAGGAAGATGTGATGTATTTTAAATGTATGAGTGAATTCCTAAGGGACCAAACTGCTGAGGTCATCGGTTCCTAGATTTACAATCTACTTAAACTAACTTATGCTAAGAACAATATACGCACCCATGCCCGAGGGCGGACTCGAACCTCCGCCGGGAGGGGCTGCGCAATCCGTGATATGGCGCCTCAAACCGCGGGGCCACTCCGCGCGGCTGATGAGTTTTGGGCATTTATTAGCAGTGAAGGGGTTAAGGCAGATCCAATGTTGATACAGGCAGTACAGAAATTTCCAATTCCTGGTAATGCCAAGGACTTATAGTCTCTCCTATGGCTAGGGAATTAGTGTAGAAAACTCATAAAAGGATTCTCAGATGTAGTGGGACACTTATGCAACTGTTGAAAAAGTTGTAAAGTTCAAATGGGTGAAGGAATGTAAAGACACATTCGAGGAATTGAAGAGAGCATTGACATGAAGTTCAGTATTAAGGATATGACAAAGCATACATAACACCTGCAAGAAGTTTTTAGAAGATTATGAGTAACAAATTTAAAGTTAAGCATGGAAAAGTGTCACATTTCAATGGAATAAGTTACTTATTTATGGCCTATTATTAGCAGTGAAATGGTTAAGATGGATCTGAGGTTGAAGCAGCATGGGAGTTTCTGATTCATAGTGAAGCCAATGAGTTACAGTCTTTCCTACAGTTAGGGAATTATTATAGATAATTCATAAAGGATTCATAGATGTTGAGGGACCACTTACACAACTGTTGAAAAAGGAAAAGAGGAAGGAATGCCAAGACGTATTCAGGGAGTTAAAGGGAGCGTTGACATCAAATCCAATACTTATTTTTACAGGCTACGAGAAATAATTTATCTCCTCAACTGACATGTCCAATCAAGCTTTAGTGTGTGTTCTCAGCCAAGTAGTAAACAGAGAGGAACATCCGATAGTGTATGCCTCTAGGCAGTTGAGCAGACCAGAGAGAAATTATTTCACAACAGAAAAAGAGATGGTTAGTGTGATACACAGAATCACGTACATCCAATATTTTTTGTATGTGAAGAATTTTAAAGACATAACTAATCATGTAACTCTTAACTGGTTGTTGGGGCTTAAAGAACTTTCTAATAGACTGACTGGTTGGGCAGAAAGTTTAAGCGATTTCGAGTATGAGGTCATACTCAATCCTGTTAAGAAACATTGGAATGGAGATAGTTCAAGACGAAAGTAAGAATGGTACAAAGAATAGGCCATCAATTTGCACAGTGGCAAGAAGCACAGTGGAATGATGCAGAATTTAAACACTATATGTTGCAGCTGAAATTCACTGTGTGTGACAGATTGTTGTCTAAGACAATGAGGTTGAGGCCGTGGGTAGTAGTGGAAGCGGAGCTAAAAAATATTTGTAAAGTGCTAAAAAATGGAAATACCATGTGACTAGGGCCTTCCGTCGGGTAGACCGTTCGACTGGTGCAAGTTCGAGTAGTCGCAACTTTGGGGATGGGGATGAAGTGATAATGATAAGGACAACACAAGACCCAGTCCCTGAGCGGAGAAAAATCTCCGACCCAGTCGGGAATCAAACCCGGGCCATTAGGAATGACATTCCGTCGCGCTGACCACTCAGCTACCAGGGGCGGACTGTAAAGTGCTGAAAGAAGTGAATGACCATGTATTGTCAGGAATGTGGGTTGCAGAACAATGAACAGGTGAGTAGGAAAATGCTACTGGTGGAAGTCAAGAAAAGAAGATGCGGATAAATATGCGAGGAGTAGTGCACAATTAGTGCTATGGACAGGTATGATGCATAAGTGAATACTTTTGTAGAGATTACCAGAAGTGACAGAACCTTTGAAATGATTTATTGGACATCCTTGGGCCATTTAACAAGATTCCAGCCAGAAATCGATATGTGCTGTCTATTATTGACCCTTTTTTGAGATATGTGGGTATGATTGCAATCTCTAATTAATAGGCAGCTACAGTAGTGCAAGTATTGGTCAACAGCTCAGTGCTCAAATTTGGAGTGTCGGTAACTATGGCTGAAAATCCCCATCAGCTAGTACAAAGAAGTTTGAATATCTGGAAAATTATCCATGAAAATCTTCTATGCTAGTATCACCTTCAGTGGCTGCAAGGATTAAATGATGTAGACTTTCAGCCAAGAATAATTTTTAGTCAACATGTTACAAGAATGTGGTGTGTTTCTGCAGTTCTTACTATGTACTTTATTCACTGATGAAGCTGGCTTTTCTCGTTCTGGTGTCTTCGATTATTACAACAGTCGCGTGTGAGCTTATGAAAACACTCATCACGTGCGACAAGATGGACATAAAAAGAGGCTTGGCCTCAAAAAGTCAGTTGAAATAATTCTTGATCATCTCACTGACATACACTTCTTTCTGCAACGTGTCACTAGACAAACATATCTACAGTTGTAAATAATAGATATCAGCTATCAGTCGTCCTTTTTAAATTTTGTTGGCATATCTAGATTTCAGCTAGAAACTAGCAATTCTCAATGCACTATCATTTTTGATCAATGCATGTAACGTCTGTTGGTCGGGCTTCATCCACAATTCATTGAATACTACTGTACTACTAACGAACAGTCGCTGAGTGCAACAGCCTTCTGAATGGAAGGTAACCTGATGATATCTATAGTTTCTTAGTCGTGAATTGTTTCATTTACTTGATGATGTACCTATAGACATCATTCAATGAATATGGTTTATCCACGATGTTGCTCCACCACTCTTTACAGAGATAATTCGCAGTATCTCGATAACCAGTTCCCAAAGAGGCAGAGTGGTCGAGGGGGGATTCATTGCACGATATGTGAGGTCCCACTTGAGCTATTTAGCGTACCGTAAGATGCTACAGGCCTTATCCCTGGTGACCTAGAGGGATGGAAAGCTGTCTCTAAGATCACGTAAATTTAAAGGAAACCAGGTCACAAAACAAATGTCAGCTTATTAAGTGAATATTGCTGGGAGTGGCTCAGTTAAGCACTAAAACATGGGCACCTCCCCCTCTCCCCCACCTGGACATTTTGTTAATGATCCATCAGGCTATGAAAGGAAACTAATGGTCACCATAACAATCTGGTTTATTGTCATGAGACATAAAAAATGATTTACTCACTGAATCAAGACCACAAATATTTGATAAGTAGACAATGGGTTGGCACAGGTGTATGGATATATAAAACAGGGATATAAAAATGTGTCGCAAAAATGGCCATTGACAGCAGAAAAATAATGATTTAAAGAAAAATTTCAGAGAAACATTAACGTATACCAATAGTCTCGCCTAATTGCATGATGGTTGCATCTAGCTGGCTGTGAAAATTAGATCTGTGAAACGAAACCCTGATGTAAACTAACTGACTTCCCACTCGCCTTATGCCGGTGGCTGCAATGATGGCCCATGGTTACCAGTCTTGAGATGTGCAAGGGTGGAAGATGGATGCGGTATTGGCTGAAAATTCTATGTTGAGCTCAGCTTCTGTATTCTGGTCTAAATTAGAGTAATCACACCCTGCGGCTCTAATACCCAGCATACTGCCTCGAGCTCTGGAACAAGAACCGTCCGCTGCGGCCAAAGGAGAAGTGTCCTCTTCAGTCTCCTTGAAGTAGGTGTCCTCTAACTTTTCTCGACGAAATGTGGTTGTTTCTGCTAGAGTCGAAATCTTGACAGCCAACTGTAGCGGACCTTGCTATTTCCAAACAACGATAATTTAATAAACGAGCATAACAATTTCCTCCCCTTGTGGATATTGTCATCGTTAACCAATAAGGTATACTTCTCCCTTGGTGCCGGGAAGAAGACAGAAGATATCTCCCACTGTATGATGTGTTGTCCATCATGGCCTACCGAAAGATGACTACATACGCATGCGCAGGAACTCGTCTCCATTACCAAAATAATTACTGTAAGCCAGCCAAAGAACCCCTAACTAAAATTTGAACAAACATCCCAGTTGTCTCTACTGGGCCTAACGGCTGCTCCTGCACTATGTGGCTTCGTTTTCTCTCCTGTCTTTCAGATCCTTATCTTATCTAAAAATGATTCCTTTCACTTGTCTTACGCTGCAGCTTTGTAGCAAGTGCCTGCCCTCACTCACCCCTTTTCTGAGCTGTGACAGCAGACTGTCTCCTGCTCTGTATCAGCATAGAGAATGGCTTTTGACAGAAAACAACGACCATTCCGTTCCCCTTAGTGAAATTTCCGATTTGCGAGCCAGCTAAAACCCCTAGGTTGCTATTAACTGCAAGACTCTCTCATTGCACCAGAGAAAACGAGATATAGAAATAATTACAGATAGTAGTGAATACTGCTTGCAGTCACATGGATTTAGAGGTTTTACTTGACAGTCGATTAGGATCTGTATTATAAAGCAGGTTGCGGAACAATTTGGGAATAAACTGTGGTGTAAGACCTGTCCAATCGTCAGGTTTGAATCTCAGATACATTTTCCTTTGGCGACATTTAAAAACCTTGGTGTATTCAAAACCCATAGCCATTGTCATGGCTTTGACCAAACACAGAACACGCCAGGAGTTTTACATAGTATATGGAAAAGTATGGAACATAGGCTCAGGGGATGTATGGAAGCAGGAGGCAGTCGCTTCGAGCAATTTTTTGTAAATGTAAATGTGTTCGGTAAATGTATAATTTTGTGCTGTGAATAATAAATGCTTTCACACATGTAAATGTATTCCGTCAATGTGTCGTTTTTATGCCATACCTTCCTAACAAAGGATTTTCGGACCGTTTTAAAAATTGTTATAATGCTTTAATTCGAAGAATAATCCCTAAAGTTACTGACACATGTTTTTATACACCCTTTATGTGGTAGTGTACTGGCTTGATGGCAATAGAGCGATTAGATGCTAGTAATGTGGCAAAATATCTTCTTCGGACGACGAAGCTGTTATGGCTTTATATCAGTCAACAATAGTCTAAAAGTCATTATGGGGTACATTGTTACTAGCATACTAATGTCAACGAACGCGGTGCTTTTCAGGTGTTTAAAAAGTTGAATATGTATACCACTCACCTTTTATTTGTTATGAGAATTGTGACTAAAACATCAAAGTAAAATTGGAAGCTTTTTTTCAGTATATCCATTGTGGATGACGAACCGCGACTGTGATTTAAAATCGGCGATTTATGTGGAAATAAATATGCAACCAGTCGCTTTTTACGATTTATTCAACCATGAACATATTTTCTAACTACTGCAGGCTCATCATCAGATGAAAGTATTACAAGAACATTATGTTGTGGACCAAGTGTAGCTAGATCAGTGTTGCTGGCGGAAATGACGGAAATTTAGCAATCGGTGACGAAACGCTTGCAAAGCCGAAAGTTTTTTATGTTTTAGGTACTTACAGTGCACTGCCTTGTGTTATCCATATTAAATCTCTTCCTATGACGTACATTATTAAGCTGCGTACATAAATAAACACAGTATTTAGCTACACTTGGCTTTACACTGATTCACAGACAGTAAATACTGAATGTTTGTACAAAGAATATGGATACGATACATGCTACAGTTAACTATATCATGGGCTTTGGCAAGAGATACATTGTATTGTAGTACAAATATTACTAGTACAGATTTTACATTACAGTAAATGTTGCTAGCTGCAGGAGTGTTTTTACATTGCCAACAAAATTTTAAATATGGGTTAACAGTTATACAGAAGGTAAACAGAGTGGAATATTTAATACATAATTAAAACCTTTGTCGCCTGAATATTTACCAACACTAACTCAAGAAATGTGGACATAAACTGCTGGTCGCCATTGGTAACTCCGGAGTATGCTGAACTGCATTAGTAGCTTCGACGGAAAGCACATCACTGTTTAAGCTCCATCTAAATCTGGTCAGCATTTTATAACTACAGAACGTTTTCCTTTCACTGTCTTGATACCTGTTTCAGATGCAGATTGATTATCTTATGCGCAACCGTCATGAGAGAATATGAAAAGTTAAGTTCTTTCAGTATAGTAATGTTTGGAGGCGAGGTTCCGCTTCCGCGGCCTACACCTTTGCGACACAAAAACGTCAAATTTGGCTGTGTATGAAGCTTTTCTTTTCGAAAAACACATAATAAGAGAGAGTCCTCGAGACAATTAACTTATGAAAGGCTCGTATTTAATTACACAGTATCTAGGAGTAGAAGGTTTATAAAATGTTCCGTTGGTACATTAGTGTCGAACTTCCGGGTGTTAGATACTTCAATAAATTTTGACGTGAAGAATATCAATGTCCTTGTTCAAGCTGTTTGCGTGTTAGGTAATTTTATACGGATGAATGACTGTAAATATGGGTTAGCAGTTATGCAGAAGGTAAACAGAGTGGAATATTTAATACATAATTAAAAACTTTGTCGCGTGAATATTTACCAACACTAACTCCAGAAATGTGGACATAAACTGTTGGTCGCCGTTGGTAACTCCGGAGTTCTAAGACATCTGTGCAGCACTGTATAGACCGTGTTATTGAGAACTCAGGAAATCACCAGAAACATACAAACAATGCTACAAAGTTATTTGTTAGCTCAGGTGAAGCGTTATTTTGGCAGAACAAGGATCTGGTATTACATTACATTCATTAAATCAGTAAAAAGATTTGCAAATCTGCTATTAAGAAAGCACATTGTGTATTCCTATCATTTTTGTGTCTTCCACAAATAAAAAAAGCACTCCGTCTTTAGGCCACGAGTGGCCTACCGGAACCATCCGACCGCCGTGTCATCCTCGGTGGAGGATGCGGATAGGAGGAGCGTGGGGTCAGCACACTGCTCTCCCGGTCGTAAGATGGTATTCTTGACCGAAGCCGCTACTATTCGGTCGAGTAGCTCTTCAATTGGCATCACGAGGCTGAGTGCACTCCGAAAAATGGCAACAGCGCATGGCGTCCTGGATGGTCACCCATCCAAGTGCCGACCACGCCCGACAGCGCTTAACTTCGGTGATCTCACGGGAACCGGTATATCCACTGCGGCAAGGCCGTTGCCCTTCCACAAATAAATAATTTTAATTACTGTATCTGTCTGATTTTTCAGGTGCAGTTCTTAGCCACTCTTTATCTCGAGCTGCAATGTTGCTGCCTTCAGCATTGCTGTGATCGTAAGTATGGATATTTTCCCACAAGGCTAACAAAATGAACAGCGAACTCAGGTTAGTATATCATTTTCCTGGGCAGGCAGGCAATAGCACAACCAGAACCTTCCGTAAACTGTAAGTAGCACAGACGTGGCACGCGGCAAAAATGCGGCGCGCCAAATTAATCTGGCAATGACGTGGCCTATCTGACGAGTCAGTTACGTCGAGTAATTCGGGTTGTCGCGGCCCATTAGACTGTGTGTGCGTTCTGTTTTAAGTTTCGAGCCATATGCGAGCCTTGTGCCACTGCAAGCTTCCGATCACTAGCCACGGCACTCTGGTAGGCGCCCAGATTACCGAGGCAAACTACGCAGCGCACAGGTAAAGTTGGTGTCATCGATCGTGACTGCCGCTTTGTCCTCACTTCCGTCTCGTCTCGGTGGCAGGAGCTGGCGCCGTATCAACGACTCGCATCGCGGCCTTGCCTGGGTCTCGCCCCACACAAAGTGCCGAAATTGATTCCCGGGCCCGGGGCGAGGTGCCATTATGACCCATCCCCCTTCCCCCCCCCCCCCCCCCCAGCCAGACGTAGTAGAAACGGTTAAGTTAACGCCGACGCCAGCCCTGCCCCTGATTTGCATATTTATGAAGCGAACACTGCCGGTCCTCCACTGACGACTTTATCGGACCATCTCCGTGTTAGCGATATGTGGAAATGTAAATAGGACGCGGTGCCGTGTTCGAGGAATTCTCGGACGCTCTTCGTCGGCGGCATAATGCGCGCCGGCCATTAGCGAGAATTATCATTTATAAGCGGCTCCTCCTGTTCTCGTCTCCAGGGCCCTAGGCGCCACGGAAGGCCATCATTAGGCCGAGAGCGAGAGAAAAACGTTATAATAATTTGACAGCAATGAATGTTGCTCGGGTTCAGGAACCCAAGACCAACACGGCTACAGTCGCATTCTCAACAAGCCATAATTCAATTTTCGGATCCTCTGTCGACTACTTATCTCATTTCCGCAAAACGTAAGATTTTTTCGAATGAAGCGAATGATTTTACGTAACTAGTTCTACTTTTTTTCCAATTACTGTTGCCCCAGTTATGCAAAATTCTTCGTATGTTACTTCGTCATTCAGACCTGTTTCAACACATTTGTGACATGATAAGTGATTTCTTACTTCACTGAAATATGAAAACAGGATGTTTTAAGATAATTTTGCGAATGACAAAATGGTTCAAATGGCTCTAAGCACTACGGGACTTAACATCTGAGGTCATCAGTCCTCTAGACTTAGAACTACTTAACCTAACTAACCTAAGGACATCACACACATCCATGCCCGAGGCAGGATTCGAACCTGCGACCGTAGCGGCAGCGCGGTTCCGGAACCGCTCGGCCACAACGGCCGGTTGCGAATGACAATTTGTCCTAGAATTTGTAGTAGTGTGTGATGGGAAATGTTTGGCTGGGCGATGAAATAATCGTGTTTTACCTTCATGATTCTTTAACATGTGAAACTTCGTAAGTCTACCCTCAGTATAAAATTCAGCAAACGTTACTTGGCTAACAATATGATGTCTTAAGCCTAATTTTAATGCACAAATGTTATAATAAAACATTCCCATTTTCAAATTTCAGTAAAATGAGAACCTACTGATGATGCTATAAGTGTGACAGAAGGTACACTGCCTGATCAAAAATATCCGGACAGCACTTTGTAATGTCCACTTCACTACTAGCTGCCACGAGAGGCCGACCCACCTTTATGAAAGGAGGCAAGGAGTATTGTGTGGTCATCACAGAAGGAGTAACATCAGGAAGAGTGGCTAAGGAGACCTCAGTGACCTAAGATATGTATCAGTCATCGGATGTCACATGTGCAGCTAAACGATAAGCGATTTTCACCCCTTCTAAAGCTGGCCAAGTTGTCTGCTGGTAATATAATTTTGGTGAAAAAGCGAAGGAACAATCATAGTTAGACAAAGACCAGGTGGACCTCGTGTAGACCGTCGGGCATTGCGGAGATAATTGTAAAAATACCACATGAAATCAGCGGAAGGAATCATTTGTGAGTTCCAAAGCAGCTCATCTAGCACAGTGTAGCGCGTTAATAAGATGGTCGAGCGACTTCTAACCTATACATCTCTGTTGTCAACGCTAAACGACACTTGAGGTAGGTTAAAGTGCGACCCCACTTGACGTCGGATGCCTGAAAATGATCGATTTGGATCGTTGTATGCTTGTAGGTAAAACTACGGGACACAGAACACTATAAAACTGATTACATTATGGTCAGAAACAAACAAAGAAAAACCAAATGAGACAAAGAAAACTTTATCCTGCAGCTGCTATATGCAGCGACCATAACTTAGTTGAAATGCTATACAAACTACAATCGAAAAATAAATTTTCAAATTTAAAGTAAAACCTAAGGGGTGGGAAAAAGATAAATTGAAAATATTGTGTCCCAGACAAAACAACAGAAATTATAACTGAAAGACAATGCAGGCTAAACAACAAACGCACACACACTCACAAAAAGGAAATTAAGGCAGCAGTTAAGCTCACAACAGGTCTCTTACAAAACGGGCCCAGGAAATCATGGATAAATGATCAAACAATAGCATTAGTAGAACAAAGAAGAGATCAAAAGAGATGCACAAGAAACTGATATTACACAAGAGATGATCCACAACAAAAAGTAATTCAGAAGCAAAGGCAACATCATGAAAACATTTGAAGAGAAACCACTAAAAAGGAGGTCCACACATTACATTTCCCAGGAATAGAGAAGAAAAGAAGTGAAAGGTTGATGAGGTTGTGAAAGAGAGGAGAAGCCTTAAATTCTCTGCAACCTATAGTTGATCAAATTAGGATGAAACTAGAAGAACGTACAAGAGAGTGTAAAGGAAAAAATGAACTAGAATACAGTATACTAAGGAACTTAGTTAATAGGGAAGAAAAAAACCAAGGAGAATGGCTGAAATTTATATGTGGTGACATTAATAGAAACTAGAAAAAAGAGACATGGAACAGGTAGCTAGCAGCTAAAAACAAAATATTGAAGAGTTATATTACGTGCCAGGTCAGCTGAGGAAAACAGAAAAAAGGAGAACAAAAAAGGGCAAACGAAAATACGGTCTGAAATTAACAAAGAAGAATTCAAAAACGCATTAAATGATCTGAAAAAAGGAGCGTTAGTAGTACTGGTAACATCCCAGATGAGATGGTTAAAGCATTAGACCAAAAAGAAACCACCTGATACATGTCTTAACCAATATATATATATATATATATATATATATATATATATATATATATATATATATAAGAAGTTGTTGTCGTTGTCGTCTACAGGCCGCAGATTGGTTTGATGCGGCTCTCCACGGTAGTCGGTTTCGTGCAACCCTCTTGATCTCTGCATGATTATTGCAACCTACATCCATTTGAATCTGCATACTGTATTCAAACCTCGGTCTCCTTTTTCTATTTTAGCCCCCGATACTTATTTCCAAAGTATATATTCCTTTATAGTTCAGCATTTATCCTGTCAATTGAGCCCATCTTTTAATCAAATTGTACATTAATTCTTTTGCTTTCAGTCCGATTCGTTACCTTCTCATTTGTTACTCCATCTACCCATCTAATCTTCATATTTCTGTAGCACCACATTTCAAAAGCTTCTCTTCTCTCCTTGTCATAACTGCTTGTTACCCACATTTCACTTTCACACACATATCTTCAGAAAAGACTTCATAACACTGAAACCGATATTAGATGTTAACACATCTGTTTTTCAGAAATATTTTCTTGCGTGCTTGCATTTTCTATTATGTGTGCTTTTGGCACCATCAGTTATTTTGCTGCCAAATAGTAAAACTCATCTATTGCTTTTAGTGTCTCATTCCCTAATCTAAACCCATCACTGCTATTATACCAGAAGACTTTAAGGAAACTATCGTGATTTATTTATTTAGCGTACTACTGTGCACGTCATTTTATGCTTCTTACAAATGTTTAAACAAAGACATGCATAAGAAACACAATAAAATATGCTATATAACAAATATAAAACATACAGATAATGGGCAATACAATTAAATACAAACATCAAGATTATATATGGTCAATACAATTAAATACAAACATCAAGATTATGTATAGACTCTTCTGCGGCGTCTGCTGCCATCAGAAAATCACTGAACTTGCCATTGTATGCTCTCCTGTCGCACTCTTGGACGAAGTGGTGGATGGTCTATCTATTGGCTCCGCAGTGACAGTTGGGAGTTGGTGTTTTTCCCCATTTGTATTTGCACATCTTCCGTGAATTGTGCGTATTCTGTTAAGGGATGACCATATTTTACGCGGCAGTTCATATCCGGGCGGACTCTCAGTGACGCAGGGGAGGGCTTGACTACCCAGGACACACCTCTCGCCATTGTTCCTTGCAGGTCTTTATTGCATTAAAGTTTATACTTTGCAATTCCTTGGCTGTTATCATTGTAGGAGGTCTAGACCGAAGTCTGTTTCTTTCTAAGTCAGGCATGTCACAGTGTATAAGGAGCTGGGCGTTGTCGGTTATCTTCCCGGAGAAGAGCATTCTTCCGGCGTAGCTCCGTAGGTGGCATGTGGCTCAGAATTGGCAGCCAATGTGTTGAGGTTGATCTCATGGTTCCGCTGACAATTCGCATTGTGCTATTGAGCTGCAAGTCGATCTTTTTGTGTGGACACTGTTCATCCAGACCGGAGCGAAGTACTCCGCGGCCGAATAGACCAGTCGGAGTGCCCACGAGTGTAGCGTGTCATCCGAGGAGCCCCAAGCAGTGCCGCACAGCTTCTGGACAATATTATTCCTAATATTTAGTTTGGCTGCAGTATTTTCCAGATGTAGTTTATAAGTGAGCGCTCTGTCCAAAGTGACTCCATCGTACTTTGGATGCTCATTAGATCGGAGAAGAACGTCAAGTTGTTTGCTTGCTAATTTATTATTGAGATGGAAACATGTGGTTTCCGTTTTTGTAGGATTTGGCTGTAATCTCCATTTGCCAAAGTATGTACTTAACGTCTTCAAGTCAAATGTCAAGGTTGTTTCCATGACATCAAAGTTCTTGTGTTATGTTGCCAAGACCCAATCGTCTGCATACCCAAACTTCCTGGAAGATGTAGGTGGTTTATCCGCAATATACACTCCTGGAAATTGAAATAAGAACACCGTGAATTCATTGTCCCAGGAAGGGGAAACTTTATTGACAATTCCTGGGGTCAGATACATCACATGATCACACTGACAGAACCACAGGCACATAGACGCAGGCAACAGAGCATGCACAATGTCGGCACTAGTACAGTGTATATCCACCTTTCGCAGCAATGCAGGCTGCTATTCTCCCATGGAGACGATCGTAGAGATGCTGGATGTAGTCCTGTGGAACGGCTTGACATGCCATTTCCACCTGGCGCCTCAGTTGGACCAGCGTTCGTGCTGGACGTGCAGACCGCGTGAGACGACGCTTCATCCAGTCCCAAACATGCTCAATGGGGGACAGATCCGGAGATCTTGCTGGCCAGGGTAGTTGACTTACACCTTCTAGAGCACGTTGGGTGGCACGGGATACGTGCGGACGTGCATTGTCCTGTTGGAACAGCAAGTTCCCTTGCCGGTCTAGGAATGGTAGAACGATGGGTTCGATGACGGTTTGGATGTACCGTGCACTATTCAGTGTCCCCTCGACGATCAACAGTGGTGTACGGCCAGTGTAGGAGATCGCTCCCCACACCATGATGCCGGGTGTTGGCCCTGTGTGCCTCGGTCGTATGCAGTCCTGATTGTGGCGCTCACCTGCACGGCGCCAAACACGCATACGACCATCATTGGCACCAAGGCAGAAGCGACTCTCATCGCTGAAGACGACACGTCTCCATTCGTCCCTCCATTCACGCCTGTCGCGACACCACTGGAGGCGGGCTGCACGATGTTGGGGCGTGAGCGGAAGACGGCCTAACGGTGTGCGGGACCGTAGCCCAGCTTCATGGAGACGGTTGCGAATGGTCCTCGCCGATACCCCAGGAGCAACAGTGTCCCTAATTTGCTGGGAAGTGGCGGTGCGGTCCCCTACGGCACTGCGTAGGATCCTACGGTCTTGGCGTGCATCCGTGCGTCGCTGCGGTCCGGTCCCAGGTCGACGGGCACGTGCACCTTCCGCCGACCACTGGCGACAACATCGATGTACTGTGGAGACCTCACGCCCCACGTGTTGAGCAATTCGGCGGTACGTCCACCCGGCCTCCCGCATGCCCACTATACGCCCTCTCTCAAAGTCCGTCAACTGCACATACGGTTCACGTCCACGCTGTCGCGGCATGCTACCAGTGTTAAAGATTGCGATGGAGCTCCGTATGCCACGGCAAACTGGCTGACACTGACGGCGGCGGTGCACAAATGCTGCGCAGCTAGCGCCATTCGACGGCCAACACCGCGGTTCCTGGTGTGTCCGCTGTGCCGTGCGTGTGATCATTGCTTGTACAGACCTCTCGCAGTGTCCGGAGCAAGTATGGTGGGTCTGACACACCGGTGTCAATGTGTTCTTTTTTCCATTTCCAGGAGTGTACACTACTGGCCATTCAAATTGCTACACCACGAAGATGACATGCTACAGACGCAAAATTTAACAGACAGGAAGAAGATGCTGTGATACGCAAACGATTAGCTTTTCAGAGCATTCATACAAAGTTGGCGCCGGTGGCGACACCTACAACGTGCTGACATAAGAAAAGTTTCCAACCGATTTCTCATACACAAACAGCAGTTGACCGGTGTTGCCTGGTAAGACGTTGTTGTGATGACTCGTGTAAGGAGGAGAAATGTGTACCACCACGTTTCCGACTTTGATAAAGATCGGATTGTAGCCTATCGCGATTGCGGTTTATCGTATCGCGACATTGCTGCTGGGGTTGATCGAGATCCAATGACTGGTAGTAGAATATGGAATCGGTGGGTACAGAAGGGTAATACCAAACGCCGTGCTGGATCCCAACGGCCTCGTATCACTAGATGTCGAGATGACAGGCATCTTATCCGCATGGCTGTAACGGATCGTGCAGCCACGTCTCGACCCCTGAGTCAACAGGTGGGGACGTTTGCAAGACAACAACCATCTGCACGAACAGTTCGACGACGTTTGCAGCAGCATGGACTATCAGCTCGGAGAGCATGGCTGCGGTTACCCTTGACGCTGCACCACAGACAGGAGCGCCTGCGATGGTGTACTCAACGACGAACCTGGGTGCACGAATGGCAAAACGTCATTTTTTCAGATGAATCCAAGTTCTGTTAACAGCATCGTGATGGTCGCATCCGTGTTTGGCGACATCGGGTGAACGCACGTTGGAAGCGTGTATTCATCATCGCCATACTGGCGTATCACCCGGCGTGATGGTATGGGGTGCCATTGGTTACACGTCTCGGTCACCTCTTGTTCGCATTGACGGCACTTTGAACAGTGGACGTTGTAAGTAGGCTGTTTATGTTTTCTTATTGGCAACGTTACGTAGCGCTCTGTATGAAAATCACTTGCTGTGCTGTGTGCGTCCAGTCTGTGGCTAGTTTGCATTGTTGTCTGCCATTGTAGTGTTGGGCAGCGGCAGCTGGATGTGAACAGCGCGTAGCGTTGCGCAGTTGGAGGTGAGCCGCCAGCAGTGGTGGATGTGGGGAGAGAAATGGCGGAGTTTTGATATTTGTAAGAATGGATGTTATGAACTGATATATATATTATGACTATTAAGGTAAATACAATGTTTGTTCTCTACAAAAATCTTTCGTTTGCTAACTATGCCTATCAGTAGTTAGTGCCTTCAGTAGTTTGGATCTTTTATTTAGCTGGCAGTAGTGGCGTTCGCTGTATTGCAGTAGTTCGAGTAACAAAGATTTTTCTGAGGTAAGTGATTTGTGAAAGGTATAGCTTAATGTTAGTCAGGGCCATTCTTTTGTAGGGATTTTTGAAAGTCAGATTGCGTTGCGCTAAAAAAATATTGTGTGTCAGTTTAAGCACAGTCGTGTATAATTGTTGAAAGGGGATGTTCCATATGTCGACCCTGCCAGGATACCTCACTGGAATCTTCTGATTTTTTCTTGTAGTTTGTGTATTTAGTGTAGATTTTGTTTATTGCTAGCGCGTAATTATAGAGAGAATTTCCTTGGTAGTAGTGGTTTTTCATTGTTGCACAGTAAAACAGTTGTGGCATGCATGTAGATTTGCACCAAGTATTTCGCAGCTGCGCTTGCCATTAACTAGATATTATTTTCAGTTCTATGTTAATGTGTTCTCTTATTTTTGCTCTTCAAATTGTGTTTTTCTGTGTTGTCGTGTGAAATATTGTGACAATAATGGCGTGTGAAAAATGTAATACTAGGCTCCAAAGTAAACTGAGAAATAACAGTGAAGACGAAAGCAGTGTGTTAACGCCACCATGTAATGAATTAACAAATATTCAAAGTAGTAATTTGGTAATTGTGCATAGGGAAATGGAGCGGGCGTCAAATAATGGTGTAGACAGTGAAACAGGTAGTGAACAGGGAAGCATTATCGATCAATCGGTCGGCAACAGCTCGCCTCAGGAATCGGGAATGACAGAACACAATATTGCAAATACTGTAGACTCAGGTTTTGGGTTCTCACCGTTTTCTCAAATGAGTCAAGACACATTTTCCGCTTGTCAAAATGTGAATGTTGCCGGTGCAAATTCACTGCCGAAAAGCACTGAGGAACATGTTTCAGATACCAGTGCACTGTTATTACAATGCAACAAATGGGACAAAGGCTACAAAAGTTAGACACAACGCTTGAACAAAATCAGAAACAAATGGGACAAAAATCTTCAAAAGTTAGACGCAATGGAACAACACCAGAGACAAACACAGCAACAGTTAGACACAATGGAACAAAATCTTCAAAAGTTAGACACCACACTTGAACAAACACGTGAAGATTTAACTACTGAGTTACATAACATTGAATCGAAGTGTCAAAAGGTCTGTAATGACGTAAAAACACAAATTTGTGAGCATTTCCAATCTATTTTTTCGCGGCATGAAAATGCATTACAGAATCACGAAGCAGCCATAAAAGATCTGCAAACTATTGTTCATGAAAATCATGAGACCTGGTGATCTAAAATTGACTCAGTTGCATCTACCGATTCGGTTACGCAACTTGCAAAAACTCAGGAAAACTTAAAGGACACAGTGGATACCCTGAAAATTGGTTCAGAAAGACACATGGAGGAAATTAGTTCATTATCAGAGAAAGTAGTTGAACTTTCGGATCAGCTAAATAATTTATCTACGAAGGTAGATGATAATCTGAATGACACAAAACCGGTAGTCTTTAATGACACAGAAGAGTGCGAACAAATTAGGAAATTCAAACAAAATCAGAATCAAATAAATACGCAACACCAAAGAGAAATCCGGGAAGTACAAGATCAGCTGACACAGGTAATACAAGAATTACGTATTTCAGAGGACACTCGCGCCCCAATACGGGAAGAGGGACATAGAAATACGGAACAGCCACAAAATAATAACACAGCGCATTTCGGAAATTATGAAAGAAATTGGCAAGGCGCACCGAATTTTGAAATGGAACCGCCGAAACGACGTAACAATGACCGATATGCGACTCGTCGACATGATGATTTTGACTATAAGCTGTTCATTACTACACGTAAATTCAAAACGTTTAAGAATTATGCCAACGACATTCATCCACAAGCGTGGCTCCAGCAATTCTCTCATTGTTTTCCTCCCAACTGGTCATTAGAGCACAGATTAGAATTTATGTGTGGCTACTTAGAGAATGAACCAGCTGTAAGAATGCGATCGGTCATTCACGATTGCCACTGTGAAGGAGAATTTTACCATGCCTTCCTCTCAGCATATTGGTCTCAAGCCACACAAGACCGAGTAAAACATGGCATCATAATGATGAAACATTTCGAACAATCTGAATTTTCCAGTCTTGTGAAATATTTTGAAGACATGTTGCACAAGAATCAGTACCTGTCAAACCCATACAGCCCCTCAGAACTCATCCGCATTTGCTTAATCAAACTGCCTGAACATTTGAGACATATTATTTTTGCAGGACGTTGCAAAGAAGACATTGAAGCTTTTCAGGGACTGTTACAAGAATTAGAAATTGACACTGACAATTGCGGAACGCGAAAAAAGGAACACAACAATTACAGGTCACATCCGTCGCAATTCCGCGATGAAAGAAATAATAACTGGACGCAACAAGGCTATTCTCACAACACAAATCGTGACCAAAACAGACACCACCCGTATGACAACCGTTGGCAGAGTAGTAATGATTACAGGGAAAGATCACCTCTCCGCGGTAATGACTATCACAGAGACAATCACAGAAACAGACAATATGGGAACCAAAATAATTATTATCAAGGGAGACAGAATAACTTTACATGCAACGGTCCAGCGCGCAGTTACGATTCAGGGAGAAATTCTCCACCACGTGACCGACAAGAAAGAAACTATGGAATCTACCGACATGACGACAGACGGTATGATCGTAACGACAGACCTGAATTGCATCAGAACTGGCGGGACTCAAACAGAGCAGGGCACTTTCGACAACGTGAATTTGTGTAAGTTAGGTCTCCTAATCCCAATAACGACGCACGCCAACAAAGAGATAGCAGACAATGACTCGCACCGCAAGCAGCCACCAGCGCCGGCTGGCTCAGGGAAAAATTACATAGACGCTAACATTGAGAAAAATTTTAGCATTCCTCACCGATGCATGATAATTCCGTTCAAGTTGAACCTCTGCGTACTAGGAAGAGTAAAGGTTTAACCACATTTCACATGTAAAACCGTTTATTGAAAGATAATCTGCTTTTTAACTTAATCTTTGCTATAAAATTTTTCACTTCACGTTACTAGTACTCTTTTTCAATCTTAGAAACTGTTAACATGCAACTATGTTTTGAAGTTAAATATCCACTCAAGAACCAAGAGAACTTATTTAAACAGAAATTACGAATGCATTGCTATTGTGAACAGACATCACAGTGTTATTGTGTGTGTGCATTCTTGCTTGTTAGTTGCACGATTACGTAACGACTATAAGGCTCACATACTTAGAACATTTACCAGTACTGCTAATGAGATTCTAATGCAACCTTTTTGTTTACTTGAAAATACATTCTGGATTTTAGGTACTTTCTGTGAGATACCAGATGAGACAATGGCTAGTTTATGTGACAGCTACAAGATTATATCACGACGCTACAAATGTGTGACAATTTACAATGTTGCTTTTGCGGTGTATCTGTTTCATATCTGCACAGTTTTTCTGTATTATTCTGGAAAGTAAAACATGTTTTAGTAGTAACTTTTGTGGTATAGCTACAATGAGACAGCCTTTTCCGTAACACAACAATACGTTACAGCACAGTAATTTCTTAATCACAACAATAAGCGTAATAACTAAGATATCTATACGCAAAGCATTTCACTTTTGTGTATCATGAGGTAAGTACATTGACTTCTGCAGAACTTCGCTTTCGGAGGACAATAACTACAACACTTCCACAGAGATTATCTTACAGCAAGACGCACATTTAGCGCTACAGGACACGTATTTGAGTGATTAATTTTGTACTTAAAACATTTATTTTTAAAGATATTTGAAGTACAATGATACAAAGGTTTTCCGTAATACATTTCATACCATTCTTGTAATCTGTAACACCTGAGGGTATAATTACATTAATCCTCATGGGGGTACATGCCTACTTTGTGTACCATGTGTTTGGCAAGCACAAGGAGCCCTAGCTAATATGGTATTTGCTTATATAACGTTACACATCGTTACCATATTCCTCTAAAACAGAATTACACAGCTATCTGATCATTTAACTGAGAGATAAACATTTTTTTTTTACTACATCAGTGACACATGTTTTCGCAATTACGCAGCTGGATAACTTCACACTTATGAAACTGTATTTTGTCTGTACTGTGTGAACCCTCCATATTTTTCGGAACCATTGTGATACTATGAGAGCTTTGAATGATGTATTTGGTAAGGGAGAAGGATTTTTAAGGTACGTTTGAGGTAGATGACACTTTTGCCTTGAGCAGAGAATTTTCTCTAGGTTTTGAAATTATTGCAGAAAGCTACTACGTTTTCGAGATTTGACTGAGGTGTTGTGATGTTATTTTTACGACGACGATGTGTATTATGCTGTTGAGGTACGTTTATGATCAATAAGCTGATGTTATATGAGGAATCTGATTATGCTATGTAGTTATTATGATGAAATATTGAAGACGTGTTGATGAATATGAATATGTATATGTGTAATAAGGTAAGGAATAATGAGTAGTGGTTAGGGACTCTGGTTTGTGAATAAGGTTGTTGGAAACCAAGAATCGAACTTTAAGAGTTATGAAATGTATGTAAATGCGTGAATGTATCACAATGCAGACGAAAATTTTTTGGACACTGTTATATCAATAGGATTTTGTTTCCACAGATTTGTAACGCAAATTCTTGACCAGTGAAATATTTTTATATGAGACTGTCACTGTAGTGGAAACTGCTGTCATAAATATTTCCGTAAGAAAGTTAACCCCCCCATGAACCATGGACCTTGCCGTTGGTGGGGAGGCTTGCGTGCCTCAGCGATACAGATGGCCGTACCGTAGGTGCAACCACAACGGAGGGGTATCTGTTGAGAGGCCAGACAAACATGTGGTTCCTGAAGAGGGGCAGCAGCCTTTTCAGTAGTTGCAGGGGCAACAGTCTGGATGATTGACTGATCTGGCCTTGTAACATTAACCAAAACGGCCTTGCTGTGCTGGTACTGCGAACGGCTGAAAGCAAGGGGAAACTACAGCCGTAATTTTTCCCGAGGACATGCAGCTCTACTGTATGATTAAATGATGATGGCGTCCTCTTGGGTAAAATATTCCGGAGGTAAAATAGTCCCCCATTCGGATCTCCGGGCGGGGACTACTCAAGAGGACGTCGTTATCAGGAGAAAGAAAACTGGCGTTCTACGGATCGGAGCGTGGAATGTCAGATCACTTAATCGGGCAGGTAGGTTAGAAAATTTAAAAAGGGAGATGGATAGGTTAAAGTTAGATATTGTGGGAATTAGTGAAGTTCGGTGGCAGGAGGAACAAGACTTTTGGTCAGGTGATTACAGGGTTATAAATACAAAATCAAATAGGGGTAATGCAGGAGTAGGTTTAATAATGAATAGAAAAATAGGAGTGCGGGTTAGCTACTACAAACAGCATAGCGAACGCATTATTGTGGCCAAGATAGACACAAAGCCCATGCCTACTACAGTAGTACAAGTTTATATGCCAACTAGCTCTGCAGATGATGAAGAAATAGATGAAATGTATGACGAGATAAAAGAAATTATTCAGGTAGTGAAGGGAGACGAAAATTTAATAGTGATGGGTGACTGGAATTCGTCAGTAGGAAAAGGGAGAGAAGGAAACATAGTAGCTGAATATGGATTGGGGCTAAGAAATGAAAGAGGAAGCCGTCTGGTAGAATTTTGCACAGAGCATAACTTAATCATAGCTAACACTTGGTTCAAGAACCATGAAAGGAGGCTGTATACATGGAAGAAGCCTGGAGATACTGACGGGTTTCAGATAGATTATATAATGGTAAGACAGAGATTTAGGAACCAGGTTTTAAATTGTAAGACATTTCCAGGGGCAGATGTAGATTCTGACCACAATCTATTGGTTATGAACTGCAGATTGAAACTGAAGAAACTGCAAAAAGGTGGGAATTTAAGGAGATGGGACCTGGATAAACTGAAAGAACCAGAGGTTGTACAGAGTTTCAGGGAGAGCATAAGGGAACAATTGACAGGAATGGGGGAAAGAAATACAGTAGAAGAAGAATGGGTAGCTCTGAGGGATGAAGTGGTGAAGGCAGCAGACGATCAAGTAGGTAAAAAGACGCGGGCTAATAGAAATCCTTGGGTAACAGAAGAAATATTGAATTTAATTGATGAAAGGAGAAAATATAAAAATGCAGTAAATGAAGCAGGCAAAAAGGAATACAAACGTCTCAAAAATGAAATCGACAGGAAGTGCAAAATGGCTAAGCAGGGATGGCTAGAGGACAAATGTAAGGATGTAGAGGCTTGTCTCACTAGGGGTAAGATAGATACTGCCTACAGGAAAATTAAAGAGACCTTTGGAGAGAAGAGAACCACTTGTATGAATATCAAGAGCTCAGATGGCAACCCAGTTCTAAGCAAAGAAGGGAAAGCAGATAGGTGGAAGGAGTATATAGAGGGTTTATACAAGGGCGATGTACTTGAGGACAATATTATGGAAATGGAAGAGGATGTAGATGAAGATGAAATGGGAGATAAGATACTGCGTGAAGAGTTTGACAGAGCACTGAAAGACCTGAGACAAAACAAGGCCCCGGGAGTAGACAACATTCCATTAGAACTACTGATGGCCTCGGGGGAGCCAGTCATGACAAAACTCTACCATCTGGTGAGCACGATGTATGAGACAGGCCAAATACCCTCAGACTTTAAGAAGAATATAATAATTCCAATCCCAAAGAAAGCAGGTGTTGACAGATGTGAAAGTTACCGAACTATCAGTTTAATAAGTCACAGCTGCAAAATACTAACGCGAATTCTTTACAGACGAATGGAAAAACTGGTAGAAGCTGACCTCGGGGAAGATCAGTTTGGATTCCGTAGAAATGTTGGAACACGTGAGGCAATACTGACCTAACGACTTATCTTGGAAGAAAGATTAAGAAAAGGCAAACCTACATTTCTAGCATTTGTAGACTTAGAGAAAGCTTTTGACAATGTTGACTGGAATACTCTCTTTCAAATTCTGAAGGTGGCAGGGGTAAAATACAGGGAGCGAAAGGCTATTTACAATTTGTACAGAAACCAGATGGCAGTTATAAGAGTCGAGGGGCATGAAAGGGAAGCAGTGGTTGGGAAAGGAGTGAGACAGGGTTGTAGCCTCTCCCCGATGTTATTCAATCTGTATATTGAGCAAGCAGTAAAGGAAACAAAAGAAAAATTCGGAGTAGGTATTAAAATTCATGGAGAAGAAGTAAAAACTTTGAGGTTCGCCGATGACATTGTAATTCTGTCAGAGACAGCAAAGGACTTGGAAGAGCAGTTGAACGGAATGGACAGTGTCTTGAAAGGAGGATATAAGATGAACATCAACAAAAACAAAACGAGGATAATGGAATGTAGTCAAATTAAGTCGGGTGATGCTGAGGGAATTAGATTAGGAAATGAGACACTTAAAGTAGTAAAGGAGTTTTGCTATTTAGGGAGTAAAATAACCGATGATGGTCGAAGTAGAGAGGATATAAAATGTAGACTGGCAATGGCAAGGAAAGCGTTTCTGAAGAAGAGAAATTTGTTAACATCGAATATAGATTTAGGTGTCAGGAAGTCGTTTCTGAAAGTATTTGTATGGAGTGTAGCCATGTATGGAAGTGAGACATGGACGATAACTAGTTTGGACAAGAAGAGAATAGAAGCTTTCGAAATGTGGTGCTACAGAAGAATGCTGAAGATAAAGTGGGTAGATCACGTAACTAATGAGGAGGTATTGAATAGGATTGGGGAGAAGAGAAGTTTGTGGCACAACTTGACTAGAAGAAGGGATCGGTTGGTAGGACATATTCTGAGGCATCGAGGGATCACAAATTTAGCATTGGAGGGCAGCGTGGAGGGTAAAAATCGTAGAGGGAGACCAAGAGATCAATACACTAAGCAGATTCAGAAGGATGTAGGTTGCAGTAGGTACTGGGAGATGAAGAAGCTTGCACAGGATAGAGTAGCATGGAGAGCTGCATCAAACCAGTCTCAGGACTGAAGACCACAACAACAACAAGAAAGTTAAGTGACAACCTGCACATAATGCGTCGTGGGCACCCAGCTGCGCGACAGACTCCTGGAAAAAAGCCATTAGTGCCTTTCAGAGGCGCAGGTGGAGAAAAAAAAAAGAGGCCATTATCCTCGCCATTGACATTCCTTTAGAGAAAGAATCGCAAATATGACACTCTCATTACTTGGAAAGATACTTACATCTGCACACCTGATTATGACAAGTGTCTTTCTACGAGAGTTGAGAGAAAACTTATGAAATGTCACGTGACTATTGAATAATATTTTTATGCTTTGCCTTTCATAGTTGCTTATTTCATTTGATATCTGTTTTCCAGCTGTGTTGCAGCATTGGTTTCATAAAATAAACTTAGATGCATTTGCTAATGTGAACACTTTCTGTCAACAGATCTATTAAATAATTATTTTATGATCCACATTCTTCGAAAAAGGAGCTCTTGGAATGGAAAGAACAATAAGAAGGGACTGATAACAATAACTGCATATATAATTTTCTTTTCAAGTACTTGGTAATTTCTTTTGTAGAATAATTTGTGGTGCACCACTTTAATTACATAGACATTAAGATGTGAATATACATTTCCCTTATCTGCATTGTTGTTTTTACTGTAATATTTTTTCTGCTTGAGCTTTGTCATATTTAGATATAAGTGCATTTGCTGCTGCTATTTGCCAGGCATAATGTTACTGAATTTGACTTTGTATTACGCTGTTAAGCCAGTTTTACTACTAATTTATTTTTCTTGTTTGCTGCTCATTGCCTTATATTAGTTGTAATATTGCTGCTTGCTTTGCCAATTAGAATTTTTTGTCATTGCTGTTTGTATTAATTGTTTTATGCTGCTGCATTGCCTCGTCCCTTAGTATATATATCTGAGCTCAGTAGATTTAAGTTAGCTTAAGAGGGGGTAGACTATATAAGAAACTATGATGAATGGGAAGAAATGCATTAAGAAACTATAAGAAAATAGTTTGGCCAAAAAAGTAGTGCACAGTGGAGAAAAACTATTTTTGAAAGAGGATGTGAACAGAATACAGAAAGCATACTTGGATAGGATGTTTTTTTGGCTGGAGCAAATGTTGAAATAAGAGGGACGATATATGGAATGAAGTTTTGGGTTGGACTGCAGTACCAAATGTTACACTGAAAACAAACCCTGTCCTTTCCTTTTGTGTTATCCCACTATGTGTTTGTGTACCCTTGTGTATTTGTTTTCTTCCTGTCTCTGTGTAGTTTCATAGAATTTTTTCTTCCTCTAATACTAAGTTACATTCACTATGATGAGGAATACTGTTATCCTCAAATATAATTGGCATTAATAATATGGTATTTACTTTGTAAAGATGTTTAGACATTATTTATTCTGTTTTGTTTTAATGCTCATGTGTAAAGTTGATGTTTCAAAAGTTATTCTGGTCTTTTATGTATTTACTTTATCATAATTCCTGTAACACTGATGTATATGTTAGTTCGATTCTTTTGTAAAGCCTGTACCAAAAATGTTATCTGTATTGTTATGTTTTTAATGATGTGTTTTGTACCTTGTAATTGTATTCTTATGTTATAATATTGTAATTGAGATCAGTTTATCATATTATTAACTTGTAAGTTACATTTCACTCCACACGTTTCTGTTGGTCATAGTATATGGACAATATGTGAGAAGTTGGGACTGTTAGTGTTTGCACGTGTGTTAATTATTCAGCAAGGGACTGGATAACAGCATTGCTGGTTCTAAGGACAATTCCAAAAACTTTGTGAGTGCACAAGTGGTGGTTATGGACTTGCTATATTATCTGCAAGACTCTTCAATGGTGATTGTGCACCTGCACAGTCACAACAGATGGCTGCTGGCCATCTCTACAAGGACTACAGTGGGTCTACACCTTTGCTGACTCACCTATACCATATTTCTACAAGGACTACAGTGGGTCTACACCTTAGCTGACTTACCAATACCATTATTTCTACAAGGACTGCAGTGGGTCTGCGCCTCTGGTGGGCCACCAATACCATATTCTCTACCAGGACTACAGTGGGTCTGCTCTGTGATGACCTACCTACCAATATTCTTCAAAACGTCAAATGACTCTGCTGTGGGTTTGCTCTGTTGTGGCCCATTACCTGTCAGCATGTCAAGAGTCAGCACTGTCTTTCCGTTGGAAGGACAACACTACTTCTTCAAGACTGCATGGACATCCACTACTTCCGTGTGCATTGTCTTTTACTGCTCAGACTTTGAGAAAAACACTGCAATTTTACAGTGATGAACAATCTGGACTGTCTTTATGGACTGTGAGAAAATTTTAGCTTTTGACCGACATTGTATTAATAAGTGCGTGCATTGGATATCTTTGTTATTGTAATTATGAAAAATTTTATCAAATCATTATTGGCCACTGCCCAAAACAATTTGTAAAATTTTTTGTGGGGAGCATGGGGGCTATGTAAGTAGGCTGTTTATGTTTTCTTATTGGCAATGTTACGTAGCGCTCTGTATGAAAATCACTGGCTGTGCTGTGTGCGTGCAGTCTGTGGCTAGTTTGCATTGTTGTCTGCCATTGTAGTGTTGGTCAGCGGCAGCTGGATGTGAACAGCGCGTAGCGTTGCGCAGTTGGAGGTGAGCCGCCAGCAGTGGTGGATGTGGGGAGAGAAATGGCGGAGTTTTGATATTTGTAAGAATGGATGTTATGAACTGATATATATATTATGACTATTAAGGTAAATACAATGTTTGTTCTCTACAAAAATCTTTCGTTTGCTAACTATGCCTATCAGTAGTTAGTGCCTTCAGTAGTTTGGATCTTTTATTTAGCTGGCAGTAGTGGCGCTCGCTGTATTGCAGTAGTTCGAGTGACAAAGATTTTTCTGAGGTAAGTGATTTGTGAAAGGTATAGCTTAATGTTAGTCAGGGCCATTCTTTTGTAGGGATTTTTGAAAGTCAGATTGCGTTGCGCTAAAAAAATATTGTGTGTCAGTTTAAGCACAGTCGTGTATAATTGTTGAAAGGGGACGTTTCAACATTACATTTCAGATGTGTTACGACCCGTGGCTCTACCCTTCATTCGATCCGAGCGAAACCCTACATTTCAGCAGGATAATGCACGACCGCATGTTACAGGTCGTGTACGAGTCTTTCTGGATACAGAAAATGTTCGATTGCTGCCCTGGCCAGCACATTCTCCAGATCTATCAACAATTGAAAACGTCTGGTCAATGGTGGTCGAGAAGCTGGTTCGTCACAATACGCCAGTCACTACTCTTGATGAACTGTGGTATCGTGTTGAAGCTGCATGGGCAGCTGTACCTGTACACGACATCCAAGCTCTGATTGATTCAATGTCCAGGCGCACTATGGCCGTTTTTACGGCCAGAGATTGTTGTTCTGGGTACTGATTTCCCTGGATCTATGCACCCAATATTGCGTGAAAATGTAATCACATGTCAGTTCTTGTGTAATATATTTGTCCAATGAATGCCGGTTTATCATCTGCATTTCTTCTTGGTGTAGCAATTTTAATGGCCAGTAGTGTATTTAGGAATGAAGATAACTGAAGATAGAAGAAGGAAAGAAGGCATAAAACAAAGAATTAGAGTAACAAAAGCAATGTTATTAATAAAAGAAAAATCTTTGTTGAAAGAAGATGAATATTAAAATGAAGAGGAAGGTGGTTACTTATCCACATCTTGGGATTTCGTAATTTTTGACTAATAATGAAAGGCATTAATCAATTTAATGCTTTATTAGTTAGCTAATTCTGTTGCTGGCCCTGGTGTCTTCTTTTCTGGTGTATGATGGCCTCGGACAATTTCTGAACGAAGAATTTGAAAGAACTGTAAATATTCGTCGGATTGCTAACTACGAAATGAAAAGTATTCATAATTTTAACTTCCATATTTAGAAACATTTCAGTGGATTGGCTGACAAATTTTGCAGCCAACAACTTTTAAACCTTAACTACTTACAAATCTCTTCGCACCAATGAAGATTACATTTCAGGCAAAGAAATTTAAATGATTGATATTAACTGATATATATTTAAAAAGGCTTACTGACAATAAATTTACATATTTTCATGTTGAAACTTAAAAATAGTCCTAATTACATAAAACATAAACAGCAATGTATGAAATATGACATTTTTTGTAAACATAGTTTTACATGAACTTTTTCACTTACAAACCAAAATGTCGATACTCTTCGTATTGGAGGATTCAAACTGTATATCAAGCTTGATTACATCACAATTTGCAGCGTAGCTCTGTATGGTTGTGGATCAAGGACAATCAGCAATAATGAAATGAAATCTCTTGAAGCGCGTTAAAGTGGACAAACAAAACCACCGACCAAGAAGTCCTGCAAAGAGATGGCAGAAAAGTTCATTGAGAAGAACAATAGAACAGAGAAGACACGAGTGGGTCGGTCACGCAATTAACACAACCGTTTACTTGTAAATGTTCCAGGGGGAACAGTGTCAGGAGGACGATCCCGAAGAGCTTTGAAGAAACATTACAAGGGAAGATAGACAGAAGACGATAACGACTGTCAGTTTTAAAACAAGGTGTACAGAATGTAGACGTCTCTAATTACGCAGAAATGAAGAAATTAACTAGTAATGGATCTAGGTGGAGAGCTAACAACCAGTCGTAAGATTAATGAGGAAGAAGAAGAAGTGCGGACAAAATATCATGCCAATCGGCCGTGAGCTTCGGAGCAACAATCCCCACTTCCTCTCGCAGGGCTGGCAGCCACACCGATGTTCTGCACTTCTGTGAATGTATAGTTGACACGTAGTTAAAGGGATTTTTGATCCATTCTGGTATTGTTAGAGTCTTACTCTATCCCCCTGATGAATCTGGATTGGTCTACTTAGTCATTTGAAAACAAGAGATGAAAACAAAGAGCTATGCATTATCGAAAGCAAAGAGGAGTATGCAAAGTAATCGGTAGTAGATAGCCCGCAATGCCTTTCTAAAGTCGGCGGTATCGAAAACGAGGTAATTCAGACACGGCCTCTACCAGTATCTTACGCAACAATACTCGTAGTTCAATATCCCCACCTGAAACTGCCGTCTTAGCGTATCCGCATAATATGGATGTTATGAGACTTGTTTTGTGCCATGAAATGTCATTCTGAAGACGAACCTGTTTTATAGAGAGATGGAGAATGAATGCGTGCGTGCGTGCGTGCGTGTGTGTGTGTGTGTGTGTGCGTGTGTGTGTGTCTGTGGTTGAGGGAGCGGAGCGAGAGAGAGGGAGAGGAAAAGGACTGTCAGTGAGTACCACTGCAGTGATAACTGTATGACGATGAAAAACAGAAAGACTCTACTGTACACTGACGAATATGCAGGAACTGTGTCTAATAAATTAGATTAATACACAGAGATTCAAAAACCTAGCTATCGAAGCACTCAGGTGAAACTAAATAATTCACCCGTCTCCCTCTACGATTTTTACCCTCCATGCTGCCCTCCAATGCTAAATTTGTGATCCCTTGATGTCTCAGAATATGTCCTACCAACCGGTCCCTTCTTCTTGTCAAGTTGTGCCACACACTCCTCTTCTCCCCAATTCTATTCAATACCTCCTCATTAGTTATGTGATCTACCCATGTAATCTTCAGCATTCTTCTGTAGCACCACATTTCGAAAGCTTCTATTCTCTTCTTGTCCAAACTATTTATCGTCCATGTTTCACTTCCATACATGGCTACACTCCATACAAATACTTTCAGAAACGACTTCCTGACACTTAAATCTATACTCGATGTTAACAAACTTCTCTTCTTCAGAAACGCCTTTGCCCGCATCTCGTGGTCGTGCGGTAGCGTTCTCGCTTCCCACGCCCGGGTTCCCGGGTTCGATTCCCGGCGGGGTCAGGGATTTTCTCTGCCTCGTGATGGCTGGGTGTTGTGTGATGTCCTTAGGTTAGTTAGGTTTAAGTAGTTCTAAGTTCTGGGGGAGTGATGACCTAAGATGTTAAGTCCCATAGTGCTCAGAGCCATTTCGAGACAGAAACGCTTTCCTTGCCATTGCCAGTCTACATTTTATATCCTCTCTACTTCGACCATCATCAGTTATTTTGCTCCCCAAATAGCAAAACTCCTTTACTACTTTAAGTGTCTCATTTCCTAATCTTATTCCCTCAGCATCACCCGACTTAATTCCACTACATTCCATTATCCTAGGGGGTGGAATTCACGATGTCGAAGAAAATGTTGTTGAACAAATAGTAGAAAATATTAAAATGGACAAAATATTTGCGATTCACAACGATAAATTGGTGGGTGCGCCTGATGATGCTGAGCGGCTAATGTAGGTATGTTTCATGTTCTGCCATTAAAGAAGATGCTATTGCTGTTGACATTCTTGGACGCAAACGATTACCAGAAGATAGAAAGGGAGAGGATATGTTTAAAGTTTTGCCTAATTTTATAAGATTAACTTAAATTTTATCGTGAGACTTGAGTGTAAGTTTGTCAACCGTAGGCGCTGCTATACTGACAGGTGAAAAAACCTGTCTTATTCCTCGTATTCGCGAAATTAACACTAAATTAATTTGGTAACATTGCACAGTACACAGAGAAAATCAGGTAGAGAAAAAAATAACTCCTGATTTACACGAAACATTGAACAGCGCTATAAAAGTAGTTAATTTAATAAAGGCACCCGCAATGAACTTCCGTCTCTCCAAAAAAATGTAGGAGGCGATGACAGCTACCCACATTCAGTTGTTTTTGGACGCTGATTATCACGTGCTCTCTTAATGACGCGTCTTTTTAAAGTGAAAATGTGATAAAATGTTTCCTTAAAAAACTGATATCCGATCTGAAGAGTCGATTTGCCAGTTAGCCTATTTGACGATATATTCAACAAATGTGAAGAATTCACTCTTTGACACCAGGATTTTAACGGTTTAATTACAAAGTTCTATTTTGGAATGACTGCGTCAACAAAGAGTATATTGCAGTACTTCACCTGCGTTGTAATATAGTGGCCAAGATGAATCGCTGATGGATTTTATGTAAATAACGAAATTCCACTCACAAAAAGTCTTGTTACAATTTCGAAAATACTTTCCACATATTGAGAAAACCCCTCATGAACCACGGGCCTTGCCGTTGGTGGGGAGGCTTGCGTGCCTCAGCGATACAGATAGCCGTACCATAGGTGCAACCACATCGGAGGGGTATCTGTTGAGAGGCCAGACAAACATGTGGTTCCTGAAGAGGGGCAACAGTCTGGATGATTGACTGATCTGGCTTTGGAACATTAACAAAAACGGCATTGCTGTTGTGGTACTGCGAATGTCTGAAAGCAAGGGGAAACTACAGACGTAATTTTTCCCGAGGGCATGCAGCTTTACTGTATAGATAATTGATGATGACGTCCTCATGGATAAAATATTCCAGAGGTAAAATAGTCTCCTATTCGATCTCTGGGCGTGGACTATTCAGGAAGACGTCGATATCAGAAGAAACAAAACTAGCGTTCTTCGGACCGGAGCGTGGAACGTCAGATACCTTAATCGGGCACGTAGGTTAGAAAATTTAAAAAGGGGAATGGGTAGGTTAAAGTTAGATATAGTGGGAGAATTGGTGAAGTTCTGTGGCAGGAGGAACAAGACTTCTGGACAGGTGAATACAGGGTTATAAATGTTGTTGTTGTTGTTGTGGTCTTCAGTCCTGAGACTGGTTTGATGCAGCTCTCCATGCTACTCTATCCTGTGCAAGCTTCTTCATCTCCCAGTACTTACTACAACCTACATCCTTCTGGATATGCTTAGTCTATTCGTCTCTTGGTCTCCCTCTACGATTTTAACCCTCCACGCTGCCCTCCAATGCTAAATTTGTGACCCCTTGATGCCTCAGAACATGTCCTGCCAAGCGGTCCCTTCTTCTTGTCAAGTTGTGCCACAAACTCCTCTTCTCCTCAATTCTATTCAATACCTCCTCATTAGTTATGTGATCTACCCATCTAATCTTCAGCATTCTTCTGTAGCACCACATTTCGAAAGCTTCTATTCTCTTCTTGTCCAAACTATTTATCGTCCATGTTTTACTTGCATACATGGCTACACTCCATACAAATACACTTAAATCTATACTGGACGTTAACAAATTTCTCTTCTTCAGAAACGCTTTTCTTGCCATTGCCAATCTACATTTTATATCCTCTCTACTTCGACCATCATCAGTTATTTGGCACACCAAATAGCAAAACTCCTTTACTACTTTAAGTGTCTCATTCCCTAATCTAATTCCCTCAACATCACCCGACTTAATTCGACTACATTCCATTATCCTCGTTTTGCTTTTGTTGACGTTTATCTTATATCCTCCTTTCAAGACACTGTCCATTCCGTTCAGCTCCTCTTCAAAGTCCTTTGCTGTCTCTGACAGAATTACAATGTCATCGGCGAACCTCAAAGTTTTTATTTCTTCTCCATGGATTTTAATACCTACTCTATATTTTTCTTTTGTTTCCTTTATTGCTTGCTCAATATACAGACTAAATAACATCGGGGAGAGGCTACAACCCTGTCTCACTCCCTTCCCAACCACTGCTTCCCTTTCATGTCCCTCGACTCTTATAACTGTCATCTGGTTCCTGTACAAATTGTAAATGGCCTTTAGGTCCCTGTATTTTACCCCTGCCACCTTTAGAATTTGAATGATAGTATGCCAGTCAACATTGTCAAAAGCTTTCTCTAAGTCTACAAATGTTAGAAACGTACGTTTGCCTTTCCTTAATCTTTCTTCTAAGATATGCCGCAAGGTCAGTATTGCCTCACGTGTTCCAATATTTCTACGGAATCCAAACTGATCTTCCCCGAGGTCGGCTTCTACCAGTTTCTCCATTAATCTGTAAAGAATTCGCGTTAGTATTTTGCAGCCGTGACTTATTAAACTGATAGTTCGGTAATTTTCTCATCTGTCAGCACCTGCTTTCTTTGGGATTGGGATTATTACATTCTTCTTGAAGTCTGAGGGTATTTCGCCATTCTCATACATCTTGCTCACCAGATGGAAGAGTTTTGTCAGGGCTGGCTCTCCCAAGGCTATCAGTAGTTCTAATGGAATGTTGTCTTGTTTCGACTTAGGTCTTTCAGTGCTCTGTCAAACTCTTCACACAGTATCGTATCTCCCATTTCATCTTCATCTACGACCTCTTCCACGTCCATAATATTGCCCTCAAGAACATCGCCCTTGTATAGACCCTCTATATACTCCTTCCACCTTTCTGCTTCCCCTTCTTTGCTTAGAACTGGGTTTCCATCTGAGCTCTTGACATTCATACAAGTGGCTCCCTTTTCTCCAAAGGTCTCTTAAATTTTCCCGTAGGCAGTATCTATCTTACCCCTCGTGAGATAAGCCTCTACATACTTACATTTGTCCTCTAGCCATCCCTGCTTAGCCATTTTGCACTTCCTGTCGATCTCATTTTTGAGCTCATTTTTGTGACGTTTGTATTCCTTTTTGCCTGATTCATTTACTGCGTTTTTGTAGTTTCTCCTTTCATCAATTAAATATTTCTTCTGTCACCCAAGGATTTTTACTAGCCCTCGTCTTTTTACCTACTTTATCCTCCGCTGCCTTCACTACTTCATCCCTCAGAACTACCCATTCTTCTTCTTCTGTATTTCTTTCCCCCATTCCTGTCGGTTGTTCCCTTATGCTCTTCCTGAAACTCTGTACAACCTCTGGTTTAGTCAGTTTATCCAGGTCCCATCTCCTTAAATTCCCACCTTTTTGCAGTTTCTTCAGTTTTAATCTACAATTCATAACCAATAGATTGTGGTCAGAGTCCACATCTGCCCCTGGAAATGTCATACAATTTAAAAGCAGGTTCCTAAATCTCTGTCTTACCAATATAAAATCTATCTGATACCTTCTAGTAACTCCAGGATTCTTCGATGTATACAACCTTCTTTTATGATTCTTGAACCAAGTGTTAGCTATGATTTAGTTATGCTCTGTGAAAAATTCTACCAGACGGCTTCCTCTTTCATTTCTTAGCCCCAATCCATATTCACCTACTATGTTTCCTTCTCTCCCTTTTTCTACTCTCGAATTCCAGTCACCCATGACTATTAAATTTTCGTCTCACTACCTGAAAAATTTATTTTATCTCATCATACATTTCATCAATTTCTTCATCATTCTCAGAGCTAGTTGGCATATAAACTTGTACTACTGTAGTAGCCATGGGCTTCGTGTCTATCTTTGCCACAATAATGCGTTCACTATGCTGTTTGTAGTAGCTTACCCGCACTCCTATTTTTTTTTATTCATTATTAAACCTACTCCTGCATTACCGCTATTTGATTTTGTATTTATAACCCTGTGTTCACCTGACCAAAAGTCTTGTTCCTCCTGCCACCGAACTTTACTAATTCCCACTATATCTAACCTTAACCAATGCATTTCCCTTTTTAAATTTTCTAACCTACCTTCCCGATTAAGGGATCTGACATTCCACGCTCCGATCCGTAGAACGCCAGTTTTCTTTCTCCTGATAATGACGTCCTCCTGAGTAGTCTCCGCCCAGAGATCCGAATGGGGGACTATTTTACCTCCGGAATATTTTACCCAAGAGGACGCCATCATTATTTAACCATACAGTAAAGCTGCATGCCCTCGGGAAAAATTACGGCTGTAGTTTCCCCTTGCTTTCAGCCGTTCGCAGTACCAGCACACCAACGCCGCTATGGTTAGTGTTGTAAGGCCACGTCAGTCAATCCTCCAGACTGTTGCCCCTGCAAGTACTGAAAAGCTGGTGCCTCTCTTCAGGAACCACACGTTTGTCTGACCTCTCAACAGAAACCCCTCCGTTATGGTTGCACCTACGGTACGGTCATCTGTATCGCTGAGGCAAGCAAGCCTCCCCACCAACGGCAAGGACCATGGTTCATGGGGGAAATACAAATTAATAATGAATAAAAAATAGGAGCGCGGGTAAGCTACTACGAACAGCATAGTGAACGCATAATTGTAGCCAAGATAGACACGAAGCTCATGGCTACCACAGTAGTACAAGTTTATATGCTAAGTAGCTCATCAGATGAAAAGACTACATAATGGTAAGACAGAGATTTCGGAACCTGCTTTTAAATTGTAAGACATTTCCAGGGGCAGATGTGACTCTGACCACTATCTATTGTTTATGAGCTGTAGATTAAAACTGAAGAAACTGCAAAATGGTGGGAATTCAAGGCGATGGGACCTGGATAAACTGAAAGAACCAGAGGCTGTAGAGAGTTTCAGAGAGAGCATTAGGGAACGATTGACAAGAACGGGGGGAATGAAATACAGTAGCAGAAGAATGAGTAGCTTTGGGAGATGAAACAGTGAAAGCAGCAGAGGATCAAGTAGGTAAAAATGCGAGGGCTAGTAGAAATCCTTGGGTAACAGTAGAGATATTGAATTTAATTGATGAAAGGAGAAAATATGAAAATGCAGTAAATGAACCAGGCAAAAAGGAATACAAAGGTCTCAAAAATGAGACCGACAGGAAGTACAAAATGGCAAAACAGGGGGCGCTAGAGGACAAATGTAAGGATGTAGAGACATATATCACTAGGGGTAAGACACATACTGCCTACAGGGAAATTAAAGAGATCTTTGGAGATAAGAGAACCACTTGTATGAATATCAAGAGCAAAACATATGTAAAACAAGCAAAGAAGGAAAAGCAGAAAGGTGGAAGGAGTATACAGAGGGTCTATACAAGGGCGATGTACTTGAGGACAATATTATGGACGTGGAAGAGGTTGTAAATGAAGATGAAATGGGAGATATGATACTGCGTGAAGACTTTGACAGAGCACTGAAAGACCTAAGTCGAAACAAGGCCCCTGGAATAGACAACATTCCATTAGAACTACTGATAGCCTTGAGAGAGCCAGCCCTGACAAAACTCTTCCATTTGGTGAGCAAGATGTATGAGACAGGTGAAATACCCTCAGACGTCAAGAAGAATGTAATAATTCCAATCCCATAGAAAGGAGGTGTTGACAGGTGTGAAAATTACCGAACTATCAGTTTAATAAGTCACGGCTGCAAAATACTGACACGAATTCTTTACAGATTAATGGAGAAACTGGTAGAAGCCGACCTCGGGGAAGATCAGTTTGGATTCCGTAGAAATGTTGGAACACGTTGTAAGTAGGCTGTTTATGTTTTCTTTATGTAAGTTGGCTGTTTATGTTTTCTTATTGGCAACGTTACGTAGCGCTCTATATGAAAATCACTGGCTGTGCTGTGTGCAGTCTGTGGCTAGTTTGCATTGTTGTCTGCCATTGTAGTGTTGGGCAGCGGCAGCTGGATGTGAACAGCGCGTAGCGTTGCGCAGTTGGAGGTGAGCCGCCAGCAGTGGTGGATGTGGGGAGAGAGATGGCGGAAGTTTTGAAATTGAACTGCTATATATATTATGATTATTAAGGTAAATACAGTGTTTGTTCTCTATTAAAATCTTTCATTTGCTAACTATCCCTATCAGTAGTTAGTGCCTTCAGTAGTTTGAATCTTTTATTTAGCTGGCAGTAGTGGCGCTCGCCGTATTGCAGTAGTTCGAGTAACGGAGATTTTTGTGAGGTAAGTGATTTGTGAAAGGTATAGTTTAATGTTACTCAGGGCCATTCTTTTGCAGGGATCTTTGATAGTCAGATTGAGTTGCGCTAAATAATATTGTGTGTCAGGTTAAGCACAGTCATGTATAAATTTTTCTAAGGGGATGTTTCAACGTGAGGCAATACTGACCTTATCTTAGAAGAAAGATTAAGAAAAGGCAAACCTACGTTTCTAGCATCTGTAGACTTAGACTGGAATACTCTCTTTCAAATTCTGAAGGTGGTAGGAGTCAAATAGAGGGAGCGAGAGGCTATTTACAATTTGTGCAGAAACCAGATGGCAGTTGTAAGAGTCGAGGGACATGAAAGGGAAGCAGTGGTTGGGAAGGGAGTGAGACAGGGATGTTTCCTATCCCCGATGATATTCAATTTGAGTATTGAGCAAGCAGTAAAGGAAACAAAAGAAAAATTTGGAGTGGTAATTCATATTCATGGAGAAGAAATAAAATTTTGAGGTTCCCCGATGACACTGTGATTCTGTCAGAGACAGCAAAGGACTGGGATGAGCAGTTGAACGGAATGGACATTGTCTTGAAAGGAGGATATAAGAGAAACATCGAGAAATGCAACACGAGGATAATGGAATGCAGTCGAATTAAATCAGGTGACGCTGAGGGAATCAGATTAGCAAATGAGACACTTAAAGTAGTAGATGAGTTTTGCTATTTGGGTAGCAAAATAACTGATGATGGTCGAAGTACAGAGGATATGAAATGTAGACTAGCAATGGCAAGGAAAGCGTTTCTGAAGAAGAGAAATTTGTTAACATCGAGTATAGATATAAGTGTCAGGAACTCTTTTCTGAAAGTAATGTATGGAGTATAGCCTGTATGGAGGTGAAACATGGACGATAAATAGTTTAGACAAGAAGAGAATAGAAGCTTCCGATATGTGGTGCTACAGAAGAATGCTGAAGATTAGATGGGTAGTTCACATAACTAATGAGGAGGTATTGAATAGAATTGGGGAGAAGAGGAGTTTGTGGCAAAACTTGACGAGAAGAAGGGACCGGTTGGTAGGACATATTCTGAGGCATCAAGGGATCACAAATTTAGCACTGGAGGGCAGCGTGGAGGGTAAAAATCGTAGAGGGAGACCAGGAGATGAATGCACTAAGTAGATTCAGAAGGATGTAGGTTGCAGTATGTAGTTGGAGA
This sequence comes from Schistocerca cancellata, assembly GCF_023864275.1. Lineage (NCBI taxonomy): Eukaryota > Metazoa > Arthropoda > Insecta > Orthoptera > Acrididae > Schistocerca > Schistocerca cancellata. The sequence continues at coordinate 157,090,168 of NC_064626.1, forward strand.
TGAAGAAGCTTGTACAGGATGGAGCAACATGGATAGCTGCATCAAACCAACAACATAGAGAAAAAAGATAAATACACAAGAATGGATTATAAATCCGTTTTCCATCATCGCCATCGATTCATCTGACCAACCGGTAAAATTAAAATCATGTCTTTTGTAAATGTTACTTGATAAACGAAAACAGGTCAGTTTGTGACTTCTGGTGTACACTGAAGTTAGCGAGACTGGCATTATACATTTTCTTCCACTACGCACTACTGATTTGTGTGAGCAGCGTTTCTCTGCATTGATAGCAAAAAACACGAAACAAAGAAAACGCTTGAAAACAGAACCGCCATTGATACTCGCAATAACGACGATGCAGCCACGAATAGAAGTGCTGGTGTCCAAAAAACAAGCTTAGCTATCTCATTAAGAGGTAAGAACCACATACGAATTCATATATGTTTTTGTATGTCTGCTACCTGTAGCTTAGTTCCTGTATTTACAAGTATTTTATACATTTGTAGTATAATCTTCCTCGTCATTGTACGTATTTAATAATTTATAAATTTTATAATCCACTTTAGACATGTTTACATATAATTTGGTCTAGGTCTAGGGCCTAGACCTACAGGCACAGGCTGGAATGAGAAATTGTCTTTGTGGGTAAGTAGAGAATAGTGCTGAATACCACTACACTAGGACAGGCTACGGAAAATCTAAGGAAAATCCCTTGAGAGTAAGGCATAGGTTGATCGTTCGCGTGCTATAGTGCACAGGAGTTGTCAAGTTGGCTGTGAAGGAAAAGCACAGGTGAAAATTGAAGGGATAGGACAATATTACAACATGTAAAAGGGATTATCGAGGATGACAAATGTGCATGGGGCTACAAAGAGACATGGGAAAACTTTCCGGGCACATTCCTCACACACAGAATTAGGAAATATGTTATGAGGGAATCGGACCAGAAACGATTTACTTCGAAACTGTAACTCATTTTCTTCAACTATTCATACCAACGAAAAAGCATGTTCAGAACGTGCCTGCATACTATGTGAACCATTTTGTTACATGAAATGTTCAAAGTGCCCTCTTCATTATCGCTGGTGAATCTTCGGCTAACCAGTAGAATTTTGTGTTCCATTTTTCCAAAGATAATGATGAGTTTACGACTCTCGTCATAACTTGTGTTTGCGTGTAACTCAATCTGTTGCATTACTTACGTAATATCTGATTATTATGGATTTGGTGAACACATGTATCATCCACCCCATGTGCATCGCCTACTTGGCTTTCTGTAGAATATGTGAGCTGTGTTTTGATAAGGCGTGAACTACTTCCAAGAACAGTGACCAGAAAATCCCTGAACTTTTAAGTTATGCAATAAGTCTGAACATTCAAGGTACAGAATGAAATTGGAAAAACATTCTGACCTGTAATGTTTCATAGAACAGTCGCACACATACAGCCTTACATAAGTTAAGCGCAGATGAAACTGTGTTTTGCACAGCTACGGTTCGAAAATGAGCGTTAAGTGATGATTAATCAAGAACTGATAGAGAACCGAAAACTGCTTACCTTCTGCTTACAGCGTCCAGCAGTGCACACGAGAATGTCCCGTGAAACATGTATCTATTGATTCTAGGCATGAAAGAATTATTGATCCATCGAAATTAACGCACGAATTATCAATATTATTTCAATCTAATATTTCAATAAGATATTAGATCATTTCGCAGCACATTCAGTGAGCAGCGATCACCGAAACAGCAGTCATTGTCCTACCTTTCTCCATGTGAAACTTAATTTCTTGCTCAGATGGAATATGTATTTCTAATATTTTGAGTTTGCAAACTTTTAGTGAGTGACCTCTGATGCATCACAATATTTATGGGTCATGATTAATATTGACAAGTTAAAGCAATATGACAGCATAGGAACATGGCACTGTATCGCATGCAAGTAACAAAAAATGACTGGGTTTAGAGGGAAATAATTCATAAAGAAGTTCATTGATATTTAAGTATATTGTTACCAAAGGAATATAATTGACCTTCCTACCCACATTGGTCCTTGAAGCAATAAAAACGTGTAAACTACATTACGAGAACTCAGAATAATAAATTCTCAGTACACAGCTTTAAGCATGACAGCGACTCTTATGTAAGTCAGGAGAGATATATAACGTTGAACCTACAACAGTAGGGCTGGAAAGATAACATTCGTAACTATAATCAGTTTCCATTTAGTGATAAATGAGCAACCTATAAGTTTTCATTTCGCTAGGAGGAAGAATACTGCTGCAGTACAGAACATGGAGTAATCAGAGTAAACTGTGCATAAAATCTAGCAAGCAGTCCCGAAATAACCTGCCCTGTTCGTCTGAACTGCAACATGGCAAGTAACTGAAATGATCTCACCCAATTTCTGCATCCCTGTAGACTCTCCAAGCGAGCTCTCATCGACACCAGACAAAGCTACTCTTCCTCCCCAAGCAGAAATAGAAATTGACGAGATACAGGCCCAGAATCATCGGAATCAGAACACAGAATAGCAGATGCTAGTTCAAAGAGGAATATATTATGCCTTCTAAACCACGGAAGCCTCCCAGTGGCTAATAGACAAACTGACAGCATGACCTGACCTGCATACCCACATTGGTCCTTGAAGCAATAAAAACGTGTAAACTACATTACGAGCGAAGTCGTCGTCGCACAACAGTTTACAAAAATATAGAAAACATTGAGCTTACAACTACATCAGGAGACAAGAAGAATCGCATTCCAGTGAAGAGTGTTGCAGCGCACGCCCTCGTCGATGGACCTTGTGTTTTTCTTGGATATTCACTTAATTTTAGCTTGGATATAAACGACACATGTGAAATATGTGATCCATTAAGTTCATATCAGGGGAATTTTGTGGCTGACACCAACATTAGTTCACTGTCATACTCTTTAAACCATTGTAGCATGATTATGGCCACGTGACAAGGACTGTTATACAGCTGGAAGATGCCATTGCTGATGGGGCAGATATCAAGCATTAAGTGATGCAGCTGACCCACAAAATGTTCATATAGTTCACAGCTATTGTGGTGCCTTCGATTAATGCCACAGCTCCCATGGAAACCCAGGTGAATATCCTTCATAACATACACTACTGGCCATTAAAATTGCTACACCAAGAAGAAATGCAGATGATAAACGGGTATTAATTGGACAAATATATTATACTAGAACTGACATGTGTAAGTAGGCTGTTTAGGTTCTTATATTGGTAACGCCGCCGCCATGTAGCGCTCTCTGTATGAAAATCACTGGCTGTGCTGTGTGCAGTCTGTGGCTAGTTTGCATTGTTGTCTGCCATTGTAGTGTTGGGCAGCGGCAGCTGGATGTGAACAGCGCGTAGCGTTGCGCAGTTGGAGGTGAGCCGCCAGCAGTGGTGGATGTGGGGAGAAAAATGGCGGAGTTTTGAAATTTGTAAAAAATGGATGTCATGAACTGCTGTATATATTATGATTATTAAGGTAAATACATTGTTTGTTCTCTATTAAAATCTTTCATTTGCTAACTATGCCTATCAGTAGTTAGTGCCTTCAGTAGTTTGAATCTATTATTTAGCTGGCAGTAGTGGCGCTCGCTGCATTGCAGTAGCTTGAGTAACGAAGATTTTTGTGAGGTAAGTGATTTATCAAAGGTACAGGTTAACGTTAGTCAGGGCCATTCCTTTGCAAGGATTTCTGAAAGTCAGATTGCGTTGCGCTAAAAAATATTGTGTGTCAGTTTAAACACAGTCTTGTATAATTGTTCTAAGGGGACATTTCATATGGCGACCCTGCCAGGATACCTCCCTGGAATCTGATTTTTTCTTGTAGTTTGTGTAATTAGGGTAGATTTTGTTTATTGCTAGCGTGTAATTGTAGAGAGAATCTCCTTTGTAGTTGCAGCCTTTCATTGTTGTACAGTAAAACAGTTGTGGCATGCATGTAGATTTGCACCAAGTATTACGCAGCTGCGCTTGCAGTTAACGAGATATTATTTTCAGTGCAATGTTAATGTGTTCTCTTATTGTTGTTCTTCAAATTGTGTTTTTCTGTGTTATCGTGTGAAATATTGTGACAATAATGGCGTGTGAAAAACGTAATACTAGGCTCCAAAGTAAACTGAGAAATGACAGTGAAGACTAAAGCAGTGTGTTAGCGCCACCGAGTAATGAATTAACTAATGTTCAAAGTAGTAATTTGGTAATTGTACATAGGGAAATGGAGCAGGCTGCAAACAGTGGTGTAGACAGTGAAACAATTAGTGAACAGAGAAGCATTATCGATTGATCGGTCGGCAACAGCTTGCCTCAGGAATCCGAAATGACAGGACACAATCTTGCAAATACTGTAGATTCAGGTTTTACGTCCTCATCCTTTTCTCAAATAAGTCAAGACACATTTTCTGCTTTTCAAACTGCGAATATTGCCAGTTCAAATGCATTGACGAATAGCACTGAGGAACATGTTTCAGACACCAGTGCATTGTTATTACAATTAATGCAACAAATGGGACAAAAGCTTCAAAAGTTAGACACAATGGAACAACACCAGAGACAAACACAGCAACAGTTACACACAATGGAACAAAATCAGAGACAAACACAGCAAAAGCTTCAAAAGTTAGACTCATTGGAACAAACTCTCGAACAAACACATGAAGATTTAACTGCTGAGTTACATAACATCGAATCGAAATGTCAGAAAGTCTGTAATGACGTAAAAACACAAATTTGTGAGCATTTCCAACCTATTTTTTCGCGTCATGAAAATGCATTACAGAATCATGAAGCAGCCATAAAAGAACTGCAAACTATTGTTCATGAAAATCACGACACCTTGCAAGCTAAAATTGACTCAGTTGCATCTACCGATTCGGTTACGCAACTTGCAAAAACTCAGGAAAACTTAAAGGACACACTAGAAAGACACATGGAGGAAATTAGTTCGTTATCAGAGAAAGTAGTTGAACTTTTGGATCAGCTAAATATCTATGAAGGTAAATGATAATCTGAATGACACAAAACCACTAGTCTTTAATAACACAGAAGAGTGCGAACAAATTAGGAAATTCACACAAAATCAGAATCAAATTAATACGCAATACAAAAGACAAATCCGGGAAGTACAAGATCAGTTGGCACAAGTAATACAAAAATTTCATATTTCAGAGGACATTCGCACTCCAACACGGGAAGAGGAACTTAGAAATACGGAAAAGCTACAAAATAATAACACAGGACACTTCGGAAATTATGAAAGAAATTGGCAAGGCGCACTGAATTTTGAGATGGAACCGCCGAAACGACAATGACCGACATGTGACTCGCCGACATGATGATTTTGACTATAAGCTGTTCATTACTACACGTAAATTCAAAACATTTAAGAATTCTGGCAATGACATCATCCACAAGCATGGCTCCATCAATTCTCTCATTGTTTTCCTCCCAACTGGTCATTAGAGCACAGATTAGAATTTATGTGTGGCTACTTAGAGAATGAACCAGCTGTAAGAATACGATCGGTCATTCACGGTTATCACAGTGAAGGAGAATTTTACCATGCCTTCCTCTCAGCATATTGGTCTCAAGCTATACAAGACCGAGTAAAGCATAGCATCATAATGATGAAACATTTCGAACAATCTGAATTTTCCAGTCTTGTGAAATATTTTGAAGACATGGTGCATAAGAATCAATATCTTTCAAACCCATACAGCCCTTCAGAACTCATCCGCATTTGCTTAATGAAATTGCCTGAACATTTAAGAAATATTATTTTGGCAGGACGTTGCAAAGACGACTTTGAAGCTTTTCAGGGGCTCTTACAAGAACTGGATATTGACACTGACAATCGCGGAACGCGGAAACAGGAGCACAACAATTACAGATCACATCCGTCACAATTCTGCGATGACAGAAATAATAACTGGATGCAACAAGGCTATTCTCACAACGCAAATCGTGAACAAAACAGACACCACCCATATGACAACCACTGGCAGAGTAATAGTTACAGAGAAAGATCGCATTTCCGTAGTAATGAATATGACAGAGACAATCATAGAAACAGACAATATGGCAACCAGAACTATTATTATCACGGGAGACAGAATAACTTCAGATGCAACAGTCCACCGTGCAGTGATAATTCAGGGAGAAATTCTCCACCACTTAACCGACAAGAAAGAAAGTACAGGAACTACCGACATGACGACAGACGATATAATCATAACGATAGACCTGAATTTCACCAGAACTGGTGGGATTCAAACAGAGCAGGGCACTCTCGACAACGTGAATTTGTGGAAGTTAGGTCTCCTAATCCCAATGACGACGCGCGCCCACAAAGAGATAGCAGACAATGACTCGCACCGCAGGCAGCCACCTGCGCCGGCTGGCTCAGAGAAAAATAACATAGACACTAACCTTGAGAAAAATTCCAGTATTCTTTACCGACGTATACCACATGATAATTGCGTTAAAGTTGAAACTCTGTGTACTAGGAAGAGCAAAGGGCTACACCACATTTCACATGTGAAACTATTTATTGAGAGATAATCTGCTTTTTAACTTTGTCTTTGCCATATAACTATTCACTTTACATCGGTAGTATGCTTTGTCAGACTTAGAATCTGTTACTATGCAACAATGTTTGAAGTTAAATATCCAGTCAAGAATATAGGTAACTAAGAAAAGTAATTGCGAATGCATTGTTATAGTGAACAGACGACGCAGTGGTTAGTTTATGTGACAGCTACACGATTTTATCACGACACTACTAATGAGTGACAATTTACAATGTTGCTTTTGCGGTGTTTCTGTTTTATATCTGCACAGTTTTCTGTTTTATTCTGGAAAGTAAAACATGTTTTAGTAGTAACTTTTGTGGTATAGCTACAATGAGACAGCCTTTACCGTAGCACAACAATACGTTACAGCACAGTACTTCTTCATCACGGCAATAAGCGTAATAACTAAGATATCTATATGCAAAGCATTTCACTTTTGTTTATCATGAGGTAAGTACATTGGCTTCTGCAGAACTTAGCTTTCGGAGGACGATAACTACGACACTTCCACAGAGATCATCTTACAACAAGACGCACAGTTTGGTGCTACAGTACACGTATTTGAGTGATTAATTTTGTACTTAAATCATTTATTTTTAAAGATATTTGAAATACAATGATGCAAAGGTTTTCCGTAATACATTTCATTTCATTCTTGTAATCTGTAACACCTGAGGGTATAATTACATTAATCCTCAGGGGGGTACGCGCTTACTTTGGGTACCATGTGTTTGGCAAGCACAAGGAGCCCTAGCTAATACGGTATTTGCTTATACAACTTTACACATCGGTACCATATTTCTTTAACACATAATTACGCAGCTATCTGATCATTTAACTGAGAGAGACAAACTTTTTTACTACAGCAGTGACAGATGTTTACGCAAGTACACCGTTGGATAACTTCACACTTATGAAATTGTATTTGTCTGTACTGTGTGAACTCTTCATATTTTTTTGGAACCATTGTGATACTATGAGAGCTTTTGAATGATGTATTTGGTATGGGATCACGATTTTTAAAGTATGTTTGAGGCAGATGACACTTTTGACATGAGCAGAGAATTTTTTTAGGTTTTGAAATTATTGGAGGAAGCTACAACGATTTTGAGAGTTGACTGAGGTGTTATGATGTTATTATTACGATGACTATGTGTATTATGCTGTTGAGGTATGTTTATGATCAATAAGCTGATGCTATATGAGGAATTTGGTTATGCTATGTATTTATTATAATGAAATATTGAAGTGTCGTCGCAAGATTGACGTGTCGACGAATATATATATGTGTAATAAAGTAAGGAATAATGAGTAGTGGTTAGGGACTCTGATTTATGAAAAGGTTGTTGGAAACCAAGAATCGTACTTTAAGAGTTATGAAATGTGTGTAAATGCGTGAATGTATCACAATGCCGGCGAAAATTTTTTGGACACTGTTATATTCATAAGATTTTGTTTCTACACATTTGCAACGCAAATTCTCGACCTGTGAAATTTTGTATATGAGACTGTCACTGTAGCGGAAACTGCAGTCGTAAATATTTCCGTAAGAAAGTTAAGTGACCACCTGCATGTAATGCGTCGTGGGCACCCAGCTGCGTCAGACGCCTGGAGAAAAAGCCATTCATTAGTGTGTGCGTTTTCAGAGGCACAGGTGGAAAATAGAAAGGGAGGGCATTACCCTCGCTATTGACATTCCTTTGTAGAAAGCATCGCAAATACGACACGCTCAAACTTGAAAACATATGATCATACTGTGGAGCTCGTAATTTATGATATTTACTAAAATGCCTAATGAAATGATGAGAAACATTTTACATCTATTGTCTTTTTAGTTGAGAGATTGCTCATTTTGTTTAATATCTGGTTTCCAGTTGTGTTTCAGCATTAGTTTTATAAAATAAACTTAGATGCATTTGCTAATGTGAACACTTTCTGTCAACAGATCTATTACATAATTATTTTATGATCCACATTCTTCGAAAAAGGAGCTCTTGGAATGGAAAGAACAATAAGAAGGGACTGATAACAATAACTGCAAATATATAATTTTCTTTTCAAGTACTTGGTAATTTATTTTGTAGAATAACTTCTTGTGGTGCACCACTTTAATTACATAGACATTAAGATGTGAATATACGTTTCCCTTGTCGGCATTATTGTCTTTACTGTAATATTTTTTTTGCTTGTAGGTTTGTCATGTTTAGATATAAGTTATTATATTTACTGCTGCTTGCTTTGCCAATTTCCATTTTTTTGTCATTGCTGTTTGTGTTAATTTGTTATGTGCTGCTGCATTGCCTCGTCCCTTGGTTTATATATCTGAGCTCAGTAGATTTAAGTTAGCTTAAGAGGGGGTAGACTATATAAGATACTAGCTATGATGAATTGGAAGAAATGCATTGGGAATCTATAAGAAAATGGTTTGGCCAAAAAAGTAGTGTACAGTGGAGAAAAACTATGTTTGAAAGAGGATGTGAACAGAATACAGAAAGCAGGCTTAGATAGGACTTTTTGAGAATAATGATGAACGAAGGGAGATCTCCATGCAAAATACTGCAGTAAAACAAACCCTGTCCTTTCCTTTTGTCTTATCCCTCTATGTGTTTGGGTACCCTTGTTTATTTGTCTTTTTCCTGTCTTTATGTGTTTAGCTGATGAGAGCTACGTTGTAGAATTTTTCTGATAATATGTTATTTTCTTTGTAAAGATGCTTAGACATTATTTATTCTGTTTTATTTTAATGCTCATGTGTAAAGTTGATGTTTCAAAAGTTATTCTGATCTTTTATGTATGTACTCATGTCATAATTCCTGTAACACTGATGTATATGATATTTCGATTCTTTTGTAAAGCTTGTACTACAAATGTTATCTGTATTGTTATGTTTTTAATTATGTATTTTGTACCTTGTAATTGTATTCTTATGTTATAAAATTGTAATTGACACCAGTTCATCATATTATTAACTTGTAAGTTACATTTCACTGCACACGTTTCTGTTGGTCATAGTATATGGACAATATGTGAGAAGTAGGGAGTGATAGTGTTTGCATGTGTTAATAATTCAGCAATGGACTGGATAACAGCTTTGCTGGTTCTAAGGACAATTCCAAAAACTTTGTGAGTGCACAAGTGGTGGTTTATGGACTTGCTATATTCTCCGCAAGACTCTTCGATGGTGAATGTGCACCTGCACAGTCGCAACGGATGGCTGCTGGCCATTTCTACAAGGACTACAGTGGGTCTGCATCTTTGCTGACTCACCAATACCATTATTTCTACAAGGACTACAGTGGGTCTACACCTTTGCTGACTCACCAGTACCATTATTTCTACAAGGACTGCAGTGGGTCTGCACCTCTGGTGGCCCACCAATATCGTAATCTCTACCAGAACTACAGTGGGTCTACTCTGTGATGACCTAAGTACCAATATTCATCAACTTCGACTGAGTCTGTTGTGGGTTTGCTCTGTTGTGGCCCATTACCTGTCTGCATGTCGAGAGTCAGCACTGTCTTTCCGTTGGGAGGACAACACTACTTCTTCAAGACTGCATGGAAATCCACTACTTCCGTGTGCATTTTCTTTTACTGCTCAGACTATGAGAAAAACACTTTTACTGTGATGGATGATCAGGACTGTCTTTATGGACTGTGAGAAAATTTTAACTTTTGACCAACATTGTATCACTAAGTGTGTGCATTTGATTTCTTTGTTATTGTAATTACGATTATGAAAAATTTTAACAAATATGTATTGCCCAGTGCCCAAAACAATTTGTAAAATTTTTTGTGGGGAGCATGGGGGCTATGTAAGTAGGCTGTTTAGGTTCTTATATTGGTAACGCCACCGCCACGTAGCGCTCTCTGTATGAAAATCACTGGCTGTGCTGTGTGCAATCTGTGGCTAGTTTGCATTGTTGTCTGCCATTGTAGTGTTGGGCAGCGGCAGCTGGATGTGAACAGCGCGTAGCGTTGCGCAGTTGGAGGTGAGCCGCCAGCAGTGGTGGATGTGGGGAGAGAAATGGCGGAGTTTTGAAATTTGTAAAAAATGGATGTCATGAACTGCTGTCTATATTATGATTATTAAGGTAAATACATTGTTTGTTCTCTATTAAAATCTTTCATTTGCTAACTATGCCTATCAGTAGTAAGTGCCTTCAGTAGTTTGAATCTTTTATTTAGCTGGCAGTAGTGGCGCTCGCTGTATTGCAGTAGCTTGAGTAACGAAGATTTTTGTGAGGTAAGTGATTTATGAAAGGTAGAGGTTAATGTTAGTCAGGGCCATTCCTTTGTAGGGATTTCTGAAAGTCAGATTGCGTGGCGCTAAAAAATATTGTGTGTCAGTTTAAGCACAGTCTTGTATAATTGTTCTAAGGGGACGTTTCACATGTGATTACATTTACACGCAATTTGGGTGCATAGATCCTAAGAAATCAGTACCCAGAAGTCCGCCCCCGGTGGCTGAATGGTCAGCGCGACAGACTGTCAATCCAAAGGGCCCGGGTTCGATTCCCGGCTGGGTCGGAGATTGTCTCCGCTCAGGGACTGGGTGTTGTGTTCTCCTAATCATCATCATTTCATCCCCGTCGACGCGCAATTCGCCGGAGTGGCGTCAAATCGAAAGACTTGCACCAGGCGAACGGTCTACCCGACGGGAACCCCTCGTCACACGACATTTCAGTACCCAGAACAACCACCTCTGGCCGTAATAATGGCCTTGATACTTCTGGGCATTGAGTCAAACAGAGCATGGATGGCGTGTACAGGTACAGCTGCCCATGTAGCTTCAACACGATACCACACTTCATAAAGAGTAGTGACTGGCGTATTGTGACGAGCCAGTTGGTCGGCCACCATTGACCAGACTTTTTCAGTTGGTGAGAGATCTGGAGAATGTGCTGGCCAGGGCAGCAGTCGAACATTTTCTGTATCCAGACAGGCTCGTACAGGACTTGCAACATGCGGTCGTGCATTATCCTGCTGAAATGTAGAGTTTAGCAGGGATCGAATGAAGGGTAGAGCCACGGGTCGTAGCACATCTGAAATTTAACGTCCACTGTTCAAAGTGCCGTCAATGCGAACAAGAGGTGACAGGCGTGTAACCAATGGCACCCCATACCATCACGCTGGGTGATACGCCAGTATGGCGATGACGAATACACGCTTCCAATGTGCGTTAACCGCGATGTCGCCAAACGCGGATGCGACCATCATGATGCTGTAAACAGAACCTGGATTCATCCGAAAAAATGACGTTTTGCCATTCGTGCACCCAGGTTCGTCGTTGAGTACACCAACGCAGGCGCTCCTCTCTGTGATGAAGCGTCAAGGGTAACCGCTGCAATGGTCTCCGAGTTGATAGTCCATGCTGCTACAAACGTCGTCGAACTGTTCGTGCAGATGGTTGTTGTCTTGCAAACGTCCCCATCTGTTGACTCAGGGATGGAGACGTGGTTGCAGGTTCCGTTAGGGCCATGCGGATAAGATGCCTGTCATCTCGACTGCTAGTGATACGAGCCGTTAGGATCCAGCACGGCGTTCCGTATTACCCTCCTGAACCCACCAACTCCATATTCTGCTAATAGTCATTGGATCTCGACCAACGCGAGAAGCAATGTCGCGATACAATAAACCGCAATCGCGATAGGCTACAAGCCGACCTTTATCAAAGTCGGAAACGTGATGGTACGCATTTCTCCACCTTACACGAGGCATCACAACATCGTTTCATAAGAGAACGCCGGTCAACTGCTGTTTGTGTATGAGAAATCGGTTGGAAACGTTCCTCATGTCAGCACGTTGTAGGTGTCGCAACCGGTGTCAACCTTGTGTGAATGCTCTGAAAAGCTTATCATTTGCATATCACAGCATCTTCTTCCTGTCGGTTAAATTTCGTGTCTGTAGCACGTCATCTTCGTGGTGTAGCAATTTCAATGGCCAGTAATGTAGTTTGCCCACACCAGCCTGCATCCATGGAAAGGCGCATGTTTTGAGCAAGCTGCATGACGGCGTATTCGGATACAGTCATCAACATGGTGTAACAAAGAACGTGATTCATCCAATCATGTGACATATTTCTATTGATCTACGGTCTAATCTCGCCGATCCTGTATGCACTGTCGTTGAGTCTACATGACTTTACGGAGTCAAGGTACTAAATAAGAGGGTAAGTCAATTATTATCCGCAATTTAGTTATATTTTTGTTTATTTTGGTAGTACTGCCGTTTTACGTTTATGACGCATACTTTGTTTATTTGTTGTTGCATCTTGGCTATTTTCGAACAGCTGGGTTAATTTCTCTATCGCTACCGTCCTGTTAATCATGGTTGCTCCGCTGTCTATTTGCACCAAAGAAGAGCAAAGTTCAGTGATCCGTTTTTTTGTGGTCGGAAGGCGTATCAGGGGTCGAAATTCATCAAAGACTTTCGGTACAGTACGGGAACAGTGTTTTGCCACAACGGAGTGTCTACGAATGGATTGAAAAAATTCCGAAATGTTCGTACAAGTGTTACGCACGATGAAGAAGCCGGACGACGTTTACCGCCACAAATGAAGAAACCATTGAGCGTTCGCGTGAAATGATTCTCTTAGACAGACGATTAACTATTGATGAAGTGGCATATCGTCGGCAAAATAGTCACGGTTCTGTCTACGAAATCATCCACAACAGACTTGCGTTTCATAAAGTTTGTGCAAGATGGGTCCCAAAACAACTCAGACAGTTGCGTAAACAAACGCGCTTGGACATCTGCAAAAAACATTTGGATCGCTATGGTAACGAAGGGGACAACTTCTTCTACAGGATCATTAATGGTGGCGAAACATGGACCCATCATTATGAGCCAGAGAGTAAACGGCAGAGTATGGAATGGAAACATCCAAATTCACTGTGAAAGAAAAAGTTCAAGACCCAACCGTTCGCACGAAAACTGATGCTTCGGCTTTTTGGGTCGCACAAAGTCCAGTACTGGAACATTATGGGGAAAGAGGCAGAACAATAAACGGTTTAAGTTACAGTGAGATACTTACTGCCAAGCTAAAGCCTGCAATTCGAAGCAAACGCCGAGGATTGCTGTCAAAAGGTGTTGTGTTGTTGCACGACAATGCCCGTTCGCATACTGCTGCCCACACTGCTGAAACGCTCCAGAAACTCAAATTTGAAGTACTGGATCATCCTCTATATAATCCCGATCTTGCCCCTTCTGACTATCACTTGCTTGGTCCACTCAGGCATTAAGGGGCCGACAATTTGCATCGGACGAAGCAGTGAAAGAAGTGGTGGATTCCTGGCTCGCAGCTCAACCGAGAACCTTCTTTTATGAGGGCATCAGGAAGCTTATACAACGATGGACCAAGTGCATTGAAACGCAAGGAGACTATGTCGAAAAATGATGTTCTTGCAAGTATCCTATTTGATTGCAAAAAAATTTTATAACTATTTTGCGGATAATAATTGACTTGCCCTCGTAGTTAACCTTGCATCTGACTTAAGCTTTCTTACAGCATTCTGTGTAGTCGTCACAGCGACAGCATCCCTCTCTCCCTATGATGTCATTCTGTTTCAATAACGAATTGGATAGCCACAGTTTGTATCACTTACTTTTATCTTGCAGCCATATTACATGCGAAATCAACGGACTTTCTTTGTCGGCATTGTACCGCATTGTTGTGTCCTGATCCGTTTTGCTTGCCTCTTACACTACAAGGAGAATGCTTCAAAATTTTACTCAAATACGCAAGCCTACTATTTCGTGGCGCTTCAGGGTTTTAAAGGTTTGAAGGATTTTTACAATCAACTTACGATTATAAACAATATATCTGTGGTGTCACAGCCAGACACCACACTTGCTAGGTGGTAGCCTTTAAATCGGCCGCGGTCCGCTAGTATACGGCGGACCCGCGTGTCGCCACTGTCAGTGATTGCAGACTGAGCGCCGCCACACGGCAGGTCTAGACACACGTCCTAGCACTCGCCCCAGTTGTACAGCCGTCTTTGCTACCGATGCTACACTGACAAATACGCTCTCATTTGCCGAGACGATAGTTAGCATAGCCTTCAGCTACGTCATTTGCTACGACCTAGCAAGGCGCCATTACCAGTGTATATTGAGATTATATAAAGTATCAACAAGAGCGATGTTCACCAATTATGGAATAAAGTTAAGTATTACATCAACTACGTACTTTATTTGCTATATTAACTACTTTACACTGTTCCAGACCTCACGCAAGCCTGCGTGAGCTAAGCGCGTGCATTTCGGCATCCTGGCATAGTGACTTGGCTGTCTTGCCAAGTCACAACAATATCAAATAAAAGAACAACGCAAACAGTTTTGTTTGTATACCAATGTGCAGGTGCATGCACTGTTTTCATTGACTTCCGATAGAAAGGGCTAATAGCACAGATGACTAGTGAACAGCAAGCTTTTTGTGTTTTATAGTTTGCAAGGACTGAATCTGTTGTTAACAGTGTAACGTGAATTTCGTATTACCTTTCATGGTTATTTTTCAAGTGACAATAACATCCGTAGGTGGTATCATCAGCTTGAAGACACCAGCAGTCTTTGGAAAGAGAAGAGTATGGGACGACCAACAGTGACTGAAGAACGTGTTGAACCAGTGAGAGAGCCTTTCACACGTAGCCCCAAGAAATCAGTTTAGAAGGCTCGTCGTGAGTTAACTATTCCAATGACTTCTAAGGAGACGTCTGCACTCATTACAAGGTCAAAAACCTACGAACTGTGGTTTGCATGCCAACATTGCCAACGGAGTGTTGCTGCATAATGGTGAATATTTTCTGGATCGAGTCTTCTTCAGTGTTGACATTTCACCTAACTGGAAATGTGCGTATGCAGAGGTCATCAGTTCCTCACTAGGTGGTGCAGCTGCAACGAGACTCCTCCAAATTGAATGTTTTTTGTGCCATATCCCGGCGTAAAGTTAATGGGCCTTTCCTTTTCAGTGAAGCAACTGTAACTTGTGTTTCTTGTCTTGATGCGCTAGAGGTATGGCACGTTTCTCAATCTGAAGAAGCTGAACGACAGAATTTTATTTGACAGAAAGATGGCGGGCCGTCTCATTGTGAAATGTTTCTGGTTTCTTTTGTGGGGGACGCTGAGTTGGTTGTCGTCTGCTATGAGCAGGTGATGTTTGCTTCTCGTTTGGAGGGTAGCACAGGATGACCAACGTAGAATACCAGTACCTGGACAGAGAGGTTTGCCCCTTTTAGTCTGAGGTTGGTTTGTTTATCAGTTTGGTGGCGGAAGCCTACCCCTCTGGTAGCTTCCGTTGCACCGGTAGTTAGCCGAAGCTGAGTGGAGAAAGGACACTCTGCAGCTAGCGCTTGGTGAGTATAGTTCGTAGCTCCTAGAGAGGGTTTCTGCCTTGCCGATTTAATTTTATTTCGTGACGGCAAAATCATTCTGCTATTGCACCATTAAAATTTCTTACATTTGTACCTGGTTTAATGTCTAATTTCTGAACAGTTAACTCTTAATCAATTTTACCACGTGCTGAAGTTCGGCCGTTCGTAAGCGGCAGGTGCGGACTCCATGTCGTGTATCTACTATACAAATCTTACGAATCGGATAAACCTCTTTCCAAGCTAGTGTATGAGCATAATGGTGATAGGTATCTCTCTGAACAATTTCTGTCGCGGATATGTAGATGGAATGATTGAATTATTGTGTCCCACTTCCCTTTCGTGTGTTTTTCCTTTTTTAATTGCGCTGTTCTACCATTTTTGGCGAATTATTTAGTTAAATTTTTCATTCAGGCACCAGTCATGTGTAGTAATAAGATGTACATCAAATGCAGTAATGAAATAAATGTGCTACGTAAAAGATAAACTCTGCGTCCTTTATCTTTCTCATTGATGCCAGTTTTCGAATTAATTTTCTATTCCCTGATCATTATTTTTTTTATATATGACATCCAATGCTGCTCATCTTTTTAGTTTCTTTAGAAAAATTGCATTCTTATAATTAAATTATTAACTTAATTAAACTGATAATTTCCAGTCGGTCTTCTCTTAATTGTTAGGAAGGGCTTGTTCTGGTGGCGACACTGTAACTTTTAAATTTATGATTGTCCTTGTGAAGTTGTAAGTAGGCTGTTTATGTTTTCTTTATGTAAGTTTGCTGTTTATGTTTTTTATTGGCAACGTTACATAGCACTCTATATGAAAATCACTGGCTGTGCTGTGTGCAGTATGTGGCTAGTTTGCATTGTTGTCTGCCATTGTTGTCATGAACTGCTATAGCTGGATGCGAACAGTGCGTAGCGCTGGTCAGTTGGAGGTGAGCCGCCAGCAGTGGTGGACGTGGGGAGAGAGATGGTGGAGTTTTGATAATCTGTAAGACTGAATGTCAATTATGAATATTAAGGTAAATACATTGTTTGTTCTCTATTAATATCTTTCATTTGCTAACTATCCCTATCAGTAGTTAGTACCTTCAGTAGTTTGAATCTTTTATTTAGCTGGCAGTAGTGGCGCTCGCTGTTTTGCAGTAGCTTGAGTAGCGAAGATTTTTGTGAGGTAAGTGATTTGTAAAAGGTATAGGTTAAAGTTAGTCAGGGCCATTGTTTTGTAGGGGTTATTGAAAGTCAGATTGCGTTGCGCTAAATAATATTGTGTGTCAGGTTAAGCACAGGCTTGTATAATTGTTCTAAGTGGACGTTTCACATGTAAAAAAATGTTCAAAGGGGACGTTTCAAAGTGACTTAACTAGAAATTGCGCACAAGGGTTACATCCCCATTATTATTGGTATATAACGTATGTCGAACCTTGGCTAGGATCCATTTAGAGTTCTACATACATACTCTACAATTGGCGTTACTCAGTGTGCGACTTGTTAAAGAACATTATACCTGACCACTTGGATTGGCCGCAAGGGGACAGATGACAGAGTTTGTTTCGCATTGACTCTTCGCTCACCCTATCTGACACTGTGTGATTTTTACCTTCGGGGGTTCATAAAGAATCATCTGTACGTGCCTCCGCTACCAGCCAATCTCCAATCTACCCGACTTACGACAATGTTGTAGTAACGATTCCTCCAGACACACACATGAGGGTTTGGGAAGAACTGGCCTATCGACTCTATGTGAGATATTTGACGAATAGTGCTCACATTGAACACCTGTAAGGAGATCTGTTTGAGTTGCTCTTTCATTTGATTTATTATTTACAATTGAAAATCGAATGTAATAAGTGCTAGAAAGGCTTAAAACCCCGATGTCAATTTTGAAACACATGTTACGCTCATGAGCATAGATGCCAATGATCCACCGTGAAGAAGGGCCGAGGGACGTGTCTACTTCTACATAACAAACAGATGGGAATGAGAGGACAGATTGGCCCATATCTCCACAAATATTGGTTCCCGGACACATAATTATAGGAACTTTTCTTCTAGTTTTGACCAGTACTATCTCCTGTAGGAAAATGTGACACTTCTTTTAAGTGTGTACTTTCCCTGTCGTGTCATATGCCTGCAACATCGGTAATGCGAGTCACGCGATGGGCAGTGGAAATAAACGAAATGTGACTGGTAACAGTAAACTTATTGTATCACTGGATAACTTACAGAGAATAAAAGAGTAAGAAAACTAAGAGACTCGAAAATGGCGAGGAATCACAGGAAATTAAAAGCTACGTTGAAAACAGGATACTTTTTAGCTGCTTACGTGAGAGCTGGTGCATGCAGACGGGCTTTCAAACTGACTCACCGCTGAAAACATCCTAGGCCGGATGAGGCGAACGTTCACATGACGACCGTAAATGCCGCCAACACGTGGAACAGGTAAGCCAAGGGAAGCTGAGTAAAGCAACACGGAATGGGAATGACCTTCCACGAAGAAAGAAATCATAGGACTGACTTAAAGACATAATATTCCCCTCCTTTCGCATAGTCATTCTTTGCAGTATTGTGGCAGGCCAAGTGATAATGGTTTACACCGATTTTGTATCGTGTTAAGTACGATGTTGCCAAAATTGTGTGGGCTTGTTGCTATTACAGTACTTAAATTAATTGCATGACATATTTACTGTCAAATACTTGGACGAATATTTTTCAATTGCCGTATTTCCCCGAATTAAAATTTTTTGGCTGTTTTACACTAATGCAAACAGATTATTGTTCTAATAGTATTGAAACATTTTATATATTTTTTATGGAGTGACAGCAGTTTATATTTGGACAGACATATACTGTTACTGTTCGCGCCCCCCGACCTCCCCCCCCCCCTTCCCCTACCGAACAGTTACAAAATATGACCTCACATAAACTGGGGGCAGGATGCGCGCCAGTGTCAACTTGAAGCTATGAATGGCTAAATCGTTCTGTGGTAGCATAGACGAAACCCGCTGCAAAATTTCTGTGTTATTATTTCATTGTACTGGTGTTTGGTGTACATTCGAAGCAGGCGGCACCACGTTTCGCAAATGGTTCAACTGATGATAAAAAAACTGAGTCTCTTATTACTAAAAAGGGATAACTGCTCAAAAATTGAAAATGCAGGTTTTGTCGGTTTCGGTTTCTTGGGACACAGATGCATCTATTAGAATTAAAATGGGAGACAGTAATGGCCTTGCTGCTTGCCGAGAGCTAATTTAAATCTGCAGCTGTTTCTGACATCGGATCACTGCTCAAAAATTAAAAATGAAGATTTTGTCGATTTCGATTTCTTGAGGCACAGATGCATCTATTGGAATTAAAATGGAATACAGTAATTGTCTTGCTGGTTGTAGAGAGCGGATGCAAATCTGCAATTGCTTCTAATAGGGGACAACCCCGGAAGTTGTCACGTTTTGTAGATAAACTTTTGGCAGACCTGGAATCACGATGGACCAATTGCCGATCTTTGTTGAAAACTTAGACTAACTATTCCACTTGTAACATAAAGATGAGCAGCTCAGAGTGATGTTTCACATGCTGAATAAAATCTTCCGCACTCGCTGTTAAAATACCTTTATAAAAAAGTCACTACCTGTTTCGCATCAATAGAGACACATCTTCAGATGATAGGATTTTTAAAAAGTCATGGCGCATAAAGACAGTATAGATATCTATCTTGACAATGAGCGATGTAGTTTTACCAGACGGGTATTGTAAGTAGGCTGTTTAGGTTTTTACGTTGGTAACGCCACGTAGCGCTCTGTATGAAAATTACTGACTGTGCTGTGTGCAGTCTGTGGCTGGTTGGCATTGTTGGAATATTCGCTGTTGTAGTGTTGGGCAGTTGGATGGGAGCAGCGCATGACGTTGCGCACTTGGAGGTGAGCTGCCAGCAATGGTGGATGTGGGGAGAGAGAATCCAGAGTTTTGAGAGAGGACGACCTGGACGTGTGTCCGTCAGAAAAAGGAAATTTGTAAGACTGGATGTCATGAACTGATATATACTGAGTGATCAAAAAGTCAGTATAAATTTGAAAACTGAATAAATCACGGAATAATGTAGATAGAGAGGTACAAATTGACACACGTGCTTGGAATGACATGGGGTTTTATTAGAACCAAAAAAATACAAAAGTTCAAAAAATGTCCGACAGATAGCGCTTCATCTGATCAGAAGAGCAATAATTAGCATAACAAAGTAAGACAAAGCAAAGATTATGTTCTTTACAGGAAATGCTCAATATGTCCACCCATCATTCCTCAACAATAGCTGTAATCGAGGAATAATGTTGTGAACAGCGCTGTAAACCACGTCCGGAGTTATGGTGAGGCATTGGCGTCGGATGTTGTCTTTCAGCCTCCCTAGAGATGTCGGTCGATCACGATACACTTCCGACTTCAGGTAACGCCAAAGCCAATAATCAAGCACACGATCATCACCAAACGACGCGCGCAAGAGATCTTTCACGCGTCTAGAAATATGGGGTGGGTCTAATAAAACCCCATGTCATTCCAAGCATGTGTGTCAATTTTTACCTCTCTATCTACATTATTCCGTGGTTTATTAAGTTTTCAAATTTATACTGACTTTTTGATCACCCAGTATATGATGACTTTTGAACATTATTAAGGTAAATACATTGTTTGTTCTCTGTCAAAATAATCTTTCACTTGCTAACTATGGCTATCAGTAGTTAGTCCCTTCAGTAGTTAGAATCTTTTATTTTGCTGGTAGTAGTCCGAGTAACGAAGATTTTTGTGAGGTAAGTGATTCATGAAAGGTATAGGTCATTGTTACTCAGGGCCATTCTTTTGTAGGGATTATTGAAAGTCAGATTGCGTTGCGCTTATAATATTGTGTCAGTTTGGTGATGATCAGAATAAGTAAAGACAAAACTGTTTGAGTACGTTGAGTTTGCCGGCCGAGTGGTTCTAGGCGCTACAGTCTGGAACCGCGCTGCTGCTACGGTCGCAGGTTCGAATCGTGCCTCGGGCGTGGATGTGTGTGATGTCCTTAGGTTAGTTAGGTTTAAGTAGTTCTAAGTTCTGGGGACTGATGACCTCAGAAGTTGAGCCCCATAGTGCTCAGAGCCATTTGAACCAACGTTGAGTTTTGCTCAGCTGTTCGAAAATCATATGACGTAGTTCACCAGCACAGTCATTCAAAATGTTTCAAAGGGGACGTTTCAGTATCTTCAACCGGGTGTGTTGGTGGAATGATTGTCTCAATGCGCACAGCGATTTTACCTGAGTGACATACCAATTCTGAACTGTACGGCCTTGAACGGAAACGTTTTGATTGCCCTTTACACCTAAAAGACGTAACAAAATGTCAGAATATCGAGAAATGAAGAGGATAGCATAAAATAGACAAGAGTGGTATTGGCGAAAAGGCATATCCTTTGGAAGTTGATGGTGTTGCTGATGCTCCGGCAGAACAGTAGCATACTAAAATATGATTACCTCCTACTATCGAACAATGGAATACGTACTTTATAATAACCACTGTTAGTGAAGATGTTCATTCTGAAGACCATGATACGAAGTGTAAACAGAGCCAGGCGCCAAACACGTAAGAACTTACTGCTTTGAGTCATTAGTAGCTGAATTTCAGAAAAACCGGTTCTGTTCCATATGGTAGCCGTCTGTAGACTGGAAGTGACAACTGGTGGAGCTAATGGTCGAACACAAACCCGAATTTTTTTTACGTGGAGTGTTTAGCACTTCTAGGAAGTCTGTTCCAGCATACAGAGTCATATGCGTGGTTGTACGGTTCTCCGATTACGATCTAGCCTCGGCCCGCAGCATCGAACTACTGTAATTGAGTCTTCAGGCAACGCACAGCTCTGCTCGACAGGATAACAGCTCCATTCATCATCCTCCCCGCGTCGCGCATTTAAAAACGCCCAGACCGACAGATGAGGCCATATTCAGAAACTACCTCATCTCAAGGCTGCCTCTTCATTTTATTAATTACAATTTAACGAGTTAAGGAAACCAGTGGCGATGCGATCAGAAAAGCTAAGTTGGAGCTACTCTTAGAGAATAAAAGCAGTTCATCAAAATTGGTGACATTGATTAATGCATATTGTATGATTCGGCGAATACAGTACGTGAGCCATTATTGTCACGTGGTCATATAAATATGTAATGTGTTTCAGATTCATCCAGCTTCTTCTACACGAATGAAGATAGAAATTTAGGGTAAGTTTTAACTTGCACATCGAAATTCGACGTTCACCTTGGCGATATTGTAAGCCGCAGTTTCATGTGGTTGGCCCTCAGGGTTTCCTTGTACAACTAACTTGTTCACTCGCTCGTTCACTAATCTAAAGTGTGTCGAGTTGACGATGACACAGCAACAATAGACGTTTGTGATCTGCGTTTCATCAGGTCAGTTCAGTTACTACTGTGCGACGCAATTTTCGTCGAGAGTACTACATTCGACTTCCCACAGCTCATATCATTCGACGAAGGCGCCAGCAGTTTCTGACTGGTTTCAGGCAGCCCACCACCACTACCTTTAATCTGCCAACCTGTTTAACTCTCAGAGTGATACTGGCACCCACCGCCTTCAATTATCTCTGTCTTCCTCTACAGTTTTTATTCTATACAGTTTCCTTTAGTACTGTGGAAGTTACTCCATGTTGTCTTAACACACGTCCTATCACCTTCTTCCTTCTTCTTGTTACTGTTTTTCATATGCTCGTTTCTTAGCCGCTTCTACAGAAGAGAACCTCCTCATCCGTTACTTTGCCAGTTCACCTAATTTTTAACATTCTTCTAAAGCACCACTTTTCAAACACTTAGATTCTCTTCTTTTTTCGGTTTTCCCGCGGTTTATGATTCACTTGCATACATTGCTATGCTCCACACATACAGTCTCAACCATTTCTTCCTCAACGAGAGCTATGGTTGACACTAGCAGACTTTACTTGGCCAGGAATTCCACCTTTGCTTGTGCTAGCCTGCTTTTTAAATCATCTTTTCGTCGTTCGTCTTTTGTTATTCTGCGTCCTAGGTAGCTGAACACCTTTACTTCAATTACTTTGTGGTCAATAATAATGATGTTAAGTTCATAGTTAATCTTACTTATGCTGATTCCCGTTGCTTTTATTTTTCTTTGATTTACTCTGAATGCATAATATGTGCTCATTAGACTGTTCATTCCTTTCAACAGATTCTACAGATCTTCCTTACTTTCACGAGGATAACAATGTCATCAGCGTATCTTCTTATTGAAATCCTTTCAACCTGAATTTTAATCCCACTCTTGAATCTTTCCTTTATTTCCGGCGTTACTGACTGAATAGTAGGACCGAAAGACTGCACTCCCGTGTTGCACTCTTTTTAATCCGAGCACTTGGTTCTTGTCATCCATGCTTATTGTCTCCCCTTGGTTTTTGAACAAACTGTGAAATACCTGTGTTGCCCTATACCTTACTCCTATTTTTCTCAGAATTTCCATCATCTTGAACCATCTAACACTGTCACACGCTTTTTCTAGGTCTAGAAATCCTATTAACGTATCTACTTTTTCTTCAGTCTTGTTTCCACTATCAAGCGCAACATCAGAACTACCTTTCGGTCCCTTTACCTTCATAAGGCCAAACTGATCGTCATCTAGTAGGTCCTGAATTTTCTTTCCATTCTTCTGGGTATTATCATTGCCAGAAGCTGGGATGCATGAGCTGTTAAGCTGACTGCGATAGTTCTCACACTCATTGGCCCTTGCTATATTCGGAATTGTGTGGATGATGTTTTCCCCAAAGTCTGATGGATTATGACCAGTCTCATTGATTTTACACACCAATCTGAATAGACGCTTAGTTACGGTTCTCCCCGCGGTTTTAGAAATTCAGAGGAATGTTATCTCTCTCCTTCTGCCTTATTTGATCGTAAGTCTTCCAAATCTCGGTTAAACACTGTTTCTAACACTGGGTCCCCTGTACTTCCATATCCACTGCAGGTTCTTCTTCTATTACGTCATCAGACAATTTCTACCCATTTTAGAGGTACGCAATGTACTGTATTCTTTCCACAGATCCGCTCTCTCCTCTGAATTGAGCAGAGCTGAATTCGTCCTGCCTTTTTCGATTTCTTCATATTTTCCTGCAGTCATTTCGCCTTGGCTTTCTTGACCTTCCTACTTATTTAATTCCTAAGTGACTTATATTGTCGTATTCCTATCTTTCCCGGAACATTTTTGTACTTCCGTCTTTTGTCGATATGCTGAAGTATCTTTTACAGCACAAGGTATTGTCGCAGTAGCTTCGCTTGTATCTACAATTTGTCTGTGCAACTTCTGTGATCATCCTTTTTAGAGACGTCTATTCCCCTTCAACTGAACTAAGGAAGAAGGAACATGAGAGTTGAACGTAGTTACTACAGCGCTGTCATTAGAGACGGAGCAAAAGCTAAGATTGCAAAAGGATGGGGAAGGAATTCGGCCGTGCCCTTTTCAACGGAACTATCCCAGCGTTTTCCTGGAGCGACTTAGGGAAATCACGAAAATCTAAATGTGGATGGCCAGACAGGGATCTAAACTGTCGTCCACTCGCTGACAAGTTCAGGGTGCGAACCACTGCGCCAACTCACTCAGTCTCAACACACCTGGTTACTGTGATATTCATTATCTCAGTGACTACAGACTTAAAGAATTTCAAGTACATCTCATCATTCTTCAGTTCTTCATTATTCCTCTTCTTTCTACATTTCTGGATTAGTACACTTCAGTGTACCAGTTATTACTAAATCGCGACCTGAATCTGTATCTGGTCCTGTGTAGGCCTTATAATCCAATATCTACACTCCTGGAAATGGAAAAAAGAACACATTGACACCGGTGTGTCAGACCCACCATACTTGCTCCGGACACTGCGAGAGGGCTGTACAAGCAATGATCACACGCACGGCACAGCGGACACACCAGGAACCGCGGTGTTGGCCGTCGAATGGCGCTAGCTGCGCAGCATTTGTGCACCGCCGACGTCAGTGTCAGCCAGTTTGCCGTAGCATACGGAGCTCCATCGCAGTCTTTAACACTGGTAGCATGCCGCGACAGCGTGGACGTGAACCGTATGTGCAGTTGACGGACTTTGAGCGAGGGCGTATAGTGGGCATGCGGGAGGCCGGGTGGACGTACCGCCGAATTGCTCAACACGTGGGGCGTGAGGTCTCCACAGTACATCGATGTTGTCGCCAGTGGTCGGCGGAAGGTGCACGTGCCCGTCGACCTGGGACCGGACCGCAGCGACGCACGGATGCACGCCAAGACCGTAGGATCCTACGCAGTGCCGTAGGGGACCGCACCGCCACTTCCCAGCAAATTAGGGACACTGTTGCTCCTGGGGTATCGGTGAGGACCATTCGCAACCGTCTCCATGAAGCTGGGCTACGGTCCCGCACACCGTTAGGCCGTCTTCCGCTCACGCCCCAACATCGTGCAGCCCGCCTCCAGTGGTGTCGCGACAGGCGTGAATGGAGGGACGAATGGAGACGTGACGTCTTCAGCGATGAGAGTCGCTTCTGCCTTGGTGCCAATGATGGTCGTATGCGTGTTTGGCGCCGTGCAGGTGAGCGCCACAGTCAGGACTGCATACGACCGAGGCACACAGGGCCAACACCCGGCATCATGGTGTGGGGAGCGATCTCCTACACTGGCCGAACACCACTGGTGATCGTCGAGGGGACACTGAATAGTGCACGGTACATCCAAACCGTCATCGAACCCATCGTTCTACCATTCCTAGACCGGCAAGGGAACTTGCTGTTCCAACAGGACAATGCACGTCCGCATGTATCCCGTGCCACCCAACGTGCTCTAGAAGGTGTAAGTCAACTACTCTGGCCAGCAAGATCTCCGGATCTGTCCCCCATTGAGCATGTTTGGGACTGGATGAAGCGTCGTCTCACGCGGTCTGCACGTCCAGCACGAACGCTGGTCCAACTGAGGCGCTAGGTGGGAATGGCATGGCAAGCCGTTCCACAGGACTACATCCAGCATCTCTACGATCGTCTTCATGGGAGAATAGCAGCCTGCATTGCTGCGAAAGGTGGATATACACTGTACTAGTGCCGACATTGTGCATGCTCTGTTGCCTGTGTCTATGTGCCTGTGGTTCTGTCAGTGTGATCATGTGATGTATCTGACCCCAGGAATGTGTCAATAAAGTTTCCCCTTCCTGGGACAATGAATTCACGGTGTTCTTATTTCAATTTCCAGGAGTGTATTTCGGAGTCTTTGTCTGATCATGACGCAATCCAGCTGGAATCTTTTCATGTCTGCGGCCATTTCTATGTATACCTCCTCTTCGTGTGATATTTGAATGCAATTACTGTGTGGAATTTATCGCATAATTCAGACTCTCTCCTCTCTCATTCCTGCTACCAAGCTCACATTCTAACGCAACTCACTCTTCCAGTCCTTTCCATACTACCGTATTCAAATCACTCATGATTATTACATTGAAGCGCCAGAGACATGCGTATTCAAATACACAGATAGGTAAACAGGCAGAATACGGCGCTGCGGTCGCCAAGACCTATATATGACAAGCTGTAACTTCCCCTTAGAAAATTAATGAATTACTGTGCTGATAAACCTCTTACACTATTTGATTTTCAAACAGCTGAGCAGAACTGAACGTACTCAGACATTTCGCTCTTTACCTATTCTGATCAACACTAAACTGACAGCCAATATTTTTAGCGCAACGGAATCTGACTTTCAATAATCCCTACAAAAGAATGGCCCTGACTAACATTAACCTATACCTTTCACAAATCACGTACCTCACAAAAATCTTCGTTACTCAAGCTACTGCAATACAGCGAGCGCCACTACTGCCAGCTAAATAAAAGATTCAAACTACTGAAGGCACTAACTACTGATAGGCATAGTTAGCAAATGAAAGATTTTGGTAGAGAACAAACAATGTATTTACCTTAATAGTGTTCAAAAGTCATAATATATATAGCAGTTCATGACATCCAGTCTTACAAATTTCAAAACTCCGCCATTTCTCTCCCCACATCCACCACCGCTGGCGGCTCACCTCCAACTGCGCAACGCTACGCGCTGTTCACATCCAGCTGCCCAGCACTACAATGGCAGACAACAATGCAAACTAGCCACAGACTGCACACAGCACAGCCAGTGATTTTCATACAGAGTGCTACGTGGCGTTACCAATATAAAAATCTAAACAGCCCGTCTGGCGCAGTTGTTAGATCGGTTACTGCTGCTACAATAACAGGATATCAAGATTTAAGTGAGTTTTAACGTGGTGCTATAGTCGGCGCACGAGCGATGGGACACAGCATCTCCGAGGTAGCGATTAAGTGGGGATTTTCCCGTAAGACCATTTCACGAGTGTACCGAGAATATCAGGAATCCGGTACAACATCAACTTAAGAGAATCGTTTAACGTGGCATAAGTGCAACCCTTCCGCAAATTGCTGCAGGTTTCAACGCTGGTACATCAACAAGAGTCAGCGTGCGAACCATTCAGCGAATCATCATCGACATGGGCTTTCGCAGCCGAAGGCCCACTTGTGTACCCTTGATGACTGCACGACACAAAGCTTTATGCCTCGCCTGGGCCCGTCAACAACGACATTGGACTGTTGATGACTGGAAACATGTTGCCTGGTCGGACGAATCTCGATTCAAATTGTATTGAGCAGATGGACGTGTATGTAGACAACCTCCTGAATCCATGGACCATATATGTCAGCTGTTGGAGGCTCTGTAAAGATGCAGTTGGAGTGATATGGGACCCTTGATAGGTATAGATACGACTCTGACAGGTGACTAATACGTAAGCATCCTGTCTGATCACCTGCATCCATTCATGTCCATTGTACATTCAGATCGACTTGGACAATTTCAGCAGGACAACGCGCACATCACACGTTCAGAACTGCTCCAGGAACACTCCTGAGCTTAAATACTTCGGCTGACCACCAAACGACCCAGAAATGAACACTATTGAGCATATCTGGGATGCCATGCAACATGCTGTTCAGAAGAGATCTCCACCCCCCCCCCCCCCCCCCGTATTCTTTCGGATTTATGGAAAGTCCTGCAGGGTTCATGGTGTCAGTTCCCTCCAGCACTACTGGAGACATTAGTCGAGTCCATGCCACGTCGTGTTGCGGTAATTCTTTGTGCTCGCGGGGGCCCTACACGAGATTAGGCAGGTGTACCAGTTTTTCTGTCTCTTCAGTTTATATCATCATATCCCTTTATATATTGATTTATCTGTTCAGTGTCGTGATACACTTTCTCTACCTCTTCATCTTCTGCTTTCGACGCGCAAGTCGCCTAAGTGGCGTCAAATCGAAAGACTTGCACCAGGCGAACGGTCTACTGGACGGGAGGCCCTCGTCACACGCCATTATTATTATTATCTTCTGCTTGTGACGTCGGTTTGTGTAACCGAACTATTGATATTGGCATTAGTTTGCTGTCGATTCTGATGAGAACACCATAACCCTCTGTCCTGTCTTCCTATTCATAACTTATCCTACGTCTATTATAACATTTCCTGCTGCTGTTCATACTACTCTACGAGGTGGATTCAAGTTCTAAGGCCTCCGATTTTTTTTCTCTGGACTGGAAAGAGATAGAAACATGCGCATTGTTTTAAAATAAGGCCGCGTTCATTGTCAATACGTCCCAGAGATGGCAGCACCGTACGGCAGATGGAATTTTACCGCCAGCGGCGAGAATGAGAACTGTTTTAAATACTTAAAATGGCGACGTTTTCCTTACTTGAACAGCGTGCAATCATTCGTTTTCTGAATTTTCGTGGTGTGAAACCAATTGAAATTCATCAACAGTTGAAGGAGACATGTGGTGATGGAGTTTTGGATGTGTCGAAAGTGTGTTCGTGGGTGCGACAGTTTAATGAGGCAGAACATCGTGTGACAACAAACCGAAACAATCTCGGGCTCGCACAAGCCGGTCTGACGACACGATCGAGAAAGTGGAGAAAATTGTTTTGGGGGATCGCCGAATGTCTTTTGAACAGATCGCCTCCAGAGTTGGCATTTCTGTGGGTTCTGTGAACACAATCTTGCATGACGACCTGAAAATGCGAAAAGTGTCATCCAGGTGGGTGCCACGAATGCTGACGGACGACCACACGGCTGCCCGTGTGGCCTGTTGCCAAGCAATGTTGACGCGCAACGACAGCATGAAGGGACTTTCTTTTCGTCGGTTGTGACAGTGGATGAGACGTGGATGTCATTTTTCAATCCAGAAACAAAGCGCCAGTCAGCTCAATGGAAGCACACAGATTCACCGCCACCAAAAAAATTTCGGGTAACCGCCAGTGCTGAAAAAATGATAGTCTCCACGTTCTGGGACAGCGAGGGCGTAATCCTTACCCATTGCGTTCCAAAGGGCACTATGGTAACAGGTGCATCCTACGAAAATGTTTTGAAGAACAAATTCCTTCCTGCACTGCAGCAAAACGTCCGGGAAGGGCTGTGCGTGTGCTGTTTCACCAAGACAACGCACTCGAACATCGAGCTAACGTTACGCAACAGTTTCTTCGTGATAACAACTTTGAAGTGATTCCTCATGCTCCCTACTCACCTGACCTGACTCCTAGTGACTTTTGGCTTTTTCCAACAAAGAAAGACACTCTCCGTGGTCGCACTTTCACCATCTGTGCTGCTATTGCCTCAGCGATTTTCCAGTGGTCAAAACAGACTCCTAAAGAAGCCTTCGCCGCTGCCATGGAATCATGGCGTCAGCGTTGTGAAAAATGTATACGTCTGCAGGGCGATTACGTCGAGAAGTAAAGTCAGTTTCATCGATTTCGGGTGAGTAGTTAATTAGAAAAAAATCGGAGGCCTTAGAACTTGAATGCACCTCGTATATTCGTCTGACGAGAAATAGCTACATGTTTTCCATTTCACTTCGCTGACCCTCACTATATCTAGACAGCCTTAGCATTACTCTTTTCAGATTTTATAGCTTCCCTAATTGAAACAGCTGTGTTAAAGCAAGACAGACAGGCGACTGGTGAACAACTGGAAAGCAACTGGAGTGCGACTTGCATATCGCTGGCGTGTGGAGGGCGACTGGTAGGCGGAATACTGGAGGAGATTCGCAGAATATCTGCGGGAGACTGGCGAGAGACCGGCGTGGAACTGGCCAATAAAATAAAAAGACTACAAGTCATTTGAACAGATGAGTGGTCGGACTAGAAAACATCTTTTCTAGATTTTTAAAGCCACAAGGGGGATTGTGAAGCGGCTCAGTCTGATAAGTGCAATTATCTAGAATGCACTAAAGAAAGATTCTTGGTTACGGATAATTTCGTGATCCAACTGTCTAGCACTTCCATCGTTGTTATGTGCGTATGTGCCACACAGCCTTTATGAATTACCAGTGGCTTGATGCCTGAAATGATAGTATTACAGACGATCTATTTTAATTATTGACTTATTTTATGCAGCAAGTTTCAGCTCATCAGGTCCTCTGTCACATGTAACCAAGTATTTTACGTAACGTTCATCACGATAAGCAAGTTTCAAGATATATCTAATATGGCAGACAACTCGCAGATGACTGGAGGGTGACTGCTAGGCAACTGGAGATATGCTGGTTGGCAGATGGCTGTTGGGTGACTGGTGGGCTACTGGTGGGAAAGTGGCTTGGGACTATCGGGAGACTGGCCCTAAAATTGATGCTACGCAGTGTTTGACTAAGTTAGTGGTCAATTTCACTACATTTTGTTCCCCAGTGCAATTACAGCTAATCCCAAATTGTTACTACAAAACATTTGGATAAGTAGGTGGACAGTCTGTAGGTGGTTTTGCACGGGTTGTTAAAGCAAGCACTGAAATTTGAAGCAACTATATCTGATAAATGGTAACACCTATCATGCACAAGAAAAAGATAATCTTTCTTGGATGATTTGCTGGTCCATTTGTACAGTAGTTATGGCCCCTTGTACTGCATCACCGACGAATTGCAAGTTGATCTTGCTCTTGATGCCTGAAACGATCTGCTATGTGACTGGAGTGCAACTGTCTCGATCCTGCCTGGCAGCTGGTGGGTGACTGGGAGGCAACTAATGAGCTATTGGAAACCAATTGGCCAGAGATGGCAAGAGACTTGTAGGCGACTGTCGGTCAAAGCTACTCACAAAATTGACACCACAAAGCACTTAGATAGATGAGTGGCCAACTTCGAGGACACAGTGTCCATGTTACAGTGCTACCAATAGAACTGTGAAGCAGCTTATGCTGTTAAACCAAACCATGTAATCTGCACTAGAGACATATCATCTTCGAACCATTCTTTATTCAGATCGTCTATCGATTCTGGCACCTTGTTGTGCGAAAAAGGTGGTGCAGTGGTTAGCATACTGGACTGGCGTTCGGGAGGATGAGGGTTCAAACCCGCGTCCTGTCACCGTTGGGTTGATTTAACGGAGGAGACCAAACTGCGAGGTCATCGGTCTCGTCGGATGAGGGAAGGAAGTCGGCCGTGTCCTTTCAAAGGAACTATCCCGGCATTCGCCTGTAGCGATTTAGGGAAATCACGGAAAACCTAAACCAGGATGGCCGGACACGGGATTGAACCGTCGTCCTCCCGATTGCGGGTCCAGTGTGCTAACCACTGCGCCACTTCGCTCGGTTCCGTGATACAGATTTTCCTTGATTTCCCTAAATCGCTTCAGGCAAACGCCGGGATGGTTCCTTTGAAAGGGCACGGCCGACTTCCTTCGCCGTCCTTCCTTAATCCGATGGGACCGATGACCTCGCTGTTTGATCCCTTCCCCCAAATCAACCAACCAACCTCTTGTTGTGCACCACTCGATTCATGAATTGGCAATGGATTTTAAAACCTAAATCGATAGTACTACAAATGTTTTCTGTTATTTATTGATATAAGGTAGGAGACTAGTGTGAGAGTAGTGGAAGTGGTTGACTGGCGAGAGACTGATGGGTAACTTGCAGGAGACTGGTGGGAGTCTAATGGACGATTGCCAGGAGACTGGTGGGAGACTATCGTCTCAGAAGCGTCAGAGACTTTCTTTGCCTCTCATAGCCTTCTGCTTACGTTCTCACTGCTTGTCCATTATGTGTTGTTTCTCTTCCAACTTCTAGAGTGTCTTCATTTCATCTAATATGTGGTCCACATTTTTGATAAATTTATCACTAATTTCATTTCTGCTAGTCTCATCGAGCGCTGACGCTACTGGTAATGACGGCTGTGCGCAGGTCGTAATGGCACTGTGGCCACATCCAGTGGAAGAACCTAGGTGCATGAGCAGTCTGAGGAGACGGCCCGACAGGTTTGTCGTCGAGAGTGGTGGGGACGGAAGTCTCTTACGCTGGCTCTAGGTGCAGGATGACTGCGCTGTGTGTCACGGCCGCAGCTATTTCTGGTGCCAGACCAGGTGCTCCTACCCGACCACAAAGAGGAACATTCGTTGCCCATTGCGACGCCCAATGCCCAGCCCGGCTCCCAGTCGAATGTGCGAGCCCAAATGAAGACACTCTGCTGGTAGCAGGAGTGGAACCAGGGCACGGGATCTGTGGGGCAGATTGTAGCAGATCCAGGAGCGTGCGTGACCTGCACCCGTGCAGTGGTGTTAAAAGAACTGGAACTTATTCGCATGTACGAAAACGTGGAACTTTTTCACACCATGCACGATGGCCAACACATTCTTTTCCATTTGTTAGTAATTTAATGTCTTATACGCAAAAGCTATTGGTTGCTCTCTACGAGGGATGAACCTGAACAGCCAAAATGATCACAGGCAGTAATGCGACATTACAGAATAACCATGAGGCCCATGGAATCATCACCGTAGCCCCAGCCACGTTTCAGCCGTCGGACGTAAACTCGGCCAGAAGTTCGAAACAGTGTGAAATGAAACTCATCCGACCAAATGACTTTCTCCACTGTCCGCGTTTTATAGCTTCGGCACCACATTTCCTGTTACGGATATTTGCATAACTGAAAATTAATTATGGAGTTCCGACGCGCCCTGCCATTTCGTGGTAATGGAGCTCCCTTCGTGTTGTTTTGGTGCTGACGAGGTTCGTGAGTGCGACATTCAGTTCTGAAGTGACTTCGGCAGCTGTCACCCTTTTACTTTTGGTCAGCGTATTTGAGGACGTTGTATAGGTGTCGTTCGTTGTCAAATACAACAGCGCAACCTGCACGCTTGCCTTGAATCTGCATTTATGTTAAAACATGCTTTACTCGCGGTGTTACCATATTTTTATTCTACCCTTGTATTTCGCAAGCGAGAGACAGTCCCGTCACCACTTACTAACGCACGACGCACATGTACAAGTGCTGCCATGCAACTTCTGAAAAAAAAAAGAAAAAGAAAGGTGAGTGGGCGAAAAGACGATTGCGAACCATACACAAAGAGAGACGAATCTAACGGTAAAGCCAAGTACCATCAACAGCGTATGAACAACACGGCAAACCGAGAGAAATAACGAAGGATATACGTGTACTTTTCACTACGTTTACATACGGTCTCCCGAAGCCGGATTTCTTACACATATTTCCCAATACTGCGTCTGGTTGTTCATGTAAACACTCCAAATTCGATCCCGGAAATACTGCTCTACTTGCCGGATTTTCTCTTCTACAATCGATTTTCACTCTCATTTAAACCCACAACCGTTTTTGAAATGTGCTTAGGTGGTCAAACTGTGAAATTAGGTCTTTTAAATTTTTTTGGCTAATATGAAAAGAGTGCCCTTTTGTGCGGTGAAGGAGAAGTAGAAATATTAGACTTAGCATGAAGATGTCTACTTCCAATATTTAACTGAGGAGCAACAGGCATTGGGTTGACCAAAACAGCTGATTTTCAGAAACAGTTTTTGTGAAACAACTGGCAGTCGGATAGCCGGTATGGAACCAGAGTGGCAAAACCGCTTCAGCCTTAATAACGTTATTTAACAAAAAAAGCTACCGAAATTCAGTTTTCGTCTTCCAGAAGTCGTGTACGATGTAATTTGTGGGTGTGCGTCAAATGAATAGGAACAGTCACAACCGCAAACTTCTTTTTTATATAAGGTTACCGGTTTCGGACTCTTTTTGATCGTCTTCAGACCCACACCATGATGGCGGATGGTGGCTGTGAACGAAGCACGCGCTACACCTTCTCGACCGCTAATTAGATAAAAAAAAAGTTGATTGCGGTTGTGACTGTTCGTATTCGTTTTAAATATACACTACTAGCCATTAAAATTGCAACATCACAAAGATGACGTGCTGCAGACGCGAAATTAAACCAACAGGAAGAAGATGCCGTGACATGCAAATGATTAGCTTTTCAGAGCATTCACACAAGGTTGGCGCCGGTGGCGACACCTACTACGTGCTGACATGAGGAAAGTTTCCAACCGATTTCTCAGACACAAACAGCAGTTGACCGGCGTTGCCTGGTGAAACGTTGTTGTGATGCCTCGTGTAAGGAGGAGAAATGCGTACCATCACGTTTCCGACTTAGATAAAGGTCGGATTGTAGCCTATCGCGATTGCGGTTTATCGTATCGCGACATTGTTGCTCGCGTTGGTCGAGATCCAGTGACTGTAAGCAGAATATGGAATTAGTTGGTTCAGGAGAGTAATACGGAACGCCGTGCTGGATCCCAACGGCTTCGTATCACTAACAGTCGAGATGACAGGCATCTTATCCGCATGGCTGTAACATATCGTGCAGCCACATCTCGATCCCTGAGTCAACAGATGGGGACGTATGCAAGACAACAACCATCTGCACGAACAGTTCGACGACATTTGCAGGAGCATGGACTATCAGCTCGGAGACCATGGCTGCGGTTACCCTTGACGGTGCACCACAGACAGGAGCGCCTGCGATGGTGTACTCAACGACGAACCTGGGTGCACGAATGGCAAAACGTCATTTTTTCGGATGAATCCAGGTTCTGTTTACAGCATCATGATGGTCGCATCCGTGTTTGGCGACATCGCGGTGAACGCACATTGGAAGCGTGTATTCGTCATCGCTATACTGGCGTCCCCCCCCCCCCCCCCCCCCCCCGCCCCCCCGTGAACCTTGGATCTTGCCGTTGGTGGGGAGGCTTGCGTGCCTCAGCGATACAGATAGCCGTACCGTAGGTGCAACGACAACGGAGAGGTATCTGTTGACAGGCCAGACAAACATGTGGTTCCTGAAGAGGGGCAGCAGCCTTTTCAGTAGTTGCAGGGGCAACAGTCGGGATGTTTGGCTGATCTGGCCTTGTAACACTAACCATAACGGCTTTGCTGTGCTGGTACTGCGAACGGCTGATAGCAAGGGGAAACTACAGCCGTAATTTTTCCCGAGGGCATGCAGCTTTACTGTATGGTTAAATGATGATGGCGTCCTCTTGGGTACAATATTCCGGAGGTAAAATAGTCCCCTATTCGGATCTCCGGGCGGGGACTACTCAAGAGGACGTCGTTATCAGGAGAAAGAAAACTGGCGTTCTATGGATCGGAGCGTGGAATGTCAGATCCCTTAATCGGGCAGGCAGGTTAGAAAATTTAAAAAGGGAAATGGATAGGTTAAAGTTAGATATAGTGGGAATTAGTAAAGTTCGGTGGCAGGAGGAACAAGACATTTGGTCAGGCGAATACAGGATCATAAATACAAAATCAAATAGGGGTATTGCAGGAGTAGCTTTAATAATGAATAGGAAAATAAGAGTTCGGGTTAGCTACTACAAACAGCATAGTGAACGCATTATTGTGGCCAACATAGACACGAAGCCCACGCCTACTACATTAGTACAAGTTTATATGCCAACTAGCTCTGCAGATGATGAAGAAATTGAAGAAATGTATGATGAAATCAAAGAAATTGTTCAGATAGTGAAGGGAGACGAAAATTTAATAGTCATGGGTGACTGGAATTCGGTAGTAGAAAAAGGGAGAGAAGGAAACGTAGTAGATGAATATGGATTGGGGCTAAGAAATGAAAGAGGAAGCCGCTTGGTAGAATTTTGCACAGAGCACAATTTAATCATACCTAACACTTGGTTCAAGAATCATGAAAGAAGGTTCTATACATGGAAGAACCCTGGAGATACTAGTAGGTTTCAGATAGATTATATAATGGTAACCAGGTTTTAAATTGTACGACATTTCCAGGGACAGATGTAGACTCTGACCAGAATCTATTGGTTATGAACTGTAGATTAAAATTGAAGACACTGCAAAAAGGTGGGAATTTAAAGAGATGGGACCTGGATAAACTGACTAAACCAGAGGTTATACAGAGTTTCAGGGAGAGCATAACAGAACAATTGACAGGAATGGAGGAAAGAAATACAGTAGAAGAAGAATGGGTAGCTTTGAGGGATGCAGTAGTGAAGGCAGAAGAGGATCAAGTAGGTAAAAAGACTAGGGCTAGTAAAGCTCCTTGGGTAACAGAAGAAATATTGAATTTAATTGATGAAAGGAGAAAATATAAAAATGCAATAAATGAAGCAGGCAAAAAGGAATACAAACGTCTCAAAAATGAGATTGACAGGAAGTGCAAAATGGCTAAGCAGGGATGGCTAGAGGACAAATGTAAGGATGTAGAGGCTTATCTCACTAGGGGCAAGATAGATACTGCCTACAGGAAAATTAAAGAGACCTTTGGAGAAAAGAGAATCACTTGTATGAATATCAAGAGCTCAGATGGAAACCCAGTTCTAAGCAAAGAAGGGAATGCAAAAAGGTGGAAGGAGTATATAGAGGGCCTATACAAGGGCGATGTACTTGAGGACAATATTATGGAAATGGAAGAGGATGTAGATGAAGATGAAATGGGAGATACGATACTGCGTGAAGAGTCGAAACAAGGCCCCGGGAGTAGACAACATTCCATTAGAATTACTGACGGCCTTGGGAGAGCCAGTCCTGACGAAACTCTACCATCTGGTGAGCAAGATGTATGAGACAGGCGAAATACCCTCAGACTTGAAGAATAATATAATAATTCCAATCCCAAAGAAAGCAGGCGTTGACAGATGTGAAAATTACCGAACAATCAGTTTAATAAGCCACAGCCGCAAAATACTAACGCGAATTCTTTACAGACGAATGGAAAAACTAGTAGAAGCCGACCTCGGGGAAGATCAGTTTGGATTCCGTAGAAATATTGGAACACGTGAGGCAATACTAACCCTACTACTTATCTTACAAGCTAGATTAAGGAAAGGCAAACCTACGTCTCTAGCATTTGTAGACTTAGAGAAAGCGTTTGACAATGTTGACTGGAATATTCTCTTTCAAATTCTAAAGGTGGCAGGCGTAAAATACTGGGAGCCAAAGGCTATTTACTATTTGTATAGAAACCAGATGGCAGTTATAAGAATCGAGGGACATGAAAGGGAAGCAGTGGTTGGGAAGGGAGTGAGACAGGGTTGTATCCTATCCCCGATGTTATTCAATCTTTATATTGAGCAAGCAGTGAAGGAAACAAAAGAAAAATTCGGAGTAGGTATTAAAATTCATGGAGAAGTAATAAAAACTTTGAGGTTCGCCGATGACATTATAATTCTGTCAGAGGCAGCAAAGGACTTGGAAGAGCAGTTGAACGGAATGGATAGTGTTTTGAAAGGAGGATATGAGATGAACATCAACAGAAGCAAAACGAGGATAATGGAATGTAGTCGAATTACATCAGGTGATGCTGAGGGAATTAGATTAGGAAATGAGACACTTAAAGTAGTAAAGGAGTTTTGATATTTGGGGAGCAAAATAACTGATGATGGTCGAAGTAGAGAGGATATAAAATGTAGACTGGCAATGGCAAGGAAAGCGTTCCTGAAGATGAGAAATTTGTTAACATCGAATATAGATTTAAGTGTCAGGAAGTCATTTCTGAAAGAATTTGTATGGAGTGTGGCCATGTATGGAAGTGAAACATGGACGATAAATAATTTGGACAAGAAGAGAATAGAAGCTTTCGAAATGTGGTGCTACAGAAGAATGCCGAAGATTAGATGGGTAGATCACATAACTAATGAGGAGGTATTGAATAGGATTGGGGAGAAGAGAAGTTTGTGGCACAACTTGAAGCAGTTTCAAAAGGATGTAGGTTGCGGTAGGTACTGGGAGATGAAAAAGCTTGCACAGGATAGAGTAACATGGAGAGCTGCATCAAACCAGTCTCAGGACTGAAGACCATAACAACAACAACATACTGGCGTATCACCCGGCGTGATGGTAAGGGGTGCCATTGGTTACACGTCTCGGTCACCTCTTGTTCGCATTGGCGGCACTTTGAACAGTGGACGTTACATTTCAGACGTGTTACGATCCGTGGCTCTACCCTCCATTCGATCCCTGCGAAACCCTATATTTCAGCAGGATAACGCACAACCGTACGTTGCAGTTACTGTACTGGCCTTTCTGGATACAGAAAATGTTCGACTGCTGCCCTGGCCAGCACATTCTCGAGGTCTCTCACCAACTGAAAACCTCTGGTCAATGGTAGCCGAGCAACTGGCTCGTCACATTACGCCAGTCACTACTCTTGATGAACTGTGGTATCGTGTTGAAGGTGCATGGGCAGCTGTACCTGTACACGCCATCCAAGCTCTGTTTTGACTCAATGCCCAGGCGTATCAAGGCCGTTATTACGGCCAGAGGTGGTTGTTCTGGGTACTGATTTCTCAGGATCTATGCACCCAGATTGCGTGAAAATGTAAACACATGTCCAATGAATGCCCGTTTATCATCTGCAAATCTTCTTGGTGTAGCAATTTTAATGGCCAGTAGTGTAAATAAACCGCTGTACTCCAGAAAGACATGTTCTTTAAAAAAAATTGTGTGTGTGTGTGTGTGTGTGGTTGGTTAGCAACGTCGGCGACCGGAAAGCCACGGTTACATGAACACAACTGACCGAGGAATGGGTGCACACTCATAGCAAACGTCGCCAAATAGTCTTACGAACTGACGCCGCTTCCACGCCCTCCGTGGTGCGGCAATAAATCCGTACAGTTCTCGACCACCAAAGATGGTGCATTTGTCTCAGTATAGATGTCCGAACCCGGCGACTATAGTACAGTCTTCCCTATCGCAGTAAATGGCTATCTCATTCACCTTCACTCTGCATGGGTTCTATTTGAAATTCTTCATAGTGTTTCCAATCAAAACGAGAAACAAATAAGGTGAAAACTAACCATCTTGTCGTATCCTTTCCTGATTTTAGTTAGCTTTACATCCCTCTTCACTAATCCCTATCCTGACACGCTTTTTGTACGTATCTGCCGGGAGCAACGACCGTAAAATCTTTGAACTCGTCGCTGTCTGTTTTCGAAACGCGAATGACTAGTTGGTGTTGAACGCTGTCGAATATGACAAAGAGCACTTCGACGCACAGCATCGAACTTCACTTTGGCTCCAGGTTGAGAGAGAGAGATGTTCGTATTTCAACTTGCGGTGACTGAACTGTCCAGTTACTACAAAAGGGGAAGAACTGATGTTTACTTGCAAGGAAGAAGCAAGTCTGCGGCTAGTCGCAGTAGAAGTTCGCAGGTGGCCGCACTCGTTCGCCACTATCATTCTTGGCACGTCTCAGAGTGGAACGGTTCGCTGTTTTGTGGTGTGACGAGTGTGTCGCTAGAATGGATCCAGAACAGACCGGTTCCAGGAGTACAGCAGCTGCATCCAGAAGACGTCTTTGCGAACTTCTCTCGGACGAGACAAGGTGCTAACAGGAGCGCGTTGTGTTCAGACGTTGATGATCTGGCTCGACTTGGTGTCGAACATCAGCACAACAGGTCTCGTCAGAGGCATGCGCCGCTACCTTTTTTGGCTACAGCAAATTGTGTGCGTTGTGGGCGTGTTTCGTATCAGAAGCCAAACATATACTTTATTTAACGCCATTTCTTACACTACAACCAGGTTTATTTTCATGATTTTTTTTGCTAGGGATGAGTGCATGGTGTATCTGCAGATAAGAATTAGGCATGTAGAATGAATTGTTGGTCAGCTATATAACACACAGAAGTAATTAATTACTGGGTAGCTATACGAGTATAAGATCCCTCTCCTTCCGGCAGCTGAAATCTCACCGATATGAATTACATCTTGATTGT
The DNA here is from genome assembly GCF_023864275.1 of Schistocerca cancellata. Lineage (NCBI taxonomy): Eukaryota > Metazoa > Arthropoda > Insecta > Orthoptera > Acrididae > Schistocerca > Schistocerca cancellata. Next base: position 157,130,265 of record NC_064626.1, read on the forward strand.
AATGGAAATTTTTTCCTGATGAGCCTGATTTGTCTTGCAGACGTACCATCGTCTGACCGTCCCATAGACTCCTGTACGGAGGATGTAGAAATAGGCATCCCTGTTGTTGAGAAGCACCTGAAAGATCTGAAAGTAGGTGAGGAACCAGGTACGGATGGTATCCCAGTTTTATTTTACAGAGGGTACTCTTCTGCATTGGCCGCTTTATGTTTCGTAGCAAGAAGTACTTACGTACTTGATCCATTCCATTAGTTACTGTACTTTTATGTGATCCTTGCTTGGATCCTGATGAAACCCTTCTGAAATAAACTGGAATAAATTACAGATGTCCGTGGCAGCGTATCCCCGTCATGGTTGTTGTCCGCAGCTCGTGGTCGTGCGGTAGCGTTCTCGCTTCCCACGCCCGGGATCCCGGGTTCGATTCCCGGCGGGGTCTGGGATTTTCTGTGCCTCGTGATGACTGGGTGTTGTGTGACGTCCTTAGGTTAGTTAGGTTTAAGTAGTTCTAAGTTCTAGGGCACTGATGACAATAGATGTTAAGTCCCATAGTGCTCAGAGCCATTTGAACCAACCCGTCATGATTGCAGACAGCATTCACGTTGATCCTCAGTTTTACCAGCATGGAATGTAATGGCATGTCACCTCATACACTGGAAACGACTTTCGTGACGTACCTCAGATCTAGCAGTCTGTGATGTGCTGGACTGTTCTTCGTCCCTCCCAATTCCCTTTCCCCCCTTTCCACCCCCGTTCTTTCCAGATTGTTATTTGCGCTAAGATTGGTTGAATTATGCAGTGGTTTAGGACGAGATTTGGAACGTACATTATATACGTACGACGACATCTTATAAATACACTACTGGCCATTAAAATTGCTACACTACGAAGATGACGTGATACAGACGCGAAATTTAACCGACAGGAAGAAGATGCTTTGATATGCAAATGATTAGCTTCTCAGAGTATTCACACAAGGTTGGCGCCGGTGGCGACACATACAACGTGCTGACGTGAGGAAAGTTTACAACCGATTTCTCGTACACAAACAGCAGTTGACCGGCGTAGCCTGGTGAAACGTTGTTGTGATGCCTCGTGTAAGGAGGAGAAATTCCTACCATCAAGTTTCTGACTTTTGATAAAGATCGCATTCTAGCCTATCGCGATTGCGGTTTATCATATCGCGACATTGCTTCTTCCGTTGGTCTAGATCCAATGACTGTTAGCGGAATATGGAATCGGTGGGTTCAGGAGGGTAATACGGAACGCCGTGCTGGATCCCAACGATCTACTATCACTAGCAGTCGAGATGATAGGCATATTATCCGCATGGCTGTAACGGATCGTGCAGTCACGTCTCGATCCCTGAGGCAACAGATGGGAACGTTTGCAAGACAACAACCATCTACACGAACAGTTCAATGACGTTTGCAGCAGCATGGACTATCAGCTCGGAGACCATGGCTGCGATTACCCTTGACGCTGCATCACAGACAGGAGCGCCTGCGATGGTGTACTCAACGTCGAACCTGGGTGCACGAATGGCAAAACGTCATTTTTTCGGATGAATCCATGTTCTGTTTACAGCGTCGTGATGGTCGCATCCGTGTTTGGCGACATCGCGGTGAACGCACATTGGAAGCGTGTATTTGTCATCGCCATACTGGCGTATCACCCAGCGTTATGGTATGGGGTGCCATTGGTTACACGTCTCGGTCACCTCTTGTTCGCAATGACGGAACTTTGAACAGTGGACGTTACATTTCAGATGTGTTATGACCCGTGGCTCTACCTTTCATTCGATCCGTGCGAAACCCTACATTTCAGCAGGATAATGCACGACCGCATGTTGCAAGTCCTGTATGGGCCTTTCTGGATACAGAAAATGTTCAACTGCTTCCCTGGACAGCACATTGTCCAGATCTCGCACCAATTGAAAATATCTGGTCAATGGTTTCCGAGTAACTTACTCGTCACAATATGCTACTCACTGCTCTTGATGAACTGTGGTATCATGTTGAAACTGCATCCAAGATCTGTTTGACTCAATGCTCAGGCGTACCAAGGCCGTTATTATGGCCAAAGGTGGTTGGTCTGGGTACTGATTTCTCAGGATCTATGCACCCAAATTGGGAGAAAATGTAATCACATTGTGAGTAGGCTGTTTATGTTTTCTTTACGTAAGTAGGCTGTTTATGTTTTCTTATTGGCAACGTTACGTAGCGCTCTATATGAAAATCACTAGCTGTGCTGTGTGCAGTCTGTGGCTAGTTTGCATTGTTGTCTGCCATTGTAATGTTGGGCAGCGGCAGCTGGATGTGAACAGCGCGTAGCGTTGCGCAGTTGGAGGTGAGCCGCCAGCAGTGGTGGATGTGGGGAGAGAGATGGCGGAGTTTTGTAATTTGTCATGAACTGCTATATATATATTATGACTATAAAGGTAAATACATTGTTTGTTCTCTATTAATATCTTTCATTTGCTAACTATCCCTATTAGTAGTTAGTGCCTTCAGTAGTTTGAATCTTTTATTTAGCTGGCAGTAGTGGCGCTCGCTGTATTGCAGTAGTTCGAGTAACGAAGATTTTTGAGAGGTAAGTGATTTGTGAAAGGCATAGATTAATGTTAGTCAGGGCCATTCTTTTGAAGGGATTTTTGAAAGTCAGATTGCGTTGCGCTAAAAAATATTGTGTGTCAGTTTAAGCACAGTCTTGTGTAAATAGTTGTAAGGCGACGTTTCATATGGCGACCCTGCCAGGATACCTCACTGGAATCTTCTGATTTTTTCTTGTAGTTTGTGTAATTAGTGTAGATTTTGTTTAGTGCTAGCGCATAATTGTAGAGAGAATCTCCTTTGTAGTTGCAGCCTTTTATTGTTGTACAGTAAAACAGTTGTGGCATGCATGTAGATTTGCACCAAGTATTTCGCAGCTGCGCTTGCAATTAACTACATATTATTTTCAGTGCTATGTTAATGTGTTCTCTTGTTTTTGCTATTCAAATTATGCTTTTCTGTGTTATCGTGTGAAATATTGTGACAATAATGGCGTGTGAAAAACGTAACACTAGGCTCCAAAGTAAACTGAGAAATAATTGTGACGACGAGCGTAGCTTATCAGCACCACTGGGTAGTGAATTAACAGACATTCGAAGAAGTAATTTGGTAACTGTGCATAGGGAAATGGAGCGGGCGGCAAATAATGGTGTAGACAGTCAAACAGGTAGTGAACAGGGAAGCATTATCGGTCGAACGGTCGGCAACAGCTCGCCTCAGGGATCCGAAATGACAGAACACAATATTGCAAATACTGTAGACTTAGGTTTTGAGTCCTCACCGTTTTCTCAAATGAGTCAAGACACATTTTCTGCTTGTCAAAATGTGAATGCTGCCGGTGAAAACGCACTGCCAAAAAGCATAGAGAAACAGATTTCAGACACTAATACATTATTATTGCAATTAATGCAAAAAATGGAACAAAATCAGAAACAAACACAGCAACAGTTAGACACAATGGAACAAAATCTTCAAAAGTTAGACACAATGGAACAACATCAGAAACAAACACAGCAACAGTTAGGCACAACGGAACAACACCAGAGACAAACACAGCAACTGTTACACACAATGGAACAAAATCAGAGACAAACACAGCAAAAGCTTCAAAAGTTAGACTCATTGGAACAAACTCTCGAACAAACGCGTGAAGATTTAACTGCTGAGTTACATAACATTGAATCGAAATGTCAGAAAGTCTGTAATGACGTAAAAACACAAATTTGTGAGCATTTCCAACCTATTTTTGAGCGTCATGAAAATGCATTATAGAATCATGAAGCAGCCATAAATGAACTGCAAACTATTGTTCATGAAAATCATGAGACCTTGCAAGCTAAAATTGACTCAGTTGCATCTACCGATTTGGTTACACAACTTTCAAAAACTCAAGAAAACTTAAAGGACACAGTAGATATTCTGAAAATTGGTTCAGAAAGACACATGGAGGAAATTAGTTCATTATCAGAGAAAGTAGTTGAACTTTCGGATCAGCTAAATAATTTATCTACGAAGGTAGATGATAATCTGAATGACACAAAACCGGTAGTCTTTAATAACACAGAAGAGTGCGAATAAATTAGGAAACTGAAACAAAATCTGAATCAAATTGATACGCAACTCCAAAGAGAAATCCGAGAAGTACAAGATCAGTTGACACAGGTAATACAAGAATTACGTATTTCAGAGGACACTCGCGCTCCAATACGGGAAGAGGGACATAGAAATACAGAACAGCCACAAAGTAATAACACAGGACACTTCGGAAATTATGAAAGAAATTGGCAAGGTACACTGAATTTTGAGATGGAACCGCCGAAACGACGTAACAATGACCGACATGCGACTCGCCGACATGATAATTTTGACTATAAGCTGTTCATTACTACACGTAAATTCAAAATGTTTAAGAATTCTGCCAACGACATTCATCCACAAGCGTGGCTCCATCAATTCTCTCATTGTTTTCCTCCTAACTGGTCATTAGAGCACAGATTAGAATTTATGTGTGGCTATTTAGAGAATGAACCAGCTGTAAGAATGCGATCGGTCATTCACGATTGCCACAGTGAAGGAGAATTTTACCATGCCTTCCTCTCAGCATATTGGTCTCAAGCTACACAAGACTGAGTAAAACATAGGATCATAATAATGAAACATTTCGAACAATCTGAATTTTCCAGTCTTGTGAAATATTTTGAAGACATGTTGCACAAGAATCAGTACCTGTCAAACCCATACAGCCCCTCAGAACTCATCCGCATTTGCTTAATCAAATTACCTGAACATTTACGACATATTATTTTGGCAGGACGTTGCAAAGACGACATTGAAGCTTTTCAGGGACTGTTACAAGAACTGGAAATTGACACTGACAATCGCGGAACGCGAAAACAGGAGCACAACAATTACAGATCACATCCGTCACAATTCTGCGATGACAGAAATAATATACGACAAGGCTATTCTTTCAATGTAAATCGTGACCGAAACAGACACCACCCGTATGACAACTGTTGGCAGAGTAGAAATAATTACAGGGAAAGATCACCTCTCCGCGGTAATGACTATCAGAGAGACAATCAGAGAAACAGACAATATGGGAACCAAAATAATTATTATCAAGGGAGACAGAATAACTTTAGACGCAACGGTCCAGCACGCAGTTACGACGCAGGGAGAAATTCTCCACCACGTGACCGACAAGAAAGAAACTATGGAATCTACCGACATGACGACAGACGATATGATCGTAACGACAGACCTGAATTGCATCAGAACTGGCGGGGTTTAAACAGGGCTGGGCCCTCTGGGCAACGTGAATTTGTAGAAGTTAGGTCTCCAAATCCCAATAACGACGCGCGCCAACAAAGAGACAATAGGCAATGACTCACACCGCTGGCAGCCACAAAACGTACTTATGAAACTGACGACGCAGCTGCCGTAGCTAGTAATTACGTAAAAATGGAAGACATTACGGACATCTTACTCCAGGAACACGACGTAACACGTAACAACATTGCATATCCTGTGATTCACATTACTGTAAATGACGTAAAATTTACGGCAGTACTTGACTCTGGCAGTCCCATTTCAGTAATTAGTGAAACAGCTTTTAGCAAGTGCAACAAATCCAACGATTGCCCCACACTTCCGTTATGTAAGATTAAATTACAAGGTGCAATCTTTGAAAAAAGTGTAGATGTGCGCCAACAAACCAACTTAAAATTCTTTTCTCAAAGCCACAGCTTCTTTATGAACTTTCTTATTGTTCCATTATTGTCGACGGAAATTATACTGGGAGTAGACTTTTTGAATGAATACAAAGCAATCTTAAGCTTTCACGATGCTGAAATAAGTTTAGAGAAAAAAGGTAAGTCAATAGCTTTGAAATTTGAAGATTGGCTCTCAAACCATGACGAAGAAATTAATCGGCTTTACCTCCTGTTAGACAACAGTTCGGAATTTTCGACGGATCTTGCCACTAACAATCACTCTGCAAGTACTGACAGGGATGATATCGACGGCATATTTGAAACTAATGAGTTAATTCAGAATAAAATTCAGACAATTGAGAATTGTAATGACCCTGATAGACAGGACCTTTTTGAGATTTTACAAGCACATTCCAAAGTTTTTACTCACAAAACAGGAACAATCAAGGGATTTCAATACCAATTTCGTGTTCGTGAGCATACTAAATTTTGTGTTAGACCATACGTAATTCCAGCACATTATAGGGACCGTGTTAGAACAGAAATACAATCTATGCTTGACGAGGGCATTATTGAGCCTGCAGTAAGCTCATACAACAATCCGTTACATGTTGTTGAGAAGAAAAATGGATCGATCAGGCTTGTCTTAGATTCGAGACAAATCAATACTATCATTATTCCTGAAACAGACAGGCCGCAGACGATGGAAGAACTTCTTCAAAATTTTAATGGTGTCTTCCATTGATCTCAGATCCAGCTTTTATCAGATCGAACTTCATCCAGAATGTAGAAAATACACAGCTTTCCTTTGTTTCGGCGTTTGTTATCAGTTTCGGAAACTTCCTTTTGGTTTGAACATTTATTCGGCAGCATTCATTCGCGGGCTAAATTCCATATTACCTGAGTTCTTAAAACGTCACATCACCTTATATGTGGACGATATTCTGATAGCAGAAGCCTCATATGAACAACATAACCGCATCCTCAACAGTTTGTTACGTATTTTTGCAGAATCTGGAATTACAGTTAACTTGGAAAAGTCTGAATTCGGTAGGACAAAGGTGAAGTTTTTGGGACATATTATTTCTTCTGAAGGCATTCAGCCGGATTCTGAAAAGTTAGAAGCAATCAGAGCCATTCCAGTTCCATCCACAAAAAAACAAGTCCGCAGTTTTCTAGGTCTCACAAATTTTTACCGTCGTTTTCTGAATATGCAAATTCTAGTTACACCAAAACTTTGTTCTCTCACTGGAAAAAATACTATTTGGAACTGGGACGAACAAGCACAGTTGGAATTCAATTCTTTGAAAGAATCGCTACTTAATGCGCTAATACTAGCTCATCCAGTTCTGTCACAAGATTTCTGCCTTAGCACGGATTCTTCTAAAGTCGGTCTTGGTGCCCACTTATTTCAAGAAGCCATAGAAAATGACACTACTGTTCAGAAAACCATTGCTTTTGCTAGCCGAGTGCTAACAAAATCTGAAAAAAATTATTCCGTTACTGAATTAGAAGCTTTAGCTATCGTTTGGGCATTTAACAAATTCCGTTTCTTTCTCTCTGGTAAGCACGTAAAAGACTACAGTGATCATCGTGCATTACAATTTCTTATGTCTTCAAAATTAAATCATGACAGGTTAAAACGTTGGGCATTGTTTCTGCAAGAATTCCACTTCACAATAGTCTACATTCCCGGCAAGGAGAACATTGTTGCGGATGCGCTGTCATGCGCACCGGCTGGGCTTGAGAAAAGTAACACAGAAGGCAACCTCGAGAAAAATTTCAGTATTCTTTACATTCAGAAAGTCGCCTTTGAAAACTTCATCACCACATCTTTAAAGGACATTGCTCATGAACAAGATAAAGATCCGATTTGGAAAGACATCAAGAGCAAATGCATGAAAAGACACACACACAGATTCTGCATTATTATCTGGTTAGAAACAACATACTGTTCAAACGCTGCACTGTTGACGACAAGCTATGGGTACTTTGCATTCCAGACGATTTTGTTGATAAGCTCATTTGGTAAATTCATTTCAGCTATGCACATTTTGGCCCACGAAAATGTTATCATATTCTTCGAACGACTTGTTATTTTAACAATATGGAAAAGCGAATTCGAAGAGTATTGTCTATTTGTAAACTTTGTCAAAAGGCGAAACCATCTACTATCTCACATCGTGCTCCGTTGTTTCCTATTATTCCTTCTAAATTAAAAGAATTTGCTGCTGTTGATCTCTTGGGACCCCTTGACAGAACATCGAATGGATTTTCGTACGTTCTAGTCGCTGTTGAACTTACTTCAAAATTTGTTTCTTTCACTCCGTTACGTAAAGCCACTGGACGGTCTGTATCCAACGCCTTTGTTAAAAATTTCTTACGTGAAGTTGGCCACGTTGCTAAAGTCATTTCAGATAACGGACCGCAATTCAGATCTGCTGTTTGGTCACGCATGCTTCGGAATCATAAAATCAAACCTGTTTTTATTTCATTGTATTCACCACATTGTACCCCTCCGAACGGATTATGAAAGAAATCAATAAGCTTTGCAGACTTTATTGTCACAGAAAGCATCAGCATTGGGACAGATATTTACACTTATTTCAAAACGTGCTGAATGAAATGCCTCATGACTCCACTGCTTTACCACCTACTCTTGTACTGAAGAATGAAGAACCACCGAACAAAATCAGAGAGCTTGTACCTTTCCCGAATACACGTAAACTTCGACACAAAGACATAATTGATTTGGCTCTTAAAAATATAAAATCTGCAGCAGACAAAAGGAGAAAACTACACGGTAAAGCAAATGCAAAGAAATTATATATTGGTCAGAAAGTTCTCATTAAAGCTCATTCATTGTCACATAAGAAGAAACACTTGAGTCACAAATTCTTTCTAGTTTACAATGGACCTTACAGAATCCGACGTATACCACATGATAAATGCGTTGAGGTTGAAACTCTGCGTACTAGGAAGAGTAAAGGTTTACACCACATTTCACATGTAAAACCGTTTATTGAAAGATAATCTGCCTTTTAACTTTGCCTTTGCCATATAACTTTTCACTTTACATTACTAGTATGCTTTGTCAGACTTAGAATCTGTTTGCGGTGTTTCTGTTTCATATCTGCACAGTTTTTCTGTATTATTCTGGAAAGTAAAACATGTTTTAGTAGTAACTTTTGTGGTATAGCTACAATGAGACAGCCTCTTTCGTAGCACAACAATACGTTACAGCACAGTACGTTCTTCATCACAACAATAAGCGTAATAACTAAGATATCTATACGCACAGCATTTCACTTTTGTTTATCATGAGGTAAGTACATTGGCTTCTGCAGAACTTAGCTTTCGGAGGAAAATAACTACGACACTTCCACAGAGATTATCTCACAACAAGATGCACATTTAGCGCTACAGGACACGCATTTGAGTGCTTAATTTTGTACTTAAACCGTTTATTTTTCAAGATTTTTGAAATACAAAGAAAGTTTTCTGTGATACATTTCATTCCATTGCTGTAATCTGTAACACCTGAGGGTATAATTGCATTAATCCTCAGGGGGGTACACGCTTACTTTGTGTACCATGTGTTTGGCAAGCACAAGGAGCCCTAGATAATATGGTATTTGCTTATACAACTTTACACATCGGTACCATATTTCTCTAACATAAATTACACAGCTATCTGATCATTTATCTGAGAGATAAACTTTTTTTTTACTACATCAGTGACACACGTTTACGCTATTACACAGTTGGATAACTTCACACTTATGAAACTGTATTTTGTCTGTACTTTGTAAACTCTTCATATTTTTTCGGAACCATTGTGATACTATGAGAGCTTTGAATGATGTATTTGGGATGGAATCATGATTTTTAAAGTACGTTTGAGGTAGATGACACTATTGAAATGAGCAGAGAATTTTTTTAGGTTTTGAAATTATTGGAGGAAGCTACGACGATTTTGAGAGTTGACTAAGGTGTTTTGATGTTATTTTTACGACGACGATGTGTATTATGCTGTTGAGGTATGTTTATGATCAATAAGCTGATGTTATATGAGGAATTTGATTATGCTACATACACTCCTGGAAATTGAAATAAGAACACCGTGAATTCATTGTCCCAGGAAGGGGAAACTTTATTGACACATTCCTGGGGTCAGATACATCACATGATCACACTGACAGAACCACAGGCACATAGACACAGGCAACAGAGCATGCACAATGTCGGCACTAGTACAGTGTATATCCACCTTTCGCAGCAATGCAGGCTGCTATTCTCCCATGGAGACGATCGTAGAGATGCTGGATGTAGTCCTGTGGAACGGCTTGCCATGCCATTTCCACCTGGCGCCTCAGTTGGACCAGCGTTCGTGCTGGACGTGCAGACCGCGTGAGACGACGCTTCATCCAGTCCCAAACATGCTCAATGGGGGACAGATCCGGAGATCTTGCTGGCCAGGGTAGTTGACTTACACCTTCTAGAGCACGTTGGGTGGCACGGGATACATGCGGACGTGCATTGTCCTGTTGGAACAGCAAGTTCCCTTGCCGGTCTAGGAATGGTAGAACGATGGGTTCGATGACGGTTTGGATGTACTGTGCACTATTCAGTGTCCCCTCGACGATCACCAGTGGTGTACAGCCAGTGTAGGAGATCGCTCCCCACACCATGATGCCGGGTGTTGGCCCTGTGTGCCTCGGTCGTATGCAGTCCTGATTGTGGCGCTCACCTGCACGGCGCCAAACACGCATACGACCACCATTGGCACCAAGGCAGAAGCGACTCTCATCGCTGAAGACGACACGTCTCCATTCGTCCCTCCATTCACGCCTGTCGCGACACCACTGGAGGCGGGCTGCACGATGTTGGGGCGTGAGCGGAAGACGGCCTAACGGTGTGCGGGACCGTAGCCCAGCTTCATGGAGACGGTTGCGAATGGTCCTCGCCGATACCCCAGGAGCAACAGTGTCCCGAATTTGCTGGGAAGTGGCGGTGCGGTCCCCTACGGCACTGCGTAGGATCCTACGGTCATGGCGTGCATCCGTGCGTCACTGCGGTCCGGTCCCAGGTCGACGGGCACGTGCACCTTCCGCCGACCACTTGCGACAACATCGATATACTGTGGAGACCTCACACCCCACGTGTTGAGCAATTCGGCGGTACGTCCACCCGGCCTCCCGCATGCCCACTATACGCCCTCGCTCAAAGTCCGTCAACTGCACATACGGCTCACGTCCACGCTGTCGCGGCATGCTACCAGTGTTAAAGACTGCAATGGAGCTCCGTATGCCACGACAAACTGGCTGACACTGACGGCGGCGGTGCACAAATGCTGCGCAGCTAGCGCCATTCGACGGCCAACACCGCGGTTCCTGGTGTGTCCGCTGTGCCGTGCGTGTGATCATTGCTTGTACAGCCCTCTCGCAGTGTCCGGAACAAGTATGGTGGGTCTGACACACCGGTGTCAATGTGTTCTTCTTTCCATTTCCAGGAGTGTATTTATTAAGATGAAATATTGAAGAAGTGTCGACGAATATGTATATGTGTAGTAAGGTAAGGAATAAGGAGTAGTGGTTAGGGACTCTGGTTTGTGAAAAAGGTTGTTGGAAACCAAGAATCGTACTTTAAGAGTTATGAAATGTATGTAAATGCGTGAATGTATCACAATGCCGACAAAAATTTTTTGGACACTGTTATATGAATAGCATTTGGTTTCTACAGATTTGTAACGCAAAATCTACATCTACATCTACATTTATACTCCGCAAGCCACCCAACGGTGTGTGGCGGAGGGCACTTTACGTGCCACTGTCATTATCTCCCTTTCCTGTTCCAGTCGCGTATGGTTCGCGGGAAGAACGACTGTCTGAAAGCCTCTGTGCGCGCTCTAATCTCTCTAATTTTACATTCGTGATCTCCTCGGGAGGTATAAGTAGGGGGAAGCAATATATTCGATACCTCATCCAGAAACGCACCCTCTCGAAACCTGGCGAGCAAGCTACACCGCGATGCAGAGCGCCTCTCTTGCAGAGTCTGCCACTTGAGTTTGTTAAACATCTCCGTAACGCTATCACGGTTACCAAATAACCCTGTGACGAAACGCGCCGCTCTTCTTTGGATCTTCTCTATCTCCTCCGTCAACCCGATCTGGTACGGATCCCACACTGATGAGCAATACTCAAGTATAGGTCGAACGAGTGTTTTGTAAGCCACCTCCTTTGTTGATGGACTACATTTTCTAAGGACTCTCCCAATGAATCTCAACCTGGTACCCGCCTTACCAACAATTAATTTTATATGATCATTCCACTTCAAATCGTTCCGCACGCATACTCCCAGATATTTTACAGAAGTAACTGCTACCAGTGTTTGTTCCGCTATCATATAATCATACAATAAAGGATCCTTCTTTCTATGTATTCGCAATACATTACATTTGTCTATGTTAAGGGTCAGTTGCCACTCCCTGCACCAAGTGCCTATCCGCTGCAGATCTTCCTGCATTTCGCTACAATTTTCTAATGCTGCAACTTCTCTGTATACTACAGCATCATCCGCGAAAAGCCGCATGGAACTTCCGACACTATCCACTAGGTCATTTATATATATTGTGAAAAGCAATGGTCCCATAACACTCCCCTGTGGCACGCCAGAGGTTACTTTAACGTCTGTAGATGTCTCTCCATTGAGAACAACATGCTGTGTTCTGTTTGCTAAAAACTCTTCAATCCAGCCACACAGCTGGTCTGATATTCCGTAGGCTCTTACTTTGTTTATCAGGCGACAGTGCGGAACTGTATCGAACGCCTTCCGGAAGTCAAGGAAAATGGCATCTACCTGGGAGCCTGTATCTAATATTTTCTGGGTCTCATGAACAAATAAAGCGAGTTGGGTTTCACACGATCGCTGTTTCCGGAATCCATGTTGATTCCTACATAGTAGATTCTGAGTTTCCAAAAACGACATGATACTCGAGCAAAAGACATGTTCTAAAATTCTACAACAGATCGACGTCAGAGAGATAGGTCTATAGTTTTGCGCATCTGCTCGACGACCCTTCTTGAAGACTGGGACTACCTGTGCTCTTTTCCAATCATTTGGAACCTTCCGTTCCTCTAGAGACTTGCGGTACACGGCTGTTAGAAGGGGGGCAAGTTCTTTCGCGTACTCTGTGTAGAATCGAATTGGTATCCCGTCAGGTCCAGTGGACTTTCCTCTGTTGAGTGATTCCAGTTGCTTTTCTATTCCTTGGACACTTATTTCAATGTCAGCCATTTTTTCGTTGGTGCGAGGATTTAGAGAAGGAACTGCAGTGCGGTCTTCCTCTGTAAAACAGCTTTGGAAAAAGGTGTTTAGTATTTCAGCTTTACGCTTGTCATCCTCTGTTTCAATGCCATCATCATCCCGGAGTGTCTGGACATGATGTTTCGAGCCACTTACTGATTTAACGTAAGACCAGAACTTCCTAGGATTTTCTGTCAAGTCGGTACCTAGCATTTTACTTTCGAATTTACTGAACGCTTCACGCATAGCCCTCCTTACGCTAACTTTGACATCGTTTAGCTTCTGTTTGTCTGAGAGGTTTTGGCTGCGTTTAAACTTGGAGTGAAGCTCTCTTTGCTTTCGCAGTAGTTTCCTAACTTTGTTGTTGTACCACGGAGGGTTTTTCCCGTCCCTCACAGTTTTGCTCGGCACGTACCTGTCTAAAACGCATTTTACGATTGCCTTGAACTTTTTCCATAAACACTCAACATTGTCAGTGTCTGAACAGAAATTTTCGTTTTGATCTGTTAGGTAGTCTGAAATCTGCCTTCTATTACTCTTGCTAAACAGATAAACCTTCCTCCCTTTTTTTATATTCCTATTAACTTCCATATTCAGGGATGCTGCAACGGCCTTATGATCACTGATTCCCTGTTCTGCTCTTACAGAGTCGAAAAGTTCGGGTCTGTTTGTTATCAGTAGGTCCAAGATGTTATCTCCACGAGTCGGTTCTCTGTTTAATTGCTCGAGGTAATTTTCGGATAGTGCACTCAGTATAATGTCACTCGATGCCCTGTCCCTACCACCCGTCCTAAACATCTGAGTGTCCCAGTCTATATCTGGTAAATTGAAATCTCCACCTAAGACCATAACATGCTGAGAAAATTTATGTGAAATGTATTCCAAATTTTCTCTCAGTTGTTCTGCCACTAATGCTGCTGAGTCGGGGGGTCGGTAAAAGGAGCCAATTATTAACCTAGCTCGGTTGTTGAGTGTAACCTCCACCCATAATAATTCACAGGAACTATCCACTTCTACTTCACTACAGGATAAACTACTACTAACAGCGACGAACACTCCACCACCGGTTGCATGCAATCTATCCTTTCTAAACACCGTCTGTGCCTTTGTAAAAATTTCGGCAGAATTTATCTCTGGCTTCAGCCAGCTTTCTGTACCTATAACGATTTCAGCTTCGGTGCTTTCTATCAGCGCTTGAAGTTCCGGTACTTTACCAACGCAGCTTCGACAGTTTACAATTACAATACCGATTGCTGCTTGGTCCCCGCATGTCCTGACTTTGCCCCGCACCCGTTGAGGCTGTTGCCCTTTCTGCACTTGCCCGAGGCCATCTAACCTAAAAAACCGCCCAGCCCACGCCACACAACCCCTGCTACCCGTGTAGCCGCTTGTTGCGTGTAGTGGACTCCTGACCTATCCAGCGGAACCCGAAACCCCACCACCCTATGGCGCAAGTCGAGGAATCTGCAGCCCACATTGTCGCAGAACCGTCTCAGCCTCTGATTCAGACCCTCCACTCGGCTCTGTACCAAAGGTCCGCAGTCAGTCCTGTCGACGATGCTGCAGATGGTGAGCTCTGCTTTCATCCCGCTAGCGAGACTGGCAGTCTTCACCAAATCAGATAGCCGCCCGAAGCCAGAGAGGATTTCCTCCGATCCATAGCGACACACATCATTGGTGCCGACATGAGCGACCACCTGCAGATGGGTGCACCCTGTACCCTTCATGGCATCCGGAAGGACCCTTTCCACATCTGGAATGACTCCCCCCGGTATGCACACGGAGTGCACTTTGGTTTTCTTCCCCTCCCTTGCTGCCATATCCCTAAGGGGCCCCATTACGCGCCTCACGTTGGAGCTCCCAACTACCTTGACCTGTGAAATATTTTTATATGAGACTGTCACTGTAACGGAAAGTGCTGTCGTAAATATTTCCGTAAGAAAGTTAAGTGACCACCTGCACGTGCATCGTGGGCACCCAGCTGTGTCAGACGCCTGGAGAACAACCCATTAGAGTGCGTGCCTTTTCAGAGGCACAGGTAGAAAAGAAAAAAAAAGGGAGGCCATTATCCTCGCTTTTGACATTCCTTTGTAGAAAGCACTGCAAATACGACATGCTTAGATCTGCACACCTGATTATGACAAGCGTCTTTCTCTAGAATTGAGGGAATTTTTACTGCGTTATGAAATGCCATATGGCTAATGAATGATGTTTCATGCCGTCCTTTGTACATATTTGCTCATTTTCTTTAATATCTACGTAGTTTCTAGCTGCACTGCAGCATTGGTTAAAATAAAATTTAGTATATTTACTAATATAGTGATTTTATGCCTACAGATCCAGTCAATGAGAAATTTATGATCTACTTCCAAGAAATCGAGGGCACATAAATAGACATTTCCCTTCACACGGATTGCATAAATAATTTCTTTACGATTTGGTAACTTATCTGCTAGTGTAAGTTCTCGTGATGCATCACTCTAGTGTTAAGATGTGACATAGGTATTAGACATGGCCATTTTGGTGTAATATTTTTTCTGCTCGAGCTTTGTCATGTATAGATATAAGTTTTATATTTTTTATATTTGCTGCTGCTGTTTGCCAGGCATAGTGTTACTGAATTTGACTTTGTATTACGCTGTTAAGCTAGTTTTACTACTGATTTATTTTTCTTGTTTGCTGCACAGTGCCTTATCTTAGTTGTAATATTGCAATTGCTTTGCCAATTTGAATTTTTTGTCCTTGTGGTTTGTTTAATTTGTTATGTGCTGCTGCATTGCCTCGTCCCTTAGTGTAGCATCTGAGCTCAGTAGATTTAAGTTAGCTTAAGAGGGGGTAGACTATAAGAGAATGAGTTGCGATGAATTGGAAGAAATGCATTGAGAAGTTATACGAAAAAAGTACAGATAGCAGGTATAGGTAGGATTTTCTTGTAAATAAATGATGAGGTAAGATAATGGAAAATAAATAATGAGGTAAGAAATATGTGACCATATAAATACAGAAAGCATGCTTGGATAGGATTTTTTGGTGGAAACAAATGTTGAAATAAGATGAAAGATCTATGGAATGAAGTTTTGGGTTGGACTGCAGTACCAAATGTTACACTGAAAACAAACCCTGTCCTTTCCTTTTGTGTTATCCCACTATGTGTTTGTGTATCCTTGTGTATTTGTTTTCTTCCTGTCTCTGTGTAGTTTCATAGAATTTTTTTTTCTTCTAATACTAAGCTACATTCACTATGATTAGGAATACTGTTATCCTCAAATATAATTGGCATTAATAATATGTTATTTACCTTGTAAATATGCTTAGACATTATTTATTCTGTTTTATTTTAATGCTCATGTGTAAAGTTGATGTTTCAAAAGTTATTCTGATCTTATTCTGATCTTTTATGTATGTACTTATGTCATAATTCCTGTAACACTGATGTATATGTTAGTTCGATTCTTTTGTAAAGCCTGTACTACAAATGTTATCTGTATTGTTATGTTCTTTAATGATGTATTTTGTACCTTTGTAATTGTATTCTAATGTTATAATATTGTAATTGACACCAGTTCATCAATTTAAGTAACTTGTAAGTTACATTTCACTGCACACGTTTCTGTTGGTCATAGTAATGGACAATATGTGAAAATTTGGACTGTTGTGTTTGCATGTGTGTTAATAATTCAGCAAGGGACTGGATAACAGCATTGCTGGTTCTAAGGACAATTCCAAAAAATTTGTGAGTGCACAAGTGGTGATTATGGACTTGCTATATTAACTGCAAGACTCTTCAATGGTGATTGTGCACCCGCACAGTCACAACAGATGGCTGCTGGCCATCTCTACAAGGACTGCAGTGGGTCTGCATCTTTGCTGACTCACCAATACCATTATTTCTACAAGGACTGCAGTGGGTCTGCACCTCTAGTGGCCCACCAATACGACAATCTCTACCAGGACTAGAGTGGGTCTACTCTGTGATGACCTGCCTACCAATATTCATCAACTTCGACTGACTCTGCTGTGGGTTTGCTCTGTTGTGGCCCATAACCTGTCAGCATGTCAACAGTCAGCACTGTCTTTCTGTTGGAAGGACAACACTACTTCTTCAAGACTGCATGGAAATCCACTACTTCCATGTGCATTGTCTTTTACTGCTCAGACTTTGATAAAAGAAACGGCAGTTTTACTGTGATGAATGATCAGGACTGTCTTTATGGACTGTGAGAAAATTTTAGCTTTTGACCAACATTGTATAAATAAGTGTGTGCATTTGATATCTTTGTTATTGTACTTATGAAAATTTTATCAAATCATTATTGGTCACTGGCCAAAACAATTTGTAAAATTTTTTGTGGGGAGCATGGGGGCTATGTAAGTAGGCTGTTTATGTTTTCTTTATGTAAATAGGCTATTTATGTTTTTTTATTGGCAACGTTACGTAGCGCTCTATATGAAAATCACTGGCTGTGCTGTGTGCAGTCTGTGGCTAGTTTGCATTGTTGTCTGCCATTGTAATGTTGGGCAGCAGCAGCTGGATGTGAACAGCGCGTAGCGTTGCGCAGTTGGAGGTGAGCCGCCTGCAGTGGTGGATGCGGGGAGAGAGATGGCGGAGTTTTGTAATTTGTCATGAACTGCTATATATATTATGACTATTAAGGTAAATACATTGTTTTGTTCTCTATTAATATCTTTCATTTGCTAACTATCCCTATCAGTAGTTAGTGCCTTCAGTAGTTTGAATCTTTTATTTAGCTGGCAGTAGTGGCGCTCGCTGTATTGCAGTAGTTCGAGTAACGAAGATTTTTGTGAGGTAAGTGATTTGTGAAAGGCATAGATTAATGTTAGTCAGGGCCATTCTTTTGAAGGGATTTTTGAAAGTCAGATTGCGTTGCGCTAAAAAATATTGTGTGTCAGTTTAAGCACAGTCTTGTGTAAATTGTTCTAAGGGGACGTTTCAACATGTCAGTTCTGGTATAATGTGTTTGACCAATGAATACCCGTTTATCATCTACATGTCTTCTTGGGGCAGCAATTTTAATGGCCAGTAGTGTAATACGTGCATTGTGATCAGTTTCGATTAAACGACCCTCTTCAGGCCAACTTGCTCACGATGATGTAGTAGCGTTGATAGTTAATGAAGTAATAACTTACACTAGGTGAAAAAGTAGTTCTCATAACGCTGTGGAATGGTAAATAGCAGAAGGTATTATTTCATCAATGCTATCAACGTTTCCACTTCATCATGAACATCTTAGTCTGAAGATAATTATTTAATCTGAAGCGATCACCGAGTACAAATAGAAAGCTTCTTTCACAATAGAGGTCGCACGTCTGAACGCAGTGAGCCAAACTCGCCGCTTCAGGAAATCTTATCACTGATATCCTTTCGTCCTAAATGTCAGTCCCACTCATGAATCGTTCTTATATTTCCATTATTTGTCCTTCGATGTACAGGTTGAACAGCAGACGCTAAAGGCTGCATACCTGTCTAACGCTATTTTCATGCGAGCACTTTCCTCTGCTGTGGCCGAGTGGTTCTAGGCTCTTCAGTCTGGAACCGCGCTACTTCTATGATCGCAGGTTTGAATCCTGCCTCGGGCATGGATGTGTGTGATGTCCTTAGGTTAGTTAGGTTTAAGTAGTTCTAAGTCTAGGGCACTGATGACCAAATCCCATAGTGCTTAGAGCCATTTGAACCATTTGAACTTTTCTCTCTTTCTGCCATTCGTATTGTTTACTCTTGATTGTTGTACATATTGTGTGTGGTGTCACCGCCAGACACCACACTTGCTAGGTGGAAGCCTTTAAATCGGCCGCGGTCCATTAGTATACGTCGGACCCGCGTGTCGCCACTGTCAGTGATTGCAGACCGAGCTCCGCCACACGGCAGGTCTAGAGAGACTTCCTAGCACTCGCCCCAGTTGTACAGCCGACGTTGCTAGCAATGGTTCACTGACAAAAACTGTAGTGGACTGGCCCGACAGCCAATCCACTATGACTGGTAGCCGAAAGGCACGCGTTTAAGCTCACGCAGGCTGGCGTGAGGTCTGGAACGGTTATAGGAGTTGAGTCTAGTAAAAAAAGGAGGTAGCTGGTAGAATACTTAACTTTAATCCACAATTGGTGAATATCTCTCTTGACGGTACATGCATCACAAGATTAATAACAATTGATATTGGCGCCTTGCTAGGTCGTAGCAAATGACGTAGCTGAAGGCTATGCTAACTATCGTCTCGGCAAATGAGAGCGTAATTTGTCAGTTCCATCTCTAGCAAAGTCGGCTGTACAACTGGGACGAGTGCTAGGAAGTCTCTTTAGATCTGCCGTGTGGCGGCGCTGGTCTGCAATCACTGACAGTGGCGACACGCGGGTCCGACGTATACTGATGGACCGCGGCCGATTTAAAGGCTACCACCTAGCAAGTGTGGTGTCTGGCGGTGACACCACATTGTGTATCCGTATACATATTGTATATACCTATAGCTTACACCTATTTTTCAGAGATTTTAGAAACTTGCATCATGTTACGCTGCCGATCGCATTTTCTAAGTCAACAAATCCTATGGGGGGGCTGTCGATTTTTTTTTTAAGTTTATCAAGCGCAACGTCACAAGTGTCTCTTCCCAAAGCCAAACTGCCAGCCATCGAACAGATCCTAAATTTTGTTTTCATTATTATGTACAATATTCTTGGACGCAAGAGCTGTAAAGATGATTGTGCGACAGTTATTTCGTTTATCTGCGTTTCAGCTTATTGTCATTCAAATGTAGTCGGTGAGGTCCTGATTTCTAGCACGTCTCTTGCATTAGCCACGTTGTAACGTCGGAAATGCATAGCCTCCTATTTCCATCTATTGTACTATTTTTTTTCCTTGCTTTGTTACCTCAAGATATGACATTTCTGTCTCTTTGTATATTGTAATTGTTTTGCTGTTTGTATATATATATTTATACTTTTATGTCGATGTATAATTGGTTTGTTTCGTAAATATTATTTGTATTTTTACGCTGGGTCTTGCCTAGGGAAGACTGCTATCGAACGATTACGTCGATAGGTCGTGTGAAGAATCAAAGTGTGTAGGATCTTTGGTAGTGTTAACTCTGCCGCGTGGAGCGCGGGCTGAGCGGAAGGGGTCTGGCTGGAGTAGCGAGTGGAGCAGGTGTGTTGTGTGACGCTCCCGCGAGTTGCCGCGCTTTCGGGGTTTGGCAGCATGTAATTGCGATCGACTTGCGATGATAGTTTCTGACATGGTGTCGCGGACGGGAAACATTAACTAGCGCACATCAAGAGCCCGTTTCGTCTGGTGACCGTGTCAAGAAGAAGGCGCGCCAACATCCAGCTTCTGCAACGGCGACGGCCGACAATGAGTGACTGTCGCCACCTCCTCGACCGACGACTTCAAACCTTCAATCAACCGACAAGGAAGACTGGACGCACGTAAAGTTTTAGAACTGTATGGCAGACCTCAGCTTTTCAAACTGTTCCATTTTCGTCACTATAATTACAGCAACTTAGCATGAACTTTTGTTGCTCATTGTCCCAATTGCATTACCAAGCAGAGTCCCTTCCTTTTCCGAAATGAACCCGAGTGTCGTTGAAATTCAAACGCCAGCATTAAAGTAATATAGCTAACTCGTTTTCACTGCTTTAATTTCAAAGTTCAATTATGGCATTAATAGCTGGCTACAATATTCAGATTACACAAGCACGAATTAAGAGTGCGAGCTTTGTTACCGTATTTTAGCTTACCTGTGACTGCAGCTCAGCTTGGTACGTACTAAATTTTACTATTGTTAATTGTTCAGAATCATTTAATTCAAGTTCAAAGTTAAATCTCTTCTTTCTAAATTGCGTAGATTCAAGTAGCTTTTGAAATGATTGTTGAGGTAGTCCAAGACTAACCGTATTTTACTGAATTTCGATGTGCTTCAGAAAGAAAGCTCACTATTAACTTCAGTCACTAAATTAACTTTCGATTTTCCGGTTTTATTAATTCTTTTGCTAAATTAAGTCAGGGTGTAGCGAAATTTATTACTTCTGACAAACTTTCAGTTTTCACACTACGCGTGTCAACCTTCAGTGCCACGCTTCTAGTGCTAATTATATGTGTAATAACCTTTCTTTTTCAGTTACTATAGTAATTGTCCTTAGGACTGGCGACCGTGATTTCCCCCAAATCTCAAATACCTAATTACCGCTAGTTAATTGTTAACGTAACGGCTGCACATTTACTTTCTTTATTAACTTTACCCCTTTTCAAAATTAATTTCCACCAGTTTCATTAGCACTTTTCCTTTCATTTAGATGTAACCCTTTCCTCCCTCTTTACCGACAAATTAACTTCGGTGACGATTGCTTTTCCCAAATTTCCATTAGGTACACGCGGTTTCATTTTTCACTGTCATTAAGGTCGGTAAGTGAGGGGGAGGTTACACGTGGCGACCTGGTGACAGGACAATCTTCAGATTTGAGGTTGTTCTGGACACGAATTTTGCATTGTGCAAATCTCGTAACAAAGTACTGGTTACGTACAGGCCGTTACGTCAGCGAGAATAAGTAGTGGGAGTAATCCTAATTATATTTGAGATTTGGCATTTATATTGAAAATTATTAAAATGAGTGAAGGTAACAATTACCAAAATTTGGTAGACTTGGATACGGAACAATCGGTCGAACAGTGGGAAACGCGCACGGCGGTTCCCATTGTTCAGGGGCAGGCGGCTAGCATGAAAGACGCGACCGCCGAAACGCAACAAAGAGGAGAAATGGAATTCCAAACTTTAGAAAATGTTTCAGAATCGGAAGCGAAAATTAAATCTGTACCCCTTGATGATGAATACGGGGGAACATATATAGAGGAACCAACTACGGAAGTAAAACCGGTAGTTTCCGGGAATTTAACTGATTTATTGAATGTTTTGATTAATGAAATCAAGAGTCAATCGGCAGAAATTAAAGCTCTGTCTGCCAAGCAAGAAGCTCAGTCTGCCAAGCAAGAAGGTCAGTCTGAAAAAATTGAACGGATGCTAGACAATCAGAACAAAGCTATTAACGTTGTTAACAACAATGTTGGAGTTGTTAACACAAAAGTTGATAAAATCAAAGAAGATATTGTTGTGATTAATACCGAAATCGGTAATCTTAAACAGGAAATGATAGGCGTTCAGGCGGAAATTGCGAGCATAAATACTCGTTTTTATTCCGAAATTAGCAGAATCGAGAAAAGTGTAGGAGAAGCAGTTGCTCCGATCATCGAGAATAAGGTGACAGAACAAATTCAATTAGTGAAAAAAGAGGATCAAAAGAAGGTGGAAACTTTAAAGGCTTTAGTATCCGAAGTAGATACCAAAGTGACGAAGCAGGCTAATACCTGCGAAGAAAAAAAAAGGGAAGTAGAAACACTTGCGACAACCACTTGCCAAGTAATTACGAGAGTGTCGGAATTAGAAAAGAAACTTGACGAAAAACAGAGCTATGTGCCAATCTGTGCACATAATTCGGAATTGTTGACGAAAGAGGAGCGGTTCGACCCCTTGAAAAAAGGCGGTATACACGCGACGGATTTCATTAAAAATTGTGAAAGAGTTTTACCCAGATCATGGACTAATGAGAGAAAAATTAATGCGGTTATTGATGTGCTGGCTGGTGATGCCAAGCGTTGGGGCTTAAACCTCAACATTACGAACCTGACTTTTGACGAGTTTAAACATTTGTTTCTGGCTGAATACTGGTCAGAGCAAAAACAGCAAAGTGTCTGGCGCGAATTTGTCGTATCGAGGCCTTTCGATGCGAATTCGCGCGGTTCGATGAAGGAGTTTTGTGAGGGCTGGATCCGCAAGTTGGAATATTTGCGTGATCGCCGCACGGAATCCGAAATAGTCTGGGAACTCTACAAGAAGCTTCCAGATGATACAAAACGCTACGTAGGAAGCAATTACAGGACAATCAACGATTTCCTGGAAAGAGTTGAGGACGAGGACAATTGGCGCAATAATCGCGACAGTGGTAGAGGCCGTGGTAACAACAACGGGTACCACCCCAACCATAACAACGATAACCATGGGAATAATGCATACCGCAGCAATAACAATAATGGTTCGGACCGTAATAACAATCGGTACAATGCAAATAATAACAGGAACGACAGAAACCAGTATCATACTAACGTGATACGGGCTTCACAGAATAGTAATAACGCCAGAGGGTGTGATCAGCCGCCTCAGCAGCATCCGGGGAGCGTATCTGCTGGGACGAGACAGGGAAACCATTAGCCGCGCCGGTGAGGGGCCGAGAAATTTTGGCGGCCCAATAACAGGAGAAAACCCAGGTATCGTCATTATGAAAATTCCGTGTGGAATAATCAACGGCGGGAGTGTGTGCCAGTGTTAGGAGAAAGGAGTGCGCCCACAAGTAGTAGATCAGCTGTATACACGGCAGTAGGTAGTACATTCACTGTCAGTGAGAACAATTTAAGTAGTGTTCCG
Source organism: Schistocerca cancellata (assembly GCF_023864275.1). Lineage (NCBI taxonomy): Eukaryota > Metazoa > Arthropoda > Insecta > Orthoptera > Acrididae > Schistocerca > Schistocerca cancellata. The sequence continues at coordinate 157,153,815 of NC_064626.1, forward strand.
GAAATCGATTATAAAGTGGCAGCTGTAATACCCACAGCGGAATTGGAGATTGAGTTTAAGAATGATTCGCAATTGTTGAGAGAAGATCAGATGTCGGATAACACGTCCGTCATCGAGCGAGGGGATGCAGAGAGGGATGAGGTCTGGTTAAGGCAGTTCGGTCGCTTATACGACGAACTAAGAGATTATAGGGGTCTGTATGGGAGAAGTGTTTATGGGGAGCGCGTGCAGGATTTGCCGCGTCTCGTCCCGCAGGAAGATAGTGTTTGTGAAGTGATAGAAAGTTCTGGCCCTAACCGGCAGACTTTACCAGAAATAGTTGATGTTAATGGGGAGCACGAGCAAGATTCGTCGTGTTTCGTCCCGCAAGGGTTGGATGTTGAAGTAGTAACGGAAAGTTCTGGCCCTAACCGGCAGACCTTACCGAAAGTTGTAGTGGTAGAAGTAGCCGACCCATCCGACGCAAACCTCCAGTTTAAACATTGTGAAAGTATTAAGGAGAAAGATTACGAGAATTTTAGTGGCAGCCGGACACGATTGGTAGAAAAGCACGTAGATTACAGCGTGTACGAGGTTAGGGCTGACGTTATACGGTCGGACGATAGCAGTGGGGGTTGCGCAGATCCAGAGGAAGTAATTGCAGATACTACTGGGCACATTTCTCCAGATAGATTGGTAGATGAGATCAATCTGACCAAAGAGGAATCAATGAAGGTGACAATTAATGAATTGATAGCAAAGCAACACTCACTAGTTGACGAGTTACAGGAAAAGGTTTCGGTATTGGAGGCGAAGCTACAGACTAAGCCTCAGGACAAACGTGTTGAAATTAAAACTGTAAGTGAACAGAGGCTGAAAAAGCCGCCAGATAAGCCGGATTTAGGATCAAAGCCGGATGGTTTTTTCTGGAATGACCTGGATATAGACGAGGATTTACTGTGGGAAAATAAAGAAACAGTCGAGGACAAGTGTAGACAGATAGTAGTGTCTGTTAATATACAGGACCTACAACTAAACGTGTTGATTGACACCGGTGCAGAATTGAGTGCTGTATCTGGGAAAATATTTGAGTTACTGAAAGACAGACCTGGCATCGTAGTTATGCCAGTAACAGGAGTGAAAATTATCGGTGCTACTGGGAAGGCCAGTAAACCGGTCACAAAACAGATTTTTGTCAACTTCGAGATATGTGGGGCACGATTTCAACAAGAGTTTGTCGTCGTGCCAGACTTGACTACGGAAGTAATTATCGGGTTAGATTGGCTATTAAAGTACCGTGCAGTGATTAATTGCGAAAGCAAAACTTTGACATGTACGTCACAAGATAAAACAATAGTAGTTAGTTTTGACGAGGCAGGAGACGGTGTGCATAGGCAATACCAGCCTATACACATTGTTAACTGGCCGGATGCTATTGACGTAGGTATGAATTTGAACTACTGTAATGTGAGGAATCTCGGCATTGACAATAGTGTAGAAAGTGAATTGGAAAGTATTGTAGACGGTGTGTCAAACGTAACACACGAACAAAGACGAGGCCTGTATGAAGTAATAATGAGGAATAAGAGTGTGTTTTCAGACAAACCGGGACTTGTGGAAGGATATAAATGCAAGTTGCATGTAATTCCGCACGAACCATTCTTCGTGAGACCGTATGCTATACCGCTGTCCAAAAAGGAAGCAGTGCAACGGGAGATAGATAAGATGATCGAATGGGGAGTGACTGAAAGAAGTACGAGTCCATACAATAACGGTTTGGTCATTGTAGCAAAACGGGATGGTAATGTGCGTATTGTGATTGACGCACGCACGTTGAATAGGGTCGTTCAACGCGAAACAGACAGACCAGAGAGTATGGAGGAGATTTTGCAACGTTTTCATGACGTTAAGTTCATGACTAGCCTCGATCTGACGGCTAGTTACTGGCAAATAGAACTCGAAGAAGAATCTAGGCCATACACCGCCTTCTTGTTTGCGGGCAGGTGTTATCAGTATAGAGTACTGTCGTTTGGACTTAATATATCTGTGTCCGTATTCATCAGGGCCCTAGATAAAGTGCTAGGACCGGCTTTGAGTTCAAGATTAACTGTATATGTTGACGACCTATTGTTGGCCAATGCCACTTGGCATGACCATTGTGACCTGTTAGATGAAGTTCTTAGAGCATTGCGCCGTGGCGGAATGACTCTAAAGTTAAAGAAATGCGAATTTGTGAAGCAGGAACTGAAATTTTTAGGGCATGTAATTACCACTGCTGGTATTACGAAGGACCCAGAGAAACTAGAGGCAATAAGGAATTGTCCTCCACCCAAGTCTAGGAAACAGTTAAAAAGTTTTCTAGGGTTAACAGGATTTTATCGTAAATTTGTAAAAGGACAAGTGTTTAATGATGAAAATTTGAATAACCTCTTACGCAAAAACGTTCCGTTTGTGTGGACTGACGGGTGTCAGGCCGCTTTCGAGAGATTAAAAGACGAATTGGTAAGATCTAACATACTATTTCATCCTGATTTATCGCTACCCTTCCATCTCGGAACGGATTCGTCGAATTATGGGGTGGGGGTAGAACTGTTCCAAGAAGTTGGTGAAGGAGAGGATAAGGAACACCGGACGATAGCGTTCGCGAGTCGAACTTTATCAAAAAGTGAGCGAAACTACACGATTTGTGCGAAAGAGTGTCTCGCTATCGTGTGGGGATTCAAGAAGTTCAAGGGTTACCTATGGGACCGTAAGGTGATTATTCATACGGACCATAAGGCGCTCACTTATCTGAAGGATTGTAAACTACTTCACGAAAGACTGACTAGGTGGTCGCTGTACTTACAGCAATTTAACTATGACATCTGTTACGTAAAAGGGACCGACAATTGCGTAGCGGATGCGCTGTCGCGGTTGCCCGAGTCTAATCAAGATGTATTGAAAGATGAGTCAGATGGAGTGGTCAAATTATACTATTTTAAAGAAGTTGAGGGACGTAAATTAGTAGTGAACATCTGTAAGAATCTACGTCGTCATCAGAACGAGGACGGTTGTTTAAATATGGTGAAAACCCGATATGACGAAAGGAGTTCAGAAGGAGAGAAATTAAGAAAGTATTACAAGATATACGATCATATCTTGTACATATGTAAGGGTGAAGATAGTAATATTTGGCGGGTATGCTGGCCCACCAAATACGTCACGGAAATAATAGACTACTACCATTTGGCGTATGGTCACTGTGGACCTAAGAAATGTACGGAAAAGCTGAGTGAAGTAGTGCATTTTAACAACATGTTAAAACGCGTTACTGACAGAGTGAAAACTTGCGATTTATGTCAGAAGGTGAAGGTTACCAACTGTACGAGTCGTGGTCCTATGCAAAGTATAAGGCCTAACGACACCTTTGAATTACTGTGCGTGGACTTGTACGGACCTTTGCCGAGTCATCAGGAAACTTTGCCTACATTTTAGTAGTGCTAGAAGCTTTTTCCAAGTTCATCAAGCTATACCCGATTAGGAAAGCTACAGCCAAAGCGGTCTATAGCAAGCTTGTGAACGATTATTTTGTTCATATTGGTAAGCCCAAGGCGATTCTATCAGACAATGGGGCACAATTTACTTCTAAGTTGTGGAATGAAGGCATGGAAAGTAATGGGGTCGAGGTGATCCATATTTCAGCTTATTGTCCGGCTGGGAATCCCGCTGAGAGGTATATGCGCGAGCTAGGCCGACTTTGCCGTACCTATTGCCATCACAATCATAGGGCATGGGGCAAATATGTAGCAGTATTTGAGAGAATTATGAACACCTTGAGACATGAATCGACGGGATTTTCTCCAGAGGAAATCCTGTTGGATGACAGAAGTAAAAGTTTAGTGGAAGAGATAATCAAATTCCCTCCACGGATTGACATTAGTATTGCTGTGAAAAAAGATCGTTTGCGAGAAGTAATGAAGCTAAAAGCCGATGATCGCATACGTCGTCATGACGCTAAAGCGCGTTTTGCTAAGTTTGCAATCGGAGACTTAGTACTTGTAAAAGCTCATGAGAAATCGAGCGAGATAGACAATGAAATCTCTAAATTTAAGTTTGTTTATAATGGACCATATAAAGTCATTAGTATACCTCACACAAATGCTTATTGCTTAGAGTATCCAAGCTCTGGAAAACGATTAGGTATACGGAATATTGTAGACTTGAAATTGTACCAACCTAGGATCGATTAATACCACACAATGGGTAACTTGTACAGTATGTAAATATAGAGTGTAAGATTTAAGGATGTGCCATGTTACGATGCTTTTGCCTGACCTAGAGGTCATTAAAGAAGTTGTAATTAATAAGTAATTAATTTTGACTAAATGATTTAAGAGTAACTGATTAGTAATCATCTGAAAAATCCAAGCTGCTAGTTTAAGTTTTCAGCTGAGTCACAGTAGATTAAGGAATGTAAATATGATATTGTAACTTGCTGTAATATTTCATGAATGTGTGTTTTTATTAGTCATTGCCGATATACTTAGACGCTGTTTTAAGTTTCAGGCTAGTACATGCGTGTCATGATGGACAGTGTTGAGTTATCCGCTGTGATAGTGTTTATGGACTCCTTGAGATTACTCGGGAGTGAGTTTTACCGAAAGAATTCAGTGAAACGGACGTTCTGGAAACGCCGTTACAAGGGCGAGTGAGATCAAGCGTGCCGCACAGGCGGGAGCAACAATACTTGCGAGGCGAAGCCGCTGTCGGCTCTTGTGCCGCTGTCGGCTCTTGTGCCGCTGTCGGCATCCTTTGTACTTGCGAGTACGGAAGGTGGAGTTGTTTTTCTTCCCGGACAGCTGATGTGAAAGAATTCTGCTGTCAATATTTATGTTTTATTTTATCTGTTGTATATTATTTTCTTGTTTAGCGTTAATTGGACATGACGAGAATATTAATTATGAAAAGGTTACATAAAAATGTGTATTCTATGTAATTAATTATTAGTTTGCGTATTTTGATATACCTGTTTTTTATGACCATGTACTCTGATCAATTTTGCAAATAGTATTCCATTTCTTATAGTGTTACGAATTTTAATGATTTTGGAATAGCTAAACCATTTTCTATGTTTTCTATGAATTTTGATATGTTGTCAACCTGTTTTATTTTGTGCAAGATGACAGAGTGGAATAAGATTTGGAGTGTCTCCACTCAATTATTATTGTCTAAAAATTGGTTTATGGTTAATTAGACGAATGCTAAATTTTTTTGATGTTTTGAGCATATGCATTTCCGCTGTTTCTTTTTTGGGACATTTTCTGAGTCTGTTTACGTTACACGAACATCCTCAGACAATGTGGGGCACGTGTAACGTCGGAAATGCATAGCCTCCTATTTCCATCTATTGTACTATTTTTTTTCCTTGCTTTGTTACCTCAAGATATGACATTTCTGTCTCTTTGTATATTGTAATTGTTTTGCTGTTTGTATATATATATTTATACATTTATGTCGATGTATAATTGGTTTGTTTCGTAAATATTATTTGTATTTTTACGCTGGGTCTTGCCTAGGGAAGACTGCTATCGAACGATTACGTCGATAGGTCGTGTGAAGAATCAAAGTGTGTAGGATCTTTGGTAGTGTTAACTCTGCCGCGTGGAGCGCGGGCTGAGCGGAAGGGGTCTGGCTGGAGTAGCGAGTGGAGCAGGTGTGTTGTGTGACGCTCCCGCGAGTTGCCGCGCTTTCGGGGTTTGGCAGCATGTAATTGCGATCGACTTGCGATGATAGTTTCTGACATGGTATCGCGGACGGGAAACATTAACTAGCGCACATCAAGAGCCCGTTTCGTCTGGTGACCGTGTCGAGAAGAAGGCGCGCCAACATCCAGCTTCTGCAACGGCGACGGCCGACAATGAGTGACTGTCGCCACCTCCTCGACCGACGACTTCAAACCTTCAATCAACCGACAAGGAAGACTGGACGCACGTAAAGTTTTAGAACTGTATGGCAGACCTCAGCTTTTCAAACTGTTCCATTTTCGTCACTATAATTACAGCAACTTAGCATGAACTTTTGTTGCTCATTGTCCCAATTGCATTACCAAGCAGAGTCCCTTCCTTTTCCGAAATGAACCCGAGTGTCGTTGAAATTCAAACGCCAGCATTAAAGTAATATAGCTAACTCGTTTTCACTGCTTTAATTTCAAAGTTCAATTATGGCATTAATAGCTGGCTACAATATTCAGATTACACAAGCACGAATTAAGAGTGCGAGCTTTGTTACCGTATTTTAGCTTACCTGTGACTGCAGCTCAGCTTGGTACGTACTAAATTTTACTATTGTTAATTGTTCAGAATCATTTAATTCAAGTTCAAAGTTAAATCTCTTCTTTCTAAATTGCGTAGATTCAAGTAGCTTTTGAAATGATTGTTGAGGTAGTCCAAGACTAACCGTATTTTACTGAATTTCGATGTGCTTCAGAAAGAAAGCTCACTATTAACTTCAGTCACTAAATTAACTTTCGATTTTCCGGTTTTATTAATTCTTTTGCTAAATTAAGTCAGGGTGTAGCGAAATTTATTACTTCTGACAAACTTTCAGTTTTCACACTACGCGTGTCAACCTTCAGTGCCACGCTTCTAGTGCTAATTATATGTGTAATAACCTTTCTTTTTCAGTTACTATAGTAATTGTCCTTAGGACTGGCGACCGTGATTTCCCCCAAATCTCAAATACCTAATTACCGCTAGTTAATTGTTAACGTAACGGCTGCACATTTACTTTCTTTATTAACTTTACCCCTTTTCAAAATTAATTTCCACCAGTTTCATTAGCACTTTTCCTTTCATTTAGATGTAACCCTTTCCTCCCTCTTTACCGACAAATTAACTTCGGTGACGATTGCTTTTCCCAAATTTCCATTAGGTACACGCGGTTTCATTTTTCACTGTCATTAAGGTCGGTAAGTGAGGGGGAGGTTACAACGTTTCTTGGTATGATTGTTTATGAAAAACCTTATTCTTTACTTATTAGTTTGTTTCTTTGTCTTCACCCTTTTGTGCTCCACATCGAACTAACCCGGCACTCATCGGGGAAGAACAGTGATCTTTTAATATATTTCTGGTGGACTCGCCACTTTCGTAAATATCATAAAGACTGCAACCACACGATCTGTTTCAGATCGACTGCTTCCGATGAAAACTCTTTCCTAAAGGATAACCAAAATTCTATCTAACAAAAGTTGGTTCTGACGTAGCAAAGGACTTTTGGCCACTACGTAAAATTGTTTGAAATTATCCGCTTTCTGTGCCGATCATTTAAATTTCTACTTATTTTATCAGCTGTATTCTTGTGGTTCCACCATTTCCCCAGGAGAATAACTCATAACGCAGAAATTTTTCCTTCGCATAAATCATTTGTCAAAATTCGGAATACTACTGTTGGTAGAATTCATACGCCGCAGAAAGTTCTTCGCATATAGCGCGATTATGTTCTTCGCAATTGTCTACTACAACTTCGTTCATGATTTGAGGTATTCCGCTACGTTTGTATTCGATTATAGCGGTGAGAAACTGTACTTCGGTCCAATGTTAACTCGCTACGCAGTTGTCGTGAAGAGAGATGGATTTCTGTGTCGGATTTCTGGCACGATAAGTTTCGATGTTAATGCATACCACTGTAACTACAGGGCGTGCTGAAAAGTAAATCCGCCGAATTTTTATGTGAAAACTCTTAAAGCTTTTTAAATAAAAGAAGAGTTATTAACATTCTACGTCTTTATTCTTCATGTTTACGTATTTATTTCGCAACATAGTCACCTTGGCGACGGACACTATTCGTATCAGTCCTTCCTCACCTTTGTTAATGATATCTTTTGCTACCTACAGCATCGACCATTGACCAGTTTCATTTCATTGGCTATTGCTATGCCTTTTCAGCACTCAGAAAATCTCCAGAAGTTGCAGGGCACTCAATCTGATAGTTTCACAAGTAAATGAATTAAGTAATTGCTCGAACTTAAATTCAAATATTCGAGAGTAAGTTGGCTTGATGGTTTAAAAAGGAAATACACACACGTATAGATATTTCACACTGTTTTTTGCTTGTATGTTTCTCAGTAATCAATCTTCACGCAGTTAATTCACAAGTCCTCTCGTTTCACACTTATTTTCTTTGCTATAGACGGCGAAATTATAACAGATCCGAGCAAACAAAATTACTATTTCCCTATTCTCAGGATCAAAAACGTCCCCTTACACGACAGAATCCAACAGTAAAACATTGCAGTACAAAGCAGTGCCAAATGATGACTCACCTTACAAGTGACGTCACGTTTTTTTGCGATATTTCAAAATCACGATCGACAACTGCTGACCATCATCGCTGCTTTCGTGAAACAAAGGTCGACAGCTTTTCTCTTGACGGCAGATCAAAGCGATAGGTTTCGCTATTTTATTGCCCTTTGTATTAGCTAGTCGTAAAGCAAAGCAATAGCCGACGGGAAGACGTCACACACAAGCAGCTGAATACGGCCCTAGGGTGAAGGACTTACGACTTGTCCTTGCCTTACGTTTTATTGTCGGCGATTGCCTCGAACCAAAACTTAAAGACGTCTGTTGACACTATTGTCTTGATGTTTAAATAGTGTAGGTCAATGCAACAAATGTAACCACGTGCTCGGTGTTAAGAAAGCTGTGCTTGTTATGTAAATTAATCGTTTGTGGGAAGGACTATACCTGAAACCGTCCATCGGGTGGTGGGTTTACGGGTCCCACTTAATAGGTCAGGAGTCCACTACACACAGGAGGCGACTACACGGGTAGCGGGGGCTGTGTGGAAGGGACTGGGCGGTTTTTTAGGTTAGAGGGTCTCAGGGAATTACAGAAGGGGCGTTCGTCTGAAAGTGGACAGGCAAAACACAGTAAGGTAGTTGTAGAAACGATTCGTATTAGTTGTGTTGGGAAAGAACCAGAGCTCCAAGTCCTAATAGAAAGCACTGAAGCTCAAATAGTTGTAGGTACAGAGAGCTGGCTAAAGCCGGAAATAAGTTCAGCCGAAATTTTTTCAAACGATCTAGTAGTGTTCAGAAAGGATAGATTAAATACAGTTGGTGGTGGAGTATTTATTGCTGTCAGAGGTAGTTTGCCTCGTAGCGAAGTTGAAGTAGATAGTTCATGTGAAATACTATGGGTAGAGATTATACCTGACAATCGGACTAAACTATTAATTGGATCGTTTTACCGACCCCCCGACTCAGAAGACATAGTTGCTGAACAGTTCAAAGTCTCATTTCAAATAAGTACCCCGCTCATACAATTATAGTCGGTGGTGACTTCAATCTACCTCGATATGCTGGAAACGTTATACGTTTAAAACCGGCGGCAGGCATAAAACATCATCCGAAATTGTACTGAACGCTTTCTCAGAAAATTATTTTGGACAATTAGTTCATGAGCCCACTCGAAGCGTAAATGGTTGCGAAAGCATACTTGACCTTTTAGCAACAAATGATCCTGGACAAATAGTGAGTGTTGTGACGAATACAGGTATTAGCGACCACAAGGCAATTGCTGCTAGGCTGAATACTGTAACATCCACAACCGTCAAAAAGAAACGCAAAATATATCTACTCAAAAAAGGCTGATAAAATGCTCTTAACGCATTTTTAAGAGACAGTCTTCACTCCTTCCGATCTGATCATGTAAGTGTAGGAAAGTTGTGGAATGTTTTCAAAGAGGTAGTATCAACAGCAATTGAGAGATATATACCACATAAATTAATAAGTGATGGTACTGTTCCCCCATGGTACACAAAATGGGTCAGATCGTTGTTGCAGAAGCAATGAAAAAAGCATGCCAAATTTAAAAGAACGCAAAATACCCAAGATCGGCAAAGTTTTACAGAAGTTCGAAATATGGCGCGTACTCCAATGCGAGATGTTTTTAATAATTTCCACAACGAAATTCTGTCTCGAAATCTGGCAGAAAACCCAAAGAGATTCTGGTCATACATAAAGCACACCGGTGGCAAGATGCAATCAATACCTTCATTGCGCGATAACAACGGTGAAGTCACTGATGAGTGATGACAGTGCCACTAAAGCAGAGTTAGTAAACAGGATTTTCCGAAACTCCTTCACCAAAGAAGACGAAGTAAATATTCCTGAATTGCAATCAAGAACAACGGCCAAGATGAGAAACATAGCAGTAGATATCCTCGGTGTAACAAGGCGGCTTAAATCACTTAATAAAGGCAAGGCCTCCGGTCCGGATTGTATACCAGTCAGGTTCCTCTCAGAGTATGCTGATAAAATAGCTCCGTATTTAGCAATTATATACAACCACTCGCTCACAGAAAGATCCGTACCTAAGGACGGGAAAATTTCTCAGGTCACACCAATACCCAAAAAGGAAGTAGGAGTAATCCGCTGAATTACAGGCCTATATCACTAACGTCGATTTGCAGTGGGGTTTTAGAACACATACTGTATTCGAATATTATGAAGTACCTCGACTGTGCGGCTGGTCCCGGCGGAGGTTCGAGTCCTCCCTCGGGCACGGGTTTGTGTGTTTGTCCTTAGGATAATTTAGGTTAAGTAGTGTGTAAGCTTAGGGACTGATGACCTTAGCAGTTAAGTCCCATAAGATTTCACACACATTTGAACATTTGAAGTACCTCAAAGAAAACGATTTATTGATATATAGTCAGCACGGATTCAGAAAATATCGTTCTTTTGAAACACAACTAACTCTTTATACTCATGAAGTAATAAATGCTATCGACAGGGGATGTCAAATTGATTCCATATTTTTAGATTTCCAGATGGCTTTCGACACCGTTCCTCACAAGCGTCTTCTAACCAAACTGCGTGCCCACGGAGTATGGCCTCAGTTGTGCGACTGGATTCGTGATTTCCTGTCAGAAAGGTCACAGTTCGCAGTAATAGACGGAAAGTCATCGAGTAAAACAGAAGTAATATCCGGCGTTCCCCAAGGAAGTGTTATAGGCCCTCAATTGTTCCTGATCCATATTAACGACATAGGAGACAATCTGAGTAGCCGTCTTAGATTGTTTGCAGATGATGCTGTCATTTACCGTCTTGTAAAGTCATCAGATGACCAAAACGACTTGCAAAATAATTTAGATAAGATATCTGTATGGTGCGAGAAGTGGCAGTTGACCCTGAATAAAGAAAAGTGTGAAGTTATTCACAAGTCACACAAATCTGAGGGCTGTAAATTCGACTAAATACTTAGGGATTACAATTACAAATAACCTAAAGTGGAATGATCGCTTAGATAATATTGTGGGTAGAGCAAGCCAAAGACTGCGATTCACTGGCAGAACACTTAAAAGGTGCAACAGGTCTACCAAAGAGACTGCTTACACTACGCTTGTCCGCCCTATTCTCGAGTATTGTTGTGCGGTGTGGAATCCGTATCAGGTGTGACTGACGGATGACATCGAAAAAGTACAAAGAAGGGCAGCTCGTTTTGTATTATCGCGAAATAGGGGAGATAGTGTCACAGACATGATACGTGAATTGGAGTGGCAATCATTAAAACAAAGGCGTTTTTCGTCGCGACGGGATCTTCTCATTAAATTTCAATCACCAGTTTTCTCCTACGATTGAGAAAACATTCTGTTGGCACCCACCTACGTAGGGAGAAATGATCATCACGATAAAATAAGAGAAAACAGGGCTCGCACGAAAAAAAAAACATTAAGTGCTCGTTTTTCCCGTGTGCCGTTCGAGAGTGGAACGCTGGAGAGACAGCATGAAGATGGTTCATTGAACCCTCTGCCAGGCACTTTATTGTGAATAGCAGAGTAATCACGTAGATGTATTCGGAGTTGCGAATATGGATATCCATCCGGTGTGTGCTGGAGTGACGACAACGAAAATTTGTGGCGGACCGGGACTCTGAACTCGGATTTCCCGCTTACTACTTGACTATCCGAGGACGACTCACTTCCATATGGCGTCAACCATGCGTCTACAACCTGTACTCGTAGAACCATTAGGTATATTCCCGCGCGGGAGAGAAATTTACTTGAATATGTATGAAGATGGTATCTGTTCTTTCGGACATGCCGGTGATCATGCAGCTCTCTTTGAATGAAATGATAATTAAATCAAAACCCTAAGTTGTCGACAGGCGTTGATATACATCAACGGTGACAATTGAAAATATATGCTCCGACCGTGACTCGAACCCGGGCTCTCCTGCTTATATAGCAGACACTCTACCCATCTGAGCCACCGAGGGCACAGAGTATAGTGCGACTGCAGGGATTTATCCCTTGCACGCTGCCCATGAGACCCACATTCCCAACTTAATGTCCACACACTACATTCGTAGTGCCCCTGCCCATTACACTCATTACTCGGGGCAGACAATCTTACCGAGTCCCGTAAGATTTCGGGCAATGCGTGTGCATCCAGCACAGAAGAAGAATGTCAATGGCCGGTCAGCTTTAACTATATATGAAGATAGTATCCGTTCTTTCGGACATTCTTCTTATAGCAGCTGGATGCACACGCATTGCCCGAACTCCTTCGGGACTCGGTAAGTTTTTCTGCCGCGAGTAATGAGTGTAATGGACAGGGGCACTACCAATGTAGAGTGTGGACATTTAGTTGGGAATGTGAGTCTCACGGGGAGCGTGCAAGGGATAAGTCCCTGCAGTCGCACTATCCTCTGTGCTCTCGGTGGCTCGGATGGATAGAGCGTCTGCCATGTAGGCAGGAGATCCCGGATTCGAGTCTCGGTTGGAGCACACATTTTCAACTGTCCCCGGTGATGTATATCAACGCCTGTCGACAGCCTAGGGTCTTGATTTAACTAACATTTTATTTTACTTGAATGTCGCTTGCCCGGTTGTAACCTGTTCAAAATGTTCAAATGTGTGTGAAATCTTATGGGACTTAACTGCTATGGTCATCAGTCCCTAAGCTTACACACTACTTAACCTAAATTACCCTAAGGACGAACACACACACCCATGCCCGAGGGAGGACTCGAACCTCCGCCGGGACCAGCCACAGAGTCCATGACTGCAGCGCCTTAGACCGCTCGGGGTTGTAACCTCCCAACATTAAAAAAATATAATTATAATATTCACGTTTAGCGTAACTACCCAACAGTGAAAATATGTATAGCATTGATATTTAGTGTAACCTAGCAACAGTTTATTATTCCGTAACCTACCAATAATACAATGTGACTAATCTCTCAATAAAATTGTGGGTCACTTATAACCTTTCAATAATTAACCGTGAATTTAAACTGGTAAATTTTGGACGTCAGCAGTGCTGTGTCATGGCCCTGAAAGATCATACTGAATAAATTGAAAATTCTTACCTCCATAAGGTCGCCGGATAACGCATATATATATATATATATATACTCCTGGAAATTGAAATAAGAACACCGTGAATTCATTGTCCCAGGAAGGGGAAACTTTATTGACACAGTCCTGGGGTCAGATACATCACATGATCACACTGACAGAACCACAGGCACATAGACACAGGCAACAGAGCATGCACAATGTCGGCACTAGTACAGTGTATATCCACCTTTCGCAGCAATGTAGGCTGCTATTCTGCCATGGAGACGATCGTAGATATGCTGGATGTAGTCCTGTGGAACGGCTTGCCATGCCATTTCCACCTGGCGCCTCAGTTGGACCAGCGTTCGTGCTGGACGTGCAGACCGCGTGAGACGACGCTTCATCCAGTCCCAAACATGCTCAATGGGGGACAGATCCGGAGATCTTGCTGGCCAGGGTAGTTGACGTACACCTTATAGAGCACGTTGGGTGGCACGGGATACATGGGGACGTGCATTGTCCTGTTGGAACAGCAAGTTCCCTTGCCGGTCTAGGAATGGTAGAACGATGGGTTCGATGACGGTTTGGATGTACCGTGCACTATTCAGTTGAGCAATTCGGCGGTACGTCCACCCGGCCTCCCGCATGCCCACTATACGCCCTCGCTCAAAGTCCGTCAACTGCACATACGGTTCACGTCCACGCTGTCGCGGCATGCTACCAGTGTTAAAGACTGCGATGGAGCTCCGTATGCCACGGCAAACTGGCTGACACTGACGGCGGCGGTGCACAAATGCTGCGCAGCTAGCGCCATTCGACGGCCAACACCGCGGTTCCTGGTGTGTCCGCTGTGCCGTGCGTGTGATCATTGCTTGTACAGCCCTCTCGCAGTGTCCGGAGCAAGTATGGTGGGTCTGACACACCGGTGTCAATGTGTTCTTTTTTCCATTTCCAGGAGCGTATATATATCTGCTCCTATAAGAAATTTTTCTGACACAGCCCTGTGCAATACTGGCCGATAGATTTGTCATGTATAAAAAGAAGTAACTTGTTTTTCTTTACAATAATCGGGATGACCATGGATTGGAGGATCCCGGGTTCCCGGGTTCCCGGGTTCGATTCCCGGCGGGGTCAGGGATTTTCTCTGCCTCGTGATGGCTGGGTGTTGTGTGCTGTCCTTAGGTTAGTTAGGTTTAAGTAGTTGTAAGTTCTAGGGGACTGATGACCATAGATGTTAAGTCCCATAGTCCTCAGAGCCATTTGATTGGAGAAATTAGTAAATTCTTTAAATTGGGACGAATGATTGTCAAAAGTTAATTTTTATAAAAAAGATTATTATTAAGAGATTTTTTAAAAACATTTACATGGGACTTGATATAACAATAGTACATATGCGCGACGCTGCTTTTACCTTATACTACAACGCTCCGGCTCCGCCATCGCTCCCCACGACCGGCCCAGCCAACTCCATACACACGACTGCTCGCTACTACTAGTACTACTGCTACACAGTTCCTACTGCATACGACACTGCTCTCTGGTCTGAGATTCTCTTATAGCTTACATATCGCAGGCAGCGCGTGAGCAATTCATCGAAATTACATCTTCTCGAGTGCACTAGCAGCAAATTCCTTAATCATGGACCTCTTACACAGTGTTTGCGGATAAATACGACATTGCAGTGCCTGTGCAGTAACGTATCAAAGCGTCCTGGGTCATGTAGGTATTGGAATAGCATTCGCAGGAGCAAGCATTTCCTTAACGAGCTACCAGATACCATTTGGAATCCCCATATTGCTCGCCGGAAATTGTTTTCGTTTGGGTCCGAACGCTCGCTGATTTTCTTCGGAAAATTAAAACACTGGGAGCTTAATCGACCTGGGAGGAACTAGATCAGTGCCGACAGAAACAGTAGTTAGAACTACGAAACAAGGATCAGCGCTCCGAAAGAAACATTTTTCATCGCTGTTCTGCCACCCCTAGTCTCTTTCTGTGTCTTAACCTCTGCAAAACTTATCGATCATGTTAAACTGTCGATTCTCGGAGTTAACAGCACGAAAGCGATGCATAAAATCACTAAGCCCATTTACTGACTGGTTTGATGCAGATCACCATTTCGTGCTCTCCTGTGTCAGCCTCTTCATCTCAGAGTAGCACTTATATGTCCTCATCTACATCACTACTCTGCGATTCACACTTAAGTGCCTGGCAGTGTTCTTCGAACCATCTTCAAACTATTTTTCTACCGTTTCATTAACAGTGCGTGGGAAAAATGCACACTTAAATCTTTCTGTGCGAGCTCTGACTTTTCTTACTTTATTACGATGATCTGTCTCCTTATGTAGGATGCTGACAGTGAATATTTTCACAGGAGAAAGTTTGAAATTTCCTGAAAAGTCCTCGCCGCAACGAATAACGCCTTTGTTTTAAATGATTGTCACCCCAACTCGCTTGTAATATCCGTGACAGTGTTTCCCCTGTTTCCGATAGCACAAAATGAGCTACGACTCTTCTGACTTTCTGACAACATATGGAAGTTTGCGTCTGGCTATGAATCTTGCTGGGACAGCCTAATGGTAAGACAGCCGCTCGCGATGAGTGGGAAATCCGTGTTCGAGTTGCGGTCAGGCACTAATTTTCACTGTCGTCATTTCATTATACAGTTGATGGTTGTCTGTATTAGCAATTGATACATTTCACGAATCTGGTAAGGATCCCATACTGCACAGCAGTACTCTAGCAGAGGGCGAGCAAGCGTAGTGCAGGCAGTCTCTTTATTACAGCTGTTACTTCTTCTAAAAGTTCTGCCAATAAAACGTTGTCTTTGGCTTACCTCCCCCGCAACATAACCTATTTGATCATTCCAACTGAAGTTGTTCGTGACTCTAATTCCTAGGCACGTAGTTTAATTTGCAGCTTTTAAATTTGTGTGATTTATCGGGTAACGGAAATTTAAAAGATTTATTATCGTACTCGTATGGATGGCTTCACACTTTTCCTTATTCAGAGACAACTGCCACTTTTCGCACCTTAGAGATATGACAAAGCTGCAGGAGTAAAACCAGACTTTCATCTCTTATTCTCACATCATATTTTCATTCTTCGCTCAATATTTATTCATTAGAGTTTTCTAAAATTTACTAATTCGAATATTCAGGCACAATGATAGAGAGAGGGTGAAATCCATGGGCATCTACGTGACGTGTGTTTAAGTACTCTCCTATTGCTATTTTGCAAAAGCTACGTTTTGTTTTGCTGGTTATTGTTTCTTCAGACTGCTAGCACCTGGTATGGAGTCTTGGTTTTTGAGATTTCGTCAGCCCTTGTTTTTGTAAGGATACAAGGTTGTATGGTGGCAACCACAGCTGCGAGTAATCATCTTGGGTATTAATAACCGCTGTCAGGTCACAGGTTCTGACTACATAATGTCACAATCTAAGATGGTAGAATCCGTGACGTCACAGTGGCGTTCGTTTTAATGGTCAGTAAAATACCGCGGTGTGATCTGCTCTTACATGCGCTACAAGTGGCAACTGCCGCCATCTGGTAAGACAGGAGGCGAATGTGGCCCTGATCGAGGAACCCTGTTTAAATAAAGGGGGCGTCTCAGACCTAAGAAGAATTGGAGGTAAGCTAATTTACGCTGGTTATCTAAAAACCAAACCCAGAACACGCATTTATGTGAAGACTGGAGCTTCATTCATGCTGATGGCGAATTTCTGTTCTATGGACTTCAAGCGCAAGAGAATTTATATTTGCGTCAGCTTACTTTCCTTACGAGAACAGTGCTCCTCCTTCCCAGGAAGTGAGCACTGGTAGACAGCAGTTTGCAGCTGAATGAACCGCTGCTGGTTGGCTGTGACGCCAATGCCCGCAACCTGGTTTGGGGATGCCTCGAAGCCAACAGCAGAGGTTAGTATCTACTTTAATACCTGTTGGAGAGCGATGTAGAGATCTTGATCAGGCATAAGGGGCTTACCTTTAGGAACAGAGGAAGAGAAGGACTAATTGACATAGCTTTTGAGTCCGTCTTAATGGGTAGTTACAGCACACAGTGGTAAATAGCAATGGAGCCATCCTTATCTGACCACATGTGTATTGCGTTTGGGGTTGAAATGGGCGTTAAACAATGGGCTATGGGAATTGTAGGATAACAGACTCGGTCTCACGTAGGAAAGACCTGAACCCTCTATTATCAGAAGTTTAGAAGAAATGGTAGACGAAGTGCCCTACGCCATCATGATCTTGTACTTACGAAACTGGCCGGCCGGAGTGGCCGCGCGGTTAAAGGCGCTACAGTCTGGAACCGCACGACCGCTACGGTCGCAGGTTCGAATCCTGCCTCGGGCATGGATGTGTGTGATGTCCTTAGGTTAGTTAGGTTTAAGTAGTTCTAAGTTCTAGGGGACTTATAACCTAAGATGTTGAGTCCCATAGTGCTCAGAGCCATTTGAACCATTTGAACTTACGAAACTGTCGAATCACCAAGAAGTGCACAAACAGGAATATACTTTCCCGGAAGAATAATATTGAATTGTAAAGGAAGCGTGTAAGAAGACTGTTCAACTTTAGAAGAAGGAAAGGACAATGTGTGAAGTATAGGGAGGCCCTTGCCAAATAAAATCTTGCTGTCAATGAAACGAAACAATCATCCTGGTATGTACTCAGTATAGGGGTGAGAGGTACAACTGTCCGTGCCTACAAGCTAAAAACTGGAAATAACAGGAAATCTATATGATCCAGAATCCAACACTAATATGAAAGTAGTAAATACAGGAATGCACGGAGTAATGCCGGTAATACTAACTTCCAGCTGCTTCAATATACCTTTCAACGTAACAATTCGAAACAGGGAGCAGTAGGAAAACGAACAACGGTACTGTTCAGGAAACATAGTCTGATTTACTGACGTGTCAAAGTCAGACTAAGATTCAGATGGTTCAAATGGCTCCAAGCACTATGGGACTTAACATCTGAGGTCATCAGTCCACTAGACTTAGAACTACTTAAACCTAGCTAATCTAAGGACATCACACACATACATGCCAGAGGCAGGATTCGAACCTGCGACCGTAGCTGCCGCGTGGTTCCGGACTGAAGCGCCTAGAACCGCTCGGCCACAGCGGCCGGCTCACACAAAGGTACTGGGGCTGGAATGTATGGGGCACATCCTAGACTAGAGAGTGAAGTCTCTCTAGGGAAGCTGCCAGCAGTATTCTAGGCAAAGATATTCGCTATAAGAGCGTGTGTCGAGGAGAATTTTCGCAGGTGCTACAACGTTCATAGCACCTACATTCATTAGACAGCGAAAGCGGCTGTGGCCGGCCGAAGTGGCCATGCGGTTCTAGGCGCTGCAGTCTGGAACCGCGAGACCGCTACTGTTCGAATCCTGCCTCGGGCATGGATGTGTGTGATGTCCTTAGGTTAGTTAGGTTTAACTAGTTCTAAGTTCTAGGGGACTTATGACCACAGCAGTTGAGTCCCATAGTGCTCAGAGCCATTTGAACCATTTGAACTTACGAAACTGTCGAATCACCAAGAAGTGCACAAACAGGAATATACTTTCCCGGAAGAATAATATTGAATTGTAAAGGAAGCGTGTAAGAAGACTGTTCAACTTTAGAAGAAGGAAAGGACAATGTGTGAAGTATAGGGAGACCCTTGCCAAATAAAATCTTGCTGTCAATGAAACGAAACAATCATCCTGGTATGTACTCAGTATAGGGGTGAGAGGTACAACTGTCCGTGCCTACAAGCTAAAAACTGGAAATAACAGGAAATCTATATGATCCAGAATCCAACACTAATATGAAAGTAGTAAATACAGGAATGCACGGAGTAATGCCGGTAATACTAACTTCCAGCTGCTTCAATATACCTTTCAACGTAACAATTCGAAACAGGGAGCAGTAGGAAAACGAACAACGGTACTGTTCAGGAAACATAGTCTGATTTACTGACGTGTCAAAGTCAGACTAAGATTCAGATGGTTCAAATGGCTCCAAGCACTATGGGACTTAACATCTGAGGTCATCAGTCCACTAGACTTAGAACTACTTAAACCTAGCTAATCTAAGGACATCACACACATACATGCCAGAGGCAGGATTCGAACCTGCGACCGTAGCTGCCGCGTGGTTCCGGACTGAAGCGCCTAGAACCGCTCGGCCACAGCGGCCGGCTCACACAAAGGTACTGGGGCTGGAATGTATGGGGCACATCCTAGACTAGAGAGTGAAGTCTCTCTAGGGAAGCTGCCAGCAGTATTCTAGGCAAAGATATTCGCTATAAGAGCGTGTGTCGAGGAGAATTTTCGCAGGTGCTACAACGTTCATAGCACCTACATTCATTAGACAGCGAAAGTGGCTGTGGCCGGCCGAAGTGGCCATGCGGTTCTAGGCGCTGCAGTCTGGAACCGCGAGACCGCTACTGTTCGAATCCTGCCTCGGGCATGGATGTGTGTGATGTCCTTAGGTTAGTTAGGTTTAACTAGTTCTAAGTTCTAGGGGACTAATGACTTCAGAAGTTGAGTCCCATAGTGTTCAGAGCCATTTTTGAAAGCGGCTGTGAAATTCTTATCAGCTGCTGCAACGAGCTCAGGTCGTTGCAGAATGACTTGAATTTCTGGTGAGGCTAGGGCAAAGCAATGAGGCAAACCTGCTGTGGGTCCCTGGTCACTAGGGTATTACTGCTAATGGACGAGCAGATAGGTTGGCGAGGGCATCGATGAAGTCTTCATTAGACGGTCTGTGTGGCCGTGCGGTTCTAGGCGCTTCAGTCTGGAACCGCGTGACCGCTACGGTCGCAGGTTCGAATCCTGCCTCGGGCATGGATGTATGTGATGTCCTTAGGCTAGTTAGGTTTAAGTAGTTCTAAGTTCTAGGGTACTGATGACCACAGATGTTAAGTCCCATAGTGCTCAGAGCCATTGGAACCATTGGAAGTCTTCATTTGTTGAACTGGAACCTGCGTTAAAAATCACTAAGGCGATGGTAAAAAATAACTACATAGCTGTATAAGAATGAAACATGCGTAATATTGGATTAAAATTTAGAAAACAAAGACATGGCCAGCAAATGATGACGAAACCACGTTTTAAGATAAGTTCTGCAATCTTAGACTTGAACAGGCGGCAGCTTAAACTCATGGTAGGTCTAATGACGAGCCACAGCAACATTATAAACACCTGCATATGATGTGTATAGAAGTGGAAACATGTAAGTCCAGAATACGTAGTATGGGAAATAAAGAGCACCACATTTAATCTTCAAATGTAAAGCACTGGAGGCCAAAAGAAACAAAATATTTCTGTCATTAACTCCTGAAGAGATTTTTTCTAACAAAGACCTAATAAAGGGTCTCCTACTACTCTTTAAGGGTTGTTGCTAGCTTTGCCATACAATAAACTAAATTTCGGTGTTGGCAGTAAGGTGGGCTAAGATCCCTGCTGTTTTGTCTTCCTAGTTAAATTTAATCAGATCTAATGGGATACTGGTTACAACTTTGCCGTAAAATGATGGTGTATGTAGTGAAGTGTCATCTTGTCTCCACTGTGCGATAGCAGAAGATAACAAACGTTTTGTACTACAAGATAAAGTTAACACCCTAGCAAGACGTCACTACAGTGTTTGGGTGGCTTTGAAAAGTTATTGAAGTTATTTAAAGCATAGTTTGACTCGTTTAGGCCTAGGACGAAATACCAATAACTTTCTTAGCATGCTACACGCGTTTTGTATCGTTATAGAAGACTTTAGATATACACTCACCTTTGTGGCAATTAGAAAGTTCACGGACATGCTTGGGCATCACACATCGATCACATTGTTCCTGTGGCAGAGAGTAATTCTGACAGACAATTTGTTTGTGTATTTGCCTGCTTGTCCTAGTATTTTTGCCAAATATTTCTGGTGCAGTTAGCTTAGCCAGCTCGTTTTTGTATATCACCCTATTTAGGCCTAAAAATTAAATGCTAATTGCTAGTTTATAATGTTACTTTTAAGCCACATGTGCTGTTTAATAATTTATACATGAAAGTAGAGTGGGGGCACTTAATTTGAGAGTCTTAAGTCGTGTTTTAGTCATTACATTTGACAGATATCCCGTGTGTAGAATAGCAATGTGATTCTTGACATGAACATTGAATTTTTGTATTTGTGACGTATTTTTGCAGACATTTTGCATATGAAAATAGCACTGTGACACTTGACAGGCATTATGTGTTTCATAGACAAATTAGATATGGGAAATTTTAATCTCAAGGTACACGAGGTGCGGTACAAAGATCGAACTATAGATGTTCACAAGTGCTGCTTAACATCTAAGTTCTTGCAATAACATTTGTGTGTGTGCATATTGCTGATGACAAAATGTGGAAATACTGCAAGCTACACTTCTGTGTAATATTGTAATTTTTTTTAGAAATACTATTGAACTTGTTGCAAAGCATTCAAATACGTTTGAATATGGGAAAGATGGTGTTTCTGAGCCTCCATTGTGATTGCGTGTTCGTTTTGTTGGCCAGTAAAGTGGTGGGATGTGACTGGAGCAGAGGGGTGTGCTTTACCACCATCTTGTTTTGTGGCATCACAGATGAAGGGTGACGTGGCTTCTTAGTTATAGATAAGAGGAACATGGCTTTTGACATCATGCATTCATGGTTGTTTCAGTGCAAACTGTACAACTTTTGGATTGTGACGGCAGTGGTACCGTAATAATCGCTATCATATTTAAGAGTAAATTTGGTCCAGAGCCGCTATAGCCCTCCTATCACCGTTGTTCGCTTGCTTTATGGGTATTCTGTGCAAGAACTGTCTGTACACTGTCATGAAATATTTCTTGTAACATCTTCTTTTAGAAGTCCTTTTACTGTCTTGTCAGGTGTTTTTGTGCATGTTATTATTGGACACGGACGTTTGAGACAGTTGCTTTGCTATCTAAACACTTTGTAGACATTCAGTCTAAAATGTGAAATATGTTCTTCAGTATTTTTCGTTTTAGTTGAAATTGACTTACCTGCTAGGTCTACCTCACTCACAGCACTCGTATACCCTACAATATCTGCTAGCTGCATGTTCATTTGAGCAGGTCTGCTGTTTGGGTGAATATTCATTGAAGTCTTTGCAGTTGGATACATACCATCCGACCAGGAAACCTATTATCAGATGTTTCATGTTGTGGAGACCAGCTGTTGCCCTCTTTCACTGTTTTATTCTTCTGAAACCATTCAGTCGACAAAAGAATCCACATATCTTAAGTGTTCAAACTTTTGCTTGTCAGTATGTTCACAGGTTTCAACTGTGTAAAATTTTAAGGTGCTGCTGGAAATTCAGTTGATGATGATGATGATGATGATGATGTTCGGTTTGTGGGGCGTTCAACTGAGCGGTACAAATTCCCAATCTTTACTCAGTCCAATCCCGCCACTTTCATGAATGATGATGAAATGAGGAGGACAACACAAACACCCACTCCCCGGCCGGAGAAAATCCTCAACACGGCCGGAATCGAATCCGGGACGAAACTCAATAGTGCACCCTCTGTTTTGGCTCCGAAGTCAGTAAGTGTCATGATTATAGAGGTGAATAGTGTTTGCACCTTTCATTCTAAGGTACGACAGTACCTCACTAACGAGTAAACACTGCTGCTGAACAACTTCAGCGATTTGAATGGGGTCGCATTCTAGACCTGCAGAAATCTGGATGTATGCTCTGATGGATTGCTGTTCATGTCGGCCACAATGTATTGGTGCTGTGTTGTTGCTTTCAACAGTGGTCACACTTGTAGACCAGATTCTGGATGCCAGTGTAGAACAGATGCACGTCAAGATCGATGTATTGTGTAAGCTGCGATGGGCGCCCAAACATCATCCAGGAACAAAATCTGGACATATGTTGCACCTACTGTACACTTGCAGCAGGATTAAGATCACACATGTAGCTAGCCAGGCTACCACTAACAGCACGACGGCGTCAAACACGCATTCTCTGGTACTATGAAAGAATTAAACTGGAGCGTGGAATGGAACTCCATTGTCTTCTGTGATAACAGTAGATTTTGTCTGTATGTGTGTGATGGATAACTCTGAGAACAGCGTGGACCAGGTCAGCTACCTATTCCAGAGTGCACTAGGCTATGGCAACAGGTACCATCAAAAAATGTTCAAATGTGTGTGAAATCTTATGGACTTAACTGCTAAGGTCATCAGTCCCTATTCTTACACACTACTTAACCTAAATTATCCTAAGGACAAACACACACACCCATGCTCGAGGGAGGACTCAAACCTCCGCCGGAACCAGCCGCACAGTCCATGCCTGCAGCGCCTCAGACCGCTCGGCTAATCCCGCGCGGCACAGGTACCATTCCAGGGTTCATAGTATAGCGGGCCGTCGGTTACAACTCATGATCAGATTTGATTTTTCTGCAGGGTAAAGTAGCCAGTACCCGCTACACTGCACAGGCTGTTACCCGTGTGCTAGAGGGACCGATGACCTAGCAGTTTGGTCCCTCCTCCCCCCTCCTCCTCCAACCAACCCTGTGCTAGTGTCATTTCTTCAACAGGAAGATGATGTCGTTTCTCACCAGGACAACGCACGTCCACTTACATCTGACGCGACGCAACATGCTGTTTCTGGTGTACGACTGTCCTGGCAAGGAAGACCACCATATCTCTCGCCAACTGAACACGTATGGGACATGATGAAGTGGAAACTAACTCGTTCTCCAAGGCCAGCGAGATCTATTGTCGAATTGCCACAAAAGGCGCAAGGTGTTTGGGACAATGTATCGGAGGATGCCATTTCGCACCTTTCTGGTCGTTTGCGTGTGAGAATACACACCCGTGTTGCCGCCGAAGGAAGCTAGACTGTGCTTTGATGCGATCGTTTGGGCACGCTTTAAGGTGACATGTGTGTCTCTTTCGGTCTGAATTTATCATCATGTACACCTGCAATGATGAACTACCTGTCACTGACTTGTCAAGGCCGTCGTAGTGGCCGAGCGGTTCTAGGCGCTTCAGTCTGGAACCGCGCGAACGCTACGGTCGCAGGTTTCGAATCCTGCCTCGAACATGGATGTGTGTGATGTCCTTAGGTTAGTTAGGTTTAAGTAGTTCATAACGCCGAATCATATCGACCCCAAGACTATCCTATTCCCGGATGAGATGTATTACCCACGCACTAAAACTAATGCTATGACGTGGCTTCGTGGACATGCAGTGCATTATTTGTTTCAAGACGGCACTAAGGACACTTTAGACTTTTGGAACTATTTGCAGGAACGACATTGCAAGATCCTCCGTAACCCAAAGTATCGACAATATTTTTCCAATTTTTTTGTGGAGTGCGTTCCACGACCCTCCACGTAGCTGGAACATCACGGGTAAGAGAAGTTAAGATTACAAGACGATGATAGAACACTACACGGTACAATGTGGGATCTACTTTCATCATTACGAGAAGTCATACCTGGATGATACAGCAGATGGAGAGGTTCGTTGTGAACCCTCACACTCTGTAGCAGTATTTGCCCCATTTCCTCTTTTTGTCCCCAGTGCGAAAAGGTCTTCGCAGTTTTTGTTTTTCCATCCAGTGCAAGATGTAGCACTGGTTAATGGTGGTAAGGATTCCAACCTTCAGTTTTGTTTCATGGTTTCCTTCGCCCCGCACTTTGCTCTCTTTCTTTATGCCTTTTTCTACAACTATTAGCATGGTTTTAGTTATGTGCGTCCCCAACTCGGCCCAACGAGTGCACTTACTAGTTTTCAGTTCCTTACTGTTAAAAAAATACAAAAAAATAAATAAAAAATAAAAAAAATTAAAATTAAAAAAAAAATTAAAATTAAATAACTGAATTAAAAAAAAGAGGTCCTTGGTTCAAGTCTAACCTCGAGTGAGGAGTTTATATATTTTTTTTTTTATTTTCAGACAATTAAAAAAAAAACAAGGGGTACCTTCAGTTGGAGGTGGTTCTACATAAAAAAAAAAGGTTGCGTCATAAAAAAAACACCAATCTCCTCCTCTTCAAAAAAAAAAAAAGTAGTTCCAAGTCCTAGGGGACTTATGACCTCAGCAGTTGAGTCCCATAGTGCTCAGAGTCATATGAATCATTTTTTTGACTTGTCAATAAAATGACCTTGCCCTTGAGGGTGTTACATTTCTTTAAAGATACTGTATGTAAATCGATAAACTGATGATAAACTTAAAGTCAGTTTTACTTTCGTTGGTCATCGTTTTGAGACAAATGGAACAGGGTCAAACGAATTTTAGTGAAAATTCTTAAGTGTATGTGATTACCAGCAGGTGTTTGTCCGTTAGCAAGCAAGTTAATGATGTATCAGTGAATCACATTGCTGTCTGAGAGTGAAGTTACTAGTGCATGGCACCTGTGGATAGACACTTGCAAGAACTGTGGTGAAGGTAATGTACTTGGATTACATCTGTGACCGTTCGTAAGCTAATGTAAGATGCATTATGATGGAATGTGCATGCATAATGGTGGTTGTGTGTGTGGCGTTGAAGTCTGGCAAAAGTGGGATAGCTGTCTATAATCAATGACCTCGAATGACAGTCATTACTCAGAGTACACTCTTGATTGACCTTTCAGCAGATGTTGACTGTCTCATACCAAGTCTAGTAGGAAATTGTTGAACAGCCGCAGTTTCTCTCTGTCTCACGGTTCTCTGGAACAATTCGCTCTGAATTTTTCCTTATGTTTGATTAACCAGCTTGAATAGCAAAAAGAATCCCGTAATGTTTGAATACTCCATTAGTAGTGTAGCGCTTGACACAGTCACGTCAATTAAATATTTGGGTGTAACATTGCAGAGCGATATGAAGTGGGACAAGCATGTAATGGCAGTTGTGGGGAAGGCGGATAGTCGTCTTCGGTTCATTGGTAGAATTTTGGGAAGATGTGGTTCATGCGTAAAGGAGATCGCTTATAAAACACTAATATGACCTATTCTTGAGTACTGCTCGAGCTTCTGGGATCCATATCAGGTCGGATTGAGGGAGGACATAGAAGCAATTCGGAGGCGGGCTGCTAGATTTGTTACTAGTAGGTTTGATCATCACGCGTGTGTTACGGAAATGCTTCAGAAACTCGGGTGGGAGTCTCTAGAGGAAAGGAGGCGTTCTTTTCGTGAAATTTAGAGAAACAGCATTTGGGGCTAACTGCAGTACAATTTTACTGCGACCAACTTATATTTCGCGGAAAGACCACAAAGATAAGAGAGATTAGGGCTCATACAGAGGCATATAGGCAGTCATTTTTCCCTCGTTCTGTTTGGGAGTGGAACAGGGAGAGAAGATGCTAGCTGTGGTGCGAGGTACCCTCCGCCATGCACCGTATGGTGGATTGCGGAGTATGTATGTAGATGTAGATGTAGAATTCTTCGACCTGCCAGTCGAATCTGTGGTGTCACCGCCAGACACCACACTTGCTAGGTGGTAGCCTTTAAATCGGCCGCGGTCCGTTGGTATACGTCGGACCCGCGTGTCGCCACTATCAGTGATTGCAGACCGAGCGCCGCCACACGGCAGGTCTAGAGAGACTTCCTAGCACTCGCCCCAGTTGTACATCCGACTTTGCTAGCGATGGTTCACTGACAAAATACGCTCTCATTTGCCGAGACGATAGTTAGCATAGCCTTCAGCTACGTCATTTGCTACGACCTAGCAAGGCGCCAGTACCAGTTACTATTGATACTGTAATCATGTACCGTCAAGAGCGACGCTCATCATTAATGGATTAAAGTTAAGTATTCCGCCAGCTACGTCCGTTTTTCTAAATTCTAATTTCCTTGTCCTGTTCCAGACCTCACGCCAGGCTGCGTGAGCTAAAACGCGTGCCTTTCGGCTTCCTCTAGTACCCAGTGTTGGCTCTCCTGCCAACCCACAACAGAATCATTCGTTAAACTGTTTCATTGCTGTTTCATAACGTCCTGTTTTTCCACGAAAAACATTTACAAAAGAATATGTGCTCTATTACAAAAGCAATCCATATTCCTTTCGTGAGTTAAACTATGTGATCAAAAGTATCCGTAAGCCGTGTGCGGTTCGTGTTCATGCCGTTTATTGTTTGTCATCTTCTATTATGGTACTGCCGCCTCGTATTCTTATTCCATGTACTGGCATCACTAACTTCCTGCCTTACCTGCCCGTGAGTGGCAGCAGCAGCGCTTATCGATAAGTGCACTGTCGTACTATTTCTGGTGCGACTGATAGTATTTCGGGGTCGTCGTGTGCCTGGAGTTCAGCAGGGGGACGGGACAGCAGTCGGGACGTAGCGCCAGTGAGGTGCGAACAGCCAGTGCTCGCCGACCGCTGGCGACACATAAACTGTCCGACAGAAGGAGATCGGAGCGGGACGACCGTTGGTCGGTCGTCTCATTGGGCGACTTGTATTTGGTCTTTTGACCGTTTCTGGCACGGAGGTAAGAATAGAGGGAGACGCCGTGACGTCACAGCTGTGAAGCTATGTGAAGCCGAGGGTAGCCATCTCAATCCGACCAAAACATTGCTGCTGTAAGCTTGTGTGCATAGGCTTGTCGCTCGCTTTTGGAAGGATTTTGCGCTATTATGGTGACTTGTGTGGTGTTCGGATATACGAATCGTTCTGATTGTGATGCGAAATCGAAGGGAATAACATTTCATGTGTAAGTTGTCTCGTTAAGTGTGATTTTACAACTTCATTGTGAATGAACGTGTGCTACATCGGTACTTGTACTATAGCGTGTTTTTCTCCTGTATGATTTTAGATTTCCTAAAAATGAAAGTCGGAAAGCTCTGTGGGAGAATGCCGTGAGGAGGAAGAATTGGCGTGCGTCTAAATGGAGCACTATATGTTCTCAGCATTTCCGAGAAGAGGACACAGACCGAACTTCCCTTTCAACAGTAAGGCTCCGAGAAAATGCTGTACCGTCAGTTTTCCCTACACACCCAAAAAATTTGCAAAAGGTATGTTAATTCAAAGAATTAAATTCTTAGTTTTCAAGTTCACGTTTCAGTATAATACGTACGTATCGTCGATAATCGAAGTGTTGAGTAACTCGCTTTGTCTTCATCATGTACCAAATAAAAAGCTAACACTACATTAACTGTCGTAAATTATAGGCCAAAACAGGCCACTGTGTATATTTGCCATTCTATGTACCGTATTTCAGTAAATATTGGTGGTAATGAACAGTGTTTCCCAGTAGTGTAACGTAACTGAAATGTCCCAGTACGTATTACAAACAAGATGTATTTATGGGGCTTTGGAGGGAGGGTATAGCTAACTTAGTTTTCAGTTTCTATTATTAAGTTTGTGATACACGTTTATTACTGAATTAACAAAATTGTATCGTTTACATTGAAGGCTAGCTATTCGTAATATTACATTAAAAACTATTTTTAATCAGAAGAAACGCGGAATTTCGCCTTTACGAGATTTTATTTTAAACAAAAACTTTGAAACAACCAATCTGATGACGTTACATGCGTATATGGTGCAGTTAGCGACTGTAATACACGCAGCGCTATAGCACACTGGCAATGTTTTGGTCAGAGTGTCATGGCAGCGAGCCACGCCCCCATGGCTTCAAAACGTAGTACGGCTGGGATACGTAGCGCCATCTCCCCTTATTCTTACCTCCATGGTTTCTGGGCTTCGTCAGTTGGTCATCTTGCCAGACGTGGGTCGGTTCCTTCCTTGTGCAGGGATGTCGGGTGCCCAATGGGCAAGTGTGCCCTCTGCATGGTTGGGTCAGAGCCAGTGTGCCCGGGTCGCCGTGTCTCCGAGTTCCGAACGGACATCGGGTTGAGTCGGGTTGGAGCTGTAGTGAGCTCCGGACAGCGAAGACTCGCCCGACCGATGCCGACACACATAATTTGAGTGCGGACGACCGTGGTTGGTCGTTCGGTCGGTCTTCTCATCGGATGTCGTGTATTTGGTCGCCGACCGCTTACGTAAACTCTGTGTGTGTGTGACTTGTCATTTCTCCTCGATGTTCCACAGTGATTGGTTTTAGGATTGTTGGAGTTCTTGGCGAAAGTGTTTACGTGGAACTGTGTGTAGTTTCTGTGATTTCCGCTGAGCGGATGAATGCTGTCTGCCGTACTGGAGTAACCAGACGGTCGGTTCATCTACATCAACATCTACATTTATACTCCGCAAGCCACCCAACGGTGTGTGGCGGAGGGCACTGTCATTACCTCCCTTTCCTGTTCCACTCGCGTATGGTTCGCGGGAAGAACGACTGCCAGAAAGCCTCCGTTCGCGCTCGAATCTCTCTAATTTTACATTCACGATCTTCTCGGGAGGTACAAGTAGGGGAAAGCAATATATTCGATACCTCATCCAGAAACGCACCCTCTCGAAACCTGGACAGCAAGCTACACCGCGATGCAGAGCGCCTCTCTTGCAGAGTCTGCCATTTGAGTTTGCTAAACATCTCCGTAACGCTATCACGCTTACCAAATAACCCTGTGACGAAACGCGCCGCTCTTCTTTGGTTCTCTACCTCCTCTGTCAACCCGATCTGGTACGGATCCCACACTGATGAGCAATACTGAAGTATAGGTCGAACGAGTGTTTTGTAACCCACCTCCTTTTTTGATGGACTACATTTTCTAAGGCCTCACGCAATGAATTTCAACCTGGCACCCGCCTTACCAACAATTAATTTTATATGATCATTCCACTTCAAATCATTGCGTACGCACACTCCCAGATATTTTACAGAAGTAACTGCTACCAGTGTTTGTTCCGCTATCATATAATCATACAATAAAGGGAGAGAGTGTGCCTTGACTGTGTTTAGATACCAATTATCAAGACGTAGTGCTGTTGCGATCTTCGTCCTCGCTGATATTTTCGGTTGTCGTGCCTTTGGTTGGTTGGAAGGGAATTCGTTAGGTTGTTGGTTGGTTCTTCAGCCGTCCCTAGATCGTGTTGCCATCCGATTATTTAGTGTTACGCTTGGCTGCCTGTCTCACCTACTCTGTTGTTAGAGTTTCCTCCCCAGGCCGACCCTTGGAACACTTCTGAGCACCACTGTTTGTTGTTTGTGATTGTCATTTTATCTGGTCGTAGTCACTGCGTCAGGCCTTCAGCCGTGTATTAATATTGTCTGTTTTATATTTAGTATATGGCCTTCAGCCGAAGTTCATAACAACCAAGATTAGGCCTTCAGCCATTTCATTTAAAATTCTTGTTGCTCTGTATTTAGGCCTTCAGTCGCGTTTGTTTCAGAATCTGTGGCTTTAGTATGTAAATCCTTGTCTGTAAGCTTTCTCTTTAATTATCTTGCATTCTTTGAACGGCCATCAGCCGTGTTCTGTAAATGTTTATCTTATGGTTGTCTTTATTCTTGAGTAATTGTTTGGGCCTTCAGCCGACAAGATACTTCAAGTTTTCTTAAGATGTTTTTCTGTTCTACTGTGTAAAAGCTTATCTTTAAAGTCTCTCTTTTATTACGTAAAGAAAACTTTTTTTAATTAGGCTTTCAGCGGAGGAATTAAATTGAATTTTCCTTAATACGGCCTTTAGCCGGAATTTGTAAATGCTTGGAGTTTAAAGAATTTCCTTACCTGATCTGAAATATTATTTCGGCCTTTAGCCGAGAAGATATTGTAATTTTACTTAAGTAAGGCTACAGCCGTTACTCTAAATCCTGGTGTTTTAAAGGCAGTCATTTAAAATTATTCTGGAGAAGTTACTTGGGCCCTCAGCCATGAATTGATCTTGTTGTTTTAAAGAGAAAACTGTGCATTGGTTTGAGGAATAAAGTTGTGTGTGTTCTTGTATGACTAACAGTAATTGACCTTTGCCCCTTCCACAACCTAATCCGCTCTGTCCTGCGAAACCAGATTTCAATCCGGACACCTGGCTGAAAATCACTTACAAGTTCGTGGCGTCCTCCATCGGTAATGCTGGAATTGGGTACGGTGTTGTCCCACCCTTAGCCTTGATGATAGCTTCCACTTTCGCAGGCATACGTTCAATCAGACGCTGGAAGGTTTGTCGGGGAATGGCAGCCCATTCTTCACGGAGAGCTGCAGTGAGGAGAGGTATCGATGTCGGTCGGTGAGGCCTGGCACGAAGTCGGCGTTCCGAAACATCCCAAAGGTGTTCTACAGGATCAGGTCAGGACTCTGTGCAGGCCAGTCCATTACAGGGATGTTGTTGTCGTGTAACCACTCAGCCACTGGCCGTACATTACGAACAGATTCTCGATCGTGTTGAAAGATGCAATCGCCATCCCCGAATTGCTCTTCAACAGTGAGAAGCAAGAGGGTGTTTAAAACATGAATGCAGGCCTATGCTTTGATAGTGTCACACAAAACGCGACCACACCATAACATCACCGCCTACGCATTTTACTGTTGGCACTACACATGATGGGCATTCGCTATATCCACACCCTGCCATCGGATCGCCACACTGCGTACCGTGATTCGTCACTCCATACAAAGTTTTTACACTTTTCAATCGTCCAATGTTTAGGCTTCTTACACCAAGCAAAGCGTCGTTTGGCATTGACCGGCGTGATGAGTGGCTTATGAGATAGAATTACAGAAATATTCCTTTTACTTATTAAGGTCAAAAACTTAAGAAAGTATTGAAAAGTGATAGATATGGAGGTAAATAGTTTGCTGTATGTGTGTGTGTGTGTGTGTGTGAGAGAGAGAGAGAGAGAGAGAGAGAGAGAGAGAGAGAGAGTCATTGGGGGAAAGGGGGGGGGAGTATGTGTGCGAGAAAGGGAGAGTGAGTGAGTGCGAGGGTGAGTGTGAGAGTGTGTGTAGGAGTCTCAAACAATGTGAGAGAGATTGAGTAGCTGGTTTGTATCGTTGGGTCTGTGGTTCAATATGCGACCATACATGTTCGGGGGTGGTACTCAGTGTGCGGGTGGTTCAGTGATGATCTGTGTGGGATTGTATGTTTGTGACTAGATGGCAGCTGTGTAGTAGGGTATGCAGATTAGTGGACTGGTTGAATTGTGTGTGGTTGAATTTATCATTGGCTGTGCAGTTCAGTGTTAGATTGCAGGATGGGTCAATGAGTACACATGTGTTTTTGGATCTGTGCTCAGAGGTGTGGACTTATGAATGTCTTATGAGTTTGTGGCAAGGTATGAGACATGTTCACTTCTTTTGGTGTATGGTTGTGTGTATAGGTTTTTTTGGCGAGTAGACAACCTTGGTGGTTGGGTGGACAAATGTGTAGTTGGATTGGTGGATGTGTCACAAGGTTTCAGTATGGTTGAATTCGTGTGTGATTGGGAAAGTGTTTGGGAGTTCTATAGAGTGAGTGGATGCATCATTGGTAGCTGACTCTCCCTGACAGACTGAAATTTATGTTCCAGACCAGCAGCTGTAAACAGACCTTGCCCTCTGCTGCCAATGTTCTTATTGTCTGAACTGTCTGAGCACGCTTCATCACTCATCTTCACTACTTCTGCTATGCCAATACTTGTCTCCTGATTCCCCTCTTTATTCTATTGCAGAGTGAAAGATTCAGTCGGCACTTGATAAGCATTTGGGTGATTGATGGGTGCATACCTCTTTGAGCTAGGGAATTTGTGGTATATTATGTGTTTAGGACAGCTTGTGATATTGCTTGCTCAGTTTGATTTGGCATACATCATATGTATATTGAATGTACTATTTGAATCATTCGATACATTTAATTAAAGTCATGCATCTTATGTAAAATCGATTTTCGGATTGCATGTGTCGTTAACAGCTTTCTCACTCCGAGAGCTTGGCTGTAGCATCAATAATATTGTCAGTGAGCAGTAACTTTAGTTTGATATTAAACACTGTTGACAGAGCACTTTTTCATCAAGCAGATGTTAAGGAATGCTTAATTATGTAATTAACTTCGTGATTCACAGCTGTTAATATTAGTATAGGTAGCATTGTCTTGTTGATTTAGTTTGTTAATTTGAGCTACAGTGTTGCGGTATTGTTATTAACATATGTCTGTGTATTTCTTGGCAATTTAGTACATGCTGCTCGGAGATACCTGCAGTGAAAAGTTATCGACTGCAGAGGATGTGAGGTAGAATTACGGAAAAACTCCACTTTTACTTATTAGGGTCAAAAACTTAAGGCAGCATTGAAAAGTGATAGATATCGAGGAAAATACTTTGTTGTAGTTACATGGCCATTTCACTTACACAGTGTTCAATTATAATAACAAATTTATTATTGCATCTTACTTTCTTGGATACAAACATCATGAAATATTTATTACAAACGCCATTTACAGAGATGTAATGTAACGAAATGACGAGATGAAAGATGTCAATTTAAATACATGAAAAGTGATAAAATGCAACACGATAGCCTTACAACTATTTTCAACACATACTGAAGACTCTTAACTCACTTAAATAATCGCTCTGTGGTCGTATAAAACTATGATAGATTATAAGAAATTAAAAACACATGGAAGCTTACAGTCACAGACAGAGAGGGAAGAAAGTATGGAAACAACGTGCAACTTTTAGTTGCTGAGGTATTGGTGCTATTGTGGCACTCTCTAGCTGCATCATACAGTATACTAAGTGTGGTACTGTTTATTGGCGTGAAGGAGCATTTCTTGCTGGGAGTAAATTATCGGAAAATTATTTTTTGAATAAAACTAGCCTTAACAGAAACTACTTTTCTAACAATTTATTTACTACTAGCAAACTGAAAACATTACGGAGAAGTACACATGTCTGACCGAAGCTGGCTATTTCTGAAACGGCCAAATTCCTAATAAAAACTAATTAAGACCCTCGAATGGGCTGGTAGCAATCAGAGCCATTTAAGTACCGGCAGGAGTCAAGGTAGTGCGCCAAGCGATGCTTCTTGCTGACGCAGCCTGGCCGTGAAAAGAGGTATCACAATCATCGGAAACGAGAGCATGCCTGGTCACGCACATTGCTGTTTCACAAAACATGCCTAGATGCCTGTCGTGCCGAGCTTCCAGCAGGCACCTGCGGATATCGGCATTGGTGTCCAATGTCATGACAGCGTACACTTTGGTTTCACAGTAAATATTCTCATTCCTGAAAGTTATTCGCAAATCAAGCCCGTATGATGTAGATATATCTACAGATTTGTGCAGAAGCAAGGGTGTTTTGTAGTAATAGTCGTCCAGATACGGTGGTTGTTATCTGAGACGGCTAACCGGCCCATATGTTCAGTGAGAAACACACACTGATCAACAAAACAAGAGAACTGATGATGCTGCTGATCTTATTTGGGCTACGAGAAGAGATACACAACACTTCCACTTTTTCAAAGAGCAATGTTTACATAGAATTTTTCCCTGTATTGTTGTTTCTGCCTCTCTGCAGCATATGATTTTTAAAATTCATAAATTCGATGCAATATAATTAAAAGGGTGAAACATTTATATAAATTTCTAAACAAATTAAAAAGGTGATTTTTCTTTCTATATTCCGACATAATTGTCGTAAAGGAGTGTGACTATAAAATTTTTATGCACTGTGATGATGGCTTCACTATTGCAGTGTCAAATAAGCATTTAAGGTGATATTCACTGACTACATCTGTTGTTTTGTTTGCTTTTAAACGAAAGACAAAAAAGTAAAATGGAAAGTGGGCTCAGATAGGTTCAAGCTCTTAAACAAGAAGCAATGCAGCAACGCACGTTCACCGAAATTGTAAAGACCTGCACTGGTAAGGGGTAGAACTAAGAGAAGCAAAATCAGAAGCTCATTAAGATCGTGGAGTGTGTGATATGTTGTAACATGCAGATGGCAGAAGGTGTAGAAGCGGATAATGGGAAACAGAGGCAGAATAGGGGAGTGGGCTGTGGGGCAGTCGACGGTATGAATAGAAAAAAAATAGGGAACAAGTGGGGAGGGAGAGGAAAATCCAGTGTGAGTTGCGGTAGAGAGGGAAGAGTTGGAGTCGACAATGCATAAATATCAGGGCAGTTTACGTTGTCTGTGAGAAAGAGCTCGTTGAAGTATTGCTGGGAGAGAATATGGAGTGCGTGTGTGGGTGTAGGGTTGGTGGGTTATAGAGGTGTAGGAATAGCAGTGGGATTGTTGGAGTCGAAATACTGTGGTATGTACAAAGGTGAGGAGAGACAGAAATTTGATGAAAGTTATGTGGGAGGAATCGACATGCATATGTGATTTGTCAGTACTGCAATAACATGAGCAGAGCTATCAGAATATTGTGCGTTCATAAGATTGATAGCATTCTGCTGTTTTATGTGTTATGAATTTACTCGTTTGAGGTCAACAAATTAGAAATTTTGTACCGAAACTGGTGAACACTATTTTCCTCTCAGGTCGTAATTGTATGACTGCTGATGAATTTTCTCGATAAGGGAGTTCATCTGTTGGCAATAGGTTCAACACCTGGCGTTGTCTTTTGTGCAAAATAGATGCCACAGTAAGTATTGTAGGAAAGTGGATCAAACGGTATAGCGTTTTTAGAGCGTGGCAACACTGAATTTCTTCTAATGTGTTTGAGATTCAGATATTCATACCGACTGCAAAATGTGTGTGAAGATCCGTATATGGCTGCCAGTAGTGCAGAGATAAGGATGAGAAATAGCTTAGCATTTCCAAAGCATTTTCATGGAAGGAATATTTTCGGTTTCTCGAAAGTACAATAATTGCATTGAATTAATAGAAATAGCATTACTATTCAGTGTCCTACAACTTTCATATTCTCGATATGTTATAAAAAAGGAGTTCAGCATTGTCTTCAAGTTTTTGGAACTATCATCTTACAGTATGCATAGTGTGATACCATCATATGAAACGAGTGTTTGTAAGCTATTTTCACAAGAAGGTGGAGATCAAGAGGATAGGCTAGTGTAACAGCAAAGGTAGGCCGCAGAAATGTGTCGCAATGTTTCGTTGAACTGAATAGAAATTTACTCTAATGTCCACCAGCACACTAAAAGTACGAACTGTAGCATTTAACTGCTTATAACGATCATAAATCTCATTTCAAACACCTTGTTTGAAATTCTGCATTGTAGGAGGCAATTTAGCTTTTTTTTGCGAAGAAATAGAAAGGTAGATATTGGAACAAAACAGTATTTGATTTAATCGGATTTATTCCCTAACATAAGCATGTTGCTCATAGCTGTTAAAACATGCCACATGTCACCACTATTACTAATTAATTAGTAAAATAAAAAAGCGCACTGCCTGATTGTTTGATTCGTAAATAACTTTCAAGCGCAATTACTGAGACACCAAATATTACGCCGTCAACATCCCTCCTTTTTAGCAGTCTGTCGAACATTATTCCTCTGACATTACATTCAGTCACAGACTTTATTGTAAATCCATGTATTCAGGAGGAGAAATCTTTGGTTACAAAATGATTACGAGTCTTAGCTGGGTTTGCGTGGCAAGGTACCCACGGTAGTCTAGCTCTATAGAACAACAATAACACATTGTTGTATAACTCTCAACAGCGAAACTATGGGTATTTACAGTATGATGTATGGAAATCGGGAAAACTAGCGAACTTCTCAACCGTATACAGTCTAAAAGTAAGCCACGTCAAAGGGTTTCCACTATCAATTCGTATTCACAAAAAAAGAAAAGAAAAAAGATCAGGCGATGAACAGAAGTAATGAAGGAATGATTTAGTAGTCGCTTAAGTAATATAATACCGACGAACATTACAAAAGTACAAAAATGCAGTTTTTATAATACATATAACAAACGATTCACATGCAAAAACGTCAGCTTTGATTGTAATTTCACAACGCAGAAGACCTATGGACGAGATTCCACCACTGGCGGAACCATTGTGCGACTTATAACAAGGCGAATAAATGCTAAGTACCAATAAAGAAATAAATAGAAACTTGTTAGTTTCATACAGCACCAAAATAAAAGAATTGTGTTTCCTCAGCGATTGCGCATACAGAAAACACTGCCTGGTCGTAAATAACAGTCATTTAAATCTGAGAGATGTCAACACCGGACAGCTCAGAAATGTATTCCTGTGTGCATGACATGAATATTTAAACAGATGCTGGGCTCTACAGCTCCATAGGGACACTTAATTATTGTCCAACTAACTAAATTCATAAGCAGATGCTAAACTACCAGACATTCGTCTTTCTCGTGTGTCGCAATCGGCTCTGTTGCCAAGTTCCCAGCATGAGATTTCCAGCACACGTGCTTACAGAAATTGCTTTTGATAACCTGGCATCATTAATAATAAAAATATTGTATTGTTAACTACATTCATTAGAGGCTTATGTATATGCATTTGGGATTCAGACTGTAGTTTATAATCACTGATTTTCTATGCCAGAAGAAATGCAAGAATGTTATGATCTATCAGAGCTCAGAGACATTATAACTGAAATTTTCTGAGCAGTTTCTCCTTGTATGTGTGCTTAATAAAGGTTTAAGATCAGCAGACATCTGCGGACCGCTGAACTTCTACTGCAACAAACACATCTGGAAACGCAGGAGGTAGCTTGGGGAATATCTCTCTTAGTTACATACAGTTTTCGATATAGAACTACTTCTGGTAGTAACACACATTACAATAACTCTATTAGGAGAATTGACTGCTATATGCACAAACAGAGAATACCAACTCCTTTTTTGTCGTTCTCACTACAGGCATAGCTGAAGTTACGATGATGAATATAATTATCCGCAGCTATCTTTAGTCACGAAACGATCCATGGACGGCAACAGTGCTTATTCTGTCTTTAGTGTGCCGCCCACGAAGCAGGGCTGGTCGCGCAGCCCTACTTAGGTATCCGTCTTGAGTGGCGTAAATCCAATGCGGCAGTTACCGCTGGTGGACAGTCCAACGTCGGTGGCTTTTCAGTCGCACGCCTCGCGCGCAGTCTTCGGCGCGGCGGCAGTCGACGTCCACCGCCTTCTAGAGCGGCCGCCGGCGCAAGCGGCTAGGAACGTTGTCGTGCGGAGGGCGGTGGCGCGCCCTCAGTAGGAGACGTTGTTGCGCAGGTGCGCCTGCTTGCGGTACGCGTACTTCTCGCACTTGCCCCACCACGAGAAGCGCGTGCACACCTTCTTCGGCTTCAGCACGAAGCACTTGGTCTGCACGATGTTGAAGAACAGCTTACCCACGAGATTGGCAGCGCCCGTACCAGCCATCTTGAGGCAAGTGCGGAACCTGCAACACAAGAGAACGCCGTCAGGTACCATCTTTCAACACGTCACCCAAAATCTTTGTCACCCAAATCTTTATGCTAGGGTACGCCTTTAGCGGCGTCGTAAGCAACGTTAGCTTCATTAACGCGTATTCGAAAAGATAGGAAACCTACAGCAAGCCCTCAGTCAAGTGTAAAAAGCAAAATATAATAATTTCTTTATTTTTGATTTTTTGTTAGTTTCAGTAATATACAGTCCAGTCATATTAATGTGACCATCCCCTATGTCCGATGCCAACGTGCAATACCACTCAGCAATAGCAATAGAGTGTTTATAAAGTGTGTTAGGGGGACATGTGAAACAGTGCGGTCCTTGTCATGATGCGAAAATGGAGCGATTTTTCTGATGTCCAAAGGGGCACGATAATTGGCTTTCAGTCCAAGGGTGGAAGCATTTCCAAAATAGCTACGTTTGTAAACTGTTCGCATCGTCTTGAGTGGCATAAATCCAATGCGGCAGTTGCCGTGTGTGGATAGTCCAACGTCGGTGGCTTTTCAGTCGCACGCCTCGCGCGCAGTCGCCTGTGGAGTAGTCAGCGTAGCGGCAGTCGACGTCCACCGCCTTCTAGAGCGGCTGCCGGCGCAAGCAGCTAGGAACATTGTCGTGCGGAGGGCGGTGGCGCGCCCTCAGTAGGAGACTTACTATCCATGGCGAAATGGCGCTATCCAAAACCGGCGTCGAGGCAACAGCAATGCGACATGGGCCATAGATTACAGGGCTTAAAGACAGCTGCGATGTTTTAAGGGCGAATAGATGTGCAACTGATGCGCAAACATCCGTCCAGATGAACCAAGAGCTATCAACATTGTCTTCTCGACCGCAACTTGACGTCCACTGAGTGACGACAGGTGACATTGTCAGATGAACCACGTTTCATGCTCCATTGGACAGATGGCCGTTGGCATGTACGGCGTGAAACATCTCAAAGTAAACACCCTGAAATCAGAAGGGAGCGTTAAGCTCTGGAGAATGTTTACGTTGCATTCCCTACGTGGTCTCATCGATCTGAAAGACAGAGTGGATGAACACCAGTGTGTATCTATCCTTGGGGACCATGTCCACCCCTACACGCAGTTTGTACGCATGCACCAGCTGGACAGTCCAATGCATTACACGACACACAGTACAGGTGTGTGGTTCGAATAGTACCAGGATAAGTTTACTGTACTTCCTGGCCACCACGCTCCCCAGGTTTTATCCGATTGAGGACCTGTGAGAACACGTCGATCGGGTTGTTCGCGTCATGGATTCTCAACCGAGAAACCTAGAACAGCTGACCACGACACGGGAACTGGCATGGCTCCACGTCTCTATCGGTACCTTCCAGAATCTCAGTGACTCTCTTGCCGCACGTCCTGCAGCGGTTCAGAAGATGGTTATTCAGCCTTTTGATCATTAATGTGACTGGACAATGTACGTATAAGTTTATCAGAAATTTCAGCGGCTGGAGTTTGCCATATGATTCCTTGGACCACTTGGAAAAAATTTTCGTCATGTACCTATTTTCATATAAAATTATCGTCCATTTATATCAGGACCTCAATTGCGAACTGTGATGAACTGCTGGGCACCCAGAGAGAACCGTATTTTGTTAACGAATAGCAGATTCTGAAAATGAAAACAACAATTGTATTCGAAGTACAATTTAGAAAATAATGTTCCATAAATTTACACCAATTTGCCACTAGTCTGCCCAGCGCCTCAAAGGACGAAATTGTGTTACAAGCCTGTTTTATTTTTACGTCTCCAGAAATCATGTGAGGTACTTTCCATGAACTATATTTTTATCAATCGGTATAGGATAACATAGATACAAAAATATGATAATAACGGTGGTAATGTAGCAGTTAAAGATAACAGCACCAAGTGGTAAAACC
Source organism: Schistocerca cancellata (assembly GCF_023864275.1). NCBI lineage: Eukaryota > Metazoa > Arthropoda > Insecta > Orthoptera > Acrididae > Schistocerca > Schistocerca cancellata. Next base: position 157,194,168 of record NC_064626.1, read on the forward strand.
TTCAATTACGACCCTCCCCTGGAAGATGCTACTATCATATTTGTTTTAAATATCACTTAATTAAAATCTTTATCTGCTACATTGTATCAAACCTAAATATATCAGCTGCAGTTGTTGCAGAGAAGTCCGTTTAACTGAACGTTGTACTGACTACTATATTCAACAAAACTGTTACAGTTGTGAATTTCACGACATGCCAAGCATCAATCTTAACTTGTGGCTCATATTCACCCAGTACAAACCAATGTTAACTGCGAGTTCAGGATCAGAAATTGATTCCAGAAATAAAGTTTTGAATTCCTAGAAAACGCAATAGAATTCTATAAGTATACCGTACAGAAACAGAAGTGTAATAATAAGTGAGTACCTGATATTATTTCCGAGAAATGTTGGTTAATATTCTTCTCCAGAGAGAAGTTTCACCACTTCCTGGCTCAAAAACTTACAACTTAGCAGTTATAGAAGAATGTAATAATTTCGTCCTCTGTTGACTGAAATTTGAGTATTCTTACTTACCTCACATCTCTTGTTGCCTCGAGTGGTGTATCCTGCCCAGGTTTTAGGAATTATAGGTAAAGTATTCTAATGTTAGAGTGATTGGAGAGAAAACTACGGAATACATGCTTATTCTTGCCTGCCCACGTACTTGACACACACACACACACACACACACACACACACACGCACACACAGAATATTAACGCATCGCATCGACAAGGACCTATGGTAAACAGTTATCTGCAAATGTTTGGCTTATTCTCTTTAGATGAGACCGTGAGATGTCCGACATCATACTTCACTTTTAAGGGAGGGCTCTTAGACTGTAGTCAACAATTAAACAGCAGCTGTAATTCCAAGATGATTTATTGCCACATTCGTTTACGGCTTGTGACCAGTCACCATCAGCTATCCGATGCAATATTCTACTCCAGCTGAGTGCCTGCAGCGTTAGTATCCCTCTAGAATAGCTGTTTCCGAAGTACCAGACGATATTAAAAGTAAATGCTGCTCGTGACAATAAATCATCGGGTGACTTAGAAAAGCTATTTAAGTACACAGTGAGGATAAAATGTAACTGACCCAATAAATGATTTGATGAAATGGCTCTAAGCACAGTGGGACTTAACATCTGAGGTCATCAGGCCCCTCAACTTTGAACTACTTAAACCTAACTAACCTTAGGACATCACACACATCCATGCCCGAGGCAAGATTCGAACCTGCGACCGTAGCAGCAGCGCGGTTCCAGACTGAAGCGCCTAGATCCGCACGGCCACACCGGACGGCAAAATGATTGCAGAAGAACTGAATATCAATCGAGAAACGGTTCGTCTAATAATAACAACTGAATATCTTGGTATGAGACAGATTTGTGCAAAAATGGTCCCCAAAAATCTCACACCACAACAGCGAGAAACACAGAAAAATGTGGCAGCCGATCTGTTAGAGCAAACGGAAATCAGTCCAGAATTGTTGAGCAGTGTTATTACTGGTGATGAAAGTTGTTTTTTTCAATACGATCCACAGACAAAACGCCAAAGTTCGCAATGGTGCTCAAAGGGATCACCCAGACCAAAAAAAGCTCGCATGTCAAAGTCAAAAGTGAAAGGCATGCTTGTGTGCTTCTTTGATTCCAAGGGAGTTGCTCATAAAGAGTGGGTGCCTCCTGGACAAACAGTTAACCAATATTACAACAAAGAAATTTTAGGAAGACTTCGTAAAAGAGTTCTTCGTGTCTGTTCCAACATTGCTGATAATTGGATTCTGCATCACGATAATGCGCCATCCCGTACTGCTCTGTCAGTACAGCAATTTTTAACCTCAAAACAAATTTCAGTACTATCACACGCACCTTATTCACCAGATATCGCTCCGTGCGACTTTTTTTTCTATTTCCAAGAGTCAAAACGGGGATCAAGGGGCACCATTTTCAAACAACACAAGATGTCCAAAAAGCTGTGACGAGGGTCTTGGAGGATATTACAGAAAATGAGTTCCAGAAATGTTACCATCAATGGCAGAAGCGCTGGAAAAAGTGTGTGCAATCAGAAGGGGACGACTTTGAAGGAGACAACACTAAACTTGACTAAAACGGTAAGCAACATTTTTTTCACATCAGTCTCATTACTTTATTGTCACACCTCGTATATCTAACTATTACACTCCTGGAAATAGAAAAAAGAACACATTGACACCGGTGTGTCAGACCCACCATACTTGCTCCGGACACTGCGAGAGGGCTGTACAAGCAATGATCACACGCACGGCACAGCGGACACACCAGGAACCGCGGTGTTGGCCGTCGAATGGCGCTAGCTGCGCAGCATTTGTGCACCGCCGCCGTCAGTGTCAGCCAGTTTGCCGTGGCATACGGAGCTCCATCGCAGTCTTTAACACTGGTAGCATGCCGCGACAGCGTGGACGTGAACCGTATGTGCAGTTGACGGACTTTGAGCGAGGGCGTATAGTGGGCATGCGGGAGGCCGGGTGGACGTACCGCCGAATTGCTCAACACGTGGGGCGTGAGGTCTCCACAGTACATCGATGTTGTCGCCAGTGGTCGGCGGAAGGTGCACGTGCCCGTCGACCTGGGACCGGACCGCAGCGACGCACGGATGCACGCCAAGACCGTAGGATCCTACGCAGTGCCGTAGGGGACCGCACCGCCACTTCCCAGCTAATTAGGGACACTGTTGTTCCTGGGGTATCGGCGAGGACCATTCGCAACCGTCTCCATGAAGCTGGGCTACGGTCCCGCACACCGTCAGGCCGTCTTCCGCTCACGCCCCAACATCGTGCAGCCCGCCTCCAGTGGGGTCGCGACAGGCGTGAATGGAGGGACGAATGGAGACGTGTCGTCTTCAGCGATGAGAGTCGCTTCTGCCTTGGTGCCAATGATGGTCGTATGCGTGTTTGGCGCCGTGCAGGTGAGCGCCACAATCAGGACTGCATACGACCGAGGCACACAGGGCCAACACCCGGCATCATGGTGTGGGGAGCGATCTCCTACACTGGCCGTACACCACTGGTGATCGTCGAGGGGACACTGAATAGTGCACGGTACATCCAAACCGTCATCGAACCCATCGTTCTACCATTCCTAGACCGGCAAGGGAACTTGCTGTTCCAACAGGACAATGCACGTCCGCATGTATCCCGTGCCACCCAACGTGCTCTAGAAGGTGTAAGTCAACTACCCTGGCCAGCAAGATCTCCGGATCTGTCCCCCATTGAGCATGTTTGGGACTGGATGAAGCGTCGTCTCACGCGGTCTGCACGTCCAGCACGAACGCTGGTCCAACTGAGGCGCCAGGTGGAAATGGCATGGCAAGCCGTTCCACAGGACTACCTACATCCAGCATCTCTACGATCGTCTCCATGGGAGAATAGCAGCCTGCATTGCTGCGAAAGGTGGATGTACACTGTACTAGTGCCGACATTGTGCATGCTCTGTTGCCTGTGTCTATGTGCCTATGGTTCTGTCAGTGTGATCATGTGATGTATCTGAACCCAGGAATGTGTCAATAAAGTTTCCCCTTCCTGGGACAATGAATTCACGGTGTTCTTATTTCAATTTCCAGGAGTGTATATCGGTGATAGCCAACGGCCGGTTTCCGTCAAATCACTGAAGTTAAGGATTGTCGGGCCGGGCTAGCACTTGGATGGGTGACCATCCGGTCTACCGAGCGCTGTTGTCAAGCAAGGTGCACTCAGCCCTTGTGAGGCAAACTCAGGAGCTACTTGATTGAGAAGTAGCAGCTCCTTCGTAAATTGACCTACGGCTTGGAAAGCGGTGTGCTGACCACATGCCCCTCCATATCCACACCCAGTGACGCCTGTGGGGCGAGGATGACCCGGCGACCGGTCGGTACCGTTGAGCCTTTATGGCCTGTTCGGGTGGAGTTTTATTACATCGAAGATACACTGAAAATGGTGTAACGTATCCAGATACTGCCCCCGCCAAGTGTGCAAGTTGCAATTTCACTGTGTTTTAATCACTTCATTGAAACTCCACACATGCACTTTGATGACGGATGTGGGAAGTAAAATATCGTACGACTTAGCGGAAGAAAGCTCTCGTGCGTCCCGAACTGCCGTCAGTACTCTTATCTAGGATAAGTGCGTAGGGAGTTAAAAACAATGAGGTACAGTGGGCGAACAATTTCTCATAAGGCACACATTTCTGTAGAGAATATTAAGCGACGCTTGAGGTGGTGAAAAATGTGACGCCACTGCGGATTGGCTGACTGTGAACAAATGATCTGGTGTGATGAAACAAACAGTACACTGTGGCAATTTGATGGAAGGGTTTGGGTTTGGCGGGTGCCAGGAGAACGTTACCTGCCATCATGTGTAGTGCCACGGAGGAGGTGGCGTTACAGTATGGGGCCTTTTTCCGTGGTTAGGATGTATTTCCGTTATTGCGCTCAAGAAAACACTAAATGCGGAAGGGCATAAACACATTTTACAACATAGTGAACTGCATACGGTGAGGAACAGTTCGGAAACATCGATTGGTATCATTAAGCAGCATTTGTAAAGCACTGGTTCGCGGACAACAGTATTCCGTAAATGGTCTGGGTTAGATTTCCGACCTGAACCCAGTGGAGCATATTTGGGATGAGTTCAAACATCAGCTTCGCTCCAGCGTCCAAACGTCACTGCGTTCCGTGGATTCGGTTCTTGAGGAAGAATGGGCTGCCATTCCTCCACAGCCATTTAAGCACATTATTTAACGTGTCCCCAGCAGAGTTCAAGCCGTCATAAAGGCGAAGATTGGTATAACACCCCAAATATAGAGCTCCTAATGACATCCCTTTTGACAGCAAAAGATATAAAAATTAGTTATCCTGACCTTGACGGTAGCTAATGGCAACAAAATATTAACACTATTGGAGGTTTGTCCAACAGAAATACTAGGGAACTAACAACACGGAAAGAACTAAATGAAAGACTATTAGATGATCACTTAATCTACGAAGCATGAAACTCTAAATAAAGAATTCAAGCCGGCCACGGTGGCCGTGCGGTTCTGGGCGCTACAGTCCGGAACCGCGGGACTGCTACGGTCGCAGGTTCGAATCCTGCCTCGGGCATGGATGTGTGTGATGTCCTTAGGTTAGTTAGGTTTAAGTAGTTCTAAGTTCTAGGGGACTGATGACCTAAGATGTTAAGTCCCATAGTGCTCAGAGCCATTATTGAAAGAATTCAAAATATATGCTTCACGAAGGTTAAAACCCGGACGAGATAAAGTGATCAGAGATAACATATATCCAAGAAAAGAGTTGTAGCCACATCGAGCTGTACGTTAGCTGCGACTACAATGAAAAACTTCAATGGAGATGTTCATTGGCTCTCTTGCAGACGTCGCGAAAGAAGCACACTGATTGACCGATATTAGATTGTTTCTGACCGATCTGGAATTTTAAAGTTTTTCGAATATTGTTATGACGTATTAGTCAAAGTTCTGAAGAAAGGTGATAGAACATTTACCGTTTGGCCAGACAACTGAACAGATATTATACGCGTGGGAAAAGTAACTCGTGTGATACTTAATCAATTCTGGGACTTAGTCATCGCGATCTGTGATTGTCACGAACATTAAAGGACACAGCAGTGTACCAGACGCCGACATAAACTCTACAAATAGACTTGAGTAGGAAACATATATACGCAATCATGAAGAATTCACAGGTACGTCGTGTTGTCGGAAGCTGCAGTCAATGTCAGAATTGCTGATGTAAATCGTAGGTTCAGTTCCCTGAATGACAGTTCGGTGTGCTTTCCAGCGCAGTGTTTGGATAATTCAGAAGTTCAAAAAACTCAGTTATAACTTTAATACTCCGTGTCGTCTACATCATTTAACTGAACTTTATTGTGCAACTGTGAATAATTATTTTCTTGATAGTACACGGACCTAAAGGTGATTGAGTGACATTATTAAGAAAAAATGCTTCAGATGGCTCTGAGCACTATGAGACTTAACATCTGAGGTCATCAGTCCCCTAGACTTAGAACTGCTTAAACCTAACTAACCTCAGGACAGCACACACATTCATGCCCGAGGCAGGATTCGAACCTGCGCGGTTGCGGACTGACGCGCCTAGAACAGCTCGGTCACAACGGCCGGCCATTATTAAAAGGGAACAGTAACTGAACAATGTATTACGGCGCTTTCTGTGAGTTATTTAGAGAATACATTATCTCTGGATTTACGACGTAGGAGATGTTCAGTTAGCACCGTAGCGACGCATTAACGACGCTATAATACTTCACAAATCAACATCCTCGCAAGACTGTATTGTGGCATCGGCTTGAATGGTGGAGCTTAAAACTCGAGATGTCATATTATCTACGTTGAACATTCATTTGCAAGCCGCGCATAAAAACTACTGTTATCAAGTTTCGCGTAAGCTTATAAGCCCGTCGCGAACACGCGAAGGATATTTGGTTTATTGTTTATTGTAAATACCATGCTTTACGGAGGCATACCGACAATTACTCTTCACGTTGACTTTCCTTCACTGTAAATGGAAGGGAGCTAATAATACTAGAACACTGTGGTTTCGCTGCCAAACAATGTACAGTAGCTTGCAGGAAGGTACACCACTGGCCATTAAAATTGGTACACCACGAAGACGACGTGGTACAGACGCGAAATTTAACAGGAAGAAGATCCTGTGACATGCAAGGGATTGGCTTTTCAGAGCATTCACACAAGGTTGGCACCGGTGACGACACCTAAAACGTGATGACATGAGGAAAGATTCCAACCGATTTCTCATACACAAACAGCAGTTCACCGGCGCTGCCTGGTGAAACGTCATTGTGATGCCTCGTGTAAGGAGGAGAAATGCGTACCATCAATTTTTCGACTTCGATAAAGATCGCATTCTAGCCTATCGCGATTGCGGTTTATCGTATTGCGACATTGCGACATTGCTGCTCGCGTTGGTCGAGATCCAATTACTGTTAGCAGAATATGGACTCGGTGGGTTCAGGAGGGTAATACGGAACTCCGTGCTGGATCCCAACGGTCTCGTGTCACTAGCAGTCGAGATGACAGGCATCTTATCCGCATGGCTGTAACGGATCGTGCAGCCACGTCTCGATCCGTGGCTCTGAGCACTATGGGACTTAACATCTATGGTCATCAGTCCCCTACAACATAGAATTAATTAAACCTAACTAACCTAAGGACAGCAGACAACACCCAGCCATCACGAGGCAGAGAAAATCCCTGACCCCGCCGGGAATCGAACCCGGGAACCCGGGCGAGGGAAGCGAGAACGCTACCGCACGACCACGAGATGCGGGCCACGTCTCGATCCCTGACTCAACAGATGAGGACGTTTGCAAGACAACAACCATCTGCACGAACAGTTGGACGACGTTTGTAGCAGCATGGACTATCAGCTCGGAGACCATGGCTGCGATTACCCTTGACGCCGCATGACAGACAGGAGCGCCTGCGGTGGTGTACTCAACGACGAACCTGGGTGCTCGAATGGAAAAAGTCATTTTCTCAGATGAATCCAGGTTCTGTTTACAGCATCACGATGGTCGCATCCATGTTTGGCGACATCGCGGTGAACGCATATTGGAAGCGTGTATTCGTCATCGCCATACTGGCGTATCATCCGGCGTGATGGTATGGGGTGCCATTGGTTACACGTCTCGGTCACCTCTTGTTCGCATTGACGGCACTTTGAACAGTGGGCGTTACCTTTCAGGTGTGTTACGACCCGTGGTTCTACCCTTCATTCGATCCCTGCGAAACCCTACATTTCAGCAGGATAATGCACGACCGCATGTTGCAGGTCCTCTACGGGCCTTTCTGGATACAGAAAATGTTCGACTGCTGCCCTGGCTAGAACACTCTCCAGATCTCTCACCAATTGAAAACGTCTGGCCAATGGTGGCCGAGCAAACGGGCTCGTCACAATACGCCAGTCACTACTCTTGATGAACTGTGGTATCGTGTTGAAGCTGCATGGGCAGCTGTACCTATACACGCCATCGAAGCTCAGGTGGCTCAATGCCCAGGCGTATCAAGGCCGTTATTACAGTCAGAGGTGGTTGTACTGATTTCTCAGGATCTATGCACCCAAATTGTGTGAAAATGTAATCACATGTCAGTTCTAGTATAATATATTTGTCCAACAAACACTCGTTTATCATCTGCATTTCTTCTTGGTGTAGCAATTTTAATGGCCAGTAGTGTATATGCATACGAGCTAGAGAGCGAAATGGAAGATATGGGAAGGAAGAGAAGCGGAGAAAGTTAGAGTGGCAGGAGGGCTGTGAAGTGTAGGATAATAAGTACCATGAGGTGGTAAACTGCCGCACACCGGAGAGCCGTTGCGAAATGTGTAGCTGGGTAAACAGAGGTAAGCAGAGCGTAAGTGGATTACGGCGCGGGTGGCACGCAAGCACTTGGCGTGATGGGAGAGCGGCGGCCTTACCTGCGCCAGTTCCGTTCCGGCCGCCAAGCTGTCTCGCTGTTAATTATACACGCGGCACCGCAGGAATTCGGGTAATACACCAGCACTGTCACACTAACAACTGGACGCGTTACGCTGGCGGTCTGCGCCTCATAGTCCCGTATTTACGTCACGTGTACCAGCAGAGTCACTAACATTCTGTGTTTCGCCTCCTCTGTGCTCTTCAGACATTTATATGGCGATGACGAATATACGCTTCCAATGTGCGTTCACCGCGATGTCGCCAAACACGGATGCGACCATCATCATGCTGTAAACAGAACCTGGATTCATCTGAGAAAATGAGTTTTTCCATTCGTGCACCCAGGATCGTCGTTGAGTACACCGTCGCAGGCGCTCCTGTCTGTGATGCAGCGTCAAGGGTAACCGCAGCCGTGGTCTCCGAGCTGATAGTCCATGTGGCTACAAACGTCGTCGAACTGTTCATGTAGATGGTTTTTGTCTTCCAAACGTCTCCATCTGTTGACTCAGGGATCGAGACGTGGCTGCACGATTCGTTACAGCCATGCGGATAAGATGCCTGTCATCTCGACTGCTAGTGTTACTAGGCTGTTGGGATCCAGCACGGCGTTCCGTATTACCCTGCTGAACCCGCCGAGTCCATATTCTAACAGTCATTGGATCTCGACCAACACGAGCAGCAATGTTGTGACACGATAAACCGCAATCACGATAGGCTATAATCCGACCTTTATCAAAGTCGGAAACGTGATGGTACGCATTTCTCCTCCTTACATGAGGCATCACAACAACGTTTCACCAGGCAACGCCGGTCAACTGCTGCTTGTGTATGAGAAATCGGTTGGAAACCTTCCTCATGTGAGCACGTTGTAGGTGTCGCCAACCTTGTGTGAATGTTCTGAAAAGTTAATCATTTGCATATCACAGCATCTTCTTCCTGTCGGTTAAATTTAGCGTCTGTAGCACGTCATCTTCGTGGTGTAGCAATTTTAATGGCCAGTAGTGTACACCATTATTCTTTATGTCTGCGTATTTATGCGATCTGAAGTTGCATGTCATGAACTCCGTCCTTAGACTGATGCGCAGGTTATTTGTTTCAAGAGCCTACTTCCACTCGTAAAGATACTTTGAAGGATTTTTTTTTTTATTTTCCACGAAATTAGCGGTTGCAGCAGCAACGTGTGTAATTAATTTCAGACTGCAGTTTAACTAAGACGCTCTCATCTCATGCACGGTTTACTCAAAAAAGATTGAACAAAATGTGCACCACAACTGTAAAAATTTGCTTTGCTGAACTTCGTTCTGAGCGTGTGCGCGTCGCTGTGCGGCTGTATCGTGTGGCGGGGTGGAGGTGGGAGTGGCTGTGGGGTGGCGGTGCTTCCGTCATCGCGGTCTCGGGCGAGAAGAGAAGAGAGCAGCACAGCTCGGGGAGGCCATAAATCGGATGACACGCGCCATTAGGCCCGCGTGCTATCGGCACCCTGTCTCGGCAGCCGTTAACGGCCGCGGCGCTGCGCGGTCCAGTCCGGGCAGCTGGCTCCACGGGCGGCTAACGAGATCCTGCAAGCCCCAACGTGTCCAGCGTACGGGAAGGGCGTACAGCGTAACTTCAGAACGGTGGAAGGAAGGGAAACGGTAGTTTAACGTCCCGTCGACGGCCAGATCATTAGAAAGGGACACTGAGGGAGGAAATGGGCCGGCCGGAGTGGCCGAGCGGTCCTAGGCGCTACGGTCTGGAACCGCGGTCGCCACGGTCGCAGGTTCGAATCCTTCCTCGGGCACGGATGTGTGTGATGTCCTTAGGTTAGTTAGGTTTAAGTAGTTCTAAGTTCTAGGGGACTGATGATCTCAGAAGTCCCATAGTGCTCAGAGCCTTTTGAAGGAAATGGGCCGCGCCCTTTCAGAGAAGCCGTCCTAGCATTATGAAAACCCAAATTTGGATTGTCCAACGGGGATATAAACCACTGTCCTCCTGAATACGTATCTAGTAACTTGGTTGTACACAGACGTATGGTGTTATAATATGGCCAGATAGCTGAAACTTCCTCCCGATACCACTGCATACTTCAAGAATATTTTACCCGACAAACAATTCAACCCTCTCGCCCAGGTTATTAACCAAGAAGAGGGAAGCGCGGTGTATGAATACATGAGCCAGATTACATACAAAGTACCTACACGTCTGCTAATTGAAATAAAGCGCCGCGCGGAGTGCTGCTCGCGTTTGTCAAGATCCAATGACTGTTAGCAGAATATGGAATCGGTTGGTTCAGGAGGGTAATACGGAACGCCATGCTGGATCCCAACCGCCTCGTATCACTAGCAGTCGAGATGACACGCATCCTATTCACATGGCTGTACGGATCGTGCGGCCACCTCTTGATCCCTAAGTGGCCGGCCGGGTGGCCGAGCGGCTAAAGGCGCTACAGTTTGGAACCGCACGACCGCTACGGTCGCAGGTTCGAATCCTGCCTCGGGCATGCATGTGTGTGATGTCCTTAGGTTAGTTAGGTTTAAGTAGTTCTAAGTTCTAGGGGACTTATGACCACAGCAGTTGAGTCCCATAGTGCTCAGAGCCATTTGAACCATTTTTGATCCCTAAGTCAACAGATGGGGACGTTTGAAAGACAACAACCATCTACACGAACAGTTCGACGACGTTTGCAGCAGCATGGACTATCAGCTCGGAGACCATGGCTGCGGTTACCCTTGACGCCGCATGACAGACAGGAGCGCCTGCGGTGGTGTACTCAACGACGAACCTCGGTGGATGAATGGCAATCTTCATTTTTTCGGATGAAACCAGGTTCTGTTTACAGCATGATGATGGTCGCATCCCTGTTTGGCGTCATCGCGGTGAACGCACATTGGAAGCGTATATTCGTCATCGCCATACTGGCGTATCACCCGGCGTGATGGTATGGGGTGCCATCGGTTACACGTTGTCACCTCTTGTTCACATCGACGGCACTTTGAACAGTGGACGTTATATTTCAGATGTGTCACAACCCGTGGCTCTACCCTTCATTCGATCCCTGCGAAACCCTACATTTCAGCAGGATAATGCACCACCGCATGTTGCAGGTCCTGTACGGGCCTTTCTGGATACAGAAAATGTTCGACTGCTGACCTGGCCATCACATTCTCCAGATCTCTCACCAATTGAAAACGTCTGGTCGATGTTGGCCGAGCAACTGACTCGTCACAATACGCCAGTCACTACTCTTGATGAACTGTGGTATCGTGTTGAAGCTACATGGGCAGCTGTACCTGTACACGCCATCCATGCTCTGTTTGACTCAATGCCCAGGCGTATCAAGGCCGTTATTACGGCCAGAGGTGGTTGTTCTGGGTACTGATTTCTCAGGATCTATGCACCCAAATTGCGTGTAAAAGTAATCACATGTCAGTTCTAGTATAATATATTTGTCCAATGAATGTGGTTTCTTTTTGGTGTAGCAATTTTAATGGCCAGTAGTGTACATACTCTGCAAGCCACCATACGGCACATGGCTGAGGGTACCACGTACAACTACTGGTCTTTTTTTTCCTGTTCCACTGCGCAACTGGGCAACGGAAACACTGCTTATAAATCTCCGTATGAGCCCTCATTTCTCTCATCTTCATAGTCCGTACGCGAAATGTACGTTGGCAACCGTAGAATTGCTCTGCAGTCAATTTCAAATGCCGGTTTTCTAAATTTCCGCAACAGCGACTCGCGGAAAATACTTCATCTTCACTCCAGGGAGCCCATTTGAGTTAACAAAGCATTTCCGTCTTACCTGCGTGCTCATCGAACCTATCGCTAACAAATCCAGCAGCCCGTCTCTGAATTGTTTCGATGTCTTCCTTCACTGCGACATGGTGGGGATCCAGATACTCCATCCTCCATCCTCCATACATACTTGACCGCATCCGATTTTCATCCGTTTCTAGAACTTAAAGCCTTCGTGGACTTCTCTTTGATAATAATACAGTGGTGCAAGCAAAGGTGAGGTTGTGGTTCCATCAACAAAGTCAAACATTCTGCAGTGACAGTATCAACAAACTGGCATCTTGTTGGGAGAAATGTGTACGTCACCAGGGTGCTATGTGAAAAGTAAATAGATCGACCTGAAGAATAAAGATGTGATGTAATAATAACGTTTGCTTCATTTAAAAATTTTAAATTCGGAGGCATTATATCACAACACGCCCTCATAACTCTGTCGATGTTGACTTAACTTCAGACAATTACGCCCAGTCTAGCAAACAGTTTTGGAAACAGAAGCCGGTCGCGGTGTCCGAGCGGTTCTAGGTGCTTCAGTCGGGAACCGCGCGACCGCAACGGTCGCAGGTTCGAATCGTGCCTCGGACATGGATGTGTGTGATGTCCTCAGATTAGTTAGGTTTAAGTAGTTCTAAGTTCTAGGGGACTGATGACCTCAGCTGTTAAGTCCCATAGTGCTCAGAGCCATTTGAACCATTTTGGAAACAAGCTTCACGACTATAATTTATTTCCAATTGCTTTACATTTTTTCTTTTCTTTGGCGACTACTTTCTGGTTCGCAGTTCCAGTCTTAAGTGCTTATTCGTGTATATAACCAAGCTATCAAGCTGCTAATAGTTCTTTGCCATCTATCAGGATTTACTTCTTTTAGATTGTATTCCACTGACAGACTGGGAAAGAACTTAATGTATCTGAATTGTTACAGCAGCATTTTCCACAATCTCAGCTGAAAACACGATTTCCTTTCAGTGCACGTAGTGACAGAGCGTCACTGTAGCAATACCATAAGTGAAGCTGAGTACAATCTAGGGGATGGTTGTTACGTCATTGTTTATAAACTGTCTTCGCTGGCTATGACGTTGTCCAAATTAGTCCCGAGTGAAACTTCCTGGCAGATTAAAACTGTGTGCCGGACCGAGAGTCGAACTCGGGACCTTTGCCTTTCGCGGGCAAGTGCTCTACCATCTGAGGTAACCAAGCACGACTCACGACCCGTCCTCAAAGCTTTAATTCTAGCAGCACCTCGTCTCGTACCTTCCTAACTTCACAGACGCTCTCCTGCGAACCTTTCTTCCAGGAATGCTAATTCTCCAAGGTTTGCAGGAGAGCTTCTGTCAAGTTTGGACCGAGCGAGGTGACGCAGTGGTTAGCACACTGGACTCGCATTCGGGAGGACGACGGTTCAAACCCGTCTCCGGCCATCCTGATTTAGGTTTTCCGTGATTTCTCTAAATCGTTTCAGGCGAATACCGGGATGATTCCTATGAAAAGTCACGGCTAATTTCCTTCCCAATCCTTCCCTAATCCGACCTTGTGCTCCATCTCTAATGACCTCGTTGTCGACGGGACGTTAAACACTAATTTCCTCCTCCTCCTCCTGTGAAGTTTGTAAGGTAGGACACAAGGTACTGGTGAAATTAAAGCTGTGAGGGCAAATCGTGCTTGGGTAGCTCAGATGGCAGAGCACTTGCCCGCGAAAAGCAAAGGTCCCGAGTTCGAGTCTCGGTCCGGCACACAGTTTTAATCTGCCAGGAAGTTTCATATCAGCGCACACTCCGTTACAGAGTGAAAATTTCATTCTGGATACTCCCGACTGATTAGAATCGGAATTGTGACTCGTTCCGTGTTGTTACTGTACTATGGACGACAGATTGCACTCTTACCGCTTCTGAAGGCAAGGTAATTTCGCTGGAAGAAGCCGACGTTCCCAAACGTCTAGGCAGTGGTTCCACGCTATGGTCCCGATCGTAACCACAGAGTCCAATTAAAAAGCGACGCTACATCTCCAGACGTAATCATCCGCGCCTAGCAAGTGTCACCGCCTGGTTTACGGCCATCACTTGCTGTTTTCTCTTTTGTCTTCCTCTCCCCTCTTTTATTTTTCCTGTTTAGTCCCCTTCCTTTTTCCGACACACACACACGCACACACACGCACAGTCACTCACGAGAGGGGGAAAGAGAGAGAGAGACAGAGCTACACATATTCGTGCGGCGGTGTACCGACGCTAATGGCAGTAGTAGCCAAACAAGCGCCACTGCCAATATGCAAACAGCTACGAATGGGCTGCGTGTTTTGTGCTCATTCCTGAGCACTCTCGACTTCTCTGCAGCCGCAGTGCTGCTCGATTAGACCAAGTCTCTCTGTAAATCGACTAATAACCAAGACACAATCTCGCGGATATCTTCGCTGATACGCGATTAGCTTCAAGAATATTTGACCAACAGGACTCACAAGGAAACATCACCAGCTCGACTTCATATTTTATGGAGGAAAAAGCACACTTGGAAGGTATCAATCGCGCAAAAGAACTCAACGTGAAAATTGAGCCATAATTCTCATAGCACTCAGTTAAGACCTTCTGAAAGTGCAGCTTTTAAGCTTTCGCTTGCACCATTTGTTTGTCAACCGCTCCGCCCCTTTACAGCCACTTAATTGGTTCAAATGACTCTGAGCACTATGGACTTAACATCTGAGGCCATCAGTCCCCTAGAACTTAGAACTACTTGAACCTAACTAACCTAATGACACCACACACATCCATGCCCGAGGCAGGATTCGAACCTGCGACCGTAGCGGTCACGCGGTTCCAGACTGAAGCGCCTAGAACAGCTCGGCCACTCCGGCCGGATGATCCACGTGCAGAAATGTGGCCTATGAATAACCGTCAACATTGCCCTCTCACATGCTCAGTTGTGAATCACTGTACTATTTCAATCCACGTGCAGAAATGCGGCCTATGAATAACCGTCAACATTGCCCTCTCACATGCTCAGTTGTGAATCACTGTACTATTTCAATCCAAGTGTAGAAATGCAGCCTATGAACAACTGGCAATATTGCCCCCGCACATGCTGAGTTGTAGATCACTATACTATTGCGATCGACGTGTAGAAATGAGGCCTAGGAATAACTGTCAACATATCACCCTCGCCTGCTCAGTTGTGAATCACTGTACTATTTCGATACACGTGTAGAAATGCGGCCTATGAATAACTGCCAACATTGCCCCCTCACATGGTAGGTTGTGAATCACTGTACTATTTCGATCCAAGTGTAGAAATTGCGCATATTAATAACTGTCAACATTGCCCCGTCGCATGCTCAGTTGTGAATCACTGTACTATTTCGATCAACGTGTAGAAATAGGGCTATGAATAACTGTCAACACTGCCCCCTCAATTGTGGTCAATTGGGAGTCACTATACTATTTCGATCCGTGTAGAAATGCAGCCTATGAACAACTGTCAACATTGCCCCCTCGCACGCTCAGTTGTGGTTCAAATGGTTCAAATGGCTCTGAGCACTATGGGACTTAACATCTATGGTCATCAGTCCCCTAGAACTTAGAACTACTTAAACCTAACTAACCTAAGGACATCACACAACACCCAGCCATCACGAGGCAGAGAAAATCCCTGACCCCACCGGGAATCGAACCCGGGAACCCGGGCGCGGGGAGCGAGAACGCTACCGCACGACCACGAGCTGCGGGCGCGCTCAGTTGTGAATCCACGTGTAGAAATGCGGCCTATGAATAACTGTCAACATTGCTCCCCTACACGCTCAGTAATGAATCACTATACTATTTCGATCGACGTGTAGAAATGAGGCCTAGGAATAACTGTCAACATATCACCCTCGCCTGCTCAGTTGTGAATCACTGTACTATTTCGATACACGTGTAGAAATGCGACCTATGAATAACTGTCAACATTGCCCCCTCGCACGCTCAGTTGTGAATCACTATACTATTTCGATCCACGTGTAGAATTGCGGCCTATGGATAACTGTCAACATTGCCTCCTCGCATGCTCAGTTGTGAATCACTATACTAATTCGATCCACGCGTAGAAATGCGAGGACTGACTTATGACGTATGCCGGCAGGGCTACAAGAAGCGACGGATTGCGCGGCGGCGCCACTGTACCGCTCGCGAGACGAAACGGACGCGTCGCGAAACAAAGGTGGGAAGGCGGCTGCGTCCCCGCGTGTCGCGCTCGCCGCGCACGTGCGTGGTGTCAACTTGAAGCTGCACCGCGTTTAAACACTAATTAGTGCGCGGCGGCCTGGCCGCGGGGGGATGTAGGGCACTCAGCCGGGCCGCGCCCCCCCTGGCCCGGCCGCGGGGGAAGCGAACGCGGCCACTACCGCCGCGTGGCCTACGCTCGTAGTATCTCTGGGACTCCCGCCACTTGCTGCTGCACAGCCTCTTCAATGGTTGCAGCTCCTCCTATTAGTTATGTTAAATGTACGTAGAACTCAACCGGCAGTATTTAGCGGAAATTCCTGACACCGAGGCAAATAAGTCAGAAACACGCGCGAATAATTGCAGAGAGCAGGCCGTGGGCTGCCGCTTGGTATTGAAACAGGTTGGATGTTAAATGTTGGCGTATAATCACAATAAACCTCGTCTCATATATATATAATCGGGGCGTAACGTGCTCACACTCAAGCGGCCTGGCAGGGGCGGTGTGACCCAACGAGTGCTTTGTCTCGTTAGCTGAAACTTGAATTTACGCGGGCGACGCCCCGATTCGCTAACTTCAATGCTAAATAACTCGGAAACGGAGCAACGTATCGAATTTCTTTCTTAACATTTATGTCTCAGTACAGCCTGCCCTCTAACATCCCTACAAGCATTTCACACATTTTCTGACCACCCTGTATACAGGGTGAGTCACCTAACGTTACCGCTGGATATATTTCGTAAACCACATCAAATACTGACGAATCGATTCCACAGACCGAACGTGAGGAGAGGGGCTAGTGTAATTGGTTAATACAAACCATAAAAAAATGCACGGAAGTATGTTTTTTAACACAAACCTACTTTTTTTAAAAATGGAACCCCGTTAGTTTTGTTAGCTCATCTGAACATATAAACAAATACGTAATCAGTGCCGTTTGTTGCATTGTAAAATATTAATTACATCCGGAGATATTGTAACCTAAAGTTGACGCTTGAGTACCACTCCTCTGCTGTTCGATCGTGTGTATCGGAGAGCACCAAACTTACGTAGGAATCCAAAGAGAACGGTGATGGACCTTAGGTACAGAAGAGACTGGAACAGCACATTACGTCCACATGCTAACACCTTTTTATTGGTCTTTTTCACTGACGCACATGTACATTACCATGAGGGGTGAGGTACACGTACACACGTGGTTTCCGTTTTCAATTACGGATAGGAATAGTGTGTGTCCCGACATGTCAGGCCAATAGATATTCAATGTGGTGGCCATCATTTGCTGCACACAATTGCAATCTCTGGCGTAATGAATGTCGTACACGCCCGCAGTACATCTGGTGTAATGTCGCCGCAGGCTGCCACAATACGTTGTTTCATATCCTCTGGGGTTATAGGCGCATCACGGTACACATTCTCCTTTAACGTACCCCACAGAAAGAAGTCCAGAGGTGTAAGATCAGGAGAACGGGCTGGCCAATTTATGCGTCCTCCACGTCCTATGAAACGCCCGTCGAACGTGTACCTCAGCCCTCATGGTAATGTACATATGCGTCAGTGAAAAAGACCAATAAAAAGGTGTTAGCATGTGGACGTAATGTGCTGTTCCAGTCTCTTCTGTGCCTAAGGTCCATCACCGTTCCCTTTGGATCCCTACGTAATTCGGTGCTCTCCGATATACACGATCGAACAGCGGAGGAGTGGTACTCAAGCGTCAACTTCAGGTTACAATATCTCCGGACGTAATTAACATTTTACAATGCAACAAACGTCACTGATTACGTATTTGTTTATATGTTCAGATGTGCTAACAAAACTAACGGGGTTCCATTTTAAAAAACGTAGGTTTGTGTTAAAAAACATACTTCCGTGAACTTTTTTATGGTTTGTATTAACCAATTACACTAGCCCCTCTCCTCACGTTCGGTCTGTGGAATCGATTCGTCAGTATTTGATGCGATTCACCGCCAGTTGGCCCAATTGAAGGAAGGTAATGTTGACTTCGGTGCTTGTGTTGACATGCGACTCATTGCTCTACAGTACTAGCATCAAGCACATCAGTACGTAGCATCAACAGGTTAGTGTTCATCACGAACGTGGCTTTGCAGTCGATGCAATGTTTAGAAATGCGGAGTTGGCAAATGCCCATTTGATGTATGGATTGGCAGGGGGCAATAGCCGTGGCGCGGTACGTTTGTATCGAGACAGATTTCCAGAACGAAGGTGTCCCGACAGGAAGACGTTCGAAGCAATTGATCGGCGTCTTAGGGAGCACGGAACATTCCAGCCTATGACTCGCGACTGGGGAAGACCTAGAACGACGAGGACACCTGCAATGGACGAGGCAATTCTTCGTGCGGTTGACGATAACCCTAATGTCAGCGTCAGAGAAGTTGCTGCTGTACAAGGTAACGTTGACCACGTCACTGTATGGAGAGTGCTACAGGAGAACCAGTTGTGTCCGTGTACAGCGTGTGCAGGCACTATCAGCAGCTGATTGGCCTCCACGGGTACACTTCTGCGAATGGTTCATCCAACAATGTGTCAAACCTCATTTCAGTGCAAATGTTCTTTTTACGGATGAGGCTTCATTCCAACGTGATCAAATTGTAAATTTTCACAGTCAACATGTGTGGGCTGACGAGAATCCGCACGCAATTGTGCAATCACGTCATCAACACAGATTTTCTGTGAACGTTTGGGCAGGCATTGTTGGCGATGTCTTGATTGGGCCCCATGTTCTTCCACCTACGCTCAATGGAGCACGTTATCATGATTTCATACGGGATACTCTACCTGTGCTGCTAGAACATGTGCCTTTACAAGTACGACATAACATGTGGTTCATGCACGATGGAGCTCCTGCACATTTCAGTCGAAGTGTTCGTACGCTTCTCAACAACAGATTCGGTGACCGATGGATTGGTAGAGGCGGACCAATTCCATGGCCTCCACGCTCTCCTGACCTCAACCCTCTTGACTTTCATTTATGGGGGCATTTGAAAGCTCTTGTCTACGCAACCCCGGTACCAAATGTAGAGTCTCTTCGTGCTCGTATTGTGGACGGCTGTGATATAATACACCATTCTCCAGGGCTGCATAAGCGCATCAGGTATTCCATGTGACGGAGGGTGGATGCATGTATCCTCGCTAACGGAGGACTTCTTGAACATTTCCTGTAACAAAGTGTTTGAAGTCACGCTGGTACGTTCTGTTGCTGTGTGTTTCCATTCCATGATTAATGTGATTTGAAGAGAAGTAATAAAATGAGCTCTAACATGGAAATTAAGCGTTTCCGGACACATGTCCACATAACATATTTTCTTTCTTTGTGTGTGAGGAATGTTTCCTGAAAGTTTGGCCGTACCTTTTTGTAACAGCCTGTATATTGGCCACGACATCTTGGTAGTGTCTGTGTCTGTGTGTTTATGGGTTGCATTTTTTCATATGACTTGTCAAGCCAATGGCATCACGGCATCTCTTGCCGCAATTGTCACAAGTGTTTCTGGCTGCCGAGGCAGGAGCAGTGGTAGCATTGCGAAGCTTTTTCTTCCTTAATCTGTCCACCAAGCCTTCATCATGCTTCGACATTCCAGATGATATATCATCACGCTAGTCTGGTCTCATGCTAGCCCGTGCCTCCCATCTGTTTGTGTCGATTCCAAAGCTCTCCATATTTCGTTTACGGGAGTCCTTGAACATCAATACAGGATGTCCTACAGGTCTTTTGGCTATAGAGATCTCTCCAAGCATCACCTCACGTGGTAATCTGTCAGGATCCATACGGTGGACGTGTCCACACAAAGCGGAGTCGTCTCTGCTTCAAGATAGCTGAAATATTGTTGCAGTTAGTTTTAGATAGCACTGCTTTGTTGGTCACTCGGTCCTTCCACGTTACTCCGAGGATGGATCTCAGGCACCGCATGTGGAAAGCATTAAGGATAAAGCCAAATGTTGGCGAACACTGTGTTGTACGCAAGTAAGTCAAGTGTATGGGGTTTATCATTATTAATAGTAAAGATATGGGTGAAAAATTTACGATAATTGAAGCAAAAACGTTCTTAGAATGAGATTTTCACTCTGCAGCGGAGTGTGCACTGATATGAAACTTCCTGGCAGATTAAAACTATGTGCCGGACCGAGACTTTCTTGCTGACATGGGTCCGAAAATTATCCATTTTCGAGGTAATTAAGAATGCGTATTTGCGGTCTTCCTCTGACTTCAGTATGAAATAATGTCTTAGTTATATAAACTTTTCTATGAAGCCCAATCTAACTGGACTCAAATTTCACTCATGGTCCATGGTTGGGGAATGTGGTAAATGCGGTTGTGTACAAAATTCTCCTTACAGCCTGCCTGCCGTTATCTCCACCGCAAACAGTAAAATATTTGATCTGGGATGGTGAGAAAAGGGGGAGTACCACGCGGCTCTGTTCTGGGACCTTCAGAAGAAATTTTTGCGAACTGCTTTCAGTTTCGTTACTGTCATTAGACGTTTGATTTTCTTTCTGTATCAGTATTTTGTTATATTCTCATTTGGTGTTGATTAATACTGTCAATAATAGTAGTTACTTTCCTTGTGGAGCAAGTTTGTGATTATTGTAGTCAGTTTTTAACATCTTCTTATTGTAGTAGCGGAACTTAGATAAAGTTGTTTTCTTGTTTCAATAACTGTAAAATTTTACCCTGAGTGAGAAGTGTGGGCTTTGCCATGGGTTCGTGAGTAGTGGATTGCGGTGTGAGACTTGTTCGAAGTATTTTCACTGGGGGGAATGCAGTGGGGAAGCCAGTGGGCATTCTGGTGAGATCCTCTCCTGGAACTGCAGGTTATGTAGCAAGAGTAAGTTGATAGAGGAGCAGGAGCGTAAGATCTGTGCCCTTCAGGTGCAGTTGAAAAACGCACAGGAGCAGCTAGATAGGATGAGGAGGGAGAAGGGGGTTGGGGAATGGGAGCTGGCTGTTAGCAAGAGATCTGCTAGGAGAAGGAGATTTTCAGATAGTTTTACTATTGGTGTTTGTAATAGATTTGACCAACTGTCAGTCTAGTGGAGAGGAATCTCTAGTAGCTGTAGATGTAGGAAGTATGCAGCAGACCTCAGCAGTTACGGTGGCTAGGACAGTTGCAAAGTCTAAGAGAAAGAAGAAGGTTCTGCTGTTAGGTAGTTCTCATGGTAGAGGTGTAGGCCAGCAGTTGCAGGAAGTTTTGGGGAGTGAGTACCAGGTCACCAGCATTGTGAAGCCCAATGCAGGATTGGCTCAGGTGACTTTTAACATAGGGGGGTTATGTAGGGATTTTACAAAAGAGGATCAGGTAGTGATTGTGGGTGGGGCTGGTAATAGTAGTGATAAGGATGGGGAGTATGAAATAGATGGTGACCTGGAAAAGATAGCCACTCAGACTGGCAACACGAATGTGCATTTCGTGGAACTGTTTCAGCGTCACGATCGGCCTCATCTTAATACAGCCGTCAGGCGTAATAACATGAGACTTGGGGGTGCGCTAATGACAGAAGGCATGGGTCACATTTCAGTGGTGTCGGTGGAGTCTATCAGCAGGACGGGTTTCACTAGACACGGCCTGCACCTCAACAGGTATGGAAAGGGAGGTTGGCAAAGCTTATAGGTGACAGCATAGGTGGGGGTGGTGAGATCACTCATGGGAAAATTCCGGTAGTTGTGGGTGTTAGAGCTGTACCTTTTTTAGATTGAAGTCAGCTGACAGGTATTCCTGCTTAAGGGAAGTCTCTCTAACAAAGAAACCACTTTCGACAAAGCTTAGGTATCCGATTAATGAGGGAATTGGTATATTTCATCAAAACATACAAGGCATTAGAGATAAAGTTAGTGAATTACTTACAGATGTTGACTCTGAAATTATTGGTATATCTGAACACTTCTTAAATAAGGAGATAATTCAGAGGCTTCCTTTACTAGGATACAGGTTGGCTGGCAGCTTTTCTAGGAGCTCTTTGCGGTGTGGGGGAGTAGCCATGTATGTGAAAAACGGTATCCCATTTGAGTCAATTGATGTTTCAAAGTACTGCACTGAAAAGGTGTTTGAATGTTGTGCAGGTGTGGTTAAATTTAGTGGAGCTAAACTTCTTACTGTTGTTATTTATAGATCCCCAGACTCCGATCACAACCTTTTTGCTAAGATAGAGGAGGTTCTTGGTTCACTTTATAGGAAATACAAAAAGTAAGTTATATGTGGTGACTTCAATATAAATTGTATAAGTGATTGTGCAAGGAAAAGGATGCTGGTAGACCTCCTTAATTCATATAATCTTATGCAAACCGTATTCTTTCCAACGAGAGTGCAAGGGAACAGTAGAACAACCATAGACAATATTTTTGTTCATTCGTCATTACTACAAGGGCATTCTGTTAGCAGAATGGTGAATGGCCTTTCAGATCATGATGCACAAATTTTAAGTCTAAAAGAGTTTTGTGCTGCAACGCAGGTTAAATATAGTTACCAACGTTTTAGGAAAGCTGATCCAGTTGCTGTTGAGACTTTTGTAAACCTTATCAAGGAACAAGAGTGGCAAGATGTTTATAGTGCTGATACAGTAGACGATAAATATAATGCTTTCCTCAAGACTTTTCTCATGCTCTTTGAAAGTTGCTTTCCGTTAGAACGTTCAAAACAGGGTACTAGCACAAACAGGCAGCCTGGGTGGCTGACTAAAGGTATAAGAATATCTTGTAGAACAAAGTGGCAAGCATATCAAAACGTTAGAAACAGTCACAATTTAAATGCAGTAGCCCCTTACAAACAGTATTGTAAGGTGCTTAAAAAAGTTATTAGGAAGGCAAAAAGTATGTGGTATGCAGATAGAATAGCTAAGTCTCAGGATAAAATTAAAACCATATGGTCAGTCGTAAAGGAAGTGGCTGGTCTGCAGAGACAGGTCGAGGATATAGAATCAGTGCGTAGTGGGAATGTCCGTGTTACTGATAAGTCGCATATATGTACAGTATTTAATAATCACTTTCTGAATATAGCAGGTGAACTAAATAGAAACCTAGTCCCAACAGGGAATCATATAGCGCTCGTAGAAAAAAGTGTTCCGAGACTGTTACCTGAAATGCTCCTCCATGATACTGGCAAGAGGGAGATTGAGTTAATAATTAAATCACTCATGGATATGACGGGGTATCTAGCAGAATACTGAAGTATTGTTCCATGTATGTTAGCCCAGTACTTAGCCATATCTGTAACTTTTCCTTTAGGAGTGGTCGGTTTCCTGACCGATTAAAGTACTCGGTAGTGAAGCCACTTTATAAAAAGGGAGACAGGGATAATGTTGATAATTATAGACCTATTTCTATGCCATCGGTGTTTGCTAAAGTTATCGAGAGGGTTGTATATACAAGGTTACTGCAGCATTTAAATTCACATAATTTGCTGTCAAATGTACAGTTTGGTTTTAGAAATGGCTTAACAACTGAAAATGCTATAGTCTCTTTTCTCTGTGAGGTTATGGACGGATTAAATAAAAGGTTGCGAACGTTAGGTGTTTTCTTTGATTTAACGAAGGCTTTTGACTGTGTTGACCACAAAATATTACTGCAGAAGTTGGAACATTATGGAGTAAGGGGAGTAGCTTACAATTGGTTCGCCTCTTACTTTAAGAACAGAAAACAGAAGGTAATTCTCCGCAATATTGAGAGTGGTAATGATGTTCAGTCCCAATGGGGCACTGTTAAATGGGGCGTTCCCCAAGGATCGGTGCTGGGGCCACTGCTGTTTCTTATTTATATAAATGATATGCCTTCTAGTATTACTGGTGATTCAAAAATATTTCTGTTTGCTGATGACACCAGCTTGGTGGCGAAGGATCTTGTGTGTAATATTGAAACATTATCAAATAATGTAGTTCATGAAATAAGTTCGTGGCTTGTGGAAAATAATTTGATGCTAAATCACAGTAAGACTCAGTTTTTACAGTTTCTAACTCACAATTCAACGAGAACTGATATTTTAATCAGACAGAATGGGCATTTTATAAGCGAGACGGAACAGTTCAAGTTCCTAGGCGTACGGATGGATAGTAATCTGTTGTGGAAAGACCATGTTCAGGATCTTGTTCAGAAACTAAATGCCGCTTTATTTACCATTAGAACAGTATCTGAAATAAGTGACATTTCAACACGAAAAGTAGTCTAGTTCGCATATTTTCATACGCTTATGTCATATGGTATTATTTTTTGGGGTAATTCTTCTGATTCAAAAAGGGTATTTTTGGCTCAAAAACGAGCTGTTCGAGCTATGTGTGGTGTAAGTTCTAGAACCTCTTGTCGACCCCTATTCAATAGTCTGGGAATTCTGACATTGCCCTCACAGTATATATTTTCTTTAATGTCGTTTGATGTTAGCAATATTAGCTTATTCCCAAGAGTTAGCAGCTTTCACTCAGTTAATACTAGGCAGAAATCAAATCTGCATGTGGAATGCACTTCCTTGACTCTTGTGCAGAAAGGAGTGCAGTATTCTGCTGCATCCATTTTCAATAAGCTACCACAAGAACTCAAAAATCTTAGCAGTAGCCCAAACGCTTTTAAGTCTAAACTGAAGAGTTTCCTCATGGCTCACTCCTTCTATTCTGTCGAGGAGCTCCTGGAAGAGCTAAAAAATTAAGCAAATTCCAGTGTTACATTCTTGATTTTCTTTATTTAAACTAATGACGTGTCGCCTGAATATGTTTCTTATATTTCATTTTATCTGTTTCTACAATCGTGTTATAATTTCATGTATTGACTCGTTCCATGACCATGGAGACTTCTCCTTATTGTGGTCCCACGGAACAATAAATAAATAAATAAATAAATAAAATAAATACATAGTCAAAGCTGACCGGCCATTGGCATTCTTCTTCTGTGCTGGATGTACACGCATTTCCCGAACTCTTACGGGACTTGGTAAGATTGTCTGCTCCGAGTAATGAGTGTAATGGGCAGGGGCACGACGAATGTAGTGTGTGGACATTAAGTTGGGAATATGGGTCTCATGGGCAGCGTGCAAGGGATAAATCCGTGCAGTCGCACTACTTTCTGTGCCCTCGGTGGCTCAGATCGGTAGAGTGTCAGCTCTATAAGCAGGAGAGCCCGGGTTCGAGTCACGGTCGGAGCACATATTTTCAATTGTCACCGTTGATGTATATCAACGCCTGAATGAGATTTTCACTCTGCAGCGGAGTGTGCGCTGATATGAAACTTCCTGGCAGATTAAAACTGGGTGCCCGACCGAGACTCGAACTCGGGACCTTTGCCTTTCGCGGGCAAGTGCTCACCATATGAGTTACCGAAGCACGACTCAGGCCCGGTACTCATAGCTTTACTTCTGCCAGTATCTCGTCTCCTACCTTCCAAACTTTACAGAAGCTCTCCTGCGAAACTAGCAGAACTAGCACTCCTGAAAGAAAGGATATAGCGGAGACATGGCTTAGCCACAGCCTGGGGGATGTTTCCAGAATGAGATTTTCACTCTGCAGCGAAGTGTGCGCTGATATGAAACTTCCTGGCAGATTAAAACTGGGTGCCCGACCGAGACTCGAACTCGGGACCTTTGCCTTTCGCGGGCAAGTGCTCGACCATCGAGCTACCGAAGCACGACTCACGCCCGGTACTCACAGCTTTACTTCTGCCAGTATCTCGTGTCCTACCTTCCAAACTTTACAGAAGCTCTCCAGCGAAACATACAGAACTAGCACTCCTGAAAGAAAGGATATAGCGGAGACATGGCTTAGCCACAGCCTGGGGGATGTTTCCAGAATGAGATTTTCACTCTGCAGCGGAGTGTGCGCTGATATGAAACTTCCAGGCAGATTAAAACTGGGTGCCCGACCGAGACTCGAACTCGGGACCTTTGCCTTTCGCGGGCAAGTGCTCTACCATCTGAGCTACCGAAGCACGACTCACGCCCGGTACTCACAGCTTTACTTCTGCCAGTATCTCGTCTCCTACCTTCCAAACTTTACAGAAGCTCTCCTATCAACGCCTGTCGACAGCTTAGGGTTTTGATTTAATTATCATTTCATTCAAAGAGAGCTGCATGGTCACCGACATGTCCGAAAGAACAGATACCATCTTCATACATATTCAAGTAAATTTCTCTCCTTTGCGGGAATATACCTAATGGTTCTACGAGTACAGGTTGTAGACGCATGGTTGACGCCATATGGAAGTGAGTCGTCCTCGGATAGTCAAGTAGTAAGCGGGAAATCCGAGTTCAGAGTCCCGGTCCGCCACAAATTTTCGTTGTCGTCACTCCAGCACACAGCGGATGGATATCCATATTCGCAACTCCGAATACATCTACGTGATTACTCTGCTATTCACAATAAAGTGCCTGGCAGAGGGTTCAATGAACCATCTTCATGCTGTCTCTCCAGCGTTCCACTCTCGAACGGCACACGGGAAAAACGAGCACTTAATTTTTTTCTGTGCGAGCCCTGTTTTCTCGTATTTTATCGTGATGATCATTTCTCCCTACGTAGGTGGGTGCCAACAGAATGTTTTCTCAATCGTAGGAGAAAACTGGTGATTGAAATTTCATGAGAAGATCCCGTCGCGATGACAAACGCCTTTGTTTTAATGATTGCCACTCCAATTCACGTATCATGTCTGTGACACTATCTCCCCTATTTCGCGATAATACAAAACGAGCTGCCCTTCTTTGTACTTTTTCGTTGTCATCCGTCAGTCCCACCTGATATGGATTCCACACCGCACAACAATACTCGAGAATAGGGCGGACAAGCGTAGTGTAAGCAGTCTCTTTGGTAGACCTGTTGCACCTTCTAAGTGTTCTGCCAGTGAATCGCAGTCTTTGGTTTGCTCTACCCACAATATTATCTAAGTGATCATTCTAGTTTAGGTTATTTGTAATTGTAATCCCTAAGTATTTAGTTGAATTTACAGCCCTCAGATTTGTGTGACTTGTGAATAACTTCACACTTTTCTTTATTCAGGGTCAACTGCCACTTTTCGCACCATACAGATATCTTATCTAAATTATTTTGCAAGTCGTTTTGATCATCTGATAACTTTACAAGACGGTAAATGACAGCATCATCTGCAAACAATCTAAGACGGCTACTCATATTGTCTCCTATGTCGTTAATATACATCAGGAACAATAGAGGGCCTATAACACTTCCTTGGGGAACGCCGTATATTACTTCTGTTTTACTCGATGACTTTCCGTCTATTACTACGAACTGTGACCTTTCTGACAGGAAATCACGAATCCAGTCGCACAACTGAGGCGATACTCCGTAGGCACGCAGTTTGGTTAGAAGACGCTTGTGAGGAACGGTGTCGAAAGGCGTCTGGAAATCTAAAGGTATGGAATCAATTTGATATCTCCTGTCGATAGCACTTATTACTTCATGAGTATAAAGAGCTAGTTGTGTTTCACAAGAACGATATTTTCTGAATCCGTGCTTACTATACGTCAATAAATCGTTTTCTTCGAGGTACTTCATTGAGCGAGTGGTTGTATATAATTGCTAAATACGGAGCTATTTTATCAGCATACTCTGAGAGGAACCTGACTGGTATACAATCTGGACTGGAGGCCTTGCCTTTATTAAGTGATTTAAGCTGCTTTGCTACACCGAGGACATCTATGTTTCTCATCTAAATGCTAAAATGTAGATTTAGGATGTCTTGTCATGAAGGCAACAAAAAGAGTCTAGAATAACGTCGACGTACCGCTGTGATGCAATAGTGCCGTGGATGACAACCAAAGAGCTCCGGCTATGGAAAGAAACGGAAGCGCTGACTTCCTGGTTGTCGGACCGTATGGCGAGAGACGGTCGGGTTGATATCCCACTGCTGTCTGGGGTATCTCCAAACAGGTCTTCGCTGGTCGTTGGTGCTAAGTTCGAAGCAAGAGTCATCACTGAAGACAATTCTACTCCTGTCAATGAGGTTCCAGGCCAAAACATGTCTGGGGACACCCCGGACAACAGCAGGATATCAACCTGACTGTCCGCCGCCATACGGCCCGAAAACGTGATGGTTCGGGGCGCCGTTTCTTTTTATAGAAGGACCTCTTCGATTTTCATCCGCGGCACCCTTACGGCTGTACGTCGATAATATCGATCACATTCTACGCCCCGTTTTGTTACTCTTCATGGCAAGCCATCCTGGGCTTACATTTCAGCAAGATAATGGCCGCGCGCACCCAGCGAGATTTCTACTGCTTGTCTTCGTATCTGCCAAACCTTGCCTTTGCCAGCAAGGTCGCAGGATTTATCTCCAATTGAGAATGTTTTGAGCGTTACTGGCAGCGCCCTCGAAACGTCTCGGGATTTTGACGATTCAGGAGAACATGCAACAACTCTATCAGTCGGTGCCAATCCGAGTAAATGCTTGCATAACATCAGAGGTCGACGAACGCATTATTGACTTGCTCAATTAGTGGAGCTTTTTGTTTTGAATACAGCTTCCAGTTTTTTCTGAAATTGTAATCATTTGTTTGTCTGTGCATGTCCGTCACATCTTACGATTTACGTCCCATTCTTACAATTCCTTCGTGGCGAGTTTTTCTTCTTTTTCTTTTTGTATTACAATGTTTTTTGACATGTATTCTGCCGAAGCGGCAGTTGAAGTCCTGCTTTGATATGTGCAACTGACACTTGTTTGTTTTTCAGGGTCTAAACTTTGGTGAATGAACTGTTTCTTTTGTTTGATAATGCATATATAACAGTTAAGCTGATCTTAAGTGCAGGGTCTAATGATGGGTGTAGCCAAAGCATGTCACTAAAGTAATAAATAAAAAAATACTTAAAGCGATGTAAAAGTTATTGTTCGCAAAAACAACATACGTACATGGATGCCAAGTCCGAAGCAATCTATCAGTGAGAGTCAGTTTGATTTTAGCATCGTCTGACAGATGGTAGTCCACTATGGAATACTAGTGACATCAACGACGTCTTTTCAATTCAATAAACTTAAGAACAGCCGTATAATTTAGCCTATTTTATTTTATTCCGAACGCAAAGTATACGGCTGTTGGTAAAGTTGATGTTGTCTCCACTCTTCTACCTTGCTAATCTCCGCATCTCGTAGCGTCACGTATGGGAGTCATTAAATCATCATGAAAAGGACTTTCGTAACTGAAAACAATGAACGACACCATCGATGACCATTGTTTTCGGTCGTGGGTAACAACCTTTGGCCAAGAGATGTCTGAAGACAGACCTCGTTGGTTCTCTTGTAAGTAGGCTGTTTAGGTTTTTATGTTGGTAACGCAATGTAGCGCTCTATATGAAAATCACTGACTGTGCTGTGTGCAGTCTGTGGCTGGTTTGCATTGTTGGAATTTGCTATTGTAGTGTTGGGCAGTTGGCTGTTAACAGCGCATAGCGTTGCGCAGTTGGAGGTGAGCCGCCAGCAATGGTGGATGTGGGGAGAGAGATGGCGGAGTTTTGAGAGCGGATGATCTGGACGTGTGTCCATCAGAGACAGTAAATTTGTAAGACTGGATGTCATGAACTGATATATATATATATATAATGACTTTTGAACACTATTAAGGTAATCACATTGTTTGTTCTCTATCAAAATCTTTCATTTGTTAACTATGCCTATCAGTAGTTAGTGCCTTCAGTAGTTAGAATATTTTATTCAGCTGGCAGCATTGGCGCACGCTGTATTGCAATAGTTTAAGTAACGAAGATTTTTGTGAGGTAAGTGATTCATGAAAGGTATAGGTTATTGTTAGTCAGGGCCATTCTTTTGTAGGGATTTTTGAAAATCAGATTGCGTTGCGCTAAAAAATATTGTGCGTCAGTTTAAGCACAGTCATTTATAATTTTTTTTAAGGGGACGTTTCACTCTGTCAGTCCATTATGGCCAGGGGACATCGGCTGGTAAGTAAATTTCAATTCAATAAGCTTTACCAGCAGCCGTATACTTCAGGTTATTTTATTTTATTTCAAATTCAAAGTATGCGGCTGTTGGTAAAGTTTATTGAACTGAAAAGTACGTACCAGCCGATGTCCCCTGGCCATAATAGTTCAAATGGCTCTGAGCACTATGGGACTTAACATCTGAGGTCATCAGTCCCCTAGAGCTTAGGACTACTTAAACCTAACTAAGGACGACACACACATCCATGCCCGAGGCAGGATTCGAACCTGCGACCGTAGAGGTCGCGCACTTCCAGACTGAAGCGCTAGAACCGCTCGGCCACTCCGGCCGGCTGGCCATAATGGACCGACAAATAACCAAAGACGTCTGTCTTCAGACATCTCTTGGCCAAATGTCGTTTCCCACGACCGAAAACAATGGTCATCGATGGTGTCATTCATTGTTTTCAGTTACGAAGTTCCTTTTCACGATGATTTTACGACTCCCATAGGTGACGCTAAGAGATGCGGAGGTTAGCAAGGTAGAAGAGTGGAGACAACATCACAGGAGCGTGGAAGAATGCGGGGGATGATTTGAAGAGCGACTGGTGTGGGGAGGTGAAAGGTGGAGTCGCGTGCTGACGCGAGGAGTGATTCGTCGCGCCCCTCTACACGCAGCGCCCCTAGCGGCAAGTGTGGAATTATTTGTCGGCGCCCTTAGCGGAGGGATACCGAGGTGATCCCGCAGGAATTAACGCGCTGGGAGAGCGCGGCATCCGATACGGGCGCGGGCCGCTGGGACGCGGGGCAAAAAACTCAGTCGGCGTCGTGTGTACCTCTGCTGCCACTTGTAAGAGGGTGGGTGAGCCGGGTGGGAGGGGGGGGGATCGGAGGGGAGGGATGCTGGGAAAAGCAGGGAACAGCCCTCTGACTCTCTCAATGGCCCTAAACCGGGGCTGCCACGTACCGGATGTACTATTTAGATTTTTTCCACTATAACTGGAAAAGTTATAGTGCAAAAAATCTAAATAGTGCATCTGGTACGTGGGGAGGTGAAAGGTGGAGTCACAGGAAAATTAAAGAGACCTTTGGAGAAAGGAGAACCAGTTGTATGAATATCAGAAGCTTCCATGGAAACCCAGTTCTAAGCAAAGAAGGGAAAGCAGAAAGGTGGAAGGAGTATATAGTGGGTCTATACAAGGGCGATGTACTTGAGGACAATATTATGGAAATGGAAGAGGATGTAGATGAAGATGACATGGGAGATATGATACTGCGTGAAGAGTTTGACAGAGCTCTGAAGGACCTGAGTCGAAACAAGGCCCCCGGAGTAGACAACATTCCATGAGAACTACTGACAGCCTTGGGAGAGCCAGTCCTGACAAAAGCCAGTCCTGACAAAACTCTACCATCTGGTGAGCAAGATTTATGAGACAGGCGACATACCCTCAGACTTCAAGAAGAATATAATAATTCTAATCCCAAAGAAAGCAGGTGTTGACAGATGTGAAAATTACCGAACTATCAGTTTAATAAGTCACAGCTGGAAAATACTAACGCGAATTCTTTACAGACGAATGGAAAAACTGATAGAAGCCGACCTTGGGAAAGATCAGTTTGGATTCCGTAGAAATGTTGGAACACGTGAGGCAATACTGACCCTGCGACTTATCTTAGAAGAAAGATTAAGGAAGGGCAAACCTTCGTTTCTAGCATTTGTAGACTGAGAGAAAGCTTTTGACAATGTTGATTGGAACACCCTCTTTCAAATTCTGAAGGTGGCAGGGGTAAAATACAGGGAGCGAAAGGCTATTTACAATTTGTACAGAAAGCAGATGGCAGTTATTAGAGTAAAGGGACATGAAAGGGAAGCAGTGGTTGGGAAGGGAGTGAGACAGGGTTGTAGCCTATCCCCGATGTTATTCAGTCTGTATATTGAGCAAGCAATAAAGGAAACAAAAGAAAAGTTCGGAGTAGGTATTAAAATCCATGGAGAAGAAACAAAAACTTTGAGGTTCGCCGATGACATTGTAATTCTGTCAGAGGCAGCAAAGGACTTGGAAGAGCAGTTGAACGGAATGGACAGTGCTCTGAAAGGAGGGTATGAGATGAACATCAACAAAAGCAAAACGAGGATAATGGAATGTAGTCGAATTAAGTCGGGTGATGCTGAGGGAATTACATTAGGAAATGAGACACTTAAAGTAGTAAAGGAGTTTTGCTATTTGGGGATCAAAATAACTGATGATGGTCGAAGTAGAGAGGATATAAAATGTAGACTGGCAATGGCAAAGAAAGCGTTCCTGAAGAACAAAAATTTGTTAACATCGAGCATAGATTTAAGAGTCAGGAAGTCGTTTCTGAAAGTATTTGTATGGAGTGTAGCCATGTATGGAAGTGAAACGTGGACGATAAATAGTTTAGACAAGAAGAGAATAGAAGCTTTCGAAATGTGGTGCTACAGAAGAATACTGAAGATTAGATGGGTAGATCACATAACTAATGAGGAGGTATTGAATAGAATTGGGGAGAAGAGGAGCTTGTGGCACAACTTGACTAGAAGAAGGGATCGATTGGTAGGACATGTTCTGAGACATCTAGGGATCACCAATTTAGTATTGGAGGGCAGCGTGGAGGGTAAAAATCGTAAAGGGAGACCAAGAGATGAATACACTAAGCAGATTCAGAAGGATGTAGGCTGCAGTAGGTACTGGGAGATGAAGAAGCTAGCACAGGATAGAGTAGCATGGAGAGCTGCATCAAACCAGTCTCAGGACTGAAGACCACAACAACAACAACAACTGGAAAAGAAAACATAGTTAATACCTACATGACTGCGAATTGTACATCAGTTCTCCTAGACCTAAATACTGGAATATTAAATATCGGCACCACCACATATAGTTGTGTTAAACGACGCATTTATGGAACTTATATCTCATTGTCAGGTTAACAAGCAGAGAAACTTCACAATATTAAAAATTAAGTGACGTCAGGCAATAAAACTTCAACTAAACAAAATCCTAAGAAATTTTGGTCTTCTGTCAAAGCGGTAGGTGGATCTAAACAAAATGTCCAGTCACTCTGTGACCAAAATGGTACTGAAACAGAGGATGACAGACTAAAGGCCGAAATACTAAATGTCTTTTTCCAAAGCTGTTTCACAGAAGAAGGCAGCGCTGTAGTTCCCTCTCTAGATTGTCTCACCGTTGACAAAATGGTGGATATCGAAGTAGACGACAGAGGGATAGAGAAACAAATAAAATAAAATCTCTCAAAAGAGGAAAGGCCGCTGGACCTGATGGGATACCAGTTTGATTTTACACAGAGTACGCGAACGAACTTGCCCGTCTTCTTGCAGCGGTGTACCGCAGGTCTCTAGAAGAGCGTAGCGTTCCAAAGGATTGGAAAAGGGCACAGGTCAGCCCCGTTTTTAAGAAGGGACGTCGAACAGATGTGCAGAACTATAGACCTATATCTCTAACGTCGATCAGTTGTAGAATTTTGGAACACGTATTATGTTCGAGTATATTGACTTTTCTGGAGACTAGAAATCTACTCTGTAGGAATCAGCGTGGGTTTCGAAAAAGACGATCGTGTGAAACCCAGCTCGCGCTATTCGTCCACGAGACTCAGACGGCCATAGACACGGGTTCACAGGTAGATGCCGTGTTTCTTGACTTCCGCAATACGTTCGATACAGTTCCCCACAGTCGTTTAACGAACAAAGTAAGAGCATATGGACTATCAGACCAATTGTGTGATTGGATTGAAGAGTTCCTTGATAACAGAACGCAGCATGTAATTCTCAATGGTGAGAAGTCTTCCGAAGTAAGAGTGATTTTAGGTGTGCAGCAGGGGAGTGTCGTAGAACCGTTGCTATTCACAATATATATAAATGACCTTGTGGATAACATCGGAAGTTCACTGAGGCTTTTTGCGGATGATGCTGTGGTATATCGAGAGGTTGTAACAATGGAAAAGTGTACTGAAATACAGGAGGATCTGCAACGAATTGACGCATGGTGCAGGGAATGGCAATTGAATCTCAATGTAGACAAGTGTAATGTGCTGCGAATACATAGAAAGAAAGATCATTTATCATTTAGCTACAATATAGCAGGTCAGCAACTGGAAGCAGTTAATTCCGTGAATTATCTGGGAGTAGGCATTAGGAGTGATTTAAAATGGAATGATCATATAATGTTGATCGTCGGTAAAGCAGATGCCAGACTGAGATTCATTGGAAGAATCCTAAGGAAATGCAATCTGAAAACAAAGGAAGTAGGTTACAGTACACTTGTTCGCCCACTGCTTGAATATTGCTCACCAGCGTGGGTTCCGTACCAGATAGGGTTGATAGAAGAGAAAGAGAATATCCAACGGAGAGCAGCGCGCTTCGTTACAGGATCATTTAGTAATCGCGAAAGCGTTACGGAGATGATGTATAAACTCCAGTGGAAGACTGCAGGAGAGACGCTCAGTAGCTCGGTACGGGCTTTTGTTGAAGTTTCGAGAGTAAAACAGTATATTGCTCCCTCCCACGTATATCTTGCGAAGAGACCATGAGGATAAAATCAGAGACTTTAGAGCTCACACAGAGGCATACCGACAATCTTTCTTTCCACGAACAATACGAGAATGGAGTAGAAGGGAGAACCGATAGAGGTAGTCAAAGTACCCTCCGCCACACACCGTCAGGTGGCTTGCGGAGTATGGATGTAGATGTAGATGTAGATATCTAGCCTCTGTCTTACATTAAAGTTATTTGCCTTTCGTCCCACGGACTCTACCGTATTCATCCGCCTATCTCTTTGCACCTATATTACGGGGGGCGTTCAACACATCTTCCGAAAGCAGACTGGTTTTGTTCAGGTTCCAGTACAGCATATTATTCCCCATTCTTTTGGCTACAAATTCCGCAAAATCTCCGTTCAGTGCGACGCCATCACGCCGCCTTACCGGGAGGGTCCGTATGCACTCATGGTACCTCTGTATTGGTCGATGTCGAAGCTAGCGTCTTGCAGAATCAGTAACCTCCCCATTATGCACATACTGCTTCCCGTGGAATGCATCATTCATTGCGTCAAACAGATGGAAGTTGGAAGTTGAGAGATCCGGGCTGTAGGGAGTAATTTTGAACTCCTCTCGGGTGCGTAGACTTGTGGCAGGCCTTGCGTTGTTATAGACAAGGAGAAGATCGTTCGCATTTTTGTGCCGCTGAATTCATTTCTTCAATTTCCTGAGTGTAGCAAAAAACATTCGGGAGTTGAAAGTTGCACCACGAGGGAGGACATCGAACAGAATAAACCCTTCTTTGCCCTGGAAGACCGTCGTCATGACTTTACCGACTGATGGTACGGCTTTGAACTTTTTCGTCGGAGGACAGGTGGTTTGCCCGCATCTCGTGGTCGTGCGGTAGCGTTCTCGCTTCCCACGCCCGGGTTCCCGGGTTCGATTCCCGGCGGGGTCAGGGATTTTCTCTGCCTCGTGATGGCTGGGTGTTGTGTGCTGTCCTTAGGTTAGTTAGGTTTAAGTAGTTCTAAGTTCTAGGGGACTGATGACCATAGATGTTAAGTCCCATAGTGCTCAGAGCCACAGGTGGTTTGCCGCCACTCGATGGACTGACGTTTTGTTTCCGGTTACAAATGATAAATCCGCATTTCATCGCCTGTGACGATGTTTGATAAAAATTTGCCACGGCGAGCCTCGTAACGCGCAAAAAATTCCGTACATTTGGTCGTTCCACGATAATGATTGAAGCAGAAGAAATAAATTAAAATTTGTGCTATAGCCGGGAATCGAACCCGGGTCTTTTTCTTTGCTAAGTAGAAATGCTAGTCGTTACACCACCACAGCACGACATTCAACATTGCTGCACGAGCCACCCAAGTTGGGCGCCCTCCCCAACACAAATTTCAGTTCATATCTTCAGCTTATTTTCCGTTACATTGTCTCTACTGCCAGGGCTCTCCGGCACTGGAATAGCACCCCAGCGTTGGACGTAATGGTGAAGTCCTGTACCGTAGGTGATCTTACAGGGCTATTACAAATGATTGAAGCGATTTCATAAATTCACTGTAGCTGCATTCATTGACATATGGTCACGACACACTACAGATACGTAGAAAAACTTATAAAGTTTTGTTCGGCTGAAGCCGAACTTCAGGTTTCTGCCGTCAGAGCGCTCGAGAGCGCAGTGAGACAAAGTGGCGACAGGAGCCGAGAAAGCGTATGTCGTGCTTGAAATGCACTCACATCAGTCAGTCATAACAGTGCAACGACACTTCAGGACGAAGTTCAACAAAGATCCACCAACTGCTAACTCCATTCGGCGATGGTATGCGCAGTTTAAAGCTTCTGGATGCCTCTGTAAGGGGAAATCAACGGGTCGGCCTGCAGTGAGCGAAGAAACGGTTGAACGCGTGCGGGCAAGTTTCACGCGTAGACCGCGGAAAATTGGCTCATGCCACAACTGGAGACCGACAGCGCCGACTTCATCTTTCAACAGGATGGTGCTCCACCGCGCTTCCATCATGATGTTCGGCATTTCTTAAACACGAGATTGGAAAACCGATGGATCGGTCGTGGTGGAGATCATGATCAGCAATTCATGTCATGGTCTCCACGCTCTCCCGACTTAACCCCATGCAATTTTTTTCTGTGCGGTTATGTGAAAGATTCAGTGTTTAAACCTCCTCTACCAAGAAACGTGCCAGAACTGCGAGCTCGCATCAACGATGCTTTCGAGCTCATTGATGGGGACATGCTGCGCCGAGTGTGGGAGGAACTTGATTATCGGCTTGATGTCTGCCGAATCACTAAAGGGGCACATATCGAACATTTGTGAATGCCTAAAAAAACATTTTGAGTTTTTGTATGTGTGTGCAAAGCATTTTGGAAATATCTCAAATAATAAAGTTATTGTAGAGCTGTGAAATCGCTTCAATCATTTGTAATAACCCTGTATAATTATACCGGACTCTGTTAATACATGTGCACAGTTGTGTTCTAGGAAGAGGATACCTGCCACCAAACAACATGCTCTCCGTTGCTTCCCCTGGTACAATGCTCTACACTGTCGACGACGACACAAAAACTAGTAACAGTGGTTTCCAGAATGTAAATGTAGATGCCTACTGCCACATACGCACCTCGTCACTGCCACGACTTACGTCAGCGGTACGGTCGCATAACCGCATGGCCAGTTGTTAACGTTCTAAAGCACTCTAGAGCGAAAAGTGTGCTCTTCTGAGGGTGACAATGTCTGGTGAGTTGCGCTTGTGGAGGAAAAATAGGGAATAAATACACTCCTGGAAATTGAAATAAGAACACCGTGAATTCATTGTCCCAGGAAGGGGAAACTTTATTGACACAGTCCTGGGGTCAGATACATCACATGATCACACTGACAGAACCACAGGCACATAGACACAGGCAACAGAGCATGCACAATGTCGGCACTAGTACAGTGTATATCCACCTTTCGCAGCAATGCAGGCTGCTATTCTCCCATGGAGACGATCGTAGAGATGCTGGATGTAGTCCTGTGGAACGGCTTGCCATGCCATTTCCACCTGGCGCCTCAGTTGGACCAGCGTTCGTGCTGGACGTGCAGACCGCGTGAGACGACGCTTCATCCAGTCCCAAACATGCTCAATGGGGGACAGATCCGGAGATCTTGCTGGCCAGGGTAGTTGACTTACACCTTCTAGAGCACGTTGGGTGGCACGGGATACATGCGGATGTGCATTGTCCTGTTGGAGCAGCAAGTTCTACCATTCCTAGACCGGCAAGGTCTAGGAATGGTAGAACGATGGGTTCGATGGCGGTTTGGATGTACCGTGCACTATTGAGTGTCCCCTCGACGATCACCAGTGGTGTACGGCCAGTGTAGGAGATCGCTCCCCACACCATGATGCCGGGTGTTGGCCCTGTGTGCCTCGGTCGTATGCAGTCCTGATTGTGGCGCTCACCTGCACGGCGCCAAACACGCATACGACCATCATTGGCACCAAGGCAGAAGCGACTCTCATCGCTGAAGACGACACGTCTCCATTCGTCCCTCCATTCACGCCTGTCGCGACACCACTGGAGGCGGGCTTCACGATGTTGGGGCGTGAGCGGAAGACGGCCTAACGGTGTGCGGGACCGTAGCCCAGCTTCATGGAGACGGTTGCGAATGGTCCTCGCCGATACCCCAGGAGCAACAGTGTCCCTAATTTGCTGGGAAGTGGCGGTGCGGTCCCCTACGGCACTGCGTAGGATCCTACGGTCTTGGCGTGCATCCGTGCGTCGCTGCGGTCCGGTCCCAGGTCGACGGGCACGTGCACCTTCCGCCGACCACTGGCGACAACATCGATGTACTGTGGAGACCTCACGCCCCACGTGTTGAGCAATTCGGCGGTACGTCCACCCGGCCTCCCGCATGCCCACTATACGCCCTCGCTCAAAGTCCGTCAACTGCACATACGGTTCACGTCCACGCTGTCGCGGCATGCTACCAGTGTTAAAGACTGCGATGGAGCTCCGTATGCCACGGCAAACTGGCTGACACTGACGGCGGCGGTGCACAAATGCTGCGCAGCTAGCGCCATTCGACGGCCAACACCGCGGTTCCTGGTGTGTCCGCTGTGCCGTGCGTGTGATCATTGCTTGTACAGCCCTCTCGCAGTGTCCGGAGCAAGTATGGTGGGTCTGACACACCGGTGTCAATGTGTTCTTTTTTCCATTTCCAGGAGTGTAGTAACGTTCGAATCTGTCCGTAAGAATTTGAGGTGAAGTGATCTGGCGAAGATGTGACTCACTGGCGGGCTGTGTGCCCAGCGCGTGGGCGGGCGACGCGCCGTGCTTTACGGGAGACCTGCAGACAACGGCCTGGGGCGGCCGAGTGGCCCCACTCGCAATCACCGCGACAGCCGAGTGGCGCCTGGCGACGATTTGGCGGCCGCTGTCGCCGCGGCGGGTGATTTGGGGTGGCGGCTCCGGCCATCTCTCTCCCTCCCTCACGGCCCGGCCGGAAGAGGCGTGGCCGGCGGGCGGCTTAAAGGTGTGCATGCCCTGCTGCTCCGCACACTACAATCGAAAGGGCTGACTATTTTCCTCCTGCTGGCGGAAAGTCTGCGAGTATCTTCCGCCACTGGCCCATTCCTCCCAAACGATAAGTACCGGATGATTATAATTAAACAGCAGTAAAGGAAACAAAAGAAAAATTCGGA
Source organism: Schistocerca cancellata (assembly GCF_023864275.1). Lineage (NCBI taxonomy): Eukaryota > Metazoa > Arthropoda > Insecta > Orthoptera > Acrididae > Schistocerca > Schistocerca cancellata. The sequence continues at coordinate 157,233,671 of NC_064626.1, forward strand.
GTAGGTATTAAAATCCATGGAGAAGAAATAAAAACTTTGAGGTTCGCCGATGACATTGTAATTCTGTCAGAGACAGCAAAGGACTTGGAAGAGCAGTTGAACGGAATGGATGGTGTCTTGAAGGGAGGATATAAGATGAACATCAACAAAAGCAAAACGAGGATAATGGAATGTAGTCGAATTAAGTCGGGTGATGTTGAGGGTATTAGATTAGGAAATGAGACACTTAAAGTAGTAAAGGAGTTTTGCTATTTGGGGATCAAAATAACTGATGATGGTCGAAGTAGAGAGGATATAAAATGTAGACTGGCAATGGGAAGGAAAGCGTTCCTGAAGAAGAGAAATTTGTTAACATCGAGTATAGATTTAAGTGTCAGGAAGTCATTTCTGAAAGTATTTGTATGGAGTGTAGCCATGTATGGAAGTGAAACGTGGACGGTAAATAGTTTGGACAAGAAGAGAATAGAAGCTATCGAAATGTGGTGCTACAGAAGAATGCTGAAGATTAGATGGGTAGATCACATAACTAATGAGCAAGTATTGAATAGGATTGGGGAGAAGAGAAGTTTGTGGCACAACTTGATTAGAAGAAGGGATCGGTTAGTAGGACATGTTCTGAGGCATCAAGGGATCACCAATTTAGTATTGGAGGGCAGCGTGGAGGGTAAAAATCGTAGGGGGAGACCAAGAGGTGAATACACTAAGCAGATTCAGAAGGATGTAGGTTGCAGTAGGTACTGGGAGATGAAGAAGCTTGCACAGGATAGAGTAGCATGGAGAGCTGCATCAAACCAGTCTCAGGACTGAAGACCACAACAACAACATGTTCCGAGTGTTGAAGTGCGGGCTGTATACACCGTAGCACGTTGAAACATCGTAAGAGTCTACATTAATCGGTGAGCTGATGGAGTATGCTGAACAAATTGATAGTTTCACTTTCTGCCTCAAGGTGAAAATATGGCGCTGTAAGTAGGCAGAATGTGCTGTGGTGCAAGAGAAGGGGAGGAACGATGAAACACATGATAACGCTGCACATTTATTAGGATCGTTCACGAGTTAAGAACGTGTAATCCCTTAGGGCTCGCCATCTTTCACCCCTTGTTAATTCTGCATTCCCTGAAGAGGCGTTGCACCCGTCTGAGCCATGTAGCAAGCCATCATGGAGATAATGGTAGGTGTGAGAGGTAATAACAGAGTTTCTCTGTAGCTAGCAATATACACTACTGGCCATTAAAATTGCTACACCACGAGGAACACGTTATACAGACGCGAGATTTAACCGACAGGAAGAAGATGCTGTGATGTGCTAATCATTAGCTTTTCAGAGCATTCACACAAGGTTGGCGCCGGTGGCGACACCTACAACGTGCTGACGTGAGGAAAGTTTCCAACCAATTTCTCATACACAAACAGCAGTTAACCGGCGTTGCCTGGTGAAACGTTGTTGTGATGCCTCGTGTAAGGAGGAGAAATGCGTACCATCATGTTTCCGACTCTGATAAAGGTCAGATTGTAGCCTATCGCGATTACGGTTTATCGTGTCGCGATATTGCTGCTCGCGCTGGTCGAGATCCAGTGATTGTTAGCAGAATATGGAATCGGTGGGTTCAGGAGGGTAATACGGAACGCCGTGCAGGATCCCAACGGCCTCGTATCACTAGCAGTCGAGATGACAGGCATCTTATCCACATGGCTGTAACGTATCGTGCAGTCACATCTCGATCGCTGAATCAACAGATGGGGACGTTTGAAAGACAACAACCATCTGCACGAACAGTTCGACGACGTTTGCAGCAGCATGGACTATCAGCTCGGAGACCCTGGCTGCGGTTACCCTTGACGCTGCATCACAGACAGGAGCGCCTGGATGCACGAAGGGCAAAGCGTCTTTTTTCGGATGAATCCAGGTTCTGTTTACAGCATCATGATAGTCGCATCCGTGTTTGGCGACATGGCGATGAACGCACATTGGAAGCGTGTATTCGTCATTGCCATACTGGTGTATCACCTGGCGTCATGGTATGGGGTGCCATTGATTACACGTTTTCACCTCTTGTTCGTATTGACGGCACCATGAACAGTGTACGTTACATTTCAGATGTGATACGACCCGTGGCTCTACCCTTCATTCGATCCCTGCGAACCCCTACATTTCAGCAGGATAACGCACGACCGCATGTTGCAGGTCCTGTACGGGCCTTTCTGGATACAGAAAACGTTCGACTGCTGCCCTGGCCAGAACATTCTCCAGATCTCTCACCAACTGACAACGTATGGTCAATGGTGGCCGAGCAACTGGCTCGTCACAAAACGCCAGCGACTACTCTTGATGAACCGTGGTATCGTGTTGAAGCTGCATGGGCAGCTGTACCTGTACAGGCTATCCAAGCTCTGTTTGACTGAATACCCAGGCGTATCAAGGCCGTTATTACGGCCAGAGGTGCTTGTTCTGGGTACTGATTTGTCAGGATCTATGCACGTAAATTGCGTGAAAATGTAATCACATGTCAGTTCTAGTATAATATACTTGTCCAATGAATACCCGTTAATCATCTACACTTCTTCTTGGTGTAGCAATTTTAATGGCCAGTAATGTAGTTGTGGCACTCGATTTTTTTCCTGTGTCGGCAAGGATGGCAGGAAGACGTGGCCAGGGCGGCAGAAGTCAAACAGCCGGAGGCTCTTCCAGGAAAGCATCGGGACAACTAGAAAAGTGTGACCGTTGGGCTTCTTAGTGCAGGCGGTAGCATCTCGTCATAAAGTCGGCCCACGAGGGCGGCCTTGCTTTCAGCAGGACAATGGCCAGTGGCTTGCATTCTGGAGGCGTATTGTCCACCTCGGGGTGCGACCAACAGACCGGTTCTGAGCTTTATGATCTACTGTGGGAAGGAAAGCACTGTCCACCACACGTATAGAATGCACATGTATTTCTCTGGTGCCAAGTTTAAAGGGGAGTCCATAGATTTTGGTGGCAAACCTTCTCATTGCTATGCAGTGTGCAAGCCATTGGCGCAATTTGCGTGGGAAGTTTGGCTGTTTGGCGGGACAATTTTTGGCGACTCTAGGCGGTTTGGTGTCGAGGAGGGACCAGAGGAAAGATATCCATGCATTCGGTGGTGTCCACTGTAGAAGACAATCTGAGCAGTATGGCCAAGGTACGCCGTGTGCTCAGAAACTGGCAGACAGCGGCCCTAGAGGACAGTCTCGGTTTATTTCAGCACGCCAGCCGTGATTCTACGCCGGCCGCTGCCCTTGCAGTTGCACACCTACGCCCTGTCTCCTCGCCATCCATTGACCAGTTCAGTGGTGAGCATATTGAGAGCTCTGGCCCATTAGCAATCTTTTTTGAGGACTTAGGCTTCACTGCAGCAATTTCAACTAACATGCAGCCCCGTATTTCAACCAAACTATATCATATTGATGTTCAGCTAACGGTTGACAATCTCCGTCAGTACCTCTTATATAGACAGAAAGCGTTGTTGCTATTACCTTGAGGGAAGCATCATTTAGCTTGACCCGCATCCCCTTTAATAGCTTCGACAGCTATCAACACCATCTGTTACCGTGTATTTCGTTTCGTGTTTTCTTTATTTAATTTAATCTCTATGCTAAGTCTGGGAATTCAGGTGTTAGTTTTGTAATAAACTAAGTTTAAAAAGGGCAATATTTCATTTCAGTACCATATTCATCCTGACCACTTGAATTATAATAAAATTTTGTGAGCTTAGGGTACGTAATAAGTGCAGGGAATCTTACACGTGTTTATTATGGTCTCCTGACTCAGCAACATGCTGCATCCAAACACAACATGATCGACAGTTACTCACAGCCTATTTAGTGTAATCAGAGCGACGTGTTGGCGTATGGTGTCCTTCAAATCAGGAAGTGTCCGGATACATTCTTGATAGACACAATCGTTCAGATATCCCCACTGCCAGAAGTCACACGGATTTAGGTCAGGGAATCTGGAAGGCTACACATCCTGAAATTGCTTAGAGTTACCGAAGGTTTCTTGAAGCAAATCTTTCACCTGACAAGTGACATGTAGTGTCACCAGATCTTGCATGAAAATAGTGGTGTGGATAGAGCTGCGTTCTTGCAAAGCTGGAATCGCGTGTTACACAGGTAGTCCTTAAAAGGTACAGATGTCACTGTTCACACCTAACAGACCCTCGAGGTGTCATTTCCTCGAAGTAAAACAGACGGAGAGTAAAGGAGCTTCTGAATCCACCCCACACAGTAACATAAGCTGAGTGAAGTGGATATTCCTGCGCAACAGGTGGCGGAGTATAAACCCATATGCGACAGTTCTGTGCATTCACTGCACCAAGCAGAATAATATGTGCGTCTCCGACCAAAGAATATTCCCCAACCACATGTCATCCATTTACATGTGTACCGAAAAACGTAGGACAAAGTCACGGTGTCGTAGTTTATCTTGGGACTTCACTTGGTGCACTTTCTGAATATTTTAGGGATTCGAGCATAAAATGCGCTGCTAAATCTTTTGACTATCGACGAGGGGAGAGACAACTCAGTCACACAGCTCGAGCACTGGCTGCTGACTTCGACGCATGTGCTGCACATTCAGCTATACCTACAGCAACTTAATAAACAATTGCCATGACAAATGCCTTGCTGCATCACCTAATTCACTTGTTTCTTCAAGTTCCTTGATCATATACTTAAGTCCATTTATTGACGCGGGGCCTCTTCGCACCTGGTTCAGTCGGCGATATTCCTGCAGTGCAGCCCTGCAATTGATGCACTTCTCATAAAACAATTTTAGCAGCAGCGGGGGTCTTACTTCTCAAATGTCATTGCATTTTCGTATGTAAAATTTCAAGCTTCTTAATCATTTACAGCCGGCCGCAGTGGCCAAGCGGTTCTAGGCGCTTTAGTCTGGAACCGTGCGACCGCTACGGTCGCAGGTTCGAATCCTGCCTCAGGCATGGACGTGTGTGATGTCCTAAAGTTAGTTAGGTTTAAGTAGTTCTAAGTTCTAGGGGACTGACGGCCTCAGATGTTAAGTCCCATAGTGCTCAGAGCCATTTGAACCATTTTTAATCATTTACACGAAGAATCGCTTCACAAAAGAAATCAACATGATTCATGTCACAAACAATAACCAAAACAAAAAAAAAAAAAAAATGGGAATGGGCGTAGGGCATCTTTAGCCGGGAGGCCCCAACTGGGGAAGTTCGACCACCAAGTGCAAGCCTTATTTCAGTCTACGCCACATTGGGCGACTAGCGCGCTAGTATGAGGATGAAATGATGATGAGAGGAACACAACACTCCGTCCCCAAGTGGAGAAAATCTCCAACATAGCCGGGGATCGAACCCGGACCCGCTTGCATGGGAGGCGAGCTCATTACCACCCAGCTAAGCAGGCGGACATGTGACAAACATCTGACTGATGCCACAACAGGAAAAATTTCACATTGTGGCTGCTTGCAGTGCCATATTTTCACCTGGTGGCAGAAAGTGGAACTATTATTTTTTCAGCATATTCCGCTAGCGCGCCGGTTAATGAACACAGTTAAGATGGTTCAGCGTCCTGCGATCTATACAGCCCGCACCACAGCACTCGGAAAATGGCTTATTTATAACAACAGGTATATACTCTATTTGATCAAAAGTCTCGGGACACCGTTATACAGTGCAGAATTGGTCACTAGCTGCATGAGATGCGGATCCGCCGGTACGAAAGAGGGTGGCGAAGCAGAGAAGCTCTGGAGAGCTCAGTGACTTAGAACTTGTACTAGGCATTGGATGTTACCCGAGTAACAAAACTGTCAGGGACATTTCAACCCTTCTAAAGCCACCCAAGTCGACGGTTGATGATATGACTGAGTGAAAACTCGAAAGAAGGACCAAAACTAAGCCAAGATCAAGCAGACTTCATGTAGTGACGGACAGGGACCCCCGAGCATTCTGGAGGTCGGTTGTAACAAAACGCGTTAAATCAGCGAAAGGAATCACTCGTCAGTTGCAAAGAGCTATCAGTAGTGCAGCCAGCACAATGACTGCACAGTTTTAAAAAAAGGGTGCAATGTTTGAGCAGCTACTCAAAAGCCACACATCCTGCAGTCATTGCCAAGTACCACTTGAGGTGTTGCAAAAAGCGACGTCACTGAACTGGAAACGAGTGATATGAAGTGATGAAACACGCTTTACTTTGTGACAATAGGATGGAAAGGTTTGGGTTTGGTAAATGCCATAATGTATGACCTTATGGTATGGAGGTGTTAGGGTGTGATCCCAATGTTGCGCTTAAGGAAATACTAACTGCCGAACGATATGAGCACATTTTACGGCATTTTGTGGTGCGTACAGTATAAGGACTGTCCGGAAACGATGGTTGATTCTATCTTCATGAGAATGCTATGAGACAGTGTTTTGTGGACAAAACATCCTTCAAATGGACTGGCCTGTCAAGAGCCTCGACTTGTACCTAATGGCATACCTGGGGGTGAGTCAGAACGTCTTCACTTCGCATCCCAGCATCTGACATCACCACCTTCTCTGGTTTCGGCTCCTGAGGAAGAACGGGCTATCATTGCTCGACAGACATTTAGGCACGTTATTGAGGGGTTCGCTAGCGGAGTTTATAAAGGCGGAAGCTGAACACATTTTATATTATTGTCCATTAATATGTGTCCGAATGCTTTATATCAGATAGCGTATTATGTGTTGCCCGTTACGTAGGTCTTTACACAAAATCGGCTCTCAATTTTTCTTCGTCTCCTGCCATTCTATCTGTGATTTCTTACCTGTTCACGCTTTCACCTTATCAGCTGGTATCTTATCCTCCTCCTTTTTCCTTTCACCACCCCCTCTGAAGTGTTTATCGGAAAGCATTGTTTTCTCACCTGATTTTGCCCTACCCCCCGGATTCTCCTGGCATGGCTGCAAACTCCTAGAGCTGAAACTTCTTCAGTACGAAACAGAACACGAGTGGAGATTTTTTATTGCTCATAAGCCAGAAGCATACTCAGCCCAAGTATTCGTTCGTAAAAGAGCATTTCAGTATGCCTGAGACTCCACAGAGGAGCAAAGAATCGTCCTCTGTCGACTCAGTTCGCTCCTAGTGGCGAAATCGACACTTTCCAAATCCTAACAGTGAGACTCCTCACCGACTCTCTTGCCAAGAAAGCTACGCGCACTACGCGCCCTCTGTCGACACTCGCTAGACAGTCTCTTTTTTCACCCACGCACCGGTTTCCAGCAAGGTTCGTGGCGTCTGGGTGAGCGCTTCCCACAACAAATCCCTGCGCCCATTACAAAAGCAGCGCCTCGCATTCAGTCGCCCATGAAGCTGCCAACCAATCTTCTGGAGTTCAAACTCTGTACAGTGTTCTAGAAGATTCTTAAAGTCTGCCTATGAGTAAGGACTCCGCCAATCAAATTCCCTCCCTTAATCCATTAAATTTTGGGCGAGCAGCCGCGCAAATAAAATTTCCTCCACTGATATTTCGGCCGCGTATCGTCCAGCCATCCTCAGACTTGTCAGTCTTGTGACTCACTCTGAGGATGGCCGGACGATACGCGGCCGAAATATCAGTGGAGGTTTCTCTGCCTCGTGATGAATGGGTGTTGTGTGATGTCCTTAGGTTAGTTAGGTTTAAGTAGTTCTAAGTTATAGGGGACTGATGACCATAGATGTTAAGTCCCATAGTGCTCAGAGCCATTTGAACCATTTTATCAGTGGAGGAAATTTTATTTGCGCGGCTGCATGCCCGAAATTTAATGGATTATTCTTTACACCGCGAGAAGTTGAAAATGCAAAAAATTCCCTCCCTTCTTTGCTTTTTGGCGTGAAACGAGACTCACTGTCTCCGGCGAGGAGATCTGCGAAGCGTGAACTCGCGTCCGCCATTCGTGACCCCGCACATTCTTTCTTACTAAAAGGATGCTGTCGCTCTCCACCCCTGGCTTCCAGCTCCTGGCTGTTTTCACCCATTTCTTAGTGGTAGGAGGGTATCACGCATCAGCTCACTCGCCTCGCACGGGGACGCTGCCAGCAGTGTTGTGAAGTCAATGCCTCCTCTCTGTTCTCTTTAGAGCACTAACACATCCCTCTCGGTCGAAAACGACGCGGCATCTTATCTGTACTTCCACCATCGCCGCTTTCACAGGAATGCGCTCCCTCCTATCTACGCCTACCTCAAGTTAATCTCAGGCACGAAATAATACAGACAGTGTTGGTACGTGGTTTTATCCACTATCTACAAAGAAATGGCCAGTTATCCGATCACATACCGTAAATCGCAACCTCATATCGAATAACATATGCAAGCTAACTGGTATAATACACTACAGGCCATTAAAATTGCTACACCAAGAAGAAATGCAGATGGTAATGGATATTCATTGGACAAATGTATTATACTAGAACTGACATGTGATTACATTTACACGCAATTTCGGTGCATAGATCCTGAGAAATCAATACCCAGAACAACCACCTCTGGCCGTAATAACGGCCTTGATACGCCTGCGCAAATGAGTCAAACAGAGCTTGGATGGCGTGTACAGGTACAGCTGCCCATGCACCTTCAACACGATACCACAGTTCATCAAGAATAGTGACTGGCGTATTGTGACGAGCCAGTTGCTCGGCCACCATTGACCAGACGTTTTCGATTGGTGAGAGATCTGGAGAATGTGCTGGCCAGGGTAGCAGTCGAACATTTTCTGTATCCATAAAGGCCCGTACAGGACCTGCAACATGCGGTCGTGCATTATACTGCTGAAATGTAAGGTTTCGCACGGATCGAATGAAGAGTAGAGCCACGGGTCGTAACACATCTGAAATGTAATGTCCACTGTTCAAAGTGCCGTCAATGCGAACAACCCCATACCATCACGCCGGGTGATACGCCAGTATAGCGATGACGAATACACGCTTGCAATGTGCGTTCACCGTGATATCGCCAAACACGGATGCGACCATCATGAGGCTGTAAACAGAACCTGGATACATCCGTAAAAATGACGTTTTGCCATTCGTGCATCCAGGTTCGTCGTTGAGTACACCATCGCAGGCGCTCCTGTCTGTGATGCAGCGTCAAGGGTAACCGCAGCCATGGTCTCCGAGCTGATAGTCCATGCTGCTGCAAACGTCGTCCAACTGTTCGTGCAGATGGTTGTCGTCTTGGAAACGTCCCCATCTGTTGACTCAGGGATCGAGACGTGGCTGCACGATCCGTTACATTCATGTGTATAAGATGCCTGTCATCTCGACTGCTAGTGATACGAGGCCGTTGGGATCCAGACGGCGTTCCATATTACCCTGCTGAAACCACCGATTGCATATTCTGGTAACAGTCATTGGATTTCGACCAACGCGAGCAGCAATATCGTGATACGATAAGCCGCAATCGCGATAGGCTACAATCCGACCTGTATCAAAGTCGGAAACGTGATGGTACGCATTTCTCCTCCTTACACGAGGCATCACAACGTTTCACCAGGCAACGCCGGTCAACTGCTGTTCGTGTATGAGAAATCGGTTGGAAACTTTCCTCATGTCAGCACGTTGTAGGTGTCGCACCGGCACCAACCTTGTGTGAATGCTCTGAAAAGCTAATCATTTGCATACCACAGTATCTTCTTCCTGTCGGTTAAATTTCGCGTCTGTAGCACGTCACCTTCGTGGTGTAGCAATTTTAATGGCCAGTAGTGTATATGTAAAGGAAGTGGTATAATAGTACATCCACAGGGGCAAAATAGTCCCGCCTTACATCCGGAACAACCAAAATTCAGACTTCTGCATCCATCGTTGGGAAAGATATCTCACATTGATTGGTGAACACTTAGAGAACGTCTAATACCTTCATCAGGTTTCGTGGTCGCAGATTTTTTTCTTTTCGGGATGGTAATTGAAACGTTACGGCTCACCCTCTTACTTAGCGATGTTTTGACAGCGGCCGGCGCCTGAGCACCCTTGTACCGGCCGAGGGCGCTGGTGTTGCTGCGGGGCCAGTCCAGAGACGCCGGCGCGGCAATCAGGCGCCCTATTCATCACGGCGGGCGCCAAGAATGTGCGCGCCGGCGCGGAGAGATAGGGCCGCGGATAGGGCGGCAATCGCCAGGTTTTGTGCCTCGCGGCCGCGGGCGCGGGCGGCCGCCTGGAAGCGGATGTGATAAAGTCCCGCTTGTCTCTGCACCCCCCCGTAACGCGCCGGCGTCGGCGCCGGCGACCGAGCAAAAAAGAAAATGAGCGAGTGAATCTGCCGCGGAGCGCACCGTATTGTCTCCGACTTCTGCAGACGGCGGACTCACGACCACGACGCCGCCAGCTTGGATGCATGCCTATTAAACGGAATCTGGGGGATCTTCCAATTTTTTTCCTTGTTCTTATTTTTTTGTGGCCTTCAGTCCGACGATTGATTTGATGCAGCTCTCCACACTAGTCTCTTCGTGTCTGCACAACTGCTGCAACGTACATTTATTTAAAACTGCTTACTGCAATCAAGTAATCATCCCCCTCAACAATATTTACATTTACATCTACATCTACATGGTTACCAACTAACCTAAGGACATCACACACATCCATGCCCGAGGCAGGATTCGAACCTGCGACAGTAGCGGTCGCGCGGTTCCACACTGTAGCGCCTAGAACCGCTCGGCCAATCCGGCCGTCGAAAGCCAATGATCATGCCCATTTGGACGTCGGATAAATCTCTCCGTTTGCGCATTACGACATCTAATGCACTGTTTTACGAGTGCCCCCGACACCCTTTATATACCCTCCACTGCTAGTGCTGCCATCTGCCGTCTGTGAGTAGTTATTACACGTTGACAACGAACATGGGCGCTGGTCGCATTAATGAGACTGGGCGGTGTATACATCTACATCTGCATGGTTACTGTGCAATTCACACTTAAGTGCCTGGCAGAGGGTTGATCGACCGATTTTCATACTACTTCTCTACCATTCCCCTCTCGAATGGTGCATGGGAAAAAGGAACACCTAAATCTTTCCGTTCGAGTTCTGATTTCTCTTATTTTATTATGATCATTTCTCTCTACGTACGTGGGTGTCAACAAAATATTTTCGCATTCGGAAGAGAAAGTTGGTGATTGAAATTTCGTTGATAGATTATTATTATTTTTTTTTTATTTTGAGCTTTTCCTCATCACAGAAGCTTATCTCCAACATAATAATTTACTTGGAAATTACAATACAAACAATAAACGTTCTTAGACTATATTTTCAAAATATTCCTCCAGGTGTTTCGATCTTGTGTGTCCTCTTCCTCTGCGCCCATTCTCCTCATTGTGTGCTGTACATTCTGGAGCCAGGTGGTCATAGGTCGGCCTCTTCTTCTCCCCTCCAGTTCCCACTCCAGTATCAATTTTGGTATTCTGGCTTCCTCCATTCGTCGCACATGCCCGTACCACTGTAATTTCTTCCTATCCATTACGTCATATATTCTTTCTTTTATTTCCGTTTTCCTTATTATTTCGGTGTTGCTTATCTTCTCTTTCCTGGAGATTCTTGCCAATCTTCTCCAGAAGTCCATCTCTAGAGCTTGTAATTTTTTAATGTGCTTCATGTTAATTGTCCAGGTCTCCGTTCCATACAGAACCACACTCTCTAATATTGATTCGTATATTAATTTTTTAGTTCTGCTCATTACATTCCTGCTCCATAAGACTAAATTAAGCATCCCAATGACCCTCCATGCGCTAATAATTCTTTTATTGATTTCTGACTCTGATTTTCCCTCGATTTCTAAAATGGATCCCAAATAACAGAAAGTGTTTATCTTTTTTATTTTCTTTCCTTCAATGTATAGCTCATCTGAATCATCAGTCAAGTATTCTGTTTTTTAGTAATTAATCTTCAAACTCCAAGTTTTGTATGCTACTGCTAGTTTATTGCACATATAGTTAGCATCCTCCTCATCTTGTGCTACGACTACTTGAGCATCAGCAAACAATAAATTATGTAGGTAAACTCCATCTCTTATTTCTAATCCCATACTGTTACTTTTATGAGACCATGTTCTAAGGCTAATATCTATATAGATATCGCCGTAAAGATAACCGCCTTTGTTTCAGTGACTGCCACCACAACTCGTGTATCATATCAGTGACACTCTCACACCCATTGCGCGGTAACACGAAACGAGCTGCCCTTCTTTGCACTTTTTCGATGTCCTCCGTCAATCCTACCTGGTAAGGATCCCACACCGCACAGCAATATTCCAGCAAAGGACGGACAAGTGTAATGTAGGCTGTCTCTTTAGTGGGTTTGTCGCATCTTCTACGTGTTCTGCCAACAAAGCGCAGTCTTTGTTTCGCCTTCCCCACAATATTATTTATGTGGTCTTTCCAATTTAAGTTTCTCGTAATTGTAATTCCTAGGTATTTAGTCGAATTGACAGCCCTTAGATTTGTGCGATTTATCGTATACCCAAAATTTATCGGATTTCTTTCAGTACCCATATGAATGACCTCGCACTTTTCTTTGTTTAGTGCCAATTGCCACTTTTCGCACCATACGGAAATTCCCCCTAGATCATTTTGTAGTCGGAATTGATCGTCTGATGATTTTACTAGACGGTAAATTACAGTGTCATCTGCAAACAATATAAGGGGGCTGCTCAGATTATCACCTAGATCATTTATGTAAATCAGGAACAGCAGAGGGCCTATGACACTACCTTGCGGAACGCCAGATATCACTTCTGTTCTACTCGATGATTTACCATCTATCACTACTTCCTCTCTGAGAGGAAATTACGAATCCAGTCGCACAAGCGAGACGATACTCCATATGCACGCAATTTCATTAATAGTCGTTTGTGAGGAACGGTATCAAAAGCCTTCTGGAAATCTAGGAATATGGAATCGATCTGAGATCCCTTGTTGACAGCACTCATTACTTCGTGGGAATAAAGAGCTAACTGTGAGAACGATATTTTCTGAATCGGGGTTGGTTACGTATCACCATCCCTCCTTTCCAAAATTCCCTCCGTTACCAGAATGACAATTCATCGATGAGTCAGGATGTGATCTACAAATGGCTCTGAGCACTATGCGACTTAACTTCTGAGGTCATCAGTCCCCTAAAACTTACTACTTAAACCTAAGGACATCACACACATCCATGCCCGAGGCAGTATTCGAACCTCCGACCGTAACGGTCGCGCGGTTCCACACTGAAGCGCCTAGAACCGCTCGGCCACGATGTGATCTAGGAGGGCTATTCAGAAAGTGAAGTCTGATGGCTAATGAAATGGAAACGACAGTGATAATCCAATGAAGCTTTGCACAGATGTGTTGGACTGTGTCACTAGTACGCTTATCGATCGCATCACGTCGCTCCTTTCAATTCTGAGCACACAGCGAGCATGTAAAGATGCCTAGTATGCCGAGTATGCGACCGCTGCTAGGTGTCGCCTGATTTACGAGTTCTAAGGCCTCCGATTTTTTTTCTCCAGACTGGAAAGAGATAGAAACATGCGCATTGTTTTAAAATGAGGCCGCGTTCATTGTCAATACGTCCCAGAGATGGCAGCACCGTACGGCAGATGGAATTTTACCGCCAGCGGCGAGAATGAGAACTGTTTTAAATACTTAAAATGGCGACGTTTTCCTTACTTGAATAGCGTGCAATCATTCGTTTTCTGAATTTGCGTGGTGTGAAACCAATTGAAATTCATCGACAGTTGAAGGAGACATATGGTGATGGAGTTATGGATGTGTCGAAAGTGCGTTCGTGGGTGCGACAGTTTAATGGAGGCAGAACATTGTGTGACAACAAACCGAAACAATCTCAGGCTCGCACAAGCCGGTCTGACGACATGATCGAGAAAGTGGAGAGCATTGTTTTGGGGGATCGCCGCATGACTGTTGAACAGATCGCCTCCAGAGTTGGCATTTCTGTGAGTTCTGTGCACACAATCCTGCATGACGGCCTGAAAATGCGAAAAGTGTCATCCAGGTGGGTGCCACGAATGCTGACGGACGACCACATGGCTGCCCATGTGGCATGTTGCCAAGCAATGTTGATGCGCAACGACAGCACGAATGGGACTTTCTTTTCGTCGGTTGTGACAATGGATGAGACGTGGATGCCATTTTTCAATCCAGAAACAAAGCGTCAGTCAGCTCAATGGAAGCACACAGATTCGCCGCCACCAAAAAAATTTCGGGTAACCGCCAGTGCTGAAAAAATGATGGTGTCCATGTTCTGGGACAGCGAGGGCGTAATCCTTACCCATTGCGTTCCAAAGGGCACTACGGTAACAGGTGCATCCTACGAAAATGTTTTGAAGAACAAATTCCTTCCTGCACTGCAACAAAAACGTCCGGGAAGGGCTGCGCGTGTGCTGTTTCACCAAGACAACGCACCCGCACATCGAGCTAACGTTACGCAACAGTTTCTTCGTGATAACAACTTTGAAGTGATTCCTCATGCTCCCTACTCACCTGACCTGGTGACTTTTGGCTTTTTCCAACAATGAAAGACACTCTCCGTGGCCGCACATTCACCAGCCATGCTACTATTTATTGCCTCAGCGATTTTCCAGTGGTCAAAACAGACTCCTAAAGAAGCCTTCGCCGCTGCCATGGAATCATGGCGTCAGCGTTGTGAAAAATGTGTACGTCTGCAGGGCGATTACGTCGAGAAGTAACGCCAGTTTCATCGATTTCGGGTGAGTAGTTAATTAGAAAAAAAATCGGAGGCCTTAGAACTTGAATGCACCTCGTAATGCAACCCCATATAAAGTACCTGTCGTGCATTTGCTTAATCATAACAATCCTCGGCCGCATACTGCAGGCGCAATGAGGATGACTCTGCAGCATGTTCGATGGGAACTGTTTGATCAAGCACTGTACCGCTCGGACTTGGCCCCCTCTGAGATCAGTTGGTGCTCACATGATGCGCTGGCTAGGAAGACAACGTTTTGCACAGACAAAGAACTAGACCAGTGTAGACAAGTGGCACAAAGCACAGTCAGCTGCTTCTATGTCTAAGTAGGAGCGACGAGTGTATAGAGAAGTTCACTATATGATCAAAAGTATCCGGATACCTGGCTGAAAATGACTTACAAGTTCATGGCGCCCACCATTGGTAATGCTGGAATTCAATATGGTGTTGGCCCACCCTTAGCCTTGATGACAGCTTCCACACTCGCAGCCATACGTTCAATCAGGTGCTGGAAGGTTTCTTGTGGAATGGAAGCACATTCTTATTTAGAATTACTAGCCAATTTCTACCTAATACCATTTTCAAACGTAGATGTACATCGATAACATGTCTACTACCTGATCAAAAGTATCTGGACACACAGTAGTGTACATTAGCCCGCCTGGCTAGCAGCGCAATCTAACGCACTGTCGGTCCCCGGCACGAATCCGCCCGGCGGATTAGTGTCGAGGTCCGGTGTACCGGCCTGCCTGTGGATGGTTTTTAAGGCGGTTTTCCATCAGCCTCGGCGAATGTGGACTGGTTCCCCTTATTCCGTCTAAGTTACACTATGTCGGCGATTGCTGCGCAAACACTGTCTCCACCTACGCGTACACCATAATTACTGTACTCTATCATGCAAACAGTTGGGGTACATTCGTCTAGTACGAGACGTTCCCCGGAGGAGGAAGTGGGGCAGGGGGGAGGGGGTCCACTGGAGCCTGAAGCGCACAATAACCGTGGGTTCGGTGTGGAGCGGCGGTGGGGTGGGTGCAGTGGCCTGTTGTGGGGTTGTGAACCAGAGGGCTTCGGCGGGACGAAGCCTCTTCGTCACTATTAGGTCCCCGGTTTAATACACAATACACACACACAGTACACATTAATATGGAGTGTGTCCATCTTTCGGCTTTACGGCAACTTGAACTTTATTGTGGATACTTTGGATGAAGCGTCAGAACGTCAGTCGAGAAGTGGCAGGCCATTCTTCCTCAATAGTAGAAACCAGAGAATATAATGTTCTTCGACGCTGGTGTCTGGAGCGAAAACAACGTTCAACTCCTTCCAAAGGTGTCCCATTAGGTTCAGGACGAGACTCTGGGTAGGCCAGTCCATTTCAGGAATGCAATTGTCAACAAGTCATTGTCTCGCAGATACTGTTTTCTGACAGAGTGCATTATTAAGCTGATACAATCGATCTTCGTCTCCGAAATATTGAAACCGCACACAGTACAGAATGCTGCTCATAATTATTTGCATTTGACGTTTCTTTAAGCCTATCACGGTGACCACACCCTAATTATGAAAAACACCACTGTACCGTAACAGCACATCATCTGTACTTTACTGCTGGGACTACATACACTCCTGGAAATGGAAAAAAGAATACATTGACACCGGTGTGTCAGACCCACCATACTTGCTCCGGACACTGCGAGAGGGCTGTACAAGCAATGATCACACGCACGGCACAGCGGACACACCAGGAACCGCGGTGTTGGCCGTCGAATGGCGCTAGCTGCGCAGCATTTGTGCACCGCCGCCGTCAGTGTCAGCCAGTTTGCCGTGGCATACGGAGCTCCATCGCAGTCTTTAACACTGGTAGCACGCCGCGACAGCGTGGAAGTGAACCGTATGTGCAGTTGACGGACTTTGAGCGAGGGCGTATAGTGGGCATGCGGGAGGCCGGGTGGACGTACCGCCGAATTGCTCAACACGTGGGGCGTGAGGTCTCCACAGTACATCGATGTTGTCGCCAGTGGTCGGCGGAAGGTGCACGTGCCCGTCGACCTGGGACCGGACCGCAGCGACGCACGGATGCACCCCAAGACCGTAGGATCCTACGCAGTGCCGTAGGGGACCGCACCACCACTTCCCAGCAAATTAGGGACACTGTTGCTCCTGGGGTATCGGCGAGGACCATTCGCAACCGTCTCCATGAAGCTGGGCTACGGTCCCGCACACCGTTAGGCCGTCTTCCGCTCACGCCCCAACATCGTGCAGCCCGCCTCCAGTGGTGTCGCGACAGGCGTGAATGGAGGGACGAATGGAGACGTGTCGTCTTCAGCGATGAGAGTCGCTTCTGCCTTGGTGCCAATGATGGTCGTATGCGTGTTTGGCGCCGTGCAGGTGAGCGCCACAATCAGGACTGCATACGACCGAGGCACACAGGGCCAACACCCGGCATCATGGTGTGGGGAGCGATCTCCTACACTGGCCGTACACCACTGGTGATCGTCGAGGGGACACTGAATAGTGCACGGTACATCCAAACCGTCGTCGAACCCATCGTTCTACCATTCCTAGACCGGCAAGGGAACTTGCTGTTCCAACAGGACAATGCACGTCCGCATGTATCCCGTGCCACCCAACGTGCTCTAGAAGGTGTAAGTCAACTACCCTGGCCAGCAAGATCTCCGGATCTGTCCCCCATTGAGCATGTTTGGGACTGGATGAAGCGTCGTCTCACGCGGTCTGCACGTCCAGCACGAACGCTGGTCCAACTGAGGCGCCAGGTGGAAATGACATGGCAAGCCGTTCCACAGGACCACATCCAGCATCTCTACGATCGTCTCCATGGGAGAATAGCAGCCTGCATTGCTGCGAAAGGTGGATATACACTGTACTAGTGCCGACATTGTGCATGCTCTGTTGCCTGTGTCTATGTGCCTGTGGTTCTGTCAGTGTGATCATGTGATGTATCTGACCCCAGGAATGTGTCAATAAAGTTTCCCCTTCCTGGGACAATGAATTCACGGTGTTCTTATTTCAATTTCCAGGAGTGTATGATCGCAAGTAAACGTTCTCCAAACATTCACCACGCCCATCGGATTGCCACAGGATGTAGCGTGATTCATCACTCAGTCACTTGTTTCCAGTCATCCACTGTCCATTGGCGTCACTATTTACACCATCTAAAGCACTGACACACCTCGGCCGTTGTACCCCATTCCTTGTATCTCAGTACGCACAGTCACTGCGGTAGCTGGGTTGTTGGTAGCACTTTGGAACTCACGAGTGATCACTTCCACTGATTTCGTGTGATTTTATACAACCACACTTCCCAATGTTCGACGCTCCCTGTCCGTCAATACATGAATCTGCCCGATTTTGTTTTAGATGTGGTTATTCCTTTGCGTTTCCACTTCACAACCACGCCACCAATACTTCATTTGGGCAGCTGTAGAAGTGTTGAAATGTTCCTGATGAATTAGAGATTCAGGTGAAATCTAATGAACAGATCACGTCGAATACACTGATCTCTCCGGACCGTGCCATTCTGGTATCACTGCATCTGGCTCCTTTTATAATCTGTCAGCCTATCGTGACGTCTAGTAGTCAATGCTGCATTACATAGGGTGTCCGGATATTTTTGATCAGATAGTGTATATTATCAAATTTCAAACGGACTTCACTTTCCACGTGGCACAAATTGGTTTTAAATATGAGGATACAGATGTCACTGGCCTACATCTTCATTTCAAAATGTAATAACATGGAACGCCTCGAGCCGTTCAAAAATGGTTCAAATGGCTCCAAGCACTATGGGACTTATCCTCTGAGGTCATCAGTCCCCAAGACTTAGAACTACTTAAACCTAACTAACCTAAGAACATCACACACATCCATGTCCGAGGCAGGATTCGAACCTGCGACCGTAGCAGCAGCGCGGTTCCGGACAGAAGCGCCTACATCCGTCCTTACGATGTTATTTATTATATGGCTACAAGTTTCGGTGCTTCAGTGTATCATCTTCAGGCCTGCTCAGCGTCAATTAAGGCCTGAGGATTGTGCAATTGATGCACCAAAACTCGTAGCCATATAATAAATAACATCGTAAGGTCAGCTGTAGTTGTCCCATTGTATTACATAAGTGAACGGGCGAAATCCCTCAGTCCTTCAATCAGAAGGATGGACATACAAAAAATCATTTCAAAATGACCACGGAGCAAAACTGACTGGTAACTCTACATCAGTATTGAAGTAAAAGTTCAACTTGCTCCAATAAACAGTTGATGGTCGACAAAACGGGTTTGACCATCAGAAAATACCCCGATCTTTACTGTTCAACTCGATGTTTTCACGGCTTAATAATTTATGATTTAAAGGTAGAGAATGCCACCGCATAAAATTTATTTCTTCCCTTTGTAATATTTCGGTTGTATCTCTTCCAACCATAGAGTCAGCCGACTGAATCTGCAGTTCGCTACAGTATTCGTCCCGTCGTTATAAACCACAGAAGAAGCAAGAGCCAGACACAGCGGCAGAGATTATAAAGAAATTGAATCTGTGGCTATGCGGTAGACCCATGCTGAGATATCGATGTGTCATTATTAGCTGCACCAGGTTCAAATGGTTCAAATGGCTCTGAGCACTATGCGACTCAACATCTGAGGTCATCAGTCGCCTAGAACTTAGAACTAATTAAACCTCATTAACCTAAGGACATCACACACATCCATGCCCGAGGCAGGATTCGAACCTGCGACCGTAGCGGTCACGCGGTTCCAGACCGAAGCGCCTTTAACCGCACGGCCACAGCGGCCGGCCTGCTGCACTAGGACAGAGCACTACATCAATACCGGTCACTCAATGCGGTACGAAAATGTGGAAATATAAGCGTCGACTTCATCTTTTAAGGACTCAGTAGTGAAGGAAAAGGAGTTGAAATTCGTACAGTGAAGAATTTAATTAACGAATACGGCGGTTTTAACATATACAAATCGTGTAATCCGGTGCTTTCTTTGACAAACTTGCAAAGACGTCGCTACAGTGCAGTTAATAATGAGACATCGATATTCCAGCATAGATCGACCACGAAGCCACAGATTCAGCTTATGCGTACTCTTAGCCGCCGATCGTTGTCTCTTCTGCTTGTGACGCTTACATGTCAGTGACAGGCAATTACGTATCCCATTGAAAAGTGTACCAATGCAGGATATTACGGTCACTCTTTTCGGCAAGCAGAAATTGTGTCTTCAGTTCAAAGTGCAACTAGCGTAGATGAAGAGTTACTGGACGGTGCACCTCAAAGCAGCTAGAATTTCGGAGACGTGACCTCGTGGAATGTTGTGGCACGGTTAGCAGGGTTTTCTAGGCCCCCGCCATTGTCCGGTGCCGTCGTCCAGGTACCGGGCTGCTGCAGTGGCGGGATCCCATAAACCGCAATCAGAGCAGTGCCTCGTAACCTCTTTTAAGAGTCTCCTATTCTCACATCAACCCCGGAATAGCGGCAGGTGTTCACAGCCACGGAGATAAAACGCCCCTCCAGACAGTTTCTGGATTGCTTTCTTTCACTCCTTCTTGCACTGGAGCTTGTAATACGGCCACTAGTTTTTTGTGCACCCGTTAAAAAGCAAAAACAGCTACGGGAAGGCAGAGAGCACAGTTTTGTTTTGCTGGCGAGGAAAAAGAAACAAGATAACTAATGTAACTTCCACAAAGAACGTTACGACTAAGTCGACAATCTGCTTACAAGGAAGTACCGTAGCTCGAAATGCTAAAATCGAAGAAATGTGGTTTTAATATACCGGGTGTTTCAAAAATATTTTTGTAAACATTTGGGACTTGTTCCTTACACCAAAACACGAAAAAGACTCATATAAACAAATGTCCGAAAGTACTTCGTTTTCCAGTTATTAATGACACTTTACAAGTTGGGTGACCGGAGCTCATAAACACATAAACTTCTAATAGATGCTCTAAATGTCCTCTTTTTGCCCCGCGGGATTAGCCGAGCGGTCTTAGGCGCTGCAGTCGTGGACTGTGTGACTGGTCCCGGCGGAGGTTCGAGTCCTCCCTCGGGCATGGGTGTGTGTGTGTTTGTCCTTAGGATAATTTAGGTTAAGTAGCGTGTAAACTTAGGGACGGATGACCTTAGTAGTTAAATCCCATAGGATTTCACACACATTTGAACACATTTTTTTGTCCTCTTTTTGCATCTAAACACGCATGCACTCCAGGAATCATGGATCCTTGCACACTTTCAAATATTCACTGACGGCTGCAAATGGTTTCACAGACTGCCATGACACGTCGATGAAGAGTTTCTGCATCCGGGTGGTATGGTGCATAGACCAATTGTTTAAGGTGCAGCCAGAGATAATAATCCAAAGCAGTGGAACTGGTCGTCTTCTTCCTATCCATCTGCCATTATAGTACCAGCCAGTGTATCTCGAACACTGAGACTAAAATGCCCTGGAGCTCTATCGTGCACTAACCATATGTTTCTTCATATTTGTAGAGGAACACCTTCTAGTAGGTCTTCAAGAGTAACCTGAATAAAGCCCCTGTAGGCAGCATCCGTAAGTCGTGCTGGAAGCACATATGGCCGTATCAGACAGTCACCTACGGTTTCAACCCACACATTAATCTTAAACTGATGCTGATGTCTAGCCTGTACTGTAGCATGAAGATTGCGGTCGGCGCATATATGTCGGTTGTGGAAATTTGTTACTCGTTGAAACGTTGCGTCGTATGTAAACGTAACTTAAGAGACAAACAATGGGTTGGCAATTTTTGCAACAAACCTGTGTGAGGAACCTGACCCCAAAGCCTTTAAAGTATTTTTCAAACGCCATGTGTAGATGTGTAAAAAGTTTTCGTGGTGGGTGATCAGCAGGCGTAAGGCCCTGCACATGCATAAGCTGATACGACACATGAGTTGCACATGCTGAACTCGGAGATGTACTACATGCCAGGGCCACTAGTCTTGCGCTGATACCTAGCTCTTCCTCGACAGGCTGTAGAACGCGCTTTTCCTCGTCAGGCGCACGAGGAACACGTGGTCTTCTTTCAAAAATGATTCAAATGGCTCTGAGCACTATTTGACTTAACATCTGAGGTCACCAGTCCCCTAGAACTTAGAACTACTTAAACCTAACTAACCTAAGGACATCACACACATCCATGCCTGAGGCAGGATTCGAACCTGCGACCGTAGCGGTAGCGCGGTTCCGGACTGAAGCGCCTTCTTCTGTGTTCACCAGTTCGTGGTGCTACGAATCCAGTCTCGGCAACGCGACGGTACACACCACCAAGGGAAGGATGACTCGACTGTCTTCGGTCTGGAGATGCCATCTGATACAGCCGCGCACAAGTTTGATCTGGCCACTTACAGTTAAATCACTACTTGTAGTACATGTAGAAGACAGACGAATGTAAACAAGTCTCCCTGGCAACACGACGCCATCGAAAAAGGATCCTTTATTGTATGATTATATGATAGCGGAGAAACACTGGTAGCAGTTACTTCTGTAAAATATCTGGGAGTATGCGTGCGGAACGATTTGAAGTGGAATGATCACATAAAATTAATTGTTGGTAAGGCGGGTGCCAGGTTGAGATTCATTGGGACAGTCCTTAGAAAATGTAGTCCATCTACAAAGGAGATTGCTTACAAAACACTGGTTCGACTTATACTTGAGTATTGCTCGTCAGTGTGGGATCCGTACTAGGTCGGGTTGACGGAGGAGGTAGAGAAGATCCAAAGAAGAGCGGCGCGTTTCGTCACAGGGTTATTTGGTAAGCGTGATAGCTTTACGGAGATTTTTAGCAAACTCAAGTGACAGACTCTGCAAGAGAGGCGCTCTGCATCGCGGTGTAGCTTGCTGTCCAGGTTTCGAGAGGGTGCCTTTCTGGATGAGGTATCGAATATATTGCTTCCCCCAACTTATACCTTCCGAGGAGATCACGAATGTAAAATTAGAGCAATTCGAACGCGCACGGAGGCTTTCCGGCGTCGTTCTTCCCCCGAACCATAAGTGACTGGAACAGTAAAGGGAGGTAATGACAGTGGCACGTAAAGTGCCCTCCGCCACACACCGTTGGGTGGCTTGCGGAGTATAAATGTAGATGTAGATGTAGATCTTGGGTACAATGAATCAAAAGAACTTGTTCATAAGAAGTTATTAGGATTGTACCTGGAATGCCGTTGAATGTCAATTTTCATTAATAACTCGAAAACGAATGATTTTCTGACACATGTTTGTACAAACTCCTTTTTTGTTTTGGTGTTAGGAACCTGCCTCCAAAGCCTGAAGAAGTATTTTTAAAACACCCTCTATAGATGAATATAAAGCTTTAGCTGTGAAGCCGACCGGGGTGGCCGAGCGGTTCTAGGCGCTACAATCTGGAACCGCGCGACCGCTGCGGTCGCAGGTTCGAATCCTTCCTCAGGCATGAATGTGTGTGATGTCCTTAGGTTAGTTAGGTTTAAGCAGTTCTAAGTTCTAGGGACTGATGATCTCAGAAGTTAAGTCCCATAGTGCTCAGTACCATTTGAACCATTTTTTTAGCTGTGTATAACCGATGTAAATGGAAACAAAAGCACAAGTTGTCGTATACTATAATATTAAGACATGCTGCTTCACAAGAGTCATAAATGATTTTTTGCAAAATGCTAAGCATTTTCTTAAAACAGTATCCACCGTCTCTGAAAAAGCTCCGAGACTGCTGTTGCTTCTGGCGTGTAAGCGACGTCCGAGCAGTAAATACGGTGTTAGCCTGAAGTAGTATTTGACCAGTAAGTTGTGAGCGCGTTAAATAGTGTATGTGTGACCGGAAAGTGTCAACGTTCTTGTGTCACAAATCCCAACGGAGGAACATCTCTATACCAAGTGTTCGAGAGATGAATGTTATGAAGCCGACAAAAGTTTGCCCCACACACCTCGACTCACGAACAAAAACAATAAGGATCAGGCGCCTTCCGATAGGTGACTGAAATACAAAGCGGAGACAGTTACTTTTTTTTTTTTTTGAAAAAAAAAATCAACAGTTGACGAGACGAGGTGTTATCAAAATGGACCTCCAACAAAACGACAAACCGTATGGGATAACGCTTTGACAATACACCCGAAAGCCATGCCAATGTCATTTGGGAGTTGAACAACATCCCAAAGAAGGACTTTTCTGATAATATTATGACAGGATAGAGGCCAGACATAGTGGTCGTACGTGTGAGAGTTGTGCTTGTCTCAATATGTGCGTGTTTTTCACTTTGTAAGAAGGCATTTTGACGGAAAGCTCAAATGTCTAGCAGTGTTTTTGTTGTGCCTGCCTGCGACTCAACGTCTCCTCTATATGCTGAGTAACAGTATGCTGTCGTCATTCCTTCTTGGATTTTCCAGCCGGCCGCTGTGGCCTAGCGGTTCTAGGCGCTTTAGTCCGGAATCGCGCTGCTGCTACGGTCGCAGGTTCGAATCGTGCCTCGGGCGTGGATATGTGTGATGTCCAGGGTTAGTTAGACTTAAGTAGTTCTAAGTCTAGGGGACTGATGACCCTCAGATGTTAAGTCCCATAGTGCTTAGAGCCATTCGAACCATTTTTTGGACTATCCATTGTCGGCGTTTTCTGACAATTCCACACGGTTGTAAGAACGTTCGGTGCGTTGTACTCAAGTGGGGAAGACTACATAGAGCACCAGAAGCATTAAAACCGCCGTCTTAAGTTTTATCTAGCTTTTATTACTCCAGTCTCGAAAATTTTTGGCTGAGGTAGTATGTTAACAGAAAATGGTTCAAATGGCTCTGAGCACAATGGGACTTAACATCTGAGGTCATCAGTCCCCTAGACTTAGCACTACTTACAACTAACTAACCTAAGGACATCACACACATCCATACCCGAGGCAGGATTCGAACCTGCGACCGTTGCAGCAGCGCGGTTGCGGACTGAAGCGCCTAGAACCGCTCAGCCACAACGGCCGGCATATGTTAACAGACATAGTACTTAAATAAGTCGTATTTCTCAAAATTATAGTTGATGTGTTGTAGGTTCTTCTCTTATTAGTCATCGAAGCTCGGATGTCGACTTACAATGAAGTGATTAAAACTCAGTGGAATGAAACAGCTCGTGGCAAATATATGGATACTGTGAAAACTGTGGGTTTTGAAGCTATACTACTGCAGTGAGGATACATCGAAGATGTCGTTGGCAAGTAAGCATGCTATGCCATACCGCTCCACTATGTTTTACTCAATTCAATCAAACATTTATACTCATATGCCAAGTAAGAAAATGTACTAAAACACAGCAAGTTCTATTTGGAAAATATAAATCTGTAGCAATGAATGGGCAAATTACGTTTTCTTATTAACTGACTGTCTTCAGAATTATTCCTATGTCATCTCGATACTATCTACAGGGTCAATGATAGTTTGCGTCGCTTCGGAAATCACATAACACTCGAACTTCGAAAAAACTGAAGTGGTCATGAAGTCCCACGACGTGTTTCACACGTTCTGTGATCGGAACGAAAAGAAGAGGGAAGTCATGTAGGAAGCGTCAAAGGCGGAGCTCTGGCAAGGGGCGTGCCGAACGTAATCTCGATCTGGCTCGTAAATAAGAAGCGTAGCGTAGGGCGACCCTCAGCAGGCGGTCAAGCTGTGTTGCACGAACCGCCAGAAAACTCATCTGGATGCTGTCCTCACGGCAGGTTTGCGCTTTCCAAGGGGTTCCTTTGAACTTCGATACAACTGTTCCAGCTATGCGATGCTGTTTAACAGACCAATGTTTTGGTCAGCGTTGTAAGTAGCGTTCATCAGGGAGAGTATTTACTGCTGGGCCAGTACCACATACGGGGTGTTCAAAAAGGCTCTCCGCATTGCTGTATGATTTTTAGCTGCGCGTGCCTTGTGCCGCAGTGAATATACCGAAATGAAACTCAGTGAAATACAAGTTATTAATTTACTGAATATTCATTTTTACTTTCAAATTTTCACATTAGATGTTGAAAGTGCCCCCCCCCAATTGGTGAATACACAATTCAATTAGTCTAATCATGTTTCCAAACATAAGCTGTAACATTTCTTCTGTAACAGAAGCAGTGAAAGTGGATATTGCAGTTTTCAATTCATCGATGGATTTTGGACGCTTTTTATAGACACTTGCTTTCGCTGCACCCTGGGTGGTGTTAGGTCAGGCGATCGTGGAGGCCAAAGTCCCTGTGAAATTATGCGATCACCAAAAACATGAGCAAGCAGTGACATTGAAAGGCGAGCTATATGCGCGGTTGCACCATCTTGTTGAAAATAACCGTTCAGTATTTCACTAGACACAAGTTCTCCTATGAATGGGTACAGAATATCACTGCGGTATCGTTGTGCGCCGCGCGGGATTAGTCGAGCGGTCTGATCCCGGCGGAGGTTCGACTCCTCCCTCGGGCACGGGTATGTGTGTTTGTCCTTAGGATAATTTAGGTTAAGCAGTGTGTAAGCTTAGGGACTGATGACCTTAGCAGTTAAATCCCATAAGACTTCACACACATTTGAACATTTTTTATCATTGTGCGTTTATTGTTTCGTTGAAAAATATGAGACCCACAATCCGACGTCTAAAAACTGCAATGCAAACTCCTATTTTCACAGAATAAAGTGGTTCCTCATGAATACACAATGGATTTGCAGTACTCCACATATGAGGATTTTGTGAGTTCATGTACCCGGATAAATGAAACCACGCTTCATCAGTGAAAACCGTTACATTAAGAATATCCCTTCCATTTTGTTGAACGAAATTTTTGAACCATTGACAATGAGGCAGTCTCTTGGAAAAGTTCTAATATTTTTCTTACAGCTGTGTGGGCCGTTCCGATACTAACATCGATTTCCTGGGCGAGTTTTCTTACTGACTTGTTCAGACTCCGGACATTTTATCGGAAATATGGAGCAGTTTATCCTCAGACAAATGCTAGGACTACCACTTCTCGGTGCACCTGTCACTGAACCCTTACTTCGAAATTTGTTAATGAAATCCCGCACAGTATCGCGATATGGAAGTGTTGTCTCGGGGAAAACTGAATTAAATGTTTGACGAACTGAAAGTATGTATTTACTGCCAGCTGTGAGCACTTGTTCGAATAAAAACACACGTTCTTCAACGGTTCTGCCGGGCCGGCCGATGTGGCCGAGCGGTTCTAGGCGCTTCAGTCTGGAACCGTGCGACCGCAACGGTCGCAGGTTCGAATCCTGCCTCGGGCATGGATGTGTCTGATGTCCTTAGGTTAGTGGGATTTAAGTAGTTCTAAGTTCTAGGGGACTGATGACCTCAGATGTTAAGTCCCACAGTGCTCAGAGCCATTTGAACCATTTTTTGTTCTGCCGGACAGTACGTCATTTTTGGTACACCGGCCGTATACATACACATCATTCAAAAGAAATACATAACTCTACCGCAACTGGACAATGAATTGAATTCAGTGGCGCCAACAGAAAATTTGTGCCCGACCGGGACTGAACTCCGGGTTTCCAGCCTTCCGCGACGTGTCCGACAGAACAAAATGGTTCAAATGGCTCTGAGCACTATGGGACTCAACTGCTGTGGTCATCAGTCCCCTAGAACTTAGAACAACTTAAACCTACCTAACCTAAGGACATCACACACATCCATGCCCGAGGCAGGATTCGAACCTGCGACCGTAGCAACAGCGCGGCTCCGGACTGGAGCGCCTAGAACCGCACGGCTACCGCGGCCGGCCCAACAGAACAGGTACCACACATATAATAATAAATAGTAATATATGCTCCTGGACAATAACGATTACTTCAGTGCCGACTCACACTATGTTCGAACTCTTGCGGAAATCAGGCAAAGTGGATAAATGACAGTGGATGTGTATTGAGCGACAAGTGGAGAATTTGAGTTGAAAGGGATGCGTGCTCGGATAGCCGAAGCAAATGAAGCTTTTTGAAACCCAAGTTTATCGAAGTGTGCTACAAGACTATTGTCCTCGGCAAGCAATACGTGCATTGTACACAAAAACTTCACTCTTGCTGCTACAATGCCTCTGCATTCATCATTACTCGTTCTAGATCACAAACCAAGTGGGAGGAAAAGAGGAAGAGCGGATGTCTCTGAGCCAGAATAATTAATTTTTTCACGGAGACCAGCCTGTATTTTCCTAGCAGGGGAGCGCTTTCCTCTGTCGTAGTAACCAAGCACTGCTCTAAGCAGTAACTTTTTGTTAAAATCGTCAAATTCTGTAGCTTTCCGTTTTCGTTTATATGCCTTTCTTGGCGAATACAAACATGCGCTCACACTTGGAGATTGTGTCGATGTTACTGCACTATTAATACGAATACAGTCGATTTGAAAAATACTGCAAGCTTTTGCAAGCTTCGCTGACAGTGATGAATTACCGCAAAATTTTTATTATTCCGGGATTCTTCACTGTTGGGAGCACTTATTATCCCGTAAAAACCTAATAATGTGTGTAGACAGTTCATCCATTACAGGAAACGAGGATCTCGCCGATTTTTGCCAGTTATCGACTTTGATATGGAAATTCCAAGATTTTCGAGAATGTTCTAAGCTCAAGTTTGAAGTCGAATAACAAATGCCAAGAGAAATATTTTTTCGTGTGATATAACTACAAATTAAGAATTTTCGAATTTTTTCCTTTGGTTGTAGTGTGAAACCTGGCGTTTTGACAAATTTCATGATTGTAGGTCAACGGGGAGTATCCTGTACGTTCAAATGAGTGAATTTTCAACGTTCAAAATTTTATGACTGATTGAGGTATAGAACCCTAAATAGACTTGAATATATTCGATACGACAGTTTTAGGTTTTATTCGCCTGTCTTGTCGCCTTTTACTAACATCGACCTGTGTAGACGGTTAATCTTGAATTACATTCACTACAAGGCTCAAGAGCATGACCTTCCTACGGGACTGGAACGATACGTGAACACGCGATAGCGCATGGGAACACTCAACATACAGCTGGCGCTGACCTCCATCGCTGCTGCAGTCTTTATGTGGCTACAAAGCTCTGAAGTGGATAAATCACAGCAGTGGTTATCTGCTCGACCCGTCTATTTTTCATGATGGTCAATGTACACTGAGTTGACGAAAGTCATGGGAGACCCCCCTCCCAAAATCGTGTCGGGCCTCCTTTAGCCCATTGTAGTGCAGTAACTCGACGTGGCATAGACTCAACAAAAAAAATGTTCAAATGAGTGTGAAATCTTATGGGACTTAACTGCTAAGGTCATCAGTCCCTAAGCTTACACACTACTTAATCTAAATCATCCTAAGGACAAACACACACACCCATGCCCGAGGGAGGACTCGAACCTCCGTCGGGACCAGCCGTACAATCCATGAGTGCAGCGTCTGAGACCGCTCGGCTAATCCCGCGCGGCTGGACTCAACAAGCCATTGGAAGTCCTCTGCAGAAATATTGACCAATGCTGCATCTATAGCCGACAATAGCTGCGAAAGGGTTTCCGGTGCAGGTTTTTGTGCACAAACTACCTCTCGATTATGTGCCATAAACGTTGGATGGGGTTCTATGTCGGGCGATCTGGGAGGATAAATCATTCGCTCGAATTGTCCGGAATGTTCTTCAATCCAGTCGCTGACGAATGCGGCTCGGTAAAATGTTTGGGAACACGAAGTTCATGAATGGCTGCAAATCTCCAAGTAGCTGAACATAATAATTTCCAGTCAGTTATCGGTTCAGTTGGATCTGAGGACCCAGACCGCTCCGTGTAAGCACAGCCCACACCATTATGGAGCCACAACCAGCTTGAACAGTGCCTTGTTAAAGGCTTGGGTCCGTGGCTTCGTGGGATCTGAACCACACGCGGACCCTATAATCTACCCTTACCATCTGAAATGGGACTCATCTGACCAGGTCATGGTCTTCCAGTCATCTAGGGTCCAACCGATATGGTCACGAGCCAGGAAAGGCGCAGGAGGCGATGTCGTACTTTCAGCAAAAGCATAGCAAAAGCACTTGTATCGGTCGTCTGCTACTGTAGCTCATTTAACACCAGATTTCGCCGCGCTTTGCTAAGGAATACGTTCGTCGTACGTCCCACATTGATTTCTGCAGTTATTGCACGTAGTGTTGCTTGTCTGATAGATATGACAACACTACGCAGACGACGGCCGTTGTGACCAAGCGGTTCTCGGCCCTTCTGTCCGGCACCGCGCTGCTGCTACGGTCGCAGGTTCGGATCCTGCCTCGGGCATGGATGTATGTGATGTCCTTAGGTTAGTTAGGTTTACGTAGTTCTAAGTCTAGAGGCTCATGACCTCAGATGTTAAGTCCCATTGTGCTCAGAGCCATTTTCTACGCAGAAGCCGCTGCTCTTGGCCGTTAAGTGGAGACCGTCGACGACTGCGTTGTACTGGTGAGAGGTAATGCCTGAAATATGGTATGTCGGCACACTCTTGAACTTTGAGTCTCGGAATATTGAATTCGCTAACGAAACTGAAGGTCCCGCGCGTCTTGCTCCAACTGTCATTCCCTGTTCAAATCTGTTAATTACCGCTGTGCAGCCATAATGACGTCGAAGACTTTTTCACATGAATCACCTGGGAGCAAACGACAGCTCCGCCAAAGCACTGTCCATCTATACCTTGTGTACGCAATCCTAACGCTATCTGTATAAGTGCATATCGCTGCCCCATACGTTTATGAGCTCAACATAGTCTCGTACTGCCCTACATACACAACTGGCCATTAAAATTGCTACACCACGAAGATGACGTGCTACAGGCGCTAAATTTAACCGACAGGTTGAAGATGCTGTGACATGCAAATGATTAGCTTTTCAGAGCATCCACACAAGGTTGGCGCCGGTAACGACAGCTACAACGTGCTGACATGAGGAAAGTTTCCAACCGATTTCTCATACACAAACAGCAGTTGACAGGCGTTGCCTCGTGAAACGTTGCTGTGATGCCTCGTGTAAGGAGGAGAAATGCGTACCACCACATTTCCGACATTGATAAAGGTCGGATTGTAGCCATCGCGATAGCGATTTATCGTATCGCGACATTGCTGCTCGCGTTGGTCGAGATCCAATGACTGTTAGCAGAATATGGAATCGGTGGGTTCAGGAGGGTAATACGGAACGCCGTGCTGGATCCCAACGGCCACGTATCACCAGCAGTCGAGATGACAGGCATCTTATCTGCATGGCTGTAACGGATCGGGCAGCCACGTCTCGATCCCTGAGTCGACTGATGGAGACGTTTGCAAGACAACAACCATCTGCACGAACAGTTCGACGAAGTTTGCAGCAGCATGGACTTTCATCTCGGAGACGATGGCTGCGGTTACCCTTGACGCTGCATCACAGACAGCCTACATCTACATCTACATTTATACTTCGCAAACTACCCAACGGTGTGTGGCGGAGAGCACTTTACGTGCCACTGTCATTACCTCCATTTTCTGTTCCAGTCGCGTATGGTTCGCGGGAAAAACGACTGTTGGAAAGCCTGAGTGCGCGCTCAAATCTCATCTGCGATGGTGTACTCAACGACGAACCTGGGTGCACGAATGGCAAAACGTCTTTTTCGGATGAATCCAGGTTCTGTTTAAAGCATCATGATGGTCGCATGCGTGCTTGGCGACATCGCGGTGAACGCACATTGGAAGCGTGTATTCGTCATACTGGCGTATCACCCGGCGTGATGGTATGGGGTGCTATTGGTTACACGTCTCGGTCACCTCTTGTTGGCGTTGGCGGCACTTTGAACAGTGGTCGTTACATTTCAGATGTGTTACGACCCGTGGCTCTACGCTTCATTCGATCTCTGCGAAACCCTACATTTCAGCAGGATAATGCACGACCGCATGTTGCTGGTCCTGTACGGGCCTTTCTGGATACAGAAAACGTTCGACTGCTACCCTGGCCAGCACATTCTCCAGAACTCTCACCAATTGAAAACGTCTGGTCAATGGTGGCCGAGCAACTGGCTCGTCACAATACGCCAGTCACTACTCTTAATGAACTGTGGTATCGTGTTGAATCTGCATGGGGAGCTGTACCTGTACACGCCATCCAAGCTCTGTTTGACTCAATGCTGGGGCGTATCAAGGCCGTTATTACGGCCAGAGGTGGTTGTTCTGGGTACTGATTTCTCAGGAACTAT
Source organism: Schistocerca cancellata (assembly GCF_023864275.1). Lineage (NCBI taxonomy): Eukaryota > Metazoa > Arthropoda > Insecta > Orthoptera > Acrididae > Schistocerca > Schistocerca cancellata. The sequence goes on from NC_064626.1 coordinate 157,265,493, forward strand.
GCACCCAAATTGCGTGAAAATGTAATCACATGTCAGTTGTAGTACAATATATTTGTCCAATGAATACCCGTTTGTCATCTGCATTTCTTCTTGGTGTAGCAGTTTTAATGGCCAGTACTGTAGATGCTGAATTCTGAACTTCGAAAAGGTGTGTTAGCAATGAGTAGAGCTGCGTCCCAGTTTCTCGAAATCCTTGCCCTCAGCTGCATCCCTCGGGATGCCCCACGGATGTTTTCGTATCGCGCCGGCCCCCGGCCCGCGGCACTTGCTCAAAGGAGCGGCGAGGACGCGCCAGACGACGCCTCGGGCTTATTGTGACTGCGCCAAGATTTACGGGCTGCTTCGGCGCGCCCCGCGTAGCCAATCGCCCTCCCACACCTGCCGGCGCGAGGAGGGGGAACCCCCGGCGAATTATTGATGCGCCGGCACTGGCAGCGGCAGCGGCAGCGGCCGGCCTGCCTCATCACTAATGGAGCCGCCGCGAAACAATAGAGCCCGTCCTTAGCTAATTGGCTGCCTCGTCCTGGCCGGGCTGGACGGGCCCCGCAGCCGTCAACAATTGGATTTACCGCCGCCAGCTCCGCCTCGGGTCCTATCCAGTGCCCAGCCCCTAAGGCTGAAGAAGAATGGAGACGCGGCAACCGAGTTAGTACGACGGTTCCAACAAGGCTGAACAGTTTGAAAGAGCGCATAACTACTAGCAGGACTGGTCATAAAGTTTTAATTATCACCCCGAAAATATTAATTACTTTTTTCAATAAAACGCTTTTGGACTTCAGGCCATGTCATTAAGAAGCACTAAAAATAGCTATAAAGTTGATGTATTCACAGGTTTTGTGGCCTTCCTTGTAAGGTGGCTATAATTTTGCACCTTACGAGCACCCATCCACATACTTTGCCATGATCTACAAACACAATTAGGTATGATGTGATAGGTTGTACATGGTATATATGAATATATAAAGGAGACTGACATTGTCACGTACGCCTTGTAAATAATTCGTAACTCTCATTGCATGAAAGGTGACGGAGTGTCTTTATTATAAAAACGGCGTAATGAATGATTGCCTATATTAGCAGAGGTTCGAACGCCAGTGGAGATGAAACGGCAGGCAGAACTCAAGCTCTGGGTGGAAGGCCCGTACAGGTGTTGGTCCTGCTCAAACACAGGAGGTAGCCAGACGGACGTCGTGGCACCTGAGCTCTGGAGCACGATAGGGTGACGGCCGGCCGCTATTGTAGTAGGGGCCGCAAGGATAACCGGACAATACCTCCGTACGCTGAAAATCTTGGACGCAGGTGAGAGGGACGAAGAAGCGGCACCTCGAAAACCACGCAGGTTCGGTTATTTCCAAGGATTTTTACTCAGAAGCGTACCGTTGTACGAGTATAGGTTTTTCCTCGTAAACTGTCCGCGCTGGACGACAAAAGACTAAAATATGGTTGGTCGGTGTTCGGAAGAATCTGCTGAGAGGGAGAATATTCCGTGGTTTCGGGAATATGATTCGTTTTCGGAATTACGAGGTTGGAGAACCGAGCCTTGCTGGGAGGCCAGTGGTGCAGAGACGCAGTCTTTCCGTTTTGACCGCCCGTGTGTGAGGGTCACTCGGTATCAGCTTTGTTGATACAGACGGACTTGCTGTCTTTGCTCTCAGGAGAGTTTATAGTTAGAACAGTTAGGTAACTACTGTTGTGAACCTATACGATTCTGGTCTTTACCTCCGGGTTGGAAGTCGTCGTTGAGTACGCAGCGATCAGTAATTGAGAGCACTTCCTCTGACTGTACTTATGGTGTGATGTTATCTGAACTCCGTCCTTGTGCCCGAGAATTCGCGTTTCTCGTCTGTAGAACACAGAGAGGAGAAGACAGTATTAAAGTATATTAGTCAGAGGACCGGACGCAGTACATACGGTGATATCGCAAATTGCATCGGCTTGTTAGGGCTATAAAAGCTAAACAGCTGTGATTATGTTAGTTTATTTCCACTGAGGTTCCAGACCACCGTAGACCATCTTTCAAAGTAGTGTCTTCTAGTGTTCGGTACGTAGATGATGTCATTCATTTCACGTTATTGATATTAGATCGCGCAGTCATAATAAGGGGCAGTGTCGGGCAATTGATTAGTAATTTTGCTTAGGAAATTGATACTTTGTAATATGAAGTGGTTTTTAATCTACAATAAATATATAAGCAGGAAGAACGTTTATCGTTTAGTAGTATTAGTTCCCTTAATCATTCATTTATGTTTAGGTTGTAATGTATATGCCAAGTCCATTAAGAGATCCTAAGATCTGCTTCAGGGGGGTAGTCAGACAGGGCCAAATCTTCATTTTAGCCTTTATTATTTTCCGTTGTGCACATTCATTTTACACCCGCCTGGATTAGCATCTTGGATCCTCTTCGGACCGGTGTTTTGTTTTATTTCAGCGATTAAAAAATCGAGTGCAATTTACACTTATCAGTATGACGTTGGATCCTCTCTGCTACGGTTGCATGCACTGACTCGGTTGGGAAGAGTGTCGTAAGGCCATTGTATCCTATGCTCAGACGAGATAGCCCACAATTGTTTGAACCGGTTCTTGACGTCCTGTATACTATCACTGGGACAAAGTTGACGTCCATCTCGCCCAACCAATGTTCTATCGGGGACAGGTCTAGGAATCTTCCTAACTACGGCGGTATCTCAGCGCCAAGCAAACATTTTATACAAAAACAGGTCATATGTGGACAAGCAGTGTCCAGTTAAATAATGGTCTCACGATACAGCCTCATCAGAGGTACAAGGTATGGACGCAGGATCTCCACATGTACTGGTGTGCCATCAGAGTCCCCTCAATCACTACCAGCTGTGACCCGAAGTCATGACTCCCTATACAATGACGCCAGTAGTAACATAGCTCTCCGCTGGGCGGTGTGGCCGAGCGGTTCTAGGCGCTTCAGTCTGGAACCGCGCGACCGCTACGGTCGCAAAATGGTTCAAATGGCTCTCAGCACTATGGGACTTAACTTCTGAGGTCATCACTTCCCTAGAACTTAGAACTACTTAAACCTAACTAACCTAAGGACATCACACACATCCATGCCCGAGGCAGGATTCGAACCTGCGACCGTAGCGGTCGCGCGGTTCCAGACTGTAGCGCCTAGAACCGCTTGGCCACTAAGGCCGGCGCTACGGTCGCAGGTTCGAATTCTGCCTCGGGCATGGATGTGTGTGATGTCCTTAAGTGCTCAGAGCCATTTGAACATAGCTCTCCAACTGAGCCCGCATCTCGTGGTCGTGCGGTAGCGTTCTCGCTCCCCATGCCCGGGTTCCCGGGTTCGATTCCCGGCGGGGTCAGGGATTTTCTCTGCCTCGTGATGGCTGGGTGTTGTGTGCTGTCCTTAGGTTAGTTAGGTTTAAGTATTTCTAAGTTCTAGGGGACTGATGACCATAGATGTTAAGTCCCATAGTGCTCAGAGCCATTTGAACCATTTCTCCAACTGAACTGAACTCCTCCCGAACAGGCCATGAAGGCCCAAAGGTGCCGACCGGCCGCCGTGTCATCCTCGGCCCACAGGCGTCTCTGGATGCGGATATGGAGGGGCATGTGGTCATCACACCGCTCTGCCGTACGTCAGTTTCCGAGACCGGAGCCGCTACTTTTCAATCAAGTAGCTCCTCAGTTTGCCTCACAAGGGCTGATTGCACCCCACTTGCCAACAGCGCTCGGCAGACCTGATGGTCATCCATCCAAGTGATAGCTCAGCCCGACAGCGCTTAACTTCGGTGATCTCACGGGAACCGGTGTTACCACTGCGGCAAGGCCGTTGGCTAACATAGCTCTCCAACACATTGGAAAAATGGGACCTCTCGCCAGGTCGCTGCCATACCCGTCAACGATGGTCATCTAGGGTAATGCAGTACCACGATTCATTGCTGAACACAATGCCCCACTAATCTTCAGTAGTCCATGTCTCACTGTCACGCCGCCATCCGAGATGCAGCCTACGCATGGGACAGTAAGTCCCCAATCTTGCTGCTCCTGGCCTACGGCCAATGGTGTGGGATGACACAGATTTTTGCATGGGGTCCATTACTTGCGGCTGGCAGTAAGAAAACAGTCTAGCAAAACTCATCTTTCTCTGTTGATCCATGAGCTCCCGAACGCTGAATGTAGCCCAGGTTGACGTATTTCTTGACTTCTGAAGGGCGGTAGCTGCCGTTAACTATTCTCGCTTAGTGGAGAAAATTGACGGTTACGGATGGATTAGCCTTTATTATTAGATTCATGACTTCTAGCCGGATAGGACTCAACATTTCGTTCTTAATTGGAAGAAACCGTCAGACATATAGATAACTTCGCACGAGCGTCAAGATAGTTCTTCAGTGTCGGTATTATTCACTATATTTATACATATTTTTTGAAAAATGTGTGATATATTTCTGCAGGAAGTAATATCGGTCAAATCAAAAATAAAATGTTCAATAACTACATGTCCGGAAATCAGTACCTGTTGACGTTTGGCGCCCTTTTTTTTGTGATGACGGATATGTAATATTTACAGATGAGGCAGGATACACAAGACATGGCATGGTAACTAAATTACCACAAAACGCACGTGTGGGCAGATGCAAACCCTCGCTCAATTGTGAAGGTGAGGCAGCAGGATCGCTTCAGTATAAGGTACAGGCAGTAACTATCAGTGACAAATTCGTAGGGACATACACTTTAACAAAGAAAATGACTGTGTATCACCGATTTCTGTGCGATGAAGTACCATCGCTGTCGAAGAACGTCACCCTTGCGGAAAAACGACTGTGGATTATGTACGCCGGTGCGCTATCCCATATTCTACGGTTGGGCGACACTACCTTAGCGCACCCTTTAATTGACGACGTATTGGTCGAAGAGCTCCGATGGGATGAACTTCCCATTCACCAGACCTGAATCTGTCTATGGGGACATCTGAAGGCATTGGTGTGTGCCCACCCCAGCGCCAATGCGCAGACGTTATAATAGGGACCAATGCATGGGACGCCATCCTAATGGAGCCAGGTATGTTTAAAATTGTCTATGGTTCACTGCAAATAAGGATTAAAGGATGTAGCTGGATGCGTGGTAACTACATCCTGTACTGCCTATGGTGTCTACATCTACGTAATAGACACATGGGAATGAGAGGAGTGATTGGCACATCCCTCACAAGGCAGAGATTTCCGTGCGTTATCATTAAAAGAATTTATTTTTGAACAATACTGCCTCCTGTAGGGATATGTGACAGGCTGGTCTGATGGATAACGTCGTGCGAGACTATTCGTCTATGATGCTGTTCCACTCAAATACAGAAAGACCGATTCAGAGATAGACACTTGTTGGAAGGACCTGTATTCGACCCTGAACATATATAAATATGACATATTGTAAATAAAGAGATGAATAAAACCATTCTTGTTCGACTGCACTGTCGGAGTTTGCAATAGCCCCTCGCTTCTAATCTGATACTGTTATTACTCAGCTTAGCCGTGAGTCCGTAGAGGGTGGTATATGTGACGTACAGTATAACTGGCCAGCATTTCCACCCGGAATTTGCGAGTGTAAGTCGGACCTTCCTTGATCCGCCTTGGTAGGTCGTGTCGTCGGATTTCCTCCTACCTGTGCGCGGTGCAGCTCTCGGAAATGTCGTCCCGTGCAGATTCTTCAAATGGTTCAAATGGCTCTGAGCACTATGGGACTTAACATCTATGGTCATCAGTCCCCTAGAACTTAGAACTACTTAAACCTAACTAACCTAAGGACAGCACACAACACCCAGTCATCACGAGGCAGAGAAAATCCCTGACCCCGCCGGGAATCGAACCCGGGAACCCGGGCGTGGGAAGCGAGAACGCTACCGCACGACCACAAGATGCGGGCGCAGATTCTTCAGTGGCGCATTGGATGTCTGTGTCGGTGGAAGCGAATTATCTGAAATTGCTGTCGATCAACTTTGGGGTATCTATTTACTCGAAATTAACGTTCAGAATACCGTAATATCACTTTTATTCCTATTAGATCAATAATGAAACACTCATGTAACAAACTACTCGTAACCGAGAGCATGGAAGAGCTCTTAACGCAAACTGCTGACTTTGGCGCGCAGTCCGCATCTCTTACTAGTTTCGTCACAGTTCATGGATTTCCGATCAAGTTCGTACTTACTAAGATATGCATTTGTTAATGAACGGGCGTGAATTTTAACGAGACAAAATTGTCATAAATAGTTTTAAAACATCCAGAGGCTCCTCCTAGTATTCATGTTGTCATAAATGACTTTAATTATTAAATATAAATAAACAAAATCGGTGACTTTGGCGCCAAGATGGCGGTACTTCCCGTCACGTATATTTCCCAGGCTGACGCTTGCTGCTACGGTCCAGCGCCGAGCCCCACCCCACTACGCGCGACATATGGTCGCTTCGTCACCTAGCCAGCCAGCGTGGGAAATGCTCTCCGACTCGTGGCCGGCTACGGACTATAGCACTTCCTAACTATCGTGAATACATCAATAACAGACAATAATTTATTAAAACTGGTAAAAATGTCTTCCTCGCGTAAGAGGCACGTTACAAGTTCAATTACTGGGAACAGTAACAGCTCGAAAATAAAAAGGAGTAACCGTTCAGAGTAGTCTGAAATGGAGCGATCGCATGAAACTAGTTGTCGGGAAAGCAGATGCTAAGATGAGATTCATTAGAAGAATCCTAAAGAAATATAAATAATCCATGAAAGAAGTACAGTGTTGAATTTCATAACTCCATTTGTCACTCCAAGTGCCATCTAGTAGGATCTTGAAAACTGGAGTAAGATTTTCCAGTATGACTTGCTCCCTATTGGGAACTTTGCTTATACATTTGTGAGCGCCCACTTGTTCCAGTGTTCAGAACAGACAGTTGTTGCTGAGGGGTCGAAGTGAGCGGACGCGTCAGTTACGTGGGAGAATCTGCAGCGAGCAGATGTGTCTCAGCCATGCAACACGGCGATGAGCGGCTGCGTGGGGTAGCGTCGAGATTCTGCATCTTGGGTGCACTTCGTAAAATATTACAAAACAAAAGTATTTTTATATATAAAGCTTTATTCCGTCTTATCATTGGAGTGGAAACAACGGAAGGGCAGTGAGTCCTCTCACACTATACGAACTAATCTTAAATGTACCAGTGCAGGTGCTGAATGTTGTGTAAACTGTGGCCGGCCGCTGTGGCCGAGCGGTTTTAGGCGCTTCAGTCCGGAACCGCGCTGCTGCTCGGGCATGGATGTGTGTGATGTCCTTAGGTTAGTTAGGTTTAAGTAGTTCTAAGTCTAGGGGACTGATAACCTCAGATGTTAAGTCCCATAGTGCTTAGAGTCATTTGAACCATTTTTTTCGTAAACTGTGTGTGTACACACAATAGTTGTGAAACACTTTGATCGGTTCTTGGGAACTACTCGTTCATATAGCATCGTAGGATTAATAGAGGAGATGGAGATAATCCAAAGAAGAGCGGCACGTTTTGTCACGAGTTCTATCCTCAGCGCAACAGCATTGCGGAGATCTCGAGAAACTGCGGTGGCAGTTGCTACGAGAGACTCGTTGCCTGCCAAGGGAAGATTTGTTTCTGAACTTGCGAAAGCGTACAGTCAAAGAAGAATCAGGTAAATTAATACTTCCTCCAGCACTATTCTCGCGAAATGATTGTGACAGGAAAATCAGAGAAACTAGTGCTCGTCAAAGGCGTAACGACACTGTTATACCAGAACTATTCCCTGCCACCCATCGCAGAGATGGCTTACATATAAAATTAAGACTACTTGTCTCTTAAATGCAATGAAAACGAATAAGGGAGATGGATTGTGCTACAAAGCACCTGTTCAGGTTCACGCTTGAAATTTGAGACTGGTACGCTCAACCCTCGTTACGAACGAGCAACAATGATGATTTTGGGTAACATATTCTGTACCTTACAGTATCGAAAAAAATAATGAATGGAAGATGCAATGTTTAACATCCTGTTTGCATAGTCACGCCCGATTATCTTTATTATCCGAAGTAACACACTAACTACGATTAACGGGATCGTAAACTCCAGTTTCCACTTTATTTGCAGAGCGCTTACCACTCAGCATTAAACATCTGTGCCCTCTTCACGTATCGATTTCAGCACTTCGATAATCCTGTACATAACTGGGTTTTCAAACAGATGCTAAATTTTTTTAGTATACTTTTAGAGCAGATAAAGAATCGCTGAGTTGGAAATATAGAAATGTTGTCATCCACGAGCAGAAACGCAGTGGTTCCAGTACGGTAACAAGCTCCGCGCAATGATACTTGCTTCTGCTGGTGATTTGAATGGTCATTAGCCGGCCGGGTGGCCGAGCGGTTCTAGGTGCTAGTCTGGAACCGCGCGACCGCTACGGTCGCAGGTTCGAATCCTGCCTCGGGCATGGATGTGTGTGATGTCCTTAAGGAGGTTAGTTAGGTTTAAGTAGTTCTAAGTTCTAGGGGACTGATGACCTTAGAAGTTAAGTCCCATAGTGCTCAGAGCCATCTGAACCATTTTTTTTGAATGGTCATTCCATAAACATGGTATGCAGTACGCGCTTCTAACACTCACTAGTTTTGGAGCCGTCTTAAAAACTGCACGTTTTATTGTTAATGTGAGCCCAAATGGCTCTAAGCACTATGAGACTTAACATCTGAGGTCATCAGTCCCCTAGACAGAACTACTTAAAGCTAACTAACCTAAGGACATCACAAACATCCATGCCCGAGGTAGGATTCAAACCTGCGACCGTTGCAGCAGGGCGGTTCCGGACTGAAGCGCCTAGAACCCCTCGGCCACTGCTCCCGGCCTGTTAATGTGAGCGTCATTGTCAAAGGTAATGATAGTTACTACGTTCAGCTTCGACGATTTCATTAGAAAAGGAACACTAAAACTCTTTAGTCTTCCAGTGATTTTTCTTGAAGTCTATTGAGTACCTAAATACGCTTGGGTTAGGGGAGAAAGCGTTCTAGAGATCCAGGAGGTCCAATTAAGCACCGTGTGGTTACGTCTGAGGTGACCAATTTCAGACTGATGGATTCACGTTGATATACTGACTACTTTTAACAAGATATGGGGGCAGAAATACTACCGGCGTGCATGGTTCATCTGCTTCAACTAAGAATGCATTGGTAGGAAGTGGAGCGCATTGCTCCCAAACAATCTCTCAGCCTTTTATAGTGGCATTTATTAATCCTGTTGAGATAACTGTCAGCTTCAGATCCACAACAGTCTCTCCTATAGTCTATAATTGTACGTACCATCGTACAGTCGCGTGTTAGTGGTGTGCCGATGGCAAGTCCAACCCAAGATCTGTTTTGGGTGTGGTGTGACAACGTCAAATTCGATTTTCACTGTGTTAAGTGGTCTGCCACCCCACAGCCTCCACTTGAGACTGGCGCCTTCAGTGAAGGGAGGCGCGCTTTTTCCCTCGATTCGTGTAACAGCGCTGCTGCCGGGTGTCCCTTGACATTTGTTTGAAGAGTCATATAATCCGAGTTTGCGTAGGCACTCAGCCTAAATATGCCTTTGCCACTTTGCATCCCCTCGCCGGTCGTTACATCCGCCCATCACGTGTCCCTCGGCCTCAAATCGTGCAAACAGGCGGGTGGGCTGCGTGAATGAAGGGTTGCAGCCCTCCGTCTCTCAAATATTTATACAAGGGGTGCCGACCGACAACATTGTCAGGCCGATTTACACGCCGAGAGTTATTTGGCGACTGTCACTGCTGAAAATTCCGAATACGAGCAAGTGCTGTACGCTCTGTTACTAACGTCTGTACTCCCATGATGAGACCTGTCACCCAGCTTATTTTTGTGTGGCTACTTTCTCTAACGGCATCTTTTCTTCTTATTTTTTTGTCATACTTCTTCCTAGTTTGGTGTGTCCCGGTATGATTTCATACCCTCTGCTAATCTCCTCATGTCAGAATACCACCTACACCCAACGTTCTCAGTGATTTGTTAGATATATTGCTTTCTCTCCTTTCCTCTATAATTTTTGCGCTCTACGGCTCTGTCTAGTACAGTGGTTCCCAACCTGGGTGAGAGTATCCGCTAAGGGGTAAAATGAAGCTTTCTGAGGGCTAAAAACAAAATTGTTTCAATTATGATTTAGTGACTATGTACTTCAAATTTTTTAAATAATCACTATTATCAGTGTCGCTCTAGACTACTCTACAGGGTGAAAAGTATTTAAACCGACAAACTCTGTGAGGTTGTATGGGACATCAAAACAAATATTTTCCCCTAATGTTATTTTTTCCTATGAGGATTATTTAAACCGGTGGAGACCATATTACTCTCTCAGTCGTTAGAAGCCATATTACGATCTTCAGTTGTTAGAGGGCGAATTACACTCTTCAGTTGTAGGCAACTGCTGTCCACCAGTGTAGTGATGCATTGTCTCTGTTTACTAATGGAGCAATACACCTGTATTGAGTACACTGGTATGGTTGGTGCGTACTACGTAGCGCACCACAACGGACGAGCTGCACAGCGGGTTTATCAACAACAATATCCTAATCGCCGTATCCCGGATCATACCACCTTTGCTGCTGTGTACCAACGTCTGCGTGAGACCGGGTCATTTAGCAGATTACCTGGACAGAGACGCCGTCGCACGGTAAGAACGCTGCAATTTGAGGAAGCTGTCTTGCAGCATGTGGAGCAGGATCCTTCAATCAGCACTCGTGCAATTGCACATAACATGGGAACGAATCAGACGAATCTAAGAACAGTCCTTCGAGAGCAATTGTTACGTCCATTTCACTTAGAACGTGTCCGCAACCTGGAACCAGTTGATTATCCACCCAGAGAACAGTTTTCGCAGTGGTACCTGGAACAGTGTGAAATGCATCCTACATTTCTAGCCTCTGTGTTGTTTAACGATGAAGCAACGTTTGGGCGTGATGGAGTCTTCAACATGCACAATTCGCATGTTTGGAGTGAGGATAACTCATATGCCACAGTTACTAGCGCTCATCAAGTGCGGTTCTTTGTTAATGTGTGGGTCGGTGTTGTTGGGGACTGTTTAATTGGGCCGTATCTGTGCCTAGGCCATTAAATGGCAGGCACTATCACAGTTTTCTCGCCAGAGCATTGCCAGAATTGCTGGAAGACGTCCCGCTCCCTAGAAGACAAGGCATGTGGTTCCAACATGACGGGGCGCCGGCACATTTCAGTCGTCGTGTACGTCGATTCCTGGACCGACGGTTCCCAGAAACGTTGATTGGCAGAGGTGGTCCTGTACCATGGCCTGCTCGATCCCCAGATATGTACCCTCTGGACTGTTTTGTGCGAGGAGAGATGCGCAACCTCGTTTACGCAACTCCTGTTGCATCAGAAGAGGATCTGGTTGCCCGGATAGTAGCAGCAGCAGCAGGAACAATTCAGGATACTCCAGGGGTTTTTGCCCGTGTCAGACAGAACATGATCCGACAGTGTAACCTTTCTTTACGTGTCAATGGAGGCATTTTTGAAAATCTACTGTCATTGAAATTGGGTTGTGTTAATGTGTTGTCTCTTGGTCATAAAAAAATGAAAAAATGTTTATTGGTTTAATTAATTTGCCGCCAGAGAAATATTCCTCTACCAGTTTAAATACTCCTCATAGGAAATAATGACATTAGGGAAAAATATTTGTTTTGATGTCCCCTACAACCTCCCAGAGTTTGTCGGTTTAAATACTTTTCACCCTGTATAATAGATCATCAGCAGCCATTTGACATCCATTGCTGGATAGAAGCCTCCTCTAGATATTTCCATGCACTGCGATCTCTTGCGTACTTCTCTTGTTACCTACCTACAGTATGGGCGAGCAGTCATGCTCGGAAAGCACTCAAATGTAGATTCGCCGGTCTCGTCGACCTGGAAATGCATTCTAGATTGAGAATAATGTTTTCTGCCCGTAGTATGTCTGATATACAGGACATAAAATCCCGTCTGAGGCCTGCGATCATTTTTATGTTAATAATTGACAACCAATGCTGTAAAATCGCAATAAAGTCATGAGATGTTCAATTGACTATTTTGTTAGAACATGTTACACGTTTCGGGATTACACCCATCTTCAGACATCACAAACTTCAACTCTTTCCTAACCAACCAGGCGTACAGCCTTGACAACTCAAAGGAAGTGTCGAATACGGAATAACATATGACTGCGACACAAGCAGTCTTGAAGCAGAGCGTCTTCTTATTTCTTTCCATTTAGGTCAGATTATTCCGATTTAATGTAGCTTTTAGCATAATGAATAGGGTACATGTAAAGCGATGTACCGCAGTGCTCTATTAGACATAGTCCTCTGGAAGGTGATATGAGGTTGCCACCTTGCAACCTCTGAATAGACTTATCCTCCTTGTAGGGAAACGTACAGTTCAACCTGTACCGCGACTCACTCTTCAGCTTGGCGGTTTTACGCTTTAATAAAATATGGTAATAGGGGAAAGAAACAATCAGTGAATGAATTACGGAATTTTAGAGTTGTAACCTTTCACTTAACCTCTGCACCACCGAGCCACACAACTGATACGTAAAAAGACGAAAACAATAGATGCGTCATTCACTTGGCAGCTGTAAAAAAATAACATTCATGTCTTGGCTGCATCGAAGTCATTAGAAACGGAGCACTATTAAAGCCATCATCCTATCGTTGAAGTCATATACAGAACAACGAAGTTTTTGATTCTGGAAGGCTCAATTGTGATTTCAATCTCACTCCTTCCGAATGCAAGTCTATTGTTTTAAACATTATTTCCAAATGCTTGGTCACTATTCGTTTCGTGTCAGCTGGCAAAGGATTTGACGACGCTATATCAATACAGCAAAAAACAGATACTTTACAGAAATGATAATGATCATCGACAGTATCGATGCATTTACCTCATATACTGAGCATTCAAACCGAATTCTGCATATTTGCTGTCACAGAAGAACTGGTCAGCATTCAGCGATATGACAGGAATGTTCATTTGAAGCAAAAAAGACCAGTAAACGTGGGCTCTAAACTGCATACACTATGTGATCAAATGTATCCGGACACCCCCAAAACCATACTTTTTCATATTAGGTGCATCGTGCTGCCACCTACTAACAGGTATTTCATATTAGCGACCTCAGTAGTCATTAGACATCGTGAGAGAGCAGAATGGGGCCCTCTGCCTAACTGACGGACTTCGAACGTGGTCAGGTGATTGGGTGTCACTTGTGTCACACGACCGTACGCGAGATTTCCGCACTCCTAAACATGCCAAGGTCCACTGTTTCCGATGTGATAGTGAAGTGGAAACGTGAAGGAACACGTACAGCACAAAAGCGTACAGGCCGACCTCGTCTGTTGGCTGACAGAGACTGCCGACAGTTGAAGAGGGTCGTAATGGTTCAAGTGGTTCAAATGGCTCTGAGCACTATGCGACTTAACTTCTGAGGTCATCAGTCGCCTAGAACTTAGAACTAATTAAACCTAACTAACCTAAGGACATCACACACATCCATGCCCGAGGCAGGATTCGAACCTGCGACCGTAGCGGTCACGCGGTTCCAGACTGAAGCGCCTATAACCGCACGGCCACACCGGCCGGCGGGTCATAATGTGTAATAGACAGACATCTATCCACACCATCACACAGGAATTCCAAACTGCATAAGGATCCACTGCAAGTACTATGACAGTTAGGCGGGAGGTGAGAATACTTGGATTTCAAGGTCGAGCAGCTGCTCATAAGCCACACATCACGCCGGTAAACGCCAAACCACGCCTCGCTAGCTGTAAGGATTCGATTGAACAGTGGAAAAACGTTGTGTGGAGTGATGAATCACGGTACACAATGTGGCGATCCGATGTCAGTGTGTGGGTATGGCGAATGTCCGGTGAACGTCATCAGCGTGTGTAGTGCCAACAGGAAAATTCGGAGGCGGTAGTGCTATCGTGTGATCGTGCTTTTCGTGGAGGGGGCTCGCACCCCTTGTTGTTTTGCGTGGCACTATCACAGCACAGGCCTACATTGATGTTTTAAGCACCACTTGCTTCCCACTGTTGAAGAGCAATTCGGGGATGGCGATTGCATCTTTCAACACGATCGAGCATCTGTTCATAATGCACGGCCCGTGGCGCAGTGGTTACACCACAATAACATCCCCGTGACGGACTGGCCTACACAGAGTCCTGACCTGAATCCTATAGAACATCTTTGGGATGTTTCGGAACACCGACTTCGTGCGAGGCCTCACCGACCGACATCGATACCTCTCCTCAGTGCAGCACTGAGTGAAGAATGGGCTGCCATTCCTCAAGAAACCTTCCAGCACCTGATTGAACGTATGCCTGCGAGAGTGGAAGCTGTCATCACGACTAAGGGTGGGCCAACACCATATTGAATTCCAGCATTACCAACGGTGGGCGCCATGATCTTGTAAGTCATTTTCAGCCAGTTGTCTGGATACTTTTGATCGCATAGTGTATGAGCACTTGTTCATTTTCGCAATGCATCTCTTCTCCTGAAGAAGTGCTCATAGCTCTTGAAAAATTTTAGAGCCCAAGTTTACTAGACCTCTTTGTTTCGAATGATCGTCTCATCGATATTTTTCATGCGTCATGGCAAATGTTTTTATAATCTCAAGTCTGAATTATTTGTTGCAGATGAACAGGCTTTTCTGTCATGTGAAGATCTATTCATCTCTGCTATTACCTAATAGCTATTTTCTGGTGCGCCAGGATGTCTCCTACTAATCTGTCCCTTTTACTGTCCAGTATCGCAAACTATTTTTGCTCTGACACCTGTATTATAATAGCTTTAGGGTATTTAATTAGATCTATAAATATCCTTGATATAAGAACAAACTTACAAAGTTTTTAATGAAAATTAAACAATTTTTTTGACAAAATGTTGTAAAGTAGCAGTGATAGACCCTTCTTAGAAGAAATTTAAGTAAGTTTCCTGTTGTCACGCTGATAATAACTTCTTTGTTAATGAAATCGTTGTCTTTGATGTTTCGAAAATCTTGTCTATCAAAAACATCGATATATTTTGAGTTAAATGTCGGTTAATCGATGGAAGAGCTGATGTATCGATAGTCCAAAAAAAATCTGTCGGCTCTAGCAGGGAATCCCCAGAATCAAGAGACTAAGAAAAATATCTTCACATGATGTTTACCTTCTGAGATGAAAATCGGTTAACAAGAAAAATAATGTTACTGAAGAACATTCACAGTTTTTTTTTATTCGTTACCAAGAATGTGCAGCATTAGTATCTCGGCAGTCTTTCAATTGATTCGTCCTTTTGCTTTAACCCTCGGTCAGGCGCAATTCTAGGACTCCTGAGTTTGGGCGCAATGAGCCTGACAGGCAAAGATTTTGAAATCACCTACTATCTCAGATTCTCAACTTTAGTACCCTAAACGTAATCAGTTACTTTCATGGGAATGTGTAGAGACAGAAAATACGAAAGTGGATGAAAAAAAATTTTTATTAACCACAAAAGTAACAAAATTGAAAGGACTGAAATTTTGAAACCACCACCAAACAGTTACAGCTTTTAGTACATAAATTTTATTAAACAGTAAATTTAAGAAAAAAAACTCCAATTGTAAGCCACTTTTTTGATGCTGGTGTCTTTCACACTCACTCAGAATTACCAGAAGGAACACATTGGCGCACAGAAAAGCAAAGCTGGCAGACCATATTTGCGTGGGATAGGCAGATTACATTATGGCAGTTTTTACATTCATGGTTTGACATCCTTCTGCAACCCATTTCTGTAGTGCAAGTGGTGCATCTACGTCTTTTTGGGCGTGGGAAACGTGATGATTCCTCTCTATCTTCAGTGGAGATAAATCTTTTGAGCCGACTTTGCAGGCTGGAGTGGATTCCAACCTTTCTCATACTTCTTCTGTGTAGCTCTCCAAGAACAATTTGAGGTGCCAGTGATTTTAGGTACACTCTTCTACGCATTTTCTCCAGTTGATTTCCAAGATAAATTACCTGTGAGTTGATACCACCCATATTCAGCATTGTGAAAAAAATTATCATTGGTCAGCGCTTTGTGTTTCGGTTGACTCTGTAAGTAGCACACATCTGATCTACAGAGTCAACACCACCTTTTGTTGAATTGTAGAAAGTAACAATCTGTGGTTTATTTTTCTCTCCACATTACGTATCAATAGCAGCGTCATTGTGCAACGAAGATACAAGAATCAAATTTTTGTTCTGGCGTGGTATGTAGGAAACAAAACCTTCCCATCATTAAAGCCAAACATGCTGCTGTATCGTTCCTTCCCTTTTACTTCAACAAATTCTGATGGCAACTGCCTTTTATTTTTTCTGACAGTTCCAACAAATGACAGCCTTTTTGTTTTCAAATAGTCGATGAGTTCAAAATCAGAAAACCAGTTATCTGCCGTAATATTGCGACCAGATCCAAATAAAGGCTTAGCCATTCTCTTGACAACTTCACTTGGCTTTTTGCTGACACAGAAGGGACCCAATGGCTGTAATCCAACGTAGATCTCCGTGTTGACTGTATACATCACTTTGGCATCAACAAGAGCAAAATGTTTTATTCCATATTTGTTTGGTTTTGATGGTATGTACTGCCGAAAAACACATCTTCCACGAAAACCTGGAAGCATTTCGTCTATTGTGACGTTTTCACCAGGGGAATAGCTCTTTTGACAATTTTCCACAAACTTTTCGAATACTTCACGAATCAGTGCTAGCCAGTCAAATTTTTTCCGTTGGGTTCTGGTCATTCGATCATCAAAACGAAGGCATCGTATCAGACTCTTAAATCGTTTGAGATTCATCACGAGGCTGAATTTTTCAACGCCGTCGCCTTCAGTCCCCCAAAGTTCCTCCAGACTTTGACGGTTTCCTCTGTATGCTCCCGTTAGGTACAACAAGCCAATAAAGGCCCTTAGTTCGATTACATGTGTGGAACTGATGTCTCTCTCTCTGGAGAAACGATCCTTGATAAAGTCCATGTATTGGTTTGTGTATCTCACGATCATATCAAGGGTGTCATCAGTGAATATATTATTCCAATATTCAACTGCAGTTTCAGCATTGTTAGAATTTCCTATGACTCCAGGAAGGTGAGTGATGACGTTGTCAGACTCCTTGCGCTTTCTTTTCCCAGGTGGCTTTTTGGCCCACATGGTCTTATTATCTCTTCCTAAATAGAAGCTATTTGTTTTGTTGTCCCTTCTTTCTTCATCTTCATGTGTCTCCTCACCATCTTGCTCTGTCACAGAATCGCCTTCACGTTCAAAAAAATGGCTCTGAGCACTGTGGGACTTAACTTCTAAGGTCATCAGTCCCCTAGAACTTAGAACTACTTAAACCTAACTAACCTAAGGACATCACACACACCCATGCCCGAGGCAGGATTCGAACCTGCGACCGTAGCGGCCGCGCGGTTCCAGACTGTAGCGCCTTTAACCGCTTGGCCACCACGGCCGGCCCCAGCCTTCACGTTCTTCCGCCTCATCTTCAGAATCAATGTCACTTTCATCCCCAAGATCATCAATCAGCATGGGGTCTTCCTCTTCAGCGCACATCAGCAAATCCTGTATTTCCTCAAGATGACGTGGGTTAGACAGATCATAGTAATTCCGAGCCATATTTGTGAAAAATCTGGGGCGTAAAAGAGAAAACACCATGATAATTACGTGTTCAGGCGCAATGTGCCTGAAAGGCCGAGCTCAAAATAGTATATATTTGCGTAAATAATTTACAAAATTCACGTTACTCATCCATCAGATGAACAAAATAGCACTTTGATGAAAAAGAACAAAAAATACGCACCTTCGTGAGACGTGATCAGGCGCAATGAGCATGAGAGGCCACGAACGTCACACCTTCTCTCCACGAGGGTCACGCGAACACTAACGGAGTGAGTTGTAAACAGCACCTGAAGATAGGAAGCTACTAGTGGCGGGGAAATCCCACGCCGCCTACTTGGCGAAAGAGGGAGAAAAAAACACGCCAGCTGTGCCTGTCAGGCCGATTGCGCCCGACGGAGGGTTAAACAAAATCAGTGTCTGTTTCAAATCTTTCTCCGAATTACGTCTGTACGAACACTCGACTGGGACAGTGACAAAAGGCAGGAATGTGACTCGCCTGTGAAGGCAGCGCCGCCTGGTCTCCGTGACGTCACAGACAGGGCAGGCGGCTGTGGTAACTGGGCTAGGCACGGCACTGACAGAGCGCCCGCCCTGCCCCAGGGGAAGAACCGCCTGCTCGCCTCGCTTGTTGATTCGATTATTTGTCGATAGCGGCGCGGACGCTAACGCGACTGCCCCTGAGGTAGCGGCTGCCCGTGCGCTGGGGAACCCCCTACTGTGCCTCGCCTCCCCACCCTAGTGCCTTACTCGCGCTTTGGCGGCGCTTCTGCCTCAATTAAAAAACGGCGCTGGGGCCTGCAACTTTGATGGGCTGGCCATTGTGGCGTTATTAGGTTAGTAGTCTGAGCTGCCTCGTGAAAAATGCACAGCCGGCTGGCTGCTCGGAACGCTGTGACGCTACAGCCGTCAAGCGCAGGCCTGCTCCGTCAGTTATCCCCCGGCTGTTGTTGCTTTGCCCGAAGTACTCCATGTAAACAAAGCTTCGTCATGTGACTGAAACGCTAACCTAGCGCAGTGATTAACGCCTCGTTCACATACGCGACAGAAGTGACGCCACTGTTCATGCCATAAAGCGGTGGCACCATATTTACTTCTGTGAACACCTCGTTTCCTGTGGCGTCACTGCAGTGGTACCACTTTTAGCCTTGACATTAAAAACTAATTTTATTGTACGTAATGACGCACTAGCCTTTCCCCGGCATTGAGTAACATCTCTTGACTTCTTTTATCTGGAAGCACCAGTAGCCTGTAATCTACACCTACATCTATACTCTGCAAAACACCGTGTGGCGCATGGATGAGGGTACGCCCCATTTTACCAATTATTAGGGTTTCTGCTTGTTCCATTCACGTATGTAGCGCGGGAAGAATAATTGTTTGAATGCCTCTGTGCATGCAGTAATTATTCTAATCTTATCCTCCGACCGCGATGTGAGCGATACGTAGGGGGTTGTAATATATCCCTGGAATAATCATTTAAAGCCGGTTCTAAAAACTTTGCTGTACCTATGTGACCATTCCATTTCCTATCCCTACAAAGTGTTACACCTGAAAGTAGGTATTTGTATGAGTTGGCCGATTCCAACAAAAACTCATTGATTTTATCTTAGGATTCTACGTTTATTCGTTTTGTGAAGTGCAAAGTATTACATTTCTGAACATTTAGAGCAAGTTGCCAATCTCTGCACCACGCTGAAATCTTATCAAGATCTGACTAAATATTTACGCTGCTTCTCTCAGATAGTACTTCATTATAGATAATTGTATCATCTGCAAAATGCCTGATTTTACTATTAATATTGTCTACAGGGTCATTACTATACAACATGAACAGCAAGAGTCCCAACACGCTTTCCTGGGACACACCCGAAGCTACTTCTACATCTGGTGATGACTCTACATCCATGATAACATGCTGTGTCCTCCGTACCAAAAAGTCCACAATCCAGTCACAAATTTCACTTGATACCCCATGTGGTCGTACTTTTGACAATAGGCTTAGGTGCGGTTCTGAGTCAAATGCTTTTCGGAAATCAAAACATACCGCATCTATCTGGTTGCCTTGATCCAAAGCTTTCAGTATGTCATGTGAGAAAAGTGCGAGTTGGGTTTCACATGATCGATGTTTTCGAAATCAGTGCTGGTTGGCAGTGAGAAGGTCATTCTGTTCAAGATACCTCGTTATGTTTGAGATGAGAATATGTTTTAAGATGTCAGAGATACTTGACGGTAGTTTTGTGGATCACTTCTACTACCCTTTTTTTAGACAGGTGTGACCTGTGCCTTTTTCCAAGAACTGGGCACAGTGTTTTGTACGAGGGATTATAGTCAGAAGAGGGGCCAATGCAGCCGCAGATTCAGTACAGAATCTGACAGAGATTCCATCGGGCCATGAAGCTTTGTTCAATTTTAACGATTTCAGCTGTTTCTCAGCACCATCGATACTAACACTTACTTCGTTCATCTTTTCAGCGGTACGAGGGATTGGGTCAATTCTCCTGGGTTTTCTTTGTAAAGGAACATTTGAAACTGGAGTGAAGCATTTTGGCTTTTGCTTTGCTACCCTCAATATGAGTTCCTGTCTCATTCGCTAGGAACTGGACACTAAATTTGGTGCAACTAACAACCTTTACATACGACCAGAATTTCGTTGTGTTTTGTGAAGTGTCGTTTGACAATAGTTTTAATGAAAAAACTGCTGCTGTGGTCCGTTCGATATCAATTTGTCTTCACTCCCTTATTGAAACTTATTGTAAAAAAGGTCAAAAAGCATCCGCAGGTACAATTTTGTAGTTTCTGGGACTATAAAAAGAGTGACCATGTTGTGTTAAATTTTCTATTCTTGTGTGTGCGGATGGGGGGGGGGGCGGGAGGGAGGGCTCTCTCTCCCTCTCTCTCTCTCTCTCTCTCTCTCTCTCTCAGTCTCTCTGCGCGCTTTTCACCCACAGGACTCACAAGTAAATGATGTATCCCGCAACCTGGAGATAATTTTGGATGAATGAATTAATAAAATAGATATGTAACCAAGAAATCGAACCGTGCAAGAGATCAACAAACACTTTCAGAAACTGCGGAATGTATGCGGGAAATGGCTCAAGAGTGTCGTGACAGTCACGAAAGTAAAAATTTGAAGTATTCTAACTATTCTAACACCATAAATAAACAAGTATAATAAAACTCTAAAATCTCAGAAGAACGAAACGTCTGCAGATGATTGGTTTGCCATACAAGCTTCGAGTGTTACTTCTGTTACAAGTACTCATGTTACTCCCACTTTGTTCCTGCACTAAATCTATTTTCGGATCCAATAGGTTAATTTTCCTCTCCTAGTATATAAAACTCGACTCAGCTTTAAAGACATAATCTGCATTTTAACACTAATATCCCCCCAAATACATAAGCCGATACCATTTGGAAAACTGAGCCTCTACGTATAACTTGTGGTGTACTGTGTGAGCGGGAGCTGACGACGCGACCACAGTAGGTCACGAGCTGTGACGTCACGTTAGATGCCTGTCTGTGTGGTTGCTGCTTTTTAAACACTGGACACCTAGAGCAGAACAGCCGCGTTAAAATCCCTGTACGACCTACTTTTCCATGGTTTTTCCGAAAACACTTCAAGGAAATATCGGAATGATTCTCAGGCAATTAAAAAAGAGAGAGAGAGACACTTCATCCCCAGTACCAACTATCTCTAATCAGCTCGCAGTTGACCGAAGTTGAACTAACACATTTTAAAATAATATTGTGAGACAATTAGCCAGTACGCACTATTTAATAAAGGTTCATTTGTTTTTTGAAGCCGTAACCGGTTTCAGGTGTACTGCTCGCATACATATGGCTCTATGCCGAGTTTGTAATACAAGCTAGGACAAGCTAAAATGAGGATAATAACATTGTCTCTCCATGTGCGGGAATCACATGATGTGTGCGAGCACTAGAGGACATGGACACTGACATGTGGAGGTTTGTGTAGGTACGGGAGGCGCGGACGGATAACCGAAGTGAAAACCTGCCCGGTAGTTCAGCGTGTTCGGTCAGAGGGCTTGCTGCACTCTGTAATTTAAAAAACCTGAGCGAAGTATTCAACCTTTATCTTGAAAAGGTGTCACTCCCAGACTAAATGCCGTGAACAATAACGATAAAAAAGTGGTTAAGGCGACCATTCACGTTAAGTGGGATATCTGGGTTTGGATCCCAGTCCAGCACGAATTTTCATGTGTCGCTAGCAAATTGTACGGCTGGCGGTCAACTGTATTCGCAGATTCTGAATACGTTTCATCTCTTTATTATTCGCAGATTGCGAATACGTTTCATCTCTTTATAGACTAGTAAGTGCTGGTTTTTAATTTTCTCTCAATATATGATCAATACGGTGACATAAGTTCAAGGCGGTTGGGAGACCCAAGAATGCTGGCTGAACAGTATAATATCCAGGGCTTCAACCATTCTCAGAACTTGCTTTTTATTAAATGAATTGTAGCTAATGACGAACTTCAAACGATTGAGACGCTTCCGTAAAATTTATCGATTTAGAAAAAGAGTTCGACAATCTGAAGAGTGTTGTACGATGTTTAAAAAATGCTCAGAAAAATGAGTTTAAGCTATAGGAAAAGACAACAACAGGAATAGAAGACAAAGGCGTAAGGCAAGGATGCAGTCTTTCTTCTTCTGATGTTCGTCCTGTATTTCGAAGGAGCAATGATCAATGATAAGACTCGCTGACGTTACTGAGATCCCCTGTGATAGCGGAGAAGAATTACAAGGTCTGTCGGATGGAATGAACAGTCCTCTGAACACAGAACATAGATTGAGAGTAAACGAAACTAAGGCGAAAGTAATCGCTGCTTTCAAATAGACAGAGTTACCGCTACACCAGAGTTCTCCGGTCGTAGACGGGCTACTCCTCTGTACTAGCTGTGCGATGCTGGGGTGTGTCTCTAGTATCATTGTAAACGTTTCCATTGTCGCCTTCTCCGTGTTTTTGATGATCCACGTTTCACTTTTGTACAATACGGTGCTGCAGGCGGACGCTTCCCGGTACTTCCTCCTCAGTTCCATATTTATTTGCTTATTTATTTTTGGAATCATAATTAAATGGACACCCTAGCTGCAAACAGCCGTCGATATACATCATTGGGGATACGTTGAAAATGTGTGCCCCGACCGGGACTCGAACCCGGGATCTCCTGCTTACATGGCAGAGACTTTATCCATCTGAGCCACCGAGGGCACAGAGGATAGTGCGCCTGCAGGGACCCCCCCCCCCCCCCCCGAGACCCGCATTCCCATGTCCACATCACTACATATGTAGTGCGCCTAATAGATGTTCGCACATCATACTCATTACTCCTGGCAGATTAATCAACCAAGTCGCGTACGAGTTCGGGCATAGCGTGTGCGTTCGCACAAGGTCAATGGCCGGGAAGCCATATTTTAACTATGTATGACGGTAGTATCTGTTCCCGAAAGAACTGTTACCGTTGATGGCCTTGCAGCTTTGCTAGAAATGAAATGATAATTAAATGGACATCCTAGCTGTAAACAGGCGTTGATATACTTCATTGGGGACGTGTTGAAAATGTGTGCCCCGACCGGGACTCGAACCCGAATGTAGTGGTGTGGACATGTTGGGAATGTGGGTCTCACGGGGAGCGTGGAAGGGATAAGTCCCTGCAAGCGAACTATCCTCTGTGCCCTCGGTGGCTCAGATGGGTGCTCTTTGTGCTCTTTGTAGTAAAACAATTGAGTCAAGGCATCAACGATAAACTTGGACGGATGTCTTGCGGCGTCTACGGATGTCTTGTGACGTCTACCCAGACCAAACGCCACGAACAATATCGAACAAAATAAACTAAAAAAAAAAAAATGGACAGAGCGTCTGCCATGTAAGCAGGAGATCCCGGGTTCGAGTCCCGGTGGGGGCACACATTTTCAATGTGTCCCCAATGAAGTATATCAACGCCTGTTTGCAGCTAGGGTGTCCATTTAATTATCATTTCATTTCTAGCAAAGCTGCAAGGCCATCAACGGTAACTGTTCTTTCGGGAACAGATACTACCGTCATATACAGTTAAGTATTTTTTCTTCACAATTGTAGCCTGTTATCTGAGAAGATAAAATGGGCCATATAATCTACGTATTCGTGGATAATAACAGATGTGTATATTAATTATTTATCGTACTTAACAAAAAGTGAATAAAAAATGCTAATGCTATGAAACTCATTTCCGTATTTAATACCTGATTCCAGTAGAGCTCATTTATTGAAGGAAGCTTTCCTGGCTGGTGTTCATCTGCCTCTGATATCTTCCTTGCTTTGGACATCCTCCATTAGCTTCGTTCCTCAAAGGCAGAATTCTGTTACTTCTCCCCGCCGACCGAAGTGGCCGAGCGGTTCTAGGCGCTACAGTCTGGAACCGCGCGACCGCTGCGGTCGCAGGTTCGAATCCTGCCTCGGGTATGGATGTGTGTGATGTCCTTAGGTTAGTTAGGTTTAAGTAGTTCTAAGTTATAGGGGACTGATGACCTCAGAAGTTAAGTCCCATAGTGCTTAGAGCCATTTGAACCATTTTGAACTTCTCCCCATAACAAAAGATATTATTTGTCCAATTCTGTCTTCACGGCCCACACGGGAGGAATATTTAGGAGGTTAGAGAATATTCATAGATCCTACCGCTAAAAATGATTCCCGTAATTTCCTGCTTAGTTTTTCACGAGATATCCGGCACATTACTGCGAGTGCCTCTCCGTTCAGATTTTCTTACACTGAATTTTGACGGGGCTGAAAGAAGCCTGCAACCATTCATACTGCACTACTTTTTATTTAGTCTGTGACATTACTGTCACACGTTACTATACGATATTGTTTCACTCCCTGTCACTATTTCATGTTTATTACGAAAAGAGAACTGGATCTGTGCTCTCACACTAGGTCGGTGCACTTACGGTGTGCTCTCAGGATTCTGTTGTCGGCAGAAAGGAGTCAATGAAACTCATAAGAGGAGACGCAACTCCCCAAGGAGATCCGCTGTTTTTGCGTAATTGAGGCTGCTGTCTTCTTCTTGCTTTTGTGGACAGAGAGGGTGCCCTAGCGTAGCAGTGGA
This sequence comes from Schistocerca cancellata, assembly GCF_023864275.1. Classification (NCBI taxonomy): domain Eukaryota; kingdom Metazoa; phylum Arthropoda; class Insecta; order Orthoptera; family Acrididae; genus Schistocerca; species Schistocerca cancellata. The sequence goes on from NC_064626.1 coordinate 157,290,256, forward strand.
CAGGGTGCGCCTTTCCGCTACAGTTGCCCTAAAGAATAACTGGGCTCCAAATCGTTGCCTTTCCTGCACCGACATCAAAAGCACGGACGCCGCAGCACCACCCGGCTAGCGTAAGAACGACGATTTCACTCCAAAATAATTTTAGTTATTCAGTCGAACCACGCTTTGCGCGAAGGGCCGATCAACCGAGGAAATGTTACTCAAAAAATGGTTCAGATGGCTCTGAGCACTATCGGACTTAACATCTGAGGTGTATCACTCCCCTAGAACTTAGAACTACTTAAACCTAACTAACCTAAGGACATCACACACATCCATGCCCGAGGCAGGATTCGAACCTGCGACCGTAGCGGTCGCGCGGTTCCAGGCTGAAGCGCCTAGAACCGCTAATAGATGAAGCGCCTAGAACCGCTCGACCACATCGGCCGCCAAATGTTACTCCAGGCTAGTAACAACCTTGCGTACGTTAACATGCTTACTAAGAGTCGGAAGTTTCTCTTGCGTTTCCCTGATTTCTCATGAAATAAGCGATATTCTCGTGCGTCACATTGACAACAACATTGAGTCGTCCCCTCCTCGCGGAGTTGTTTTCGGTAATAAACAGGTGGAAAACTGTGAACTTACGATTCTGAGTGTTCGCCTTCATCGTGAGGGAGGCACCTGTGGCTGCCGTACTTTCTAGTTGATTTGGCGAAATTAAGCGTCGCAAACTGCAGTAGCGCGAAACAAATGGTTCAAATGGCTCTGAGCACTATGGGACTTAGGCCGCAGCTCGTGGTCGTGCGGTAGCGTTCTCGCTTCCCGCGCCCGGGTTCCCGGGTTCGATTCCCGGCGGGGTCAGGGATTTTCTCTGCCTCGTGATGCCTGGGTGTCGTGTGATGTCCTTAGGTTAGTTAGGTTTAAGTAGTTCTAAGTTCTATGGGACTGATGACCATAGATGTTAAGTCCCATAGTGCTCAGAGCCATTTGAATTTGAACTATGGGACTTAACTTCTAAGGTCATCAGTCCCATAGAACGTAGAACTAATTAAACCTAACTAACCTAAGGACATCGCACACATCCATGTCCGAGGCAGGATTCGAACCTGCGACCGGAGCTGTCGCGCGGTTCCAGACTGTGCGAAACACGCACCGAACAGCTTTCTTACTCTGACACAAAATTTGTGTTACTTCAATTAGTTATAATTTGTGGCATGCTCTTGCATCATTAACTTTCATTTTGCAAGCTGCAGAGATTAGATCTTGTTGCGATTTCCCCACAAAGTCTTCCATTTTTTCTGGTACATCCCATTTTGTAATATGAGTTGAGTTTTAGACAACTTTGTTCTCTGTTAGTTTTGCTGTGATTTATACCAAATAGCAAATAAATAACTGTTAATCTCAGTGGTGAATTAGATTTCATGGTCATAAATAACTGTTAATCTCAGTGTTGAATTAGATTTCATGGTCCTTCAATGTCCTCTGATTTGTCCACGGTTAGGCGATGCACTAACCTGTGCTGATAATAACACCGTAAAACCGTCGTGCTTGTCTGTCCGGTGCAACGTGCTGACCTCCAAAAATACGGCACCAATTTTCATTGCGTTTTCACAGGTAACTTATGTGCTGCTTGGGTTCAAAATCAAAATTGGTTCACAAAAAAGTTCGTAATTTTAAGTTTTAGAAATCCGCTTAGGTTAGTACTTCCTGTTTACGTTAGTGACGGCATAGTACACGAAAGAACCAATAGACGGCGCTGTCAGTTTCGTAGTACACTTCGACCATAAATATAATAGACTGGCCCTGACGTCATTTTCGTGGCTCCAACACCTCAGGGCTAAATTCACGTGAATGTTGGCAAAAAATGGTTGTTTCGTGTTGCGCTTACGGCTGTACTCAGCGTTTTGTCGGGGGAAATGGCATTACATCCCACGTGTAAGTGTTCCTATGATGGTGCAGATGCGTTTATGGAAATCTGCTGAAGTGACTTTTATGTTTTTTACACTTGAAATATGTCCGCCGCTCGTGGTCTCGCGGTAGCGTTCTCGCTTCCCGAGCACGGGGTCCCGGGTTCGATTCCCGGCGGCGTCAGGGATTTTCACCTGCCTCGAGATGACTGGGTGTTTGTGTTGTCCTCATCATTTCATCATCATCCAGGAAAGTGGCGAAATTGGACTGAGCAAAGATTGGGTAATTGTACGGGCGCTGATAACCACGCAGTTGAGCGCCCCACAAACCAAAACACAAACCAAAACATCATCACACACTTGAAATAGAGTATCACGTAAATTAAAGTGTTGAAAGTGATGCCTGTAAAGTCAGACTCATATTCCATTTTCGAAAGTATCTGTGATAATTCGGTTACAGAAGTAAGTATAATTGTTTCTCATTCCTACTCATAGGTTCCCTAAGGATGAAAACCGAAGGCAGCTTTGGATACAGGCCCTGAAATGGAAAAACTTTAAGCCATCTGCACATACGCGCCTTTTTTTTATATACAAGTGAGATTATAATAACGTAAGAGCATCTATAGTCCACACATGAAGAGAATTTTTTTCTACCTTCTGATACTATTAAATAAATGTAGGCTCCAAAATTATTTTCTGAAACTTCAAAGTCTCACCTTTCATCTAAAATATCATTTTTTTAAAACTGATAGTTTAAACTTTTGTAAAAATAATAGGAACTGAACCTTTAGAGTGCATCTAAAATTGATACTCTAAAATGGACCTGCTCCTAAAGTCGACAATTTTGGCACCTATAGTTGACGTAATTCCCATATCCCATTTTCTTTTATAAGTGACTAGAGCTCAAAACGCGGCGAATTCAATGTTAGAAGTTTTGACACGAGCCCACTCTTACCGTTTAAAAGAATTTTAACGACATTTTACTTTAATTGATAGTTTATAGTAATTTCGTCCCGCTGGCCACGAGAGGGCGTTCGATGTATTTGTTAGATTTTATAAATGGTACTGTGAACAAACCCAGGTCAAATGTAGTTCTGACATAATTTCTCGCAAATAAAAAAGTAATTTTTGTTGGAAGCGTTTGGCAGTCAACTGAGAAATGTGGGTAAAATACGATACAAACATAGGATGGCAGACCGCTGATTTGAAATCCCGCCACGTTTTGCCAACAGTCACGTGGTTTATGTTGGAGCCACACCAGCTCTATAGCTTCTGCACATCAAGGCCAGTCTACTAGTATCTATGGTCGAAGGTAGTACACCAAAGAACAACAGACGACGCTGTTAGTGTCTTTACATCAGTCACGCAAGTATTTTCGGAAGCTTACGTCAGCGCCGCAATCTTATCTTTACCAATATAACACAACACTGAATTTACTTCGCTACGATATACGAATTTAGGGACTTTGCTTTGTGCATTAAAAACTAAACTGAATTGTGTTACTGCTTTCGATAGCTTTCTTTTATATTTGACTTCTTGGCTAAGAGAAACAAATTTAATGACCAGGTGATGCTATGAGGGCACCGTTTTTTTCTGATTGAAGTACGGAATCCTAAAAATCGACTTCCGTACCGAAACACGAGCGTATAGCTAGTGTAAGTAGGCTGTTTAGGTTTTTATGTTGGTAACGCCATGTAACGCTCTGTATGAAAATCACTGACTGTGCAGTCTGTGGCTGGTTGGACTCATTGTTGGAATATTTGCTGGTGTAGTGCTGGGCAGTTGGATGTGAACAGCGCGTAGCGTTGGGCAGTTGGAGGTAAGCCGCCAGCAGTGGTGGATGTGGGGAGAGAGATGGCGGAATTTTGAGAGGTTACTATGAGTGAACGATCTGAACGTGTGTCCCTCAGAAAAAGGAAATTTGTAAAACTGGATGTCACGAACTGATAAACTTTTGAACACTATTAAGGTAAATATATTGTTTGTTCTCTATCAAAATCTTTCATTTGCTAACTATGCCTGTCAGTAGTTAGTGCCTTCAGTAGTTAGAATCTTTTATTTAGCTGGCAGTATTGGCACTCGCTGTATTGCAGTAGTTCGAGTAACAAAGATTTTTGTGAGGTAAGTTCAAAAAAATGGTTCAAATGGCTCTGAGCACTATGGGACTTAACATCTATGGTCATCAGTCCCCTAGAACGTAGAACTACTTAAACCTAACTAACCTAAGGGCATCACACAACACCCAGTCATCACGAGGCAGAGAAAATCCCTGACCCCGCCGGGAATCGAACCCGGGCGCGGGAAGCGAGAACGCTACTGCAGGACCACGAGCTGCGGACGTGAGGTAAGTGATTCATGAAAGATATAAGTTGTTAGTCAGGGCTATTCTTTTGTAGGGATTGTCGAAAGTCAGATTGCGTTGCGCTAAAATATTGTGTGTCAGTTTAGTGATGATCAGAATAAGAAAACAGAAAACTGAGTACGTTCAGTTTTGCTCAGCTGTTTGAAAATCAAATAAAGTAGAAGTTTTTTTGAAGAGGAAGTTTCACTAGTAACAAATATAACCTGCTGTACACCCAATATATTGTTCTCATTGTGGCATTGATTTCGTTGTGAACAATGGCCAAACATAAGATCAGTTATATTAGGAATTTGGAGGGTAGAACGAGCTTTGCACTCGCTCGTCTTGAATGATCGAAGAAGTGTTTTAAAACGATTATTGCACGCTCCTCGACTCGGATCTGGGACACACCAGACACAACTTTCAAGCAAAAGATGACATTAATCAGACTTCGGTGATATTCCAGTACCGGCAGTATGAATTATCTGTTTCGTGTATACACAGTAATTTTCCAGTACCCTACCAACAAATCGAAGTTTGCTATTTGCGTTCCAAGAATCACCAGCAACAGTATCAAATGCCCTCGTACCAAGAGCGATTTTAAATTTAATTTAGGGCATTAGTTCAAATTTAGCGATCAGGGGCTGTACGTTCGGAAATTATCTCCATGCTGGCGAAATTGTGGAAGCGAAAGATCCTTTCACAATGTGGGTTTGAACCAACAACCTCCGTAACGAATCCACTGCGTTGAAACAACCTCGCAGGAGACGAATAAACCAACTCAGTGGCAGAATGAAAGCCAATAAAACAAAAGATAAATGACTATAGAAGAATCCGCAGTAAAACTGCATCTAATACTTGTGATGCGTATACGTGGAAAATACGACGTGTCGACATTTATAAGAAGAAGATTGTGAAAAATTATAATACTTTTATTTGACGCTTCATATAGAACAATAAAAAACGATAATGTCAAATATATTGCAAGACTATCAAAACCCATGCAAATTTAATGATCAGAATGTCAAGAATTGTTCAGCCATTAAAAGCCGTTGCAGTTTAAGCGAAGAGCAGCAAGTAAATTTATGCGGTCACTGAGAACGACGCGAAACAAACAGCAGTTAATGCACCAGAAGAAAAGAATAATGCGTGCGAAAGCGAGGAGTAGGTTTGTGTCACAAGTTCTGGCAAAGAAGCCGATATTCGCTGCCAAGGTTGCAATCTTGTTCCTTGACCAGAACCGGCGAAGATAGGGGCTGAAGGTTTTATTTATTGCAGGACAAGGTCAGCTTTCTCCTTGTCGGACCACATCAGTTCGCGGCCGCCCGAGTGAAGAACGCTGCTTGACTGCAGCGTCACAAGACAACAGTAGCCTGCGTTGTGGAGATTGTAATTCAAGTGAAGCGCGGCGGTGAAATAAAAAACTGCCGGCAGTACAGCGCATGCGCTGTGTATGAATGGAAACGCGCGACCTCGAGCGGAGGACAAGTTAACTACGCCGCGCCGTCGCGTTTCGCTCGGGCTACGGCTGAGGCTACGGGGCTCCTCGCACAGTAGTCTGCGTACGCCAGCCGGCCTGGATTCGCGGTGACGTCGCTGTCACGCCACGGGTACCGGCCAATGGCGAGAGGCCGCCTGCGCACACCCCCGGCGCAAGCGCGCCACGCCCACCAATGCTGCCCGCCCCTGACTTCGCCACAGCAGACGTTCAACTGTTCGAGACCAGGCTAAGACATACACATTGTTGTAACCGTGAAACTGTGCAGACATTCTCTATACGCGACACGATGATAATAATAAGAAAAGGATTTGCTTTTATATCTGTTACACGATTTCGCTTCAAGTTTTACAATTATTTAGAACAGTTCGTGGAGCTGTGCATTTTACAACCAACTGTGACACTCGAAAACCACCATTGAAAAATTACTTTACATTTTTGTAGACAGGTAAATTACATACTTAGAGAAAAAACTTAAAAATACGCTACTCATCTTGCACTAAATTCATATACGTTTTCATGAAATACGAGTTGCAGCCATATGAGCAGCTGGTGAAGTGAGTTATGATTAGGCACTGTGTATTCCTATTTGAATCTAAAGGGCCACCTTGCGTCCATTGTAACAAAGTAGGTGTAAGCGTCCTTATAAGCATTTCGCCTAGATGATTGCCTAGAAAAGTTGAATGGTACAAATTGAAAAGAGCAGATTAAAATGGTTTGGTGTAAAGAGGGCTGAAGATGGAAGAATTCCAAAACGGATGATTGAGGCCAAGTTTCAGGATAAGAGGCAGACCCGAGCAATCAAGACCAGTTTAAGAAGGAATCTGGACTGGAACAAAACATTTGTAGAAAAAGAAAGGTAGAAAGATTGTGGGAATTGTCAGGTACCATAAATTCTCAAACCCAGCCTCACGCTTGATAAAAGAGGAAACGAAGACATTCATGATATCTCTGGAACCAATAATGACTGCCGAATTCGAATACACTTTTCATCTCTTTCTTGCTGTTCGTTTGTTTTCTTAATTTCGAATTAAAACTAAAATTTTAAAATCATGAAGTTGAATACCTGTCGTTTTATTCAGAGTTTTCTCCATATCTGCTTTCGAATAGCGTAGAAAATTGTTTCAGGCATTTTCAAAAAACAGATCTGTTCCTTGCTCATCTACACATGCTGCAGTCATACACATGTAATGTACAAATCTGTAATTTGCTCATCAGAGAAACAGCATAATAGGTCAGAACAATTACAAAAAAAGCGTAAAAACAAACGGAGAAATAGCTGTTACAAATATCAGTTTTAGAACAACTAATAAAAAGATCATTGACGTGCCACGGTAGTGGCAAAACACGTTTGGATGAACAGGAAATAAAACTCTGCTATGCATTTTTTCAATTGTTATCAAATTACTGTGTTGAACATTGCTATTTTTCTACTTCTTAATTCATCGCGAGTTCTAGAACCATCTACAGCACAATAAGTGAAGTTTTTTAAGATAAATGCAGGTCGTATAAGATTTGACGACCCCAGGCCCCCACCAAAAAAATTGGTACAGGTAACTTATGTTACATGAATGGATAAAACACAGAAACTAGCTAGAGCTATAAAGGAAAAGGAAGATTAGTGTTCGAAGGGCTTTCATTTGACATGGAGCAGTAGTAGTAGGTATTCTGCCTTACGCAGGTCTTGTCATGGGTTAAACCTCTTCCACTTTTGCATAAAAAGTTCTCGGTTTACTTGCCGCGTCAATTTTGGATAAAATCCCAAGCTTTCGATAACTACCTCCGTCATCTTCGTCAGGGGTAAAACTGACTAACTGACCCGTAGTCATATCTTTTCCACTTTTGTCTGTACATAGCCAGTCTTTTCATTTATGAATATTTGTCTCCTTGGATATTGCCCAGCATTTGATACCTTCTTTTTCCCCTTCCCCATTTCCCCTCCATCCATTCCTTCCTTCAATAAACAGTCCCTCCTCAAACAATGTCCAATCCGGTGTGCAATGCGTAGCTTCCACATCGAATCCAGTCATTAGAAAGACAAAACGGAACTGGATTTGATATGGAAGGTATGCATTATACACTCTCAGAATGAAACAGAATGGACGTGCTAGAGCGTGGAGCATTGCCACAGTACCTGATGACGGTTAATTCGTCTAATGCGTTCTGTAATACTGTCAAATTTCAATGCGTCGTTCATATTCGCTTCTGTGCACGTAGTAATATTACTAGGGCGACGATGTGTGTGTTCCCACGCCCGGGTTCCCGGGTTCGATTCCCGGAGGGGTCAGGGATTTTCTCTGCCTCTTGATGACTGGGTGTTGTGTGCTGTCCTTAGGTTAGTTAGGTTTAAGTAGTTCTAAGTTCTAGGGGACTGATGACCATAGATGTTAAGTCCCATAGTGCTCAGAGCCATTTTTCGATGTGTTTCAAGATGCATTTGACTAGCAGAAAGATCAGTGCCGATGGTACCGTCGTAGTACACGATACTCTCTACATAACAACAATTTTGTCTCCATCTGTTCCCCGCCTACCTCCTTACTTTCTACGATTCTGTAACGTTTTGAAACAGCACGTGTAGAACAAATATGAGATCGATTGTACACTCACACAAGACTCGGAGCACGAAGTGTATCCGATGCCCTTCTGAAGAGAGAAATTAACGGCTGCTAAGTCGAACTCAAAGTGAAACTTTCCAGCGCTCGCCTGCAAAGTTATCCAGATCAATTGCAGCGTGAAAGTGCATCAGTGGAGTTGTGGTGCTGGCGTATCCAAAACGTTGCATCCCGGCTGCTTCAAGCGCCTTGTGCCAACTGTAAATGTATGCCAACGTGTAAATGGTTCAACCACAGTCTTGATTCTCAGAAACTGTGCGCTTGTATTTCTGGTGTCGTTCTCTTGTAGGGTTTACAAGATGTTTTATGTTCGTATAGTATGCCATTTCCGGAGACATGTTTATTGTTCTTCTAGGGTTTAGTCGTTACTTTTCATAGGTAAACACCACATTGTCGCTGAGCTTTGGAGGTGATGTATGTTGATGCTGAAAAGTCTGTTCTATACATCTGAATACTTACTCCCTAGATATTATTAGTCTTCTATGCTGTTACTTACTTAGCGAAAATTAAGCAGAATCGAAAGCATAAACATGAACAACAAGAATTTCCTGGAAAAAGGGGCAATAATTCAACTTTGAGTTACACCGTTGACAACAAGCTAAATGTTCGTGATTCACTCAAGAACAAAGCAGCCCAGGAGGAGGAAGAAATGGTTTTACACTCTGCAGTTTAAATGTCATTGTATCTATAATGATTGTGTGAATTTGGAAACTGTTGTTATTTAGAATATAGGGAAAGTTCTTCTCATCTTACTTAGCGGAAGTTAATGTTCAAAAGAGTCGAAAACATAAGCGTGAAAAGTAATGTTTTTCTTTAAGAAGTGGCTATAAGTCAATATTGCTTATAACAGTTCTACAGCGTCCTGTTTTTTGCTGTATCGCATACTACAGAAACTGTAAAGCAGTAAAAATGTAAAGCAATCGTCAGCCCCCAAGATTAGTTTGAAAAACACAGTGCTTTAAAAAGTCCCTAGCTGGTATAAAACCACAAACATTTAAATTTATGTACGAAGCTACTCCACATTAGAATGCAACCCCCCCCCCCCCCCCAAAAAAAAGGCTCATCCATGAAATATTATAGGACCAGAAGCAGTTTTATGTAGACAAAATATTTGAACGATGTTATTGTCGCTTATTCTTATTTACTTCCAGGGAATTACATTTCCATAGGTACTATCTATAAATAAATATATTAAAATGTAGCCATGAACACAGAATACTGATATTAACGACGAGATCCCAGTTGCAGATTGCCTATGAAACGGATTTCAGGGGCAACAAAAATGCTCTAATAATGTACTATTTAAGAGTTACGATCTCATGTTAAATGTTAACAAGACAAGTATTAACGTTAAACTCAATAATAACTGATAAGTCTTACAGCAGCTTAACTCTTGGCGCTTGATTTACGCAAACGTTATTCATCCATTACTGGTGAATGAGAGCACTTCCAACAAACTTCAAACATTTTCGGAACCCCTTCGCCACCCATAATAAGGAAAGGAAAAAAATGACTATCGCTTACTACATTTCCTCTGTTGAAGCAGTAAAACTACAGCCACAAGCACGACGTTTTAATTTATTGCTTCTTTTTTACTAAGTGTATCCGCAAGACATTTTGGAGACAATATCAAAATATACCACTGAATGTACCTGCAAAAATATATAACTATACGACAATACCAGAGAAGGAAAGTTGCTACCATATAGCGGAGATCCTGAGTCGCGATAGGCACAATAAAAAGATTCACACAATCACAGCTTTCGGCCATTAAGGCCTTTGTCAGCAGTAAACACACATACACACACGCACACACACTGCAGATGTGTGTGCAAGTTGAGTTTGCCTGAGTGTGTGTGTGTGTGTGTGTGTGTGTGTGTGTGTGTGTGTTTGTGTGCGTGTATGTGTGTTTACTGCTGACAAAGGCCTTAATGGCCGAAAGCTGTGATTGTGTGAATCTTTTTATTGTGCCTAATCGCGACTCAGCATCTCCGCTATATGGTGAGTAGCAACTTTCCTTCTCTGATATTGTTAGCCGGCCAGGGTGGCCGAGCGGTTCTAGGCGCTACAGTCTGAAACCGCGCGACTGCTACGGTCGCAGGTTCGAATCCTGCCTCGGGCATGGGTGTGTGTGATGTCCTTAGGTTAGTTAGGTTTAAGTAGTTCTAAGTTCTAGGGGACTGATGACTTCAGAAGTTAAGTCCCATAGTGCTCAGAGCCATTTGAACCATTTTTTTGGCATTGTTACATTCCATCCTGGAGTTTCCATTGTTTAATTATACGACACATAGTTCAAGAGATATGACGTTATAAACGTTTAGATGCACGAAAAACTAGCTTTCGCAAATTAACCAGACTACACTAAAGGAGTGTTTCATAATGAGAGTACTTGGCGACTTCCAACAAAGCTTAAACATAATTCAAACTTTTCCTAAACTTTTTGATTAGTCTAAGGGTGAATAATAGGAGACTAATTAAATATAATTAGGGTTTTGTGCGTTCAACCATAGCGGTTTCACATGATTAACGTGAATTATTTAGCACATAAAATCACTTATAAAGTAATTAAACGTTTGAAGCTGTTTTATACATGAGAGTTCGGTTTGTTAAGGAATCGAGACGGGTGGGGGTCGGAGGGACGTTGTTTACGTGCAAATGATAATCTTCAGTCGTCTGTAATGACCTCGCCTTGCTCCTTCATTACACTGACAGACACGTAGCGGTGAGCTATCTGTCCGTCATATGCAAGAGAGGCACATTCATTTACAGACAGTGAAAAACGTATGACTGGATACTAATGTAATATCTGCGGTGGACCGTTAATGCAGATGGAAGCGTGATGACAGACGGTGGAGGAGTAGAGGGGGAAGAAATAGCTGCGGGCAGAGCGTCTAGACTCGCTCCTTTTTCTTTTCTTTCTTTGTTTTTATGCGAGCGTCCTCCGAGGTCAGCTGAGCGCTTCACAGCTGCGGTTCTGTCGCCCGTTTATATTTAGAAAGGAGGCGAGCGAACGACCAGCGCGGGGAGCCGATGTTCCCGTACTGCTTTCTCTGTGCTACCTGACTGCCGGCTGAAAAAGCAGGCGTCTGACCCGGCGGTCTTGGACCGCGGATTCGGGGAATATAGGCATTGCGCAACTCACTGTTACCATATGGCCTCCCACAAATTGTCAACAAACGAATTACTATTTTTCTGATAAACAAGAACTAATTTATCAGTACATTAAGCAAAACAGTTGCGTACAGTTTCTCTGGCTAAAATACTTGTCAAAATCAGTCAAAGTTTTTCACAGATCATGCAATTTTTCTACTAGGAAATTCTGTCTACTAAATCTGGAGTTGTTGTTGTTGTGGTCTTCAGTCCTGAGACTGGTTTGATGCAGCTCTCCATGCTACTCTATCCTGTGCAAGCTTCTTCATCTCCCAGTACCTACTGCACCCTACATCCTTCTGAATCTGCTTAGTGTATTCATCTCTTGGTCTCCCCCTACGATTTTTACCCTCCACACTGCCCTCCAATACTAAATTGGTGATCCCTTGATGCCTCAGAATAAGTCCTACCAACCAATCCCTTCTTCTAGTCAAGTTGTGCCACAAACTTCTCTTCTCCCCAATCCTATTCAATACTTCCTCATTAGTTATGTGATCTACCCATCTAATCTTCAGCATTCTTCTGTAGCACCACATTTCGAAAGCTTCTATTCTCTTCTTGTCCAAAATGTTTACCGTCCATGTTTCACTTCCATACATGGCTACACTCCATACAAATACTTTCAGAAATGACTTCCTGACACCTAAATCTATATTCGATGTTAACAAATTTCTCTTCTTCAGAAACGCTTTCCTTGCCATTGCCAGTCTACATTTTATATCCTCTCTACTTCGACCATCATCAGTTATTTTGCTCCCCAAATAGCAAAACTCCTTTACTACTCTAAGTGTCTCATTTCCTAATCTAATTCCCTCAGCATCACCCGACTTAATTCGACTACATTCCATTATCCTCGTTTTGCTTTTGTTGATGTTCATCTTATATCCTCCTTTCAAGACACTATCCATTCCATTCAACTGCTCTTCCAAGTCCTTTGCTGTCTCTGACAGAATTACAATGTCATCGGCGAATCTCAAAGTTTTTATTTCTTATCCATGGATTTTAATACCTACTCCGAATTTTTCTTTTGTTTCCTTTACTGCTTGCTCAATATACAGATTGAATAACATCGGGGAGAGGCTACAACCCTGTCTTACTCCCTTCCCAACAACTGCTTCCCTTTCATGTCCCTCGACTCTTATAACTGCCATCTGGTTTCTGTACAAATTGTAAATAGCCTTTCGCTCCCTGTATTTTACCCCTGCCACCTTTAGAATTTGAAAGAGAGTATTCCAGTCAACATTGTCAAAAGCTTTCTCTAAGTCTACAAATGCTAGAAACGTAGGTTTGCCTTTCCTTAATCTTTCTTCTAAGATAAGTCGTAAGGTCAGTATTGCCTCACGTGTTCCAGTATTTCTACGGAATCCAAACTGATCTTCCCCGAGGTCGGCTTCTACTAGTTTTTCCATTCGTCTGTAAAGAATACGTGTTAGTATTTTGCAGCTGTGGCTTATTAAACTGATTGTTCGGTAATTTTCACATCTGTCAACACCTGCTTTCTTTGGGATTGGAATTATTATATTCTTCTTGAAGTCTGAGGGTATTTCGCCTGTTTCATACATATTGCTCACCAGATGGTAGAGTTTTGTCAGGACTGGCTCTCCCAAGGCCGTCAGTAGTTCCAATGGAATGTTGTCTACTCCGGGGGCCTTGTTTCGGCTCAGGTCTTTCAGTGCTCTGTCAAACTCTTCACGCAGCATCGTATCTCCCATTTCATCTTCATCTGGAGTATCATCCCGTTATATACATTTCCTTGGTGATATCCCTTTAGGAGAGAGTGTGAACTTCCGTCAGTCATAGCTTCACATCCTTTTCCTTTCATCTCTTCCCAAAACTTCTTCTTTACTTCACAGTGGTTTTTTTCCTTCCTTTCGGATCCTTATTGTATCCCTGTTGTTTCCTTCGTTGCAACTCGTTCAGGTTCCTTTCACGCAACTGCTTATTAATGTGCCTGCGTTAATGTCATAAAAATTATCCTTAGTGAGTCTGTTTTCATCCTTCTTACAAAGGTCTCTGTAGAGCTGTAGACGTCTTTTCCTAAGATTATCTGTAGTCCAGAATGAGATTTGCACTCTGCAGCGGAGTGTGCGCTGATATGAAACTTCCTGGCAGATTAAAACTGTGTGCCGGACCGAGATTCGAAATCGGGACCTTTGCCTTTCGCGGGTAAGTGCTCTATCAACTGAGATACCTAAGCACATCCCCCAGGCGGTGGCTATGCCATGTCTCCGCAATATCCTTTCTTTCAGGAGTGCTAGTTCTGCAAGTTTCGCAGGAGAGCTTCTGTAAAGTTTGGAAGGTAGGATGCGAGGTACTGACAGAAGTAAAGGTGTGAGAGCGGGCTGTGAGTCGTGTTTGGGTAGCTCAGTTGATACAGCACTTGCCCACGAAAGGCAAAGGTCCCGAGTTCGAGTCTCGGTCCGGCACACAGTTTTAATCTGCCAGGAAGTTTCATTATCTGTAGTGTTGTTGGGGTGTTCTGAGAGTTCCTTTGTAGGCCGTCTCGGAGAACGGAGCCGTAGATTTTTATAAGAATTTTTTCTACCTGTTGGTCACTAATTTTTGTCGTCTCCCTAATTACTGTGGTTTGTGTCGTATGCAAGACTTCTGGTAAAACAACCGTGTTGTAGAGTCGTAGTTTTGGGCTGATGTTCTCTGCATTTTTTTGTAGTGATTCCATGTCAGTCTGTACGTCTTTTGCAGTTTTAATATTCTTTTTGTGATGGAACTTGTGTTCGGTCCTGTGGGTTGGACGGTTTGTACTAAGCACTTGAAGTGAGTCACCTGTGGGATTTTTCCGTACTGTGCATACATTGGGAGTTTCCGTGTTGATTTGATGTCCATGTTCTGAGTTTATTCATAGGAAATTTGGAGTCCAGTTTTACAGGAGATTTCACGCAGTTTACGTAGTACTACTTCGCTTCATCTTTATTGTTGGTTAATACTACCAGGTCATCTGAAAATGCTAAGCATTTCACAGTGAGTCGTTTTTCTTTATCTTTTCATATTTGGCTACTTTTGACGTGCTCTTCACATCCTCTGACCATTTTTCCCCAATACGATATTAAATAAAAGTGGTGATTAGCTTTAATGCTCTATGATGACACTAATATTTCCCTGTCCTTCCCGATGTGCTGGTTGGCGAAGGATCTGTGTTTTACTATAGGTTAGTTTTTGTATGGTACGGAGAGAGCATTTGGGACTAACCATAGTTCTTCGCACTGAGATACAACTTGCTTCCAGGAGGCTCAAATCAGTTAACTGTATTCCTGGAGAAAGATCATATCTGACTAGTTACATGACAGCGGCCACATACGAATACAAGCAGAATAACGTTGGGGTAATCACACATCCTTGGTCAACACCGGCGTTGATATGGAATGCCTAACTAACACAGTCGTTGCCAGTGACCGCTGCTGTTACATCTGTGTAGAGCAATTTCAAGACGAAAACTCACGGAGGTGACAAAGGTCGTGTGATAGCGATAATCATATATACAGATGGCGGTTGGAGAAAGAAATAGTTCGTGTTCTTTTCAAAGGAACCGTCCAGCAGTTTGCCTTAACTGATTTAGGGAAACGATGGAAAACCTAAACCCGGTTGACAGAACAGGGATATGAATCAGTCTCTCCGAATATGAACCCGGTGTCTTACCATAAATGCATGTTTAAAGACAGTCGTGTTGTAACGAGTCGTTTGGATTTGCAAAGAAGGCATTAATGGACGGAGGATGTTGTTCCTATCTTGGCGCCCAATTGCGTGTGATCGCCACTTTTGTTGAATCTCTGTCTAGTTTGTTTATCCATATACTTGTCCCCAGACTGGCTACTTCTGCATTAACGTACTGTGGACGTAAAGAGAACAACGGTGGTAGTACCCGACGAACAACCGGAAACTTCTATGATCCGTCCTATACAAATTCTTTCGGTATAGCTGCTACTGGGCTTCATCGATTACAAATTTCCTCCTTGAGAGATTCTTGTTCCCACGCTTGTAATCTTAATGACAGTAACTGAGGGTAATTACAAACGCTTTACAAGAGAAAGCAAATACGTTGAGGCGTTCCTCTACCATTTACCTCGAGTTAGTTAAATGCTTTAGCAGTCGAGGTTGTAAGATAACTGGCTTGCGTCTCATCTCCATGTAGTAATTAAACCAATAAAGACGTTTCTTCCTGGCCGTTAAGAAGACGCCCCTGCTGAGTAATTGCTGAGCGTAATCACTCTGTGCGCTCTGACAGGCCAACAGTAGCCGGGCAGTCTCTGCTGCGGTGGCAGGTGAATGTAAAAAATGAAGGCGGAGACAAGAGGAGAGACGACTGGGAAGATTGGTTTCTGCTCGCGTCCGTGCCTGCCATTTACGTGGCCTTCTACCTTTTTCTTTCCTCCTTCGTCTCTTCTCTCCTTTCCTCTCTGTCCCATCCTGCCGCATACCGCTGAAATGATCTGGTTCTTCCGGGTGGCACCCGCACGGCTAACGTATGCAACGGGCGTGCGACCTATTTTACCTGGCCTCTAACGACCCAGTGTTTACACGGCTGTCTGCCCGGGGTCGGCTCTGGCGAGAAGGAATGCTCTCCACTCTGGAAGCCTCTCTCTCTCTCTCTCTCTCTCTCTCTCTCTCCTCCAATCCTCGCTCTTCACAAACTCATGCACAGCAAGCCAGAACGCATCAGCGTGTGGCACAACTTTCACAGATCGTGCAATCGGTGTAATAGCCAATCAGACAGCGCCATTGTTCCTTGAGAGTGTTATGAAATTTCCTTTTGGCCTTCCATTATTGTGACAGCTCGTCAGTTATCTTTTTTTGACCGACTGATCTGAAGCCTGAGACTACTTGGAATCTACCTGTATCGAATTGTAAGTTCTCGCATTTTTACGTACGAATTTTTTTCCCAATTGAACCAACGCGACAGGTGGTGTACTCTAAGAACTGATTGTCAAAATACACATTTCTATGAATAGTTGAATACTGGGTGTTTGACTATTATAGCTAGAAACGGAAGGGGTGAGAGGAGGACAATAAAACAAGCAAATGATCCCAATAAGCATGCGTCCGGAAACCAGTGGTTACCCAGATACGACGTACTGCTACTGACAGCAAGCATACGAAAACCTCATAACAGAATCGCCGACGATGCAAACTGCAGACATACACTTGAAGACAAACACACTACAAGGAAAGTGGGTTATGAACAAGGACTTCCTCGTGAAGAAAGATCCACAACATACGCTGTAAAGACAGCGGAGGTCCCAAACGAAAGATTCAATGTCCGACGGACGGATAAAAAGTAAAACGCGGTCGACACGCCGTGCGCCGATCACTGAAACAGTCAATAATTGAGACGCCAAACATACACGAGAACGCATGTGCTTAAAAATAGGGCATTCGGTCAAGAAATGGCAAACCGTCAAAGGCTGACGACAATGAGGGTTAAGGGTGGAGGATTAGAGGGTGATACGGCGGTCAGTCGGTACCGATGGGCCAGCCAGAGCCTGTGGACGGATTTTACTGCTTACCACCAGACTCTAAGGTCGTCGAAAGGCACTGGTTACTATCTGCTTCAAAGAACACATTTCCACATTTGCAGCACCTACCGAGAAGCCGTTGATTAGAGGACCGAATGCACAATGTCTCTGAAATAGTACACGCAACAAAAGCAGTGAAACGAGATTTTAATGAGTGATGAGTAACGGTACATTGCATAGCATTCAGACGGTAACCTGTCGACCCGACAATGATTTGGACAACTGTGCTTACTTAGTTGGTCTGAGGCCGCTGTTTCTAGTTTGAACCCAGACTACCAGTTGGTAGGTAGCACTATTAATGCAAGTACACTTCTGGGCATTAAAATTGCTACACCAAGAAGAAATGCAAAACGGCTATTCATTCGACAAATATATCATACTAGAACTGACATGTGATTATATTTTCACGCAATTTGGGTGCATAGATCCTGAGAAATCAGTACCCAGAACAACCACCTCTGGCCGTTGGGCATTGAGTCAAACAGAGCTTGGGTGGCGTGTACAGGTACGGCTGCCCATGCAACTTCATCACGATACCACAGTTCATCAAGAGCAGTGACTGGCGTATTGTGACGAGTCAGTTGCTCGGCCACCAGTGACCAGACGTTTTCACTTGGTGAGAGATCTGGAGAATGTGGTGGCCAGGGCAACAGTCAAACATTTTCTGCATCCAGAAAGGCCCCGTACAGGACCTGTAATATGCGGTCGTGCATTATCCTGCTGAAATGTAGGGTTTCGTAGGGATCGAATGAAGGGTAGAGCCACGGGTCGTAACACATCTGAAATGTAGCGTACACTGTTCAAAGTGCCGTCAATGCGAACAAGAGGTGACCGAGTCGTATAACCAATGGCACCGCATACCATCACGCCAGGTGATACGCCAGTATGGCGATGACGAATACACGCTTCCACTGTGCGTTCACCACGATGTCGCCAAACACGGATGCGAGCATCATAATGCTGTAAACAGAACCTGGATTCATCCGAAAAAATGACGTTTTGCCATTCGTTCGTCGTTGAGTACACCATCGCAGGCGCTCCTGTCTGTGATGCAGCGTCAAGGGAAACCGCAGCCATGGTCTCCGAGCTGATAGTCCATGCTGCTGCAAACGTCGTCCAACTGTTCGTGCAGATGGTTGTTGTCTTGCAAACGTCCCCATCTGTTGACTCAGCGATCGAGACGTGGCTGCACGATCCGTTACAGCCATGCGGATAATGCCTGTCATCTCGACTGCTAGTGCTACAAGACCGTTTGGATCCAGCACGGCGTTCCGTATTACCCTCCTGAACCCACCGATTCCATATTCTGCCAACAGTCATTGGATCTCGACCAACTCGAGCAACAATGTCGCAATACGATAAGCCGCAATCGCCATAGGCTACAATCCGACCTTTACGTGATGGTACGCATTTCTCCTCCTTAACGAGGCATCACAACAACGTTTGACCAGGCACGTTGTAGGTGTCGCTACCGGCGCCAGTTTTGTGTGAATGCTCTGAAAAGCTAACCATTTGCATATCACAGCATCTTCTTCCTGCCGGTTAAATTTCGGTGCGCCCGGGTTCCCGGGTTCGATTCCCGGCGGGGTCGGGGATTTTCTCTGCCTCGTGATGACTGGGTGTTGTGTGACGACCTTAGGTTAGTTAGGTTTAAGTAGTTCTAAGTTCTAGGGGACTGATGACCATAGATGTTAAGTCCCATAGTGCTCAGAGCCATTTGAACCATTTTTAAATTTCGCGTCTGTAGCAGGTCATCTTCGTGGTGTAGCAATTGTAATGGCTAATAGTGTAGCTATGAAAACATTTCAGACAATACTGTTGCTATAGTTAGGATCTGTGTAGTCTTTATACCATGTAAAAAGCATTGTTGAAGGTCGAAATCTCCACTAAAATATTGTCCTCGGAAGTGAGCCTCTGTATGGTTTGGAAGGCTATGAGAGGACTATATGAGGAGCTGAAAAATGCAGTCGTGGTCTTACACCTAGCCTACCCACCGCTTTCGCTGACATGTAAAACCGAATAAAACTGATGCATACCGTGTGCCCTTGAGAGCATCTGACTCGATAAATTTGTAGGCGTGAATCACGCAGTCTCTCTGAACACTATTAGTTAAACCGAATCTTGGAGATACAGATAAATAGAAAGGACAATACCAGAATCATGACAATGGGAAGAGGTCAAATACGACTCACTGCAATATTTTATGCCGACGGCGTTCGGCTGTCCAC
The DNA here is from genome assembly GCF_023864275.1 of Schistocerca cancellata. NCBI lineage: Eukaryota > Metazoa > Arthropoda > Insecta > Orthoptera > Acrididae > Schistocerca > Schistocerca cancellata. Next base: position 157,309,499 of record NC_064626.1, read on the forward strand.
GAGGTCCTCTGTGAGGGACCATATTGAATGCTTCAGGACAAAAGTAAGTATCCAGCTGGGTCCTATTTAAATAATCAATCCCAGCATGGAAACACTGTTTTCTGTTGTCACTCATAACCACTGTTCCTGTAAAAAGATATGTTTATCTTACCAGCGAGTTCTGGGGGAACTGTCCAGATCTCTTTGGTTGCCGTTACCTGACTGATCCTAAGCCCCATTATCTCTGCGCTCATACCAGGAGGCAGGTTTTTTTATTTTCATTTCTTTTCGCCAAACTGGTACCTCGCCACCCACTGTGTAATTATAGAGGCAGATTTTCGCGGCGCGGAGCATTTCGTGACCGGCCGTTAATGCCACGTGTTTCTGCACGCCACGACCCCTGCCGCCTCGCATTCCTATAAGAGGGTCGTACCTGTGACGTGTTAGCCTCGTTTAGCAGCACATGCTGGGCGTCAGCTGCGGAAGCCGCCCAAGGTCACCCAGTCTTCCTTATTTAGACATCGCGGAGCAAGCTAATTCGGAGTAATAGTACGTCAACCTCCAATACCTGACAGGTTTTTCCTGCTTTCACATTTAGGACTGGTATGCAATTTGGCCTTCGTACAGTCAATCTCACATATGGCGATACGTAATGTGTGGTTTTGTCCTTTGTTCAAAGTAGTACCATATCACTGCGCAATATGAGACGATCAGATGTAGCCGTTTGCCAACTAGTGAAGTATGTGATATTATCTAAATTCTGGCCATATTTGGCCTTGTTTTCGGTTTGGATGTAATACATTACTGTGGATGTTTACGAACGTTTCTAATTCATAAATTTTGCAAACCTACCGGTAATAAATATAGCAACCCGCCTCTGAATTGCTATTTCATCAGAGGGGGAAGCAGAGCGAACTTCTAATTAACCTTCTCCACCTACGACTTTTATTAGGTTATTCGTTGTTTTTGTGTTACTGTCACTCCTCATCATATTCAGTAACATATAAAGTGCTAATAGTTCTTGATTGTTCTTCAATTACTTGTTTATTTTTTGACATCATACTTGCCCTTGAAAGGAAAAGGTCCTGAGTTCGAGTCTAGGTCCGGCACACAGTTTTAATCTGCCAGGAAGTTTCATATCAGCGCACACTCCGCTGCAGAGTGTAAATCTCATTCTGGAAACATCCCCCAGCCTGTGGCTAAGCCATGTCTCCGCAATATCCCTTCTTTCAGCAGTGCTGGTCCTGGAGGGTTCGTAGGAGAGATTCTGTAAAGTTTGGAAGGTAGGACACGAGGTACTGGCGGAAGTAAAGCTGTGACGACGGGGCCTGAGTCGTCCTTGGGTAGCTCAGATGGTAGAGCACTTGCCCGCGAAAGGCAACGGTCCCGAGTTCGAGTCTCGGTCCAGCACACAGTTTTAATCTGCCAGGAAGTTTCATATCAGGCAACGGCCTTGCCGCAGTGGATACACCGGTTCCCGTGAGATCATCCAAGTTAAGCGCTGTTGGGCGTGGCCGGCACTTGGATGGGTGACGGGGCATCAGTCGTACTGGGGTAGCTCAGATCGTAAAGCACTTGCTCGCGAAAGGTAAAAGCCCCGAGGTCGAGTCTCGGTCCGGCACACAGTTTCAATCACCAGGAAGTTTCATCATACTCAAAACAGAAAGGTATTTGGTGCAAGAGCGAGACAAGTCCAACATTTTAAAATTCAATAAATATCGTACTAAATCTCCGGTTGCTATGGTTTATTTACCGACTGTCATTTTTTATTTGTAGTTCACTGTTGCTATTTGAGTTTACATATCGTCATTTCATCATATGGAGATAGTGAGTGGAGCTGTGGACACTGGAAAATTGAATGCCATATGGAATAATCGGAACATTTTCGACGCCAGCGGAGGCGGCTAGAAACGTTTGCACCGTGTATTTGGATAATGCTGTTGGATAGAGCGACGCAAGAAAATGGTTTTCTCATTTTAAGGAGGATCGTTCTGACATTAGTAACTCTCTGCGTTCAGGAAAACCTTTGACATCTGATGAAGATCGCTTAAACTCATTAATCCACAATGAGACACGTCTGTGTACTCGGGAACTGGCAGATGTGATGAACTGTCGTTACACATTTGCATGCAGTGGGGAAGTTCAAAACTCGGGTGTATCGGTACCGGATGCGCTAAGCAAAAATCAGCTGGTGCACGTATGTCCATATCTGCTTGCTCGTCATCAAATGGCTCGTAAACAATACCGACCATTCCTATCCTGTATCGTTACTGGTGAAAAGGAAAATAGGGAAATGGTTGAGCCCAAAGAGAGCAGCAACCGTCCGTACAAAGCCCTGCACGCGTCCACGAAAGGTAATGTTATGCATTTGGTGGAACAGGACGGTGTGGTGTACTACGAATCGCTTCCTCGAGGTGTAACGGTCGCTGCTGGTATTTATTTTTAACAACCGAGACGTGTTGCAGACATAGTCGGAGAACAACGGCCAGGAAGTCTGCGTGAAGTTTGCTAGTCCACGTTAACGCCCGCCCGCATTCTGCTGAAGTGGCAACAAATACTTGATTCCTCACCTACCTTATCCCACCTATATGTGTCCTCAGATTTTCACCTTCTCCGCTCTTTATCGAACCGCGTTCTGGGAACTTACTTTCCGGATGAAAATGCGCACCGAGCATGGCCCGATGAGTTCTTCGCCTCAAAGCTACCTCGTTTCTATAGTCGCGGCATGGAAAAGTTACCCCAGGGTTGACAGACTGTTGTAAACAGGGAAGGAGAATATGTTATTGGTGACTAAAGTCTCTACAGCTTATGGAAAAACGATACGAACTTGTGCGCCAACCCAATACATCTACATGGATACTCTGCAAATCACATTTAAGTGCCTGGCAGAGGGTTCATCGAACCACCTTCACAATTCTCTATTATTCCAATATCGTATAGCGCGCGGAAAGAATTAACACCTATATCTTTCCGTACGAGCTCTGATTTCCCTTATTTTATCTTTGTGACCGTTCCTCCCTATGTAAGTCGGTGTCAACAAAATATTTTCGCATTCAGAGGAGAAAGTTGGTGATTGGAATTTCGTGAGAAGATTCCGTCGCAACGAAAAACGCATTTCTTTCAATGATGTACATTCCAAATCCTGTGTCATTTCTGTGACACTCACTCCCATATTTCGCGATAATACAAAACGTGCTGCCTTTCTTTGAACTTTTTCGATGTACTCAGTCAGTCCTATCCGGTAAGGATCCCACACCGCGCAACAGTATTCTAAAAGAAGACGGACAAGCGTAGTGTAGGCAGTCTCCTTAGTAGGTCTGTTACATTTTCTAAGTGTCCTGCCAATGAAACGCAGTCTTTGGTTAGCCTTCCCCACAACCTTTTTATATGTGTTCCTTCCAATTTAAATTGTCCATAATTGTAATACCTAGGCATTTAGTTGAATTTACAGCTTTTAGATTAGACTGATTTGTCGTGTAACCGAAGTTTAACTCGTTCATTTTAGCACTCATGTGGATGACCTCACACTTTTCGTTATTTAACACGTTTGGGCCAGAACGAATAAGCTATTACGGTGTATTGGTGACGTGAATAAGGTTTGGGAAAAGACAGGCTTGATTAATAAAGTTTTCCAATTTCTGGTCAGTTTTTTGTGTTTCACTCGGATGTATGTAAACGTGACTACTCCGGTTATTTATTGCACCAGTGCCTTCAACACTGGACCGTGCCTCGTGAACAGAGCGGAGGCGCGGGCTGTCCGTACCTGAGGCAGTGTAAAGAGGCAGGTACGCGCTCTTGGCTGCGCCGCAGGAGTTGCCCCGGTGGACAGCACGCCCCAGCCGCCGCAGCCGTGATTCCGCACTCGACTGCCGACATTGTCGCGTGGCTGCCGCCACAGGACACACGCCGGCGGGCATGTGCGCGGCTGTTTACAAGGCACCCTGTAAGGCCGGCCTTCCCATTGTGTGCCGCACACCTGCCAGAGGACCGCGGTCATTGTGTGCCCCTGGAGAGCACGCCGCCTAATCCCCACGAGTGGCCTCAGTTTCCTCGACAGTGGCGTTGTAAAAGACGCGGCAAAACTCCCGACTTCTCTTCTTCCTTGCTAGCCGATCATGAACCACCAGGTTAGAGCTGCCCAAAATCGTACGTATTTATTCCCTTTATAAACCCAAACACTATTTTCTGGCTGCATTGTACATTTATTTACGTCCTACGTGCGGTTCGCGAGACGGCCATGATCTCTCCAGTGCACATGCACGTTAAGCCGTCGGCACACGGACCGTGCAGTCGAACGTCAATGTTGAGCGTGCCAAGTTCAACGTGCTGATGAACGCTCAGAAATGATGCGATTTGTGCAAAAAAAAAAAAAAAAAATGGTTCAAATGGCTCTGAGCACTATGGGACTTAACTTCTGAGGTCATCAGTCCTCTAGAACTTAGGACTACTAAAACCTAACTAACCAAAGGACATCACACACATCCATGCCCGAGGCAGGATTCGAACCTGCGACCGTAGCGGTCGCGCGGTTCCAGACTGTAGCGCCTAGAACCCCTCGGCAACTTCGGCCGGCTGCGACTTGTGCATACGGTACGTGGATCCCAACGTGGTATACGCGATCACAACGCACTCCAGCGGCAGTGGCGGGATGTTTCTAGTTCGTAAATCACACTGTTTACTGGCGACCCGGCAACGCTCTACCCGACGACATTTTTTATTTTTTTACTAAACGAGAGCGCGTAAAATGCCCACATTATCTCTATTAAAACGCGCATTTCCTCCATCGTCCACGAAAAGGAAAGTACCATGTCCAATCAGTAAGGACGCAGGCTTATAAAAGTTCCATTACAAACAGTGTGATACAAATTTGGAACACTTCTTCACATAAGATAAACATTATTTCATCATTCCCATATTTTAGTAAAACCCCGAGGTCAGTCTTACTTGATCACTGTTTCTGCCCAGTAGCAGAATCTTTGCAACATGTGAATTACGAAGCGTAAAAAAAAAAGGAGCAAAATATCTTTATACAAGTAGCGTAAGCTGTCCTGTAGATTAAAACTATCGAACTAAGTCAGCCCGCATAAAAAGGTGAACTTATATTTACAGAACAGCAAATATTATAGTATATACTTATATTAAACTAATAATAGAGTATCAGAACCTAATAAAAATGAGAATGTTAGGGAAAACATTTAGAAGTGTCGAGACGCGAACCACCATCTTCACGGATCAGTGACGCCACTCACTTCGCTTTTTCTTTTTTTTTTTTTTTTAAATCTCATTTTGTTCGGTTTCGTTCGTTGCATCTGCTCGGGGCGGACGTCGTAAGACATCCATTTAAGTTCATTGTTGATCGATTAACTCAGTTTTTTTTTATTACAGAGGGCAGCTAACCCTCTGACCGAACACGCTGAGCTACCGTGCCGGCATTCGCTAAATCAACAACATACTATTTACAACCAATCATAGAATCATACCACTTGCTGGAAACCTTAATCGTAGATATGTTACTAATTGAAATTTAATTATAAAAAATTGTACCAAGAGTAATGTGTGTCGCTGCCTTCAAATAGCATACTCTCATAATACGCAAGTAACAATAATTCCTTTGCCACGAATATGATGTTTCTCATTATTTTATTGTGAACGTTTCACAAAGTTAACAACGGGTTTTCCAGTGATTCTCAGTTTGCTGGTGCTCAGAAATGGCATATATACGTATAGGCTCGAAATGAATGCCAATATAGCGCCCCAAAACTCTGTACTGGAGGGAGACGGCGTGCGTGTGGCGTAGGTGGCGTTGTGCCATCTGATTGGTCAATGCTCAGACGCACGATCAGAATATCTCACATGCTAGATATCGCTCTGCACGTTCGGAAAGACTCCCGAACGTGCTGTTCCGCGCTATGATGACAGAAACTCGGCACGCTCAACGCTTAACGTTGGGATGCACGGTCCGTGTGCCGACGGCTTTAGGCTCGAAATCTTACGGGAATCGGCGAAATACCGCGGGTAATGAGGATAATGGAAAGGGGCATTACATTTGTAGTATGTGGATAAGCTGAGAATCGGTGCAGTTGCAATGACCACTGTGTCCGGATGGCTCAGTGGTTTTTCTGCTGTTCGTTGTATTGAAATTTGTGTCTGTGTCGTGGTTCAAATGGCTCTGAGCACTATGGGACTTAACATCTAAGGTCATCAGTCCCCTAGACTTAGAACTACTTAAACCTAACTAACCTAAGGACATCACACACATCAATGCCCGAGGCAGGATTCGAACCTGCGACCGTAGCAGCAGCGCGGTTCCCGACTGAAGCGCCTAGAACCACTCGGTCACAGCGGCCGGCGATGAACAAGGATTATGAGCTACGTGGCGTATTTGCCAGCATACTGCTTTTATAATTTGGTGGCCTGTATTCAGTTTCCGCAGAAGTATACTGTTTTAAGTTCTGTGAAGTTCATGGCAGAGGGTACACCCCTTTATAGCAGTCATGAGCGTTTCTTCCTGTTCTACTCACGTATGGGGCGCGGGCATATGTTTAAATGCCTGCCTGAGCGTTGTAATTAATCTAATCTTGCTTTGCTACTATACTCCCAGATTCACCATTAAAGGTGGGTCTTGAAACTTTCGAAGTTGGCTTTCTCCGGATAGTTTCTATCTTCAGGTGTCTGCCAGTTCAGTTTTTTCAATATATATCTGTGACACTTTTCGTGCTGCCCTTCTCTGTACACGTTCAATAACCAGTGTCTGTCCTATTTGGTACGTGACGCACTAGCAGTAATCCAGGATATGTCGCACGAGTGATTGCTAACCAATCTGCTTTGCAGACTGATTGCGTTTCCTTAGTATTCTTCCAGTAAACCAAAGTCTGACACCTAGTTTAGCTACCAATGTGCCTATGGGATCGCCGGCTGAAGTGGCCGAGCGGTTCTTGGCGCTACAGTCTGGAACCGCGCGACCGCTACGGTCGCAGGTTCGAATCCTGCCTCGGGCATGGGTGTGTGTGATGTCGTTAGGTTACATAGGTTTAAGTAATTCTAAGTTCTAGGGGACTGATGTCCTCAGAAGTTAAGTCCCATAGTACTCAGAGCCATTTGAACCATTTGAACACGCTCCCCTATGGGATCGTTCCAAAAATGGGTCAAATGGCTCTGAACACTATCGGACTTATGAGGCCATTACTCCCCAAGAACTTAGAACTACTTAAACCTACCTAACCTAAGGACATCACACACATCCATGCCGAGGCAGGATTGGAATCTGCGACGGTAGCGGTCACGCGGTTCCAGACTGAAGCGCCTAGAACCGCTAGGCCGATGCGGCTGGCTGGGATCGTTCCATTACAGGTCATATCATATCAGATACATCATCACTTGTAAACTTAAAGTTTTTCTCGTGGTATGCGCTTTATTCGATAATTTTATAAAATGTGTTTGTTTAGGAGGAAATTACATATTTGAAGCCCTGTTTTCAATGTGTTAACTGTTAAGCACGCGTAAATGCATTGACGCATCTGGTTGGTTTTAGGGATTTTCTCCACGCAGCTTTGAGAGTCGCCAATGAAGTTAATTCAGCTTTTCCTCGCATGCCATATTCGGAAATAAAATCTCTATGTGTGTTGCGCAAGAAGTTCCGTGTGATAGTTTTTCAGCACTCACAATCCACGATGGAAGCACCACTGCGTTTACGTTCGCGCTCATGTCTTTAATCTCAGACCTGTTTAGTTCAAATGGTTCAAATGGCTCTGAGCACTATGGGACTCAACTGCTGAGGTCATAAGTCCCCTAGAAACTTAGAACTACGTAAACCTAACTAACCTAAGGACATCACACATATCCATGCCCGAGGCAGGATTCGAACCTGCGACCGTAGCGGTCGCGCGCTTCCAGACTGTAGCGCCTAGAACCGCTCGGCCTCTCCGGCCGGCCCTGTTTAGTTATTACACAGCCTTCATCCGAGTTGAGAATTTGGTGGATGGAAGAAGAGAAAAAGGGCACGACACAACTATGAAATTAAAGCTTATAGGATATACGAGAGCATCGAAAGACTAGCACCAAGAGAGAAGTAAGAGCGAGCTCGAGAACTTCCCGGTTGAGGACAAAAAGACAAAGTAAGCTAGCATGGTGTCTACGTGACTGATTTAATTTTCTCTGGTTGGTTTGTGATAAAACGACGTCTCCCGCGGAAAACCCTCCATCACACTGTGGTAGCGAATGTGCTTAATACGGGGTTCGGACTCGTCGGCAGACTGTTTACAGGAAAGGGCTGGAAAAATTCCGCAAGGACAGCCGGCTGCCAGAACCGGAAACGAGACGCCGTTAATCTGTAGAAGGAGACAGGACAGAATCTTCAGGGGGGCTCCTCACGGAGGAGACAGGGAAACCTGTCAGATCTGTTAAGCCCTCTGGGAGTGTTTAAGACAGAACTAATCTACGGTCTGCGCAGGATGATGAACAACCGCCAGCTGCTAGCCATGCGTCCACCGTTCTCTTACTGCCAGTCCGAAACAGCACAATTGGCTCCATGGACATGCTGAACATCAAACCGTCAGAGAATCGTTGACGGTAAGTTTCTAATGCAACACTGCAAAATGCAAATTGCTCGCTCGGCTCCATGATAATAAAACATATCCCAACACACCTTTTGACGCACTTAATCTGGAACACCGATGGCTGCCATACGGGTTGTCGCCGGCTGTTTTGAAACTTCAGCTACACTGGTTACTACAAGTTCAATCCAACGGTGCTGTTTTTTGCTGGACTGCTCTTTGTTAACATTGTCTCTCGCAAATCAGGCGCCTCACACAGGCAGTACTCTTTCATGTTAACAATGATAAGAAATCGCTACAAATATAATACTAATACATATGACGGCCGGAGTGGCGGAGCGGTTCTAGGCGCTTAGGTCTGGAACCGCGCGACCGCTACGGTCGTAGGTTCGAATCCTGCCTCGGGCGTGGATGTGTGTGATGTCCTTAGGTTAGTTAGTATTTCTAAGTTCTAGGGGACTGATGACCTCAGCAGTTAAGTCCCATAGTGCTCAGAGCCATTTGAACTAATACATATGTTTTCGGATAGGGTCCGCCTTTAGCGAAACATAATTTTGCTTTTTAGCCCAAACACGCGCTTCTTAGGTGGGCTTTTATTTTTGTGGCTGTTAAAGATAAAGAACGTTCTTTACTGTTTTTATACATGTAAATATTAGTTTTTAAATCGTGTTACAGGTATTTGAAGAAACACGTAAAATTATGATTCCATACCTTTTTTCACATGGTATGGTTTTCCTGATGTAATATGTTTCTACAGTGACTGTTTTGTTTCACAGTTTGTCATCTGCAACCACTTACACCTTAAAGCAGACAAATTATTTAAGCCAAAATTACGATTTGGAAATTGTTATGGCTATGTCTGAAATTCATTAATTCTCTCTCTCTCTCTCTCTCTCTCTCTCTCTCTCTCTGTGTGTGTGTGTGTGTGTGTGTGTGTGTGTGTGTGTGTCTATTTACATTATGTTTCACTTATGTTCATCGCTGTCAAACACTATATATTGAGCTGTCATTGTCACTGTTTCACTGTTTACTAGCTGTAAAAACAAACATGGCGGACAGTGGAACAGTTTGAAGGTGTAAAAACAAAATGGCTGACGGTGGAACGATTGAAGGTGTTCCTGGCGGTTGTTCTGAATGTTTCTGAGTTGTTTGTGCATTTGTGTATGTGTGTGTGTATATGTGTGTATGTGTGTGTGTGTGTGTGGGAGAGAGAGAGACAGAGAGAGAGAGTACGTTTGAGGATTTTTCATTATTATTGTTATTACTTTTTGCGTGTGTGTGTGAAAAGGGGGAGAGAGAGAGAGAGAGAGAGAGAGAGAGAGAGACAGTAGGTTTAAGGATTTTTTTGTGTGTTTCTGTGGGGTGGGGATGGGGGTAAGGGGGGGGGGGTGAGAGCTATATAGGTTGGTCTTGTCTAATAATTCTTTCAGGGCAGAGAACAGAGTTCCATTGCTGCAGCTGTGTATTCATTATCACAAGTTTATCACAAGTGATAAATGAATAGACAGCTCACTGCAATGGAACCTCTGTTCTCTGCCCTCAAAGAATTAGTAGACAACCACACCATGTGAAAAAAGGTATGAATTCATAATTTTATGTGGTTTTTCAAATACCTGTAGTTACGATTTAAAAACTAATATTTACATGTATACAAACAGTAAAGAATATTCTTTAGCAGCCATAAAAATAAAAACCCACTGAAGATGCTGCAACTGCAGTGAAACATGTTTGGGTTAAAAAACAAAATTGTGTTTTGCTGAAAGCGGACCCTATCCAAAAACATACGTATTGTTAAAGCAAACACGGGAAAAAAGAGTTTCAACCACACTAATATTAGTAACACTAATATTAGGAACATAATCCATAGCGACACCTTTCGGGAGTCAAGATCCCATCATCGGGCTGCCTTACACAAGAAATACATTTCAAAAGTCCTAGAGATTAAAATAAAAAAAAATCTGACATAAAGTCCTCGCCTTATTTGCAAAATGGCATGACCAGATTCCCTGCTCCCCTTATCCATGTTACCACACACCCACCACGCTTCCGTAAAGTGGTAAGCATCGGCCGCATCAACTGTCTCTCCGTGCACCACTAGCTCAAAAACATGTGTACGAGTATAACAAACTGAAGTGAGCCATCAGTCGTTTCATAACATTCGAAAGATGTTAGAAAGGGAGGTCTTCTGAAGTACATTTTATGTAGGATTAACTTAGACAGCCGGGCGATGGAAGCTTAATTGCCGAAACGCGTTGCTGTCGATTGTGTTCCCAATACTAGCGGTTCTGTGCTAAACTATTTATAACGAGTAATTTGTAACAGTTACCTCCTGTCCTTTAGATCAGAAAAATTGATAAGAATTGTTTCAGAAGTGTAAAAGGTGTATGATCCATTTTGGTGTTAATGTATCACTGACGCCGGAAGATGCAAGTGAAAGCCGTCCATTAGCGAACGCCTTAGAAATCATTTATCTTTATACCATTCATTGGCTGCAAAGACACATTATGGACGGATTTCATCTGCTACAAACACCAGGTACCTATGCTCTGCGGCCTCTCAGGGGCATAATTAGTATTAAAAGATGTGTAGCGTCGGCGAATTTTTGTCTGTAAATAAAGTTATTCCCCATGATGTGATCTATTAAATATGGTTTGTGTCTGCGTGCGTTTCTCTCTCTCTCTCTCTCTCTCTCTCTCTCTCTCTGTCTCTCTCTCTGTGTGTGTGTGTGTGTGTGTGTGTGTGTGGTGAGCAAAATTTCTCTTCATGTTGTTGCTTAAGAAAGCAACAACATTTATAGGTAATTTTAAGTGCTGCTTGGAGCAAGCATCGTGAATCAAATAACATAAGATTTACAGAATGTACATGATGTAAATTGTTCAACAGTCAACCAATGGAGTAAGTAGTTTTTACGGTGTTTTGACAGGTGTTGTTCTGGAAAATTTGGTCATCCGTTTAATTTCACAGGAAAACAGGTCACTTCAATCATTAATAATAACCTACTAGTTTTACCATGTGGATCAAACGAAATATATGAGAATACAAGTGATTATCAAATCTGGATGCTATTTTCATTCATTCCACTGTAATTATAAAGAACATTTACGGTGTACAACAGTGTTATACTCCCAGAGTTGTGAGATGCCATCGGTGCAGAGGATAAAAGGTTTTTGGACTTGGTTGATTCCGTCTGTTACATCCTCCTGTCCTGAACCTTCTCTGCCCATCAAAAATGGTTCAAATGGCTCTGAGCACTATGGGACTCAACATCTTAGGTCATAAGTCCCCTAGAACTTAGAACTACTTAAACCTAACTAACCTAAGGACATCACACACACCCATGCCCGAGGCAGGATTCGAACCTGCGACCGTAGCAGTCCCGCGGTTCCGGACTGCAGCGCCAGAACCGCTGGACCACCGCAGCCGGCTCTCTGCTCATCGTACTGTACTTCTTCTATTGGCTATTTTGCATTTTCTAATGTTTGGCTGCCCATACAGTCCCTTTAATGCTCGTTCCAACATCAGTTTAAGTACACGTGCATGCCATAGTAACGGTTCCATCACCTACTCCCTGCCTTATTTTGAACCTTTACCGTAGGCTTCTGTTCTCACCTGCGCTTCCTAAAACACGTTCATTTCCTTAAACAACTCCACGTGAAAGTCGGCTGATTGTCTCTGCGAAGACAGCATCATGTCGATTCTGCCATATTCAGAATGCAACATTGCTCTGTTAAGAGTGTGATAGATACTAACAAAGATCACAAATTGAAATAGTACCGTGATGGTACGGGGTTTATTTGCAGAGTTTACGTTCGATCCTACGCAATGGTCAGTTACCGCTTGCAAGAGCCGCTATTCGAACCGCCAGTATTTGGTGAGCGCGGATGACGTAATCGCCGGAACGAGTCTGCCTGGGCAATGGAAGCTTCAGAACCGTTCCGCCAGCAGCGCGCGACGAGGAAGAGAAGCAGCGGCAATTACTGACGTGGCCTTCAGCGCAGTGAGCGTCTGATGGGACACAAGCAAATAGCGCCGCACACGACTCGCGCCCTTATAATTACGTAGCGCCTCAGTCTGCGCACGTAGCGGCGATGGAGACGTCCGTCGCTGTCCATCAGCCGAGACGACTTAATGACAGAGTAGCGACTCCACAAAACCTCACTAACCTTAACTTGGCACGCCTCTTCCTACGTATGCCTTCCTGGGAGAGAGGTACGTAACTCAAACTTTGTAGCATGGTAAAAATAATTAAGAGATCACGTTCCGTAGTTAAAAGCTTTTAATTCTCACCGTTTTCAAACTTAGTTCAACCTGTTCCCGTGAGTGGCGCCGTCACAGCATGTCTTCAAGATGGATGCTACACTTGACGTTCGTCAGAAGCGATGTGCTGTCATAGAATTCCTCTGCTGTGAAAACGAGATAGTGGGAAACATCCACAAGAGGTTGAAAAAGGTGTATGGAGATGCTGCTGTCGATCGTAGTACAGTTAGTCGGTGGGCAAGGAGGTTACGTGATGAAAGCGGGCACGGTAATATAGAGGATTGTCCTCGCAGCGGCAGGCCTCGTGCTATACACACTCCAGACAATGTCCAGAGAGTTAACGAATTGGTGACTGCTGACAGACGCATCACATTGAACGAATTGTCACGTTACGTTGGGGTAGGAGAAGGAAGTGTTTGCAGAACACTGAAAGTGTTGGCGTTAAAAAGTTTGTGCCATGTGGGTTCCCAGGATGTTGACAGTGGCTCACAAAGAAACAAGAAAAACGGTATGCAGCGAACTTTTGGAACAGTACGAGAGTGGTGGAGATGAATTTCTTGGAAGAATTGTGACAGTTGATGAAACATGGCTCCATCATTTTTCACCGAGACGTAGAGGCAATGAATGGAATGGCATCATGCAAATTCACCACAAAAAAAAAAAAAAAAATTCAAAACCACACCTTCTGCTGGAAAAGTTATGGCTACGGTGTTTTTCGATTCCGAAGGACTCTTGCTTGTGGACATCATGCCAAGTGGAACCACCATAAATTCTGATGCATATGTGATGACACTGAAGAAACTTCAAGCTCGACTGAGTCGTGTTCGATCACATCGGCAAAAGCAGGATGTTTTGCTGTTGCACGATAATGCACGGCCACATGTCAGTCAAACAACCATGGAAGCGATCACAAAACTCGGATGGACAACAATGAAACACCCGCCTTACAGTCCTGACCTGGCTCCATGTGACTATCATCTCTTTGGGAAACTGAAAGACTCTCTTCGTGGAATAAGGTTTGAAGATGATGACTCCCTCGTGCACGCTGCCAAACAGTGGCTCCAACAGGTTGGTCCAGAATTTGACCGTGCGGGTATACAGGCACTGGTTCCAAGATGGCGTAAGGCAGTTGAGACGGATGGAAATTATGTGGAGAAATGAAAATATTGTTCCTAAAGGATGCATCTACACACTATAACACTTTCAAACATGTACAATAAAAGACTGATTTTTTAAAAAAATAATGTGCATTTCTTTTGGAGTGACGATCGTATATCCGACTGGATAGACGTGCGCATTACCACAGAGGTTCCGGGATTCGGAGAGGCAGTTTGGACGTTTTCCCACAACCGACCACGTGAATATCGGTGTTGGTACCCATGTCTCGCTTCAGTTACTTGATTCCAAACATCGGAAAACGTTCGCACACTTCCACTTGGTAAACACTAGACACAGTCCAGTCGGGAAAAGGTGGTGACAGAAAGAGCATCCAGCCTCCCTCTACCGCTAACATTGTCACGTCCAATAATTGACATACCGACCTCATGACGATACGTGGATATAGGCCAGGAAAAAGGAAAAGAACCGTCATTTACGTCATACAGAGGAGGATTAAAATGAATCGACATTTCTTCACATTAATGAGGAACTAGGACGTGTGTGAGAAAAGTAATGAGACTGATTTTTTATCTACCAAAGTTTTTATTTTTTTCAAACAACAGAATTGTCCCTTTCAAGGGACGACGTTTTCGCTGGTTTTTGGAAGTTGTAGGTCTCCGTGAGGGAGGTTCATCTTCAATGTGTTCTCGACCCCCAAAAATGATTTGTGCCAAGGAAAAGCTTGTGATCTTGATAAGGAGTGTTCCCCATAGCCCTGTTTCAACTTTTCGTAGGTCACACTCGCGGATTCCCCAACTTTAAACTTTATGGCATATCGTAGCTCAAAATTTCGTTATTCCATTTTCGTAACACACAACAAAAACACAAATTCACTGATGGAGCTCTTAAAAACCACAAGATGGCTGTTCAGAGCTGAAACTCGGACTGAGCATCTGGAAGGGATGAACGTACCGGTCTACCCAAGCAGAACAAAACAGCGTTGCCAGATCGCTCACAGTGTTGTCAGTCTTATTACTTTTCTCACACACCTCATATGTCTACACTTATACTCCGAAAGCCACTTTACAGTCTGAGCTGAGCTGTGCTTCTACTGCCAACTGTGGTTTCCTCCTTTTCCTGTTCCATTCACGAATAGTGTGTATGAAGTACTATTGGTATGTCTCCGTAAGAGCTCTAATTTCAAATTTTTCGCCGACCATGTGGACGAGCGGTTCTAGGCGCTTCATTCCGGAACTACGCGGCTGCTACGGTCGCAGGTTCGAATCCTGCCTCGGACATTGATGTGTGTGATGTCCTTAGTTAGGTTTACGTAGTTCTAAGTCCAGGGGACTGATGACCTCAGATGTTAAGTCCCATAGTGCTTAGAGCCATTCAAATTTTTCGTGTCGTGGTCGTTTTGCGACATGTGTGAAGCTGCCACCGAGGAATACTTAAGTGAGCATATAAAGCACGAAATGAAGAAGTGCTAAACAGAATAGGCCAGGAAGAGCCTTCTCAGAAGGAGCGACAAGTTAGTGAGATACGTACTACGGCAGCCTACAATGGTGAACTTGTTGCTTAAATGAATAGTAAGGGGGAGGGCGGAAAGACGAGGTTATAGAAGATTTGGGTGTAGTGGTTACGTAGAGACAAGGAGATAAGAACAATATAGTGAATGATGGAGCTAGCGTCAAACCAGTCGAAAACTGATCACTTCAAAGAAAAATCACCATTTCTCCGAAAGAGTAGTCCCTAGAAATACTGGTTCAAAAATGGTTCAAATGGCTCTAAGCACTATGGGACCTAACATCTGAGGTCATCAGTCCCCTAGACTTAGAACTACTTAAACCTAACTAACCTAAGGGCATCACACACATCCATGCCCGAGGCAGGATTCGAACCTGCGACCGTAGCAGCAGCGCGGTTCCAGACTGAAGCGCCTAGAACCGCTCGGCCACAGCGGCCTGCGGCCATACTGGTGTTGACGTAGTTTCAAGATGAATCCCACTCGTGTTCAATACGATTCATGTCCGGGGAGCTAGAAGACTTTGCTATCCAAGTGACGTTCACACATTACACTACGAACTGAGCCCTGGTGTGACAACGCCCACAGAAGAGGAAGCAATGCCAGTGGCATCAACGTAAAAAAACAGAAGCTGGTTGGAGTTCTTCCTAAATACCTTCGACCTATAAAAGAAACTTTTGAAATTAGTTTTAGGTTCGTAAGATCGTCGCTCCATCAATTTTTCACCACAGTATTGACATACCCTGCTGATAAATGAGAGGCTGATTTATGGTAACTCTCTCCGCCGCTCTAACGACGACTGTTGCTGAGCTCCGCATGAAAACTCGATTCGTCAGCGAATTCTTCACCGCTCACAAAGCATGCTGCCGTTTATGACCGCACTGTCCTCATCAAATTCACTGCAATTAAAATTTGTGGTTATTATTAAGAATTAAATCATACAACATCCTAAAAATTCTCATTTTTCCAAACTTTTGAAAGAGTTATTACGTTTGTCGTTTCAATTATTAAAACACCTGACTCGGAAGCAAAGGTTCGCCCGTCGGTGGTGTTCAACTTAGAAGAAATCCGTTTCGAATTCTGGCGGTGGCGGACAAGGGGAGGGGAGGTGGGCCGGCCGGAGTGGCCGAGCGGTTCTAGGCGCTACAGTCTGAGACCGCGCGGCAGCGTTTTTTTTGTTTTGCATTTCTTGTACGTGGTGTTCAAAAAGTCTCTCCGCAGTGCCGTATGATTGTTAGCCGCGCGAGCCGTATGCCTCAGTGAATATACCGAAATGAAACTCAGTGAAATTTAAGTTATTAATTTATTGAATATTCATTTTTACTTACAAATTTTCACATTAAAAGTTGAAAGTGTCACCCCAGTTGTTGAATACACAATTCAATTCGTCTAACCATGTTTCCAAACACACGCTGTAACATTTTTGCTGTAACAGAAGCAGTGATAGTGGATGTTGCAGTTTTCAATTCATCGATGGAGTTCGGTCGCTTTGTATACACAGTTGCTTTCGCTGGACCCCAGAAGAAAAAGTCAGGTGGTGTTAGCTCAGGCGATCGTGGAGGCAAAGTCCCTGTGAAATTATGGGATCACCAAAAACATCAGCAAGCACTGACATTGAAACTCGAGCTGTATGCGCGGTTGCACCATCTTGTTGAAAAATAACCGTTCGATATTTCTCTTAACACAAGTTCTCTTATGAATGGCTACAGAATGTCACTGCAGTATCGTTGTGCGTTTATTGTTTCGTTGAAAAATATGGGACCCACAATCCGACGTCTAGGAATTGCAATCCAAACTCCTATTTTCACAGAATGAAGTGGTTCTTACGCGGTGTGTCTGCTCGAAATTATGGGATCACCAAAAACATCAGCAAGCACTGACATTGAAACTCGAGCTGTATGCGCGGTTGCACCATCTTGTTGAAAAATAACCGTTCGATATTTCTCTTAACACAAGTTCTCTTATGAATGGCTACAGAATGTCACTGCAGTATCGTTGTGCGTTTATTGTTTCGTTGAAAAATATGGGACCCACAATCCGACGTCTAGGAATTGCAATCCAAACTCCTATTTTCACAGAATGAAGTGGTTCCTCATGAATTCACGATGGATTTGCAGTACTCCACATACGAGAATTTTGCGAGTTCATGTACCCGGATAAATGAAACCACGCCTCATCAGCGAAACAAGTTTCATTAAAAATATCCCTTCCATTTTGTTGAATAAAACTTTTGAACTATTGACAATAATGCAGTCTCTTGCCATGATCAGTATTTTTCAGTTCTTGCACGACTGTCGCTTTGTATGGGAAAAGTTCTAATTTTTTCCTTACAGCGGTGTGGGCCATTCTCACACTAACATCGACTTCCTGGGCGAGTTTTCTTACTGACTTGTTCGGACTCATGGCCATTTTATCGGAAATATCGGGTAGTTTATTCTCTGACAAAACGCTAAGGCGACCACTTCTCGGTGCATCGGTCACTGAACTCGTACTTCGAAATTTGTTAATCAAATCTCGCACAGTATCGCGATGTGGGAGTATTGTCTCCGGGAAAACAGAATTAAATGTCTGACGAACTGAAACTGTGTATTTACCGCCAGCTTTGAACGCTTGTTCGACTAAAAACACACGTTCTTCAGTGGTTAGTATTTTAACAGTGACAAAAACGTAACAAACGAACAAAGCAACTAAACTTAAACGTTCACGTCAACACGTAACGACACACACCAACGATACTACTGACGCTGGCTGAGATAAACGAAACAGTGGAATGCTGGGAGAGTCCACTTGGAGGGAAGTAACCCAGGCAGGCGAACAATCATACGGCACTGCAGGAGACTTTTTTGAATACCCCGTACAACTTCACTCTTATTCCTATAATGTTATGGCGTCACTAGCAAACTACGAACTTACTGAAGTTGAGTTGCCTACATGTTCAGCGAACTCATTGGCAAATCTGTGCATATTGTCAGAAGCAAGCAGGATCCTCGCTTCTTTGTTAAGCCCAATATCTAGAGTCGTTCTTTCAGTTTCCCGCGAACAACGCATCAAATATGACACAGGTAAGTAAGCGAGATCACTGTTTCCCCTTTCATCCCATGGGACCTACTCCAGTACCGTTGCACCCGTCAAGTGCACTAAGGCGACCTATTAATCCCTGGACGTACTCCTGTAAGTGTTCCGTCGTCGTTGAACAACGCAAGCATACAGCAGTACGTGACTAATCAGACTTTCTTAAGTCACGTGTCGAGTATCGCTCAGTGCCTCAACGTGCGATATGTGAGGAATTCAGCTGCAAACCTGCTTGAGTGCCTTTCTGTCCCCACCTCTTTCTCACGATATTGATTCTACGTTAGGGAACGAACGTAAACAGTCAGTTTCAAGAAGAAGGAAGAACCTTTCTCGGACACTTGTCTCTGAAACATAACTGTGCGCTGTTTAACAAAAATTAGCGGTCGCAGCCTTTCTCTAGCTAAAAAATTAAATGTTGTATGGCATGGTTGGCTGGCTGGAATGTCGGAAAGGGTTTTCTTCCTTCGCACATATTGGCCTAGTTCCTTGCTGATATGTTAAGAGATGTGTCGCACGTCTATTTGTGAAGTGTAAGTAAGTGCAGTGAATGCATTTATAGTGTAATGTTTGTATTGTATGATGATGAATAGCATCAATGGGACCCCCGAGCCTTAGGTCCCCGCCGTCCGCTGTGGCCGAACGGTTCTAGGCGCTTCAGTCCAGAATCGCGCTGCTGTTACGGTCGCAGGTTCGACTCCTGCCTTATGCAAAACAAAATGTCAATACAGTTAACTCTGATTAGAGGTAAGCTCACCGTGAAGAAAATTAATCCCAGTGCTCACGCACAGAGGAATCGTTAACTCTTTAACAGTGGGCGCAGCGGTCGACCTACAACCGAGCGCGAACTACCTTCACGTGAGCATGAGGCAGTAGTGATCAGCGAAACAATTATGTTTCAAGTGGGAATTATACGGAAACATGGTTAAATGTAAGATGCGGCAGAGTGTCAAAAAAGAGAAATCGTGTCTGGCCGTGCCCATGCCTACAATGTGAGAAACTGCTGGATTTCTTGGTGTGTCGCGGCGCTCCGTTCAACGTGTCTACAAGCAGTGGTGTGCGTAATACTGTAGAGTCCTGCATGACCGAGTAGGCGAGCACAAAATAAGAGATGGGGCGAGCACACCCTAACTGGATAGGCTGCCCGCACTAGTCCTAGTGACCGAGCATAGAAGCCGTGACCGGATACTTAGCACGTAACTTCAAACACATTATAGTGTCATTATCCGTGTGAGACTGCAGCCAGTACGGGCTTCTCATTTGTGGTGTCTCTCTCTCTGTAATCATGCTGCGCGAGGAAGCCAGTGCAGTAAGACATAAGATTGAAACCAATGCTTACACATTGAAGAAACGGGAAGGTCTAAAAAGTCAAGTATGGAGTACATTTCTGTTGGTTGTAGACGAAAACAGTGCGTCTACTGGGTACGTATCAAGCATAAACTGCTCAACATTATTGTGTTTCGAGTCGGGAACCACTCATCTAAAGAAACATAGTTGCAAGAAACCTCACAAAGATACAGCTCCTTGAGGGATACCGGCAATAATAAAAAATAGTACTTCAGCAAAGTGTCTTGCAATATGTGCTAAAGATTTCAGTCCTTTTAATGCTGTTTCCGGTGAAGGTTTCAGAGAACTAGGCCAAGAATTAATACATCTAGGTGCGCATTATGGAAAAGTTAACGTGGCAGATGTCATGCCACATCCCTCTACTATAAGCAGACATGTCAAAGAACAAGCTGATGCAATAAGAAACAGCATAATCCCTTCTGTTATTGCGGAAGTTATCAATAAAACATGTGCTACGACAGTTCATATGTAGACTGATTCGCGTAATCAGGTGCACTATTTGACGTTTACAACACAGTACATTAACACAGACTGGTCTCTTGAGAACAATGTTTCATTTACAACAAAATTCCCGGACGTTAAGAGGACGGGAGTAAATATTATGAAAGAAATTGAAGATAGGATGGCTGATTGGGACATTTCGCCTGACATGTCGCACAGTTTTGTTTTTGTCTCCGACCGGGGTGTCAATGTACGTAAAACACCTCGTTTTTACGGGAACGTTTCGATGATTTCCACATCAGTTCTGTATTACTTGTTTCTTTTGTTTACTATCATAGATCCTTCAAGTACTTTGTCATCACGAGCCAGAAAGAGATATCGTTTCAAGGAATGGAGGAACAACAGATCATCCGCAGCAGATGAAGTAGATATCTGCATTTTAATGCACCCCGGAGATGATGATGATGACATCTTAAAATGCAAGACGTATTTTATGTATTCTAGCAACAAGCGCACCTAGTGAAAGATGCTTTAATAAAGCCGGCATGTTACTAAAATATGGCCACGCCAATTAAATCCGGAACGCGTTAGTGATTTACTGGTGATCAACATCATCATCATCTTGGACAGTTTCCAGCCACTGGCTGGGTCTGTCGGGAACACAAGCCTCTCCATCGTGTTCTGTCTTTCCACCATTCCCCCTCTTCCACCTTCGTCCAGTTCTCTCCTCTTCTCATCACACATTCCTTCACTCCCTTCACCCATCTATCCCTTGGTCTTCCTCTGGACCTCTTCCCCTCCAGTTGCAGATCAAACATCCTCTTTGGAATTCTTGCCTCATCCATTCTCTTCATGTGTCCATACCACTGCAGTCTTGATTTTTCTATCCTGTCCTGTACTGGTTCCTCCTTTAGTCTTTCCCTCACATACACATTTCGCAATCTGTCTCGTCTTGTTACACCCAACCTGTTCCTCTGGAACTTCATTTCACTAGCCTGTATTCTACTTTTGTCGCTTTCGTGCATTACCCATGTCTCACTTCCGTATGCCAATATGGGGACAAAGTAGGTTCGGTATATAATTCCCTTGGATTTCTGTGGCACCTCCTTGCTCCAAATAAGCCCGCTAATGCATTTGTAGAACTGCCCTGCTTTTCTGCACCTTTCATTTATTTCCATTGCGTTTCCCCCCTTACTTTCAATCACGCTTTCCAGGTACTTGAAGTTCTCTACCACTTGTAGTTTTTCCCTTCCACAAGTTATATCCACATTTGGCCTATTCTTCTTCCTTGTTGTGACGATTATTTCACTTTTCTTTGCAGAGAAATGCATTCCATATTGTGCTGCCGTTGCCTCCCATGCATCTAACTGCTCTTGCACCTCCTTCTCGCAATTTCCCCATAGCATAAGGTCATCGGCAAAAAGCACTGCTTTCATTTTGTGATCTCCAATTGCATCTGATACTTGCTGTAGGATTTCATCCATAACAATAATAAACAATAAAGGCGAAAGTGCACTTCCCTGTCGCAGCCCATTTTCCAGCTTGAACCATGCAGTAGGTTCCTTCCCCACTTTTACACAACTCTCACTTCCCTCATACATTTTTCTGACTTTTCGTGTTATCTCTTCATCTATCCCTTTTGCGTTCAGCACATCCCAGAGCTTGTCCCTACAGATACTGTCATACTCCTTCTCAATATCCAAAAAGGCAATGATTAAGTCCTTTCCGTACTCATAATGCCTCTCCTGCAGTTGCCTTACCGCAAATATGGTGATCACTGGTGATCAACAATAACTATAATTTTGTTTCTGTTACAAGCAAATGAAAAGTATGACAAGTTACGTCTGTAAATGTTTAATGTTCTTTGTATGCTTTCTTTATGATGATGGTTGTCTTCTAGATTACGGGAACAGCACTTATTTAATGTTTCCATTAATGAAATGAAAAATATATCTTCTGTTTGGAAATGAGACTCGTCTTGTATCCGCAGTTGTATTGAAATATCATTTTACTTTCCAAGTGCTTTATGAATTTAGCTGTGTCACGTACCCGTTCTTGGAAACGTTACTTTTGTATTAAAAGAGAGAGAGAGAGAGAGAGAGAGATACATTGTGTGTGTGTGTGTGTGTGTGTGTGTGTGTGTGTGTGTGTGTGTGTGTGAGAGAGAGAGAGAGAGAGAGAGAGAGAGACGTTGGATTTGTGCAGTACAGAGCAGAGGCGAGGTGAGACGTCAGCGGTGACCGGTCATGCTCGGTTATCCGCGTGTCCGGAATCCGGACAACAGACATGGGGCGAGTACGTGACCGAGCCGAGTCGTGTGGGGCCGGACACGAGCGGCTCGGTCCCCCCGTCAACAGGCGAGCCGTGACCGGTCAAACATGGAGCGTTGCAGCACTCTAGTGCGTAACACATGTGGCCACGAAACATGACATCAGAATTGTGGTCGGCCTGACTGAGATGGACCGGAGATGCGTTTCACGGGTTGTGAATGAAAATCGCTTCTAAAACCCGACAGGAATTGCTGTATGGAATGAATGCAGGTCTATCCCCACCTGTTAGCGAGAGAAGACTGCCACGCGGACTGCAGAAAACGAACATGTGGAGTCGGTCACCTGTCAAGAGGCCATAGCTCACACAAGAAACGATCACAGCGAAGTCATCAGGCTGGAAGAATGTGTGACTACGAAGTCTTTCGCAACGGAGTCCTTGCATAAAAAGTTCTCGGTTTACTTGCCGCGTCAAATTTGGATAAAATCCCGAGCTTTCGATGACTGCCTCCGTCATCTTCGTCGGGGGTAAAACTGTCTGATTTTCTGAACATTCCCCCACCCCACTACTTATCGACTGGCCTGCAAAATCATCTGACTTCAAAACCATTGAAAATCGCCGGCCGCGGTGGCCGTGCGGTTCTAGGCGGTTCAGTCCGGAACCGCGAGACTGCTACGGTCGCAGGTTCGAATCCTGCCTCGGGCATGGATGTGTGTGATGTCCTTAGGTTAGTTAGGCTTAAGTAGTTCTAAGTTCTAGGAGACTGATGACCTCAGATGTTAAGTCCCATAGTGCTCAGAGCCATTTGAACTAATTTTTTGAAAATCTGTGGGACGTGTTGGAACAGTGGGTAAAACGCCAACATCAGCATCTCCGCGATTTGGTGGAATTGCGCGATCAAATCCCTAGCGAGTGGCTTATTCTGGATATGACGTACCTGCACAACCTTGAGAACCCAATCCCTAACCAAGTGAAGGCGGTTATCAAGTCCAGGGGGAATTACTCAGTATTAAATGATGCTTGTAATGATTTGTCTAGGAATGATTAATTTTTGTCTGTTGAACTTATATCGTAGCCACATTGCAATGAGTGTTCGTCAGACTGTGGCTTTCGTTACATTCTTTAAGGAAGAATAGGAATTCTTCAAAGGCGGAGGGAAGGTAAGCACGTACTTTTTAGAAAGGAAGATTAATATTTAACCTCCCTTCGATAACGAGATCATTAGAGGCGAAACACAAGCTCGGATTTGGGAAGGATGGGGTAGGAAATCGACATTTCTCTGAAGAGATTTAGGAAAACTCCGAAAATTTGGAAGGCCGAACGTGGATTTGGATCCTGGTCTAGTATCCTAACCACTGTGCCACCTCGCTATGTGATATGAATAGGTGTGCGCTTTAGCTATGTCATTAGTACGGAGGCAGAATCGGTACGGACAGAAACGAATATATGGCATGTTTACGTTATGATGGGACAAACTTTCAGGTATCACGGGGAAGGAAAATGTATTGATTTGCTGTGGTCGTGGTGGTCTAGCGGTAGAGCACTAGACTCCGGCAACTGAGCTCACAGGTTCAGTTCCAGATAGGGAGTGTGGATTGTTCCTCGTTGCAGTCGCTCCAGAACGGCCCAAGTCTCCACTGAGTCTGCTATCAAATGAGTACCGGCGGTAAAAGGTGACAGGCCAGTACCCCGATCGAAGGCCGTGGGTCACAGACTTTATCGTTACGCTTTAGATTATTGATTTGCTGGTCGACGAGAAACAGCCTTTAAATGCAAGGATGCAATCCTATCTTTGGCGCCAGAAAAGCGGTTCTCAGCGAGACAACTTCCGTAATATTAAATTTTTCCATCTAATAAGAAATTAGACAGTAAGCTTACATTACTTGTGGTGCGCCTTCCGAAGAGCAGCAAGAACAACAGAAAAATAATATTTTTAGGATTTCGCATCCCAATAGGTAAAAACGGGATCCTTATAGGACACTTTGTTATCCGTCTGTCTGGCTCTCTATCGAGAGCTCTTCCTGTGAGGAACAGGTAGACGTCACCTTTAGTTCCCTGGCGGTGTAAAATTTTTACGCTCCAAGTCTCTGCAACCAAAAGATACTTTCATTTATGTAACAGATTCTGGTATTCGCAAACTCACTCATCAAAACCTATGGCTCACGTCCCGTTCGAGTAAAATCATGGAATTTGGCATGAAGCAAAGTTTTACAGTACAAGTAAAGGAAAAAATCCGAAAATTGTTGAACTGTAATTCTAACACACAAAAAATATCGTTTGGCTATTAGAACTGACATTGCTTTGATCATCTGTCAAGAGCGTAACAGAATGGAAACATAAAATGTAATTTGTAGCAATATTTTAGTAAGTCAATAAAATATATTTTATTAAGTCTCACAAAATACTATACAAATTTTGAAACGGTTTTTCTTAATAATATACTGATCTTCGAGGAAACTTTCCGAATTTTTTATATATATTTCGTGCAAATTTGCTGAACTATGAAGTGCCCGCATCTCGTGGTCGTGCGGTAGCGTTTTCGCTTCCCACGCCCGGGTTCCCGGGTTCGATTCCCGGCGGGGTCAGGGATTTTCTCTGCCTCGTGATGGCTGGGTGTTGTGTGCTGTCCTTAGGTTAGTTAGGTTTAAGTAGTTCTAAGTTCTAGGGGACTGATGACCATAGATGTTAAGTCCCATAGTGCTCAGAGCCAACTATGAAGTATTAGTACCAGCCAAAGTTGCAAATTTCACTTTTTTTATTCGCACGATCACTAGTTTGGGACCGGGATGCATTTTCAAATCATCGTAACAAAGTCAAAAGTAGTATTTCCGAAAATGTAAAAGCTATGTTATTATTAGTTTCGGGCCGGGATCCAATTTCAAATCATCGTAACATAAAAACGGTATTTTATAAACTGCAAAAACCGTATTATTCCCGCAGAGATCCAATTTCAGATCGTCGAAACATAATGAAAAATCGTATTTCAGAAAATGCAAAAACCGTGTTATAATTAGTTTGTGGCCGGGATCCAATTTCATGTCATCGTAACATAATGAAAAATGGTATTTCCGAAAATGCAGAAACCGTGTTGTAACTAGTTTCGGGCGGGGATCCATTTTCAAATCATCGTAACATAATCATGGTTTCTGCATTTTCGAAAATACCGCTTTTGACTATGTTACAATGTTTTGAAAATAGGCCCCAGCCCGAAACTTGTCATCCAGTGAATAAAAAAGTGAAATTTGCAACTTTGGCCGTATTTTTGTTGTACTAATTAACAGAAGTTGCTGACTTACAATTATTCCAGCATGCTAGAAGTTCGTACGGAGAATAGGTTAACCGCCTCTGTGAAAACGACGCCATTAGCACCCGGTGAACGGCAGAACTCTTTGGACCCATAGTCAAGTTTGTACGGAGTCCTCACAGTGCGAATCCCACTTGCACTCGGCCAAATTTTTTACTTACATTTGCTTGTTAGACATATAAAGGAGTTATATGGCTGAATTTATGTAATCAAGAGCTCCTTGAGGCTAAAAACATTACAGTTTCATTTCAGAAAACAGAGTCCTGTGTAACACCCCACCCATCATTTATGTGGTTTTGGCGTGTGTTCACCCCAGCTAATTGACTAACAGATCAACAGAGAGTGCAAAACTGCCGCAATATCGGATAACGCAAAGAAAGTAATAAGGCCCTGTGACTGCTGATTGAACTGCGCTGGCAGTGTTGACATTAATTGATTCAGAATTGATCACTTATAATTAGAAAGGGGTGCGCATTGATGTTATATTCAGCTATTGAACACAAGATGCAAATGTTGAACATAAAAATAATTAAGAAAGTGACTTGGGATTTCAACTACTTGATTGAAAACAGATGCAGTCGATTAGCAAAATTTTATTTAACTCCCGACCTTCAATCATCACATTACATGGCTCTCCTATCAGGCAGCGGTAATAAATTGCGTTTACGTGGAGTAAAGCGCGATAAATCAAACTTAATTCCTATCGACTGACCCATGCGTAATGCGAAGTGCGAGAAGAATTCCCCAATACATGCCCATGAAACCCTCGTGGAAACTTTGCCGACATGATCCAACAAATTAATGTGGCCTAATTCAAGCCAGAGCGGGAGCAATATCACCGAATTCAGCGTGGCGGGGCGTCGGCGTTGTGAGGACGTCGGCCGGCCTCGTGGTGCTGCAAGGCTGCGCTCGTCTATTCACTCGTAGCTATCTTGCTCAGTACATAGCTGAACGAAAACTTTCCATCTCTAAGCTCAGTCGTTCCATTTGCTAAGTCCTAAACTGCAGAGATGCTCACTCTTTCTAAGGCAAGCTGAGTAAAGAACGCCACGTCCGCACTCTAGGCAAGCTGGGAATGGAAGACCCTTATGAAGACTTCTCCCAGTCCGCTCTTCGCCTTGGTTAACCCTCCAGCAAAATCACTTACGCCAATTGCAGTGCAAGTCGCATTACTTCCCAGCGCTGACCAATGATGCTCTGGGAAGTGAACAAATTTCCACAAAATTTCCTTTCCTCTCATCTTCTGCTATTTAGCTCCTCCCACGCCACCCATCAAGGTTAGCATCTGTACAAAACACCAATTTTTCCGGAATTCTGACTCCCAGGAGAGTACTTCAAATTCCTTGGTCCTGCGTTCCCATCGGAGGCCGGTGTATGTCATTCTGTCGCTCTTCACCTGATTTACTTCAGACTCTGCGGACCGTGAATAATGCGTGAAGTTGCTATAGTCACGAACATGCATATTTTGGCCTCTGTTGACCGCTCCACCGTAGCTTTGCGTGACTTTCTCGCATGTTTCACTGAAAACGGGATGACGGATATTTATCAACAGGCGTACAAGTTCTCCGTCTGCTTCCTGCTACACCAGCATGGGGTCAACCACCCACTCACTGTCACTCATCTTAAGCCAGCTGGAGGCCATGCCCCATTACTGCTTTCTCAGAGCTTGAACCGCACTAAGCTGCCTATTGTCGCTTCCCTTTGCCGCTCCCTAGCCTGCCACAGTCAACTCTGAATAC
Organism: Schistocerca cancellata; assembly: GCF_023864275.1. Lineage (NCBI taxonomy): Eukaryota > Metazoa > Arthropoda > Insecta > Orthoptera > Acrididae > Schistocerca > Schistocerca cancellata. The sequence goes on from NC_064626.1 coordinate 157,337,078, forward strand.
TTCCCTGGGATAAACTAGCCTCCAGTAAATCGACGCGTTTCCACAATGTTTTCATGTTGTTTGAATTGCTTTAAAACCATCACCCGACATTAATTATTCCAATACGTCCATACTATACCGTCTACAAGATGCATTGTGCCTTGTCAGTCATTATTGTTCAGCTCTACTGTTCGCTCAACGTGAGTTAGGTGATGTTTAATGACTTCATGTAAGGGGCATAGTTCTTGCCATCTTACACCTGTACCTCAGCGGTTAGTACAATTACGAAAATATGTTGATTTGGCGAGCCTTTGGTCATAGTTCATGAAGATAGAAACAGCTTGCAAACGTCTTTAAAGGGTCAAAGGTTAATGGCATGAGAACATTTGGCGCCACACCTTGACTATACTGGTCACGAAAGTGTCCTCGACAGCTTGTGTCAACGTATATGAACAGCAAATATTTACACTACTTAGTGTCATCCAGATTACAGGCAACCAGTCCATTCTGTGAAAACTCCACATCAGTAACATTTTACATTTCCGCTATATTTGCTGTTCAAGTTTTAGGTGATTCACCATGTATAACATGTAGTATAGAGGTGTGATGGCTGGGCCACTCATCCACTGGTGGTGTATTTCGGACTTAGACACGCAAGTCTCTCGCCTTGTGGCCTAGTTTCCGTGGCCTGTTACGGGGAACGAAGGAAATGGGTGTCAGGACGAGCGGGCAAGCTGGTTACTTGAATGGGTGTCAGTTGTGGGGTGCGTGACATTTGCTTTGCGGGCGAAACGAGAACTGCGACAGCAGGGATGTGGGGCAGTGTTGGAGCGGCCGCCTTGCCGCAGTAGCGCCTCGCTTTGTGAGGCACAAAGCCGCCCGGAGAGCAGCCGAGCAGGTATGCCGACGTCGGCCCGCGGGCCCGGGGCAGCGCAAACACGCCGGCCGCACAAGACAGCCCTTGTCCGCTAATTGGGAAGTTAACGCGCCGCCCGCCGCCCGCCAGTCAATCATTTCGCGTTTACTTAGGACTGCCGCGCGGGGCTCGCGGCTCGGGTTTCACCGGGAACCTCCGCGGTACGGCGGCGTTTCCCCCGACCGACATTCTCCAGCGCTCTCGTCTCCCTCATACTGAGAACCCTGCTTCCAGCGACAAGCGACACACAATTGAGAAAAAAAATTATTCTGAGGAACAAAAAAATGTTAAGTACCTCGAAGGAATGATCCGATGTAGGCGCAATTTACTAGACATAAGCACTGTTACGTTGGTGGCATTATACACTCCTGGAAATTGAAATAAGAACACCGTGAATTCATTGTCCCAGGAAGGGGAAACTTTATTGACACATTCCTGGGGTCAGATACATCACATGATCACACTGACAAAACCACAGGCACATAGACACAGGCAACAGAGCATGCACAATGTCGGCACTAGTACAGTGTATATCCACCTTTCGCAGCAATGCAGGCTGCTATTCTCCCATGGAGACGATCGTAGAGATGCTGGATGTAGTCCTGTGGAACGGCTTGCAATGCCATTTCCACCTGGTGCCTCAGTTGGACCAGCGTTCGTGCTGGACGTGCAGACCGCGTGAGACGACGCTTCATCCAGTCCCAAACATGCTCAATGGGGGACAGATCCGGCGATCTTGCTGGCCAGGGTAGTTGACTTACACCTTCTAGAGCACGTTGGGTGGCACGGGATACATGCGGACGTGCATTGTCCTGTTGGAACAGCAAGTTCCCTTGCCGGTCTAGGAATGGTAGAACGATGGGTTCGATGACGGTTTGGATGTACCGTGCACTATTCAGTGTCCCCTCGACGATCACCAGTGGTGTACGGCCAGTGTAGGAGATCGCTCCCCACACCATGATGCCGGGTGTTGGCCCTGTGTGCCTCGGTCGTATGCAGTCCTGATTGTGGCGCTCACCTGCACGGCGCCAAACACGCATACGTCCATCATTGGCACCAAGGCAGAAGCGACTCTCATCGCTGAAGACGACTCGTCTCCATTCGTCCCTCCATTCACGCCTGTCGCGACACCACTGGAGGCGGGCTGCACGATGTTGGGGCGTGAGCGGAAGACGGCCTAACGGTGTGCGGGACCGTAGCCCAGCTTCATGGAGACGGTTGCGAATGGTCCTCGCCGATACCCCAGGAGCAACAGTGTCCCTAATTTGCTGGGAAGTGGCGGTGCGGTCCCCTACGGCACTGCGTAGGATCCTACGGTCTTGGCGTGCATCCGTGCGTCGCTGCGGTACGGTCCCAGGTCGACGGGCACGTGCACCTTCCGCCGACCACTGGCGACAACATCGATGTACTGTGGAGACCTCACGCCCCACGTGTTGAGCAATTCGGCGGTACGTCCACCCGGCCTCCCGCATGCCCACTATACGCCCTCGCTCAAAGTCCGTCAACTGCACATACGGTTCACGTCCACGCTGTCGCGGCATGCTACCAGTGTTAAAGACTGCGATGGAGCTCCGTATGCCACGGCAAACTGGCTGACACTGACGGCGGCGGTGCACAAATGCTGCGCAGCTAGCGCCATTCGACGGCCAACACCGCGGTTCCTGGTGTGTCCGCTGTGCCGTGCGTGTGATCATTGCTTGTACAGCCCTCTCGCAGTGTCCGGAGCAAGTATGGTGGGTCTGACACACCGGTGTCAATGTGTTCTTTTTTCCATTTCCAGGAGTGTATATATTGTTGTGGCGTAGCAAGACAGCCACGCCACTCGGAAGAAGCCGAAATGCACGCGTTACACACGCCGGCTGGCGTGAGGTCTGAAACAGGATACGTTATGAATGCTATAAAGAAAAGTACGTAGCTGCGGTAATACTTATCTTTAATCCATCATTGTGGTACATCGCTCTTGACGATACAAATGAGACTCTTTAAATACAAGCACTGTAAGGCTAATGGCGCCTTGCTAGGTCGTAGCCATGGACTTAGCTGAAGGCTATTCTAACTGTCTCTCGGCAAATGAGAGAAAGGCTTCGTCAGTGTAGTCGCTAGCAAAGTCGTCGTACAACTGGGGCGAGTGCTAGTACGTCTCTCTAGACCTGCCGTGTGGTGGCGCTCGGTCTGCAATTACTGACAGTGGCGACACGCGGGTCCGACATGCGACATGTACTAATGGACCGCGGCCGATTTAAAGCTACCACCTAGCAAGTGTGGTGTTGGCGGAGACACCACATACATATATATATATATATATATATATATATATATATATATATATATATATATATATATATATATTCATTTCATTGTTGCCCTTATGGACAGTGTTTGAACTCGAAAATCACACGAGGCCACAATTTTCACTTCTTCCCTTTCTTCCTCTTCTCTTCCCAAAATCTCTTCATCCTTTGGCTGTGCTCCTGTTTCCTTTGCTCTGTCCATAATGTTCCTGTCTTCTTTCTCTCCTTTACAATAAATTTTGCACTCCTAACTTTGTTTCTGAAGTATTTCCAGTCTCCTATCATTTGCCTGTTGATCCCTATCTGCCTTAAGTCTTCGTCTATTTCATGATACCAATTTGTTTTCTTCTTGAGCTGTTTACTACATCAAAAATTTTCTTTGTAAGTCGGTTGTTCTCCATTCTCTGTATGTGCCCATAGAAAGTTAATCTGCGTTTTCTGATCGCGTCTGTTAGTCTGTCAGTGTGCTGGTACAGCTCTTTGGTAGGTCGCTTCATCCATATGCCATCTCTGTGAATTGGTCCAAATATTTTTCTGAGAATTTTGCGTTCTATTTTTTCTGTGTCTATGATGCCTGATGCTCCAATTGTGGTTGTTTCTGATGCGTACAATGCTTCTGGTAATACAACTGTTTTGTAGTGCCTAAGTTTGGCCTGCCTCGATATGCTTTTCTTATTATAATGTGACCATGTGAGTTTGTATGCCTTCTGGAGTTTCTTCGTTCGTTCCATGTTAGCCGCCTTGTTTGATCCTCCCATTTGTATGTACTCCCCTAAATACTTAAATTTTTCGACTCTTTCTACGGATCCATATACAGTATGTATGGTGTGTACATTGTTGGTCTGTCGTTCCATATATTGTGTCTTCTCGTAAGATACCTGCAGACCTGTTTTGGCAGCTATTTCATGCAAGCATTCCAGTGCTTCCTTTGCCTCCTGTGTATTATTGCTGAGTATGGCTATATCATCTGCAAATGCCAGACATTTTATGATTGTTTTGGTTTCACGTGTTCTTCCCAGCTGTATTCCTTTAACTTGTTCCTCCCACTGCTTGATAATTTTGTCTAACACCATGTTGAACAGGATTGGTGAGAGCCCGTCTCCTTGTCGGACACCTGTGCGTATGTGGAAGGGTTCCGAAATTTCTCCCATGAACTTAATCTTGGAGGTAGTGTCTGTAAGCGTCTGTTGTATAAGTGCCCTGGTTTTTCTGTCGATACCATATTCTTCCAGCACGTCAAAGAGTGTCTGTCTGTCTATGGAATCATATGCTTTTTTAAAGTCCACAAAGGTAACTACAGTGTTTCTTGCCTGTCTGACTTTCAAAAGTGTTCTCAAGTTCCAGATCTGTTCGATGCATGATCTCCCTTTTCTGAAGCCTGCCTGGTATTCCCCAATTTGCAGATCTGCTTGTAGTTCTAGTCTGTTTAATAGCACCTTAGAGAACATTTTGTATGTAACTGGTACTAGCGAAATGCCTCTGTAATTGTTTGGATCTGACTTATCACCCTTTTTATGTAATGGATGGATCAATGCACATTTCCATTCCTCTGGCACTTTCTCTGTGATCCAAATTTCGGAGATAATCTTATGGATTTTTTTGGTGATGTTTTCATCTTGGAGTTTCCAGATCTCGGCGATAATACCATCTTCTCCGGCAGCTCTGTTATTTTTCATTTGTTTTATGATTTCCTCTACCTCTTCTATTGTGGGTGGATCAGAATCGGCATTAGGTGTGGTCTTTTGGAATGTTAATTTTCCTGTAGGTTTTTTGCAATTAAGAAGTTTATCAAAGTAATGTTTGAGAATTTTACAGTTTTCTTTTGTGTTTGTTTCCAGGGATCCATCTGTTCTTCGGAAGCAGAGGCTAGGGGGTTGATAGCCCTTAATATTTTCTTTGAAAGTTCTGTAAAAATTTCTTGTGTTATTTCTTTTGAAATCTTCCTCAATTTCTTTTAGTCTGTTATTGTCATATGCTCGTTTTTCCCTTCTGATTTCCTTCGATGCTAGTTTCTGAACTTCGTGAAATTCTTTCCATGTTTCTGAATTTCTGTAGCTACTGAACTTGTCCCATGCTTGCTTTCTTCTCTCAATGGCTTCATCACAATTTGCGTTCCACCACCTATGTTTGCGTTTTCTAGGTGGTTGTCCCCAGCACACAGTCTTCTGAACTGCCTTCGCCTGATCTGTCCATGTGTCTATTGAATGCCTGTTAATTTCTTCAACGATTTTATCCCTGTTTATCTTCAAGTATTCCGGATCAGGTTTGACTATTTTGTTTTGCGCTGTCTGTTTCAGTCTTGGGATTGGCCTAATCTTAACTTGTAGCAAATAATGATATATATATAGGGTGTTACAAAAAGGCGGCCAAACTTTCAGGAAACATTCCTCACACACAAATACAGAAAGGATGTTATGTGGACATGTGTCCGGAAACGCTTAATTTCCATGTTAGAGCTCATTTTAGTTTCGTCAGTATGTACTCTACTTCCTCGATTCACCGCCAGTAGGCCCAATTGGGAAGGTAATGTTGACTTCGGTCCTGGTGTAGACATGCGACTCATTGCTCTACAGTACTAGCATCAAGCACATCAGTACGTAGCATCAACAGGTTAGTGTTCATCACGAACATGGTTTTGCAGTCAGTGCAGTGTTTACAAATTCGGAGTTGGCAGATGCCCATTTGATGTATGGATTAGCACGGGGCAATAGCCGTGGCGCGGTACGTTTGTATCGAGAATGATTTACAGAACGAAGGTGTCCCGACAGGAAGACGTTCGAGGCAATTGATCGGCGTCTTAGGGAGCACGGAACATGCCAGCCTATGACTCGCGACTGGGGAAGACCTAGAACGACGAGGACACCTCCAATGGACGAGGCAATTCTTCGTGCAGTTGACGATAACCCTAATGTCAGCGTCAGAGAAGTTGCTGCTGTACAAGGTAACGTTGACCACGTCACTGTGTGGAGAGTGCTACGGGAGAACCAGTTGTTTCCGAACCGTGTGCAGCGTGTGCAGGCACTATCAGCAGCTGACTGGCCCCCACGGGTACACTTCTGCGAATGGTTCATCCAACAATGCGTAAATCCTCATTTCAGTCAAATGTTCTCTTTACGGATGAGGCTTCATTCCAACGTGAACAGATTGTAAATTTTCACAATCAACATGTGTGGGCTGACGAGAATCCGCACGCAATTGTGCAATCACGTGATCAACACAAATTTTCTGTGAACGTTTGGGCAGGCATTGTTGGTGATGTCTTGATTGGGCCCCATGTTCTTCCACCTATGCTCCATGGAGCACGTTATCGTGATTTCATACGGGATACTCTACCTGTGCTGCTAGAACATGTGCCTTTACAAGTACGACACAACATGTGGTTCATGCACGATGGAGCTCCTGCACATTTCAGTCGAAGTGTTCGTACGCTTCTCAACAACAGATTCCGTGACCGATGGATTGGTAGAGGCGGACCAATTCCGTGGCCTCCACGCCCTCCTGACCTCAACCCTCTTGACTTTCATTTATGGGGGCATTTGAAAGCTGTTGTCTACGCAACCCCTGTACCAAATGTAGAGACTCTTCGTGCTCGTATTGTGGACGGCTGTGATACAATACGCCATTCTCCAGGGCTGCATCAGCGCATCAGGGATTCCATGCGACGGAGGGTGGATGCATGTATCCTTGCTAACGGAGGACATTTTGAACATTTCCTGTAACAAAGTGTTTGAAGTCACTCTGGTACGTTCTGTTGCTGTGTGTTTCCATTCCATGATTAATGTGATTTGAAGAGAAGTAATAAAATGAGCTGTAACATGGAAAGTAAGCGTTTCCGGACACATGTCCACATAACATTTTCTTTCTTTGTGGGTGAGGAATGTTTCCTGAAAGTTTGGCCGCACCTTTTTGTAACACCCTATATATATTTTTAGTGTATCAGTATGAATTTTTCTTTTGTTAGAGCATGATTCTTTCTCTCAGGGATATGATCTTTTCTTATCACTTTTACTTACGTGCATAAGTAAATGTGAAACGGGTTCTTGAAGGGCCGCTGTTATTCATGTACCAGCTTTAGTTTTTGATCGTGATGACTAAAATATAGTTGCCGTTGATTGAATTGAATGTAATTTTGTTAATTTCTATGTATTGATTGTAAAGCAAGGCTCGAGAGAATTTCGATTGTTGCCGTGGAGCGCCCAAAATAAAAGTTACTGAACTCATGGAATCTGTATAATTTAAAAAATGAAGTTTAACGTAAATTAATTATCTGTTGCAATTTACAAAGGTGCTTACAACGGAATCTCTCGCATTTACAGTTACTGTTAACGCTTTGAAAAATAAATTATTACTCGGTCGCGTAATGGTCGATCAGAGGCTGCATCAGAAGATGAGCTTCCCGCACCGCAAATTACTGAAAAAATGCTTATTAAAAATAATTAGCCGCTGCGAGCATTTGAGGTGACAACTATTACAAAGAAATTCATTTTGGGATAACAGTAATTAGTTTATTTTAGCAGAATACAGAATAATTTACATAAAATTCTTGTAGCCGCTGAATGGCATCTTCCGTATCGCGAAGCAAAACAGTGTGTGTACCATTAAGTACGCCCTTCCACCTCGGCCGTCCAATCGCGTCTCTTTTCGATCCTTTTTTATTTTCATAGACATGTTTTAAATAAAGATGCTAATTTTAAATTATCGCTGCATATCAGTTGTTTCCCGAGCGGTTCTAGGCGCTACAGTCTAGAACCGCGCGACCGCTACGGTCGCAGGTTCGAATCCTGCCTCGGGCATGGATGTGTGTGATGCCCTTAGGTTAGTTAGGTTTAAGTAGTTCTAAGTTCTAGGGGACTGATGACCTCAGAAGTTAAGTCTCATAGTGTTCAGAGCCATTTGTGCCATCAGTTGTTTCAAGAACATTAACTGTATCTTTTACACTAATTACTGACCTATGTTGAAAAAACGTTGTCGTCACTCGTCTGCAAACTGTCTGTCTGGTGAAGGAATTAAAAGTGAACAATAAAAAATGAGAAAATTATCTGAAATTTTTTTCTGTGAAATACCTCTACAACTGGTAAAAATGTCAATATTTATGTGACGTACCGTCACAGCACACCGGACAACACATTAGTCACCTCGCAGTAGACGTGCCTGTAGTGTATAACATAACCCCTCCGCCTAGCCTTAATGACAGAGTCAGTTCGGTGTCACCTGCACATACAGTGAGTCCGAAAAGTATTCGTCTAGCTGCATATCTTTTAGGAAAACAAAGTCTGTTTAACATGAAAAGAAATGTATACAAAAACTAAAGAGCCAGTCTTGTAAGAAGTACGTCGGGAAGTTGTATGCCGATATTCTGCACGCAGCGATTAAACTATAACGCTGACCCCCGGCACACACCGGAGTCAACCGTGCGCGGCCGCACTCTATCGCCTGCTGTGGTTCTGAACGGCGCCGATACAGTGCAATTAGCGCCACGGGCCGTAAGGGTAGTGAGGCTATGCTCATCGAAAGGAAACTTATTCTGCGCTTACACAATGAGTGCAAATCTTCTTACGAGATTGCTAAAGTAGTTGGTAGATCTAGATCGACGGTTCAGTCGATGATACGAGGGTCACTCCAAAAGAAATTCACTTTTTTTTTTTAAATCCATCTTTTATTCTACATGTTTGAAAGTTTTACAGTATGTAGATACATACTTTAGGAACAATATTTTCATTTCTCCACATAATTTCCATCCCTCTCAACTGCAGGAACAATATTTTCATTTCTCCACATAATTTCCATCCCTCTCAACTGCCTTACGCCATCTTGGAACCAGCGCCTGTATACCCGCACGGTAAAATTCTGGACCAACCTATTGGAGCCACTGTTTGGCAGCGTGCACAAGGGAGTCAACATCTTCAGACCTTGTTCCACGAAGAGAGTCTTTCAGTTTCCCAAAGAGATGATAGTCACATGGAGCCAGGTCAGGACTGTAAGGCGGCTGTTTCATTGTTATCCATCCGAGTTTTGTGATCGCTTCCATGGTTGTTTGACTGACATATGGCCGTGCATTGTCGTGCAACAGCAAAACATACTGCTTTTGCCGATGTGGTCGAGCATGACTCAATCGAGCTTGAAGTTTCTTCAGTGTCGTCACATATGCATCAGAATTTATGGTGGTTCCACTTGGCATGATGTCCACAAGCAAGAGTCCTTCGGAATCGAAAAACACCGTAGCCATAACTTTTCCAGCAGAAGGTGTGGTTTTGAATTTTTTTTTTTTGCTGGATTTGCATGATGCCATTCCATTGATTGCCTCTTCGTCTCGGTGAAAAATTCTTCCAAGATATTCATCTCCACCATTCACTAACTATTCCAAATGTTCGCTGCATACTGTTTTACTTGTTTCTTTGTGAGCCACTGTCAACATCCTGGGAACCCACATGGCACAAATCTTTTTTAACAGCAACACTTTCAGTATTCTGCAAACACTTCCTTCCCCTATCCCAACGTAGCGTGACAATTCGTTCACTGTGATGCGTCTGTCAGCAGTCACCAATTCGTTAACTCTCTGCATATTGCGTGAAGTGTGTGCACTACGAGGCCTGCCGCTGCGAGGCCAATCCTCAATATTGCCGTGCCCGCTTTCATCACGTAACCTGCTTGCCCACCGACAAACTGTACTGCGATCGACAGCAGCATCTCCATACACTTTTTTCAACCGCGTGTGGATGTTTCCCACTGTCTCGTTTTCACAGCACAGGAATTCTATGGCAGCACGTTGCTTCTGACGAACGTCAAGTCTAGCAGCCATCTTGAAGACATGGTGTGACGGCGCCACTCACGGGAACAGGTTGAAATAAGTTTGAAAACAAGCGGTAAGGATGTATCTACACACTGTAAAACTTTCACACATGCAGAATGAAAACTGTATTTTTACAAAAATAGTGTGCATTTCTTTTGGAGTGACCCTCGTAGATCAATTTTGCGCAACAAAATCATTAAGAAACTAACCAGGTACTGGACGCTCTCACACTTTGACTGAAAAATGGTTCAAATGGCTCTGAGCACTATGGGACTTAACATCTGTGGTCATCAGTCCCCTAGAACTTAGAACTACTGAAACCTAACTAACCTAAGGACATCACAAACATCCATGCCCGAGGCAGGATTCGAACCTGCGACCGTAGCGGTCACGCGGTTCCAGACTGTAGCGCCTAGCACCGCACGGCCACACTGGCCGGCTACTTTGACTGATGCAGACGTGAGATTTATCATGAGGGAAATGAAGAAGAAACCTAAAATCAGCGTTCCTAAGTTGGCTGGGGAGTTAAGAGTCTAGGGGAAAGAAGATATGCGCCAACACAATCAGAATTACCTTCAAAACGTATGGGTATCACGGCCGGGTAGCGTGCAAGAAATTTTGGGTCAGTGAACAGAATCGGAAGCAACGTTTTCATTTTGCGATGGAACATAGATTCAAAAAGGAAGACTTCTGGAATAGAGTAATATTTTCTGATGAGAGTAAATATAACGTATTCGGGTCGGATGGCAGGCGAGTGGTGTAGCGTAAGAAGAATGCGTAGATGTTGCCACGCAATCTTGTGCCAACGGTTGAACATAGTGGTGGCTCCCTGTTGGTGAAGGGATGTATGAGTGCTGCAGGTGTTGGAAAATTACATTTCAGAGAAGGTACAATAGATGTATATCAACATTTTAAAGGACAAGCCCGAGCGGTCTAAGGCGCTGCTGTCATGGACTGTGCGGCTGGTCCCGCGCGGACGTTCCAGTCCTCCCTCGGGCATGGGTGTATGTGTTTGTCCTTAGGATAATTTAGGTTAAGTAGTGTGTAAGCTTAGGGACTGATGACCTTAGCAGTTAAGTCAAATGGTTCAAATGGCTCTGAGCACTATGGGACTTAACTACAGAGGTCATCAGTCCCCTAGAACTTAGAACTACTTAAACCTAACTAACCTAAGGACACATCACACACATCCATGCCCGAGGCAGTATTCGAACCTGCGACCGTAGCGGTCACGCGGTTCCAAACGGAAGCGCTTAGAACCGCACGGCCACACCGGCCGGCGCAGTTAAGTCCCATAAGGTTTCACACGCACACAAAGGACAAGCTGAATCCTTGTGTCGCCGCCTTGCCGTTTGAAGCACCGCCGAATCCAAGGGTGATGAAGCACGGTGCCACGCTTTTGCTCCTTTACAGAGGAACGCTCGGGGTACCTTTCAGCCAAATTTCAAATAATGGGAGACAATTACGAGGTTTCGAAAAAGTAACCCGTTAATTGTGTTGCACGGTGTATATTAATTTGCGATGTATTGGTACTAAAAAGGCATAGAGGATGTCCTCTTTTTCGTTTCAGTAATATAACCTCACATTCACGATTATTAGATATGACGCTAATCGACAGGAATATGTTGATCTTCCCATCATTGATGACATTCTGGCAAAAGGAAGCACATAACTTAATTTGTGCGCGATGGTGCTTAATAATACTCAGTGGGATGGATGTGTATTTCAAATAAGAAATAGACTCACACAGTAAAATTATTTGTTCCGTGGTTGGCTCTGAGCACTATGGGACTTAACTAAAGAGGTCATCAGTCCTATAGAACTTAGAACTACTTAAACCTAACTAACCTAAGGACATCACACACATGCATGCCCGAGGCAGGATCGGAACCTACGATCGTCGCGGTCGCGCGGTTCCAGACTGAAGCGCCTAGAACCGCTTGTTCTGTGGTAGTCGGCGGTTATTCCTCTCGCTTCTGCAGCAAGTGTGTCATGTCACCCATCCCTCGACAACTGTTTCGTCAAACATAAAGTCGTGGACGTCTTCTGAAAACGACCTTAATAGCAGCCTTCATCGAGTATTTCCAACGGCTGTCAACAGTCTAGCATCCGACGGGGCTCTCCCACAGCGGAACTAAAACATATTATGATTCCTCTTTGGTCTGCTTGCCTCCTCTACTGTGTCAGTCATACCACGTGTGTGAGCGTGTGCGTGTGTGGGGGTGTCAGTGTGTGTGTGTGTGTGTGTTTGCGGAACCAGTACGGGGCGTAAACTGTTTGGGTGGAGCCCTCGAGGCCGCATGTAAGCTGTCTGTCGCGTCGCCTCGTTGCTTACGCCGCCGGCGCCAGATAGCTGGCTGGCCGTGTCTCGCCCTGATACGTAACGGTGGGTTGCGAACGGAAGGCGTCTCTCAGGCCCTGCGCCACTTTGATGTACTGCCGCCGGCGCCAGCCGCTTCGCGCTGCGGCAGCGTCCTCAAATAGAGGCTGCGTCTCTGCTTGGGAGTGCCTATGAATCACATCGGACCATGGCAGGCTAAAATATGTAAATTCAGCATTAATTTTTCATAAATTGTGTGTCACATATGTGATATCGCTGTTGCGGTTGTAACAGAATGTTTCGATCGTGAAGGTTTTGTCGAAAATATTTTCGCCCACAACTTCATGACTGACTTTGTATTTTGACTGTAGCCATTTTACTATTATTTATGCTGCACTATATCTGGCCGGCATCGGTGTGTGTGTTTGTCCTTAGGATAATTTAGGTTAAGTAGTGTGTAACCTTAGGGACTGATGACCTTAGCAGTTAAATCCCATAAGATTTCACACACATTTGAACATCTAAACATATGTCCCACTAAGAAAATACGCAGTTTCGAGCGTTGGGATGTCTGTATCTCGTATCTTTCTAGAAGCAGGATGTAACGAAATGCTTTCGGAAATCAGAGAAAAACACTACGGATCATGGGATGGATACATATAAGGCGTGTGTTTATAGTGTGTCTGTTTCACGAAAATCAGATCAAATCACCATCTTTTCCATTCCAAGAATGTCTGAAGTAACTAACCGAGTTTATAAGAAAACAAATACATTGTTTTAAAAGATTACTACACACCTCAGAAACTCTGCTGGTTTGTACGGTGGGATGTATATCGATGAGCCAAAAATTTGTGACCACCTACTTATTAACTTGTTTGTCCGTCTTTGGAACAAATACACCACTGATTCTGCTTATCAGGGATCCGACAGTTCGTTTGTATGTTGTGGGGGTATGTGGCATTAGATGTCTACGCAAATTCGCGCAAATAACGGGTCGCTGAATCCCGTACGCGATGATGGCGCCTGATAGCGACCCAGATGGGTTCTCCAGGATTTACATCAGGCGAATTTGGTCGCTGAAACATCAACTTGAATTCACTATAATGCTCCTCCAGCAAGGTTCTGGCTCAGACAGACAATAATACTGCTGAAAAATGGCATCACCATCGGGTAAGATATCAAGGCCGTCCGGTGTGGCCGAGCGGTTCTAGGCGCTTCAGTCCGGAACCGCGCTGCTGCTGCGGTCGCAGATTCGAATCCTGCCTCGGGGACGGATATGTGTGATGTCCTTAGGTTAGTTAGGTTTAAGTAGTTCTAAGCTCTAGGGGACTGATGACCTCAGATGTTAAGTCCCACAGTGCTTGGAGCCATTTGAAGCACTGTATCTCTTTTCTTAGTCTACGACCATATTTTTGTATTATGCAATTTTAATATTTATGTATTTTGTTTTTTACTCTTATTCGGTTCATCTGTCGTCTTTCCACTCACTATTATTTTGTGACGAGGAAGTATTTGGGGAACAGAATGTCTCGATATTTTTCTTCCGTTAATTGGTTTCTGATTGCCGTCATGTCACATCTACCAGCTCACAGTTCCCGTGTTTTTGGACGGCAAAGGATTTCCTTCCGTTGCCCATTGATTTGGCGTTTTGTATCAATTTTTTGTAACACGACCTGTTATTGTCTTTAGTCCGAAGACTGCTTTCAGGCAGCTCTTCACGTTGCTCTATTCTGTGCAAGCCTATCCACCTCTGAATAACTACTGCAACCAACACCGTTTTGAACTTGCTTACTTTTTCATCTCTTGGTCACTTTTTATCATATTTACCTCCCACACTTCTCTCCATTACTAAAGTGGTGATTCGCTGTTCTCTCATAATGCGTCCTTTCAACCGATACCCACTTTTAGTCAAGCCAAGAAACAAATTTCTTTTCTTCTCCGTTCTATTCAGTCCCTCCTCATTTTGATGATGTTCATGTTGTATCCTCCTTTAAAAACACTTCCAAGTTTTTGCCGTCTCCGACAGAATTAGAGTTCCGTCGGCAAACCTCAAGATTGTTTTTCTTCTCCCTGAACTTTGGTTCTCTTCCCAAATTTCTTCTTGGTTTCCTTCACAGCTTGCTCAGTGTAAAGACTGAATAACATCCGGATATAGGCTTCAACCTGTCTCATTTTCTTCTCAACCACTATTTCTCTTCATGCCCATTGACACAACTGCCATCCGATTTATGTACGAGTAGGAAATTTGGGGTAAGGTTTTATGGGGCAAAACTTCTGAGGTCATCGGTCCCTAAGCCTACAGACTACTTAATCTAACTTAAAGTAACTTACGCTATGGACAACACACACACCCATGCCCGAGGGACGACTCGAACCTCGGACGGGGGGAGCCGCACGGACCGTGACAAGGCGCCCTGGACCGCGCGGCTACCTGGTGCGTCCAAGTTGTAAATAACCTTCCACTTCCTGCATTTTACTCCTGCTACCTTCTGAATTTCAAAGAGTGTATTCCAGTTTACACTGACAAAAACTTCTTCTAAAACTACAAATGTAGGTTTGGCTTACCTTGTCTTCTAAGATAAGTCATACGGACAGTATGACCTCGGGTATTCGTACCTTTCTCCGGAATCCAAACTGATCTTTCCAGAGGTGGCATTATATCATTTTTGCATTCTTCTGTAAATAGTTCGTTAGTAATTTGCAAACTGATAGTGCGCTAATATGGCTTATATTGCGTAATTCTTATGTAGCTTGAAAGTTGCCTGGTTAGTGACACTTTCAATATTCAGTACTTTATTTCCAATAATTCGCTAACCGGTCTTTCCTAATACTTTGCAAAGGCGTTCTGTAACGAGCATTGATATATTCAGGGTAGTTATCTTTCTTGTTTTTCTCAGGTTTTGCGGCTGGTCACCTTTGGTCGCTTCTACGACAGTCATAATGCTGGCGATTAAGAGGGCGTGCTTGCCGGTAACCTCGAAAATTTACTTCTTGACCTCAAGAAATGACCCATTATGCCACTGCTAAGTAGGATTTTCTTGTGCCTAATTACAAAAATTCTGTTTATTAACGTATCTGTTAAAACGGAAACTGACTTCATTCGACACCTCAGTTTGTTAATAATTTCATTGTCGTCGTTTATATTTTCGAGTATTCGTTTACAGAATTGTCGCCGCGTTAGATGTACGTTAAGTTCAAGTTCCTGGACGATCTGTGGCTTGTATGGGTGATAATGTAAGTCCTGTACCGTATTCTTCGAACACTTGTGCTATGCAACTGTAAGTAAAACGTATGACAACGGTCTGAACGATACATCCTTCTTATAACGGCAGCTCTAACAGCTTCGATATTAAAATGCTTTTTTATTCCAGTCTTCATTTGTGATCAGAGACTGGAATAAAAAAGCATTTTACAGTATTGGGTCACTGTTTGTACACGCGCTTATGTCGCAGTTGGTGAAAGCTTCGATATTGTCTGGTATGCGAACTGGTTGCACGCGGGCTGGAGGTCTTTCATGGCTGAACCTGTTTCCACAAAATTACGATCCACATATAACATAATTGTGGCGTCTGAACGCTTTGACTATAAATATTTTTCAGAGTAAAAGACATTCATGTATATTTATTTTAATTAATGTCGTAGTCAGAAGTAACAAATGTGAAAAGAAAAAAAATCCTGCTGTTTCGTTTTCCACCGTGAGGAGGGTAGGACATACAGGGTTATTCGTAAGGAACTCCGTCGTTTTACAAGATGACTGTGAGAAAACCACAGTGCAACAGAAAACGGACACAGAGCTGTAGACTGAAAATTCTCTGAGATTGTAACTCACCTTACAGTTGCTTTATATGAGCGCCGTTTCTGTCGCGGCAAACGTAATAAGCGAGTGTAAGTGATTGACACGAACTGTTTTGGAGGGCGCGACAGCAGCTGGCTTTGCAAAACTGTTCATTGGTTGCCTGTCTGCAGGCGCGAACTAATTCGATGCGATAGTACAGAGTAGAGGGTTAACAGTCAAACTAAGAACAGAAGATAGCACGATCTACTGGTGCAGTCTGTAAATATAAGAATTCTGCATACTATCAGCAGGCTTTGCTTAACAGTGGGACATTGCAATATCATGCAGCAAACTCCCACAGCCTCTCGTGGAACACATACGTCTCAATGGTACAAAAGTGGTTCAATAGAATGGAGACGAGTCATGTTCACGCGCAGCCTCCACGCTGTCCAAGGTGTTCTTAAGAGCTTTGTTGTAAAAGGCTATGGAACGTTACTCGAGGTATCCATGTTAATGGAAAAAATGAAATGAGCGTTTGGCGTCATTGCCCGGGAGGCCCCTTACGGGGCAAGTCCGGCCGCCTTGGTGCAGGTCTTATTACATTCGACGCCACATTGGGCGACCTGCCGCCGGATGGGGATGAAATGATGATGAAGACAACACAACACTCAGTCCCTGAGGGGAGAAAATTGCCGACCCAGCCGGGAATCGAACCCGGGCCCGGAGGTCGGCAAGGCGTCACACTGACCACTCAGCTATCGGGGCGGACATCCATGTTAATTGAATGGCAAAACGGCTCGAGCTGGTTTCTATATGGTATTCAGAATTAACAGTCGCCCGGAACTACCAACGTATGCCGGCCGTGGTGGCCGAGCGGTTCTAGGCGCTTCAGTCTGGAACCGCGCGACCGCTACGGTCACAGGTTCGAATCCTGCCTCGGGCATGGATGTGTGTAATGTGCTTAGGTTAGTTAGGTTTAAGTAGTTCTTAGTTTAGGGGACTGATGACCTCAGCTGTTAAGTCCCATAGTGCTCAGAGCCATTTGAACCATTTTTTTTTAAAGCTACCAACGTAAATAGCTGCATACACACTCCGCATGCCACGGTACGGTGCGTGGCGGGGAATACCCGTACTACTAGTAGTCATTTCTCATTCCACTCGATACTAGAGCAAGGGAAAACGACTATCTATATGCCTCCGTATGAGCCCTAATTTCTTCGTGGTTCTTACATGAAATGAATGTTGGAGACAATAGAGTCGTTCTGCAGTCAGCATCAAATGCAGGTTCCCTGAATTTTGTCTATAATATTCCTCGAAAGGTATGTTGCCTTCCCTCCATGATTCCCATTTCAGTTCCTGAAGCATGTCCATAATGCTTGCGTGTTGCCCGATCCTACCGGTAACAAACCGAGCATCGCGCCTTTGAAATACTCCGACGTCTTCCTTTTATCCGACCTGCTGCGGATCCCAAACAACACTCGAGTAGTATTCGTGCCTAGTCGCACTTTCCCATAACTCTCCCAATAAACCGAAGTCGGCCATTTGCCTTCCTCACCACCATCCTCACATTCTCGTTCCACTTCATATCGCCGTGCAACGTTACGCCCGGAAATTTGAGCGACTGTGTCAGGCCGGATACTACTAATACTGTTGCGATTTTGCTTTTCCTACTCACCCGCATTACGGTGGTAGAAATTGATCTAAAATTGATTACAAATTTCCCATTTCTGCGAATCAACTTGTAGAATGCCATTTGATGTGATTCCATTTTTCGCAAGATATCTTGTGTGAAAAGGGCGAGCAGTGTTTCACATGAGTGATACTTTCCAAATCCAACGGGAGTTAAGACTAGGAACGCCATTTATTCGCTCATGTCCATAATACAGGGTGTCCACAATGACACTCCAACATTTTAATATCCTATATCTTTCTCATTTCAGATGGTGGACCTGTGAATCCTGAAGGGGCTGACAGAGCAACTCAACAAGTTTGTGTTCTGCAAATTTGATACGCCAAGTGGCCGTAGTGGAGCTGCAATCAATTGTTTTAGCAAAATGGAGGATATGAAGGAGCGTGCACAAGTGGTCTGGTAGTATGCACAGACAAAATCGGCGACCCAAGTGCAAAGAAACTTTCTTTGAGTTTACAACAAAGCGCCCCCGTCGTTCAAGACTATAAAGAAGTGGTGTGATCAGTTTTTGGCTACTGGGAGTGTTGCGAAAGGGCACGGTGGTGGTAAGCCTGGGATCAGCGAACATCGTGTGGAACAAGTGCGGCGGTCATCCGAACAAAGTCCACAGAAGTCAGCGCGACAGGCAGCACGAGAGCTTCGTATGAAACGTTCAACAGTGCACAAAGTGCTTCATCAGCGATTATGTTTGTACGCATATAAAGGGCAGGTTGTGCAAGAAATCGAGCCTGATGATCGACCAAAGCGAGAAGAATTTGCATGTGTCTTGTTAGATCGCATTGCCGCGGACGAGTCATTTTTATCACGCGTGATGTTTACTGACGAGGCAACCTTTCACGTGTCAGGGGCTGTCAATCGTCACAATGTGCGCATGTGGGGGTCCGAAAATCGACATGCATCTAGGGAAGACACGCGCGACAGTCCGAAAGTTAATGTGTGGTGTGGTTTGTTGATACATCGCATTGTTGGGCCGTTTTTCTTTCAGGAGCCGACTGGATGGAGCCATCTACCTGGACATGTTGGAACAATTTGCCGTGCCGCAGATAACAGACCTGCAGCCAAATGTGATGTTTCAACAGGTCGGTGCACCACCCCATTGGAGCCTTGATGTCTTAAAATTTTTAAATGGCACATTCCTGCAACGATGGATTGGCCGTGGAGGTCTAATTCCTTGGCCGCCACGTTCACCCGACATAACCCCCCATGATTTTTTATTGTTGGGTTAGGTGAAAGACCGGTTATACGCTACACCAGTAAAGGACCTGCAAGACTTGAAACAGCGCGTAAGAATTGTCATCGACTCTGTCACAGAACAGATGCTCCGCAATACATGGCACGAAATCGATTATAGACATGATATTCTTCGCGCTACCCGTGGCGGAAATGTTCAAGTGTACTGAACCGTCCACCTGTGTATGAAAACTTGATGAGCTGCTGTTTGATTTCCCTGTATTTGTTCGTCAATAAATCATGTTTCCTCTCAGATTTTATGAGTTCAAATGTTGGAGTGTCATTGTGGACACCGTGTAATAGCGTGTTGCTGGATCCTACCGGTAACAAACCGCTCAACAATCGTGCAAGAGATAGACTTTAAGCACATCCTTCCCGAAATGAAGGCTGTAACTTCAAATTTTATTGGATTAACTATCCTGTCGATCCTCTAGAAAGCACGCGGTGATTGTAGCAGCGAGGCGTAGAGCGGGTAGGAAGCGGCTGGAGGCGTAGCGTTTGACACAGATCCAGTAGAATGTCTCTGCGTGGGCGGTGGCGGTGCCGAAGCGTGCGCTAGAGTCAACAGCACGGCTGGAGGCACAGTAGCGTCATTGTGGAGCGGACCCCACGCAGCCGCGCTCGTGTGCATCTGCCCGGGCGCCGCGCCGGCGCGCTATCGGTGACATGGCGCGCTGTTTGAGCTGCCCCGCCGCGACAAGTGGCTCCCAGCCCTCGCTGACCTCGTAACCTCTTTGAGCCGCGGTATCTCCTTCAGGTAACAAGCCGATCCGATAGCGCCACTTCTCCTGGCCGACTCCTTCGCTTGAGCGTCTCCTTCCACAAGATGGAAAGGGAAGGAGGTACCGAGTTCAACATGCCGGAGGGCGACCTGGTTGTTAGAAACTGGAACTGTTTCTAGTAGGTACAGAGGGAAAATATTTGCTGTGGGCTGCAGAAGAACCGTATAAGGCAAGGGCTCCTTAAGTTGTAATATGGGGATAAGTATCCAGTAGCAAACTCACCGTTGTCGAGATGAGGGTATCTGGAAAGACACTAATTGCGTATGCTACTGTCAGTCTAATAAATTTTTGCCACAGTATATTTTTCGTTAGTAGGTGCGTTCATACACTACTGGCCATTAAAATTGCTACACCACAAGATAACGTGCTACAGACATGAAATTTAGCCGTCACGAAGAACATGCTGTGATATACAAATGATTAGCTTTTCAGAGCATTCACACAAGGTTCCCGCCGGTGGCGACACCTACCACGCGCTGACATGAGGAAAGTTTCCAACCGATTTCTCATACACAAAAAGCAGTTGACCGGCGTTGCCTGGTGAAACGTTGCTGTGATGCCTCGTGTAAGGAGGAGAAATGCGTACCATCCAGTTTCCGACTTTGATAAAGGTCGGATTGTAGCCTATCGCGATTGCGGTTTATCGTATCGCGACATTGTTGCTCGCGTTGGTCGAGATCCAATGACTGTTTGCAGAATATGGAATCGGTGGGTTCAGGCGAGTAATACGGAACGCCGTGCTGGATCCCAACGGCCTCGTATCACTAGCAGTCGAGATGACAGGCATCTTATCAGCATGGCTGTAACGGATCGTGCAGCCACGTCTCGAACCCCGAGTCAACATATGGGGACGTTTGCAAGACAACAACCATCTGCACGAACAGTTCGACAACGTTTGCAGCAGCATGGACTATCAGCTCGGAGGCCATGGCTGCGGTTACCCTTGACGCTGCATCACAGACAGGAGCGCCTGCGATGGTGTACTCAACGACGAACCTGGGTACACGAATGGCAAAACGGCATTTTTTCGGATGAATCCAGGTTCTGTTTACAGCACCACGATGCTCGCATCCGTGTTTGGCGACATCGCGATAACGCACATTGGAAGCGTGTATTCGTCATCGCCAGACTGGCGTATCACCAGGCGTGATGGTATGGGGTGCCATTCGTTAAACGTCTCGGTCACCTCTTGTTCGCACTGACGGCACTTTGAACAGTGGACGTTACATTTCAGATGTTTTATGACCCGTGGCTCTACCCTTCATTCGATCCCCGCGAAACCCTACATTTCAGCAGAATAATGCACGACCGCATGTTGCAGGTCCTGTACGGGCCTTTCTGGATACCGAAAATGTTCGACTGCTATCCTGGCCAGATCTCTCACCAACTGAAAACGTCTGGTCAACGGTGGCCGAGCAACTGGCCAACGTTACATTTCAGATGTTTTATGACCCGTGGCTCTACCCTTCATTCGATCCCTGCGAAACCCTACATTTCAGCAGAATAATGCACGACCGCATGTTGCAGGTCCTGTACGGGCCTTTCTGGATACAGAAAATGTTCGACTGCTATCCTGGCCAGATCTCCCACCAACTGAAAACGTCTGGTCAACGGTGGCCGAGCAACTGGCTCGTCACAATACGCCAGTCACTACTGTTGATGAACTGTGGTATCGTGTTGAAGCTGCATGGGCAGCTGTACCTGTACACGCCATACAAGCTAAGTTTAACTCAATGCCCAGGCGTATCAAGGCCGTTATTACGACCAGAGGTGGTTGTTCTGGGTACCGATTTCTCAGGATGTATGCACCAAAATTGCGTGAAAATGTAATCACAGGTCAGTTCTAGTATAATATATTTGTCCAATGAATACCCGTTTATCATCTGCATTTCTTCTTGGTGTAGCAATTTCAATGGCCAGTAGTGTAATAGGTACAGAGGGATAGTATTTGCTGTGGGCTGAAGAAGAACTGCTAAAGTGATCTACGTGTAAGACCAGGAAATATTTGTATCTAACAGCTCCTTAAGTTGTAATACAGGGACAAGTATCGAGTAGTAAACTCAACGTTGTCGAGATGAGGGTATTGTGTGACACTAAATGGGTATGCTTCTGTCAGTCTAAAAATTTTTCTTACAGTATATTTTTCGTTAGTAGGTGCGTTCATATTTGTGAATAACACATCTGTTTTTAACTCAAGTTGCGTGCCTCCCAGTTCCCCGCCCCTCCCCTCCACCCTCTCTGCCTCTCACAACTTGATGGGACCGAGCGAGGTGGCGCAGTGGTTACCACACTGGACTCGCATTCGGGAGGACGACGGTTCAAGCCCACGTCCGGCCATCCTGATTTAGGTTTTCCGTGAATTCTCTAAGTCACTGGACCCACCTCGGTGTCGCTGTGGCTCCCTTCTGACATCTTGCTTGACTGCCCACTCCTAGCTGCTCCACGGCGGACTTTTAATCTTCCCAGCACCCTACCCTTGGTGCTGGGTGACGATTCCTCAACGGCAGATTTGGTTTTACGTTTTATTCATAAAGTTTTTTTTTTATCATACCATCTAAGGGCGAGCGTTTGGCCTTCTTTCCGGGGCCTCCATCCTCCCTCTCTTTTAAGTCTGTCACCCTTTGTTTGCATTCGTTCGTCTTTGTGTTCGTCTTTTCCCTACATGTGTTCATCTTGCATTGCCTTTTGTGGTGAACATTTTAAAGGATTGCAGAGTGGCTGGCTCGTCTTCTTTTTATTTTGTGACCAACCAGCCCAGACCATCTGCACTATGGTCTTAATGCCTCTTCTACTTTACGTTATGGTGTATGTCTTCCCCGGTTTTTGTTCATGCCATTGGTTTTCCTTTTAAGTCTGCTTCCATATTCCTTTTCCCCCTTTTACCTTCCCAACCATACCTTGGGACTTGTTTTACCCTGAGCCTTGTTTGCGTCAGGAACAAGGGACTGATGACCTTCTAGTTTGATTCCTTTATCCCTCAAACCATCCAGCCAACCAATCTAAATCGCTTCAGGCAAATGCCGGTACGGTTCCTTTGAAAGTGCACGGCTGACTTCCTTCCCCATTCTTCCCTAATCCAACGGGACCGATGACCTCGCTGTTTGGCCCCTGCCCCCCCCCCCCCCCCCCCAAAATCATCCTATCAACCAACCAACTTGGTGGACCTAGCTGCAGTGGCTTGAACGCCTCAACGGTGCAGATACCTCGTTATGTAGGCGCAACAGGGAGTGATGTCCATGAAAGGTCAGAAAGCAGGTTCGTGAAGAGGGGCAGCGGCATTTTCAGAAGATACTGCGCATCGGTGTAGATCAGTGGTCGTCAAACTTTTTTGCTCAAGACCCAGTACTGAAAGAGTGCGAAGCCACCTCGGACCGCATAAGCACTGATCTTATTATTATTTAGTAAGCCACAGAAACTAGTATGTTCTGCGCTACCTGTATACCAGGGCGATAAGCTGGTCCCCGGCTCCCGAGAACTGATCGTTAAATATCGGCATCATTCGGAACACTTCGTGTCGACTGTTAGCCGTTTCAGTTTGCTATCACGCTCAACGACCCCACAGTTGTAACACTGCAATTGCCTCGCGAAGTGTTGTTGTGTTACATGTGTGAGAGAATGACTGAGATTTAAATGCAAAATGCAATATGAGGCCCTAAATTTGACAATGAAAACATAATCCAAGTGGGCTGTATTTTTTTTATTATCCGTGCAACTGACCAACTCCAACCGTGGTTCATCTTCAGGTACATATCTTAAGCTTCCAGCTTCTTCTTACCCACGGTTACCGAGCGAGATGGCGCACTGGTTAGACATTGGACTCGTATTCGGGAGGAGTACGGTTCAATCCCGCGTCCGGCTATCCTGATTTAGGTTTTCCGTGATTTCCCTAAATCTCTCCAGGCAAATGCTGGGATGGTTCCTGTTGTGTCGGCAGATTAGCCAACACAACGCACTGATTTATAGAGGAGGCCGAAATCCACGCGTCAACTCACGCCAGCTTGCGTTAAGTCTGAAACAGGATACGTAATGAATGCTATAAAGAAAAGTACGTAGCTGCTGGAATACTTAACTTTAATCCATCATTTGTATACAGCATTCATGATGATACAAGTGAGACTCTCTCTGGAAATGGTTAATGGCGCCTTGCTAGGTCGTATCCATGGACTTAGCTGAAGGCTATTCTAACTATCTCTAGGCAAATGAGAGAAAGGCTTCGTCAGTGTAGTCGCTAGCAAAGTCGTCCGTACAACTGGGGCGAGTGCTAGTACGTCTCTCAAGACCTGCCGTGTGGTGGCGCTCGGTCTGCGATCACTGACAGTGGCGACACGCGGGTCCGACATGTACTAATGGACCGCGGCCGATTTAAAGCTACCACCTAGCAAGTGTGGTGTCTGGCGGTGACACCACAGTTTCTTTGAAAGGACACGGCCGACTTCCTTCCCCGTCCTTCCCTAACCCGATGAGACCGATGACCTCGCTGTCTGGTCTCCTCCTCCAAACAATCCAATCCTGTCCAATCACCCACGGTTGAAATCGGCCAATTGCACGGACAATCAAAAGAGTACGTTCTGCTTGGACTATGTTTTCGTTCTCGAAACGCGTTCAGGCTGTTAATCCCCACAAAAATATAATTTTAAAATGTTGCTAAATATTGGCTCTAAGCACAATGGGACTTAACGTCTGAGGTCATCAGTCCCCTAGACTTAGAACTACCTACACCTAACCAACCTAAGGACATCACACAAATCCATGCCCGAGGCGGGATTCGAACCTGCGATCGTAGCAGCAGCGCGGTTCCGGATTGAAGCGCATAGAACCGCTCGGCCACAGCGGCCGACTGTTAAATATTCTCTATGTAATTTTTCTTCTACTCACTGCACTGTATTACGAAAGTCTACATTTAATTTCACATTTCATATTACAAATATGTGCCCCATCAGGAGATGACAGTGTCTGTAATGTACATTCATGAATCCATGTTACTTCCATGTCTAAATTTACGCCGATCTCCCTCGGGCATGGGTGTGTGTGTGTTGTCTTTAGCGTAAGTTAGTTTAAGTAGTGTGTAAGTCTAGCGACCGATGACCTTAGCAGTTTGGTCCCATAGGAATTCACGCACATTTGAACATTTTACGCCGAAGCAGCTGATATGTACGACACATACACGCCCATAAGTTGTCAACACTGGAAGACAAACAATAACACGCCCCCGTCTCACATCTCCTGACCCCACAGTGACCGCACTGCTTATTGCTCCAACTCTGAGATAAGCTGCCAGCTTTACTTAGCTTAAGGCCGAAGTCACTAACTTCAGTAAGCACATTTTAAAATATTACTGTCCCTCTAAGTACTTTTGTTTGTTACTGAGGGGGAAATGACACTCTTCAGACGCTTACTGATGTTTTCGGATTCACTTGTTAAGTGCCGGATGAATGTCAATATAAAATATGGCTGAGAACCGCGGGCCGCGTGAATAACTGATTCCGGCCGCTGTCGCAGGTTCGAATCCTGCCTCGGGCATGGATGTGTGTAATGTCCTTAGGTTAGTTAAGTTTAAGTAGTTCTAAGTTCTAGGGGACTGATGACCACAGATGTTAAGTCCCGTAGTGCTCAGAGCCATTTGAACCATTTGAACCGGCCGCTGTGTTTGACGACCTCTGGTGTACATGATTGACAGGTAAGATTGACCAACATGGCCTTGATTTGCGAAGAGCTGTAAGCGATGGGAAACTACAAACCATATATTGCTCGAGGACATGCGACGATTATGGCATCCTCACGAGTAGAACAATCCTGAGGGAAAGTAGTCCTCCATTCGGATTCCTGGCGGAGACTGCTCAGAACAGTGTTGTCTTCAGAGAAAACAAAACTGGCATCCTACGGGTTTCAGTGTGGAATGTTACATTCCTTAACCGGCTAGGTAGGTTAGAGAATTAAAAAACTGAACTGGTTTGGATGAAGTTGTTTGCGCCGCGAAACGCTAGCGTTGAGAGCTTCCGAATTAAGAACACAACTACAACCACAAGTTGTTTGCGTTATTGGGACAAGGTATGGATAATTTGTTTTCCTTATCTATAATATTCGTACATGGTCTAGACAAATTAATCCATGTTGAAAACGGAAGTCAAATTAACCTCACACACAATTATACAGGGTGTTACAAAAAGGTATGGCCAAACTTTCAGGAAACATTCCTCACACACAAATAAAGAAAAGATGTTATGTGGACATGTGTCCGGAAACGCTTAATTTCCATGTTATAGCTCATTTTAGTTTCGTCAATATGTACTGTACTTCCTCGATTCACCGCCAGTTGGCCCAATTGAAGGAAGGTAATGTTGACTTTGATGCTTGTGTTGACATGCGACTCATTGCTCTACAGTACTAGCATCAAGCACATCAGTACGTAGCATCAACAGGTTAGTGTTCATCACGAACGTGGTTTTGCAGTCAGTGCAATGTTTACAAATGCGGAGTTGGCAGATGCCCATTCGATGTATGGATTAGCACAGGGCAATAACCGTGGCGCGGTACGTTTGTATCGAGACAGATTTCCAGAACGAAGGTGTCCCGACAGGAAGACGTTCGAGGCAGTTGATCGGCGTCTTAGGGAGCACGGAACATTCCAGCCTATGACTCGCGACTGGGGAAGACCTAGAATGACGAGGACACCTGCAATGGACGAGGCAATTCTTCCTGCAGTTGACGATAACCCTAATGTCAGCGTCAGAGAAGTTGCTGCTGTACAAGGAAACGTTGACCACGTCACTGTATGGAGAGTGCTACGGGAAAACCAGTTGTTTCCGTACCGTGTACAGCGTGTGCAGGCACTATCAGCAGCTGACTGGCCTCCACGCGTACACTTCTGTGAATGGTTCATCCAACAATGCGTCAATCCTCATTTCAGTGCAAATGTTCTCTTTACGGACGAGGCTTCATTCGAACGTGATCAAATTGTAAATTTTCACAATCAAGATATGTGGGCTGACGAGAATCCGCACGCAGTTGTGCAATCACGTCATCAACACAGATTTTCTGTGAACGTTTGGGCAGGCATTGTTAATGATGTCTTGATTGGGCCCCATGTTCTTCCACCTACGCTCAATGCAGCACGTTATCATGATTTCATACGGGATATTCTACCTGTGCTGCTAGAACATGTGCCTTTATAGGTACGACACAACATGTGGTTCATGCACGATGGAGCTCCTGCACATTTCAGTGTAAGTGTTCGTACGCTTCTCAACAAGAGATTCGGTGACCGATGGATTGGTAGAGGCGGACCAATTCCATGGCCTCCACGCTCTCCTGACCTCAATCCTCTTGACTTTCATTTATGGGGGCATTTGAAAGCTCTTGTCTACGCAACCCCGGTACCAAATGTAGAGACTCTTCGTGCTCGTATTGTGGACTGCTGTGATACAATACGCCATTCTCCAGGACTGCATCAGCGCATCAGGGATTCCATGCGACGGAGGATGTATCCTCGCTAACGGAGGACATTTTGAACATTTCCTGTAACAAAGTGTTTGAAGTCACGCTGGTACGTTCTGTTGCTGTGTGTTTCCATTCCATGATTAATGTGATTTGAAGAGAAGTAATAAAATGAGCTCCAGCATGGAAAGTAAGCTTTTCCGGACACATGTCCACATAACATATTTTCTTTCTTTGTGTGTGAGGAATGTTTCCTGAAAGTTTGGCCGTACCTTTTTGTAACACCCTGTATAACATCTTAAAGTGAATTACATATTACTTTCAGAAAATACTTCCAAATATTTTAATTTATGAGATGTTAAATGTTTTGTCTTGTTTCGAAACGTTTTTGTCGTTATTTCCTCTTCTCTCTACTTCGGTTGGGTCAGCTATTTTGTTGCCCAGATAGAAACCTTATCTACTACTTTCAGTGTCTCATTTTCTAATCCAGTTCCCTTAGCATCGTCTGATTTGAATCGAATCGACTATGTTCTCTTACCCATGTTTCATGTTTTACTGATATTTATCTGACAACATCTTTTCAGCCGGCCGGTGTGGCCGTGCGGTTCTGGGCGCTTCAGTCTGGAACCGCGTGACCGCTACGGTCGCAGGTTCGAATCCTGCCTCGGGCATGGATGTGTGTGCTGTCCTTAGGTTAGTTAGGTTTAAGTAGTTCTGAGTTCTAGGGGACTAATGACCACAGATGTTAAGTCCCATAGTGCTCAGAGCCATTTGAACCAACATCTTTTCATGACGTCAGTTCCGTTCAACAACCCTTGCAAATCCATCGATCGCTTCTCTCATAGACTTACAATATTATCTGCAATCTACAAAGTTTTTTCTTCTCGGTGAACTTTAATTCCCTTTCCTAATTTCTTATGTTTACTCAGTGTACAGATTGAATAACATCGGAGACAAGCTATAACACTATCTCACTCTCTCCTTAACTACCGCCTGCTTCGCATGCCCTTCGATTCTTGTAACTACTGTGTGGTTTCTGCACAAGTTGTAGACAACATTTCGCTCCCTTTCTTTTTATCCCTACCACGTTCACAATTTCAAAGAGTGTATTCCAGCCATTATCAAAAGTCTTCCCAGTCTTTGGTAAATAACGCTTGTAGGTATTTTGCAATCATGACGTACTAAACTAATGCTTCTGTAATACTCAAATTTTGGAAATTTGTGGTAAGTTCTACGTGACCAAACAGCCGAGGTCATCGCTCCCTAAGCTTACACACTACGTAATCTAACGTAACCTAACTTACGCTAAGGACAACACACACACCCATGCCCGGGGGAGGACTCGGATCTCCGACGGGGGAATACTTAAATCTGCCAGCATCTGCCTTCTTATGAAATTGAATTATTGCAACCATTTTCTTAGGCTACAGTCTATAGCCTGAGCATAGTTTAGAAAACGCTTGTCAACGTTGCTGTATTGAATTTTATGCATTTATTCCGACCGGTTTCGGTGTTCAATCATCATTTAGGGAAAACAATATGACTTTTACATTACATATATAATGCTACAGGAGAATGCTATTCTACAGGGAATACTATGATACACATCAACAGTTATCGGTGTGTGACAATATTACACTGATAAATGTTGGACGGCCGGGGTGGCAGAGCGATTCTAGGCACTACAGTCTGGAGCGGCGCGACCGCTACGGTCGCAGGTTCGAATCCTGCCTCGGGCATGGATTTGTGTGATGTCCTTACGTTAGTTAGGTTTAAGTAGTTCTAAATTCTAGGGGACTGATGACCTCAGAAGTTAAGTCCTATAGTGCTGAGAGCCATTTGAACCATTTTTGATAAATGTTGATGTACATCATAATATATGCCCTGAATTTGTCCGTACCATGATATATGAGATGTAAAAGTATTTCTTTTTGAAGGATTGTTGTAAATAACATGTATTTTCTGGAATTATTACACTCATCTTTAAGCGTCAGGGTGTATCGCTTGTCTCATATATTATACATTTCAGACAGAATCAATTTGTTTTCTGAAGGATCTTATTAATTCTGACGGAATGTCATCTACACCACGTCCTGTTTCGTCTTACGTATTCGTCTTTAGCATGATATATGAGATGTAAATGTATTTCTTTTTGAAGGATTGTTGTAAATAACATGCATTTTCTGGAATTATTACATTCATTTCTAAGTGTCAGGGTATTTCGCTAGTCTCATATATTATGCGTTTTAGACGGAATGATTTTGTTTCCTGAAGGATCTAATTAATTCTGATGGAATGTCATCTACACCACGTCTTTGTTTCGTCTTACGTATTTCAGAAGTAATATTATAAGGCAGCAGAAGCTTGTAGGTTTCTGGGCGACCAGAACCCGTCGGCAGGTGAGAATCCTTCCCTGCCTGTTGCCGTCATTAGCCTGCCCTGATCACAGGCCCTTTCTCGTCGCCGCCAGTCCTCCCCCCCGGTCGTCTCCCCCCCCCTCCCCCCCCCCCCCCAGGCTACCGCCCTCTTCTGCCGGTCACCTGCTGAGGATGTCTATCTTTGTTCCGCCTAATTGGTGGCTGCCGTCCCGACCCACATAACACCCCTCTCAACCCTCGGGATGACTCCACACTACGCATTGATACACATACCACGAGTCCCGCTATTGTGGGGCGGCCACACAAAGGAGAGGGAACGATCCGCTTCGGAAATTTCTATTTTCACGAAGGGCCCCATTACGGAGGCGTTTGATTCCGTAGCGGAACAGTGCGAGGTGTCAATTTCAGTTTTGTGTTTTTACTAGGCATCAGTAGGGATTATTCGGCTGTAAGAGTGTTGCTGTAAGGAATCTGTTGCTTCTGGTGACTCGTTACACAACTTTTTCTTTGATTTCCTACGCTCATTTTTCTTTGTACCCGTATTGCAATGAAAATATGTGCAAGAAAGTGCCAATATCGACGGTATGTTCTGGGTGTCGTGTTTGGAAACAAACTTATTCGATTCAATAAGGTATTAAAAATTCCTAGTCCGGTGGTTAAACTGGGAATTTATGCCAGCATACGATCCACTTATACTTCTAGGAGAACTGGACTGAAGTTCTCTAGGTAATAAAACTAATAGGAGCTGGCTGCTATCACAGAACAAGAAGTAAAAGTGATACCGGACGAGCGAGTGCAACGTTCATTGCTTCCATAAAATAATAAGTAAATTCTCATTGGACAAACAGTGGTAGATATCCATCGGAGAGTGATGACTGTGTATGGGGTAGCCTGTC
This sequence comes from Schistocerca cancellata, assembly GCF_023864275.1. Classification (NCBI taxonomy): domain Eukaryota; kingdom Metazoa; phylum Arthropoda; class Insecta; order Orthoptera; family Acrididae; genus Schistocerca; species Schistocerca cancellata. The sequence continues at coordinate 157,367,559 of NC_064626.1, forward strand.
TGTCGACTACCACCAACGTGGAATGGTGTGCCAAGTTCCGTGTTGGTTGCTGCTGCGTCATGATGAGGCACGTTCCCATATCTCAAATATCGTAACGCAGAAGTTGCGCCAACTCAATTAGGAGACAAGCGAGTACCAGCCTTATAGTGCTGATCTCTCCCCATACGACTATGAAGCCTTCGGCCCTTAAAAAAGCCTTGAAGGGTCCATGATTCCTGTCGGTCGAGGACGAGGACGTGTAGCAGGCAGTTGCAGAACTCTCCCTGCAATAAGCTCCCACTATTACTAAACCTCCAGAAATGTCTCACTTTAACCGGTTAGTGCTTATATTGTGGTATAAGGGGCGTACAGTATAACTGGCCACGCTTTCCACTACGCTTTCCACTCCGAATTTTGCGATAATTCAGCCAGTCCGTTCTTGAACTGACGTAGTGAGCCGCCACGTAGGAGTTCTTCCTACCTTTCATGTGGAGATGCTCTTGTAGTTTTATGTACCCTTGCAGAACCGCAGCAGCGCCGTCGGGTTCTGGAAGTGCAATACTAATGTGCAGGTTTTAAATAATGAATTGGGAAGAAGTTTTTTTTGCAAATAATTTTTACCCTGGAAGCCATTATGGCGAGGTTACTAAGAAACACCATAAAATGAACTTGTTCACGTTGATTATAAGCTAGCTGTTAACAATACGTATGTTTTTGGATAGGGTCCGCCTTCAGCAAAACACAATTTTGTTTTTTAACCCAAACAAGTTTCACTGCAGTTGCAGCATCTTCAGTGGGCTTTTATTTTATGGCTGTTCAAAATAAAGAATGTTCTTTACTGTTTGTATACATGTAACTATTAGTTTTTAAATCGTAATTACAGATATTTGAAAAATTACGATTTAAAAAATTATATTTACATGTATACAAACAGTTAAGAACATTCTTTATCTTTAAAAGCCATAAAATAAAAGCCCACTGAAGATGCTGCAACTGCAGTGAAACGTTTGGGTTAAAACACAAAATTGTGTTTTGCTAAAGGCGGGACCTATCCAAAAACATACGTATTGTTAAAGCAAACACGGAAAATAGAGCTTCAACCCCAAGATAACTATTAACAGTGAGAGAGAATGGTATACTAATGACAAGATCGAAAAGCATCCTATCGACGATTGCCAGCTATGACGCACAGTCTGTAACTTGAGCATGCAATGGGTATAGTTCGTATAAGATCGTACATCTTCGGTTATGCCGAAGTTATTCATTTACTTATTAATATTAACGTTTCCTGGCACTGTAAAATTGCTGAAAGATAGATTTGTGAGCCATAGACTCCTCCTAATGTCCGAGTGGCAAAAAGCAATATTTGTCAGTAAATATTTATTAATAACAACTATGAGATTCGCGCTAGAATAAATGTACTTTCCCTACGTATCTCTTTGCTGACGTCACGAGCGATTTATGCATCGGCACCTCGTCCCACTGGCTCTGAAAGCGCCAGATGGCCAAGCGCCTTTGTTAGCCAGCGTGGGTACCTACCGCTCGCTCCTTACTCAGAATGAACTGCACCGCTGATGAGAGGGTTATTCGGAAAGTAAGGAACGATCGGTCGCGAAATGAAAAATACTATGAAAATCTGATGAAGCTATGCACAGATGCGTTGGGCACTGTGTCTAGTATGCCCGTCGATCGCATCATGTCGCTCTTTTCAGTTCTGAGCTCACAGTGAGAACGTAAAGATGGCTAGAAATTAGCGTCTCCCGCTAAGTATGAGGGCCTGGTGAAAGATTTCGCCTGAAGCTATGCAATCCATATAACATAACTGTCGTGCGGTTCGTTTTACACGACAATTCTCTGCCGCACTCTGCAGGGGACACGAAGATACTCCTGCAGCGTTTTCGATGGGAAGTGTTTGATCACCCACAATACAGCCTGTAATTGGCTACCCCTGAGGTTCATCTCTGCTCAAATGAACCGCTGGCTTTGAACACAATATTTTGACACAGACAACGAGCTGCAGTCCAGAGCAGAAAATTGTGGAAAAGCACTGGCGGCTGTCTGCTGTAACGAGGGAATTGAAAAGTTGGTACAACACTACGACAGATGTCTACGTCTGAGCGGCGATTGTGTAGAGAAGTAGTTGGAAGGTGTAACTAACCGTTGCAAATTAAACAGTTTTGATTTTCACTGTCGTTTCCATTTCGCGACCTATCTTTCATTACTTTCCGAATAGCTCTCGTACATTCACTTCAGATATGTGAAGCAGCAAAACTGGAAATAAAGTAAAATGCTCTTATCTGCAAATAAGGGATACCTTACAAGCAGGAAACGATGTTTTACCAAATGGGTATCTTCAGCCTGGTCCATCGGTTGGATGATTGCATCAATTGTAAGATGGCAAGAACTATGCCCCTCACATGAAGTCATTAAAGATCACGAAACTCACATTGCGCGAGCAGTAGGGCTGAACAAAAATGACTGACAAGGCACAATGCATCTTGTAGAGGGTATAGTATGGATGTATTGGAATAATTAATGTTGGGTGATGATTTTAAAATAATTCATGCGACATGAAAACTTTGTGGAAACGCGTCAATTTACTGGAGGCTAGTTTATTCCAGGGAAGTATTCAGAGTTGACCGCGCCCGTGTGGCGGTGCGCGGCTGGGGAGCGGCGAAGGGAAGTGACAATAGGCAGCATAGGGTGGCTCAAACTCTGAGAAAGCGGTAACGGGGCGCGGCCTCCAGCTGCCATAAGATGAGTGACAGTGAGTGGGTGGTTGACCCCATGCTGGTGTACTGGGAAGCAGACGGAGAACTTGTACACCTGTTGATAAATGTCCAGCGTCCTGTTTTCAATGAAACATGCGAGAAAGTGGCGCAAATCTATGGTGGAGCGGTCAATAGAGGCCTAAATATGTGTGTTCGTGACTATAGCAACTTCACGTTGAATTCACGGTCCGCAGAGTCTGAAGTAAATCAGGTGAAGAGCAACAGAATGAAATACACCGGCCTCCGATGGGAACGTAGGACCAAGGAATCTGAAGTACTCTCCTCGGAGTGAGAATTTCGGAAAAACTGGTGTTTTATGCAGGATGCTAACCTTGATGGGTGGCCTGGGAGGAGCTAAATAGCAGAAGTTGAGAGGAAGGGGAATTGTGTGGGTATTTGTTCACTTCCCAGAGCAGGCATTGGTTGGCGCTGGGAAGTGACGCATGATTAACGCGACTTGCGCTGCAATTGGCGTAAGTGATTTTGCTGGAGGGGAAACCGAGGCAAAGAGTGGACTGGCAGAAGTCTCCGTAGGGTTTTCTGTTCCCTGCTTGCCTAGAGTGTGGACATGGCGTTCTTTACTCAGTTTGCCTGAGAGAGAGTGAGCATCTCCGCAGTTTAGGACTTAGCAAACAGAACGATTGAGTTTGGAGATAGAAAGTTTTGGTTCATCTATGTACTGAGCAAGATAGCTAAGAGTGAATAGACGAGCGCAGCCTTGCAGCACCATGAGGCCGGCCCCGCCACGCTGAATTCGGTGATATTGCGCCCGCTCTGGCTTCAGTGAGGCCACTGATTAATTTGTGGCATCACGCCGTTAAAATTTCCATGAGGGTTTCATGGGCCGTGTATTGTAGAATTCTTCTCGCACTTTGCATTACACCTGGGTCAGTCGATAGGAATTAAGTTTGATTTATCGCGCTTTACTCCACGCAAACGCAATTTATTCCCACTACCTGTTAGGAGAGCCATGTAATGTGATGATTGAAGGTCGTGAGTTAAAATAAATTTGTGCTAATCGAATGCATCTGTTTTCAATCAAGTAGTTGAAATCCCAAGTCACTTTCTTAATTAATTTTATGTTCAACATTTGCATCTGGTTTTCAATAGCTGAATATAACATCATCAATGTGCACCCCTTTTTAATTAAAAGGGATCAATTCTGAACCAATTAATGTCAACACTGCCACTGCAGTTCAATCAGGAGTCACAGGGCCTTATTACTTTCTTTGCGTTATCCGATATTGCGGCAGTTTTGCACTCTCTGTTGATCTGTTAGTCAATTAGCTGGGGTGAAAACACGCCAAAACCAGATAAGTAACAGGTGGGGTGTTACACAATATTCAAGGCAGTTCTGTCTGATTGAACGAATTTTTCGATCGCCCCTTATAGCAATAGTAATAGTAGCAGTAATATCAAAATAGAGATTGTGATGGTGGCGACCCCTGTTCCACCATAGGCGTGAGTTAAATGTGCCGGAGCGTATACGAAAGTTGGGCAGCGCTCATGTAGACCACGTGAAGCATTAGAACCACCACCTGAAGTTCTCTCTATTTCTTATTAATACAGTCTCGAAAATTTTTAACGTATAGAGTACCCTGTCGTGCAAACATACTGACGCCATCTCGGATGGCTCAAACGGCACGGCGCTCCTGGTTGTGCTCCGTTCCTCGATGACGACGGAGATGTCAGCTGAGAAGAGAGAGTGTACGTGGCGGTGACTTACCTCTCGTCGCAGGTGCAGTGCATGAGCGTGTTGATGCGCCAGTTGAAGAGGCCGTACTTGGTCTGGAAGGCGGCGATGTAGAAGGGGCAGGTGGTGTCGTGCAGGCGGCAGCAGCGGTCGGCGCCGTTGAAGCCGCCCAGCTGCGTGTAGCGCTCGGCGGAGCGGCCCTTGCCGCACCACTTGGTGCCGGGCACGCGCAGCGCGTCCACCAGGTCCCGCTTGCGCCTGCGGCACGCTCAAACGCTTACCTCCAGCCCGCGGCTGCTGCCGCTGCCACCGACCGCCCCAGGGTGGACGCCATGTTGCCTCCCCTGCACCCGCGACTCTCAACCCTCGCCGGAACGACGCTGCCAATACCACATTTCTGTCCATTTCATCTCAGGACTTTGATTCCTGCCCCTAGGAGACAAATCTGACCCACTTTGCACTGGCAGTCAGTCAGGAACGAACCAAACTGATTGGTCAGACGGTTGTCCCATTTGAAGATGCGCCGTGTACAACTCCCGAACGCTGGGGATAGATACACCCTGTGGCGCGATTGTAAACACGATGTTTGAAGCACCATGTTTTCAAACGGGTTTGTAGGGAACGTACTGGCTGTCTACTTTGAGCGACGGAATGATAAATGCTGCGGAACACACATATTACAGCGCAAGAATTTGGTTTTCCGAGGTTAGCAGTGTCTAGGGTGGATGTTCGGTACCGTAAAGACAGTGTTTCCATTCGCGTAAACTGTCACACAGGACGACCACAAGTGGTGGAGGAACGAACGTCACGTCGCCTCCAAAAAAGACATACGGTGCGATGCATGGTTATGAGTCAGATTGGCACCAATTTGAATGTAGGACGTCAGGAAACCATTTCCACTTAGGGCCATTAAAATTGCTACACCAAGAAGAAATGCAGATGATAAATGGGTGTTCATTGGACAAATATAACATAGTAGAACTGACATGTGATTACATTTTCATGCTATTTCGGTGCATAGATACTGAGAAATCATCAGTACCCAGAACAACCACCTCTGACCGTAATAACGGCCTTCGTACGTCTGGGCATTGAGTCAAACACAGCTTGGATGCCGTGTACAGGTACAGCTGCCCATGCAGCTTCAACACGATACCACAGTTCATCAAGAGTAGTGACTGGCGTATTGTGACGAGCCACTTGCTCCGCCACCATTGACCAGACGTTTTCAGTTGGTGAGAGATCTGGAGAATGTGCTGGCCAGGACAGCAGTCGAACATTTTCTGTATCCAGATAGGCCCATATAAAAACTGCAACATGCGGTCGTGCGTTATCCTGCTGAAATGTAGGGTTTCGCAGGGATCGAATGAAGGGTAGAGCCACAGGTCGTAACACATCTGAAATGTAACGTCCACTGTTCAATGTGCCGACAATGCGCACAATAGATGACCGAGACCAATGGCACCGCATACCATCACGCTGGGTGATACGCCAGTATGGCGATGACCAATACACGCCTCCAATGTGCGTTCACCGCGATGTCGCCAAACACGGATGCGACGATCATGAGGCTGTAAACAGAACCTGGATTCATCCGAAAAAATGACGTTTTGCCATTCGTGCACCCAGGTTCGCCGTTGAGTACACCATTGCAGGCGGTCCTGTCTGTGATGCAGCGTCACGGGTAACCGCAGTCATGGTCTCCGAGCTGATAGTCTATGCTGCTGCAAACGTCGTCGAACTGTTCATGCAGATGCTTGTTGTCTTGCAAACGTCCCCATCTGTTGACTCATGGATCGAGACGTGGCTGCACGATCCGTTACAGCCATGCGGCTAAGATCCCTGTCATCTCGACTGCTAGTGGTACGAGGCCGTTGGGATTCAGCAAGGCGTTCCGTATTACCCTCCTGAACCCACCGATTCCATATTCTGCTAACAGTCATTGGATCTCGACCAACGCGAGCAACAATGTCGCGATACGACAAACCGCAATCGCGATAGACTACAATCCGACCTTTATCAAAGTCGGGAACATGATGGTACGCATTTCTCCTCCTTACACGAGGCATCACAACAACGTTTCACGAGGCAAAGCCGGTCAACTGCTGTTTGTGTATGAGAAATCGGTTGGAAACTTTGCTCATGTGAGCACGTTGTAGGTGTCGCCACCGGCGCCAACGTTGTTTGAATGCTCTGAAAAGCTAATCATTTGCATATCACAGCATCTTCTTCCTGTCCGTTAAATTTCGCGTCTGTAGCACGTCATCTTCGTGGTGTAGCAATGTTAATGGCCAGTAGTGTACATGGGACTGTAAGGAGACAAATGGACCACAAAGGCTTCTATAACTGACGAGCGACTTCTGTCCCTTTGCCTTCCGACGACTTTTGGCCTCTCATTGAATTAAGTCCTATACTCTGTCGAACAGTACTATCGTGTCACCTCATGTATACTGAAAACTAAAAAAAGTTAAAAAATTGGAAAGAATGGTCCGATGTAAACCCGATTTGTAGACTACACGTCATTAACGAGTTCCTCGTCGAGGCCGTGAAGGCTAAGGGATCGTCTTTCAGCCGTCCTGGCATGCTCTGCCTTACACCGTCATGCGGATGCCGTGTGGAGGACATGTGGTCAGTTCATCGCTCTCCCGTACGTTTTGCAGACTTTCCAGACCGTGGACGCGTTACTGTTCTGTCAAATAACTCCTCAATTGGCATCACGAAGCTGAGTGCACTCCATGTCAGTCCTCCCACCATAGAAAAATCTTGGGTTCTCCAAACGGCAGCCATCGACATTGACCATTCAGCCACGGAAGCGGGCTACATACCATTAGCCGTTACCTAAATAATTAAAGTTCCAGTGACAGCCCAAAACTGACACCAGAATGCAATAGCATTGAGGTATTGTTACCATCTTATCGTCCCTTGATAGGGTGTACAAGGTGTCTCGATCCTTTTGGTTCAAATTGAAACATGTGCTAGTGCGTTCACAACCGATTATATTGAGGTAGGGAACGGATAGTCGGAAATGCATATTCATTGTGTTATGGACATACACAGCGTACACCGCATAACAACAACGTTGCTCGTAGTAATTGTTCAAAGTGACAACTTCCAGTCTTAGTGCATGCGTGGCAATGGCGCATGGAGCTCTGCCGGGCTTTCTCAAGGCTCCCTGGTTTATGCACATTGGTCGACGAAAATCGAATTGCACTTCGCTTCTCTTCACAAGTAGACGACAGTAACATGCGCGCCGTGTTTGTTTCGTAGTACATACTTCTCTCGCTAGAGCTGCACGTAAAAATAAAACACCCTCTGTAGCGCGAACTTCAAATTATATCGTCGTGAAATTTCGACATTCCAGGTGTAATACCAGGGAAGAACAAAATTACTGAGCGTTGCTTTCCGATCCTCCCTCGTACTTTATCAGATAAGGAAATCTTAGAGAGGATCGTGGAAGTTGGATTTGGATTTGGATCCCTTGTCTTTTAAATGGGGCCCAGAACCCTCACCGTGGCACATCGTCGAGGATCGTCAGTCGACGAGAGGCGTGTTAGTGGAGCCCTTCCGGGTATCACGAGGGAGAACTGTCAGTTGAGCCGCAGCGAGGTGAGAGGAAACACTTGCGCGCTTATCGGCCACAATTAATTCCCGGCGTCTCGGACACGCCGGCCTACGCCCAGGCGCTAAATCAGAGGCCGACTTATCGCCGTCTGAGGCGGAGCGGCGCATCCCGCCTTATCCCGGACCGGTCCCCGTACAGATCTGTTCCTCCCGGAACGATCGCCGTAAAAGAGATTAACGCCAGTCAAAAGATGGACGCCATAACGCCGGGGAGGGGCCCGCCGGGGTAATGACTTGGCGAAACTTATCGCGCTCACCGCGCCCCGCCGCCGGGCCCGCCGACGTTAATTGAGTCTGCCCGTCCGTAATAAGGAGCCTGGGCAGGGCAGTTGGGGATAATTTATACACGATACCACTCTGGCCGGCTGGAACGAAATTCCGGCTCTTTTACTGCCAGCGTCCACAGGCCGCGCGGTTGGTAGAAGGCGACCGAGCTACGGCGCGGCAGAACAACGGCGTCTCGCAAGATCTATACATTCTTCTACAGGGCGAATCGCCAAAGACGATATACCTTTTTTCTTTCTTGAACGGTTCAAGATACCAAACGACGTTTTCGGCAAATGATAGTGGTCAGAGGCGCGTAATTCTGCGGTAAGTTTCTACATCTACATCAAGATATACCGGGTGATCAAAAAGTCAGTATAAATTTGAAAACTGAATAAATCACGGAATAATGTAAATAGAGAGGCACAAATTGACACACATGCTTGGAATGACATGAGGTTTTATTAGAACCAAAAACATGTCCGACAGATGGCGCTTCATCTGATCAAAATAGCAACAATTAGCATAACAAAGTAAGACAAAGCAAAGATGATGTTCTTTACAGGAAATGCTCAATATGTCCATCATCATTCCTCAACAATAGCTGTAGTCGAGGAATAATGTTGCGAACAGCACTGTAAAGCATGTCCGGAGTTATGGTGAGACATTGGCGTCGGATGTTGTCTTTCGGCATCCCTAGAGATGTCGGTCGATCACGATACACTTGCGACTTCAGGTAACCCCAAAGCCAATAATAGCACGGACTGAGGTCTGGGGACTTGGGAGTCCAAGCATGAGCCGGCCGCGGTGGTCTAGCGGTTCAGGCGCTCAGTCCGGAACCGCGCGACTACTACGGTCGCAGGTTCGAATCCTGCCTCGGGCATGGATGTGTGTGATGTCCTTAGGTTAGTTAGGTTTAAGTAGTTCTAAGTTCTAGGGGACTGATGACCACAGACGTTAAGTCCCATAGTACTCAGAGCCATTTGAACCGTTTTTGTGTCCAAGCATGACGAAAGTGGCGACTGACCACACGATCATCACCAAACGACACGCGCAAGAGATCTTTCACGTGTCTAGCAATATGGGGTGGAGCGCCATCCAGCATAAACATCGAAAGTTCCAGCAGGTGTTTATCAGCCAGGCTGGGGATGATGCGATTCTGTAACATTACAGCTCCTTTTACACACGATTGTCATGCGCAGTAACTGACGTTTTGCTGTCCAGCGTCATCTGCCGGACATTTTGTGAACATTGTTTTTTATTTTGGTTCTAATAAAACCCCACGTCATTCAAAGCATGTGTGTCAATTTTTACCTCTCTACCTACATTATTTCGTGGTTTATTAAGTTTTCAAATTTATACTGACTTTTTGATCACCCGGTATACTCCGCTAGCCCCCAAGCGGTGTGTGGCGGAGGGCACAATTCGCGCCAAAGTCATATTTACCCCCCCCCCCCCCCCCCTCTGTTCCACTCGCAGATCGCGCGAGGGAAGAACAACTGTCTAAACGCCTCAGTACGAGCTCTTATTTCCCTTGTCTTTGAATGGTGATCATTGCGCGATTAGAAAGTTGGTGGCAATAATATATGCTCTACATCCTCGGTGAAGATCGGATTTCGGAATTTAGTGAGCAGCCCCTTCTGTTTATCGCGCCGTCTATCTGCAAGTGTGTCCCACTTCAAACTTTCTATGAGATCTGTAACGCTCTCGCGATAGCTAATTGTACCAGTCACAAATCTTGCCGCTCTTCTTTGGAACTTATCAATCTCTTGAATCAGACTCGACTGGTAAGGGTCTCACACAGACGAACAGTACTCTAAGACTGGACGAACTAACGTATTGTAAGCTATTTCCCTTGTTGAAGGACTGGATCGCTTCAGGATTCTACCAATAAACCGCAATCTAGAGTTCGCCTTACCCGCTACTTGTGTAATCTGATCATTCCATTTGAGATCATTTCGAATATTCACACCCAGATACTTGACGGACGTTACCGCTTCCAAAGACTGGGCTTTTACTTTGTACTCTTACATTAATGGGGATTTTCGCCTTGTTATACGCAGTAGGTTACACTTACTAATATTGAGAGATAACTGCCAGTCATTACACCACGCATTTATTTTCTGCAAATCCTCATTGACTTGTTCACAACTTTCTTGTGATACTACTTTCCTGTAGACTACAGCATTATCGGCAATCAGTCTAAGGCCGCTGTCAATACCATCAACCAGATCGTTTATGTAAATCGTAAAAAAGTTGAGGACCTATTACACTGCCCTGGGGCACACTTGAAGTTACGCTTGTTTCTGTTGAAGTCACCCCGTTCAGGACGACATACTGCTCCCTGTCAGAAAACTTTCTATCCAGCCGCATATGTCATCGGATAGACCGTAAGCGTGCACTTTTTGGAGCAAGCGACAGTGCGAAACCGAGTTGAACGCCTTTCGAAAGTCGAGAAATATGGCATCAACCTGGGAGCTGGTATCTAGAGCCTGTTGTATATCATGCACAAAGAGGGCCAGCTGTGTTTCGCATGACTGCTGTTTCCTAAAACAGTGCTGGTTTCTGCAGATGAGCTTCTCAGAGTCTAGAAAGGTCATTATGTTTGTAGCTTTTGACTCTTGCATCAACCGAGATACTGAAGGTAACACGTTTCTTTTGAATGTAATAGCATTCAAAGCTCTTGAAAAGATGAACACACTGATAAAACACTTGTGTTTTCTTTGAAAGTTTTTGCAAAATCGTCCGAGAAATGTGCTGAAATCGAAAGGTAAGGCGACTGGAATTGATTATTTCGGTGCAAACACCATCGAGGGTGACTCTCACGTCTTATTCAGATAACGAACCCAATAAATCATAATTATATTACTACTGTGTTACAGAATACCCAGGGACAAGAAAGAAGTACGCTTAATTAAGTTTAATTTGATCCAATTCTGTCAATGCTCCTTCCTTGTGTGTAATGGTGAGAAAGCTAGGCCCTCTGTCTGCCTACAGGGACCAATGACAGATGTACGTTATGTGAACATTGGAGCTGTTAATTCTCATTCAGTGTGCTCGTCATTTGTCGCCTCGAGGTTGAGATGTCCAAGTTCCAGTCCTCTCGCCGAAGAACAATCTCTGGCAGTACCTGGAATATAACCCAGGCCAGGTCACCGCTGTTCTGTCGTCCAGTGTTGGGCGCCAATGACAGTCATTAAGTTTTGTGTCGAGATGATAGCAAAGAGACACGAATCCATTTTGCTGGGTCACCATTACAGTCAAAGAAGAAACACCAACAGAACCGGAAAAATTTAGCCTAATATTATTACTTCTTTCTTGTTTATTGTAAGATCTGGACGTATTTCGGTTCACCACTTAATATAACTGATAATTATTGTAAACAGCTTCTGTGATTAAATGCAAAAGAAATATATAATGCATGTCATTTACGTTTATTCATAGACGTAATCTTTCTCTTTCTCTGTCTTTTTCAATCTCTCGAAGAACTTCACAAATTGCTCGTGAGACTGGACACCAACAGATGGTTTAAAGTACATATTGTTCCCCTAAGAGATGTATCGATCTGAAAGTCTCTGTATGCAAGAGGCAAAAGAGTTGAAACATCGATTCTCCTCTAATATCACTATCATCCTCACATCAGAAAAGGCAACTTACAAAATTATCGTGGAATTCTTGAGACATTGTTAGCTTCACGTAGAAGTATGTATACTGTTACGGATAACCTCTGTATTTTGCGTTCTGTTATCCTTATACATTTCTTTAAATCATCGGATATATTACTTATGTAAAATGATCCTGGCTGTATAGAACTTACATCAAACAACAATTAAAGAAAAGGTAAATATTATGGTATATAAAAACGAAAGAATCAAAAAGGACACCAGAAGGTTGGACTCGCTCGGTACTATACCCCAGGATCGTAAAAGAAGCGTACGGTCTACCGTCCTGTGATGACGAGGTTTTCAGAGACGGAGCACAAGCTCTAATCAGTCTGGATGACTGGACGGGTCTTACAACTACGTCCAACGAATGAAAATCCAGTAACTTAACATTGCGCTTTCCCGACGGGTTGCGATAATTTAGAGATTTCTTCATGATTTATTTCTCACATTTATAGAATGATAGGACCTAATGCACAGAAATATTTTATTCAAACTATCGTCATTTTTATTCAGTTTATTTCTGGATTTGATCAGTGCCCAGTATCCTGCATATAGTATTCCCTCTACAGGGGCTCATTCGGCTGTATGAAGGAGTCCCAAGGATACTCTAGCACAAGAGAAAACTGAGAATGAAGAGAAAAAGAAGATACTTAAGAAGGATAAAAGAGGGGGAAAGTGCGGCGAGTGTATTCTGGAGACGGCGTACAGAATATTTGTGCGACCCATTCTTGAGTACTGCTCCAGTGTTTGGGATACCCACCAGATCATATTTTAAGGAGACATCGAAGTAGTTCAGAGGCGAGCTGTTAGATTTGCTATCGCTCGGTTGCATCAGTACGTAGTTTCGTGGAAATGTTCACTGAGATTCATCCTTGATGGGAAGAAATGATCTATTTGAGAATAGGAAGTTTGGAGAATCAAGCTGCAGAACGATTCTACCGTGTCCAATGTTTACCTCGCAATAGGATCGTAAGGCGAAAATACATTGAGTGGGCAAAATTAATGAGAAGCCGTCGGCTGCTGAAGAGCATGTGGTGCGTCTGCATATAGTCCAGACAGAAATGGGGTCACGACATCTCACATTCAAGTCGGAGTCAAACTTACATTCACTACTTTGACGATGGTTCTGCTGAGATGACGTGTCGTCCGATCGTTGTCGTCGTGCAGTGTGGTGGTTTATGTGTGTGGAAACATTGTCTTCGGTATACTGAAGGTCCACTTTAGATGCTGTTTATCTTGGAAACTCGAATTGTTACTTAAACTCTGACGTGCTGTCACCCACGAGTCTTGCACGTATTATCATCCCACGTTCGAAGGCGATTAACTGCCGAGGTGCTGCTATTTTCACTCTACACTAGTTTTTAACAGACTGCTTGGATATGGAGTCTTTACTCGTGCCACGTGTTGCTGCAATCGGGTGTTACACACGGCTCATTTTCGAATGTTACAACCGTTGCCATGAGTTTTGGACAATCAAGCGAGTTAAGGTCCCACACATACAGGTAATAATCTTTCTCTTGCTCGAAACTTCTTGGCATATTAAAACCGTGTGCCGGACCGAGACTCGAACTCGGGACCTTTCTTCCAGGACTGCTAGTTCTGCAAGGTTCGCAGGAGAGCTTCTGTGAAGTTTGGAAGGTAGGAGACGAGGTACTGGCAGAGTGAAGCTGTGAGGACGGGGCGTGAGTCGTGCTTGGGTAGCTCAGTCGGTAGAGTGCTTGCCCGCGAAAGGCAAAGGTCCCGAGTTCGAGTCTCGGTCCGGCACACAGTTTTAATCTGCCAGGAAGTTTCATATCAGCGCACACTCCACTGTAGAGTGAAAATTTCATTCTATTTCTCTTGCTCGGTTTATGAGTGGGACGGGAAAGGAAATTGGTATAAAGGTATCTCCACTCTATGAAAAACGTTGGATTGCGGACTGTGGATGAAGATGTTGAAGGAAGGACTGTGTCACTAGACTGCCACAGATTGAAAGTATAAACTCTCCATCGAAGACCACGCCTCAAAGTTGGACAAACAACGCTGTAGAAACGACAAACGACGCAGGTGAGCTTCAATTATGTCTAAGTGAACACCGGTGAAGAAGGTCAACATTACCCAGTTGTAGTGGTCAGACGTGCTGCGAGGACCGTGACGCACAATTGGTTTCCGTTCACTGGTCTTTTCTGATACAAGCTCAGAAGGAATGAGTTCTCCCTACTTTACCTGCAGTAAAAGTGTTGACACGGCAAAACAGGAGAGAGCCGGAGGCCCGAGCAAGGACGTCGAATAGTGCAAGCAGAACAGGGTCCGCGTGAGGCGTCGTGTGATGTTTACCTATGGTCGCAGTGGCAGTGGCTGATGGTGAAGGGCCGGTAGTTGAAGAAGTGGTACTTGGTGGTGAAGGCGTTGATGTTGGCGCGGCAGCGGTCGTGCTGCCTGCAGCAGCGGTCCTCGTGGCTGAGCGGCCCCAGGCGGCCGTACGTCGCCGCGTCCCCGTTGGGCCCGCACCACAGCGTGCCCGGCGCCATCAGCATCGAGCGTAGCGAGCGCTTCGTCCTGCCCACACACCGCCGCTCGTCACTCACCGCCCTGCCCGCACCACCACCCGTCATTCACTGGCCACCACCTCCCAAAGCAATACCACCTTTCCTCAGTACATGCTTCCAGTGTTTCTTGGTTAGATGATGGTACACTGGTACCAGTAACAGCTGTCCTATGAGCGGAGCATCCCACTATAAATTTTTCGCAAGTCCCCTTGTAATATCTCTTTATATTCGATGAATTATTCTGATACAATTCTACCCTTTAATGACGTTTACTAATTTTCTATCTTCATACTCGCAGAATCCATGCGAAAAGTAGTTCATACAATAGCTATGCCATGAGCGCATAAGTATTCTTTGTAGTACACTCTCTGGTGGTTGTTAGAAAAAAGAGAAGAAGGGAGCTTCCGAGATTGTCTTCGTGCCGATTAGCCTGAGCTTGGTTTGGAAGAACTGTAATCTGATTATTGATATTTATAACAGAAGATAACTGATACGAACTGTACGATTAAAAATGAAATATATATATAGATTGCTCCTTCATACAGAGGTGTGTATTTGACAACTGAGAGTTAATGATATTTATCGATATATTGCGTAGTTGTTAATCAGAAGGGACTTCCGAAAGACTGGATACGAACCTGCATTTAATAATCCAAGAGCTCCATTACTTCTTCGGAAGGTTAAACTTCATCAAAGCCAAATATCCGCTTGATCTGAGGTTTCCCGACTGATTATACAACGCTCCCAAAATTACGAGGCATTTTATTTGCACACATCAGCAGACTGCCGCAAAGCACGAGCCTGCAGAGAAGAAGAATCATCGCCTGATTTCATTCTAACAAGTAAAATTTCAGATTCATTTTGAGTGACTGAGCTATGACTGTGTTTCCTATCATGAATGATTGATTGCTCGAACGAATTGAGAGCTACAGAATTACGTAGATAGAAGGAAAAATTACACCCTCTCTGATATTGTGTTTCGTACAACGAGCGTAAAACGAAACGGGACAAAATCTGTAAAATCATCGTGTCTCTTAAATATTGCCCCTCCATTACAGTCTGTAATGTCGTTGCACCAAATTTGCTCACAGGATATGGAGATATTAAAACGATTCACTAGAGAAAACTGTTTAACAAATAATTTTCCCTGCTTCAGTCATCTTTCACTTCACTAGTGGCCATTGAAATTGCTACACCAAGAAGAAATGCAGAAGATAAACGGGTATTCATTACACTAGAACTGACATGTGATTACATTTTCACGCAATTTGGGTGTATAGATCCTGAGAAATCAGTACCCAGAACAACCACCTCTAGTCGTAGTAACGGCCTTGATACGCCTGGGCATTGAGTCAAACAGCGCTTGGATGGCGTGTACAGGTACAGCTGCCCATACAGCTTCAACACGATACCGCAGTTCATCAAGAGTAGTGACTGGCGTATTGTGACGAGCCAGTTGCTCGGCCACCATTGACCAGACATTTTCAATTGGTGAGAGATCTGGAGAATGTGCTGGACAGGGCAGCAGTCGAACATTTTCTGTATCCAGAAAGGCCCGTACAGGACCTACAAGATGCGGTCGTGCGTTATCCTGCTGAAATGTAGGGCTTCGCAGGGATCGAATGAAGGGTAGACCCACGGGCCGTAACACATGTGAAATGTAACGTCCACTGTTCAAAGTGCCGTAAATGCGAACAAGAGGTGACCGAGACGTGTAACTAATGGCACCCCATACCATCGCGCCGGGTGATACGCCAGTCTGGCGATGACGAATACACGCTTACAAGGTGCGTTCACCGCGATGTCGCCAAACAAGGATGCGACCATCACGATGCTGTAAACAGAACCTGCATTTATCCGAAAAAATGACGTTTTGCCATTCGTGCACCCAGGTTCGTCGTTGAGTACACCATTGCAGGCGCTCCTGTCTGTGATGTAGCGTGAAGGGTAACCGCAGCCATGGTCTCCGAGCTGATAGTCTATGCTGCTGCAAACGTCGTCGAACTGTTCGTGCAGATGGTTGTTGTCTCGCAAACGACCCTATCTGTTGACTCATGGATCGAGACGTGGCTGCACGATCCGTTACAGCCATGCGGATAAGATGCCTGTCATCTCGACTGCTAGTGATACGAGGCCGTTGGAATCCAGCACGGCGTTCCGTATTACCCTCCAGAACCCACCGATTCCATATTCTGCTAACAGTCATTGGATCTCTACCAAAGCGAGCAGCAATGTAGCGATACGATAAACCGCAATCGCGATAGTCTACAATCCGACCTGTATCAAAGTCGGAAACGTGATGGTACGCATTTCTCCTCCTTACACGAGGCATCACATCAACGTTTCACCAGGAAACGCCGGTCAACTGCTGTTTGTGTGTGAGACATCGGTTGGAAACTTTCCTCATGTCAGCACGTTGTAGGTGTCACCACCGGCGCCAACCTTGTGTGAATGGTCTGGAAAGCTAATCATTTGCATATCACAGCATCTTCTTCCTGTCGATTAAATTTCGCGTCTGTAGCACGTCATCTTCGTGGTGTAGCAATTTTAATGGCCAGTAGTGTAATATGTATCATTACGACACAGGAACATGCTGCCACTAATAGGCAGTTAGATTTAACGTAGGGTATCTGTTGAGGTGGATCCGTAACGCTTTCAAATACTAATCGCAAGGTTTTCGTAATCTTTTCCTCGATACGTGCAAACTATTAGTCCTAAAGAAAAAAAAATTGAACAGGTCCTTTATGTAGGAAATTTAATGTTGTTAAATTTTCTACTGTGGTACGGATTCACTAGAGGTCGCAGCTTTCGAATTATTTAAGAGAAACGCACAAAAGTGACCTTCAAATGCGTTTTTCTTAATAACTCGAAAACAGTGTCCTCTAGCGTAAACATATCTCAGTAAAAAATTTAATTGCATTAATTTTCCTACAAAAGGTTGTAAGGGGTTCAGTACCCAGCTGGAGCAAATGTAATTTCGATGTGTTGCTCACACGCTGCCTGCGACAGAAAATATCTTTGCTGCAATAGAGTCGCAGGTCGGAGCAGTCTCGGTAGCAGTTGCAGGTGCTCGCTGCTACAGGGCAGTTGTTGCCTGTCGCTGATACAGTGCATTTCATAGCCACGTATTGTAGGGTAAATTTTATTATTTTTGTTGGCATGCGCGTAATCAAGTCACTTGTCTGAGATGTTAATATGAATTTGTTTCAATCTTCTTTGTGATTCGTCAGCACCATTTTACCTAGATTTGAAATATTCAATTTTTCATACAATGGATTGGAGGTCTACATCTACATGATTACTCTGCAATTCACATTTAAGTGCTTGGCAGAGGGTTCATCGAACCACAATCATACTATCTCTCTACCATTCCACTCCAGAACAGCGCGCGGGAAAAACGACCACCTAAACCTTTCTGTTCGAGCTCTGATTTCTCTTATTTTATTTTGATGATCATTCCTAACTATGTACGTTGGGCTCAACAAAATATTTTCGCATTTGGAAGAGAAAGTTGGTGAGTGAAATTTCGTAAATAGATCTCGCCGCGACGAGAAACGTCTTTGCTTTAATGACTTCCATCCCAACTCGCGTATCATATCTGCCACACTCTCTCCCCTATTACGTGATAATAGAAAACGAACTGCCTTTTTTGCACCCTTTCGATGTCCTCCGTCAATCCCACCTGGTAAGGATCCCACACCGCGCAGCAATATCCTAACAGAGGACGAACGAGTTTAGTGTAAGCTGTCTCTTTAGTGGACTTGTTGCATCTTCTAAGTGTCCTGCCAATGAAACTTGGCTCGCCTTCCCCGCAATATTATCTATGTGGTCTTTCCAACTGAAGTTGTTCGTAATTTTAACACCCAGGTACTTAGTTGAATTGACAGCCTTGAGAATTGTACTATTTATCGAGTAATCGAATTCCAACGGATTTCTTTTGGAACTCATGTGGATCACCTCACACTTTTCGTTATTTAGCGTCAACTGCCACCTGTCACACCATATAGCAATCTTTTCTAAATCGCTTTGCAACTGATACTGGTCTTCGGATGATCTTACTAGACGGTAAATTACAGCATCATCTGCGAACAACATAAGAGAACTGCTCAGATTGTCACCCAGGTCATTTATATAGATCAGGAACAGCAGAGGTCCCAGGACGCTTCCCTGGGGAACACCTGATATCACTTCAGTTTTACTCGATGATTTGCCGTCTATTAATCTAAAAGATTTTCAGAATATAATTTTTAAACAAAAAAAGAAGGAATAATTTTGCCTTAAGTCATTGCCAGTCCCGATCCAGTCATTTATTTAAATTTAAATAGTTTAGAAATTTTCTCAGTTCATAGTCATGTATTGTTTACTAATCAGACGACTAGCTGTGCAGCTGTGTCAATAAGCAAAGTCAGTTTTTCTAATAATTCAAATCTCAGACAAATGTTGTCCAGTATTAGTAGATAGGCCAGCATTGCACTAAGCTGTGCCACTCGCGAGCAGATATATAGACAGCGTTATCCGGCGACACCATCTTGAGGGAAGAATTTTTCCGTTTATTCTGATTGATTTCACAGGGCCATAGCGTAACGCTGATAACGTCAAAATTTATACAGTGAGCGACTGCAACTGCTGCCGAAACTGCTCTGACCTGCGACTCTATTGCAGCAAAGATATTTTCTGTCGCAGGCAGCGCGTGAGCATACATCGAAATTACATTTGCTCCAGCAGGCTAGTGAACCCCTTACAAGGTCTTGTTCATTTTTTTCTGCAGGACTAACAGTATTGATGTAGCGAGCCAGAGAAAATGAAAATCTCGCACGTGGTTTTTCAAGGTGTTGTAGGTTGCATAAAACCCATACATAAGAGCAGCTGAACCACCCTATACATTTTGATGCTATTGCACTTCATTCCCGTGTTATGTCGCCACACGCTACCTGTATGCAAAGGAAGGAAGTGCGTTGTTTTATTCTCGGTTTTTCCATTGATTCTCGGTTTTTCCATTGACGCATCTGTTCCTCTGCGTTTCCTTTATCCTTTTTCTATAATTTAATCGAGTACCTGAATTAAGATAAATGAATGTGTTTCGTGAAGGCAGGCAGTAGCTGTAGTCCGCTACCGTAGTTTTGCAACCAGTAGTAGCGTAGGTGGAAACGAAGACAAGTCTAACTATACCGTCAGGGTAGGTGGGTGGTCAGATAAAGTTAAGTTGGCAAGGCGTATACCGTGGTTCTCTTTCGTGCCTGTCCACGCTTGAAAAGTGGGAGTTATTGCGATAGTCTGGTCTAGGGCATTCTTTTGTTGAGACTTGGGAAAAACTGGTGTGTCCTTCTGACACTATTGGATTGAGATATTTAAATATACTTAATGTGTGATATTTGCTCTTAATAATCTTATTCAGCGTTTTCTGTATTACCATAAATTCATGTAACCTATTGTAGCAGTAATTTTTTGGGCGTTTTGATTATTCGTTTATTGATAGTAAGTATTGTGTGTGGGAGTTGATTTGAAGCCAGTAAGAATACAACACAAAGGAACTTAGATCTCGTGTACAGCTCCTAAAGTGGGATTGATTTCAATCTGTAGAGTAAATTAGAAAAGAATGGATATCAAAAATTGTGGGAAGTTGAAGTATGGTGGTTTTGTTCATGAATGGTTTTAGGAATTGAGTCCATTCTTTCATTAATCTGCAGCAATGACATGCTCCTTCATCACTTATGTATTACCTACAGAGGTTTCTAAATGAAAGTTGATTTTCTTTCATAGTTGAACCAGAGCTTTTCTGATGAGTATTGCACTTGGTAGCGGTTGTTTGCAGTGAAGAATCACGTTCATAACTGTTTCTTTGACAAATGGACGGTCGTGTGATTGCGTTATCTTCTGTCCTAAGCCCCATGTTTCTTTTGTTTGCTCATCCCTGTCTTCCCCATCCACGTTGCTCGTAGAAGGCTAACCACTCTGTGTGATACAAGGTAAATTGATTTTATTTATTAATGTTTTTTTAGAACGGGGACCGTTCATTTAGATTGTGTTACTAATTTCTTTGTGCACGATTCAGTCACATCAGCCATACTTCGGCAAAAAATTTTTGGTTGAAATATTTAAAAGAGAACCAGGCCTTTTGAGCTATTATCCTATCCAATTCTTAATGCGTTAATAAAGTAAAAAGGTGGATTTTCATGGATAGAGGAAGACGTCGTTTTTTGATTTTTCTGTTACATGATTAACTGAGTCAAATTTTCTATTGGACTTTACGAGCAATTTCGTGAGGGTCAAATGAGGATAGCTTCTACATCGCCTCCCTCATGTATACATACTACAGGGTGAGTCACTAACTGTTGCCACTCCAAAAGTATGATAGGAGCTGAAACGTTTGTGGGACAAAACGTGAATGGAACAGCGGGGGGCATAATATGACGTTGGTTTTTGTTACTAGGTGGGGTCGCTTTAGAGATATGAAGGTCAACTTTTTTTTTTAATGGGATGCTATAGTTTGGTACTTATTTTCTGGTAGCGGCTATCGAGGCGAATTCAGTGATGTGTAACAGTAAGGTCTTTGAAGGTCAATGAAGGTCACAAAGATGGCCCGAACGTCCATTTACAGAAGGTGTTCGAAGTGATGACCATTGGTATCAATGCAGTGCTGCAATCTTCTTATCATGGATTGAGTGGTATTCCTTATCATTTCGCCACTTATCGAAGCACATGCCCTGACAGTTCCCTCCCGCATATCTTCCAGGTGTAGTCGGAACGTCTTTATAAACAATGTCTTTTACGAATCCCCGCAAGAAAAAAATCCAGAGGCGTCAAGTCTGGCGAACGAGCCGGCCACGACACGTCTCCTCCGCGTTCAATCCAACGATTTGGGAAGTGTCTCTGCCATCAGCGAAAAACGTGCCGGACACTCATCGTGTTGATACCACATTCAGTTGTTAGTTCCTAATTCTTCCAATAACAGACCTAATGCTTCGTACAGGAATGTGGTGTACTTTCCACCATTAAGATTTCTTTCGATGAAATAGGGGCCTGTAATTCTGTCCTCCAGAATCCCACACCGTACATTCACCGACCACACTTTTTGGTGTGCAACATGCCCAGTAATGCATGTTATGCAAAGTAACATTTCCATGTTTCGTGAATGTAGCCTCGTCAGTAAATAAAATCAAATTAGTAAATGTGTCATCCCTTTGAATCGGGAGCCCATCGGCAGAATTCAATGCGACGCATAAAATCCGTACCAGTTAATCCGAGGTGGAGACTGATATGGTAAGATGATATTTATGGTGACGCAAAACACGCTGCTCTGGCTCATGCCAGATTCGCTTGCGATTTGACGCGAACCAACACAAGGATCTCGAACCACAGTGGCAAGAGTACCAATTTCCATTTCCTCGTTAGTAACTTTCCTTTGCTGGATGTGTTTCCTATGCGTTAAAGTTCCAGTTCTCAATTTATCGTACACATATTTAAATGTACGACGTGTAGGGTAAGTACGTTGAAGATATCTTTCAGCGTATAAGTCTCTAGCTCTCACTGAATTTCGTTGGCATTCCCCGTAAATGAGAAGCATATCGAATTGTTCTTCGAAGGAACACATCATTCACATTCACTTGATTTACATGTCAATGGCACGTTAGATGGATACGCCGTATTCGACGAACATTTACTATTTGCACGATATACGAAATAGAATTGTCAGAACATGTGTTTCGATAAGTGCCGAAGTGATAAGGAATACCACTCATTTTACGATAAAAAGATTTCAGCGCTGCAATCATACCAGTGGTCATCACTTCGAACACCTTCTGTAAATGGACGTTCATGAAACGTTTTTGACCTTCGTCGAATTTCAAAGACCTTACTGTTACACATAATTGGATTCGTCTAGATAGCCGCTATCAGAAAATAAGTACAAAACTACAGGGCTATTACAAATTATTGAAGCGAATTCATAAATTCACTGTAGCTCCATTCATTGACATATGGTCACGACACACTACAGATACGTAGAAAAACTCAAAGTTTTGTTCGGCTGAAGCCGCACTTCAGGTTTCTGCCGCCAGAGCGCTCGAGAGCGCAGTGAGACAAAATGGCGACAGGAGCCGAGAAAGCGTATGTCATGCTTGAAATGCACTCACATCAGTCAGTCATAACAGTGCAACGACACTTCAGGACGAAGTTCAACAAAAATCCACCAACTGCTAACTCCATTCGGCGATGGTATGCGCAGTTTAAAGCTTCTGGATGCCTCTGTAAGGGGAAATCAACGGGTCGGCCTGAAGTGAGCGAAGAAACGGTTGAACGCGTGCGGGCAAGTTTCACGCGTAGTCCGCGGAAGTCGACGAATAAAGCAAGCAGGGAGCTAAACGTACTACAGCCGACGGTCAACAGGATGGTGCTCCACCGCACTTCCATCATGGTGTTCGGCATTTCTTAAACAGGAGATTGGAAAACCGATGGATCGGTCGTGGTGGAGATCATGATCAGCAATTCATGTCATGGCCTCCACGCTCTCCAGACTTAACCCCATGCGATTTCTTTCTGTGGGGTTACGTGAAAGATTCAGTGTTAAAAACCTCCTCTACCAAGAAACGTGCCAGAACTGCGAGCTCGCATCAACGATGCTTTCGAAGTCATTGATGGGGACATGCTGCGCCGAGTGTGGGAGGGACTTGATTATCGGCTTGATGTCTGCCGAATCACTAAAGGGGCACATATCGAACATTTGTGAATGCCTAAAAAAACTTTGAGTTTTTGTATGTGTGTGCAAAGCATTGTGAAATTATCTCAAATAATAAAGTTATTGTAGAGCTGTGAAATCGCTTCAATCATTTGTAATAACCCTGTATAGCATCCCATTAAAAAAAGGAAGTTGACCTTCATATCTCTCACGCGACCCCACCTAGAAACAAAAAACCAACGTCATATTATGGCCCCTGTTGTCCCATGCAATATTTGTCCCACAAACTTTTCACCTACTATCATACTTTTGGAGTTATTCTAGGCGGAAATAGTTAGTGACTCACCCTGTATATAGCTCAGGAAGCCAGAATTCAGCTTGTGCTTTCCCCTCCCCATCAGAGATGAAATCTTTTTATTAGCATCGACATCTCTTACTGTATTGCAACTGATGGTGGCAGCACGGTGTCTAAACAGGTCGCGCTAATAAATATTAGCTAATAAATGACTGAATCAATAAAAAGTATTTCACAGATGTGTAATACAGTTGTGGACCTCAGCCAATTGCATACAGTATGCATGAATTTAAGACAGCAGTGTCAGACTGATGGTGAAATACTGAGAGGGGCAACATTCCAATGATCTGCAATTCCGACATTTCTAAACTGATTACTACATCATATACGGAGCAATACTCATACTGAGTGTTCAATAAACATGTACAAATCTTCTTGCAACCAAGAAGAGCAGAGGGGATGTATTTCTAAACTATTTCAAAATCTCTAAGTTCAAGTTTCTTTCAACCCCAGCATTTCTATGCCACAGTAAAAATGCATGTACGAATGAAACTCACTACGATGAAACGAATGTAGTCAATAGGTGTGAAACCAATGAAGATACACTGACAGGAAACGGTAACAGCGGAAACGGTTCAGAAATGTTCAACCTACTTTGCAACGAGTACGTTGTGTCAACTGAATATTTGTACCATAACGCGACCCGAAACCAGATTTTCTTCTTTCTTGGACAAATCCTAAGGATGGTCAGGATTTAACGCCCCGTCGGCGATGAGGTCTTTAGAGATGGAGCACAGGCGCAGACTGCGAAAGGATGGTGATGGAAATCTGCCGAGTCCTTTCAAACGTATCATGCCGACATTCGGCTTAAACTATTTATGAAAACCATGGGAAACACTAGGAGCAATTTAAGGCAAATTTTTTTCGCATATGATTTAAAAAAGTAATACTGTGGGTGTAGGATATCACATCCCTGCAATTAGTGGATCCACTGAAGAATTTATTTCTTGTTGCGCTAATTAGCAATATTATATGTAGTCAGTTTTTGTAATAAACTAATATTACAATGAATACGTAGTAGATTTTAATTTGTAATTTGTGTACTACTTTTATATATTCAATACCATGTAAGACATTAAGTTTGTACTTAGACTGTAAAAAGGTTTCATTCCGTTTCTCTTTTTTCTGTTTTAGTGTGGGGTAAACGGGAAACGACGCATAACAACTAATTTCCTATTGCAATTCATTTCATGGCCCACACGTTTCATGACACTTTTGCCAACGCGAGGTCACAACTGTTGAAAGATTCATTATCTTGATAAACGGGTTTTGTGCTTTATGTCAATTTAGATCTTCTGTTCCTCTTGGATACAGGACGCCATCCTCAAGTTCGTTCCATTATCTGTCTGACATCCTGTTTATGAAGAAACGGGACACAGTTCTGGATAACTTTAAGTCCCTACAAGAAAGAGGGAAGTGTAACGCCCGCCCTTCGTTGTCTGCACTCCAGTAGTTTGTGGGGACCTTCCTTTTTCATCTCCAGACACTTCTGAAGCTGTTTTGTGATTAGTGTTTCGACATCATCGCCTTCGTCTGAAGGCAGATAATCGTGGAACTATATTGAACTCTACTATTTTGTTGGGCGATCACAGAAATATTGCCATCAGATTAACTTCACCGTTGGGCGATAAAGTAATAAGGCACTGTACGTGATAGGCGTCCATCGCACGTCGTTATTCTAGGCTTCCTACCTATAAGGTAAACACATACTTAAACATATGGTACTTTGTACCACCAAGACAATTTACTTTCAGTTTATCAAACGATTTGTTACTGCACGCTTGGCTACAATAAGGCCTCTGAAGATAGGCGAACGCCTGAAATGTATCAAAATCATTTCATTAAGTGCTTTCAGTGGCAATGTAGAGACTCTTAATGCAGCGTATCCTTACTACTCCAAGACATTTAGGTTCCTATCTCAATTTTTTTCTAGGTATTTCCGAAAAATATATGTCGCCTGAAAACAATCGAGATTATTTGAAGTTGTAGAAAACGCACTTAGTTGCTCAGTTATCTCAACAACTAGATATATGCTGTTTATAACCTTCCGTTGCGTTGTACTACATTGTGTTTCACAGGATTTATGTATGTTCTAAAAATAGGAGTGATTCATTTCACACCATCTTCACATTCTTCTAATAAATTTCTGTTTTCCGTTTGATTTTGATGAACGTGAGACAAAAGGGTGGATAGTGAGGAAACCGTAAGTAGACTAAAACGGTATAGCACAAAAGTAATTATACAGACTGAAATAATACGCAGAAGATAAAATAAGTCAGTTCTATTGTAACATGTCAGCATGGTTGATTTGTGTCAGCATGATTGCCTCCTTAAGTAAAATGATTGTAATTAGTTAACACTTGACTCTTTTAAAGCATCCATCTTAAAAATGTACTGTGAATGCGGTTAATGGAGCACACCAAATAAAGCACACGTGACACCCTGCACTCTACATTCAGTTAATATTAAAGAATGTTGTGTTAGGACAGATTCCCGAAGAACTATTATGGGGATGTGTTCATCTGTCATTCAGGTATTTACACTTTAACAACACAAAACATAAAAGCAGTTTTCTCACGGACAGATGGATCAAGCACGACGCTGTAAGACCAGACACAAAGGGAAGTTCTCCTTGGGATACAATATGTCGGCTTTGACAGATGACGCGATGAACATGGCTACCCTATTACCGAAGTGATCGTTCACTTCCCGTTTAAAAATACGTCTGAGCATCAGCATGTCGCTTCATCTACAAGGGAAGTCTCCACAAACGTTGTACAGCCATTGTGCACCCATAGAAAACGAGGGGTTTCGGACGAGATGCATATCTCTGTGAAATAAATAGTAGAAATACGCAAAACTCTGTGTCAACAAGTTCTTGCGACCTAGCAGAAGTGTACTATCTAGTAGATTTATCGGCAACTTGTGTATAGTATAATGAAAAAGAAATCAATAAGAGAGAACATGCACACAAAACTAAAAACTGAATTGCCGTTTAATTGCCATCTAGTCCAAGAGCAGAATACGACAATTTCAAAATTAATAAAAGCTCAGCTACCATGGCACAGCCTAGCAACAGTCTTTGTATGCAGGGCATATGAAAAATAAGAGCGATCAGAAGGAGTCTCGAATGAAAAACAGCCCACAGTTGCACTAAATTATGTTTATTTTAAACCTTGACCATGGTTTTCGCTATAGTAATATAGCCTTCTTCAGAAGTCATACACACTAACAAATGAAGAATGTCTTAGCTCAGCGGTCGCGTCGAGACTAATAAAATAGCTTCAACAGACGTAAGCCTGTTTCGAACATAATTAAAATTACGTATGGCACCGTATGTCCTCCGCCACCACCTCTGAGTTTAACAGAGATGTGTGAACAGGCCGTCCTCTTAGAACATAACATCACTGTTGGGGAGTGAACATTGTACCGTGGGATGGATCTGATCAGCGAAAATAGTTACATAATCATTGCCAGTAATGCGACCTTGCAGAATAAGCTGGGGACCCATGGAATATCATGAAATGGCTGAGCAAATCATTACCGAACCCGTACCATCTTTCACTCCTGACACGTAAACACGTCCAGAAGTTGGAAACAGTGTGCAGTAAGACTCTTCCGAACGAATGACTTTCTTCCATAACTCTATAGTCCTCGTTTTGCTGTTACGAGTATTTGTATCACTGAGATGTGGTTTTGGAACTGCAGCTCGCCCTGCAGTTCTTACGTTAGGAAGCTCCCTTTGTGTTGTTTCGGTGGTAACAGGGGTCACGAGTGCGACATTCAGTTCTGCAGCGACCTTGGCAACTGTCGTTCCCTTATTTTTCGCCGCAAAGCTCTTCAGTAACCGTCATCGCTACCACTCAACAGACTTCCGTCCGCGTTGTGACTTAGCGGATGATGTCTTCCCGCATTCCCAGGGTGCTGTTTAGATCTTCGATACGAAGTCTCTTGAAACACCAAACACTTGTCTACCTTGTCTACCAGCAACTTGCCCACTTTCGAATTCACTGATCTCCGCCGTAAAGCACTCACAATTGCACAGGACATTGTTATGACCACGGCTGACACTTGCAACGTATTGAAGATATCGCACACGCAGCGTTCGTGGTCGAAAACGCCACCTGCAGCCTTGACTAGCAACTGCCTCTCTCGCGGGGTTTCCATATTTTTGTCCAGCGCCCATAGCAGCACCTGATCGTTAGCCTCAATGAGAATTCGAGTTTCGAGAAATTATTACCGTGCTCGAAGTCCTACGTCTCTTCTTCCTACAGCTCACATTAAAGTGCATTTAGAAACACGACAGCCGAAATCCACGTGGCGTAAGTGTCAGAAGGGTGTCATCTATTATGAGCTGCTAAAACCTCGTGAAATCGTTAACACTGATCGCTACCAACAGAAAATGATCGATTTAATTCGAGCACTATTTGAAAAACGATCGGAATATGGAAAAAGACAACACAAAATCATATTGCTCCATCATAACGCCCCATCAAACACAGCAAAACGGGTCAGGGAAACGATTGAGGCGTTCAGTTGGGAAATACTACGGCATGCGGCTTATTCTCCAGACTTGGCTCCAGCCGATTATCTTCTGTTTGCATCACTGGGACACGATCTCGCTGAACAACTCTTCAATTCGTATGAAAATGTGCGAAAATGGCTCGCCGGCTGGTTCGCTTAAAAAAAAAAAAAAAAAAAAAAAAAAATTGGCATGGCATTCATAGCATGCCGGAGAGATAGGAGAAATGTATAAACAGCAATGGAGATTATCTTGAACAAAATATTTTTTGTCAGTTTCAAACAACAGACGTGTAATTATTGCAACGAAATTCCCGTTTCACACTTCTCCATCTGGTATGTTACTGAGGAACAGCTAAAATTTTTCTTTATCTTTTTGCGAGAGAAAAAAACCAGTTTCGGTTTCGCAACCGAGACTGTTTCTGTTCTGGTAAAGTTTTAAACCGGTTGCTGTAACAGTCTGCCACATGGAAAGGGAAAGTTTTTGTTTTTAGGTCCACATATATTCACATCGCCAGTATAAAGAAGCAAGAAAAATAAGGAGATGATGGTGTCTACTGCAGTAGTTACGCATTAAGATGAAAAACGTGAAGTTCAGTATTGTCTGAAATATATGGCTACAACATTTCAAAGTCCGAAGAAGTACATGTGACTCAATGAATATCTGCTAGTGGGATTCGATCCCCAGTCATTTCT
This sequence comes from Schistocerca cancellata, assembly GCF_023864275.1. Classification (NCBI taxonomy): domain Eukaryota; kingdom Metazoa; phylum Arthropoda; class Insecta; order Orthoptera; family Acrididae; genus Schistocerca; species Schistocerca cancellata. Next base: position 157,396,326 of record NC_064626.1, read on the forward strand.
GGAACTTTTTCTGTCACTTTCCGCTTCTGTCACTTCTAGCAATGATCTTTTGAACGCGAAAAATGCCAAATCGTTCTGTGGTTCGCACCCGCATGAAAGTCTTTATTCTCCTACAACTGACTCGGTAGATCATTTCGAAATTGGAAGGAAGTCGAGGGCGTAACCACCTCCACCAAAAGAACCATACCTAGTCAAACATCGTAGTGCTCTAACCAACCTTCAAGTTGAAGACAGCTTTACTGTTATTTCAGATGTTCTTTACTCACGAATCGCAACTGATCCTGCTGCTAGATGTATCAATGTGCAGGGGATTCATGCGAATGTTCAAAGAGAGCAGCACTGTCGAGAGTTTCTAGAAATTCCCGAAGAACCTCGAGGGAAGATGGATGCTATGCTCAGGGAAAATGTTGCGAGCAACTCGCCATGTTAATTTCGTCATCCGTCAAAGTCAACACCTTACACTGATCAGCCAGGACATTATGACCACCTGCCTAATAGCGGGTATGTCCAACTTTGGTACGGATAACAGCGGCGACGCGTCATGGCATGGAAGTAATAAAGCCTTGGTAGGTCGCTAGAGGGAGTTGGCACCACAACTGCACCCACAAGTCACGTAATTACCGTAAATTCCGAGGAGGAGGACGATGAGTTCTGACGACACATTCAGTCAGATCCCGGATGTGTTCGATCGGGTTCAGATCTGGCGAATTGGCGGTGGGGGGCGGGGGCGTATGTGGCGAGAGGGGGGGGGGGGGAAGCACGTCAATTGGAACTCGCCACTATGTTCTTCGAACCACCCCATCACAATTCTGCTCTTGTGACATGTCGCATTATCTTGTTGAAAAATGCCACTGTCTTCAGGAAACATGATCGTCATGAAGGGGTGTACGTGGTCTGCAACCAGTGTACGATACTTCTTGACCGTCATGGTTCCTTGCACGAGACCCACTGGACCCATGGATGCTTCCCAGAGCATAATGGAGCCGCCGCCAGGTTGTCTCCGTCCCACAGTACAGGAGCTGTTCCCTGGAAGACGACGGATTCGCTCCCTACCACAGGCTTGTTGAAAAGGTATCATGATTCATTAGACCATGCAGCACTCTGCCCCAGTGCCGATTATCACGTGCCCATTTCAGTGGTAGTTGCCGATGGCGTGCTGTTAATTGGCACATCCATGGGGCGCCGGCTGCCCATCATTAGGAGTGTTCAGTGCACTGTGTGTTCAGAAACACTTGTACGCTGCCCAGCATTAAAGTCTGAGGTTACTTCCGCCACAGTTCGTCCCCAGTCCTGATTTACTAGTCTCCCCAGCCTACGACGTCCGACATCTATTATGAGGGGTGACGGCCCAACTCCTCTACTGGTGGATGTGGTTTCACCTTGGTTTCGCCACGTGTTGAAGACATTTACCACGGCACTCCTCGAACACCCGACAAGCGGTGCAGTTTCCGAAATGCATGGCCGAGACTCCAGGCTATCACAATCTGATCTCTATCAAACTCATATTGATCGCGTGCTTCCCCATTCTACACACGGACAGCACACTCACTGATACTACATGCACCGCTCACGTGTCGGACTAGCAACCACTCCACCCCAGGTGACGCTGCCATCGCCTGGTCGGGTTTATATCTATAGTAGCTCGGTGGTCATAAGGTTCTGGCTGATCAGCGTATATCGTATAGTTAGGTCCATTTATTTACACTGTAACAGCATCACCACCAATGCAAGCATTATTCATGGCAGTCACGATGTACAAACGCAGCGACGTTAGAGCGTCCTTGAGGTATTCACAGTTCAAGACAAATCTACCAGACACCAGGCACCAAAGCAGTGTTCGTCGCACAGAAGTGTGGAGTGCAACGTGGTGACTTCACACGTGTACTCCCCAACGATAGGCGACAAGAAATGTAAGCAATGTCTTACAAAGCAATCTAACGTTTTCACGGTGCATTTCTAACATGTAGAATTCTTGGCTATCAGCCGGCGTCCCGTCATATGTTCTCCACAATACCTGGTAAACAGATTTGTTGCTATTTTCAGGTGGTTCCTGGTGAGTGCTGCTCCGCAGTTGTTGGCGTCCTATATACGTTTGCCCTTAGTTGTTCCATCACTCGGTTCCTGTCGTCGTGTCGTCGGGTGAGAACCTCACTGTCAGGGAATCTTGGAGCGACACAGCGTTTAATGTGTATATAACCTTGCGCCCCCCCTCCCACACGCAAGACCTTGACCATAGTAGCTTCACTAAAGAATGATCTAGGCCTTCGCAAACCAGGGGTATACCATATCGGCAAAGGATACATTGGGGAAACTGTGCGTATGTTCGAAGAGAGGTACTGTGAACACGCCACACTGAATGATGCCAGTCCATCAAACCAGCAGTGGTGGACCATGGCATAAAAACTGATCATACTGTACATTACAGCAAAACCAAGATACTTAGGCAGTAGTCCTCCATCCTGGATTGCGTGATTAAAGAGGCCATTGCAATCGGGGTCCAAGACGATCACATTAAAACGATAAAGCACTCCGTCTTCAGGCCACGAGTGGCCTACCGCGACCATCCGACCGCCGTGTCATCCTCAGTGGAGGATGCGGATAGGAGGGGCGTGGGGTCAGCACACCGCTCTCCCGGTCTTCAGATGGTATTCTTGACCGAAGCTGCTAGTATTCGGTCGAGTAGCTCCGCAATTGGCATCACGAGGCTGAGTGCACCCCGAAAAATGGCAACAGCGCATGGCGGCCTGGATGGTCACCCATCCAAGTGCCGACGACGCCCGACAGCGCTTAACTTCGGTAATCTCACGGGAACCGGTGTAACCACTGCGGCAAGGCCGTTGCAAGACGACAGCGGCCTGCAATTCAGTCAGTGAACTGAGAAAAAGAGAAGGGTTTCCATGCAATGGCGTCCACACCCGACGACGATAACTCGGAAACTAGGGACCACAGTTCGCAGCCGGGCGTCGCCAGGCTCACCACTGCCACCAAGCACTGTGCTAGCTGCACGGGCAGTGACAGAAGGGGACTGGTGATGCGGGTAACGGCCAACGTATATAGGGCGCCACAAGAGCAGAGCAGAGCAACGCTGATCAGGAACCACCTGAAGATGGCAACGAGTCTCTTTGTCGAAATACCGCGGAGAACATACGACGTGACCCAGTGGCGGACAGCCGAGAATTCTGTAAGTTCTCTTGCAGAGTTCCGAAACAGGGTACTAACCGACAGGTTAAGAAGAATTGTTAGTGTTATTTCTAGTATAAGGTGAAAACAAGAATCACCAAAAACCAAGGGGCAGGGGGCCTGGGAGGAAGGACCAGAACCTGAGCAAGTGAATGGGAAGCGGGCACTGGCGAGCCGTTACACATAGTGGACGTGGCGTGGAGATCCCTTCCTTATCCCAGGAGAAGGCAACAGCGGCAGTCCTCGGCGTCTAATCCTGAGGCGGTCGTGCCAGCAGAGCTGCATGCGTCACACACACACACACACACACACACACACACACACACACAATGTCTACACACTTTCACAAATCACTAAGAACAAAGCAAGGCAATTATCACACACCAAAGCGACATGCTGCTACCTGCTACGAGGGCAATACCGAAAGCCACGAGCAAGCCATTGTTGTTGTCAATATCAATTTTTATGGAGGTAAACCATGTACATGATCGTAATCTACAGTATGAACATTATGTTACTTGTATAAACATTATGTTACTTTTCAGTACAGTGTCCATTTCCTCATACACATTTTCCCCATCATTCTACAATTCTGAAAATTCCCTTGTGTTGGAAGCCCTTTCCAGCTGGCGAAACACAGCGATGCACCACTTACCGGATGCCCCCCCCCCCCCCCTTTCAGCGTCTTGTAACACTGGTCTGGCTGGTATTCTTTCATAGAACCGAAAATATAATATTAGGATGGTGGCACGAATGTGGAAGACTGTTCCATCCAAACATCCACAGGGCAATGAGCAGTGTGAAATAGCCCATTCTTATTTTGCAAGTTCTGCAGGATGATTCTCTCCCCAGCGCTTTAATCGTGCACGATGGAGCTTCAAAAGCGTCCGGTTGTAGCGGATAGCATTTGTTGTCTGCCCTGGCTCAACAAAATAGGCCAGAATGCAACATTCTGCATCCCAAAAGACGTTGTCCACAACTTTATTTGGTTCCCAGTTTTTATGGTGAATGCAGATAGTACTATTCCATACTCTGATGTTTTGTGTCAGGCTGATAATGACTGTTCAAAAACTCAAGTACCCATCAAACCATCGCTCCCACATTTCGAAATCTCTTTGGATGACAGTTCGTCTATGAATATTCTGGTCTTTTGTCAATAAATGTGGGACTCAGAAGGCAAAATCTTTTGGATAACCCAGTCTTCGAATCATTTTCTACGCTGCACTACGTCCTGTTGGAAGTTTTGTTGCGATTTAATCCACAGTGACATGTCTATCTTGTCTAATGAACCCGTCAGCTCTTTTCTTATTGGATGCACTTACAGGCCTCATCTTGTACGCTCGTGTTCCCATAAGTGTTTCGTCCATCTTCAGAAACTGCTGGCACCTAAGCGCACATGTACATCTGGACGCAGAAATCGGAGACGAATTTGAGAAGCACATTTTTTTCCCTTTACATTGGAATTCAGTCACAGCACGCCTCTGAAACGAAACATCGTTACATTCGTGGATATGGCCTCTGATAAAATGACGGAAGTTAATACCATCGCAGTTTATAAACACACACGGTAAAGTCTGTAGATCACGATAATGCAGTCGTTTCCATTACATTTTTGGAATTGCAGCTGTAACATTGGCTTGTTCGTGACTTTGCATATGCTATTTATTTATTTCGACCACCGAAACTAATATATTCACAGAGCGTAGATTATACTGGTAACTGAAATCCGTTTATTCTCGCCTTGTGATCAGCACTCCAATTGTAAGAACTGTACTTGGGAGACTTTGTGCTGGATTCAGTTCCGCCATTGCTCCCCGTCTCATTTTCCAGTTTGCAAGAATGGCGACGTTACTGCCTCCAAAATTATCTATTTCATTAGAACAGCGTGTATTTAAACCACTATTTGCTCTTTTCAGTTAGCGCATGGGTAATGAATGTAAGTCACATGACATCCACATAACAATCAGGACATTCTGATTTAATTTTCAAATTAAGGTATTTCGCGATCACATTACTTTTTAGAGAGCACTTAATAGATCAAATACATTCCAGGATTTGAAGGAGATTTTTGTGGTCGAGGAGACTGACACATTGACAATGTAGCAACTTAGCAAGTGCCTGGTTCCGCAACAGATCAATCATGTTTGATTACAGTCATTTGAAGTTTGTTGAAAACCGACATTATTTTCAACGACCCTGTATATTTGCATAGAACAATGATAATGTTAACCACTACTGACCAATTATGGCTAGTATTAACTTTCAAGTAGACAAAACCATGCACATGTCATGTATCCAAACAACAAGCTGGCGAAAATACTTATTTTAATAAAGTTCAAATGGCTGTGAAACCAGACGAAAATGCTAATATGCGATGATCATTTAAAGTCTCCCTTTGCCTACTGCAATTTAAATTTTATTTTATGTTACCAAATGTTCGTGGAAAGCCTTCGGCTACAAACAGTAGTTTCGTCTATAACACACACACACACACACACACACACACACACACACAAAACGCCGGTGCCAGGTACGACTACTTGCTCATTTGGTTGACCTTGAACAGAACCTATTTTAGGAAATGTTTCTCATTACTTATTTGGTATTATCTTCAGATATCTTAGATGTTATATTAAATTTTCAAGAGTTACGCGATTTAATAAGTACAGGCCTTTTTAGCACCCTGTTTCGCAGAACTTCCCATAAGTGAAACATCGCTGACAAAATGTCACTTTTGTTCACTTTTCGAAACACTGAAAAACGATGCCAGCGTTTCCTCGACAAATATTTTTTATCCCCTTATATGCAAGTCTAGCTAACATCTTCGCCTTCCGCCTACGTCAATCACAGAGCGCTGAACGGATTTCAGTTACACACCATTAATGCGTAAGAAGGGTATCAATTTGAGATAAGGGATCGTGGTACGGAATCGACAGAGTGGGAAGTTATAATAAAAAGTCTTTCTTCTATCTCTGACAGCGGATCTCTTCTACTGCAAGCTCTTTGCTTTCAATATTTTGGGAGGAAGTAGTATGGACCACTACAAGATTAGATGGTGTAGTACGTGGGTTCTAGAATGCATACCTTAAAAGCTAAGAGCACTTTCTCATTTTTTGCTCCTGTGAAACACATCTCTTGTACTGAGCAAGCGCTCATAGCACTTAAAATATGCATTTTAGGGGCGACACGAGACAGTTTTCCCCTTTTCCCGTACTGCCTCCTCCCAAAATATGGAAAAGTAAAGACCTTTCAACAGAAGACGTCCTCAGTCAGACTAGGTAGTTTCGGGACCGGGGTGCCTTGCCTCGGATTGATACATTTACCCTTCTCCATCATACCAGAAAGTTTGTAACATTGTTACGGTATCACTTTTGTACATCATTCCGTCGCCCATCCATCTTCTTCATAATAATGGTCAAATGGCGGCCGTCAAGTTACGTGCATCGAAATTCCAGTGAAAAGAGGGTGCAACTGAGTTCATAAAGTGTTGGATAAAGGAGATACTTTCTACTGATATAGCAATTCACTACACAAGCTTTCTATTTTTTAGAATTTCTACTGCAGCCCTTATTTATATACAAATTTAGATTTATTTCAACAGAAAATGCCGTTTGGTGAGTCACTTTTAAATATACAGATTAAAAATACTCCGCTTGGACAAACTCATGCATTTCTCATTTCACAATAGGAAACCGAAAGATAAATTTGAAAATAAGAATAAGCAGGGGCGCAATCAAAAGACAAAACATCATGCAACAGAGAAGAGAAACAAAACTGTCAAACAATGTATAGCAATATTCTATGTCCTTTACATAGAGAAACTTACATGCTATGATCACGAAACATTCCACTTATTCCTATACTAAGACGCCTTTCCTAAGCGTCTGCTCTGACACATAGGTTCTAGTTACTTTTTCATGAACATATTTCCCTGTAATGTTTTTTCTTGGATTCCCTTCGGAGGTTCTGAGTTGAAGCATTTTTTCAACACTTCTGCTTTACAGTGTTTTGTTAATAATTTTTCACTTGCAACATCGTGGGTCGCCAATTTACCTCTTTCGGATAACTTTAAAATTTTTCCCTCTCTTCTTTAGTTATTAGAGCACTCTTTTTTGGTTGGTCAGCCAAGCAGTTTCTTCGAAACTCACTTTTCTAACAACTACCGCAGATTAATGTATAAAATCACTAGTTCCACTCTTTCTGTACTTTGTGATTAAAAAAAATAACTGTAACGTCGACATTGCTATTTTTAAACCGTTCAGAGACTTCGTTTTGGTTTCAGATTAGTTAAAGCAAGGAGGACAGACCAAAAGTTAAGTTTATACGAGGGAAACATGCTGAAAGTTAAGAAACCGTTTTTCCACAATTGTCCTGTCCTTCGTGTAAAATTTCAGATACCAGCTCAAATCTTCACGAGATGAAGGGGCACAAGACTGACTGCACTTGAAGCGAAAAATCCAGTGGCACTTATTTCGATTTTAGTTGCGTTTTCATCGAAGTCCATTAGGGCATGCAGCCTCCTAAAAATTAATTGAGAGTACTGGTACGTATTTTCCTTCACTGCTGCCCATCGAGGAACCTTCAGGGCGTGGTCAAACAAAGGCAATTCCGCCCGTCGTCACGTACCATCTTCTTGTTCCATATTGTACACTTCTGCGTTTGGCGTTACTAAGGCAGACGATACCGATAATATGCGGTATGTACACATCTCTTGAGAAATATTTCGAACACTTGCTTCTTCTATCAGTACAGGCTCTTTATTATATGTTCCTGGGATGATTGTTATTGTAATCCGCTGTCGGATATCCGGCACTATAACAGATAAATGCGCTGTACTTCGTCAAGCGCCTGAACCGCGAAACTAGTAAGGCGTCTCCATGTCAGTTCTATGCCACACCATCTAGATTAGCTGCAACACAGTTACATGTCCTCAATGTCTGCTTCATCCCTTCCAGGTGACCTTTGTACAACCGAATTCAGTCACTGCATTCTATTTCATCCTGTCCTCCAGTTCTTTGTCAACTACAAAGTCATTTTTGCCTTCCTGTTATTAGCTTGCACCTTCATACTATCTTACTGAGAATCCAGGTATCTCTTGGTGTTATAATCACATTCGTGTATCTCGTAAGATTCGTCAGAAGCCTTCTGGGTGATAGTTTCAATTTTGCTTTTTGGAATGTGTAATAGGAGGTGACCTAAGTAAAGACTGCGCATGAAGGTTTTCGTACGATTGACAATGACAAAGAAGAATGTTGTCGTGATCTGAATTATAAAAAATGAAGTTGTTGAATTATGGCTCTGTATTCAAAGGTGACAGCAGGATCTCAGTATTGACTTCAGGTGATTTAAAGATATCACGAAGAACAAAGTCTGAGATTGGAAATGCATCGTCCCTAATAGCCAAGAAATACATTAAACATATACTGGCGAGGTATATCAAAATCCTCAGTTGGCTGGAGGACTCTGGTCATAGCGCTCCAAACGGCTATCAGTTTGGGAGGGATCGGGGACCTTTCTGGCCAAGATAGGGTTTGGCAAGCAAGAAAGCAAGCAGTAGAAACTCTCACCGTGTGCGCACGAGTATTATCAAATGGCTCTGAGCACTATGGGACTTAACTTCTAAGGTCATCAGTCCCCTAGAACTTAGAACTACTTAAACCTAACTAACCTAAGGACATCACACACATCCATGCCCGAGGCAGGATTCGAACCTGCGACCGTAGCGAGTATTATCTTGCTTGTTATTGAGGGCAACAAAACGGAACGTGTAATATCGTTGTGTCGTAGGGGTCCTACCATGAAATGAAATGTCATCCCAGACCATCAGTCCTGACTGTCGGGCAGTGCCGGCTGGAGTGGCCGAGCGGTTCTAGGCGCTACAGTCTGGAACCGCGCAAACGCAACAGTCGCAGGTTCGAATCCTGCCTCAGGCATGGATGTGTGTGATGTCCTTAGGTTAGTTAGGTTTAAGTAGTTCTGAGTTCTAGGGGACTGATGACCTCAGAAGTTAAGTCCCATAGTGCTCAGAGCCGTTTGAACCATTTTGTCGGGCAGTATGGTGAATGACAATCAGGTCGATGTCCTGTCACTGCCCGGGTATCTCCAGACACATCTTCACTTGTCATGTGGGCTCATTTCGAAGCGGGACTCATCAGTGAAGACAATTCTAGTCTAGTCAATCATATCCCAGACCTAAGACGTGTCTGGAGACTCCCCAGACAGAGATGGGATATCGACCTAACTGTCGCCCACGTTTGCAGTATTTTGGGAAGTGCCAACCAGCTCGGGATTTTGACGATCTAACACGCCAAATGGACAGAATCTGGCGTGATACCCTTCAGAAGGACATCTAACAATGTATTAATCAATGCCAAGCAGAATAACTGCTTGCATAAAGGCTAGAGATAGACCAACGGTTATTGACTTGTTCAATTTGTGGAGCTCTTTCTCTTGAATAAATTATCCAATGTTTCTGAAACTGTATTCATTTGTTTGTTTGTGCATGTATGTACATCTGCTTATTTCCTTACCCTTCGAAAAACTCCTTCGTAATGCGTATGTTTTTTTCTTTTTTTTTCTATCATAGAGCGTATATAAAACGCAAACCGCTTAGGTAGCTGAGATCGCTAACGCACGACTCTGCGTTGACGCTCGGCTCGGAGGTAGCCGGTCTGAATTCTGGTACTGGAAGTAATTTTAACGACCAGTATTTGGTCAGCAAGGAAAGGAAGGGTGGTAGCGTAATGTTCCTGATCGCCAGACTGGATTACATTTCAAACCTCTTTAAGTAGGCTGTTTAGGTTTTTATGTTGGTAACGCCACGTGGAGCTCTGTATGAAAATAGCTGACTGCGCTGTGCGCAGTCTGTGGCTGGTTGCACTCATTGTTGGAATATTCGCTGGTGTAGTGTTGGGCAGTTGGATGTGAACAGGGTGTAGCGCGGGGCAGTTGGAGGTGAGCCGCCAGCAGTGGTGGATGTGGGGAGAGAGATGCCAGAGTTTCGAGAGGTTACTATGAGCGGACGATCTGGACGTGTGTCCGTCAGAAAAAAGGAAATTTGTAAAACTGGATGCCACGAACTGATATATATATTATGACTTTTGAACACTATTAAGGTAAATACAGTGTTTGTTCTCTATCAAAATCTTTCACTTGCTAACTATGCCTATCAGTAGTTAGCGCCTTTAGTAGTTAGAATCTTCTGTTTAACTGGTAGTATTGGCGCTCGCTGTATTGCAGTAGTTCGAGTAACGAAGATTTTTGTGAGGTAAGTGATTCATGAAAGGTATAGGTTATTGTTAGTTAGGGCCATTCTTTTGTAGGGATTATTGAAAGTCCGATTGCGTTGCGCTAAAAATATTGTGTCAGTTATGATCAGAATAAGTAAAGAGAGAACTGTCTGAGTACGTTCAGTTTTGGTCAGCTGTTTGAAAAACAAATAACGTAAGAGTTTTTCCAGCACTGTCATTTTTTTAATTTTGGAAGGCGAAGTTTCACACCAACGAGACAGGCTAGACACTACACTACACACACCAATTACAGTTACCTGCACGAGACAGTTACACTTAAGATGCAGCTTCCACATATAGCCGAAAAAAGTGCCATTTTGGGCAAAGGAAAGAATACATTTGCAACTAGGTGGCTCCTTTGTTTTTCGTGAGTGCAAGGAGAGAAAGGTGCCACAGAACACAGCATTTCGCTATCACCATAAATAAATATCGGCGAACTGAATTTCAAACCAGTCTGATTTGCCTGGACTCATTCAATTACTTGTATAATTAAAACAAAATATTGCTTTCAGTGAGAACCAAGATTGTGCTTTCTGAAGATTCTGGGCTTTGCAAGGAACACTCGATGCGCAGTCTTTTTTTTAGGCTGACTCCAATTACACTTTTTTATGGTCATGGTTTGACGCGGTCCTTCATTTCTGTCGCTTGCCGGGAATGATTTTCACTTCGAACAACTACTGCGTCCGAAATCACCAACGATCTGTCTTCCATACTCATATCTACCCCTCCTGGTAGTCTTCCCATCTACCATCCCTTCTACTACATTTTTCAACAACGACGTATGCTCAAACATATATGAAGCTACTCTTGCTCTTCGATCCATTGCGTTCTTTTTTTGACACTTTTCTGGTTGACAGTACAACATATACTCATTCATTACAGCTTTTCATTTCATTCTTTCCATATAACAGAGTTTCGCTCCGAACACCATTCTTTTCCTGGTCTCTAGGCTTATATTCCTCGCCGCACGTAGCTGTTTCTTTTTCGTCATTCGAACTCAGTTAAGATCATTCCTTACGGGTTTCACTTTGGCCATTAATAAACTCTACTATCGTCGCTAATTCCTTAATTATTATGCTGTATTTAGGATTTGAAATGACGATTGGTAACCTCACACTCACCGTTCTGTGCTGAGCTAGGGAGAGTGATATCGCGTTGAGGTTCCGTCTACCGCCAACATACTTCCATTCGTGACGAAGTTCCCTTCCGCTCTATTAAGTTACGTCTAATATGAATCTAACTAAGTATGGTGTTAGGAGTATAGGTACAGATACTGTGATCATAGGTTACTTAACATATATCCACTTGGATTTGTGGGTTGTTTTTTCTCTGTGTTTAACTATCTTACCGGAAACACATCACATAATTTACCACCTGATGTTTTCTGTAAGGCGGTAACTGCTCCACAAAGTGGACTACGGCTGTCAGTATAGACTATCGATTTTGCGTCTACCTGACTTGCTGCCCTGAGGAAGATACACATTAATAGCTTACGTATTGGATGCGTACTTGGAGGTACTCCACTTCCAGTGATGCCTGTGGGCCGAGGATGATACGACGGCCGGTCGTTATCGTTGGGCCTTCACGGCCTGTTCGGGCAGAGTTTAGATTTACTTGGAGGTACTATTTGTTGTTGTTGTGGTCTTCAGTCCAGAGAGTGGTTTGATGCAGCTCTCCATGCTGCTCCATCCTGTGCAAGCTTCTTCATCTCCCAGTACCTACTGCAACCTACATCCTTCTGAATCTCAGTGTATTCATCTCTTGGTCACCCTCTACGATTTTTACCCTCCACGCTGCCCTCCAATACTAAATTTGTGATCCCCTCATGCCTCACTACATGTCCTACCAACCGGTCCCTTCTTCTTGTCAAGTAGTGCCACATCTCTTCTCCCCGATTCTATTCAATACCTCCTCATTAGTTATGTGATCTACTCATCTAATTTTGATCATTCTTCTGTAGCACCACATTTCGAAAGCTTCTATTCTGTTCTTGTCCAAACTATTGATCGTCCATGTTTCACTTCCATACATGGCTACACTCCATACAAATACACTCAGAAACGACTTCCTGACACTTAAATCTATAATAGATGTTAACAAATATCTCTTCTTCAGAAACGCTTTCCTTGCCATTGCCAGTCTACATTTTATATCCTCTCTACTTCGACCATCATCAGTTATTTTGCTCCCCAAACAGCAAAACTCCTTTACTACTTTAAGTGTCTCATTTATTAATCTAATTCCCTCAGCACCACCCGACTTAATTCGACTACATTCCATTACCCTCGTTTTGCTTTTGTTGATGTTCATCTTATACCCTCCTTTCAAGACGCTGTCCATTCCTTTCAACTGCTCTTCCAAGTCCTTTGCTGTCTCTGACAGAATTACAATGTCATCGGTGAACCTCGAAGTTTTTATTTCTTCTCCATGGATTTTAATTCCTACTCCGAATTTTTCTTTTGTTTCCTTTATTGCTTGCTCAATATACAGACTGAATAACATCGGGGATACGCTACAACCCTGTCTCACTCCCTTTGCAACCACTGCTTCCCTTTCATACCCCTCGACTCTTATAACTGCCATCTGTTTTCTGTACAAATTTTAAATAGCCTTTCGCTCCGTGTATTTTAGCCCTGTCACCTTCAGCTTTTGAAAGAGAGTATTCCAGTCAACACTGTCGAAAGCTTTCTCTAAGTTTACAAATGCTAGAAACGTAGGTTTGCCTTTCCCTAATCTTTCTTCTAAGATAAGTCAGTATTGCCTCACGTGTTCCAATATTTCTACGGAATGCATATTGATCTTCCCCGAGGTCGGCTTCTACCAGTTTTTCCATTCGTCTGTAAAGAATTCGCGTTAGTATTTTGCAGCTGTGACTTACTAATCTGATCGGTTATTTTCACATGTGTCAACACCTGCTTTCTTTGGGATTGGAATTCCTAAAAACATACTGCTGTATTTACTAATCCGCAAATGAAGTAAATACTGATGTTATATTCATAGAAATACCTCCACTTATACTCCTAACACACTGTATTTATTCAAAAGGTTGGAGGATGGGTAGATTGGCTTAGTAGATTGTCCAAACATATGTCTAGGTCCACCAAACAGTCCTCTCCATCAGAAGTTACTAAAGCACTATGGTTAGAGGGCTTGACAGGATGTGTGTAGGTTTGGTCTTCCCATTCAATGGTTTCGCTTTCTGTGGGGAGCGTGGTAAAGAAGCAAACGTAGATGTTTTGTCACTAGACTACTTTTTAGAGTCACCCGGTTTTTGTGTGTTTGTTAGTTGGGAGTGCCCAACATCAAGGTTATCAGTGCGCACCTGCTTTTCTTTGCTACTCAGCACTGGCGGGTCTGGCAAGTTAATAACTGCAGCAGTGCCTTGGCAGACACAGCTAAAAGCTCACGCGGATGTTCTAGAACCTACGTGGTGAGTTCGCAATGAGGCATGTGACTTGGCTAATGTATTTGTTGCTGTTTGTGCTGAGGCATCAGACTTGGCAACTGATTGCTCCACGATGATAAACATTGTGAAAACTGCAGGTTGCAGAGCCTTCAAAATCTCTCCCCCTCTTTTCCATGTATGGTCACCATCTGGTGACACAAAGCTCCTGAATCTCCTGCTGCTGTACACACAGACCACATGCCTTTAACCAGAGTGGATATGCACTGGAGCAATTACCACAATAGGTGGTCAGTGGACGGCGAGCCTGGATCGTAAACATCTAAACCACATCTTCCACAGGTTGGATTCCCTTTGCAAGCTGCAACCGTGTGCCCAAATCTATGGCACTGACAGTGACACATAGTACTGGGGACATGTAGACAGACTCTAAGATACAAGGAACTATCTTTCACATATTCAAACCCTGTCCACGTGTTTGTACTTGAAATAGCCTCGAGAGAAGTGAACAGGAGCAGATCGCTTAGTGGCGCCTCTAGTGGGGAACGTGTGAGTGCGGCTGTGCCGAGCTACCTGTTGAGCTGCAAGTCGGCGCGCGCCCTCTGCCGGGGCCCGCCTCGGCGGTGCCACCTGGCGAGGCGTCGCAGCTCGCGGTGTTTGTCCCGGCACTGTGCGCGCAGCCTGCCCATGTCCAGCCACGAGGACACCTCAGCCGGCAGCGGCGAGCCCTCCGGCAGAACCTGCAACACCCCACATACATAAACACATCACCTACAAAGTGCCACTGCAACAAACTACAGTCGTCGTCCGTTTAAACAGCTTGAGCCGAGGCCGGCTCGCGTTGATGCCGTTTGTTCTTTGGCATTTTGTCACAATCGAGTGGCGTCTTATTTCTCCCTGACTTACTACCGTATTGACTGGAACACTCTCTTTCAAATTCTAAAGGTGGCAGGGGTAAAATACAGGGAGCGAAAGGCTATTTACAATTTGTACAGAAACCAGATGGTAGTTATAAGAGTCGAGGGACATGAAAGGGAAGCAGTGGTTCGGAAGGGAGTGAGACAGGGTTGTAGCCTCTCCCCGATGTTATTCAATCTGTATATTGAGCAAACAGTAAAGGAAACGAAAGAAAAATTCGGAGTAGCTATTAAAATCCATGGAGAAGAAATTAAAACTTTGAGGTTCGCCGATGACATTGTAATTCTATCAGAGACAGCAAAGGACTTGGAAGAGCAGTTGAACGGAATGGACAGTGTCTTGAAAGGAGGATATAAGATGAACATCAACAAAAGCAAAACGAGGATAATGGAATGTAGTTGAATTAAGTCGGGTGATGCTGAGGGAATTAGGTTAGGAAATGAGACACTTAAAGTAGTAAAGGAGTTTTGCTATTTGGGGAGAAAAATAACTGATGATGGTCGAAGTAGAGAAGATATAAAATGTAGACTGGCAATGACAAGGAAAGCGTTTATTTGTTAACATCGAGTATAGATTTAAGTGTCAGGAAGTCGTTTCTGAAAGTATTTGCATGGAGTGTAGCCATGTATGGAAGTGAAACATGGACGATAAATAAGACAAGAAGAAAATAGAAGCTTTCGAAATGTGGTGCTACAGAAGAATGCTGAAGATTAGATGGGTAGATCACATAACTAATGAGGAGGTATTGAATAGAATTGGGGAGAAGAGGGGGACCAAGAGATGAATACACTAAGCAGATTCAGAAGAATGTAGGCTGCAGTACGTACTGAGAGATGAAGAAGCTTGCACAGGATAGGGTAGCATGGAGCGCTGCATCAAACCAGTCTCAGGACTGAAGACCACAGCGACAACAACATACTACAATAACGAGTTGCTGACGTGCCTTCGTCAGTGGCAGCAGCAGCTCTTATCGATACTAGTACTGCCTGGTGTGACCGCTATATTTCCGTGTGGTGGTGTGTGCGGCAGTCAGTCTGTTGGGACAGAGCAGAGAGGAAGTCGCCGTGTGCGAAGTCAGGCCGGGATCGCTGGCGGCGTGCACGTGCTGTCAGACTTAGAGAGCCTGTATACGGAGAGAGTGGCCATAGGTGAAGTTGCCCGTGATTGGTTGATTAGCTTTGGCAGAAAAATGGCGCCAAACGTCTCTCGCGCTTCCTATGTTCGCCGTGCTTCCTATGTTCGCCGTGCTTTTGAGTTGATTTGAAGTTCAGAGGGCTTTTGGAAACTATTAAAAGGTTTTTGAATTATTGAGAGACTTGTTATGCGTTGTGCATGCATGTTCGATTTTGTTGCATATAGTTTTTAGTACGTAATTAGCGTTTGCGATCTTAAATACGAGTTGAAATAATGAAGCGTTTTGTGATGAAGTCGGTAGGCCTACATGTTTGAAGTAAACACCTTAGTGATTGTACAGTATTGTTTTTGATATCTGTAATTCGTTCTGCAGACGTTCGTAAACGGTGCCAGGTTGTGCTGCATTTGGTTGTTCCAATAGAGGCGTAGGTGGATTTCGCATGTTAGCATTTCCACGCAATGAAGAAAGACGAAAGCAGTTGGCAGTCGCAGTCAACAAGGCTGACATAAATCAAACAGGAGCCTTGTGGAAACCAACCAAGTACTCTTATCTATGCGAAGTAAGTCGTTTTTGCTTTTTACTACATATAAAACAACTTGCAATATACATAGTTAAATTTGAATACAGACCTGTAAATTGGCTGTGTGAAAATTATTATAACAGATTATACTTATAAACAAAGGCATTTAACGAATGATTTCGCCACATTTTCTTGTGCTTTTGATTCGGTGAGTGTGTACTCCACTACTCCACTAATGGCCATTCAAAAGTCCCGCAGATTGGCAGAAAAATGGCCGCCGTATCGTCCGGTTGGCCACTCTCTCCCTATACAGGCTCTCTAGTCAGACAGTGAGGCGCTAGCTACGAGAGCTACAAAGTTCCTTGCCCACCGAACTTGGACACTGAAGTTGAGTGATCAGTTAACTTGTTATGAAACCTCAACTGCTTTGACGTCTCTTCGTTTATTTTTTGATTTATGCATTTTTTTACCTGGCAAGATTAGGGCCTTCAGGCCCTCTCTTACACCTAACCAGGCATACTCAGATTGAACGAATTTCAGTTTCTACAGAACATTATGGACATACGTGTTATACAGTATTAATGTTAAAGAAAAAAATAGAGATTATAACAGTAGTACAAGGATAATTATAACAATCAATAATAATAATAATAATAATAATAATAATAATAGTAATGACGATGTATATGAAAGTAAACATTTTTCTTTTATGAATGTCAGTCCTATTGCTAGTTGGGAATTTTCTATCTTCTTGCAGCTTGTGAGTTATTCACATCGAGCAGAGACATAAGACGATAGAATGGGGTGAAAGAGATATAGAAGAGGTAGCTAGGCTAGAGGAAGAGAAATAGAATGGTAAAATTCGAAGCTATGATGGAGAAGAGAAAGAAAGAGATGAGAGGGGCACAACAATGGTGACCATACCGTCCCTAATATGAAAGTTTTAAGTTCCCTCTTGAATGTTGAGTGATTCTGGATAAGACGCAGATCACAGGGGAGCGTGTTCGAATGGCTCTGAGCACTATGGGACTTCTTAGGTCATCAGTCCCCTAGAACTTAGAATTACTTAAACCTAACTAACCTAAGGACATCACACACATCCATGTCCGAGGCAGGATTCGAACCTGCGACTGTAGCGCCTAGAACCGCTCGGCCACTCCGGCCGGCGGAGCGTGTTCCATAGTTGTATGGCTGAGATGGAGAGTGACACGGAGAAAGATTTTGTGCTGTGTAAAGGTACAGCCAAGACGCTAGACGTATACGATCTGGTATTGCGGTTGTGGAATGATGACAGGTATTTAATGTGAGATGATAAGTATTGGGGCACCAGTGACTAGTAAATCGATGAAGTAAGCACATCGTGTGGAGATCGCGTACCTTTGAAACGTCCCCTTAGAAAAATTATATAAGACTGTGCTTAAACTGACACAATATTTTTAGCGCAACGCAACCTGACTTTCAAAAATCCCTACAAACGAATGGTCCTGACTAACATTAACCTATACGTTTGTTTCACAAATCACTTACCTCACAAAAATTTTCGTTACTCGAACTACTGCAATACAGCGAGCGCCACTACTGCCAGATAAATGAAAGATTTAAACTACTGAAGGCACTAACTACTGATAGACATAGTTAGCAAATCAAAGATTTTGATAGAGAAGAAACAATGTATTTACCTCAATAATGTTCAAAAGTGATAATATATACATCAGTCCATGATATCCAATATTACAAATTTACTTTTTCTGATGGACCCACGTCCAGATCGTCCGCTCTCAAAATTCCGCCATCTCTCTCCCCACATCCACCACTGCTGGCGGCTCACCTCCAACTGCGCAACGCTACGCGCTGTTGACAGCCAACTGCCCAACACTACAATAACCAACAACAATGCAAACCAGCCACAGACTGCACACAGCACAGCCAGTGATTTTCATACAGAGCGCTACGTGGCGTTACCAGTAAAAAAACCTAAACAGCCTACTTACACCTTATGTGGGCGTATCCAACCTATATGGGAGCATGAAGGACTGATATGATCATACAACCGTATATTGCACACGTATCTAAAGCAAGCATTCATCACTAGCTCGAGGCATCTCGAATTTTCACTATTTTTGCCGTGTTGAACTACACCACAGCAGTAAAGATTAGGCAAGACTAGTGTCTGGACTAATTTTTGTTTAACATGGGTTGGAAATATTTTTCTAAATTTTTGGATTGCATGTAGGGAGGAGAGCGATTCCCGGCAAGCTGTGACTGTTTGCTCTTCCCAGTTTAGGTGTTCATCCAAGATTATTCCAAGGTCTTTTACTGTTTTTTGGTATGGTAGTTGGGTACCATTAAGGAGTATTTGAGGCACTGTTTCGCGAAAGTACCGGATGATTAACTTTGGATGAGATATAAGAATGACCTGGGATTTCTTGGGATTTAGTTTCAGACCTAGGTTCTGTGTCCATCGAGAAACAGAGCAAAGATCTCCGTTCATACTCGCTACTGCGTTAGCAATGTTCTTGGGGCTTGCACTTATGTACAGTTGGACATCGTCGGCATTGCCAGTCGTTCATTGCCAGTTGTTGCTTGCTGGGCCGTTCCAGCTAACAGCAATGTATGGTGTGTTTGAGTTGGCGAAATTTTGCAGCCGTCTTCGTGTATGGTCTTTAACTATTAAATTGGTTGTTACTTATCAGTGAAGTGCACCAGCGGTATTTTCTGCCTTGTGGCCGTTAACGCCCCAGTTACCTGCCATGGTCGTTAGCAAAGTTTTCTGGCGGTGTGTTTTTCCTCGCTGTGTTGATGCTGTCCAACACGGCGTGTAAGTTCGACACCCTTTTGGTTGTTGCTCATACTTTTTTCTTAAGAGTGGTTATTGTGCCTTGGCTGTTCTTAGACGCCAATTTGGAAGATGTAGTGCTTATGAGTGGCCCATTCGGCAGCGACAGCCTGCGTGCGCCATGCTGCATAAACAGCTCTCTATACAGGTGAACAGAATTAAGTCATGTCCTCGGTGCTATTCACGGCACAAAAGCCAAGGCCGACCATCCAGACAAGCTTGTGGCAAGAAAGGTCACGTACAATCATATGTTTGTAACGGAATAAACATAAGAATTCTGCCCACTCACAAAAATCTAGTCACAAGGCCTACGTAATCAATGCCGTGTATTCCAGGCCTGCTACAGGCATTAGTAAACATAGCAATCGAACAGTTCCTTCATTGCTACACAAGTCCAATAATTTTTTTGTTCATTTGTATATTAGCGGAAAAAGTGTAAAATTTCAGTTGGACACGGGTGCCTCTGTTAGATTGCTTAATCGTAACACATGTGAACTGTTAGGCTCCCCATGGGTGTCTAAAACTAGCACCCACCTGAGGGCTTACAGTGGACAAGACATTCCCGTTCTCGGAAAATGTACTTTGCCTGCCATGTATTACTCGCGAACGTGAACTGTGACTTTCACTGTGCTACAATCACGCGATTGTGAAAACGTAGTTGGCTTTGATTCATTTAATTTGTTTGGCCTTAAAATTCAGGACCATGTGTTGTCAGTGACTGCATTCAATGTTAAAGCCAGTGTAGCTAGCTTGCTGGAAGTATTCCCAGAAGTCTTTTCTGAAGGTTTAGGCAAGGCTAACAATTTTGTTGCACTTATTACTATGAAAGAATGCTCAGCCTAAATTTTGCCAGAACTGTTCCCACTGCATTACAGGACAAAGTCGCTGCAGAACTTAAGAAACTGCAAGATAGCGGAACTACTGCCCCCATACAAGCTAGTCCATGGGCAAGTCCACTGGCTTTGCTCCCCAAACCGTCAGGTTGCATCCGTCTCTGTGTTGACTGTCTTCAGTCGACCCACAAATTGTGGTTGTTACTTGTCCACTGCCACATCCCGAGGACAGCGCGGCCACAGCAGCTGTCATCACGACACCGCGGGACGACCCCATGGATATGGAGCCTTCGCCTCCTCCGCCTCCTCTCGTCCTACCGATGGAGCTGGAGCTGCCCTCGCCAAAGCAGCCGACGCCTTCTACATCTTGTTATGGGTCTCAGGAGGTGGATACGTACCCTTCTGGTCTTTTTCCGAGGGACTTTTACGCCAGAGCGAAGGCCAGATGGCGGGATACGATTAAAGGCCTGTCGTCCCCTGCAGCCACAGCTTCCAGCCCATCGCAGCATCCGCGCTCCTGCCTCACCCGCCGCTGTCGTGCTCCCTGTACGGACGATTGTCCGTCGCTATCGGGGCGGAGGGGGGAATGTTCCTTGATGCTACTCCAGGCGGGTGTAAAATGAATGTGCACAACGGAAAATAATAAACGCTAAAATGAAGATTTGGCCCTTTCTGATTACCCCGTGAAGCAGATCTTAGCATCTCTTAATTCTATAAATTACAATCCAAACAAATGAATGATGAAGTCAACTCATCCTACTACATAATAAATGTTGTTCCTGCTTATATATTTATTGTAGATAAAAAAACTTTATATTACAAAGTTTACATTTACTAAGTAAAATTACTAATCAATTGCCCAACTCTGCCCCTCATTATGACTACTCATTCTAATATCAATAACGCGAAATGACTGACATCATCTACGTACCAAACACTAAAAGACACTACTTTCAAATATGATATACGGTCGTGTGGAACCTCAGTGGAAATACACTAACGTGATCACAGCTGTTTAGCTTTATAGCCCTATTAAGCCCTAGCGATTTGCGATATCACCGTATTTACTGCGTCTGGTGCGTCGGCGTGCTGGTTCTCGTACACGTCTGCGTCGATGGAAGAACTCCAGCCAATAAATAAAAACTGTTTCAAACACTAGGACGGCAGAAGGCGGTCCTCTGACTAATACACTCTAATACTGTTTTCTCCACTCTGTGTTCTACAGACGAGAAACACGAACTACCAGCCGCAAGGACGGAGTTCAGATAACGTCTCAACGTAAGTAAAGCCAGAGGAAGTGCTCTCAATTACTGGACGCTGCGTACTCAACGATGACTTCCAACCCGGAGGTGAAGTCCAGAATCGTATGGGTTCGCAACAGTACAGTGCCTAACAGTTCTAACTATGAACTCTCGGCCGGCCGGTGTGGCCGAGCTGTTCTAGGCACTTCAGTGTAGAACTGCGCGACCGCTACAGTCTCAGGTTCGAATCCTGCCTCGGGCATGGATGTGCGTGATGTCCTTAGGTTGGTTAGGTTTAAGTAGTTCTAAGTTCTAGGGGACTTATGACCTCAGATGTTAAGTCCCATAGTGCTCAGGGCCATTTTATAAACTCTCCTGAGAGCAAAGACAAAGTCCGTCTGTACCACCAAAGCTGATATCGAGCGACCGTCACACACGGAGGCTCACAACGGAAGACCTCGTCTCGCCACCGCTGGCTTCCCAGCAAGGCTCGGCTCCCCACCCTCGTAATTCCGAAAACGAATCATATTCCCGAAAACACGGAATATTCTATCGCTCTACAGATTCTTCCGAACGCCGACCAACCATATTTTAGTCTTTTGTCGGCCAGCGCGGAAAGATTGCGAGGAAAAACCTATACTCGTACAATGGTACGCTTCTGAGTAAAGAATTTTTACAAGGCGTACATGACAATGTCAGTCACCTTTACATGTTCATATATACGATGTACAACCTATCAAATGGTATCTAATTGTGGTTGTAGTTCACGGCAAGGTATGTGGATGAGTGCTTGTAATGTGCGAAATTGTAGCCACGTTACAATGTTACGGCATAAAGTCAAGCACCGGCACACCAGTCGCGAACGAGAGAACAGAAAGGGCTGTGAAGAAGACGTGAACCAATTGCAAGCTGATGGACCCGTCTCCAGGACGACAACACGACAGCAGCGGCCTCTATGCGAAGAGAACAAAAGCGCCGCGGCCGACTGGCCGCGCCGCGGCCGACAGGCGGCGCCCCAGTGCTACAGCAAGACTAGTCGTTTCGCTAGTACTATGTAGTATTGTCTGTACTGAAGAAGCTTGTTTGTTTCATAGGTTGCCCTTTGCTTGCGACACTTCTGTGTTTAAGTTAAGTATTGTCATTGTTCATTTCGTAATAAAACTGATTGACACGATTTGCTTGAATTGTTTCTCTAGAGATCCGAGAAAGCAAGTTTCCTAGATACCCGATATTCAGCGGCTAGACAGGATTCAATACATACGTAAAACCTTTTTGTGTGTGTGTTCTCCTGCTGCCGCTTGGTATGTAGGTTTTTTTATATATCCAGTTTTCGTTATAATGTCTAGATACTTTGGATCAGATAATGTATGTATGCTTTGCTTTTGTGTCTTTACGCATATTGTGTTTTGGACTATTTAATTTAAGAGCTCAACTGATGACTAGTATGTACTTGACAGCAAGGGGCCTTCTTCTCATTTGACATAAATGTATCGTGATTATCTGCTGTACATAATGGTTCATCTTAATTATTTTGATATTTATCACTGATTAAACATTTTTGTTGAAATGTGGGTGACCTCAATATGGTAGCTTGACCGAAGCTAGTTCTCATACTCTTCATCACGAAATAGCATATTTCAGCAGGATAATCGAAAACCTCACAATGCAGACCACAAACGATTTGCGAAATGTATAGTTGTTTTACTGGCATGGTGGGTCCCCTTATTTATGACCCATAGAAAGTGTCTGTCTGATGGAGAGAAGTATACTTTCGTGCTAGCCGCAAGCAATCAATCCTCATTATGTGATAGAGCCACGGGCTTAAATAACAGCAAGATGCTCTTCAAGATGACATTTGCGATCAGTTGGCTTCTCTGACGCGACGAATACAAGAATGTGTTCGTGTTCATGGGATTCAGAACACATAATGACATCGATGAAGGTCATCAGTTCGGAATGAAATGAAGTTTAATCTTTTAATACGCGTTATGAGATGGACACCTCCATTGCTTTTGATAACTATCAACTGGTGTAACACTGTCCATTTACGTCACTGCAGTAGCGCGGATGGCAACATGTAACCAGTCTTGAGATTCATGGCTACTGCAATGAAGAGCCAAAGAAACGTACACCTGCCTAATATCGCTTAGGGCCCCCGCGAGCACGCAGAAGTGCCGCAATACGAGGTGGCATGGACCCGACTAATGTCTGAAGTAGTGCTGGAGTGAACTGTCACCATGAATCGAGCAGGGCTATGCATAAATCCGTATGAGTACGTTGCAAGGCATCCCAGATATGATCAATAATGTTCATGTCTGGGGAGTTTGGTGCACACGCTCCATACCATTACAGAGCGTCCACCAGGTTGAACAGTCCCCTGCTCCCATGGAGGGTCCATGGATTCATGAGGTTGTCGCCATACCCGTCCACGTCCATCCGCTCGATACAATTTTAAACGAGACTTGTCCGACCAAGGGACATGTTTCCAGTCATCAACAGTCCAATGTCGGTGTTGACGGGCCCAGGTGAGGTATAAAGTTTTGTGTCGCGCAGTTATCAAGGGTAGCCGGCCGCTGTGACCGAGCAGTTCTAGGCGCTTCAGTCCGGAACCGCGCTGCTGCTACTGTCGCAGGTTCGAATCCTGCCTGGAGGATGGATATGTGTGATATCCTTAGGGTAGTTAGGTTTGTCCGCAGCTCGTGGTCGTGCGGTAGCGTTCTCGCTTCGGGTTCCCGGGTTCGATTCCCGGCGGGGTCAGGGATTTTCTCTGCCTCGTGATGACTGGGTATTGTGTGATGTCCTTAGGTTAGTTAGGTTTAAGTAGTTATTTGGGGACTGATGACCTCAGATGTTAAGTCCCATAGTGCTCAGAGCCATTTTTTTTTATCAAGGGTACACGACTGGGCCTTCGGTTTCAAAAGACGATATCGATAATATTTCGTTGAATGGTTCACACGCTGACACTTGTTGATGGCCCAGCACTGAAATCTGCAGCAATGTGCGGAACCGTTGCACTTCTGTCACGTTGAACAATTCTCTTCAGCCTTCGTCGGTCCAGTTCTTGCAGGATCTTTTTCCGGCCGTAGTGATGCTGGAGATTTAAAGCTTTACTGGATTCCTGATATTTGCGGTACACTCTTGAAATTGTTGTACGGGACAATCCCTTACTTCATCGCTACCTCGGAGATGCACTGTCTCATCAAAGTTGAACCGTTTCAAACACACTTAAATGTTGATAGCGTGCCATAGTTCAAATGGCTCTGAGCTTTATGGGACTTAACATCTAAGGTCGTGAGTCCCCTAGAACTTAGAACTACTTAAACCTAACTAACCTAAGGACATCACACACATCCATGCCCGAGGCAGAATTCGGACCTGCGACGGCAGCGGTCGCGCGGTTCCAGACTGAAGCGGCTAGAACCGCTCGGCCACTCCGGCCAGCTTAACTTGCCATTGAAGCAGCAGTAACCGATCTAACAACTGCGCCAGACACTTGTCTTATATAGGCTTTGCCGACCGCAGTATTCTGGCTGTTTAGATATCTCTGTATTTGAATGCGCATGCCTATACCAGTTTCTCTGGCGCTTCAGTGTACTGCTGTAGGAAGAAGTGGGGGCCGACCTGGAAGGTGACGTTGGTGAGCGCGGCGTCGGCTGCCTCGTGGCGGTGTTCGCGCCGGCCCCCTCCGGCGGCGCGCTGCACGTCGGAGTGGAAGGAGCGCAGGAAGGCGTCGGCGGCGCGCCGCCCGGCCACGAACTCGCAGTCGCGCAGCTCGCCCTCGGCGCCGTAGATGAGCTGCAGGAAGCCCGAGCCGTCCGTCACCTGCCGCAGCGTCACGCCCGCCCTGCAACCACGCCAGCCTCAGCTCGCCGCTGCCTCACCTCACACACAGGCACACTGCACGCTTCCGACGTGATTTACAAAAATATTTTCGCATTATTGACTGCACTACACTTTTTGAAATATTGAAGCTAGCAGGGATAAAACTCAGAGAGATAAATGTTACACTACTGCCCATTAAAATTGCTACACCACGAAGATGACTTGCGACAGGCTCGAAATTACAGGAAGAAGATGCTATGATATGCAAAGATTAGCTTTTCAGAGCATTCACACAAGGTTGGCGCCGGTGGCGACACCTACAACGTGCTGACGTGAGGAAATTTTACAACCGATTTCTCGTATACAAACAGCAGTTGACCGGCGTTGTCTGGTGAAACGTTGTTGTGATGCCTCGTGTACGGAGGACAAATGCGTACCATCACGTTTCCGACTTTGATGAAGGACGGATTGTAGCCTATCGCGACTGCAGTTTATCGTATCGCGACATTGCTGTTCGCGTTGGTCGAGATCCAATGACTGTTAGCAGAATATGGCATCAGTGGGTTCAGGAGGGTGATACGGAACGCCGTGCTGGACCCCAACGGCCTCGTATCACTATCAGTCGAGATGACACGCATCTTATCCGCATGGCTGTAACGGATCGTGCAGCCACGTCTCGATCCCTGAGTCAACAGATGGGAACGTTTGCAAGACAACAACCATCTGCACGAACAGTTCGACGACGTTTGCAGCAGCATGGACTATCAGCTCGGAGACCGTGGCTGCGGTTACCCTTGACGCTGCGTCACAGACAGGAGCGCCTGCGATGGTGTACTCAACGACGAACCTGGGTACACGAATGGCAAAACGTCATTTTTTCGGATGAATCCAGGTTCTGTTTACAGCATCATGATGGTCGCATCTGTGTTTGGCGACATCGCGGTGAACGCATATTGCAAGCGTGTATTCGTCATCGCCATACTGGCGTATCACCCGGCGTGATGGTATGGGGTGCCATTGGTTACACGTCTCGGTCACCTCTTGTTCGCAATGACCGCACTTTGAACACTCGACGTTACATTTCAGATGTGATACGACCCGTGGCTCCACCCTTCATTCGATCCCTGCGAAACCCTACATTTCAGCAGGATAATGCACGACCTCATGTTACAGGTCCTGTACGGGCCTTCCCGGATACAGGAAACAGAATTCTCCAGCTCTCTCACCAATTGAAAACGTCTGGTCAATGGTTGCCGAGCAACTGGCTCGTTACAATATGCCAGTCACTACTCTTGATGAACTGTGGTATCGTGTTGAACCTGCATGGGCAGCTAGCTATACCTGTACACGCCATTCAAGCTCTGTTTGACTCAATGCCCAGTTCGTATCAAGGCCGTTATTAGCTTATTACGGCCAGAGGTGGTTCTTCTGGGTACCGATTTCTCAGAATCTATGCACCCAAATTACGTGAAAATGTAATCACATGTCAGTCCTAGTATAATATATTTGTCCAATGAATACCCGTTTGTCATCTGCATTTCTTCTTGGTGTAGCAATTTTAATGGCCAGTTGTGTATCTGTAGCTTGTGCAGAAAACGGAGGGAGACAAGGTGCAGCCTTTACTCGATGTTACTGAATCTTTGCATTGAGCATGTAGTGAAAGAAAGCAAGGAGAATTAAAAATCGGGATGAAGAAACGCAAACTTTAAGACTTTTCTGATGACATGGCACTTTTCAATTTGAATAATGAAACTGCACCAGTCACTTATTTTTTTATGCTTAGCATAACGCGTTTCGAGAATTTATTCTCATTTGCAAGTGCGTTTGTGCTTTTGTGCTGTTTGAGACTTTCCCGACGTGGTAACTGCTTCATTGGTTCACGGGCGTCGCGTCGGATAATGTTGTTGAAGCTGCACAGTATTTCGACGAGACAGCTGCTCGTCATCTTCAGGTGCTTACTGACGTGTTGCTGTAGTGGCTCACCAATATAGACGCTTACTGGTTAGAAAAGCGCAGACGCCAAGGATTGAGGCTATAACGTCATCGAACACGAATCATAGAGCACGGTGTGTTCGATGACGTTATAGCCTCAATCCTTGGCGTCTGCGCTTTTTTAACCAGTAAGCGTGTATATTGGTGAGCCACTACAGCAACACGTCAGTAAGCACCTGAAGATGACGAGCAGCTGTCTCGTCGAAATACTGTGCAGCTGGAAACTCTGCGTGACTTCGGGTTCGAATTGTTACGTCATCCGCCATATTCTCCAAATTTGGATGAACGCTCGTAATCGAAGACCTTTTATTGGAATGATTTGCAGAAGTTACCTGTGTGTGCCCGCAAGTGTATTACTGTAAAGAGGTTTATGCTGAAAAATAAATTGGTCTTATGAGATTTCTGTCATTCTTTATTTGTTAGGCTAGAATCTTTTCGACCCCCATCGTATACCGGTAGACGATTTCCGTTAGCTCCTTACTGTAATCGAGGGGAAATTTCTCTAAGCACGACCGACATTGTCTGAATGACACCATTCCAGGACGTTGTATTGGAAGAGGAGGAGTAGAATCTGAACTCCATCGCCGTTGGCCTCCCATGTCTCCTGACCTCACACCTTGTGACTTTTATCTGTGGGTTTACGCAAAAGACCGCGTTTTCATCCGCCCTATACCTGACACTCTTAAAAGTCTGCGATATCACATTGTTGAAGCTGTGAATTCGATAACGAGAGACCAGCTGCTTCGTGTGTGGCAGGAAATGAGCCATCGTTTTGATATTTGTCGTGTAACACATGGTGCTCACAATGAATGCATAAAAAGTTGAACTTCTCCCTTTCCAGGAACGTTGGAATTGTATTTCTGTCTTTTGTAGTTTGGAAGCAACAAACGTTTGGAACCTGTTCCTTCTTTTCTTCTGTGGTTTTCACAGGTACCCGTGACATCTATATTTTCTTTGAAGCAACATTACATTTTCTTCTGGACAATCAGTCGTTAATTTAACTCGCGTTTTTGATAGGAGCCATATAGCAATTTTTTAAAATATGCTTTTTATTGATAAAGCAGCTTTGCAATTACTATCATTTCTCCATATAATCACTGTCCGCCACTATACATTTGGCCCACGTCTTGCCAAACTTAACTAATTACGTTTTGGAGGAAGGAAACATGGCGCACAGCCACTCTTGTTCCTCCTTTACACTCTCGTCCGGCGAAAACTTGAATGCAGGCAGGTGTGTCAGAACTGTACCATGGGTGCTCTAGCAGCTGAAAACCTATATTTTGCTTGCAGTAAATTGTTATCCGCATGTATGAGGACTGGAGTCATCCTCACCTTCAGATGTATAATAATCTTTCATATCACAAAACAATCTCATCATCGACTTACTTACAGAGGGTTGGCTTTTCAACTCTTTTACTGCAGGCGAAGATGAATGTTTGCACACCACCCTCTTTGACTTGCTCTGTGGTTCTCAACGAGGGTTGCTATGTGACTCAGAAAGTACTCTACTTCCTCTTCAACGTGTCAACGTGTTTTCGACATTTCTAAATTTTCCTGTTTGTCTTTGCCAGTTGACGTAGTATCCAATGAGCACAAACGTTGCGTTGGCGTAGAGATAAGCGGGCGACTGCAAATACAGAAAGGTGGGTAATGTTAAACTAATTTGTATTATTATCAATTCTGACACGTCCATCCGCATGAATCTTTTGTTAAGCTGTCCCAATGTTTCTGACCCTTACTGAAGTGGATGGCGTACTCCAACGCTTTTCATAGCAGACAGGTAAACGTCAACATTTAAAGTGATTTATCCAGTCGTAAATTTTTTCATTCACTAAGACAGTTATCAAAATCCTGCAGCTACATGCTGCTAATAATCCCCACAACAATAGTTCCTCCGGGGTAAGAAACCATTTACTCCATTTCTTCAGTGGTGCATACAGTCAACAGACAACAAAAAGCTGTGAAATCACTACGAATAGTGCTGCTGACTGACGGACAAGAACTACAGTGGGACTGAAGCACATAATTACTGAGTCAGTGCTGTCAACCTATGAAACAGAAAAAAATTGACTTGCCCTTAGACAAAGATAGACCACGTACAAAAAACAAAAGACAGCGAATATTCTCTCGCGCTGTTTACAAACAGGCGAGCGCCATAATGAGGAGCTCGCGAACTTCCTATGACGATTCGCTGAAAAACAACCAGCCGAAGTTGAGCAACCACCGGTGAATGCGATTCGAACACGACCGAGTGCTGTTCCCTCGCTCCCGCCTACCGCTTACGGCATAGAGAACGCTCGTTGGCAGGTGCTCATTCGCTCCGGTGTAAACCAGGTCTTACTGCTCTCTGGCATCACCTGTATCACGTTACTGTTTATAGGTCGAGAACCTGTTGAGCAGCTCGGACAATCAAAACTTGAGATTACTGGGTCTGTTCAAACAGCAACGTGCCGCAATGGACACCACAGCTATCGTATGTAGAAGAGTTCAGCCTGTCTGTTGTCAGAATGCCATATGGATACTGTTACTAGATGCATTCCGAAGCCCTACTCAGCGGCTAAAGATAAATTTGTTTGTTGAAAGTCGACGCCCTGTACACGGAAGATAGTCCGGGAAAAGTTAGTGAGCTCAAAGTTGATGCTTGTCACAGATCGTCACGTGTTTCATAGTATTGTTTACGATCGAGGACAACTGCAAACAGATGTCAGATACGAGGTTTGCCCTGGAAATGCTAACGTGTGTCACATGTCAACGTCTGAAACAACATCCGCTCTGCGACTTGTGTACCCTTATTCATGTGTCAATCACACTAAACGTATACCATCTTTTTTTTAATAACTGTGGGACTTAACATCTGAGGTCATCAGTCCCCTAGACTTAGAGCTACTTAAACCTAACTAACCTAGGGACATCACACACATCCATGCCCGAGGCAGGATTCGAACCTGCGACCGTAGCAGCAGCGCGGTTCCGGACTGAGGCGCCTAGAACCTCTCGGCCACAGCGACCGGCCATCATGTTGCCATCATCACTGTTGTGATTTGTACTCCAAGTTCTTAGTACTAACGCACTGCCAGAAAACGTTGACGAGTCTGCCAGTGTGTGTTAACATCATTAGAAAGGGAGATAAGTTACTGAACTCAAATACAGGTGACGAACGTGGGTTTACCATCATACGCCTGAATCCAAAAACCAATAACAACATAGCTCCACCTAAGTTCACCTCCCGTCCGAAGATTTCGTCAGGCAATCTCTGACAAGAAAGTCACGGTCAGCGTGTTTTGGGATCGAAAAGAGTTCTTCTCATCCAATTTTTGCCAAAGCGGAATACAACGAACGCTGATCGTTATTGTGAAACGTTAAAAAGACTTCGAAGAGCGATTGTTTGCTGTGTATTGAACCGGGGACCTAGAAACGACGGTGGGTCTTCGTCCCACCGTAGCCCTCAGTGGTTCACAACGCCACAAGAGGCCACAGCAGTCCAACCACCCTACACTGAACCCACGGTTATTGTGCGGTTCGGCCTCCAGTGGGAATTTTTTGGCTCATCGATATGTATCCTACCACGTACAAATTATGTACAAACCAGCAGAATTACTGAGGTGTGTAATAATCTTTTAAAACAATGTATTTGTTTTCTTATAAACATGGTTAGTTACTTCAGACGTTCTTGCAATGGAAAAGAAGGTGATTTGATCTGATTTTCGTGAAACAGACGCTATAAACTCACGCCTTATATGTATCCACCCCATGATCTGTAGTGTTTTTCTCCGATTTCCGAAAGCATTTCGCTACATCCTGCTTCTAGACAGATACGAGATACAGACATCCCAACGTTCGAACCTGCGTTTTTACTTAGTGGGATATATGTATCCCATCAACCACGAAATGGTTAACTGTTGCATGCACAGTGGTATAAGGTGTCCTTAGACTCAAATGTTAGACGTTATAAACTTCAGAAATGAGTTTTATTTAACAGTATTGTCGCCCCCCTCCCCTTTTATTGCTGCATCATTTTTCATGTGATGTGTGCTACACGTCAGGTCACTATAGAGCCAATAAATCCACTGATGTACTGAAAACTGTTTTAGTTTTGAATCCTGCCATGTTACATCTTGCATATACTCGTGATATTTCAGGTACATATCCAATAAGAAGGCGACACACACTAATAGAAGAAGGTAGGTAGTTGAGGGCCATCGGTATTCATAGCGTACTGTCTGATTCTACTTTAAATTGTACAATTCAAAATATTGGGTCCTGCCAGCTACGACGAAGCTGTAACATTCGCGTGGGGTCACATCAAAAATTGTTGTTAAAGGATCACTTTCCTTTCTTGTTAAAACAATTTTAATTTAATATAAAATTTCAATTTCAATTTGAAATTGAATTGAAAGCTTTCCCAATGGTTTCTATTTCGAGATCAACCCATTTGAAGCAGTACTCCGTTTATTATTTCGTGGTATTAATTTCGCTGCATACCGCAGAACGCGTGGAAAAGTACACATCCAGTTCATAAGAGAGAAACAAGGAATAACTTATTTTGAAAATGTTACAGCACGTCATTTGTCGCGTCACCAGCTATGATATATGTCAACATGAATCTCAGCATTCTTGCACAATATGGATGGAACTAAACATGACTGTTTTGTCTCTGATCTTATCTACGACCCTGACACTGTAACCTAACCCGTTAAAACCAAAGTCGTAGCAGAGTTAACTTCAAGCAGTGAAGTTCACGGAAACAGCACGTGTGCCACTGCTGTTAAGGAAACAGTTGATGTCAGAGAACGAAGTTTTCTCTGTGCATCGGAATGGAGACTAATATGAAACTTCTTGGATGATTAAAACTGTATTCTGGGCCGGGAGTCGAACCTGGGACCTTTTTCTTGGCTACCAGAGCACGCCTCACAGCTTTTCTTCCGCCAGTGCCTCATCTCTAGTAAAATATCAATTTTTTTTGGAGATTTTACTGGAGATGAGGCACTGGCGGAAGAAAAGGTGTGAGAACGGATCGTCAGGCGTGCTCTGGTATCTAACTCGTTAGAGTACTTGCCCGTGAGAGGCATAGGTCCCGGATTCGAGTCCCCACCCGGCACACAGTTTTTAATCTTTCAGGAAGTTTAATTTGATGCTATATTGTTAATTTTAAAGTCCGGACAATCTGTTACATTACAATAATGCGAGGCTACTCATACTTGATACGTGTTACAAACCGGCCACAATAGGAAGGACCAGGCCCCTTTGCTTTTTTCTTCTATCACTCGTTTATTACATCAGAGAAATACACATTTTAAGACAAAATTTAACTACATGAAATATTGCTCCCGGTAAATGTTAACATAAGCAGTGACAAAACTTAGTTCTCTTTAGGGATTCTGCTGGCAACAAATTTTAAGGAGGCAGGTTTATATCAATTCAGCTCAAACACGTAGCTAGTGATTGAATCACGACACAGACACTTTAACAATTTCGGCAACAAATAAATAGCGTGAATTTGTACTCACAGTAACCAACTAATCAACAGCCTTGCCACTGAATAAGTAGTAGGCTATTTGGAACGAATTAGCAACACCTAGCAACTAGGGGAGTTAATACCAACAGTCTTGAAATGTCTTGCTCCCCATTAAATAAACAAACTTACAGTAATTAAATGAATAACACATCAAACATACTATGCTCCACTCAGACTCTTCAGTGGAAGCCATGTCAAAATGAAGATTCCATTAACTGAATAGCACTGCAGCCACACTAAAGCTTATCTCTGTGTTCCCAGACACACATGGGGCAAACTTATACAAGACAAGATTTTGAAGGGAGCACATCAGTAAAACCGGTAGTGGAGCTAACTCGTGCCAATGAAAATTAAGGTACTAGACCGGGGCACAAGGTGGTATACAATGAGGTTGCCTTAGTGCTATACTGCGCTTCAAAATCTTAATTCAAATGGCCAATTCAAAATTAAGTACACATAAACCAGCATTAATTAACAAGGAGTGACACCAGGTCGCTCGAAGGGATGAAAAGACGAATGCCGGAGGCGGCAGTAACATCAAACACCTTCTCCGAGTTTTAACCTGGAGTCACTTCCTGCTATGCAAGTTAACATTTAACCAAGCACAAGGAAGGAACCCCAAAGAGAAAATTCAAATAAAACCCCCAAAAGATTATAAATGACAGGGAACCCCAACTATTTAAATTTAAAAGAATTAGCTCTCCCCAAAGGCAGTGTAAACGCTAAGGTCACACTTAAGAGGCCACCAAAATTGGTTACAAAAAGTCTTATACATTTGCTCCTTTGCTTTAAAAGAAACGCAAGACTGCTCAACTTCTGCTGGACGTCTTGTATGGCTCGTGTAGGATACACCAGGCAGCAACCTAAGCTAGGCGGTCGCAAGGCACGGCGAGCAAAATCAGGAGAGCAGACAGGCAGGCAGCCAACACATATCCTCCATCCTGCACCGGCAGACTGCGTACAACCAACAACAAGCAAATAGATGAGACAGTACCATGAATTAACTATGTTCGATTGGTTAACTTTTAGCAAAGAAATTGATTGGGAAAGTGTGGAAAATGCTATATCCTATTTGAGAAACAGAAATGTTCTAGAGGATGATGGTGAATTGTTTGGTGAAGTAAATCGCCTACAAATGTTTCTAAGTGAACAGCTCAAATCAGAAACCAGATCAACATTTTTAGAGAAATTTGTATCTGATAGATGGTGTGATTTCATGAACAACCGTTCGTGAGATGAATATTCAGACTTTCTGAAAATTTTGCAGCACTTTTTTGCAGTTCCTGCCCCAGATGCAGCTGTGGAAAGGATATTTCTCTGGTTAAATATACGTCGGACTCGTGAGAGCAACAAACTTTCTCTACAATGTGTAGCCGCGCGGTCTTAGGCGCCTTGTCACGGCCTGCGTGGCTCCCCCCGTTGGAGGCTCGAGTTCTCCCTCGGGCATGGGTGTGTGTGTTGTCCTTAGCATAAGTTAGTTTAAGTTAGGTTAATTAAT
This sequence comes from Schistocerca cancellata, assembly GCF_023864275.1. Lineage (NCBI taxonomy): Eukaryota > Metazoa > Arthropoda > Insecta > Orthoptera > Acrididae > Schistocerca > Schistocerca cancellata. Next base: position 157,430,508 of record NC_064626.1, read on the forward strand.
GCGTAAGCTTAGGGACCGATGACCTCAGCAGTTTGGTCCCATAAGACCTTACCACAAATTTCCAATTTCTACAATGTGTAAACAATTTATTGGCTGTCGGTGGTAGCTATAAAGATCTCACTTGTTCTCAGTACTTCGAGAACACCAGATCCAAGAAAGAGTTAGTTACGACGGCTCGAGGAAGCGAGAAACATGCTTCTGCAAAAACGTAAGCAATTTTGCTTCTTATAAAGATCGTTTGTAACATCCCACGGTTCTTTCATTTGGAAATATGGTAACTATAAGTCTACTTCTCTTTTTTTCGAGAATGAGGCTGGTAATGGAGAAACTGAGCAATACATAGCTTCCTCACACCACAACTTTCCCCTTTTCCAATGTAGGACCACACACATTTCTATCAAGATGCGGTAACAAAACGCAACGAAACAATCTCAATGATACTGTGCGAATGCTTTGTTTTCGGGAGTCGTCTATTCTCACACCAATGATATCACTTGGCTCACCCGCTTTTTAATTTAAGTTTTTATGAAGGGAGGAAGAAAGATTATGATTTAACGTGCAGTCGACGACGAGGTCATTAGAGACGTAACACGAGCTCGGATTATACACGCCTGGAAATTGAAATAAGAACACCGTGAATTCATTGTCCCAGGAAGGGGAAACTTTATTGACACATTCCTGGGGTCAGATACATCACATGATCACACTGACAGAACCACAGGCACATAGACACAGGCAACAGAGCATGCACAATGTCGGCACTAGTACAGTGTATATCCACCTTTCGCAGCAATGCAGGCTGCTATTGTCCCATGGAGACGATCGTAGAGATGCTGGATGTAGTCCTGTGGAACGGCTTGCCATGCCATTTCCACCTGGCGCCTCAGTTGGACCAGCGTTCGTGCTGGACGTGCAGACCGCGTGAGACGACGCTTCATCCAGTCCCAAACATGCTCAATGGGGGACAGATCCGGAGATCTTGCTGGCCAGGGTAGTTGACTTACACCTTCTAGAGCACGTTGGGTGGCACGGGATACATGCGGACGTGCATTGTCCTGTTGGAACAGCAAGTTCCCTTGCCGGTCTAGGAATGGTAGAACGATGGGTTCGATGAGGGTTTGGATGTACCGTGCACTATTCAGTGTCCCCTCGACGATCACCAGTGGTGTACGGCCAGTGTAGGAGATCGCTCCCCACTCCATGATGCCGGGTGTTGGCCCTGTGTGCCTCGGTCGTATGCAGTCCTGATTGTGGCGCTCACCTGCACGGCGCCAAACACGCATACGACCATCATTGGCACCAAGGTAGAAGCGACTCTCATCGCTGAAGACGACACGTCTCCATTCGTCCCTCCATTCACGCCTGTCGCGACACCACTGGAGGCGGGCTGCACGATGTTGGGGCGTGAGCGGAAGACGGCCTAACGGTGTGCGGGACCGTAGCCCAGCTTCATGGAGACGGTTGCGAATGGTCCTCGCCGATACCCCAGGAGCAACAGTGTCCCTAATTTGCTGGGAAGTGGCGGTGCGGTCCCCTACGGCACTGCGTAGGATCCTACGGTCTTGGCGTGCATCCGTGCGTCGCTGCGGTCCGGTCCCAGGTCGACGGGCACGTGCACCTTCCGCCGACCACTGGCGACAACATCGATGTACTGTGGAGACCTCACGCCCCACGTGTTGAGCAATTCGGCGGTACGCCCACCCGGCCTCCCGCATGCCCACTATACGCCCTCGCTCAAAGTCCGTCAACTGCACATACGGTTCACGTCCACGCTGTCGCGGCATGCTACCAGTGTTAAAGACTGCGATGGAGCTCCGTATGCCACGGCAAACTGGCTGACACTGACGGCGGCGGTGCACAAATGCTGCGCAGCTAGCGCCATTCGACGGCCAACACCGCGGTTCCTGGTGTGTCCGCTGTGCCGTGCGTGTGATCATTGCTTGTACAGCCCTCTCGCAGTGTCCGGAGCAAATATGGTGGGTCTGACACACCGGTGTCAATGTGTTCTTTTTTCCATTTCCAGGAGTGTAGAAGAACGGGGATGGAAATCGACCGTGCCCTTTTCGAAGGAACCGGCCGAGCACTTGTCTTTAGTGATTATGGGAAATCCGAGAAACCTAGATCTGGATGGCCAGGCGGGTATTTGAGCCGTCGTCCTACCGAACGCGATTACAGTGTGCTAACCACTGCAATACCTCGCTCGGTGAGACACGCAGAACAATTACGACTCCTGATGCGACAGGAGCGCTCGATGTTCAACACAGTGGCTGTGTCTAAGCCAATATTTGCACAGTCTGCTGACCAGCGTCTTCTAATTTCTGGCTGCAGTTTGGTTGGATCTTACACAGAATTCCTTCTTCATACGACATGTCGATTTATGTTTACCAAGAGTGTAACCAGAGGCGAAGTTCAGAACCTATTTCTTCGCTATAATTATTCCTAATGCTGCTTTGTTATTTTATCAAAGGACGAGGACTAGAATTTACTGTCTTATCGACAGTCTACTTATGGGTAGCGGAGACTATTTTTGTTACATTTGTGGAAGACTGCTATCATTTTCAAACTACCCAAGTCTTCACAACAAATTTCGTAAGGGACTAAATGTATTGGAAGGCGTTGTTGGTGTTGTGTCACCGCCAGACACCACACTTGCTAGGTGGTAGCCTTTAAATCGGCCGCGGTCCGTTAGTATAGGTCGGACCCGCGTGTCGCCACTGTAAGTGATTGCAGACCGAGCGCCGCCACACGGCAGGTCTAGTGAGACGTCCTAGCACTCGTCCCAGTTGTACAGCCGACTTTGCTAGCGAAGCTACACTGACAAATACTCTCTCATTTGCCGAGACGATAGTTAGCATAGCCTTCAGCTACGTCATTTGCTACGACCTAGCAAGGCGCCATTTATCCTTTACTATTTATATTGTGAAGCATGTACTATCAGACGAGGTGCACCAATTATGGATTAAAGTTAAGTATTCCATCAACTACGTACTTTATTTGCTACTATACATTCCCTTAACTGTTCCAGACCTCACGCCAGTCTGCGTGAGCTTTACGCGTGCATTTCGGCCTCCTCTAGCTACACGGTGTTGGCTCTTCTGCCAACACATTAGTTGGTATGTCTAATTTTTTTGAAAATTGCTTCCATGAAGTATGGGTATGGATACCAGATATTATCCTTACATTGCGCAGCTCGTGGTCGTGCGGTAGTGTTCTCGCTTCCTATGCCCGGGTCCCCGGGTTCGATTCCCGGCGGGGTCAGGGATTTTCTCTGCCTCGTGATGACTGGGTGTTGTGTGATGTCCTTAGGTTAGTTAGGTTTAAGTAGTTCTAAGTTCTAGGGGACTGATGACCGTAGATGTTAAGTCCCATAGTGCTGAGTCATTTGAACCATTTATCCTTACAGCACGTTTCTTTGCAATTAATACCTTTTGTCTATGTGAGGAATTGCCCCAGCAATTTGATGTTTAACCCTTTGAGTAGCCTTGGTTTCTGTCTGAAACCAACATTCTATTTTTTTTTGGGGGGGGGGGGGGGGGGGAGTACCAGTGTTTTTAGCATGGAACCACCGATGCTACTGCAAGACAGAGACCTCTTGTGATTCACTGAGGTACCTATACGGATGTACTGCGTTTTAGCACTCACTTTTATAGTTCAAAGCAACAGTCGACGCGGAGGTTGCGCTATGTGACGTGATTTTCCCAACTTAGGAGATAATTGACAGTGAGAAAGTAAGTATATATGAGTTACTGTAACGTAAACCACAACTGCTTTTATGAGTTTTCATTGTCATCATCTTCGTTTCACCTCAATCGAACATCTGGTCAGGTTGGGGTATCAATGGTAGTTCGCCGCTTTACTCGGTCTTTCCACCATTCTTCTTCCACAATTTAGTTCCATAGCAGGTTTCTCCTCCTTAAACTCATCTTCATGGTATTAATCCATCTTGTTCTCGGTCTTCCTCTTGGCCTCTTCCCCTCAATCTTGAACTCCATCATTCTTCTTGGTATTCTTCCCTCTCCCATCCTCTTCACATGCCAAAACCAGTTTAATCTATTCTTTTCAGTTTTCTCAGTCAGCTTCTCCACTCTAATTTCCTTCCTGACATCTTCATTTTTCGCTCTGTCTCTCCTCGTCTTCCCTAGGATACTTCTAAGAAACTTCATTTCACTGGAATGTGTCCTACTCTCCTCACTTCTATTTATAGTCCAAGATTCTGAGCCCTAAGTTAGTATGGGTGTGAAGTAAGTCTTGCATAGCACCAGCTTGCACCTCATTGGCACTTCCCTTCCCCACACCAACCCCTCACACACTGGAAAATGTACTACTCTGTTGTACTCTTTTGCTAATTTCTGTCTCCAAACGAGCATTCCCCATTAATACACTTCCCAAATATTTTAAGTTGTCCACTATTTCAATATCCCGTCCCTTAACATGAATTTGTCCCTTGCCCTCTCTATCCCTTCTGGTTACCACCATGATCTTGCTTTTCTCCACACTAAATTTCATTCCATATTCTCGACCTTATCATTTAGGATATCTACACTCCTGGAAATGGAAAAAAGAACACATTGACACCGGTGTGTCAGACCCACCATACTTGCTCCGGACACTGCGAGAGGGCTGTACAAGCAATGATCACACGCACGGCACAGCGGACACACCAGGAACCGCGGTGTTGGCCGTCGAATGGCGCTAGCTGCGCAGCATTTGTGCACCGCCGCCGTCAGTGTCAGCCAGTTTGCCGTGGCATACGGAGCTCCATCGCAGTCTTTAACACTGGTAGCATGCCGCGACAGCGTGGACGTGAACCGTATGTGCAGTTGACGGACTTTGAGCGAGGGCGTATAGTGGGCATGCGGGAGGCGGGGTGGACGTACCGCCGAATTGCTCAACACGTGGATCGTGAGGTCTCCACAGTACATCGATGTTGTCGCCAGTGGTCGGCGGAAGGTGCACGTGCCCGTCGACCTGGGACCGGACCGCAGCGACGCACGGATGCACGCCAAGACCGTAGGATCCTACGCAGTGCCGTAGGGGACCGCACCGCCACTTCCCAGCAAATTAGGGACACTGTTGCTCCTGGGGTATCGGCGAGGACCATTCGCAACCGTCTCCATGAAGCTGGGCTACGGTCCCGCACACCGTTAGGCCGTCTTCCGCTCACGCCCCAACATCGTGCAGCCCGCCTCCAGTGGTGTCGCGACAGGCGTGAATGGAGGGACGAATGGAGACGTGTCGTCTTCAGCGATGAGAGTCGCTTCTGCCTTGGTGCCAATGATGGTCGTATGCGTGTTTGGCGCCGTGCAGGTGAGCGCCACAATCAGGACTGCATACAACCGAGGCACACAGGGCCAACACCCGGCATCATGGTGTGGGGAGCGATCTCCTACACTGGCCGTACACCACTGGTGATCGTCGAGGGGACACTGAATAGTGCACGGTACATCCAAACCCTCATCGAACCCATCGTTCTACCATTCCTAGACCGGCAAGGGAACTTGCTGTTCCAACAGGACAATGCACGTCCGCATGTATCCCGTGCCACCCAACGTGCTCTAGAAGGTGTAAGTCAACTACCCTGGCCAGCAAGATCTCCGGATCTGTCCCCCATTGAGCATGTTTGGGACTGGATGAAGCGTCGTCTCACGCGGTCTGCACGTCCAGCACGAACGCTGGTCCAACTGAGGCGCCAGGTGGAAATGGCATGGCAAGCCGTTCCACAGGACTACATCCAGCATCTCTACGATCGTCACCATGGGAGAATAGCAGCCTGCATTGCTGCGAAAGGTGGATATACACTGTACTAGTGCCGACATTGTGCATGCTCTGTTGCCTGTGTCTATGTGCCTGTGGTTCTGTCAGTGTGATCATGTGATGTATCTGACCCCAGGAATGTGTCAATAAAGTTTCCCCTTCCTGGGACAATGAATTCACGGTGTTCTTATTTCAATTTCCAGGAGTGTATTTGTTTTTGTTTTATGAGTTTTATCGAAATGAAACCTCTGGAAGAATATGTGGTTTTGATATAAAATTTGTTAAATTTTAGGTCCGTTTTGTTCGTTATTTAGGACTCTAATTTTGTCTTCCTGGAAACATGTCTTCTCGGACTTGCCACAGGGATCAGTCTTAGGACCACTTTTGTTTCCTTTGTATGTCAGCGATATTTCGACGGTTCTGTCTTCATGTAAATATCATTTCTATGCCGACGACCTCCAGCTCTACCTAAGCGTCAGACCTGAAGATATAAGCACTGCACTCGCTCAGATGAATAACGATCTTTAGTAGTGACATGGGCGGAAAACCTGGGGCTTAAACTAAATGCAAAAAAGACACAAGTAATCGTAATAGCCCATCAGAGATTAATAAGTTCAGATTTCCGCGAGCGGCTGCCTCCTATTTTGCTCGACGGTATTCCAATACCATATCAGAAAACAGTTAAGAACCTTGGTGTAACTTCGGACGAGCATCTCACCTGGGCGGAAAATACAGTCACAGTGTGCCGGAAGACGTCCGCCTGCCTCTATGCTCTCAAAAAGTTTCGGAACGTATTTCCACAGGACTTGAAACGCCAGCTCGTGCAAGCACTCGTTCAACCGAACCTCCACTATTGTGATGTAATTCAACAAGGCATGAGTAGTGAAAACAAAAGACGGCTAGAAGTAACCATGAATGCCTGTGTGCGTTACACCTGCAACATTTGCCGATATGATCATGTTAGTGCCTCATACACCCAGCTAGGGTGGCTGCGGCCGGACAAATTGCGTGACTACCACACTCTATGCCTACTTCACCGACTCCTCGTCGCGCAAGCACCCCAGGACCTTACTTCAGAGATTAAATACCTTTCATGCCATCATAATCGTAACACGAGGTCACTCTTATTTGGTATCCTAACTGTGCCCACTCACAAAACAAATACTTTTGCAAACTCCTTCTCAGTTGCCGCTGTTCGCCTCTGGAACAAACTGCCCCTTACCTTGCGCAAAATTCAATCCACTGCTGCTTTTAAGAAAAAGTTGAAGCATTTCCTGCTATCATCCTCATAATGTTTTCCACAAAACTAATGTACAAGGCCAGTCCTCTCCTCTGTCAAATAGCAAAGCTGGTGCCTCCCATCTTGCTCCTTTCTCTTCTTCCTCTTCGTCTATCTCTCTTAGCCACGCAATCTTCTTTTCCTTTATATTTCCTTAATTATGTTTCGTCATGTCTCTATTCTTCTCCTCCCTTTACCATCAGTATCCTTCATATTCCCTGCTGCTAGCACTCCTATCAAAAATCTCTCTCTTTCATGATGTCTAATTATAACAGTACTTATCATCTACGAATCCTCCTGGGGCGCAAAGCCAGAGGTAGTGAGGACCACAGCACTAGCAGTTCGCTTCCCAGCAGGCGAATATGCAAGCAGTGTCTGGTACAACTCTACCCACGCTAAACAGGTCGACATTGCTCTGAGCGAGACCTGCAGGCTCGTCACTGGATGTCTGAAACCGACGCCAACAGACAAGCTCTACCATCTTGCTGGGATTGCACCTCCTGCAGTGCGAAGAGAAGCGGTAGCCTATAGCGAAAGAGCGAGGGCTGAGTTGGCAGAGAGCCATCTCCTCCACAAAACTCAGCCAGCCACCAAACGCTTGAAATCTAGACGCAGTTTTCTCAGAGCAACCGAAGATTTTAGCGACCAACCTGGATCTAGGGTGGAGCGGTCGGGAGAAGGGCACTGGATGGAACCAAAGGAAGAATTGGCACCAGGTTACGATGAGGACTGGGTGGTCTGGAGATCACTAAACAGGCTACGCACCAACACTGCACGGTCAAGAGATAACCTTCTGAAGTGGGGATATTCTACTACATCTAATCTCTGCGACTGTGGAGAGGTGCAGACGACCCAGCACATGTATAACTGCCCTGAATGTCCTTCACACTGCACTTTAGAGGATCTGATGTTGGCAACCCCAAATGCTGTCGACGTAGCCCACGTATGGGCCAAATGCCTATAACATTTTGTTTCTGTGCACACATATTTGTATATATATTTATATGTATATATATTTTCATATGCCTGTAATTAATTTTTTTCTGTGTGCTATTCACTTTTTTATATTCATGTATCCATGGTGCTTCTGACACGAATAAAAAAAATCTACGAATATAAACTCTATATGTATGTATTTTTCCAAGTGTGCCTTTGTAATTGTTTATTTCACTTTTACTTGTAGTAGATGTAGTTTAACATGCCTGCTAAAACATATGAATGTAAAATAAGTAGAATGCCTGGTTAGATGTAAGAGAGGGCCTGATGGCCCCATTCTTGCCAGTTTAAATAAATCAAATCAATAACTCAATTATTAGTTCACAGAAGTGTCGAGATGTGGGTTTTTGTCTAGGAAAAATGCGAATTTGCTTTCCAATACATCACATGAGATCAGGGGTGGTTGAAAATAAGTGGCCCATGAACGACCTCTTTAAAACACGTGATTCCTTGATTTTGTCAGCTCCTTCCTAAATTCTTTGCTTACTAAAATAAAGATGCTTCATTATGTGAAAAATTTTAAAATTGTATTTGTTCTCATATTGTTGGCCTCGGAGGGTTAAGGGGAATGTGTTTAAGGGCGAAGTTCAGGTATTTCTTTTCTGCTGTGAGTCCCATCACCATTATGTTATTTCGGAAAAGGAACTTAACTCTAGAGAGTTAAGCGTCGAATGGCTCAGTTGGAAAAGTAGAATGGAAGGCATTGACTGCGGCTTTACGATAGATGCAATGCCTGTATTCTCGTGCATTAAACAAACCATATAATCTCCTGCATCGTCCTAGAAAAGCCATAGGGAGCACAATTCCAGGTGCCCGGGCGGACACTTGGAGGAAGGATTTGCTATGGAGATTACAGAAAACGGCTTCAAAACCAGCTGCCAGTGCGACGGCGGTGCATTCTGATCGAGACTGGCCGCGTCTTCCGGGAGGGACGCACGCACGTGTCACACGCAGAGGCATACCAGGAGGAGCGGCGGCCGGGCAGTCTAGTAGACAATGGCTGGTGGCTAGCGCCGGTTTATTTTGCTGGCGGAGGAAGCTATAAATACGACCATCGCTGCAGGCTGGAACCGTGCTGTGTCTAAGTGTGTGTGTGTGTGTGTGTGAGCGCACACGCGCCTCGGCTCTTAATGGGCTGCATTCCGCTCTGCCCAGCCTGAAGGGCGACCGTCTACACCTCTCTCTCTCTCACTCTCTCTCTCTCTCTCTCTCTCCCTCTCGTCACGGAAGTCGGAACGCTGCCTGTGTTCATGTAGTCGTCTGGACCACTGCTCTTCCTTGAACACCTACCCAGCATGTTTGACTGTGAATGCAAAATGCAGCTGTTGACCGTTGAGGTCTCCATAATAAATAAATAAATAAAAATCCTTGTTTCACCATAGTTTCCCTTTCCATTCGACTGCATACCAACCCTCCGACTACAAAAACCAATCGTAGTTAATGTTATAATGTTCCATTATATTCCAATGTGTGCATAAGTCGATTAGTTATGTTGTATATTTTTAACATCAGTTTTTGAAACGGATATTACCTGGAACGCTTATTCTTCTTTGACAGACGTAAGTAGGAACTGAAATCGCAAGACTGCATTTGTCTATATGGACGTTGCAGAAGAGAATTGTCTGTAAATTGGGCTTATAAACGAGTCACGTATTGTTTTTTTTTCCTCATAATTTAAAAGACTAGAAAGTGAACTTCCCTTTTCTGTAAAATAACAGATGATAAACAAAAAAGCAGCAGCAAAAATGAGAGCCTCAAACATCATTGATAAGAATGTACAACGCCGGTCGTTGTGGCAGAGCGGTTCTAGGCGCTTCAGTCCGGAAGCGCGCTGGAACTACGGTCGCAGGTTCGAATCCTACCTCGAGCATGGATGTGTGTGATGTCCTTAGGTTAGTTGGGTTTAAGTAGTTAAGTCTAGGGGGTTGATGAAAAAAATGGCTCTAAGCACTATGGGACTAAACTTCTGAGGTCATTCCAACCTGCAACCGTAACGGTCGCGCGATTCCAGACTGTAGCGCCTAGAACCGCTCGGCTACACCGGCCGGCGAGACTGATGATCTCAGAAGTTGAGTCTCATAGTGCTTGGAGCCATTTAATTTCTGATAAATGAACACAACAATATTCTTAATTTCCGATGACTGAACCCAACCAAAATGGAGCATAAAATGGTCCTGATACCAGGGAAACTATGGTCAATATACGCATTAATACCAACAAAATCTGTTGCTTGCAGAAATTAATTTAGTAAACTGCGTTTAAGACTAGTGGTACATTTATTTATCAGTGTCCCCTAAAGGATTTCCAGCGCAATCGTATTCGGTAAGCGCTGGTTTCACAATCAGTGTATAGACATCCTGTCTTATGTTTTACGCGGTTTTCTTCAACCATGCCACGCTCGCAAGCTTCCAACAGGCCGTGTCCGTTTTGTTGGTCAACTCTTGTCCGATTAGAACTTGGGTTCCGTCTTAACCCGCCTCGATCGGGTAAGTGGCGCCGCGGTAAGATGATGGACTCGCACTCGGGAGGACAGTGGCTCAGATTGCTGTCAGGCTATCCTCGTTCACATCTTCCATGGATTCCCTAACTCCCGCGAGGAAAAATCCGGGTTAGTGCGTATAAAAAACGACGCGACTGTTTCTATTTTTTCTTCCAATCCGAACTTCTACTCCGTTTCTCATGACTTCGTCGCCACGTGACGTTACATCCTAGTCTTGCTTCGCTTTTTTTCTTTTAAACAGCTTCGTTGTGGATGGAATGTGACTCTTTCTTAATTTCTGTAATTATTATGCACATTAACCACTACATTCTTTCTTTCTTTAGCTTGTGCCGTTTTTCCCGCAGATACGCAGGGTCGGCATGGTTAATCGGATGTGGCAATGTTAGTTGAAGGGATGGCCGGATGCCCTTCCTGCCGCCACCCCGGGAAGGAATTAATGCACCCCAACTGGATGCAACTAGTGTAATCCATGGAATAGTGCGAAAGTGTTCAGATGTCTGCGAGCCGTGTAACTGAGGCGAGACGTGGGAACCAGCCCGGTATTCACCTAATGGGATGTGGAAAACCGCCTAAAAACCAAATCCTGGCTGGCCGGCACACCGCCCCTCGTCGTTAATCCGCCGGTCGGATTCGATCCGGGGCCGGCGCGCCTACCCGAGTCCAGGAAGCAGCGCGTTAGCGCGCTCGGCTAACCTGGCGGGTACATTATGCACACATGTCGCGTATTATTTAATTTTTTTAACTAGTTGGGCTCATCGGGCACACGTGTCAACACGGTAACAGGTATGAAGCTCCGCTCAGCACCACCGTCACCGCAAAGCGGTGTGCGCTGGGTTTCACATGCACGCTCGTCAGGTGCACCCGCTCTAGTAGTCGATTCTGAACAGAGATCGCCCGTGTAAAACGGGCTTTAGAGTAACTGATGTTTGTTTCGCCAGCGAGGGCACCTGACTCGAGAATTCAAATAAAACTTAGTGACGCAGCTTGGGTGGACGGATCCATCTCTACCGACCTTACCACGCACTGAAAGTCTTCTTCCTCGTCCTGTCTTTTTACACGTAGAAGAGTTCCCTAATCTTGATGTGCCATTCACTTCGTTTCTATGCTTCTTTTGGGGTCAGAGCATTCTACTTCGTGTCCTCCCGGACAGTAGACAGCCAGGATGCCACAAGTCGGCTTCTTACTATCTTACTTCTAGTAAAATGGTTAGAATATTCTAGACGCGCATTCGGCGGGACAGTGCTTCAAATCCCCTTCTCCTTAGCCTGATATTCTTCCGCGGTTTCCCTAAATCACTTAAGGCAAATGCCAGGAAGTTTCCATTGAAAAAGACATGACAGACTCCCTTCGCCATACTTTCCCGATCCGAGCGTTCAGTTACATTTCTAATGGCCTCGTCATCGATGGGACGTGAAGTCCTGATCTTCCTTTATTCTTTAGTTGTAGCGATGGGAAGGATTTTATTCATGGCTCAATAATCTGGTCCGTGTAAGCTCAGTCTAGAGTCTGCGATCTTATCTGTGAAGGATGAGTTGTTTATTTTTCCAAACAACATCTTATACAATGATGAGTCAAAACAACATGACCAACTGTTTAATAGCATATTCATCCACGTTGAGAAAGCAATACAGAAGCGATTTCGTGTGACATGGATTGGTAGGATTATGGAGATATGTGACACCAGACGTCAATGCACAGGTTACGCAGTTCCCATAAATTACGGTCCGATTGTCAGTGGGCGCGACCTGGCGCCTGAAAGCCTACAAGATGCGCTCCGTAGAGTATATATCAGGCCAACTTCATGACCAAGACATCGTGCTCCCCAAACCACTGTAGCACCATTCCGGCCTTACGAAACGTACTGTTATCTAAGAGGAAGTTGTCATCACAGTCGGAGAAGACATCAGACATGAAGGGATGTTGGTTCTCTATAATAACGTTCGTAGCTGTCATGGTGCCTTCGATTACTGTCACAGCGCGCATTGATTGCTAGATGAGCGTCGACCATTTTATAGAACTCTTTTCACGGGCCTGTGTAAGTGGTGCGGTGAATGTTTCAAGCAGTCGTTCGTCGCCGTGACGACATACCCCTTTTCAATCTATCCCAGGCATTTTCGATATGGTTCATGTCTGGAGAACATGCTGGCCACTCTAGTCGAACGATGTCGTTATCCTGAAGGAAGTCATGCACAAGATGTGCACGATGGAAGCGCGAATTGTCATCCATCAAGACGAATGCCTCACCAATATGCTCAGTATGCTGCCGATTGGTTGTACTATCGGTCAGAGGATGGCATTCACATATCATACAGCCATTACGGCGCGTTCCATGACCACCAGCGGCGTACGTCGGCCTCACATTATGCCATCCCAAAATAGGAGGGAACCTCCACATTGCTGCACTCGCTGGACGTGTGTCTAAGGCGTTCAGCACGTTGTTGCGCCCATCTGTACCGCGCTGCATGGTGTTGAGGTTGCAAAGATGGACCTCGCCATGGACGTTGGAAGTGAAGTTGCGCATCATGCAGCCTATTGCGCACAGTTTGAGTCATAACACGACGTCCTATGGCTGCACGAAAAGCATTATTTAACATGGTAGTGTTGCTGTCAGGGTTCCTCCGAGATATAATCCGCAGGTAGCGGTCATCCACTGCAGTATTAGCCGTTGGGCAGCCTGAGCGAGACATGTCATCGACAGTCGACAGTTACTGTTTCTCTGTATCTTCACTATGTCCGAACAACATCGATTTGGTTCACCCCGAGACGCCTGGACACTTCCCTTGTTGAGAGCCCTTCCTGATACAAAGTAACAATGCGAACGCGATCGAAGCGTGGTATTGACCGTCTAGGCATGGATGAGCTACAGACAACACGAGCCGTGTACCTCCTTCCTGGTGGAATGACTAGAACTGATTGGCTGTTGGACCCCCCCCCCCCCTCCCCCCGTCTAATAGGAGCTGCTTATGCATGGTTGTGTACATCTTTCATCTTTGGGCGGGTTTAGTTACGTCTCTGAACAGTCAAAGGGACCGTGTCTGTGCTACAATATACACGGTCAGCGTCTATCTTGAGGAGTGATGCAAAATTTTTTTTTATGTGTATATAATTAATAGGATCAGGTGATACGTTTTCATTGACCAGCGGTCCAATCTCTACGGCCCTGCGATCACTGGAGTTGCAATTCGCAATATTGTTGGGTCAACATGGAAATAGGGCACACCTGCTATGGAGCAGCACGTTCAATAATGTGCACTTAATGGTGTGCTCCGAAACACTTGTGCCTACATCGTCATCCTATTCTGTCGTCGGATCCGCCACAGATCATCACTTATTCTGCTTTACGGAGGGAGCAAGCATGTGGCCTTTAAATTCTGTGAAGAGGCATTAACGACCAACACATTGTCGCCTACCCGTGATCTCTCCGTCGTCCAAGTACTCTCCATAGGTGCTTACGATAAAAGCACAGGAACTGCCAGATAGTTTCGCCATGTGCGGTGTTGTTGACAGGTACCGGGCCATGAAAATGTACCCTGTCTCAAAATCGGTTATGTTAGTAGACTTCCATTTTTGCAGCCCTTTTCGTCGCTGGAATGATTCCCCATTCTTCTCTGATCCACTTATATACTTTCTCGCCACCACGTTAAGTGCCCGCAAGGTCAGTCTCGCGGTCAGCAGTGGCGCTGTTTTGGCTCATTAGTGTACTTTTACTATGAACCGTATTGTTAAGGGTGACTCCACATGACCATCGCCATATCCACTTCTCCACTGAACTCAGTTTTTGTTCTTAGCTTTCTTTGCAACCGATATCACTCCAACAAAGATCATTGTTGGTCAAGTGGCTATTTAGTATGATTTGTCACGATTTCGAGTAGGCATACTCCACTTGTCCCAAGATGTGGTAATAACTAAAACTAATTAGATCCACCATCTGCTATTACTTATGTTAGATACTGCAATCTGCTAACTGTTGGAAGGCTTTTCCCATAGAATTGATCGTCATTATGGGTTTGCTGGATCTAGTGATGTCGACGCTGCAATTTATGAATTTTACTTTACCACAACAGGCGGGGCAATAGCTGAAGAAAAGATCAGAAACTGTGAGAGCATAAAACGCCCCTATTTGAACTTATGCCATTTCAGTAGGTTCTCCAGACTCCAATCGCTGTTTCGCTAATTACCACACAGAAGAAGTAGAAATCGTTGTTTGTGAGATCTCCTGGGCTGAAGCAGATTCGAGGAAACTTTCGATAAAGCTGCTTTTTGTCTTCCCAGAGCCCTGGAACTGCGTATCGCCAGCCTCTTGTGTTCTGGCAGCCGACAGCGCGTGGAGGTGTAGTCGCCACTCTTCCCAGAGTCGGGTTTCTGGTTCCCAGGGCTTCGCCAGACGTACCCGGCGACACCCTGCGTCCAGAGGGACAGTTCTGTGGAGCCGGCCTGTGTTGTTGCGCTGCGAGAGGTGGACACTGATGGAGGAGGCTGCTCGTCACGACCACAGGACATGCTACTGCCTCCCACCAGCTCGTAAAACTGGCCCGCGGTCAACCATCAATCTGGAACCGTGTCTGCCCCAAGCGGAACGCTGGCAGGCCGCGAACAAAACGAGGATGAGCATCTAGGCCTAATGCAGAACGTAAGGGTTCTTGTAGGGCTGGTTAGCGGGTTCTGTGAACTGGCGAATAAGTCGGGATGCAGTCCCTTACGTTATATTCGGCACTGCATTATGAGGCGACAAGCATGTTACGGGGACCACACCGTGGTTCAGGTCAAAAAAACACGATTTTCGGTTTTCATCATATTTCGATAGATTAAGGTTTTAGTCAAGTACTCTGATTAGGATTTTTCTGAAAAAAATTTTTTTTCGAGCACTTAAAGAATATTTTCCTACAACGTGTGTGTATGTGCCACGCCCACTTTCCTGTCACCCAGTTTTCTGCATATATTTTAGATCTTTATATCCCCTACATTGCACGTTAGGTATTTTTTTTTTACTCCCGAGTGTGTTGGCTATCCTTGGAATGCAACGATCCGTATTCTTTAGTTTCTGCTGTTTGTAAACAACACGCTTTCAAACACGTGGTTAGTTTTGTTCAAGTGTGATTTCGAGTAGTTGTTATACTTAAGTTTGCAGTGCTTGTTTTCAAATGTACTCACCTCTTTCACGTATTTATATAGAAGCTCCTGCAAGTTAAGCCCACACCTAACGTCCTCGACTGGGGATAAGCCGTGTCATGGATTGTGTCCATCAGGAGAAAATTCGTGGTGCAAATACAATAGGGCTCAGGCAACTCGAGAATCTTATTGTCACCAGCATTCTCTTCCTGCTGCTGTTATTTATAGCAATTAAACCTATTTTCAGAGACTTGGCTCATCCTAACCTTGTAAGGAAATGTCTGCATGGGCAGACACAGAACCCAAATAAATATTTCAACAGCATAATTTGGAACCGCCTTCCTAAAACTGTATTTGTAGGCATGCATACAATGAAACTAGGAGTTCATGATGCTGTTATTACATACAGTTGTGGTAATACTGGAAACTATTGGGTACTGAAAACCTGAGAATTAATCCTGGTGAAAATATGATCACTGAGCTGCAACATTGCGATAAAATGAGGATAGCCGATGCAGAGAGGTCGGCATCTAATATGGCCAAGAAAGCAAGACAAACATCCAGGAAGGTGAAAAAGAAGCTGGAAGACCTGCTAGAGGCCAAAGAAGGGCCATCATATGCAAGAGGACAGTTTTAATTAACTGTAAGTAACAAGATTCAAAAGTTTTTTCTTTAAAGTCAATTTCCCGCAAACTAAAATTTTCAGTAAATATGCCCCATTATATCAGAAACTGTCATAGATAAATCAATGAAATTTTTAGAGACTCTGCATAACATAAAAAGCCACCTCTGATACTACATCCATTAATATTCCTCCATTAGGAAGTTCACAAAAATATTCTCTGCAGAAAAAACGTAATATTTTTTGTTAATAAATTTTTAAAAAGTATTTCTTAAAAACGATAAAATGGATAAAGTAGATTTTAGTACAGTTGACTCTATTAGATCATGTAACATACAGTAAAAATATTAAGGTCCTGCATCAATTAGTTTTTTCAGAAATCGGTCAAATACTTGCCTAAATTAACATGGGTTAGATAGGCAGGGTGTGGCCCCCTTAAACGCTGGCCGGAGGAAATGGAAGGGTCGGTCGTGCGAGAGGAATGTAGCTGGTCAGCTAACGGAGTTAACTGGTGACTAATTCAGTAGTTATATACTTTTACTAGGCGATCAGGAAACGTTTAAAGCTGTCATCTGACAAAAGACAGAAGGGACGAGGCGCAGAAGGTAGTAAATACCGGCGTTCAGGCTGATACCTGCAGCCTTGATTTCCAAAAGGCGGTTGAAGCAGTTCAAAACCGCCACGTAATGATCAAAATACACAGAACATTGCATGCTATTTTAGACGGAGATAAATCTTCAACGTAACAGAAACTACAGCGGTACCCCAAGCAAGTGTTACACTTTCCGCAATACACAGGACGTCTGAGATACAATAGAGAATAGAGGACAATTAAATAAAATATAATGCTAATAAATACAGCTCCATAAACGAACGGTTTTCCCTGTATGACGTATGCACAAGCACAGTCATATCGATGTTACAACACTCTTAACGTCTAACGCTAAGTTTTGGATGCTGTTTCTTACGATGAAGAGGTGTGTATATCATACGTGCATGATGATGAAACGGCACATTTTCATAAGGCTGTTTCGAGGATTCATATGACGAATTTTCGACAACGGTTCCGGTCGTGGTTCGCCAACACTATGGTATCCTAGGCCCTCCGACGTGAAGCCGATACATTTTTTTGTGTAGAGATATTTAAAAGCCCTATTGATGGTGTCATGGACTGTGCGGCTGGTCCCGGTGGAGGTTCGAGTCCTCCCTCGGGCATGGGTGTGTGTGTTTGTCCTTAGGATAATTTAGGTTAAGTAGTGTGTAAGCTTAGAGACTGATGACCTTAGCAGTTAAGTCCCATAGATTTCAAACACATTTGATAGCGTCTATGAACTCCAGGAACGCATTGTGGATAGTTATCAATGCATTCAGATCACGCCTGGGATTTTTGAACGGATCCGGACATTGGTGAGCAAACGTGCTGAAGGCTGCCTTCACATGAACAGTGGCCATGTGGAACATTTGTCGTTATGTTTTTGTCCTCATTTGCCTGTCTTCAGTTTGACTCCTCAGGGGTCCTGCTGTTAGGTTGGTGCGTAAGTTCCTAGCGTTTTTGTTTTGCCTGTTGTTATTTCGCTAGCTATGGGTTTATTCATCGACAGTCACGTTTTATTTGTAGTTCACTGTTGCTATTTGAGTACCGAGTGGAGTGGCCGCGCGGTTTGAGGCGCCGTGTCATGGATTCACCACTTCACTGCCATGACTTACGTCAGCTGTGGACGGTCACACTAATTTATTGAAGTAAGTACTTTGTAGCTTGTGGGGGACTTCAATACTTCGGAATTTTATGCTTATCTGTACAATAAAATGCTTCGGTAAGATTTGAAATACTCGATTATTGCTCTTCTGCGGATTAGAGATCTCTCAATTTTATTCTCGCTACTGGATCATAATGGAGAATTGCTGTACTTAATTTTTCGTTTGTTTGTTCCTTTCGTTCCTTGCATGTCGTACCACATTTCCTACTATTCTTTATTATATTATCATTCCGAACTCTGTTGCTTCGGTAATACGATGTTTTCTTGTTACTTTCTGGATCTCGTTCAGGCAAACGAATCCGGTGTGAAAAATGTTCTTTCTGCTGCGCTTACTCAGCAGACGGACGGACATACGACTATGTTTCAGCGAGACTGTTTAATTACGCGGTACGTCAACTGCAATTACAGGAAAAAGGAAAACGCATGGGTGACACACGAACTATGCACAATATTTAAAAAATTATAAAGACAGCGTTTTCCTCGATGTGACGTATTGAATTCTCACTTTTCCGTGTAGCCGCAGTGTACACAGTTATTGCACACATTTTCCTGTAAGGAAACACTTTACCTTGCGCTGTCAGGTCCCTGCTGGACCTCGAGGAAAACTGGCAATGACATTAGAAGTTTCTAAATTTGCTTTACTCGTAGCTGACAGTAGTTTTTTGTGTCCCAGCAGTCGTTCTATTACCTAAGTCTGATGTTTTTGGGCGGATCTGCGGTATTTGGATCAAAATACTCAGTTCATGACAATAGCATTTATAAATACTTTGTACAGAAAAACTTTCTCAGTAGTAAACTGTTCGAATGTCTATAAATACAGCCTGTCCAGCTGACAGTACTGTCTTTGATGGATGATATACTACAAACTTTAACTTGGAATTTTTACAATTAGGAATAAATTGTGCTTTGATAAAGTTTAGATTATGTGAATCACGATACTCTCACGCAATTGTTAAAATATTAAGTATAAAATAATTATTAAAAGAGCAGGCAGCAAAAACAGGATTAGAAATTTCATTTGAAAAAACAAAATTTATGAATGACATCAAAGATGCACCTTCTGATCTCAAAATTGGTAATAACTACATCTCTTGAGTAAAAGAATTTAAATATTTAGGTGAATGGATTGCATAAAATTGAATGAAAAGAAATCTGTCAGATCAAGAGTCCAGAAAATGGAGACGGCGTTTCAGTTAACAAAAAACGTTTACAACAAAATACGACACTACACAACAGTAACTAAACCCGAAACTCTCTACAGATCTGAGACTCTCTACATATCTGTGTTCTCTTCAACACAGAACACTAAAAGGGGAATTAGAAGTGAAAGAACGTAAAATAATGAGGAAAATCCTAGGACCAAGAACTAAAGATGGTGTGTATTATCCAAAACCCAATGCAGAAACATATAAAAATATCTCCAAAATAACTGACAATGCGCATGAGAAGAATCCAATTCATGGGGCATTTAGAAAGAATGGACTCAAACAGGTTAACGCACAAAATCCATACATTTTTAAAGAACAAAACTACAAGACCGAACTGGTACAAGCAGACGGAAAAAGACCTGAGAGAATTAGGGTCCCCACATCTACATGACAGAAATAAAATCAAAAAAAGCTAAACAGACGGGGTTTTGAGGAAGAAGAGAGAAAAAGTAACCGACATATGTGATCTACGCAACTAATGCTAGCCCATTCGTTGCTTATGAAAGAATACTGGGCGAAAAGGAAGGCCAACAAATGTGGTCCTAAGTGATCCATTCGCGAAGAAGAAGAAGAAGAAGAAGAAGAAGAAGAAGAAGCAGACACAGCAGACTCACAGTTTTTATTTTATCTCCACGACGGACTGCAGTGTGTATTAATTCAACGTCCGTGAGATAGCAGCAGGCACTTGGAACTTGAAGCTATCAGCCGGGCGTATCGCAGCTTCCCCATTGAATGTTGTTTACCTTGCTTCCTAAGATATTGCAACATTTATCGTCTTTGTTGATGGTACAAGTATGATAATAATAGTAGCAGTGCTCTTACAAGAAAGGCAAAAAATGAAATAATTGAAAAGATCAGCATATAATTCAAGCCAAATGGACTGTCATTAAATTTTTACAAATTGAAATGGTGCTGTCAATCCCTTTTCAGAAGTTGTTTCACTTAGAATTTCCTAGCGTGTTTTCAACACGTGAGTCACACTGAATCTCACTCTTCTACTGCAGTTCCGTGCCACCAGACGAAGGATGTGCGAGAAAAAGTTTATTTCTTACGTAATGGTAAATATTTGATCCACATCCCTTCCTGTTTATTCCTTTGAATGATTGAGTGAATGGATGACTCTATTTTAAAAGTTCCGCAGTGAACCAGAGAGCGAACCATTGTACGCCTGAGCTTTATCAACCTAATAGAATTCAGGCATTTACGGATGACAGTGAACGCAGAGCTGGGCAAACCAAGGACATACCGTCCTTGGCCTAAGGGTACTGCGCATCCCTCCATTCTTTCGGGAGAGCGCGACAGCCGAAATTCGCGAACAGTCAGACACTTTGCTTCTGGGATGCATGAGGATAAGAAGGACACTTCCGAGTCTACTTGTATTGCTGGGAGTTAGATAACGGTTTGGTAGCGTGTTTCAATCTGTTTCTATCAGAAGTGCCATACTATACATTATCATGCGGCTTTATTTCTTGGATGTTTTCATTCAAATTTTAAACGTAGGGTGCGGTTTAGTGCGGAAAGTTTGTCCGTGATGAGATGCGATCACTTGTGCCTATAGATCTTTGAATCTAGTCTCTCGAGAGTTGCTGCATTGCAAATTTTAACGCGTTTCCATTGACGACACTTCTCGAGATTTTTCTTTCGGAATTCGTGCGATTTTGATATATTCAGTAATATTTTGATTTTGGTCGTTTTTTCGTGATTATGCCACGTGCCACCACAGTCTTAAGTTCATTCTGTACTAGTGAAGGAATAAGATTAGTGCCTTCACTGATCGAGTTCAGTTATTTCACGCCCCTTGTATATTGAGTATTCTATATGGATTAAGTAATTTTTCAATACTGAATATAGCCGTGCTGAGAAGACAAAACCAAGTCCTCGTTAGTTCGTATCCAGTGTATACCGCTATGTTTCAGATTTTAAGACGTGAAATTATGAGTAGTACGAGGACCAGAAGCATTCTTTCTCATTTTTCATTTACAGACTTTAACACCTTTTTTTGCCTCTAAGGCAATTGTCTGGTAACATACCTGTGTGATCCCTGTTTATCCTCCAATGGAATTACTTGCGACAGTTTAGCACCTATAGTATCCTAGCATGTCTGTTCCTCAAGGTTTGTTTGAATTATTCCTATAGTCCTTGTACCCATACAATCGTCTACGTCCACCTCTTACATGAGGCTGGCCATTTCTGTAACAGCACCTCATGTTCGTAATAGTGTTTTATTAGTTGATTTCAGGGATTACTTAATTACGATTCCATTATTACCCTTTTTAACAGTGTGTTTATATGTTGGGGACGTGACTATCCTTCCTTCACGAGTGTTCATGGCAACCGTGTGTCTTAAGTATAAATAAATTGCCGTTCTCTGTAACTAATGACCCTGTTTTTATTGATATCATATTTGAGTCCAAAATTGATCTTTTCTCTCATGTTTAATCTGTTCCATGGTCCTGATGCATGTGTTATGGGAAATGAAGTCAAATTTGTTGTATGCAGGTTGTTTTTCCATGCGTTACTACGGTCGAGTGAACTTGTATGAGTATCTTAAAGTTGTCGGTTGTGCGTACAGTTAATATTAATTTTTCACAAGCCCAGTAGGACTGGAACGTAACGTAAATATCAGTGATGAAACCCTATCCACGTTCAAGGTACCCTTATTATCCTATATTAAGATATAATATCCCACTGGGAAGGGTGTGTTAAAGTCGTTGTATCCTCTCCTAAGGCAAGTTGGCCCACAACAATTCCAACTGGTCCTGGAAATCTTGGCAGCTGCACTGCCAAACATATTCTGCCAGGGACGGAACAGATCTGGGGATATTGCCGGCTACGGGAGTATCTCAGCTTCATACAGACAGTTCATGGAGACAGTTCGTGTGTGGACAAGTACTGTTCTGCTGAAAAACAGTACCACAGTACTGTCACATGAGAGGTACCACATGAGGGGGCTGGATGTTCGTGACGTACCGATGTGCTATCAGAGATCACTCTATCACTACCAGCCGTGACCTGAAATCACACCGGATGGCTGAGCATACAATGATGCCGACAGTAAGACTACTGTGCCTCTCCAAAACATTGGAAGAATGGGGCCTCTGCCGAGGTCGCCGCCATACCCGCCGATGTTGGTCAAGTGGGGTAGCGCAGAACCGCGATTCGATGCCAAACATAAAACGACGCCATTCGTCAGCAGCCCTTCCTTGTCATGCAACTACTCAGTGCAGTCGTTTGTGTTATGGTGTTAACGGAAACCTACGCATCGGACGTTAACTCCCTTGTCCGGTAGCTGATAGTCTCCGACCAATGTTGATGGATGACACAGAATGTTCCAGGAGGCCATTACTTGATCTCGAATGGCAGATGCAGTCGTAAAGGGATTACTATGGGCTTGATGCACAATTCGGCGATCCTCTCTTATAGTGGTCAGACTTAGTCGAGCTGAACGTTGATGACGCGTATGCTGGCCCTCACGTTCGCATGGAGTACAACATCGGGCCACTGTCGCCCAGCAACCTAGATATTGCACGATTCGACCAGTCGGCCAAATGGAGACCGACAATTGAGGCCTTTTTCAAACTTTGTGAGGTGCTGATTACTCGATATCACGTTAGTAATGCTTTTTCACACGAGTACGCACTATGAGCATGCCCTCCGCAGCGAACATGCCACATCTGACGCTATTCACGACCCTTATACACTCTATCACTACTGCAAGCAACGCTGATCACAAGCAACGTTAATGAACTCTAGGGGCTCTTCTAGCTATCGCAGATAACTGCAGCTAATCATTTACACACCTGCAAATGGTATGTACGCGTATGGTGTTACGTTGACATCCAACAATGTTTTCTGTATGCTTCACTTTTTCTGCCACGCAATGTATTTCATAGAGTTATTTCATTGCCTTTGACTTAAATATACCGAAGATCCAAAGAAACAGGTACACCTGCCTGACATGGTGTAGGGCCTCCGCGAGCACTCAGAAGTGCCGCAACACGACGTAGCATGGACTCAACTAATGTCTAAATTAGTGCTGTGAATAACTGACACCATGAACCTTGCAGGGCTGTCCATGAATCCGTAAGACTACGAGGGGGTGGAGATCTCTTCTGAACAACACGGTGCAAGGCATCCCAGCTATGCTCAATAGTGTTCATGTCTGGGAGTTTGGTGGCCAGCGGAAGTGTTTCAACTCCGAAGAGTGTTCCGGGCGTGTGGGGTGTCGCATTGTCCTGCTGGAATTGCCCAAGTTAGTCGGAATTCACAACCGACATGAATAGATGCAGGTGATCAGACAGGATGCTTACGTACGTGTCACCTGTCAGAGTCGTATCTAGACGTATCACAGGTCCCATATCACTCCAACTGCACACGCCCCACGCCATTACAGAGCCTGCACCAGCTTGAACAGTCCTCTGCAGACATTCAGGATCTATCGATTCATGAGGTTGTCTCCGTACCTGTACACGTACATTCGCTCACTACAATTTGAAATGAGACTCGTCCGACCAGGCAATCTGTTTCCAGTCGTCAACAGTCCAATGTCGATGCCGACGGGCCCAGGCGAGGCACAAAGCTTTGTGTCGTGCAGTCATCAAGGATACACGAGAGGCCCTTCGACTGCGAAAGCGCATATCGGTTATCTTTCGTTGAGTGGTTCGCACGCTGACACTTCTTGAATGTCCAGATTTGAAATCTGCACCAATTTGCAGAATTGTTGCACTTGTATCACGTTGAACGATTCTCTTCAGTCGTCGTTGGTCCCTTTCTTGCAGTATCTTTTTCCGGTCGCAGCGATGTCGGAGATTTGATGTTTTACCGGATTCCTGATATTCCTGGTGCACAAGCGAAATGGTCGTACGGGAAAATCCCCATTTCATCGCTACCTCGGAGATGCTGTGTCCCATCGCTCGTGCGCCGACTATAGCACCGCGTTCAAGCTCACTTAAATCTTGATAACCTGCCATTGTAGCAGCAGTAACCGATGTAACAACTGCGACTGACACTTGTTCTCTTATATAGGCGTTGCCCACCGCAGCGCCGTATTCTGCCTCTTTACCTATATCTGTATTTGAATAAACATACCAGTTTCTTTGGCGCTTCAGTGTATAATGCTCACCGTTGAATTCTTTCCACATCCCAGAGAACAATCTTGGTAGCTACCACGGAATACAAATCAGGAATTGCTACGTAATATGAGGATTTCAACCGGACATGTTTACAAGAGGAAGAATTAGGGCTTAGACAATATGTCTACTTCTACGTGATTACTCTGCTACTCACAATAAAGTGCCTGGCAGAGGGTTCAATGAACCACCTACATACTGTCTCTACCGTTCCACTCTCGAATGGCACGCGGGAAAAACGAGCACTTAAATTTTTCCGTGCGAGCCCTGATTTCTCTTATTTTATCGTGATGATCATTTCTCCCTATGTAGGTGGGTGCCAACAGAACGTTTTCGCAATCGGAGGAGAAAACTGGTGATTGAAATTTCATGATAAGATCCCGTCGCAACGGAAAACGCCTTTGTTTTGGTAAGTGCCACTCCAATTCACGTATCATGTCCGTGGCACTATCTCCCCTATTTCGCGATAATACAAAACGAACCGCTCTTCTTTGAACTTTTTTGATGTCATCCGTCAGTCCCACCTGATGCGGATCCCACACCACACAGCAGTACTCCAGAATAGGGCGGACAAGCGTAGTGTAAGCAGTCTCTTTGGTTGTTGCACCTTCTAAGTGTTCTGCCAATGAATCGCAGTCTTTGGTTTGCTCTACCCACAATATTATCTATGTGATCGTTCCAATTTAGGTTATTTGCAATTGTAATCCCTAAGTATTTAGTTGATTTTACCGCCCTCAGATTTGTGTGACTTATTGCGTAATCGAAATTTAGCTGATTTCTTTTAGTACTCATGTGAATAACTTCATGTTTTTCCTTATTCAGGGTCAACTGACACTTTTTGCACCATACAGATATCTTATCTAAATCATTTTGCAAGTAGTTTTGATCATCTGATGACTTTACAAGACGGTAAATGACAGCATCATCTGCAAACAATCTATGACGGCTATTCAGATTTTCTCCTATGTCGTTAATATAGATCAGGAACAATGGAGAGCCTATAACACTTGTGACCTTTCTGACGGGAAATCACTAATCCAGTCGCACAACTGAGTTGATATTCCATAGGCACGCAGTTTGGTTAGAAGACACTTGTAAGGAACGGTGTCTAAAGCCGTCTGTAAATAAAACAATATGGAATCAATTTGACATCCCCTGTCGATAGCACTTATTACTTCATGAGTATAAAGAGGTAGTTGTGTTTCACAAGAACGATATTTTCTGAATCCGAGCTGACTATATGTGGTAACAAAGAGTGTAGCTGTGAATCGTCCGTAACTCAGCCACTTGCTGTGTTACTTGTGTCGGAGCACGTAGAAGGAAGTAAGGAGGAACGTTAACTCTTAAAGAGCCGTCGACGGTGGAGTCATCAGAGACGGAGCACAAATTCCGGATCGGGAAGGAAATTCGCTGCGTTCTTTCGGAGGAACTGCGTCTCGGCCTTGAGGGAACAGCGGGAAGCTTGAACCTGGGTAGTCACACGGTATTCGAAGCGCCGTGCTCCCGAATGGGAGCCCAGTGCCTTTCTACTGCGCCATCTCGCTCGGTGCCGTGGGTACAGGTGAGGTGCTGCACGGGGCGAGGAGTACATGTGTGGACGAGCGCGGGCCCCAGACACTGGCCACCTTCTCCCATTGTGTCACGACCCTCCCTCGGGGCCCTCCCCATCTCGCGTCTCATTTGCGCCGAACAAAGGCTCACACGAAATTACATTAATAGTAATTATTTTCTTCGATTGTTAGTTTTCAGCCTTAAGGACCCCTGAGCGTGGGGGCGGCGCGAGCACATCGCATCCCTCGCTGCGGTCATTACTCTTAATTAGACTGCATTCACCGGACCACACCGACATAAATTGAATAGCCCCGAGAAGCTCATTTAATTATAAGTGGTCTGATAAATGTTTCCCGGCCAGCCCCGAGGGCAAGGGCCACGCGGATGCGAAGACTTTATTTAAAGGGCGTCAGTAATTTATGGCACTCTCCGACCACGACTTGTAACAGTGGTCAGGGGTGCTGCCTATATAGGCTCCACTCGATGCGTAGAGGCAGTTGTGTATCCCCAGGAGCACTCTGTCAGCCGAGAAGAGGAACCTGCGATAAACAGTTAACAAAGATGTTACGCACGCCTTTTCGATTATTACCTTTCTGTTTCTGTTTCCAAGTCAGCTGTTTGATTCTGATAAATTAATTGTTTTACATAAACCAACATACTGAAATTAATCAGCAATGCATACTTCTCATACGCATCTTATACTACTGATTTCTCGAACAAAACCCTGTGCTAAGTATTTGAAAGGCAGCATAGTTTACAAGTGTCTACAATAGCTGCAGGAGGACTGATATACACTACTGGACATTAAAATTGCTACACCAAGATAAAATGCAGATGATAAACGGGTATTCATTGGACAAATATATTATACTAGAAATGAAATGTGATTACATTTTCACGCAATTTGGGTGCGTAGATCGTGAGAAATCAGTACCCAGAACAACCACCTCTGGCCGTAATAACGGCCTTGATACGCCTGGGCATTGAGTCAAACAGAGCCTGGATGGCTTGTACAGGTACAGCTGCCCGTGCATCTTCAACACGATACCACAGTTCATCAAGAGTAGTGACTGGCGTATTGTGACGAACCAGTTGGTCGGCCACCATTAACCAGCCGTTTTCAATTGGTGAGAGATCTGGAGAATGTGCTGGCCAGAGCAGCAGGCGAACTTTTCTGTATCCAGAAAGGCCCGTACAGGACCTGCAACATGAGGTCGTGCATTATCCTACTGGAATGTAGGGTTTGGCAGGGATCGAATGAAGGGTAGAGCCACGGGTCGTAACACATCTGAAATATGACGTCCACTGTTCACAGTGCCGTCAGTGCGAACAAGAGGTGACCGAGACGTGTAATCAATGGCACCCCATACCATCACGCCGGGTGATACGCCAGTATGGCGATGACAAATACACGCTTCCAATGTGCGTTCACCGCGAAGTCGCCAAACACGGATGCGGCCATCATGATGCTCTAAACAGAACCTGAATTCATCTGAAAAATGACGTTTTGCCATTCGTGCACCAAGGTTCGTCGTTGAGTACACCATCGCAGGCGCTCCTGTCTGTGATGCAGCGTCAAGGGTAACCGCAGCCGTGGTTTCCGAGCTGATAGTCCATGCTGCTGCAGACGGCGTCGAACTTTTCGTGCAGATGGTTGTTGTCTTGCGAACGTCCCCATCTGTTGAGTCAGGGATCGAGACGTGGCTGCACGATCCGTGACAGCCATGCGGATAAGATGCCTGATATCACGACTGCTAGTGATACGGGGCCGTTGGGATCCAGCACGGAGTTCCGTATTACCCTCCTGAATCCACCGATTCCATGTTCTGCTATCAGTCGTTGGATCTCGACCAAGGCGAGCAGCAATGTCGCGATACGATAAACCGCAATAGCGATAGGCTACAATCCGACCTTTATCAAAGTCGGAAACGTGATGTTACGCATTTCTCCTCCTTACACGAGGCATCACAACAACGTTTCATCAGGAAACGCCGGTCAATTGCTGTTTGTGTATGAGAAATCGGTTGGAAACGTTCCTCATGTCAGCACGTTGTAGGTGTCGCCACATGCGCCAACCTTGTGTGAATGCTCTGAAAAGTTATTCATTTGCGTATCACAGCATCTTCTTCTTGTCCGTTAAATTTCGCTTCTGTAGCACGTCATCTTCTTGGTGTAGCAAATTTAATAGCCATTAGTGTACAAGACTACTGCAAAATGTTCTTGACATCCCTTCGCTGCACAATATTAGATCATATTCTAATCAAAAATGTAAACTACATCTACGTGGGTACTTTACAAATCACACTTAAGTGCCTGACACAGTGACCTCCTCTATGCCAACCACCACGAACTGCGAAGTCACCGGTTTTGGGAAACTCAACAAACGATCTTCTCACAAGATATCCTGAAGGCTATGGGTTAAGGCGAGTGGTAGATACAGTATTTCCAGATTTCCGAAAAGCATTTTACTCGATACCACGCCAACAATGATTCATAATAATACTACATTGTGTACTATCAAATGAGATTTTTGATTGAATCATTATTTCTTGGTTGGAGGGGCGTAGTATAACATGATGGGTGGCAAATCATGGACAGAATTCTCGAGAAAATCGACTTTGAAACTTTGTGAGCATCCTTAATGTCCTGTATTAAGATCGAATTTTCGTCAGGTAGTGTAGCTCTGTAGAATACATGCCTGCCACGTGGGAGACCTTGTTTCGAATCCCAGCCAACGGAAATTTTTAAACAAAGTGGAACGTTCTACGACCATTACCGTGAAGCATAAACTATATAAAGGTGAGTAAAACGGTAGCGCTTGAGACATAATCACTGGTTCGCTGGTTCGTGTCTTGTTTTGGTTAATGTTTTTCTCGTTTTTTCCATACAGGTTGAATAGCTGTGTAAAATTCAAACTCTCATTTTTGTGAAAATGAACTTTTTTGTATTTCTAACTTGCTGAGTACCTGGCTTTCCCCTGCTATGTATTTATTTCAATTTTGTTAGTCTATCTCCGACTGCCCCACTCTGCGTGCATATGCTACTCTCTCTTCTCCCTGCCCTGCTCCTCTTCCCTCCACTGCCTGTCCATTCCAGTTCTTTCCTTTCTCTGTCCATCAATTTCCCCCTCCCCCCTGCTCTCCCCCCCTCCCCTCCCCGTGGCGCGGGATAGCCGTGCGGTCAGAGGCGCCTTGTCACGGTCCGTTCGGCTTCCCCCGTCGGAGGTTGGAGTCCTCCCTCGAGCGTGGGTGTGTGTGTTGTCTTAAGCGTGAGTTAGTTAAAGTTAGGTTAAGTAGTGTGTACGCCTAGTGCCCGATGACCTCAGCAGTTTGTTCCCATAAGACCTTACCACAAATTTTCCAAATTTTGTATCCCCCCCCCCTCTGTTAATCTCCACCTCTCCCCCCTCATATCTCCTGAACTGTCTTGTACAATGATATAATTTTGCATGTAAATTCGGTAGTATATTTAAACACTGTCTGCAAAATATGTCCCGAATACAGTTAAGAGTAAAGAAGAAATAAATGAAAATATCATGCCTGATGCGAGAATAAACACCGAAAATATAGTAATAGATAAACATTTTTCCATTATGTGCAGAGTATGTTGTAAGTCGCTGAAGGGTCTCGTTCTGGAGATCACCGTGTTAAAAGACAGATACGACGGTTTTACAGATTTATTATTAGTATAGATTATATATCGCACGCAAAAATCCAATTTTCATTGCAAACATAAATTCTTAATCAACCATATCTTACGAAAGATTGTTAATAAATATTATTCAAATTAAAAAACATTAACACTATTTTTTCTTCTTCTTTCTGTATTTTACACCACCTTTGTTGAAGAATATGCCACGGCCAGAATGGAACCTGTCCCCCCCTCCCCCCCTCCCCTCCCACCCGCCGTCGCCTCGTTGTAGGCAACTATTCTACCACACAGAACCACGCAGGCCTTGGAGAGAACAACCTCGTTTTACGTTAATATTCACGCCAGGAAAACTTCGAAATCTGTATTATAGAGAGTTTTTGAGATTTGCATTGAAGTACTTTGCGGTGATTGATATATGAATTCTGAACTTCACCTACAATAAATGTAAAAAAAATATACGAAAAACCGAATGCCGTGTGGTCTCCTTGTAAGACGAAGAAGTTTTTATAGGAGAGGAAGCGCCCTCCCCCTTCAAACCAGCGTGAGAACCGCTGAAAAAATAAATAATCCTAGAAACATACAGGAAAAATCAGATTTTTTTTCTGCCTCCATTTAACAGTGGAACAGAATTAAATTACAATGAAATGAACACCTTTAGCTGCTTACAGGCGTTGACATACGTCAACGGGGATAGATGAAAATGTGTACCCCGACCGGGACTCGAACCCGGGATCTCCTGCTTACATGGCAGACGCTCTATCCATCTTTTTTTTTTTTTTTTTTTTAAATCTCATTTTGGCCGTTTTCGTTCGTTGTATGTGCTCGGGGCGGACGTCGTAAGACATCCGTTTAAGTTCGTCTTTGATCGGTTAACTCATTTTTTTTTTTTTTTTTATTACGGAGGGCTGCTAACCCTCTGACCGAACACGCTGAGCTACCGTGCCGGCTTTTTTTTTTTCTTCGTTGCTGATCGTTGTGTTTGGTCGTTGCGGACGTCACATGACATCCGTTAAAGTTCGTTTGTTGATTCTTCCACTCAGTTTTTTTATTACAGAGACCAACCAGCTCTCTGACCGAACACGCTGAGCTACCGTGCCGGCTCCCGCACTACATTCGTAGTGCTCCCACCCATTATACTCATTACTCGCGGCGCGTTGCCGATTCCCGTAAGAGTTCGGGCACTGTTCGTGTATTCACACAGAAGAAGAAGGTGGTCAAGTGGTCGGTGAGCCTTAACTATACACAGGGTGAGTCACCTAACATTACCGCTGGATATATTTCGTAAACCACATCAAATACTGACGAATCGATTCCACAGACCGAACGTGAGGAAAGGGGCTGTGTAATTGGTTAATACAAACCATAAAAAATGCGTTTTTTTAAATGGAACCCCGTTAGTTTTGTTAGCATAAACAAATAAGTAATCAGTGCCGTTTGTTGCATTGTAAAATGTTAATTACATCCGGAGATATTGTAACCTAAAGTTGGCCGGCCGCGCTGGTCTAGCGGTTCTGGCGCTGCAGTCCGGAACCGCGGGACTGCTACGGTCGCAGGTTCGAATCCTGCCTCGGGCATGGGTGTGTGTGATGTCCTTAGGTTAGTTAGGTTTAAGTAGTTCTAAGTTCTAGGGGACTTATGACCTAAGATGTTGAGTCCCATAGTGCTCAGAGTTATTTAACCTAAAGTTGACGCTTGAGTACCACTCCTCCGCTGTTCGATCGTGTGTCTCGGAGAGCACCGAATTACGTAGGGATCCAAAGGGAACGGTGATGGACCTTAGGTACAGAAGAGACTGGAACAGCACATTACGTCCACATGCTAACACCTTTTTATTGGTCTTTTTCACTGACGCACATGTACATTACCATGAGGGGTGAGGTACACGTACACAGGTGGTTTCCGTTTTCAATTACGGATTGGAATAGAGTGTGTCCCGACATGTCAGGCCAATAGATGTTCAATGTGGTGGCCATCATTTGCTGCACACAATTGCAATCTCTAGCGTAATGAATGTCGTACACGCCGCAGTACATCTGGTGTAATGTCGCCGCAGGCTGCACAATACGTTGTTTCATATCCTCTGGAGTTGTAGGCACATCACAGTACACATTCTCCTGTAACGTACCCCACAGAGAGAAGTCCAGAGGTGTAAGATCAGGAGAACGGGCTGGCCAATTTATGCGTCCTCCACGTCCTATGAAACGCCCGTCGAACATCCTGTCAAGGGTGAGCCTAGTGTTAATTGCGGAATGTGCAGGCGCACCATCATGCTGATACCACATACGTCTACGCGTTTCCAGTGGGACATTTTCGAGTAACGTTGGTAGATCATTCTGTAGAAACGCGCTGTATGTTCCAGCTGTTTGGGCCCCTGCAATGAAGTGAGGACCAATGAGGTGGTCACCAAGGATTCCGCACCATACATTTACAGTCCACGGTCGCTGTCGCTCTACCTGTCTGAGCCAGCGAGGATTGTCCACGGACCAGTAATGCATGTTCCGTAGATTCACTGCCCCGTGGTTTGTGAAACCCGCTTCATCGGTAAACAGGTAGAACTGCAACGCATTCTCTGTTAATGCCCATTGACAGAATTGCACTCGATGATTAAAGTCATCACCATGTAATTGATGATGTAGCGACACATGAAACGGGTGAAAGCGGTGACGATGCAGCATGCGCATGACACTACATTGACTCAGTCCACCGGCTCTCGCAATGTCCCGTGTACTCATGTGTGGGTTCATGGCAACAGCAGCTAACACACCAAATGCACCCGCTTCTCCTGTGACGGGCCTGTTACGGACCCGTTTGCGTGCTACGACCATACCTGTTGCATACAGTTGGCGGTAGATGTTTTGCAATGTGCGGCACGTTGGATGCTCTCTGTCCGGGTACCGTTCTGCATACACCCTGCAGGCTTCAGCTGCATTTAGTCGGCACTCGCCATAGATGAGTACCATCTCCGCCTTTTCAAAGTTCGAATACACCATGGTCACATTTCCTACAACACTACACTATCACAGACGTCTGGTAACACGGTGTACTACAGTTGGTCTGCGTGCGGAGACGAATGCAGAATAACAATAGCAGCAAGCGCTACATGTGGACACTGCGACAGCTAGACCAAACCACAACAGTGCACTACAGCCACACTCGTAAACACGGTCGTCATCGTAAACATGTCCCTGCAGATACTGCTCGCCGACCGTGGTCCGTGTTTGTTACAACACGCAACTGAACTTCGGGAGTTTCAAGCGTCAACTTTAGGTTACAATATCTTCGGATGTAATTAACATTTTACAATGCAACAAACGGCACTGATTACGTATTTGTTTATATGTTCAGATGTGCTAACAAAACTAACGGGGTTCCATTTAAAAAAACGTAGGTTTGTGTTAAAAAACATACTTCCGTGCATTTTTGTATGGTTTGTATTAAACAATTACACTAGCCCCTCTCCTCACGTTCCGTCTGTGGAATCGGTTCGTCAGTATTTGATGTGGTTTACGAAATATACCCAGCGGTAGCGTTAGGTGACGCACCCTATATATATATATATATATATATATATATATATATATATATATATAGTGGAACAGAAAATGGAAACTTCTCAGTAGAAGAATGTGCCGCCTGCAGTGCAATGTACGGCGTAGAAACTGAAATGACCTCACAACAGGTGTCAGAAGTGGGGAAGTGAGCTATGAGAGGAGCGGAGGAAAACTTCCAGAGGTGAGGGAGGACAGCAGCAGCCGTGATTCGCTGCGATCTCGCGGGTAGCGAGACAGCCGCCTGAGCTGTGGTGCTGGGAGGGGTGTTAAGCAGCCCTTTGTGCTGGCCGCCCCGCGGAGTACGGGGGAGGGTCGCGGCAGCCTGGCGTGTAACGCAGGGGGCGGCACGCACTGCCCTCCTCCACGGCGTGACATCGCAGAGTCCTGCACTCACAGCCGGGCGGCCTGATGGCCTACTTTTGATATATAGTCTCATGCACGGCTTTTACGTGGCTTTTCACACTAATTTAGGTGAATGCTGAGCTGGTTTCACTTAGCGATATTGTTACATTAACGAATGCATGGAGCAGTTTGACGCTCTGTGGTACGTTTGAGGCGTTTAATCTTTGATAATGTATGATCCCGTATGCTGTCGATATTCAAAAGTATCGATGCCACGTCTCTTGGTAACTCCTTTCCCGGCGTCCCCCTAGGCGGCGGCGGGGTCATACGATGAGGACTTCACACTGAGGGGAAAAAAACTCACAGGATATCGATATGCACATATAGAGATGGTGTTAGTATCGTGTACACAAGATATAAAAGGACAGTCCAGTGGTGGAGCTGTCATTTGTAGCCAGGTGATTAATGTGACAAGGTTTCCAACGTGATTATGGCCGTGTAACGGGAATTAACAGATTTTGGACGCATGGGACATTCCATTTCGGAAATCGTTTGGGAATTCATTATTTCGAGATCCACAGTGTCAACAGTGTGCAGAGAATACCAAGTTTGAGGCATTAGCACTCCCCATGGACAATGCAGTGGTCAACGGCCTTCACTTAAAGACTGAGAGCAGCGGCGTTTCGTAGATTTGTCAGTGCTGACAGACAAGCAACGCTGCGTGAAATAATCGCGGAAATCAGCGTGGGACGTACGACTAACGTATCCGTTATGGCAGTGCGCCGAAATTTGGCATCAATGGGCTATGGCAGCAGGCGAGTGCATTTGCTAACAGCATGACATCGCTTGCAGCACCTCTTCTGGGCTCGTGACCATATCGATTGGATCCTGGACGACTGCAGAACCGTGGCCAGGTCAGATCAGTGCCGTTTTCAGTTGATAAGAGCAGAGTGTAGGGTTTGAGTGTGGCGCAGACCCCACGAAGCCATGAACCAAATTGTCAACAAGGCACTGTGCAAGCTGGTGGTGGCTCCATAATGGTGTGGGCTGCATTTACATGGAATATCCTCCTCTTTGGTCCAAATGAACCAATCGTTGACTGGGTATGGTTTTATTCCGCTACTTCATTTGCGACCATTCGCGGACTTTGTGGTGTCAGCGCCAGACACCACACTTGCTAGGTGGTAGCTTTAAATCGGCCGCGGTCCATTAGTACATGTCAGACCCGCGTGTCGCCACTGTCAGTAATTGCAGACCGAGCGCCACCACACGGCAGGTCTAGAGAGACGTACTAGCACTCGCCCCAGTTGTACGACGACTTTGCTAGCGACTACATTGACGAAGCCTTTCTCTCATTTGCCGAGAGACAGTTACAATAGCCTTCAGCTAAGTCCATGGCTACGACCTAGCAAGCGCCATTAACCGTATCTGGAGAGAGTCTCACTTGTATCATCAAGAATGCTGTATACAAATGATGGAGTAAAGTTAAGTATTAACGCAGCTACGTACTTTTCTTTATAGCATTCATTAAGTATCCTGTTTCAGACCTCACGCCAGCCGGCGTGTGTAACGCGTGCATTTCGGCTACTTCCGAGTGGCGTGGCTGTCTTGCAACGCCACAACAGACTTCATGTTTTTAAACAAGGACGAAATTTTTATGGTTGGCGTTGTGCCATGCCACCGAGCCATAATTGTTCGCGACTGGTTTGAAGAACATTCTGGAACATTCGAGCGAATGATTTGGCCATTCGGATCGCCCGAGATGAATCCTATCGAACGTTAAATGGGACGTAATCGAGAAGTCAGTTTGTGCACAAAATCCTGCATGGGCAACAGTTCCGCAGTTGTAGAGGTAGCACGCCTCAATATATATCGGGGGGGTCTTCGAACGACTTTGTATGTCCACGTCACGTAGAGCTGCTGCACTAAGCTGGGCAAAAGGAGGTTCGACACCATATTAGGAGGCATCCCATGATTTTTGTCACCTCAGTGTAAAGCGCACTATACATGCGGAGGCTCATCGTCTTGTCATCTCCGGCGAATGTAAGTACGTGAGCGTAAGCGAAAGCGAGGAACTGTTCGCATGTGAAGTTGATGCCGCGGGACTGGCAGAGTTACATTGGACGGCAGCTCGACAGCAGCATATGCTCTCAGGGTAATGTGATGTGAAGCTGAATTCGAGTTATATTCCGAGTTTGAGCTGAGTATTGGCTGTGCTTGTCAGCCTGACTAATTCTCGAGTATTTGTACACTTGAATCGGGTTGTTTGGGTTGGACAACAGTCGCAACGAGTACGGATCGTGACATCTAGTAATTTGGCCGAATGTCATGTGGAAGTTGTGAGGACGTGGCGTGGGTCGCACTTGGGTAGCTCAGTCGGTGGAGCAGTTGTCCACTGTCCGTCACTCAGATTTAATCTGCCAGGAAGCTACATATCAGCACACACTCTGCTGCACAATGAAAATTTCGTTCTGGAATATATTACATGCTTAAGTAAAAAATAGTTTAATCATAATCGACTGAACATTTCTCGGCAGAACTTCGCCACCTAACCGTACTGTCACACGCAACAACTAAATGATCGTACCTGTGACGTACGTAGTCATAAAAAAAACAGTGTTTGTTTAATACATGTGCACCTCGTGGTTGCAGCATGCTGCAGAAGAACATCGTGCTAAAGTAAACCTTCCTGTTGGAAATGAGCGTTTGGCGTCATTGGCCGGGAGGCCCCTTACGGGGCAAGTCCGGCCGCCTTGGTGCAGGTCTTATTACATTCGACGCCACATTGGGCGACCTGCGCGCCGGATGGGGATGAAATGATGATGAAGACAACACAACACCCAGTCCCTGAGCCGAGAAAATCCCCGATAGAGCGGGGAATCGAACCCGGGTCCCTTACGACGGCAGTCCGTCACGCTGACCATTCAGCTATCAGGGCGGACAACCTTCCTGTTAAACGTGAATGAAAACAGAAAATTGTGTTCTTTAGAAATTCACAGACCTCACCCAGATCCATATTACCTCACCTTCCACATTTTCTTTGGCCTTTGGCCCGCATCTACGCGGGGAAAGCGTGGTTAATTTCGGATTTAGCATGGTTAATTTCAGACGTGGCAGGGATGCCCTTCCTGCCAGAACGCCGTGACCGCCCGGGGAGGAATAAGTGTACCCCAAATGTCTGCGTGTAGAGTTACGCATCTGAAAGTGTGCGAACGTTTTTCAGATATTTCACAATCGTGGAACTGAAGCGGGACTGGGGTACCAGCTCGATATTCACGCACCCGGATGTGGGAAAACCCCTAAAAGCCGCATCTAGGCCGGCCGGCACAACGACCTTCGTCCTTAATCCGCATGGCGGATTCGATCTTCTACCGTTGCACCTGCACGAACCCAGAAAGCAATGTGGTAACACGCGCAGCCATTCGGCTGGATCGGATCCGTATTAAATGGATACTGTTAAAAACATTGACCATATTATCTCGAAGTAATATATATATATATATATATATATTACTTCGAGATAATATGGTCAATATATATATATATATATATGGTGGTCAGAAAATGTGTGAAATGCTTGTAGGGATGTTGCAGGTCAGGTTGTACTGAGATATGAATGTTACGAAAAAAATCGATACGTTGCTCCGTTTCCGAGTTATTTAGCATAGAATTTATCGCGCTCGCATTCAAGCGGCCTGCCAGGGGCGGTGTTGCCCACCGAGCGCTTTGTCTCGTTAGCTGAAACTTGAATTTACGCGCGGCGACGATCTGATTGGCTAACTTCAATGCTAAATAACTCGGAAACGGTGCTAAGTATCGAATTTTTTTCGTAACATTCATATCCTTGTACAACCTGCCTTGCAACATGCCTACAAGCGTTTCAGACATTTTCTGACCACACTATATATGTATACATCCAAGTGCCTAGCGTGGTGGGTGCCGCGTTCGATACCAGGCCGAGTAGTAGTTTTTCTTCGCTCGGGGATGCGTGTTCGAATTGTCCTAATCATTTCGTCTCATCTTGGTCACAAAGATGCCCAAGTCGCCGGAGTGGCTTCAACTAGAAAGACTTGCATCAGGCGACCGGACAGGCCCAGATGGAGTCTTCCAGTACCATACGATCATTTCCATCTAATTGTCTTATATGCGAACGTCAGACTAGGACTCGGGTCGGATGCAGGCTAATATTCAAGGGAATCCACACGTGCTTGAGAAATGTGAAGTCCACGCTGGCGCGCCTAACTGTAAAGACGCATTAATTTCGGTGCAACGCGGCGAGCCGTCTGGAGCGTGGGCGTACGTAGGGCGCGCGGTGCAGCGCACGTGCACGCCGGGCTGGAGGAGGGGCAGCGAGGCGCCTGCAGGGCCCTCGACTCGCGAGTCGATAACTCGATCAGAGGCGCTGCGCTGCGCTTCCGGTGCGGACACTTGCTGCGCGGCGCTGCGTGCTGCCGGGACGCTTTGCCGCCCGCCGCCGTCGTCGCCTCGCCTCACGTTTTATTTTTTGGCGTAAAGGACCGAACTATCTGGACTACAAAGAAAATGTATGGGTGGCCCGTTACGACACAGATAAAGTTATCTGTCGACCTAAAAAGATACAGGACAAGAAAAAAAGTGTTATACTTATCAACCTGATGGTTCAAATCAAATGGCTCCATGCACTATGGGACTCATCTGAGGTCATCAGTACCCTAGACTTACAACTACTTAAACCTAACTAACGTAAGAACACCACACACATCCATGCCCGAGGCAGGGTTCGATCCTGCGACCGTAGCAGCAGCGCGGTTCCGGACTGAAGCGCCTAGAACCGCTTGGCCACAGAGGCCGGCTTATCAAACGGAAAGGAATGTACTAGATACGATGCACCAGATACAACGAAAAGCTGTTTGCCAGTGGTTACTGTCGACTGCGTGGCATGTAGCAACCACTATCGGTTCCGCAAGCACCGAGCCTGGGGAACTCAACACGCATTGTTTGTTCGTGAGGATCGGAACACAGTGGACAGCAGAGCTTAGTTTGACGCTGTGTTTATGAACATCCAAAAGGCCTTCGATACGGTTCTAGACCATCACTCGGTGTAAAAAAAATGGTTCAAATGGTTCTGAGCACTATGCGACTTAACTTCTGAGGTCATCAGTCGCCTAGAACTTAGAACTAATTAAACCTAACTAACCTAAGGACATCACACACATCCATGCCCGACGCAGGATTCGAACCTGCGACCGTAGCGGTCGCTCGGCTCCAGACTGTAGCGCCTAGAACCGCACTCGGTGTAAATTTTAAGCTGACAAACCAGAATAACTCGAAAAATAAGCTCCACACGAAAAAATGTGTAGAATCCAAAGTTGATTATTTTCGAGGAGGACATCTTCTAGTGCTAAAATTAGCCCGCCACCCCAGCCCCCTGGGCATGGGGCGGGAGACAGCTTTAAAATTTCAAATGAGAACCCCGATTTGTTTATTGAAGAAACAGACTCTATATAAAAAGCTACGTAGATTTTGTGTTAAACATTTGTTTTGATTCTTGATAGTTGGCACTGTAATTCAAGAAAATCCACGTTCTCATTAGATTCGTGAGTCATTTAGTTTTTTAGTTAATGAGTTCACACGTTAGTAAGTAGGATGTTTGGTTAGTTAGTTAGCTAGTCAGATGATTGATAATTAAAAGTTGTGTGGCCTCATGACCACGAAACAATGAAAAGTTATCCGAAACTGCGTAAAAAATTTATATTTGGGTCAACATTTATAAAACTCTAATTCGTCTCTCTCAAATCCTACCCTATGGGGAGAGAGGAAGAGTTTTAGTTTTAGAGAATCAAAATTTACGAAGTAAATAAGTATTTTTTATTTATCTGTAACCATTTTCCACGCAAAAATGAGAACATGGATTTTCTTGAATTACAGCGCTGACTACCCCTCGAAAATAATCAACTTTGGATTCCACACATTTTTTCGTGTGAAGCTTATTTTTCGAGGTATTCTGGTGTGTCAACTTAAAATTTACACCTTGTATACGCAGCACTAGCTGTTTCATTCACCTTTGATCGCCGGTTGTTCTCTACTTGTATCGTGTGTTAACCGGGAGCCTAGAAACGACGGAGAGGCTCCGTCCCCGCTGCAGCCCCACGACGACTACCGCAGTCCACTTCACCCCTCCGCCGCCCCACACCGAACCCAGGGTTATTGTGCGGTTCGGCCCCCGGTGGACCCCACAGGGAGCGTCTCTCACTAGACGAGTGTAACCCCTATGTTTGCGTGGTAGAGTAATGCTGGTGTACGCGTACGTGGAGAACTTGTTTGCGCAGCAGTCGTCGACATAGTGTAACTGAGACGGAATGAGGGGAACCAGCGCGCATTGGCCGAGGCAGATGGAAAACCGCCTAAAAATCATCGACAGACTGACCGATTCACCGGACCTCGACACAAATCTGCCGGGCGGATTCGCGCCGGGGACCAGGCGCTCCTTCCAGCCCTGAAAGTCGTGCGTTAGACCGCACGGCCAACCGGGCGGGCTGTTATCTACCTTACTGTGCATTACCTTTCTGTTTTCAATTTTGGAATGTCACAGGAGCCATCTTCAAAAGAAGGACTGCCACATTTGGATTCAGTAGCCCTTTCTCAGCTATGGAAAATGAGGAACCTGCCCTCTTAAACCTTAAAGAAGTGTGAATTTCCGCTGGCAATAAGTCCTCCAAAACAAAGAATGTTATGTACAGAACACAATTACTGTAAAAGCCAATACAAATGCTCTGTCTAGTCACATTAATGTGACCACCTGTCAGAAGCCTGGATAACAACCTTTTGCAGCGGGGACAGCTGTGGCACGTGCAGTAAGAGAGTCAGTCAGATTCTGGAAGGAATCGACAGCGATGTGGAGCTATGACGAGTTCAGTGCCGTGGCCAGCTGCGGGACGTTTCTCGGTTGATAATGCATGACGCGGACAGCCCGGTCGAGGTGGTTCAAATGGCTCAAATGGCTCTAAGCACTATGGGACTTAATATCTGAGGTCATCAGTCCCCTAGACGTAGAACTACTTAAACCTAAGGACATCACACATATCCATGCCCGAGGCAGGATTTAAACCTGCGACCGAGCTGGTTCCACAGGTTCTCCACTGGATTTAAATCTGGGGAGTTTGGTAGCCAGATAGGACCGTAAACACATCCTGGTGCTCTTCGAACCACGCACATACACTGTGAGCTTTGTGGCACTCCGCATTGTCTGCTGGTATATGCCTTCGTACCGAGGGGGAAGAGGAAATGGATTTAGGAGTGAACGTGGTCATCAAGGATAGATGCATAGGTGTTGATCCATCGTGCCTTCCAGAATGACGAGTTCACCCAGGGAATGTCGTGAAAACATTCCACAGCCGGCCGGTGTGGCCGTGCGGTTCTAAGCGCGTCAGTTTGGAACCGCGTGACCGCTACGGTCGCAGGTTCGAATCCTGCCTCGGGCATGGATGTGTGTGATGTCCTTAGGTTAGTTAGGTTTAAGTAGTTCTACGTTCTAGGGGACTGATGACCTCAGTAGTTAAGTCCCATAGTGCTCAGAGCCATTTGAACCATTTGAACATTCCACAGACCTTGACTATCCCTCGATTGTTGGAGGGCGTTTCATGCCGTACGCGCCAACGGCTATTCGTCTAAAGGAGCATAGAACGTAATTCACCTGAAAATGCCACCTGTCACCACTCAGTGGATGTCGAGTTGCGGTGTTGGCGCGCAATTCCATCTTTCGTCACCGATGTACAGCAGTCAGCGTGGGAGCACGAACCAGGCCCCTACTGTGGAGGGCCATACACAGAAACATTCGCGGAACAGTTGTTGTGGAGACAGTACTTGTAGCCCCTTGACTCACGTGAACGGTCAGTTGCTCAAAAGTTGCACATTTATTCGCCCATAAACATCTCCGCAGCCCTTCCATCTATGACCCGTGATGCACCACCGCTCCCTCAGTGGCGCTTTTGGGTAGTGACATTTTGCCATACGAGGTGTACTCATGGGTGTACTCATGGGTGATTTTAACGCCAGGCTTGGAAATCGAACAGAAGGGTATGAAAAGGTTATGGGTAAATTTGGGGAGGATATGGAGGCCAACAGGAACGGGAAACAACTCTTGGATTTCTGTGCCAGTATGGGCTTAGTAATCACAAAATCCTTTTTTAAACATAAGAACATTCACCGGTATACTTGGGAAGGCAGGGGAACCAGATCTGTCATTGACTATATAATAACAGTTCAGGAATTCAGGAAGGCTGTGAGGGACACACATGTATTCAGGGGATTCTTTGATGACACTGATCATTATTTAATCTGCAGTGAAAATGGGATTGTGAGGCCGAAAGTGCAGGAGGTCAGGTCCATATGTAGGAGGATAAGAGTGGAGAAACTTCAGGATAAGGAAATCAGGCACAAGTACATAACAGCGATCTCAGAAAGGTACCAGTTAGTTGAATGTAGTCAATTACAGTCATTGGAAAAGGAATGGACAAGGTACAGGGACACAGTACTAGAAGCGGCTAAAGAATGTCTTGGAACAGTAGTGTGTAAAAGTAGGATGAAGCAAACAGCTTGGTGGAATGATACAGTCAAGGCAGCCTGTAAAAGGAAAAGGAAGGCGTATCGAAAATGGCTACATACCAGAACCCAGGTAGACAGAGAAAGTTATGTTGAAGAAAGAAACAAAGCCAAACAGATAATTGCAGCATCCAAGAAGAAATCGTTGGAAGACTTTGGAAACAGGTTGGAGACTATGGGTCAAGCAGCTGGAAAACCATTCTGGAGTGTAATTAGCAGTCTTCGAAAGGGAGGTAAGAAGGAAATGACAAGTATTTTGGACAGGTCAGGAAAACTGCTGGTGAATCCTGTGGATGCCTTGGGCAGATGGAGGGAATATTTTGAAGAGTTGCTCAATGTAGGTGAAAATGCGATCAGTAATGTTTCAGATTTCGAGGTAGAATGGGATAGGAATGATGATGGGAATAGGATCACATTTGACGAAGTGGAAAAAATGGTCAATAGATTGCAGTGCAATAAAGCGGCTGGGGTGGGTGAAATTAAGTCGGAACTCATAAAATACAGTGGAATGTCAGGTCTTAAATGGCTACACAGGATAATTGAAATGGCCTGGGAGTTGGGACAGGTTCCATCAGACTGGACAAAAGCAGTAATCACACCAATCTTTAAACATGGAAACAGAAAAGATTGTAACAACTACAGAGGTATCCCTTTAATCAGCGTTGTGGGTAAAATCTTCTCAGGTATTGTTGAAAGGAAAGTGCGAGTATTAGTTGAGGACCAATTGGATGAAAATCAGTGTGGGTTTAGGCCTCTTAGAGGTTGTCAGGACCAGATCTTTAGCTTACGGCAAATAATGGAGAAGTGTTATGAGTGGAACAGGGAATTGTATCTATGCTTTATAGATCTAGGAGAAAGTTATTGTCTGTTCTACAAGATTATGGAATAGGAGGCAAACTTTTGCAAGCAATTAAAGGTCTTTACATGGATAGTCAGGCAGCAGTTAGAGTTGACGGTAAATTGAGTTCATGGTTCAGAGTAGTTTCAGGGGTAAGACAAGGCTGCAACCTGTCTCCACTGTTGTTCATATTATTTATGGATCATATGTTGAAAACAATAGACTGGCTGGGTGAGATTAAGATATGTGAACACAAAATAAGCAGTCTTGCATATGCGGATGACTTAGTTGTGATGGCAGATTCGATTGAAAGTTTGCAAAGTAATATTTCAGAGCTAGATCAGATATGTAAGGACTATGGTGTGAAGATTAGCATCTCCAAAACGAAAGTAATGTCAGTGGGAAAGAAATATAAACGGATTGAGTGCCAAATAGGAGGAACAAAGTTAGAACAGGTGGACGGTTTCAAGTACTTAGGATGCATATTCTCACAGGATGGCAACATAGTGAAAGAACTGGAAGCGAGGTGTAGCAAAGCTAATGCAGTGAGCGCTCAGCTAGGATCTACTCTCTTCTGCAAGAAGGAAGTCAGTACCAAGACTAAGTTATCAGTGCACCGTTCAATCTTTCGACCAACTTTGTTGTATGGGAGCGAAAGCTGGGTGGATTCAGGTTACCTTATCAACAAGGTTGAAGTTACGGATATGAAAGTAGCTAGGATGATTGCAGGTACTAGTAGATGGGAACAATGGCAGGAGGGTGTCCACAATGAGTAAATCAAAGAAAAACTGGGAATGAACTCTATAGATGTAGCAGTCAGGGCGAACAGGCTTAGATGGTGGGGTCATGTTACACGCATGGGAGAAGCAAGGTTACCCAAGAGACTCACGGATTCAGCAGTAGAGGGTAGGAGGAGTCGGGGCAGACTGAGGAGAAGGTACCTGGATTCGGTTAAGAATGATTTTGAAGTAATACGTTTAACATAAAAAAAAATGTTAGCACTGAATAGGGGATCATGGAGGAACTGTATAAAGGGGGCTATGCTCCAGACTGAACCCTGAAAGGCATAATCAGTCTTAAATGATGATGATGATGATGATGATGAGGTGTACTTTAACCTAGTAGCACGCGAAAAGTTTACAGACTTATGCGTTTCGGAAATGTTTCACCCCTGGCCCGAAAGCCAATGATCATGCCCATTTGGACGTCGGGTAAATCACTCCGTTTCCGCATTACGACAACTAATGCACTCAGGAGAGCTTGTGTAAAGTTTGGAAGGTAGGAGACGAGATACTGGCAGAAGTAAAGCTGTGAGTATACCGGGCGTGAGTCGTGCTTCGGTAGCTCAGATGGTAGAGCACTTGCCCGCGAATGGCAAAGGTCCCGAGTTCGAGTCTCGGTCGGGCACACAGTTTTAATCTGCCAGGAAGTTTCAACTAATGTACTGTTTTTCGCGTGCCCCCGACACCCTTTGTATACACTCCACTGCTAGTGCTGCCATCTGCCGTCTGTGAGTGGCTATTACACGTTGACGACGAACATGGGCGCTGGTCGCATTAATGTCACTGGCCTGTGTATGCATCTACAACTACATGCTTACTGTGCAATTCACACTTAAGTGCCTGGCAGAGGGTTCATCGAACCATTTTCATACTACTTGTCTACCATTCCACTCTCGAATAGCGAGTGGGAAAAAGGAACACCTAATTCTTTCAGTTCGAGCTCTCACTTCTCTTATTTTATTACGATGATCATTTCTCCCTACGTAGGTGGGTCTCAACAAAATAATTTCGCATTCGGAAGAGAAAGCTGGTGATTGAAATTTCATAAATAGATCTCGCCGCAAAGAAAACCGTCTTTGTTTCAGTGACTGCCA
Organism: Schistocerca cancellata; assembly: GCF_023864275.1. NCBI lineage: Eukaryota > Metazoa > Arthropoda > Insecta > Orthoptera > Acrididae > Schistocerca > Schistocerca cancellata. Next base: position 157,475,251 of record NC_064626.1, read on the forward strand.
CCCCAACTCGCGTATCCTATCAGTGACACTCTCACCCCTATTGCGCGATAACACGAAACGAGCTGCCCTTCTTTGCACTTTTTCGATGTCCTCCGTCAATCCTACCTGGTAAGGATCCCATGCCGCGCAGCAATATTCCAGCAGAGGACGGACAATTGTAATGTAGGCTGTCTCTTTAGTGGGTTTGTCGCACCTTCTAAGTGTTCTGCCAACAAAGCGCAGTCTTTGTTTCGCCTTCCCCACAATATTGTCTATGTGGTCTTTCCGATTTAAGTTGCTCGTAATTGTAATTCCTGGGTATTTAGTCGAATTGACAGCCCTAAGATTTGTGCGATTTATCGTATAGCCAAAATTTATCGGATTTCTTATAGTGCCTATATGGATGACCTCGCACTTTTGTTTGTTTAGTGCCAATTGCCACTTTTCACACCATATAGAAATTCTCTCTAGATCATTTTGTAATTGGAATTGATCGTCTGATGATTTTACTAGACGGTAAATTACAGCGTCATCTGCAAAAATGCCTACCGGTGTAGCCGAGCGGTTCTAGGTGCTTCAGTCTGGAACCGCGCGACCGCTGCGGACGCAGGTTCGAATCCTGCCTCGGTTATGGATGTGTGTGATGTCCTTAGGTTAGTTAGGTTTAAGTAGTTCTAAGTACTATGAGACTGATGACCTCAGATGTTACGTCCCATAGTTCTCAGAGGCATTTGAACCATTTTTTCCGCAAAAAATCTAAGGGGGCTGCTCAGATTATCACCTAGATCATTTATGTAAATCAGGATCGGCAGAGAGCCTATGACACTACCTTCCAGAACGTCAGATATCACTTCTGTTCTACTGGATGATTTACCGTCTATTACTACGAACTGTGACCTCTCTGAGAGGAAATCACGAATCCAATCACACAACTGAGACGATACTCCATATGTAGGCAATTTGATTAATAATCACTTGTGAGGAACGGTATCAAAAGCCTTCTGGTAATCTAGGAATATGGAATCGATCTGAGATCCCTTGTCTACAGCACTCATTTTTTTAAGGGAATAAATAGCTAGCTGTTTGTACAAGAACGATATTTTCTGAATCCGTGTTCGTTACGTATCAATAAGTCATTTACTACAAAGTGGATCACAATGGTCGAGTACAGTATATGCTCCAAAATCCTACTGCAAATTGAGGTCAGTGATATGGGTCTGTAATTCACTGGGTTACTCTTATTTCCTTTCTTGAATATTGGTGTGACCTGTGCTACTTTCCAGTCTTTAGGAAGAGACCTTTCGTCAAGTGAACGGTTGTATGTGATTACTAAGAACTACAGGGCTATTACAAATGATTGAAGCGATTTCATAAATTCACTGTAGCTCCATTCATTGACATATGGTCACGACACACTACAGATACGTAGAAAAACTCATAAAATTTTGTTCGGCTGAAGCCGCACTTCGGGTTTCTGCCGCCAGAGCGTTCGAGAGCGCAGTGAGACAAAATGGCGACAGGAGCCGAGAAAGCGTATGTCGTGCTTGAAATGCACTCACATCAGTCAGTCATAACAGTGCAACGACACTTCAGGACGAAGTTCAACAAAGATCCACCAACTGCTAACTCCATTCGGCGATGGTATGCGCAGTTTAAAGCTTCTGGATGCCTCTGTGAGGGGAAATCAACGGGTCGGCCTGCAGTGAGCGAAGAAACGGTTGAACGCGTGCGGGCAAGTTTCACGCGTAGCCCGCGGAAGTCGACGAATAAAGCAAGCAGGGAGCTAAACGTACCACAGCCGACGGTTTGGAAAACCTTACGGAAAAGGCTAAAGCAGAAGCCTTACCGTTTACAATTGCTACAAGCCCTGACACCCGATGACAAAGTCAAACGCTTTGAATTTTCGGCGCGGTTGCAACAGCTCATGGAAGAGGATGCGTTCAGTGCGAAACTTGTTTTCAGTGATGAAGCAACATTTTTTCTTAATGGTGAAGTGAACAGACACAATGTGCGAATCTGGGCAGTAGAGGATCCTCACGCATTCGTGCAGCAAATTTGCAATTCACCAAAAGTTAACGTGTTTTGTGCAATCTCACGGTTTAAAGCTTACGGCCCCTTTTTCTTCTGCGAAAAAAACGTTACAGGACACGTGTATCTGGACATGCTGGAAAATTGGCTCATGCCACAACTGGAGACCGACAGCGCCGATTTCATCTTTCAACAGGATGGTGCTCCACCGCACTTCCATCATGATGTTCGGTATTTCTTAAACAGGAGATTGGAAAACCGATGGATCGGTCGTGGTGGAGATCATGATCAGCAATTCATGTCATGGCCTCCACGCTCTCCCGACTTAAGCCCATGCGATTTCTTTCTGTGGGGTTATGTGAAAGATTCAGTAGTTAAACCTCCTCTACCAAGAAACGTGCCAGAACTGCGAGCTCGCATCAACGATGCTTTCGAACTCATTGATGGGGACATGCTGCGCCGAGTGTGGGAGGAACTTGATTATCGGCTTGATGTCTGCCGAATCACTAAAGAGGCACATATCAAACATTTGTGAATGCCTAAAAAAACTTTTTGAGTTTTTGTATGTGTGTGCAAAGCATTGTGAAAATATCTCAAGTTATCGTAGAGCTGTGAAATCGCTTCAATCATTTGTAATAACCCTGTATAACTACTCAACAGCTCAGTTTGACAACAGACTTAAGTAATTTTGCAACGTGTGCTGACATAACAAAAACAAATGCGATTGATGTCTACGGCATCCCTGTGCCAGATAGAAATTTTCCACATATCACCCGCAGTCGTTGTGCAGCTCCACGTGGCTATCCTCTGTCGTAACGAGAGCGTTTCCCTCTGGCCCTGGTGGAAGCCAGTAGCCATTATGGGCTGCCACGTGTCCGGGACGGGCCTACTGCTGCTGAGGCGCCACGGCCTGCGATGTGGGCCAATCAGTAAACACTGCAGCTCGCGCCGCGCGCCGTTTCACAACAGTTCGGCGATCACCTTTGCGAGGGAGAGTCAGCGCGGAGATCTGTTAGCCCAGATGGAAATGCCGGGGAGCTGTGGACGCTTCTCAGTGTCACAGTTGCAAAGAATCCCTACTCCTGCAAATGTAAGATGAAGCCTCCTCCGCTCCTCCCTGCTAAACATTCCATCCTGCCGCTGCTCCTTTAGTTTCTACTACCTACTCACTCCTGCTTCTCACGGGTAGCACTAAAGCCGTCGGCACACGAGAGGAGACAGTTAACGTTGACCTGGCGCTCTACGAGTTTTTCGACGTCATTTCCAGCTCTTTCCGTTGAGGAGCCATATCGTCACGTGAAACAAAAAATAAGTTATGCGATGTTTTGGCAACGTGTCACGTAAACTAGTACCAATAGAAAGGAACAATAGTCCCTACGTCACAAGCAGGAAACAAGACGTCATACTGTATTTCATGTGTTGAATAGGAGCCCATATTCGGTCGGTTTTATGTTATAGATTACACGCTATGAATAAATGCTATTTCTAAGCAACAGCGCACGGAATGCCTCGAGAAGTAATCGTTATTGGTACGATTTGTCGCAAACAATAACGGGAAACGTCATATTTCTGGGCCGGCCGTTGTGGCCGACCGGTTCTATGCGCTTCAGTCTGAAACCGCGCGACCGCTTCGGTCGCAGGTTCGAATCCTGCCTCGGGCATGGATGTGTGTGATGTCCTTAGGTTGTTAGGTTTAAGGTTCTAAGTTCTAGGGGACTGATGACCTGAGATGTTAAGTCCCATAGTGCTCAGAGTCATTTGAACCATTTTGTCATATTTCTGTTAAAAGAATTTTCGTATTTAGTCATTTTCGCGTTATAACTCTCGTATTATGAGAGTAACCCGTTTTTAGATAACGACCGACAAAAGATTCATGATAGAGTGTCGTTCTTGTTAGGATTTGTTATAAATGAATGTCAATAAAATTTCGTCGATTATAGCTGTTAGAAGATAATTCAAGGGCGTTAGGAGCAGCATCTAAGCATAGTGTAGTTAGTTATGCGGAACCAGGATAAGTCGGTGGGAGGCTCACTTTCGCATGTTGCAAATTAGTAAAAAAAAAAATTCTGTAATATTTGGTATTATAATAAGTACAAGTGCGCTCTGTCAGGAGTGGCCGGCCGAAGTGGCCGAGCGGTTCTAGGCACTTCAGTCTGGAACCGTGCGACCGCTACGGTCGCAGGTTCGAATGCTGCATCGGGCATGGATGTGTGTGATGTCCTTAGGTTAGTTAGGTTTAAGTAGTTCTAAGTTCTACGGGACTGATGACCTCAGATGTTAAGTCCCATAGTGCTCTGAGCCATTTGAACTATTTTGACAGGAGTGAATTTGTTCGGTTTCATCAACTTTTATAAGCTCATTATAACGCATAGGCTTTTACGGTGGGCGTCTTCATTAATCAAAACTTCCGGAGTAAGAGGCCGTGATCGAACAGTAGAAATTCTTCCTCCGGTCGTTTCGTTGCCAACTGCGGGCAGCATTCCCTAAGGTGACCCAACGACTAGCTTTATAAGCTGACGTCGTTACTGAGTGGACATGTATCTTTCATTTTTCTTGCATTACGCGTTCAGGATATTCATTTATATCAGAGTTAGAACAACATGACTATTATTTGATAAAGAAGGAAAACGTAAGTTTTAATAGAGCTAGCATATGAATTGTAAGTGCGTTCAGGGACCGATGACCTCAGCAATTTGGTCCCTTAGGAAATCACACACATTTTGAACATCTACGTGCGTTCATTTTCGTGAAAAGACTGTATGGTCTGTTAACCAAGTAAAGCCGACAACTGCTTCTGGAGAGCGCAGAGCGCAAATCACGTTAACCGGCTCGTGCCGACGGCGCTGTGTCTCGTGACGCTGAATATCCATTCCGCGTGCTCGTCAACGTTAGCTACCTCGTCCCTTGTGCCGATGACTTAAATACCTACGGCCAGACTACCTGTTAGGCATAGTGGCAATATATTAAATACACAAACCTCACTTGCGAATCAGTCTGTCTATTTGTGAAAACCGTGTCAGGGTAGCTACAGTAATTCTTGAGTTTAGGCCAAGCATACGGACAGAAGAATGCGATAGGGGACGTACAGTATGGCTAGATACATAGCCTGCGTTCTCAAACAATCCTGTCTGCTACACTGTGCTACAGACACCGGTTTCCTTATTGTACATTGCACCCATTATTCATCCCAACGCGTCTTGCAATTCCACCTCAGTATTTCCGTCTCCTGGAGTAACTAGGATGCCTCTGCTGACAAGGCAGATGAGCATGTTCGGCGAGGCCTCTCTCTGACAAATAGAAAGAAATTGAGTGCTCCACTCATCGATGGAATTTGAAAGATGTTACACATCTGCGCACAACCGCTCACGAAAAAAAACCACCAAGGAGCAGATCGATAGAAAGAAGACAAAAAAACTAACAAAAATGATAAGGTCCGAGTAAGGAGACGGTGAGGTCGGGGAATCGGGTCCTGGCCAAACACCGGAAGTTTTTGGTCTGCCTTTACACTGGCCTTCACCTCTCAGTGATGTCAAGATGTGCCAGAAACAACACGTGCTTCAGATTCTACGTTAAACTGTAGGTCTCCTTTCGCCGATAGGATTGCTGAGTAGCGTGTAGGTATGTTGGACTGGGGAGTAGATTAAGGATGCGGAAGTTGCCGAAGTGGCGTCCGATTGAAAGAACTTCCAAACTTTAGACTCCTCCAGCAAATCATGCCATACGATTTTACTTCATCTTTTTGCTGCATGTAAAACAAGAAAACTAACGCATTATTTGCTCATAGGAACGAAACAATAACAAAATGAAATGGCACATCAAATATAATGCTCACAGAGTTGTGAAGTGCAAAAGCAACCGCAACGCTTTATGGGTGATGCGGAGGTGACAAATATCTTGTGTGACGTCTAATGGTATTGCCAGGTTTCTCGACACTTTTTCACTCCATCCATCGTTTGTCTGCACTGCTGTATATTCCGTTAAGTGCTGTGATTATGTCGGAAGAAACCAGGGCGCTGTCCTGAATCGCTCCCGCGCACGAAACATCGCCTTCACGCTCAGAACTCAAGAATGCCGCCCGAGAACTACTAATTGTTTTTCTTTCTTCTGCTTGAAACTCGCGAACAATGCAGGCCTCCCAGCACGACACTTGTTCAGTTGACTTTTCTTCATGGTTGATACCTCCTGTGCGTCTTACTGTTATGTAGCCGAGTACTATTGTAAATGGGCACATATTCTACACGCTTCTGCAACTCGCTGTGGTACTCATACTTCAATGTCCAGATACTCATTTTTCCGCTGTATGCTTCCTTAGGTAAATAGGGCAACTTTGAGAATTCAATGCTACGAACTAATAGCAATACAGATAGAAATCCAGCAATATTATAAAATTGATGTGTGTATATATACCTGTAGGTACAGGGTGTCCAGAAAGGGCTCCCTGATTTCAAAATTAAATATCTCGAAAACAAAGATCGATAGAGGAATGCAGTAAACGGTATGTTTATTGTGAAAGCTGTAAGAAGTTTGCACAGCAGTTTGAAATAATAGTTACAAAAGCTGCTAACAGATGGCGCTGTACGCTGTACAGCTCATATCAGCATACATAAGTGAAATAATCGTATGAAAACAATCTTTGCAAACAATCACATCACAATGTTTTCAAAATGTTCACCATTGGCACTACAGAGGTGGCGCAAACGAAGAATGAAATTCGCCATCACATTTCGTAGTGTCTCAACCGAGATGGATTCACATGCCACAAAGATCGCCGATTCAAGCTCGTACAGCGTGGCGGGATGCTTCGGGTAGACCATGTCTTTCACTGGGCCCCACAAAAAAAAGTCACAGGGAGTCAAATCCGGCGAATATGGAGGCCAGTCCATGCCTGCACCAGTAAATTTGGGGTATTCCAAAGCAATGACTCGATTCCCGAAGTATTCCTCAAGAAAGCGAAAACTTGTTCGGTCCGATGTGGTCGGGCTCCATCTTGCATAAACCATTCAGTACCGGGTCGATCCTCTAACGCTTGCTGTGTGGCGACAAATTGTTCCAAAATTGCAACGTAACGTGCACCAGTGAACGTTTCTCGAATGAAAAAGGGCCAATAATGCCTCTGCTGCATACTGCAGCCCACACAGTAACTTTAGGTGAATACAGGGGTTTCGCTTCACACCAATATGGCTTTTCGGAACCCCAAAATCGCCAGTTCTGCTTATTCACGTATCCATTCAGGTGGAAGTGGGCTTCATCTGTAAACCAGATGCAGCCAACATCAACTCCTTCACTATCAATCATTGTGAGCATCTGATTAGCAAAGGCAACACTTTGTTGCACAGCTCGAACGGGTATGGCCTGGTGCGTCTGAATTTTGAATGGAAACATGTGTAGGCTCTTTCTCAGTATTTTCTGCGTGCTGGAACGCTTCAAACCAGTCTCAGATGCAATTCTACGGACGTATGACATTGGATTTCGCTGAATAATTCCAGAAACTGTGGCGATATTTCCAGGCGTAACTGCGGTTTGCTTGCGGCCAACATGCCCCATTAGATCATCAGTTACGCTGCCTGTTCGTTGAAATTTTGCGAAGAGCGTACGAATGGTTTTCGCATCGGGTCCTTTTGGAACATTAAATCGTGCTTGAAAACTTCGCCTTGTTGCCGTAGGACTCTCTTCTAACCTGCGGTACTCCAGCACCAGAAAAACGCATTGTTCAATGGAGTACATGGTTTTAATCTGTTCCTTCGGTACGCTAACCTCCTTTCACGTTTCAATAGTGGAACTGATCGCTCTGGGCTTCGGATCACTATTTATACTAGGCATTACGTATGGCGATTACAGCGCCATCTGTTAGCAGCTTTTGTAACTATTATTTCAAACTGCTGTATAAACTTCTTACAGCTTTCACAATAAACATACCGTTTACTGCATTCCTCTATCGATCTTTGCTTTCGAGATGTTTAATTTTGAAATCAGGGAGTCCTTTTCTGGACACCCTGTATGTTCCACGTATCCTCTTGAAACACTGGGCCGATTTCGATCAGACTTGGTACACATATCCCTTCCTGTCTGGAAAGAATCGCTGTGGAGCTAAGAACCACCAACTTATCAAAGGGGTGGGATGAAAATGGAGCGTAGCTCACGATGCGTGAATACCCAGGTTTTATTCGTCCAGTGTTTGAGAGTGAAAGCACTTAGTGTCTCGCGAAAAACTCTGCACCAAATTTCAAACCTTACGCAACTTGTTCTCGGGGAGAACCCCCCCACAAAGTGATGCAAGGAAATAAATTGATCCCTATCGAAATTTCGGTGTCCATCCGGTCTGCCGAGCGCTGTTGGCAAGCAGGGTGCCCTCAGCCCTTGTGAAACAAACCTAAGCTTCTTGACTGAGAAACAGCGGCTCCGGTCTCGTAAACTGAGATACGGCCGGGGGAGCGGTGTGCTGACCTCACGCCCCTCCATATCCACATCCAGCGACGCCTGTGGCCTGAGGATGACACGGCGGCCGGTCGGTACCGTTGAGTCTTCATGGCCGGTTCGAGCGGAGTTTGATTCAGTTTTATCTACATTTTCGCTGTTCATGCAGTACAACTGCCGCATGACGTTTTAATTTATTACTTCCTTACTACTAACTGTATTCGCAACATATATCGCAGGCAGTATCCACTTATGCCGCTGATGAGATATGACGTCATGATTGATCTGTGTGTAAACGATACTGCAGGGTGACCTATGTTAAATCTATGAGAAATATTTGTGACAACTGCGTACGCGAGCAAAGGTACGGGTAAAAAGGTCCCTCTAAACCTATGGGTTGACTGATCTCAACCAGACTTTGTACACATACTACTGTTGGTTTAATGAGCCATGACGTGGATAGAGAAAGGGGTAGAAGCGGATGGAGAGGCAGAGGGTGGAGAATGATTAGGAGATGGGCACAGATAACGGTGAGGAGGAGATCAACACAGAGGTGGGGAGCGAGAAATGGACAGAAAGGGAAGAGCAGGAGCTGGCCAAAGAGAGGAGGGTGAATGAGATGAACAAAGGAGTATATAGGATATGGACGGAGAGAAGGAGTAGAGGTGATGCACAGAGAGAGGGGGATGGAGGACATTGACAGTTATAGTGAGGAGGAGGTGTTTGACAGAGAGAGGGGAGGGCGGAGATGGATAGAGATGGGGGAGGTAGAAATGACTTAATAGAGGATTGAAATCAATACATACCCGGGGAACGCCGGCTATTCATCTAGCTAAATGTGACAAGGTTATTATTCATCAGGTTTTTTCGTCATAAATGGGGCATTCTGGCGATTTCATTATTATGAAAAATATTTTGAGGTCTTCACTTGTTGTTTTGAGCATGTATGTATGTTCTCTGAGCCTAATCGTTGGAGCAACTGCTAACGACTACACAACATTGGAATCGTCTACCTGAGTCAGGAAATATACCGACTGGAAAAATGTATGCATTGTGATAGGGGCGAAAACATTAAGGAAAAGTATGTAAGAGGTAAAGCTGTCTTCAACAGTTTAACATTAACTCCTATGCCGGCCTCTGTGGCCGAGCGGTTCTAGGCGCTTCAGTCCGGAGCCGCGCTGCTGCTACGGTCGCAGGTTCAAATCCTGCCTCGGGCATGGATGTGTGTGACGTCCTTAGGTTGGTTAGTTTTAAGTAGTTTAAAGTCTAGGGGACTGATGACCTGAGATGTTAAGTCCCATAGTGCTCAGAACCATTTGAACCATTAAATTCCTATACACAGTATGTAAGTCATTGACAGAGGTGAAAGAAGCGACGATTGTCAGAAAAAATCCTAGGTCAGTTGCAGGATTAAACCCAGTACCTTTGGATGTTGGGTCTGATACCTTATAGTCACAGAATCATGTTAAATTGCATGAGCAGCCGGCCGAAGTGGCCGTGCGGTTAAAGGCGCTGCAGTCTGGACCCGCAAGACCGCTACGGTCGCAGGTTCGAATCCTGCCTCGGGCATGGATGTGTGTGATGTCCTTAGGTTAGTTAGGTTTAACTCGTTCTAAGTTCTAGGGGACTAATGACCTCAGCAGTTGAGTCCCATAGTGCTCAGAGCCATTTGAACCATTTTGCATGAGCAGTTGAATATTACGTAGCCGAAAGCGTCACGCAAATGAGATGGATCTGATAGTCGTACCGCTATACGTTGCGTTGACTGGTATTGCTGTATCATTGCATGGAGCCGGCGGAAAGCACTACACGTCATTTGATGGCGACTTTGCTGGAATAAATGTGTGTCACGATTCGTGTAAGACCATCTTACACATTTGTCTCTGGGGTAAATTTACTTGCAAATGGTCGGAAAGGATGACAGCCAGTTGACGGCAACCACTGTATATGACAAAACGGAGAGTTATCACCTACAGTCAATGAGAAATGCGACTGCAGTAAGAGCAACAAATGCACCACCGGAGTAGCAGAGGTCGCTAACTCACGCTAGTGTTGTGTGCTCTAATGGTAGCAGCTGGTTCAAATCTCTGTTTCTGAAGAATATAGTTGTCACCGCTGCCAGGTCAGGAAAGGAATACAATCGACGAACACCAGACTGTATGCCAGTGTCCTGGTTTAGATTCTTATTTATTTTATTGCTTGCTTTAGACCCAGTTTCTCTGTTTATACAGAGAGGTCAGAAGCAGTCTGAAAAGCTTACAAGGGTGTTGCACGTAGGCTAAGCTGAGAAATTATTGTTAAGAAAAAAATCGATACGTCAGTCAATCAGGTCGTTGTGCGCGCAGATTCAAGCGGTCCGTCAGATACAATTAGCACCAGCTGTTCTCTTAGCATGTATGATAACGCTCGAGACTGCTCAGCCTTTGACTCGTATTCGATACTTACTACCGTGCCACCTCCAATTTTTGTATCGCTCTATTGTTCGGATGTAGGAAACCAAACGAAGAAAGCTTTTGGCGACATCGTTTCTTGCGATACCCTTGAATTTGTGGGCGCAACGACGTGATTGACTAACTTCAGTGCTAATTAACTCGTAAACGGCGCATCGTGTCGAACATTTTTTTATTAACAGTTATTTCTCAGCACAGCCTATGCTGCAACACGCTTACACGTTTTCCACATTGTTTCTCACTGCACTGTATAATAGGCTACATTTTCACATATTTTGAAGTTGTTACACATTTTAATCGATAAAAATGTTGTGCCTCAGTACAATAATAATAATGGTTAAATAATGGTATAAGAGAATTGTATACAGGGTGGTCCATTGATAGTGACCGGGCCAGATACCTCACGAAATAAGCGTCAAACGAAAAAACTACAAAGAACGAAACTCGTCTAGCTTGAAGGGGGAAAGCAGATGGCGTTGTGGTTGGCCCGCTAGATGGCGCTGCCATAGGTCAAACGGATATCGACTGCGTTTTTTTTAAAATAGGAACCCCCATATTTAATTACATATTCGTGTAGTAAGGTACTTAAAGAAATATGAATGTTTTAGTTGGACCACTTTTTTCATTTTGTGATAGATGGCGCTGGAAACAGGAAGTGTTCAGCTACATGCGAAACGTCAAACACGACCTGCAACAAATGATGATGCCCAAGAATGTGTTTTAGCTGCTAACGCGGCTAATCCGCACATCAGTAGCAGACAAATTGCGCTGCACCTACCTCCCGCCCTCTACATTTCCTTTCTTTATCGTTGGTCGGATAATCCGTTGTCGGTTGCTCCGCAATTACGGGAAGTTGTTACTTAGCAAGTGTCAGTCGCTTTTTAGGAATTGCCAAACAGTGTAAAAGTAGTAAGGCGGGCGTGGCTGCGTTTCGCAATAGCCACTCAGTGTTGCATAATGCTGTTAAGTGCCAAAAGCCGAGAAGCGATTCTTATTGGTGTTGATGAGTGAACATTGGCTTTAGAAAGAATTTAAGCTAGCAAGAGATTCAATTTCGTATCATTATTATTAATAAAGAACTCATGAATTTTTTAAACCATGGAGTAATCTTGCCAGAGGCCGAGAAGTCATTCTTCTCGTTGTTGTAGCCCTCTGGGCTGCTCTGGGAACAGTGTGTCCTTGGGCTGTGTTTTCGAGATCTTCGTGACATTATCTTTCAACAAGCACGTGAACAGTTCTTTTCTTTGCCTGTCCTTTCTCCTCCTCCACCTTCTTAATTTGCGAAATATGTATGACAGCAGCGGATTCCGCATGGTGTCTGTTCTTTCGGACTTGTACGAAAGAGGACACATCACGCATTCATGCAATTGATTCGCCTCGGTCGGCGATGAATCCACCACTTTCAGTGAATATGCACAATTACGTTAGAACTGTTCAAAAATGTTCAAATGTGTGTGAATTCTTAAGCGACCAAACTGCAGAGTTCATCGGTCCCTAGACTTACTCACTACTTAAGCTAACTTATCCTAAGAACAAAACACACACACACTACCTGTGCCCGAGGGAGGACTCGAACCTCCGGCGGGAGAGTCCGCGCTATCCGTGACATGGCGCCTCAAACCGCGCGGCCACTCCGCGCGTCTACATTCGAACTCCTGCTGGAATCTCAAATTAGCGAGCATGGAGCATGGACTGCGGGTAGGTGGCATTGGGTGGGAAAGTGGGTCGGCCGAGATGTGTACCGAGGTGGTCCACGCATTTGCGTTAAGAATTGTGTGTGGGGGGCGCAGTGGTTAATGAACTGGCTAATGAGCAGGAGATCCTTGGGTCGAATCCCGGACTGGCACACGTTTTCACTCGTCGCCGCTGATTGCGCATAAAGACCCGATGCAGGTAACATCAATAGTTCCTTCCCTTTCCTTTCCTTTCTCCCTCCTCCACCCTGAATTTACACAGTGACGGCTGTGTACGTTCTGGGTGTTCACTAATTTTTAAATTTGGATAAATAGGAAATTGTAAAATTAGTAACATCTGCCACATAACAGCTATGCATATCAACATATTTGTACAACTTCAGACACTGCCAATAACAATAACAGTAATAATAATAATAATAATAATAATAATATGCATGACTTCTCCGAAAAAAAGAATACTTTGTTGCTTTGTATATAATAGAGTACATTTTACAGAAAGAACGAAATAATGTTTAAGCTTTCACTACTCTCCGTTTCGCAGTTTTGTGTAAGTGGAAGTTCTCGTGCTTTTTTCATTTTGTTTGACAAATGTACAAGATCCCTAATACATGTATTCATTAACGAATTAACTTCCGGCTGAAAATCAAACGTTCTTATGTTGCACTCAAACAACAACTTACGCTTATTATATACTTATTTGTTAAATGTTTGCTTGTAGTCACGCTTATTCGATTTCATCACTTTCTCAGACAACGGACCTGGTCTGAGTAGCCCCAATTTCTTTGCGGCTAACTTTTTTGGTAATTTTCTTTACTGCAAGCACTTAAAACAGATTCAACAGAGTTCTGAGTTACAGCGCACGGGAATGCCTTTTCCGGCACAGTAAACAACAAACACCAAATACAAACTGGCGTTTGCAGAAATGATTAAATTCAAGTAGTTGTACCTACCAACGACTAGAATACAAATGAGTCACTGAGAGCCATAAGGGACGAAAGCACACCGTCTTCAGCCTCACATTTAACTGAATATCACAGAAACCAGTGATACAGCTTTTCGTGAATGTTCGTATGTACACATATCAAAAAAGTTTTGCAACACCCTGGTTCCCAGAACTCCTGAAGATAGACGTTGACTGTGGCTATTGTATCACAGTCACAGGCCCTTTGACTGTTCAGATATGTCACTAAACCCGCCCAAAGATGTAAACAACCATGCATGAGCAGCGCCTATTAGACGGAGGGTGTCCGACTGCCTATCAGTTCCAGTCATTCCACCAGCAAGGAGGTACTCGGCTCGTGGTGTCTGTATTTCAACCACGCCTAGACGGGCAATACCGCGGCTCGGTCGCGTCCGCATTGTTACTTTGTGCCAAGAAGGGCTCTCAACAAGGGAAGTGTCCAGGTGTCTCGGAATGAAACAAAGCGATGTTTTTCGGACGTGGAGGAGATACAGAAACAGGAACAGTCGATGACATGCGTCGCTCAGGCCGCCCAAGGGCTACTTCTTATAACGATATGTTTACGTAATGTGTATACATAAACATACAGTTATAAATGTCCCCGATCGTCGTCTGATCAGTCGGAAGTTGCATTGCATAGGAGAGTAAATGCCTATTCAAAATATAATTATTTTGGATAGCTCAACATGAATTTCCTAAGGGACCGTAGTTTATCATGCATTTACCAGTAGAATATGGCGCGGAGAAAGTATTTCGTCGCAAACATATAGAAAATTAAATAATTTCATGAAGAAGTGAGACATAGATTCTATAGTAAATGAATAGTCCATACACCATTTCCATTTAACTCTGAATTTATAGCAAGTAATAGACGAACTTACACTGCAATGAAGGATTTAACATGGATGCCGTTTTGACTGGCACTTCTCTTAATGAAAACAATTCCTCTGACGTTTTCACATACACGTCGCACAATAAATCTACTGCTAGGCACTTTTAGTATTACACATTCACTTTTCACAAAAACAATATTATTTTTAACGATAATAATACGGCGGCAAGACATGCGCGTCCGACACAAGAGACAAGAGAAGAATGAGTAACTGTTCATCGAGAATATCTCGTACCTCAAAAAAAAAAAAAAGTGTAAAAGTGTTCTTCTTTTGTCTGTTTTTCGCGCCGCGGTTTTCAAAGTCAATAACTCACTGCATCTCTGACGGCGCTTCGACAATAAACAAGTTACGTCACAGGTCGTTCACCTTTTACATTCTCGCAACATTATTTGCTAACTGTAGCTGTTGCCGAGCGACTGCTCGATTAGTGAATGATTTAAAATGATAAGACAATCACATAATGTTACATTCTGCAGTGGATGACCGCTACCTTGCATTATGGCTCGGAGGAATCCTGACAGCAACGCCACCATGTTGAATAATGCTTGTCGTGCAGCCACAGAAATGTTGTGTTACGACTCAAACTGTACGCAATAGGCTGCATGATGCGCAACTTCACTCCCGACGTCCATGTCGCGGTCCATCTTTGCAACCACAACACCATGCAGCGCGGTACAGATGGGCTCAACAGCATGGCGAATGGACCGCTTAGGATTGGCCTCAAGTTCTCTTCACCGATGAGTGTCGCATATCCCTTCAACCACAGAATCGTGGGTGACGTGTTTGGAGGCAACCCGGCCAGGCTAACGCCTAAGACACACTGTCCAGCGAGTGCAGCAAGATGGACGTTCCCTTCTGTTTTGGGGTGGCCGACGTACGCCGCTGATGGTCATGAAAGGCGCCATAACGGCTGTACGATACGTGAATGCCATCCTCCAACTGGTAGTGCAACCATATCGTCAGCATATTGGCGGGGCATTCGTCTTCATAGACGACAATTCGCCCCTCCATCGTGCACATTTTGTGAATGACTTCTTTCAGGGTAACGACATCGCTCGACTAGCGTGGCCAACATGTTCACCAGACATGAACATTATCGAACATGCCTGGAATGGATGGAAAAAGGCTGTTTGTAGACGACGTGACCCACCAACCACTCTGAGGGATCTACACCGAATCGCCGTTGAGAAGTAGGACAATGTGGACCAACAGTGCCTTGATGAACTTGTGAATAGTATGCCACGACGAATATAGGCATGCATCAATACAAGAGGACGTGCTACTTGGTATTAGAGGTACCGGTGTGCACAGCAATCTGGAATACCACCTCTGAAGGTCTCCCTCTATGGTGGTACAACATACAATGTGTGGTTTTCATGAGCAATACAAATGGCGGAAGTGACTCTTATGTTGATCTCTTTTTCAATTTTCTGTACAGGTTCCGGAACTATCGGAACCGAGGTGATGCAAAAGTTTTTTTGATGCGTGTACAATGTGGGCCTACAGCACAGATAAACATGACCCATTGTGCTGCCATCTAGTGGCACTGACGTAAACTTGTAGTTGAGTGGTAAGGGCTAGCTGTGCAAGTCGTGAATCGTGCACGTTGTTTATGAAATCCGCATTTTTATCAAGTTTGCATGTATATGGTCCATAAGGCAATTACGTTACATCAGTAAGGTGTGCTCGCAACGCTGATGCCCAGCTTCACCGAGTCTAGAGAAGTAATGTAGCACAGCGCGGTAGATTTAGCGCCGTGTATTTCAGATTACTGCACCTACATTACATTTAACAGCATTCAAAGAAAGTAACCAATAAATCCGAATGGTTTCAAAAGATAGGGTGTTCACGTGATCTTGTGCTCTTACACAACAGCCGCCACTGAATTTACAGTTTCGTAAATGTTGCATTTTGTAATGCAAGGGGACAGTTTGTTAATACGTGCATCAGATGGTGCTTTCATAGTCAACGACCATTGAAAATTATCAAGCAGTCCTGTTGCAAAGATCTGCGTCAAAGTTAAGGAAATCTCTGATTCATTTACGTACTAAAGTGATCTAATATTTGATGTGTTCGAGTTTGATGAGCCTTCTCCCAGAGAAATCAAAGAAACCACAGTTATGGTGGAACGAAATTTGTTTCGTCTGCTCACAACATACAATACACGCACAACAAGTACACAACTGGCCATTAAAATTGCTACACCAAGAACAAAAGCAGATGATAAACGGGTATTCATTGGACAAATATATTATACTACAACTGACATGTGATAAGATTTTCACGCAATTTGGGTGCATAGATCCTGAGACATGAGTACCCAGAACAATCACCTCTGACTGAAATAACGGCCTTGATACGTCTGGCCATTGAATCAAACAGAGCTTGGATGGCGTGTACAGGTACAGCTGCCCATGCAGCTTCAACACGAAACCACAGTTCATCAAGAGTAGTGACTGGTGTATTGTGACGAGCCAGTTGCTCGGCCACCATTGACCAGACGTTTTCAATTGGTGAGAGATCTGGAGAATGTACTGGCCAGGGCAGTAGACGAACATTTCCTGTATCCAGAAAGGCCCGTACAGGACCTGCAACATGCGGTCGAGCATTATCCTGCTGAAATGTAGGGTTTCGCAGGGATCGAATGAAGGGTAGAGACACGTTTCGTAACACTTCTGAAATGCAGCGTCCACTGTTCAAAGCGCCGTCAATGCGAACAAGAGGTGACCGAAACGTGTAACCAATGGCACCCCATACCATCACGCCGGGTGATACGCCAGTATGGCGATGACGAATACACGCTTCCAATGTGCGTTCACTGCGATGTCACCAAACACTGGTGCGACCATCATGATGCTGTAAACAGAACCTGGATTCATCCGAAAAAATGACGTTTTGCCATTCGTGCACCCAGGTTCGTCGTTGAGTACACCATCGCAGGCGCTCCTGTCTGTGATGCAGCGTCATGGGTAACCGCAGCCACGGTCTCCGAGCTGACAGTTCATGCTGCTGCAAACGTCGTCGAACTGTTCGTGCAGATGGTTGCTGTCATGCAAACGTCCCCATCTGTTGACTCAGGGATCTAAACGTGGCAGCATGATCCGTTACAGCCATGCGGATAAGATGCCTGTCATCTCGACTGCTAGTGATACGCGGCCGTTGGGATCCAGCATGGCGTTCCGTATTACACTCCTGAACCCACCGATTCCATATTCTGCTAACAGTCATTGGATCTCGACTGACGCGGGCAGCAATGTCGCGATACGATAAATCGCAATCGCGATAGGCTACAATCCGACCTTTATCAAAGTCGGAAACGTGATGGTACGCATTTCTCCACCTTAGACGAGGCATCACAACAATGTTTCACCAGACAACGCCGGTCAATTGCTGTTTGTGCATGAGAAATCGGTTGAAAACGTTCCTCATGTCAGCACGTTGTAGGTCTCGCCACCGGCGCCAACCTTATGTGAATGCTCCGAAAAGCTAATCATTTGCATATCACAGCATCTTCTTCCTGTCGGTTAAATTTCGCGTCTGTAGCACGTCATCTGCATGGTGTAGCAATTTTAATGGCCAGTAGTGTAAAATTTCAGTATTTTGGTGTCCTTCTTGGTGTTCAGCTTCAGTGGCCAGTACTGTAGTTGCGACTGATTTCACCCCAGCTATCCCGAGGCGCTGTTTTCGGTTTGGGGGTTGTTTGGCGTAAGTTGGCTGCAGTGGCGGCGCCCAGTGCGGCGGCTGCGGGCTTTTTACGCCTCGGCGTGACATTAGAGCGCGGGACGAGCCGCGGCCGGGCCATCAGTCTTTGGCCGGCGCTGTGTCGCTACCGCCGGCGCCTGCGCTATTACGGCGGTAATGCCTCGTGTCGCGTGACTGGCGCGATTTGGGCGCGGCCGGGCAGTCGCCGGCTCCCTCCTGATGGTGATGACCCCCTTCCCAAATAAACCACGCCGTACCTCAAATTGTACTGTGGGAACGCCGCGCCGCTACCCGCTGCGTACGTCAGCCTCGTTTTCACTGCTGTGTTTGTTTCCATACATGTGACTGAAAGATAAGCAGCAGATTTGCAGCTGAGCTCTGTTTCCCAGCTTTGCTCGCTCATAATTGCAGTTGATCTTCTGAAAAGCTAAAAATAAACTAGTCACTAAAGGGTATCTAAAATGATATAAGTTTAATAATAAGCAAATTATTAGTTTCATTAATTGACAGGCCCATAGTACAAGTGGTATACATGCTCGCTGAAGCAAACTGAATAAATGACAGCCAAAGCCGGTCGGTGTGGCCGAGCGGTTCTAGGCACTACAGTGTGGAACCGCGCGACCGCTACGGTCGCAGGTTCGAATCCTGCCTTGGGCTTGGATGTGTGTGATGTCCTTAGGTTAGTTAAGTTTAATTAGTTCTAAGTTCTAGGCGACTGATGACCTCGGAAGTTAAGTCGCATAGTGCTCAGAGTCATTTGAACCATTTGAAGTAAAAAGTACAGATCAAAAATATTTTTTTTAGTGTGCATAGTTTAAAGACTGTTGTTGACATACATGATATACGTATTACGATACGTGATCATTATAAAGTGATATGTACATAGTTAATATAACAAGCTGGAAAACAATAGGTAACTAGCAAATAAATTAAAATACCAAAACGAATATTTATCGGTGTGGCTCCAATACACGCGAGACATCCTTCATAGTCGCTTTCAGCAATCCCTTCACAGTCAATGTCTATTGAATCAGAGTTATTTCCTTCTGCGGTGTCTCTTAAGGAATGTCCTTCCTATGCAACACTCGTGATGCTATTTCATTGTGTTGACGAGTCTTCCTTGCCCCGTTCTTTGACCACGCCCTCTTCTTTCTCTGAATCATATATTGTAATACAGCTCATGACAAAATGGAGGGATGTAGTTCTTCATCTCCTGGAGGTTTCTCCATTTATCAAAATTTGTTTCAAACTCGTCTCGATGCAGCGGCTGCAGAGGGGGTGTTGATGGGGATGATATATCCATCGGATGTATTTTTCCTACTGCGTCTTTGACAACTTTATCCTTTTCTGTGGCGTCCATGAATTTAATTTCTGTTTTCATTTTCACTATGGAAACCTTTCTGCTGACCTGCTTCACTGCTTCCATCCTGTTTTTGGAAACAAACATAGGTTTCAAGCGTTTCTTTGCCTTTTCAGAGAAACCAACATGTGTATTACATTTCATATACGTATGGCCTGTTTTAAGGACCTTATGATCTGTTGTGTCACTATACTGATTTTTCTTCAGGATGTGCTAGCGGTATTTCAAAATATGGTCTAATTAAACTTGCATTAAATATTATTATAAGTATTCTTAAAAGCATACAAATTAGGCTATTTCTGTACTTTCTGTACTTCCTGAACGTCCAGTTCGCTTGTACTAGTTGTATTCTACATGTTGCTTGTAGCATTTCTTAAATAACAATTTACACAATGTGACACTAAAGTGGACAAATCGGCGTACGTGCAAATACAAATAAAATAACTGAGTGTCTTTTAAAAGGTGGAAATAATTTCTAGATTCGACTTAATGGTTTTCGACGTACTGCTAGAAGACTGTGGACGCGAGGCTGCAATCCTCGTTGTACAAGGGGAAAAATTATCATGGAGCCAGGAAATAAATGTACTTTGACACATGTTTTAGAGCATTATATTTCCGTTTTCAAATACTTTTAGTAGCTTCATACTTTAAACGATACACTCTTGTGATTGGTAGCACGTTCCACTATTATATAAGTGTAAGATGTTTTATTCTGTTATATGATCGGCAGAAGTACTTGAATTTAATGAATGGCGCCGACCACTCAGTTTCGGGCGCGGACAACAGTGTTGTGTGTGGTGCACGTTTTAGCTAACTCTAAGAACAGAGGTCTATTATTCATTCCAGGAACAAGCTGAAGTATTTCCGGCTACAGTCAAGGACACGGAAACGGTCGAGAGGTCTCTTTTGCTGGAGAATGTGCCATTAGTAACGCGGCAGGTAATGGGACTGATTCATGATGATGCACCAGCCCACTTGTGCATCAGTGTCCGTCAACACTTTGTAACGCCGGAAATGCATATCCTCCTATTTCCATCTATTGCACTACAATATCTTTTCCTTCATTTTGTTACCTGAAGATATGACATTTCTGTGTCTTTGTATAATGTAATTGTTTTACTATTTGTATATATATGCATTTATGTCGATTTATAATTGGTTTGTTTTGTGAATATTATTTGTATTTATATGCTGGGTCTGGCCTAGGGAAAACTATGCTATCGAACGAATACATCGATAGGTCGTGTGGAGAACCAAAATGTTTAGGATCTTTGGTAGTGTTAACTCTGTCGCGTGGAGCGCGGGCAGAGGGGGAGTCTGGCTGGGGCAGTGCAGTGGAGCAGGTGTGTTGTGTGACGCTCCCGCGAGTTGCCGCGCTTTCAGGGTTGGGCAGCATGTAATTGCACTCGACTTGCTATGATAGTTTCTGACATGGTGTCGCGGACGGGAAGCATTAGCTGGCGCACATAAAGAGCCCGTTTCGCCTGGTGACCGTGTCGAGAAGAAGGCGCGCCAACATCCAGCTTCTGCAACAGCGACGGTCGACAATGTGTGACTGTCGCCACCTCCTCGATCGACATCTTCAAACCTTCAATCAACCAACAAGGAAGACTGGAAGCACGTAAAGTTTTAGAACTGTATGGCAGACCTCAGCTTTTCAAACTGTACCATTTTCGTAACTATAATTACAGCAACTTAGCATGAACATTTGTTGCTCATTGTCCCAATTGCATTACCAAGCAGGGTCCCCTTTTCCGGAATGAACCCGAGTGTCGTTGAAATTCAAACTCCAGCATTAAAGTAGTATCATTCCATTTCACTGCTTTAATTTCAAAGTTCAGTTAAAGTATTCATAGCTGGCTACAATATTTAGATTACACAAGCACAAATTATGAGTGCGAGTTTTGTTACCGTATTTTAGTTACCTGTGACTGCAGCTCAGCTTGGTATGTACTAAATTTTACTATTGTTAATTGTTCAGAATCATTTAATTCAAGTTCAAAGTTAAATCTCTTATTTCTAAATTGCGTAGATTCAAGTAGCTTTTGAAATGATTGTTGAGGTAGTCCAAGACTAACTGTATTTTACTGAATTTCGATGTGCTTCAGAAAGAAAGCTCACTATTAACTTCAGTCACTAAATTAACTTTCGATTTTCCGGTTTTATTAATTATTTTGCTAAATTAAGTCAGAGTGTAGCGAAATTTATTACTTCTGACAAACTTTCAGTTTTCACACTACACGTGTCAACCTTCAGTTGCCACGCTTCTAGTGCTAATTATATATTAATATATATTTCTTTTTCAGTTACTATAGTAATTGTCCTTAGGACTGGCGACCGTAATTTCCCCCAAATCTCAAATATCTAATTACCGCTAGTTAATTGTTAACGTAACGGCCGCACATTTACTTTCTTTATTAACTTTACCCCTTTTCAAAATTAATTTCCACCAGTTTCATTTGCATTTTTCCTTTCATTTAGATGTAACCCTTTCCTCCCTCTTTACCGACGAATTGACTTCGGTGACGATTGCTTTTCCCAAATTTCCATTAGGTACACGCGGTTTAATTTTTCACTGTCATTAAGGTCGATGAGTGAGGGGGAGGTTACAACTTCAACAATATCTTCTCAGGAGACAAATATGACGTGAAAGTCCTTGTACCTGGCCATCTCTATCATCGCACTTAAAAGCACTAGATTTTCTCTTGTGGGGCATCTGAAACGTGTATGCTGAACCAGTTGATGAGAACCGCGAACAACTTGTTCGTGTACTCTATGACGCTATTTGACCACTGTCTGGAACATACCAAAGAGTGAGACAATGTATAATTTGACGAGCGACTGCTATCATTGCATTGCATGAGTGCCACTTTGACCATCTTATAAATAAATAATATGTAATGTGTAATGTAATGCACAAGTACTGGCTGCTTTATCACAAATTCATATGTTGTTACGAACTGTTTTGTTCCTTTTCTTCTCATGAATCAGCACCAGAAGTTTGTCTCATTACTTGATAGTCATACATTCCATATTCTCCTCTATCGTTATGTAGCATATGTGCCTCGTATATTCGACTTATGTTTTTTCTAGCTCAGGGGATAAACTAAACTCACTGTGCCTGATTGTGCCGTATACGTTACACAATGTGCTCCCCTGCATTACAAATTTTCGATTGTGCACGCTACCAGTAGGTGGCAGCATCGGCTATAACAAAGGTGCTTAACACAGTATCGTATGTCTACTAGAGTCTGTTTGGAATTTCCTGCAATACTTGTTTATTTTATGTCAATATTTACAATATATCTTCACAATAATTCGTCCTGTTCGGCTGTACAATACTTATAACTCGTAATTATCTGTTTGCGGCTCGAGGAATACGTTTAAGCAGTAATTAAGATGTTACACGCCACCGCGTACAAGATAATAACTGTGTCATACAATTGTTTCATTAACTTCATGTTAAAAAATGCCATTATATTGTCTTTGTTCTTTTTCTTCCGTCTAGAAAAAACGTAAGTTGAGGGTTCTAAGCCAGCAGTTTTGTGACGAACAGATGGTAATTATTCTGTATCAAAAACATTGTAAAACTAAAGATACAGTCTTCCTGGTGATAAAGGATGAGTGTTGTACATATTAATTTTTTGATCAGACATTCCCTGATTGTTCATCATCTACGTTTTTCCTTCAAGCGTTTGTGAATGAATGTGGAATGGAAGCGGCGTCAGCTTATAGTCTGTCGTAACTCCGCCTGCAGCTTCGAATCTCATTCTAAACTTTTGTTTCCTGTCTACTCCTCAAATATGGGGTGCCTAAGGAAACCTGGTTTCTTGGATCGCTGGACAACAGTTCAAGCAAATCTTATTAATGAATTTTATTTACAGTAAATAAGTGACAATACTTAACTCTGAAAATTTACAATGACGTGTCGCAAGCAAAGGGCGACATACAAATAAGGAATCTCTTTAGTATATACACTACTGGCCATTAAAATTGCTACACCACGAAGATGACGTGCTAGAGACGCGAAATTTAGCCAACAGGAAGAAGATGCTGCGATGTGCAAATGATAAACTTTTCAAAGCATTCACACAAGTTTGGCGCCGGTGGCGACACCTACAGCGTGCTGACATGAGGAAAGTTTCCAACCGATTTCTCATACACAAACAGCAATTGACCGGCTTTGCCTGGTGAATCGTTGTTGTGATGCCTCGTGTAAGCAGGAGAAATGCGTACCATTACGTTATCCGACTTTGATAGAGGTCGGATTGTAGCCTATCGCGATTGCGGTTTATCGTATCGCGACACTGCTGCTCGCGTTGTTCGAGATCCAATGACTGTAAGCAGAATATGGAATCGGTGGGTTCAGGAGTGTAATACGGAACGCCGTGGTGGATCCCAACGGCCTAGTATCACTACCACTCGAGATGACAGGCATCTTATCCGCATGGCTGTAACGGATCGTGCAGCCATGTCTCGATCCCTGATTCAACAGATGGGGACGTTTGCAAGACAACAACCATCGGGACGAACAGTTCGACGACGTTTGCAGCAGAATGGACCATCAGCTCGGAGACCTTTGACGTTGCATCACAGACAGGAGCACCTGCGATGGTGTACTCAACGACGGACCGGGGTGCACGAATTGCAAAACGTCATTTTTTCGGATGAATCCAGATTATGTTTACAGCATCATGATGGTCGCATCCGGGTTTAGCGACATCGCGGTGAACGCACATTGGAAGCGTGTATTCGTCATCGCCGTACTGGTGTATCATCCGGCGTGATGGTGTGGGTTGCCATTGGTTAACGTCTCGGTCACCTCTTGTTCGCATTGACGGCACTTTGAACAGTGGACGTTACGTTTCATATGTGTTACGACCCGTGGCTCTACCCTTCATTCTATCCCTGCGAAACCCTATATTTCAACAGGATAATGCACGACCGCATGTTGCAGGTCCTGTACGGGCCTTTCTGGATACAGAAAATGTTCGACAGCTGCCCTGGCCAGCACATTCTCCAGATCTCTCACCAACTGAAAACGTCTGGTCAATGGTGGCCGACCAACTGGCTCGTCACAATACGCCAGTCACTACTCTTGATGAACTGTGGTATCGTGTTGAAGCTGCATGGGCAGCTGTACCTGTACCCGCCATCCAAACTCTGTTTGACTGAATGCCCAGGCGTATCGAGGCCGTTATTACGGCCATAGGTTGTTGTTCTGGGTAATGGTTTCTCAGGATGTATGCACCCAAATTGCGTGAAAATGTAATCACAGGTCAGTTCTTGTATAATATGTTTGTCCAATGAATACCCGTTTATCATCTGCATTTATTATTGGTGTAGCAATTTTAATGGCCAGTAGTGTACACTTCCAATACAAATGAAGGAATACTATTCATAAGTTGCTGCTATACAAATGCCTATTCTTGATGCCGCTATGGAGTCGACGAACTGGGCCGCGGCCATGCGGCGCAGCGCTTATGTTCTCTTCGTCTAGAGGCCGCTGCTGTCTCGTTGTCCTAGAGAGGGGTCGGTCAGCGTACTATTAGCTGACGTCTTCGTCACAGCCCTCTCTGCTGTAACGTTCCTGACCGGAGTGGTGGCGCCAGACTATACGCCGGTATATAAACTCTACTACTTACCTGAAGAAAGATTGAATTGTTGAGTTAACCATTAGCTTAAAACGATCGCTACGCATAGTTCTGCCGCGTATATTTCACCAACCTTTGACACTTTTGTGTGAGATACTTGAGCTCAACAATTAATCCATCTTGAATGTTAATATTTAGCTTCAGTGAAATTGTGATATCAATTTTTAAAGTGTCACACACATTATCGAGTGAACCATATAAAATTTTAATCTAAAAATTCGACCGGAGAGTACAGTGACATAGAATGTCAAATCAAACACCTTTCAGTCGTCTAATTTCCCAATTGTTATCTTATTGAGCTACTAGCTTGGCGATATACTACGCTACCTCCAGGCCCCTGTGCACAGACAGCAATGGTAACAGTATGAAATAGGTAACAAAAGGCAGTCGACCTCCAGAAAGTGGTTTATGTTTTACTAGAATATGATAATATGTAATCAAATGATTACCTCCAGTCTGTACTCATCAGTGCATGTCTATATTGTTTTACTCCAGCTGTGTCCGGCCGTGGTAGCTGGGTGATCAGTGCGACGGAATGTCCTACCTAACGGCTCGGGTTTGATTCCCGGCTGGGCCGGAGATTTTCTCCGCTCAGGGACTGGGCGTTGTGTTGTCCTTGTCATCAACGTTTCGTCCCCATCGACACGCAAGTCGCCAAAGTGGCGTCAACTCGAAAGACTTGCACCAGGCGAACGGTCTACCCGACGGGAGGCCCTGGCCAGACGGCATTTCCGTTTTCCACTGCAGTTGTTTCACGAGTATTGCTCTAGCATTACACCGTGATTATCTATTCATAACATACAATATTGACCTCCGTTTAGTATCTTCCTTTTTACAGTTATACAACATACAATTTTCTCCCTAGTTTACGTTAATATAGTGTGCAACCGTTCTCTCACTCTATTCCTTAATTTATCTATAACTTTGATGTAACTTCCTGTACAGTTTGGTATTGTTATAATATTACATATTACAACTGTAGTGGACTGGCCAGACAGCCAATCCACTATGACCGGTAGCCGAAAGGGCACGCGTTTAAGCTCACGCAGGCTGGCGTGAGGTCTGGAACCGGACAATGTAATTAATATAGCCAATAAGGTACGTTGCTGCTGGAATAGTTAACTTTAATTCATAATTGATGAACATCGGTCTGACGGTACATGCATCACAAGATAAATAGCAATGATAAAGGCGCCTTGCTAGGTCGTAGCAAATGACGTAGCTGAAGGCTATGCTGACTATCGTCTCGGCAAATGAGAGCGTAATTTGTCAGTGAACCATCGCTAACCAAGTCGGCTGTACAACTGGGGCGAGTGCTAGGAAGTGTCTCTAGACCTGCCGTGTGGCGGCGCTCGGTCTGCAATCACTGACAGTGGCGACACGCGGGTCCGTCGTATACTAGCGGATCGCGGCCGATTTAAAGGCTACCACCTAGCAAGTGTGGTGTCTGGCGGTGACACCACAACAACAGTAAAAAAAAAAAAATGGTTCAAATGGCCTGACCACTATGGGACTTAACATCTGTGGTCATCAGTCCCCTAGAACTTAGAACTACTTAAACCTAACTAACCGGAGGACATCACACACATCCATGCCCGAGGCAGGATTCGAACCTGCGTCTGTAGCGCCTAGAACCGCTCGGCTCAATTTGAAAACGTTAAAATTTTTCAGGTCTTTTAAATTTAGTGCTTTAGTCATATTTTGTACCAGAACAACGTATAGACTACTAATTTTAACTTTTCATTCATAAAATCTGAGCTCACAACTGAAGAGGCTGTGTTTGGACGAAACAACAATATTCTTTCGTTTCACTGTTGGTTACACTGAAAATAGAGCTTTACTACGCTGAAACTGGTTTTCAGTGTTAACATTCGGTTGGGTGTTGAACCATTTTTACCGTCCCTCATTCCTAGGTACTCAGCCGCGGTCACTGTTTGCAGAGCTAGCTCGCTCGGGCGCTCGGCTGCCGGGCGGACACCGAGCGCCGGAACGCGGCGTTCGAGTGTCGGTGCGTGGTGTTTTTGCATGTGACGGTACCTTGGAGGACGGGCCGGGCTGGGACCTGGGGACTCGCCATGATTCATCTGTCCCGGCTCTAAGCCGATCACCGCCGCGCTGCGCCTGCCGCTGCCGCCTTCATTTACATTGCAGATTGGCGGCGCGCGCTCAATGTTTGATGGCCGCCGAAACCCTTCGTTACACCCGCCTAACGCCCCTAATGGAAGATCAAGTGGCCCGCTCTGAATCACTTGTACTTTCTCTCTCTCTCCCACTCGGGCGACACTGCGGCAGCCGCCGCTAACGAAAATATTTTCGCTCGCCTGGGAACCGGCGGCGGCCGCGTCAAAACAGCCAGCCACTCCCTGTCTCACTGATCGCTCCGCATCTGCGCAGCCCGCGCGAATTCCTCTACCAGTTCTCGCACTGAAGTCAAGCTAACGTTTCCTTCTAGCTAACTACTGGTTCAGTTTTAATACACTACTGGCCATTAAAATTGCTACTCCAAGAAGAAATGCAGATGATAAACGGGTATTCATTGGACAAATATATTATACTGGAACTGACATGTGATTACATTTTCACACAATTTCGGTGCATAGATCCTGAGAAATCAGTACTCAGAACAACCACATCTGGTCGTAATAACTGCCTTGATACGCCTGGGCATTGAGTCAAACAGAACTTGGATGGCGTGTACAGGTATAGCTGCCCATGCAGCTTCAACACGATACCACAGAGCATCAAGAGTAGTGACTGGCGTATTGTGACGAGACAGTTGCTCGGCCAAAATTGACCAGACGTTTTCAGTTGGTGAGAGATCTGGAGAATGTGCTGGCCAAGGCAGCAGTCGAACATTTTCTGTATCCAGAAAGGCCCGTACAGGACCTGCAACATGCGGTCGTGCATTATCCTGCTGAAATGTAGGGTTTCGCAGCGATCGAATGAAGCGTAGAGCCACGGATCGTAACACATCTGAAATGTAATGTCCACTGTTCACAGTGCCGTCAATGCGAACAAGAGGTGACAGAGACGTGTAACTAGTGGCACTCCATACCATCACGCCGGGTGATACGCCAGTATGGCGATGACAAATACACGCTTCCAACGTGCGTTCACCGCGATGTCGCCAAACACGGATGCGACCATCATGATGCTGTTCACAGAACCTGGATTCATCCGAAAAAATGACGTTTTGCCATTCGTGCACCCAGGTTCGTCGTTGAGTACACCATCGCAGGCGCTCCTGTCTGTGATGCAGCGTCAAGGGTAACCGCAGCCATGGTGTCCGAGCTGATAGTCCATGCTGCTGCAAACGTCGTCGAATTATTTGTGCAGATGGTTGTTGTCTTGCAAACGTCCCCATCTGTTAACTCAGGCTGTTAACGTGGCTGCACGATCCGTAACAGCCATGAGGATAAGATGCCTGTCATCTCGACTGCTAGTGATTCGATGCCGTTGGGATCCAGCACGGCGTTCCGTATTACCCTCCCGAAGCCACCGATTCCATATTCTGCTAACAGTCATTGGATCTCGACTGACGCGAGCAGCAATGTCGCGATACGATAAACCGCAATCTCGATAGGCTACAATCCGACCTTTATGAATGTCGGAAACGCGATGGTACGCATTTCTCCTCCTTACACGAGGCATCACAACAACGTTTCACCAGGCAGCGCCGGTCAATTGCTGTTTATGTATGAGAAATCGGTTGGAAACTTTTCTCATGTCAGCACGTTGTAGGTGTCGCCACCGGCGTCAACCTTGTGTGAATGCTCTGAAAAACTAATCATTTGTATATCACAGCATCTTCTTCCTGTAATTTCGCGTCTGTAGCAAGTCATCTTCGTGGTGCAGCAATTTTAATGGCCAGTAGTGTATTTAAAAATTGATCTTCATTTACAGTTGCTTTTGCTCAGATTTACGACAGTTCGCTTGTACGGTCACAATACAGAAAACAAAACAAAATTACTATTACATTATAAGTAGGCTGTTTAGGTTTTTATGTTGGTAGCGCCACGTAGCGCTTTGTATGAAAATCACTGACTGTGCTGTGTGCAGTCTGTGGCTGGTTGGCTTTGTTGGAACATTCACTATTATAGTGGGGCAGTTGGATGTGAACAGCGCTGCCAGCAGTAGTGGATGTTGGGAGAGAGATGGCAGAGTATTGATAGGGCACGATCTGAACGTGTGTCCGTCAGAAAGAAGAAATTTGTAAGGGTGGATATCATGAACTGATAACATATATTATGACTTTTGAACACTATTAAGATAAATACAGTGTTTGTTCTCTATAAAAATCTTTCATTTGCTAACTATGCCTATCAGTAGTTAGTGCCTTCAGTAGTTAGAATCTTTCATTTAGCAGGCAGTATTGGTGCTCGCTGTATTGCAGTAGTTCGAGTAACGAAGATTTTTGTGAGGTGAGTGATTCATGAAAGGTATAGGTTATTGTTAGTCAGGTCCATTTTTTTTTGTAGGGATTATTGAAAGTCAGATTGCGTTGCGCTAAAAAGATATTGTGTGTCAGTTTAGTGATGAGCAGAATAGGTAAATAGAGAAATGTCTGAGTATGGTCAGTTTTACTCATTTGTTTGTAAATCAAATAACGTAAGAGGTTCACCAGCACACTAATTTATAATTTTTCCAAGGGGACGTTTCAAAATACAAAAGGTAAAAAAATATTAAAAAATTCATGATATAGAAAACGATACCCAGTACGTTCTTACGAAAGTAAGATGTCAAATAGTCGTCTATAGCCCATCGTGGCACCACGTGGTATTTTCTTTTATGCATGGATGACTATTTGATGTGTTACTTTCGAGATAAGAGACTGCGTGTTTTTTTATGCTTGTCTTAGACATTTTAATATTTTTATCCTTTTTTAAATTAAAGTTGTTTTCCATATTAGTATATGCTGGATTTTCAGTCCTGGTGGTGAATCGCCGCGAGGAGTGGCCGCACGGTTTAAGGCGCCATGTTACGGACTGCGCGGCCCCTCCCGTAGTTTAAGTAGTGTGTAAGTCTAGGGACAGATGACCTAAGTAGTTTGGTCCCTTAGGAATTTACACGCATCTGAACACACATGGTGAATCATAAGAATCGAAAACGGTTAACTGTCGTAAGTTTCAGCTAATGCGATCAAGACAATTGTGAAAAAAAGAAGTATCCTCCTAAATGTGGCCGCGGCAGTGTGTGGATGACGAATCTCAAAGAGCTAAGTGTTAAAATAATGTTTTCAATTATTTACTGAAATATACTCCCCCCCCCCCCCCCCGCCCTCTCTCTCTCTGTCTCTATCTCTCACCCCCACCCCCACCCACCCACACACAAACAAACTCTTATCAACAAAATAATAATACGTACCATTACACAGAAGTGACAGAACTGATGGGACAGCGATACGCACATACACAGATGGCAGTAGTACCGCGAACACAAGGTATAAAAGGGCAGTGCATTGTCTGAGACGTCATGTGTACTCAGGGGAGCCAAGTGAAAAGATTTCCGACGTGATTATGGCCGCGCGACCGGAATTAACTGACTTTGAACGCGGAATGGTGGTTGGAGCTAGACGCATGGGATATTCCATTCCAAAATCGTTAGGGAATGCAATGTTTCGAGATCGACAGTGTCAAGAGTATGCCAAGAGTACCAAGTTTCAGGCATTACCACTCCCCATGGACAACGCAGCGGTCGACGGCCTTCGCATAACGACCGAGAGCAGCGCCGTTGAGTTGTCAGTCCTGCGTGAAATAGCCGCAGAAATCAATGTGGGACGTGCGACGAACGTATCCGTTATAATATTTCGGCGAAATGTCGCGTTAATATGCTGTGGCAGCAGACGATCGGCGCTAGTCCCTTCGCTAACAGCATGACATCGCCTTCAGCGCCCCTCCTAGGCTCCTGAACAAAACGGTTGGACCCTAAACCGAAGCCTGGTCAGATGAGTCCCGATTTCAGTCGGTAAGAGTTGATTGTAGGATTCGAGTGTGGCGCAGACCTCACGAAGCTGTAGATCCAAATTGTCAACAAGGCACTGTGCAAGCTGGTGGTGGTTCTGTAACAGCCTATGATTAATCGGAATGGACTGGGTCTTCCGGTCCAACTGAACCAATCATTGATCGGAAACAGTTATATTCGGATTATTGAAAACCATTTGTAGCCATTCAACGATGGAATTTTTGCGGATGAGAATGCGCCATTTCACCGGGCCACAATTGTTCGCGATTGGTTAGAAAAACATTCTGGACAATTCCAGCGAATACTTTGGCCACCTACATCGCCCGACATGAATCCCATCCAACATCTGTGGGCCATAATCAAGGGATCAATTCGTACACAAAATCTCCCACCGGGAACACTTTCGCAATTGTGGACGGTATAGAGGCAACATGGTTCAATATTGTTGCAGTGGACTTCCAACGGCTTGTTGGGTCCACGACACGTCGAGTTGCTGCACTATATCGGGAAAAAAGGAGGTCCGACACGATATTAGCAGGTATCCCATGACTTCTGTCTGCCCTGTGTTATCAAAACTCATTAAAATATTATATTTAAAATCCTCAGCTCCGGCAGCATCATGTGATTTTAGCCCTCGTCAGCTCCTTATACACAGGCTTTCTAATTGCAATTTGTCTTCACTATGCTGGAGAAATTTTGATGGGTAGCTCTTACACATTCTCTATAGAGTCATTATCAAATGGGCTCTGAGCACTATGGGACTTAACATCTGAGGTCATCAGTCCCCTAGAACTTAGAACTACTTAACTCTAACTAACCTAAGGACATCACACACATCCATGCCCGAGGCAGGATTCGAACCTGCGACCGTAGCGATCGCGCGGTTCCAGACTGAAGCGCCTAAAACCGCTCGGCCACCAGCGGCCGGCTAGAGTCATTACCTCTCCCCAGTTGATATCCATATTTTTGGGGAGATGAAGAAAGACATTCGTGTGGGTCGATTTGCATCGGACGAAGACGTGAGCACCTGGGCACAATCATTGTTCCGCAGTCACTCACAAACATTTTCCAAGAAGGCACTGACCAGAGGAATTTGTGGCACAACTTGACGAGTGAAGGGATCGGTTAATAGGACACGTTCTGAGACATCAAGGGATCACCAATTTAGTATTGGAGGGAAGCGTGGGGGGTAAAAATCGTAGGCGGAGACCAAGAGATGAATACACTAACCCGATTCGACAGAATGCAAGCTGCAGTAGTTAGTCGGAGATGAAGCGACATGCACAGAGGTGCCTCGAACTTGCGTCTTTGGACAGAAGACCACAACAACAACAACAACAGCAACTAGCTTATCTGCTCTGAACGGTCGCCTACAGATGAGATGAGGCTTGGGACCCGCAGCTAGCTGTATTTCAGAAGTACACTACTTAAAAAGAAAGCTTTATTTGTAACTATTATTATAGCTAAATAGAACTTCAAAAGCTTTTTGACTGCTATATTATTTAATATATGAAACAACAAGTTTAAAGATGCACTTTAGAGAATGGTGATCTCCAACTAAATTTAGGAAAGCGCTTCTGAGACTTGTGCAAATTCATTGCTCACAGAAATAGCTAACCTGCAGCTTAGATGATAACTACAGCTTCTCTGAAGACACCTGTCCACGAAGAGTTACAGACTTTTTTTTAAGACTTGGCGATATTTCACAAATATTCTCCTTTCCATCTGCATCATCGCTGCCTGGGTGACAACTGCTAAATAGCTAGCAGATAAGCTAGGGACTCGCTCGAACAAGCAAATGTAAAACGTCGGAGAGAGTTGTCTCCGACTCCCCTTTTCTCCAAAGTTTAAAATAAGAGCAGTCTGCATGCAGAGTCTTTGGCTTACCATTCATTAACATTATCAGAGGATTCTGCAATCCTCTTATAGACCAGACAAGGTTAAAACTTAGGGATATGCATAAACCGTGTTTTTCCTCGACTGAAAGTTCGGCAGGATTTTATGTTAATACGTACAACTTGAATGATGGCAGAGGAAATTTAATCTCGAGGCAACTCGACTTCGTCTACTGCACCAGTTGTTTTTTTTCTCATTCTATGAGTGAATAATGCATTATTGTAGGACTGAACGACCCACGGCTGATGCTCAATTAATAAGTCAATTTGGTTCTCTAGTAGCGCATCATTAACCATTTTGATTTGTGATGTTTAATTTATCGTTCAGTACAGAGAACTGATTGGAAGTAAAAGATTATCCATCAAGTAATGATGAATTAATTAATATATACATTAATCATGAATATTTGTGAAAAGAGACTTTAGTAGCAGAAACAACCACTATGCACAAAATGCAAGTCAGCAAAAGCATCCGCAAGTTATGTTTGAAACTGTGTGTATTATGATGAAAGTAGCTATTTTCATTTTTAAATGTCTTCATTTTGTTAAACAGAGTTCAGACAGATAAGTAGAGTGATCCCAACTCGTAATAATCGCATTCTCGAAGAGGCACAATTTAAATGAGTATTCTGTTAACGTATTTTTGTGTTTGAACCTGGTTTTCTCCCAACAGTAATTTTAGTCAAAGCGAATATTAACTGATGAATGACGGCGTAAGTATTTTTTTTTTTTTTAGAAAAACGAAATAGGACTGTTATTTATTTCAAGTTTCTGCTACCACTCACTTTTTATTTTATGCTTAATCTAACATAATGAAACGCGTTTCGAACATGTTTTGTTTATTTTCAATTGTACACACATACATATATCGAGAAATGTTACTTAAAAATAAACAGCTTTAAACTAGATTAATCTAGAACACTTTGTTTTTTACTGTAGTGCTGGTGTGGCATTTGGGGGGATGGAGGGGGCAGTGTATATCTAGAAATCGAAGTCTGTGATGTCTTCTGCTGGTTTTCTTCTTTGTTGTTGACTATGTATATCATAGCCTGTATCGGATGCAGATAGATTTGCATCAGTTATGTATTACGAAAATAGTGTGAAAGGCTTTTATATGACAGTTGATCACTTACAGTTACATCTTCTTGCTGCTTCACTTGTATCACTTGTGTAATGGCCGAGCTGTTGATTGACATTACACTTTTTCACTGAATGCCACTGCAAAAATTGCTTCGATGTTATACACACAACACAAAATGGCGGACCGTAGCATGTGAGTCTGTATCGATTATCAAAGTTTTGTATCGATATTCTTGGTTATTGTCGATTATTTACATTGACTTCGATTTCTAGATATACACTGCCCCCTCCTTCCCCCCAAATGCCACACCAGCAGCTACAGTAAAAAACAAAGTATTCTAGATTAATCTAGTTTAAAACTGTTTATTTTTAAGTACCATTTCTCGATGTATGTGTGTATGTATGTACAAACGCTTTAAAATGAAAAAAACATCTTCGAAACGAGTTGCATTATGTTAGATTAAGCGTAAAATAAAAAGTGACTGGTAGCAGAAACTTGAAATAAATAATTTTTCCCCCACATTCACGGTTACAAACATAGCCATTATGGCTGAAAATAATAAAGAAATAGGACTGCTCTCGACAAAATAGGCAGTTGTTGCTGATGTTTCATACGAAACTGCCGTCTTTCTTCTACTTTCATCATCCAGGTGATTTTTCATGCTATTTCTCAGTTACTGTAACGCTTGTTTTTCGTTGAATAAAATAATGGAATGAAATGATCGTATGGCATTGTTGGCCGGGAGACCCCATGCGGGGTGTTCGGCCACCGAAATTGCAAGTCCTTTTTAGCTGACGCCACTTCGGCGACTTGCGAGTCAATGATGATGAAATGATGATACAAGACACATAACACCCAGTCATCTCGAGGCAGAGAAAAATACCTAACCCCGCCGGGAATTGAACCCGGGACCCAGTGCGCGGGAAGCGAGAACACTACCGCAAGGCGACGAGCTGCGGACAATAAAATAATTTCGGGTATTGGTCATACCATTAAAAACATTAAAGTAACTAAATTGAAAGTCTTTGTACATCCATATTTAAATTGGATGATGGTGGGACATCAGCTGGTATGATTTTTATTAAAAATGAAACTCCTCCATTTGGCTACTAGTTTCGACGTTGCGTCAATGCAATCTTCAGGTCCGTACACTTTGATGATATCAGTTGTGTGTGCCTGAGTACTAGAAGTCCGCGGTGAGGCCAATACGTGCTCCACATGGATGGCGGGCGAGTTACTGGTCGAAACGTCAGAAATTTAGCTCCTTTAGTGATTTATAATGACGCAGCTTATTCCCCTAAATTATTTTATTGAAAATGAAACTGTCTGTGGAAGCGTACGATCTTGTTTGCTTGCTTACGAAAGAACCAAATAAGAAGTACACAGTGTTTCTAGAAATTAATGAGCTAACATCCAACAAACAAGTAATTCTAAAACCGCGTAAATGTGGATTTTCAAGACTGGACCATAGAGCACAAGGTAGGTGTTGTCATCTATTATACAGGTGGGACATTCTTGCGTTTTTGGAGTTTGCCAGATATATTTCGACATGCGGACACAAGCGTATCAAATATGATCAAGAACGCCACGTGATGCAGATCTATATAAGACTAACTAGTTAGTGCTGAGCACGGTGAAAACCGTTGTAAAATTAAGTCACCGGACGCCATATTTGTCAACCCTTTACTAGAGCACACTGATCGCTTTGCAGCGCTGCAGACGGCAACGGGTCACGTGACCATCAACTGATGACTCATGTCAGTGAAGTGGTGTGCATGTACCAGCCGGCTGTGTGGAATCAGCGAAGAGAGTTGGGTCGCCGTGGGGACGAGACAGCATGACAGAAAGGAGCTAGCCTTCATAGACGTACTCATGACGACATCGCGAATGAAGTTCCCGATTTGGTGCTGTATTTAAGCGGACTGTTCAATGTCTGTACAAGGCATGGTGTACCACCGCAGTCGTCTAACATGGCGTAAGTATAACCTCCAACGACAGGTATCGAAGACGAGTGTCACGCCTTCTCGGTTACACACGATTTCAAACCCGTCACGAGTGGCCGAGCGGTTCTAGGCGCTACAGTCTGGAACCGAGCGACCGCTACGGTCGCAGGTTCGAATCCTGCCTCGGGCATGGATGTGTGTGATGTCCTTAGGTTAGTTGGTTTTAAGTAGTTCTAAGTTCTAGGGGACTGATGACCTCAGATGTTAAGTCCCATTGTGCTCAGAGCCATTTGAACCATCAGTGAATGTAGGCACTTTTCAACCAGCTTCCGCGCTAACACTGCGAAGGGAACTGCTCAAAAATGATTCAAATGTCTCTAAGAACTATGTGACTTAACATCTGAGGACATCCTAGACTTAGAACTACTTAAACCTAAGTAACCTAAGGACATCACACACATCCATGCCTGAGGCAGGATTCGAACCTGCGACCGTAGCAGCTGCGTGGTTCCGGACTGAAGCGCCTAGAACCGCTTGACCACAGCGGCCGGCAAGGGAACTGCGTGAAGTGTGCGTCTAGAGTCGGGTACCCCGTGAAAGGACATTGCTCACGGCGGCAGATAAAGTGTGTATCTTCAGTGACCCAAACGGCAGAGAGGCTAGACAATAGGCAGGCGTGTTTCGAGTCGCGACACTGCCTCTTCTCAAATGATGCAAAACGTCGAGAGTACCGAAGACCAAGTGAACCATGTGTGGTACAGGCCCCATTGGTCCTATGATATTTTGGGGGTGTTGTGCGTGTCATTACTTGGGCCATCTCGTTCACGTTTCCGTGAACATAAACTAGGGTCTTTATTTCAACAGTGTGGATGACAAAGTGTTGCTCTTTCTTCTACATTCTCACGCTGAGTATTCTCCGCACATTTCCGTCCTGACGTACACTCGTACGTTGCTCAGCCACCCCATCGCACATCCACTGCCCGCTAAATCATCGGATCTTAATTCCATAGAAGAACGAGGGAACTATTTGGAACAGAGGGTGAAACGTAGCAGCCAATATCCAAATGGTTCCAATGGATCTAAGCACTATGGGACTTAACATATGAGGTCACAAGTCCCCTAGACTTAGAACTACTTAAACCTAACTAACCTAAGGACATCACACACATCCATACCCGAGGCAGGATTCCAACCTGCGACCGTAGCAGTCGCGCGGGGTGACGCGCCTAGAACCGCTCGGCGATAGCGGCCGGCGGCCAATATCCACACAATTTGGACCCCTACTGGATCTAACGATCAAAGAATGGCCTCATCTATCTCTGCATCTGTATGATTATTCTGGAATGCACAATTAAGTGCCCGGTAAAGGGTTCATTAAATCACCTTTATGCCACTTCTCTACCGTTACGTTCTCGATGTGCGCGGGAAGAACGAACACCTTTCTGTGCGACCTCTGATTTCTCTTATTTCATTATGATAATTTCTCCCAATGTAGGCGGGCGTCAATAAAATATTTTGCACCCTGAGGAGAAAGTTGCGGATTGGAATTTCTCGAGAGGGTCCTGCCGCAGCGAAAAACGTCTTTATTTTTATAATAGTCACCCCAATTCGTGTGCATATGCGTGGCGCTGTCTCCCCTGTTTCGCGATAATACAAAACGAGCTGCCCTTCTTTGAACTTTTTCGATGTCCTCCGCCAATCCCGCCTGATGCGAATCCGACACCGCACAGAAATACTCCAGAAGAGAGTGGACAAGCGTAGTGTAATCAATCCCTGTTACATTTTCAAAGTGTTCTGCCTATAAATCGCAGTCTCTGGTTTGATTTCTCTACAGCATTATCTATGTGATCGCTCTAGTTTAAGTTATTCGAAACTGTAACCCCTAAGTATTTATTTGAGTTTACAGCCTTTACGTTTGTGTGATTTACCGTATAACTGAAATTTAGAAGATTATTTTTAGTGTTCATGTGGATGACTTCGCACTTTTCTTTATTTAGAGTCAATTGACACTTTTCGCACCATAGAGATCTTGTATAAATCACTTCGCAATTTGTTTTGATAATCTGATGACTTGACATGACACTAAATGACATCATCATCTGTAAACAATCTAGGGCTGCTCAGAAGTCTCCTAAACGATTTATGTACACCAAGAACAACAGAGGGCCTATGAAATTCCCTTGGGGAACGCCAGATATTACTTCCGTTTTACTCGATGACTTCCCATCAGTTACTACGAACTGTGAAGTTTTGGACAGGAAATCACGAATCCAGTCACACGGTTGAGACGATACTCCATAGACACACAATTTAATTATAAGTCGCTTGTTAGGAACGCTGTCAAAAGCCCTCTGGAACTCTAAATATATGGAATCAGTGTGGGCCGGCCGAAGTGGCCGTGCGGTTAAAGGCGCTACAGTCCGGAACCGCAAGACCGCTACGGTCGCAGGTTCGAATCCTGCCTCGGGCATGGATGTTTGTGATGTCCTTAGGTTAGTTAGGTTTAACTAGTTCTAAGTTCTAGGGGACTAATGACCTCAGCAGTTGAGTCCCATAGTGCTCAGAGCCATTTGAACCATTTTTTTGAATCAGTGTGATTTCCCCCGGACAAACTTGTGCACTCCTTTTTGCTTCGCAGTAGTTCAAGGTTTCCTCGCGTATTACAGCGGCTTCCAGAAAGAGCACACGTCGACCTTACCTCCCTCCCCGCTCCCCTCCCTCCCGCAGACTCCGTACTGACTACGTCTGCGATTCTCCACGCGCGGCAGGCGTGCTCTTGATTTCGGCAGGTCGTGCACTGTGGCCCCAGCTATCTGCTATCTGGCGTTCACCCGCACGGCCTTGGCTATTTCGCTGGAGTTTTCGCAACTCGATCCGCTCGTTGTTTACCACAAGTATTCCTTCTGCCCCTGCCAGGAAAGCCACATCGCTCTGGCGCGAAGTATCCGGAGGATGAGGCGAAATGGGGTCACGATGGATAGGGATATCTGTGGCGATATCCTGCGAAACAGCTGATGTGGTTTGTCCATGCGAATAGGATGAATGAAGATACGGTACCAAATACGATACTACGATACACCATACAGCGGGAGAAAAAGGGGTCACACAAAACGCAGCTGGTATAGAGACGTTGAGGAGGCAGTGCAAGCAAGGAATATGAACACTGAGGTAAATCAAGACGCAAGAAGATGACGACAGGTGGCGGAAAAGCAGGCCCTGTCTGTATGCAAGACGGAAAAGCCAAGAATAACCTTACGTTATTTTAAAATTATCATCGAAAATTTCAATACTAATGCTTTTAAAAAGAACATCGTTTAATTAATCTTCGTTCCGACGAAAAACAGGCAATTTGTGGGTATCACCGACATTTCTATAGGAAATTAGGCAAATAAGCGACGACGTCAGGGAACTAATTGATGAGATTTTGTATTTAGAGCAGCTGAACCCAGTGTTTGTACTGCCAGCAAGGAATAAACCGAATGCGAGACATGATAATTAAAAATCCCCGCGTGACGTAGATCACCAAGGTACTGTGATGTCGTCGGTGTCGCCATGTCATACCGTCGTCTCCTTCTCGTTTGTGAGGCTCTCCATCTGTATCCCACTCCTTTGTGACGAGATGCGTTACTTTGCGGATAAAATCTCCCATCGGTAAAAGTTTGTATTCTCCTCTGTCATCGTATCCGGGCTTTCTGCGCAAGATCATCGCTTATTTAACTGCCTGGTATGGTGACGTGATATTTTACCCAAATAATTGCGAAATGTCTGTCTAATCAGCCGACAGTTACAGATCCCTGTCAGGTAGGCTTTTTGAGGATATGAGTGTTCCACCTTTGTGTTTTTAAGCAACCAAAATGCAGGTGGAAGAGAGAAACATGACATGTTTGTCTGTTAAGCGTGTAGTACTCTCTGAAAAATTCAAAATATGGACTTTTTTTTTGTTTAAAACGTTCTCTGGGACGTCTCCTTCATTGTAGTGTTGATTGCAAGTTCGTCAGAAAGTCGGTTATCGAGTTACAAAGTGATTTCTGAAAAAGTGTCTCCGAAAATACTTCACAGCGGGAAAAAATAGTGACATCGCGACCAGTGTGGCAGTATGTAATTTCCATGACGACTCAACAGGCGTTATGGAAATTATGAACGTGCTCGAATTTATGGTCGAACCGACCTGTTACAAATTCTGCACAAAAATGACGAAAAGACTGTCCAGTGAGCAGAGCAGTGGATGACAGAAGCTGCCACCACGGCCATGAAGAAGATTGAGGAGGACCTCCTCTTGAATTACCGTACTTACATCTACGTACTTAGATTGGAATTTAAATAGTGGCAACGCTGCTGTGGAGACACTATGCTATGGAATCTCCACGGATTCCGATTTGAGCTCACGAAGCATCTCCGTAACACTTGCGTGATGATCGAACCTACCGGTAACGTATCTAGCAGTACGCTTCTGAATTACTTCGATGTGTTCTTTTAATCCGACCTGGTGGGGATCCAAAACACACCAACAGTACTCAAGAACGTCTCGCACTAGCTTTCTGTACGGCGTCTCCTTTATTGATGAGCTAACTTTCCCAAAATACTCACAACAAAACGAACTACTGCTACCAACCTGACGTGCTCATTCCATATCATATCGCTGTGCAACGTTAGGAGATTGTGTGAAGCTGCACCCTACAAACACTGTATTCGAACGTTACGAGTCTGTTTTTCCAGCACAACCACTCCTTCAACTACAAAAAATATGACGAAACCTTTAAACGCGTTTCCCTCGGAACCGCATTTTTCAAATGTGCAGGATACATGACTTGAGAATGGTATGTACGATTCAGATCGGAAGTTGATGCTGGCATTCTAAACAATTCTGTATTAACATACGTAGCAGTTTTGCGGTAACTTCAGAAGTCTATTTTCCGTGCACGCTTTTGTCTCAGTTTTGTGGGCAACGATAATGACGTTTGTTTCAACACGTCAGCATTTTGTTGGAACTTAATATTTTTCAATTATTCTATGTATGCTGATTAAAAATATATTGGAAATTACTTATAAAAAAATTAGTTTCGTTACAGGTCCAGTAGGAGGAATTCCCGCCTATGACCAATGTTCCGGTTGCAAGGCGTCGTTCCTCCTAGTGCACCGGTTACTGAAAGACAGAAGTGTAAGGAATAAAACTACATCATCAGATTTAGCATTACTTTTTATTTTAATTGAAAAGTTACGAAAGTCACCTAATTGTCGTGCGTTCAGAGGGAGTTACCTCATTAATACGTGGACATACTTCGTTAACTTCCAAGATGATACTAGTTTCTGCAGTCATAATAGTCGTGTCATGATTCAATCTGTATTTGACTTCCTAGCGTCACTTTCGCTCCCTGAATACATGTCGTCATTCTTTGACCCGTCCGTATACAGGGTGTTACAAAAAGGTACGGCCAAACTTTCAGGAAACATTCCTCACACACAAAGAAAGAAAATATATTATGTGGATATGTGTCCGGAAACGCTTACTTTCAATGTTAGAGCTCATTTTATTACTTCTCTTCAAATCACATTAATCATGGAATGGAAACACACAGCAATAGAACGTACCAGCGTGACTTCAACCACTTTATTACAGAAAATGTTCAAAATGTCCTCCGTTAGCGAGGATACATGCATCCACCCTCCGTCGCATGGAATCCCTGATGCGCTGATGTAGCCCTGGAGAGTGGCGTATTGTATCACAGCCGTCCACAATACGAGCACGAAGGATCTCTACATTTGGTACCGGGGTTGCGTAGACACGAGCTTTCAAATGCCCCCATAAATGAAAGTCAAGAGGGTTGAGGTCAGGAGAACGTGGAGGCCACGGAATTGGTCCGCCTCTACCAATCCATCGGTCCCCGAATCTGTTGTTGAGAAGCGTACGAGCACTTCGACTGAAATGTGCAGGAGCGCCATCGTGCATGAACTACATGTTGTGTCGTACTTGTAAAGGCACATGTTTTAGCAGCACAGGTAGAGTATCCCGTATGAAATCATGATAACGTGCTCCATTGAGCGTAGGTGGAAGAAACTAAAATGAGCTCTAACATGGAAATTAAGCGTTTCCGGACACATGTGCACATAACATCTTTTCTTTATTTGTGTGTGAGGAATGTTTCCTGAAAGTTTGGCCGTACCTTTTTGTAACACCCTGTATAATGTTCTAGCTTTTGAACGTGGCAGTCCATATCGGTAGTTACTGACCCATCTGCACTGCTAAACATCTGCAGAAGCAAACAGATATCCTTGCACAAGATATGATGTGTACACTTTGAAATTACAGTAGCAATCAGAAAGATAAAAACTGCAAATTCAAAACACCAGCTCTTGTGCAGGGGTATCTGTTTGGTTCTGTAGATCTTTAGCAGTTCAGATGGCGCAAAAATTGTATGGGCTGGCGTATTGATGAACTGTGACAAGTGATTAATATTTGATCTTTTATACTGTGATGATGACGTAAACCGTTGGTTGTAATAAAATTTGTGGAACTGCAGTCTGTCACGCATTTTAAAAAGTACATAAGAGCTGTTGGAAATCACCTTCAAAAATGTTCAGGTTTCTTATTACAGGAACAGAAAAAAAGGAAACACTTTTACAGAGAGATATCCTAATGCGAAAAAAAGTATATGCATTTCGTTTGCTGGCACTTGACTACAGTAACAGAATTCTTTGACAGTTTCCTAATAATACTAATACTTCACACTAGTAAACTAGGCCTTTGAATGAAAATTATCTAGAATCTATGAAGTCTTTACGCCTTCGCCAGAGCTTTACTCGAGGTCCAAGCAGGCCGCAGTGGCGAACTATGTTGACCCCACAGTGGTCGTATTCACTAGCTAGACGCCTGATAAGAGGTTTTTATGGCGCACAGATAATCTGAGAGACCAAAGGCGCGCCGTTGTATGTACGGTCGAGAAGTCTGCGCCGGATAGCATTGGGAACTGCCCACTGGACGCGTGGCAGTCCTCCCTGGCGTGGATCCATAGTCTGAAGGGCTGGTGTTCAAAACCTCGTCAGATCCTTTTGTTAAGTTATTTGCGGTATCCTTAAATTATTTCAAACGAGGGACTAGTACTTCCTTCCTCAAGCTTGAACAACTGAGTTAATATCCTATCTCTGTTGACTTAGATGTAGATCGGAAACTAAAACTGTCTTCCGTTCCACGATGGATAATTTTGGACATGGCACACCGAACATTTAGTCGCTTATCTTGCAGTTGCGCGATACGATTAGTTTATTGAAAAGACGTTATAAGATGATGATAAATAAACTTAAAAGAAGGTAATCAAGAATAATCGCATTATATCCGATGATGCTGAGGGGATTATATTTGGAAATGTGACAGTGCGAGATGTATACAACTTTTGGGAAAATTACTGGCTATGGAAGAAGTAAATTTTGTGGTAAGGTCTC
Organism: Schistocerca cancellata; assembly: GCF_023864275.1. Taxonomy (NCBI): domain Eukaryota; kingdom Metazoa; phylum Arthropoda; class Insecta; order Orthoptera; family Acrididae; genus Schistocerca; species Schistocerca cancellata. The sequence continues at coordinate 157,518,706 of NC_064626.1, forward strand.
ATGGGACCAAACTGCTGAGGTCATCGGTCCCTAAGCTTATTCACTGCTTAATCTAACTTAAACTAACTTAGGCTAAGGACAACACATACACGCAAGCCCGAGGGAGGACTCGAACCGCCGACGGGTGGGGGGGGGGGGGGGTGGGGGGGGGGGGAGCGACTCAGACCGCGCGGCTGGAAGAAGTAAATAGTTGGCAACAGCAAGACACGTCTTCCTCAGAATGAGGAATATGTTAACACTGAATATAAATTTAGTTATTAGTAGTTCTATTTTGAATGTCTTTGTTTGGAGTGTAGCGGTAAACAGCACAGACAATACAAGTAACTGATGAAGACCACGTGAATCGAATAGATGTGTCGGTGAGTAGGGGGGTGGGGAAGATCACTAGAGCATAACTTGACTAAGAGAAGGAGTAGGTTGACAGGTCACTTCCTGACGCACCAAGGAATGGTTAATATACACCCATTAAAAAAGGTTTTGCATCACCCCGCTTCCCAGAACTCCTGAAGACAGACGTTGACTATGGATATTGTATCACAAACACAGTCCCTTAGACTGTTCAGAGATGTCACTAAATCCGCCCAAAGATGTAAACAACCATGTATGACCAGCGCCTACGAGACGGAGGGGGTCTTACAGTCGATCAATTCCATCAATTCCAGTCATTCCACCAGGAAGGTGGTACACGGCTTGTGTTGCCTGTAGTTCGACCATCCCTAGACGTTCAATGCCGCGGTTCGATCGCGTCCGCATTGTTATTTTGTGTCAAGGCTCTTAACAAGGGAAGTGTCCAAGTGTCTCGGAGTGAACCAAAGCGATGTTGTTCGGACATGAGGAGATACAGAGAGACAGGAACTGTCGATGACATTCCTCGCTCAGGCCACCCATGGGCTACTACTGCAGTGGATGACCGCTACCTACGGATTATGGCTCGGAGGAAACCTGACAGCAACGTCACCATGTTGAATAATGCTTTTCGTGCAGCCACAAGACGTCGTGTTACGACTCAATCTGTGCGCAGTAGGCTGCATGATGCGCAACTTCACTCCCGACGTCCATTGCGAGGTTCATTTCTGCAACCAGGACACCATGCAGCGCGGTAGAGATGGGCCCAACAACATGCCGAATGGACCGCTCGGCTCTGAGCAAAAAAATGATTCAAATGGCTCAACTTCTGAGGTCATTAGTCCCCTAGAACTTAGAACTAGTTAAACCTAACTAACCTAAGGACATCACACACATCCATGCCCGAGGCAGGATTCGCACCTGCGACCGTAGCGGTCCCGCGGTTCCAGACTGCAGCGCCTAGAACCGCTCGGCCACTCTGGCCGGCGGACCGCTCGGGTTTGGCATCACATTCTCTTCATCGATGAATGTCGCATATACCTGCAACCAGACAATCGTCGGAGACGTGTTTGGAGGCCTTAGACACGCTGTCCAGAGAGTGCAGCAACATGGAGGCTCCCTGGTGTTTTGGCGTGGCATTATGTGCGGCCGACGTAAGCCGCTGGTGGTCATGGAAGGCGCTGTAACGGCTGTATGATACGTGAACACCATCCTCCGACCGATAATGCAACCATATAGGCGAGGCATTCGTCCACGTGGACGACAATTTGCGCCCGCATCGTGCACATCTTGTGAATGACTTCCTTCAAGATAACTACATCGCTGGACTAGAGTGGCCAACATGTTCGCTAGACATGAACCCTGTCAAACGTGCCTGGGATAGATTGAAAAGGGCTGTCTATGGACGACGTGACCCACCATCCACTCTGAGGAATCTACGCCGAAACGCCGTTGAGGAGTGGGACAACCTGGACCAACCGTGCCTTGATGAACTTTTGGATAGTGTGCCACGATGAATACAGGCATGCACCAATGCAAGTGGACGTGCTACTGGGTATCATAGGTATCGGTGTTTACAGCAATCTGGACTACCGCCTCTGAAGGTCTCGCTGTATGGTGGTACAACATGAAGTGTTTGGTTTTTATGAGCAAAAAAAAGGGGCAGAAAAGATGTTTATGTTGATCTCTATTCCAATTTTCTGTATAGGTTCCAGAACTCTTGGAACCGAGGTGATGCAAAACTTTTTTTGATGTATGTACTATCGAAGAGAAATGTGGGGGATTAAAAATTGCCGGCCGTGGTGGCCAAGCGGTTAAAGGCGCTACAGTCTGGAACCGCGCGACCGCTACGGTCGCAGGTTCGAATCCTGCTTCGGGCATGGATGTGTGTGATGTCCTTAGGTTAGTTAGGTTTAATTAGTTCTAAGTTCTAGGCGACTGATGACATTAGAAGTTAAGTCGCATAGTGCTCAGAGCCATTTGATTAAAAATTGTAGGAGGATTCCAACACTGGAATAAGTAAACAGAATCAAGTGGCTACAGTAGTTATGTAAATATGAAAACCTTGCGCGCGGTAGACCGGGTGGAGAGTTATATCCAAGCAGTCTTGTTAATTATGAGACGGAAGGTGTACAATGAACCCAGTGCTGGCACACAGCATACTCTTCTCGAATTACACCGAGTGTCTCAGCTTCATGCTCCAATCCTATGGACAGATCGCCTTCAGCGGCGTCTTATGTTCTAAGTTTGCAATAACCTGTAGGAAAATTGACGATTTAACCCAAGGCGTTGGAGCGAAGTCTGGCGATCGGGATCACTCTCGCTCTTACCTTCTCTAATGAAACTAATGTGATGGACATTACTTGCAACATGAGAGTTGTCACTTATTCTTTAGTGTTCTTTCATTTCTTTCGCTCCGTATGGGAGTCTTCAAATGGTTGAAATGGGTCTGAGCACTATGAGACTTAACATCTTAGGTCATCAGTCCCCTAGAACTTAGAACTACTTAAACCTAACCTACCTAAAGACATCCACACACATCCATGCCCAAGGCAGGATTAGAACCTGCTACCGTAGCAGTCCCGCGGTTCCGGACTGCAGCGCCTAGAACCGCATGGCCACCACGGCCGGCTATGGGAGTCTCTCAGCAATGCAACACTCCCGCAATTCAGTCACGTGGGTTTAAAATTCATAAAATCGAAACAATTTTATTTAAATGATGAGATGCTTAGAATGTTTCTAAATATATTTAAAAAATATAATCTCCACAGACGGCATTAAAAATGAAGTGTTGATTTTTTCGTTTACACGTTAATGAATCCACACATATTATAAAAAGCCGATGTGTGTTGTGTGTGTGTGTGTGTTCCACATGTCCTAAACAAATGCACCGGTTTCAACCAAAGATGGGAGATCACATATACATAACTACCTGGGCGACAATAGCTGTGGGTGTAACAACCACCCACCCATCAAAGAGATGGGGGTGGGGGTGAAAAAGTAGCGTACTTGCGACGTACGAATTCCAAGATTTCATTCATCCAGTATTTGAGAATGAGAGCGCTTAGGGACTTGCTGAAAACTTTATACATAATTTCAAACCTTTATGAATTTTTTCTCGCTGACAACTGCTACAAATTAATGAAAGGAAAAATGTTTATCATTGTACGACACACAGTTCAGGAGATATAATGTAATAAGAAATGAGATAAAAGAAAAAGAGTCACATTATGCCTGATTTCTACATTTACTACTTCTTTTGCGATACCTGCATTCGCAACACATTTTACAGACAGTATCCACACACGCCAAAGAATGCACCTACAAAACATCATTGTACAACACATAGTTCAGGATATATGACGTCATAAACATTAAGCAGAATGGCAGACGCTGCATCGTATGGGCGTGGACGCACGGTTATAAATAAATACCTGGCCAACGTCTGCTTGCTCCGTTAGTTACAAAATAAAGTTATAAAAATAGGCCGCTGAAAGACGATGATATGAAAGTTGGAGAATCTACACTGGGAGAAGATGGTTAGTGGAGGGTACGTTAGTTCTGTATGATTGTAGGGTGTAGGTACGGAGAAAGTGGTACCGTGGGCTTCAACTGGGGAGGTAATAGATGGAAAATGGGAAGTATGGATGGCTGGATGGTAGGAAACCGAAAGATAGTAGGAAGTTAGCTCGGCCATGTATAAACAGGAAATAAATAGGGAAAATTCCAGATAGACGGTTTTTCGGGGGCGGGGCTGAGACTTGATGTGGGGTAAGATAGGGAGGGATGAGTTAGGACGGAGGGAGAAATATTGGGACGGATTTTATTGTCTGTAGTAGGAAGTCAGTTGAAGTCTTCTTGGAAGAGGATACGGAGTGTGTATAAGCGTAGTATTAGTAGGATGGAAGAGACGCGGCAGTATGCCAGGGTTGTCAGGGTCGGAACCAGTGTAGAACATCAAAGCGCTAGGGCGCCGTTGCAGTCACGGCCACAGTTTCTAGAGCTGCGCAGACTGCGGCCGAACTTTCCAGCGACCCGCACATATCAGCGGGAGGAGCCTGTAACGGCAGAGTGCATGTGCAAAACAGCGCCGCGGTGTTTACTGGCGCCAGCTGGCTGTTGACCGCTCCAGCGGCACTGCGGAGGCGCTGTCTCTCCAGGAAGCGATGGCCTCCCAGATTATCTCCAGCAGACTCGTTTACGAGCCGCGACCTACACGGCCGGCCTCTGCAGTACACAGTTTTCATTGGGTGGCTCTTTTTCATAGACATGTTTGCGTTCTCAGGACATGCTAGCAATCCGCTTATTCCGCCATCTGTCTCCGTGTTTTTGCCAAACTACTTCTGAGTAAAGGATTCCTTGTGTCCCATAATTTCTTCTGTCTACATCCTGTGTCAACTCACGGAGTTCTCCCGCCTCCTCAAGCACCTAAAACACCTTCGGATGTCCTACATTTCTCGTAAACTCGAGTTCAAAAATGGTTCAAATGGCTCTAAGCACTATGGGACTTAACATCTGAGGTCATCAGTCCCCTAGACTTAGAATAACGTAAACCTAACTAACCTAAGGACATCACACACATCCATGCCCGAGGCAGGATTCGAATCTGCGACCGTAGCAGCCGCTTGGTTCCGGACCGAAGTGCCTAGAACTGGTTGGCCACAGCGGCCGGCTAAACTCTAGTCGAGACACTATATTGTACCTCGCATTCTTGAAGAGCCTAGTGTGCTATATGAACAAATCCCACCTTCCCTTCATTTCCATACACTCCATACCTTTTCTCAACGTAAACTTAATCACCTCTCCCTCTCAGACCACGATATCACCCTTCTATCAGGCTTAACTACCTTAGACCGTGCCAAATGAAGACTGCAATCCAATGTTTACTTTCCAGCTGCAATGCCACCCGCGTGCCGACAATCACATCCCATCCCTCAGTTCTTCCCCTCATACACATCCAGCATCTTTCCCATAACCGAGCGAGGTAGCGCAGTGGTTAACACACTGGGCTCGCATTAGGGAAGATAATAGTTCTTATCCCCATCCGGCCATCCTACCTAAGATTCTGCGTAGATCCCCTAAATCCCTGAAAGTAAATGGCGCGATATTTCCCTTTCTAAAGCAAACGGTCGATTTTCTGTCCCAGTCTTAGCTTCCACTCAATCCCTATTGATATCGTTGTCGAAGTGAAGTTAGGCCCTAAACTTACCTGCTTCCTTTTCCTCTAACATTTTCTTCCATCGCACATTGTTATGCAGTTCTCCCATCTAATATCACCAGGACTCTCCGACATCACCGTCTTCAGACAACAGGAGACCCCTCGTCAACAACATTAAATCATTTATTTAACTTGATAAAAATGATGTTTGTTTTAGAGTCCTTTTACCCAAGAGTGGAGAGCGGTAGAATGACCACCGCCTACTTATACATTAGGGGGCATCGCCGGCCTAAGTGGCCGTGCGGTTCTAGGCGCTACAGTCTGGAACCGAGCGACCGCTACGGTCGCAGGTTCGAATCCTGCCTCGGGCATGGATGTTTGTGATGTCCTTAGGTTAGTTAGGTTTAATTAGTTCTAAGTTCTAGGCGACTGATGACCTCAGAAGTTAAGTCGCATAGTGCTCAGAGCCATTTGCACCATTTTTTGAACCATTAGGGGGCATCAAAACGACAAATAAATAAAACAAGTCTCTTTTCTTGTAGTTTGGTGGTTATGTATCAACCCATAGTGGAAATATCGCTCTGAATATGAAGTAACTACCCTCCATCCTCGTCTCATACTGTCAAATGCTTCCACGATCAGAGCTTTATAACCATCCGCTCGAGCAGTACAGTAATGCTTGTAGTAACTGCGACACCCAGAAGAAATGGACGAAATAAATGCGAGATCAGAGCATGCGTAGAAATCTGTAGCTACAATAGATGACCAAGCCTACGAGTGAAGCGTTAAGTTGTTGTCAGACCAGACAGAAATGTGAAAGAAGGTCCTAGAGTGTTCCATCGATGGCGGGTGGTGCAACATTAGCATGCGAGTGAGACAGAACGGGCCAGAATAGTCATTCTCTGAAAAGTGGGTTTGGCATACGGAGACATTTTGGGTTGTGCAGAGAAATGGTTCTGATGCCATAGTTTTTATTTCATGTTGTTGCAACTTTACTGATTTTTCGAATTCACTCCCACAGATCCAGACATTTCATTTCAAAGTATTTCATACGTTTCACAAGTGAGGACGTCATGACACAGCACATTCCTTGGTTCACGACATCTAGAGCTTATCGTGCAATTGTTTCGCAGTATAAACTGAAAAGCAAGAGGGGAAAATATGATCTCATGGAACACTACAATGAAAAATGAGTTGCTTCTATAGTTTTTCGTTCAACTGCCGGTATGTTATTTGCTCATTAATTCTTGTAGAGAGTAATGCAGAGTACTTTGATAGCGTCAACTTACTCTTGCAGTATCTTGATTTTTCGTGGCTGTTGGAAGCGGCAGAGGTTCGAGTCCTCCCTCGGGCGTGGGTGTGTGTGTTTGTACTTAGGATAATTTAGGTTAAGTAGTGTGTAAGCTTAGGGAAAGATGAACTTAGCAGTTAAGTCCCATAAGATTTCACACACACTTTTGAGCTGATGGACGTCGCCGCATGAAATTCTATTACCTGTCGTGTTTGCACAACACATCTGTAATGTTCACACGAAGTGTTATTGTGATAATATTTCAAAAAATTAAATTGGCTTGAAAATATCCCCTCTCGTCACCACTGCGTGTCCTAAAGAAAAAGTCGTATGGCACTGTACGTTGCTGAGAGGCCTCAGTTGGTGGGTTCAGCCGCCTAATGGGGAAGAGTTATCTTTCTCCACGCGATGTGTAGTTGTTGAGGCTTCAGATTATCTATTAAGTTTAGGTATCTTTGATGGATGTGTGTACAATGAAAACATATTCTCACCTGCTTAATAGGTTGTTTGTCCGTCTTTGGAGCGAAATACATCACTGATTCTGCATATCAGGGAACAGAAAGTTCGTTGGTAGGTTTGTGGAGGTATGGGGCGTTATATATCTACGCATACGTCATGTAATTCACGTAAATAATAATATATTAAAACTGAGATCTGGTTAGGGATTTTACGTTGTGTGTTGATATTCTTTACCAGAAAATATTTTGAATTCTACTGGAAGTGAATACACTACTGGCCATTAAAATTGATACACCACGAAGATGACGTGGTACAGACGTGAAATTTAACCGACAGGAATAAGATGCTGTGATATGCAAATGAATAGCTTTTCAGAGCATTCACACAAGACTGGCGCCGGTGGTGACACCTACAACGTGCTGACATGAGGAAAGTTTCCAACCGATTTCTCGTACACAAACAGCAGTTGACCGGCGTTGCATGGTGAAACGTTGTTGTGATGCCTCGTGTAAGTAGGAGAAGTGCGTACCGTCACGTTTCCGACTTTGATAAAGGTAGGATTGTAGCCTATCACGAATGCGATTTATCGAATCGCGACATTGTTGCTCGAGTTGGTCGAGATCCAATGAGTGTTAGCAGAATATGGAATCGGTGGGTTCAGGAGGGTAATACGGAACGCCGTGCTGGATTCCAACGGCCTCGTATCACTAGCAGTCGACATGACAGGCATCTTATCCGCATGGCTGTAACGGATCGTGCAGCCACGTTTCGATCCCTGAGTGAACAGATGGGGACGTTTGCAAGACAACAACCATCTGCACGAACAGTTCGACGACGTTTGCAGCAGCATGGACTATCAGCTCGGAGACCATGGCTGCGGTTACCCTTGACGCTGCATCACAGACAGGAGCGCCTGCGATGGTGTATTCAGCGACGAACCTGGGTGCACGAATGGCGAAACGTCATTTTTTCGACCGAATCCAGGTTCTGTTTACAGCATCATGATGGCCGCATCCGTGTTTGTCGACATCGCCATATTGCCGTATCACTCGGCGTGATGGTATGAGTTGCCATTGGTTACACGTCTCGGTCACCTCTTGTTCGCACTGACGGCACTGTGAACAGTGGACGTTACATTTCAGATGTGTTATGACCCGTGTCTGTACCCTTCATTCGATCCCTGCCAAACCCTACATTTCAGTAGGATAATGACGACCGCATGTTGCTGGTCCTGTACGGGCCTTTCTGGATACAGAAAAGTTCGACTGCTGCCCTGACCAGCACTTTCTCCAGATCTCTCATCAATTGAAAACGTCTGGTCAATGGTGGCCGAGCAACTGGCTCGTCACAATACACCAGTCACTACTCTTGATGAACTGTGGTATCGTGTTGAAGCTGCATGGGCAGCTGTACCTGCACACGCTTTCGAAGCTGTTTGACTCAATGCCCAGACGTATCAAGGCCGTTATTACGGCCAGAGGTGGTTGTTCTGGGTATTGATTTCTCAGGATCTGTGCACCCAAATTGCGCGAAAATGTAATCACACGTCAGTTCTAGTATAATATATTTGTCTAATGAATACCCTTTTATCATCTGTATTTCTTCTTGGTGTAGCAATTTTAATGGCGGATAGTGTAGTAGGTTTTACTGTCGTTATTTGAACTCAAGTTTAACTAGGAACATTGTTGATATAGAATATTGAGAGCTGTCTACGTGGGTGACAGTTTACTCACTCAATGGCAGTGGGATTGCTCTTCGACTTCCGTGAGTTTTTCGTATACTATCATAGTTAAGAATTTTGCCCCTTGACTTCTTGTGATTAGACAGTTTTGAGTGAGACAAGTCAAGGTTTAGTAACAGTTAGCAAAATCGTACCCGTTAGTGGAGTTATGTTTAAGTCCCGTTTCGTGTGGCTTCTCAGTAAACCAATGACTACATCTCGAAGTACTCATATGTCCTCAGGACAGTCAGTTCATCGAATACCTGTACCCGAGGAACATAAGAGCGGGTAAGGGAAACTGCCACAATTTATGCGTTCTTTTCGTCAGTAGGTTGCCTCTGCCGGTACTGTTCCAGATCTGTGGATTCATAGCTTTATCCACGTTGTGACGGCTGTCTGTTCTTTTCCCTGTATATCTTAATACTGATTTTAATTCGATTGCAGCAACTCGTATGCAGCCCTTCCCAGTTCCCTCTACCCCTAAATAATTCGAACACGCCACTAGTGAAAAACCTCCTATAGGTTGCTAGTTCAGATGATAAACAGTCAAGGAGACAGGAAGTTTTCATGTAAGCCCTAATTTATCTGTAAAACTGCAGGAAGGAGAAACAAAGTTCCAGTTACGTTTGCGGTCAATCGTACACACCCAATTGATTTAATTAGTCAGTGATACAATTTTCTCCAGAGCTTCACAGACCTGGATTTTTACATCCCACCAAGACACAGTCTCTGCCTCTTGAATAGCAGCAAGCAAACCATCGGGGCCGGTCGTTGTGGCCGAGCGGTTCTAGGCCCTTCAGTCCGGAACCGCGCTGCTGCTACGGTCGCAGGTTCGAATCCTGCCTCGGGCATGGATGTGTGTGGTGTTCTTAGGTTAGTTCGGTTTAAATAGTTCTAAGTATAGGGGACTGATGACCTCAGATGTTAAGTCCCATAGTGCTCAGACCCATTTGAACCATTTGAACCCTCGGGCTTACGGACCGCATCGGAAAGACTGAGGCACTTTGGAGAGGTTTGGAATTTAATCCAGAATATTGGCGAAAAGTATAATGAGATGGAGCTTTATGTGTTTTGATCACAATGTATCCATATCCTACCACGCGGAGGTGGATCAGTTATCCAAGGACTAATCAGTCAAATTAACGCAAAATATTAGAATGTAGTTTACAGCATTTGGAATTACAGGGAAACTCAACTAAAATGTAAACGTTTAAAAAATTTATGACTTGTTACATTATGTGTACATCCACTTCTAAAAATTAACGCTGCTTTACCGTCCTTATTCTTATAGCTTGTGCGTCACGCAGTGTTCAATCAGTTTATGGTTACATATAGGAATAATAGTTCACGAAACTCGTTTAAGAGTAAGCTGAGCGAATGAATTAGGTAGGTGCATTACATCAGTAGGTTTGACGAACCGCAATGCAGGTCTCAATTCGTAAGTACACCCGTCCTCTTGTTCACCTACAAATCTCCCATTCAAATGCCGTGCACGGAAAAACCGCTGCGTCTGTGTTCATTGTCTCGCGGCCTAGTAATCGCGGAGTCACCGTTTCCGATCGTGTCGTATTGTGCTGATCGCTTGACGTCTGCAGGGGACTGTATGCTGAATGACAACCTCGTGGTTCGAGAACAACGCTTGCGACACACTAATGCCGCCGGCCGGTGTGGCCGAGCGGTTCTAGGCACTTCAGTCTGGAACCGCGCGACCGCTACTGTCGCAGGTTCGAATCCTGCCTCGGGCATGGATGTGTGTGATGTCCTTAGGTTAGTTAGGTTTAAGTAGTTCTAAGTTCTAGGGGACTGATGACCTTAGAAGTTAAGTCCCATAGTGCTCAGAGCCATTTGAACCATTTGAACACTAATGCCAAGAAGCTGAGTTTAGAATCGTCCGCTTAGCGCTGTTCCGTTGCTTTATATTTGCCGCAAATCTTATCTATCTTTGTTTCTATTACCCATCGGGGCTGCGATGATCTTTCGACTTGCCTGTTATTCTACTGAATAGCTGCCCATTAGTTGTGAGCTTATTTCAAATGGTTCAAATGGCTCTGAGCACTATGGGACTTAACATCTATGGTCATCAGTCCCCTAGAACTTAGAACTACTTAAACCTAACTAACCTAAGGACATCACACAACACCCAGTCATCACGAGGCAGAGGAAATCTCTGACCCCGCCGGGAATCGAACCCGGGAACCCGGGCGTGGGAAGCGAGAACGCTACCACACGACCACGAGCTGCGGACTGTGAGCTTATTTCTTCTCCAAAGACTTTCGATATAACTCCGCAGTGGCGTAGTGAAATACTGGGCTGGCTTTGACTTCTTAACAGGTAGAAGCCAATATATAATTGTTAATGGGGTGAAATCGTCAGATGTAAAAATAGGGAGCGTTATAGGTCGATATGATCGACGTTCGTTCTAGAGACTGGTAACTACTCTCATCATACACAGCTTTAACATACTGCACGCAAACAGGAGGAAATACTCATTATTATTCGATTACCTATTGGAAACCAGTCATCGGAAGAAGTAACAACCAACGAGTATCTAAGACTGAGCGTCTAGAACGAATGAAGTGAAACGACCACTTAACTAGTTGCAAGAGACACAGAGGCTAAGTTGAGGCTTATTATAAGAATCGAAAGAAAAATAATTCACCCACGAAGGAGGTAGTCTACAAAATCTCGTTCGGGCGACCTTTCAGTGTTGATCGTCAACGTGGGAACGTCAGTAGGTGGAATTAATACAGGAAATAGAGAGAAAAACAAACGAGAGAGTACACAGCGTCACGGGATCGGTTAATAAGCTGATAAAGCGTCAGAGAAATGTTCTTCGTAATGTAATAGCGGAGCCCCAAGAAAGCGTTGTGTATTTATATCCGATATATCGATATTTAAAAAATATTGTTATCGGTCCTCGATATATCGGAAAAAGTTATCACTATAACGCCTTAAAATATATCGACATTTTGACAAAAAAATTGGTTGCACATTGTAAATATACTTCCAGTTATAGCGCTGTATATTGAAGTATTGACTTACTGATATTCTGTACATCAACAAGCTAGCAGCCTGCTCATCTCCTTAGAGCAAGAATTAAAAAGAAAACGATGAACGTTCACGATTAGCGATAACCACTTTGCTAACAATGGTAACAGCATGTAATGGCGTAATAAAAGATGTGCGATGCGTTCGTCATTCTGTTTCGTCACATATCCGATTTGTCTGGAACACTTCATCTCGACTCCACTGTTTTTTCATTTCTACAAATACCAGGGAACTCTCAATTGTGTTAAAATTGTATGGTGAAGTTAAACGTTGCAGTTTCTGTCGGTAGCGCCGAGCGCCGATAATGTCAGCATTTCCCCTCACTCATATACCTCCACCGCAAAGACCTATCTTCTCATTTGGATTTTTGTTCACAAGTTTCAGCAACTGTTTTTCAAGAATGCCAATGTGACAAAATAGCACACTAATTGCGTTAAAATGGTTTTTTAAAGCAGCTGGTGCACTATTTTTTCACATCGGATACCTTGTTACGCCATTCACACCGTCATCCTCCAGTTGAATCGGACTTTTCATGTGCTATCTATACTCGCTTCCCACAGTCAAGGAGAAAGACTGGACGCGATGAAAGCTCAAAAAGTAGTAAGACTCCTTTACATAGTGAAAGTAAAATTATGTTTTACTACAACTTCAGAACAACAATTTCAAATATTTACCAAAAATTTCGAATAAATTATAATATAGACTAAACGTATCGGCACTCGATAATGCTAATATACAGGGTGTTACAAAAAGGTACGGCCAAACTTTCAGGAAACATTCCTCACACACAAATAAAGAAAAGATGTTATGTGGACATGTGTCCAGAAACGCTTAATTTCCATGTTAGAGCTCATTTTAGTTTCGTCAGTATGTACTGTACTTCCTCGATTCACCGCCAGTTGGCCCAATTGAAGGAAGGTAATGTTGGATTCGGTGCTTGTGTTGACATGCGACTCATTGCTCTATAGTACTAGCATCGAGCACATCAGTACGTAGCATCAACAGGTTAGTGTTCATCACGAACGTGGTTTTGCAGTCAGTGCAATGTTTACAAATGCGGAGTTGGCAGATGCCCATTTGATGTATGGATTAGCACGGGGCAATAGCCGTGGCGCGGTACGTTTGTATCGAGACAGATTTCCAGAACGAAGGTGTCCCGACAGGAAGACGTTCGAAGCAGTTGATCGGCGTCTTAGGGAGCACGGAACTTTCCAGCCTATGACTCGCGACTGGGAAAGACCTAGAACGACGAGGACACCTGCAATGGACGAGGCAATTCTTCGTGCAGTTGACGATAACCCTAATGTCAGCGTCAGAGAAGTTGCTGCTGTACAAGGTAACGTTGACCACGTCACTGTATGGAGAGTGCTACGGGAGAAACAGTTGTTTCCGTACCGTGTACAGCGTGTGCAGGCACTATCAGCAGCTGATTGGCCTCAACGGCTACACTTCTGCGAATGGTTCATCCAACAATGCGTCAATCCTCATTTCAGTGCAAATGTTCTCTTTACGGATGAGGCTTCATTCCAACGTGATCAAATTGTAAATTTTCACAATCAACATGTGTGGGCTGACGAGAATCCGCACGCAATTGTGCAAACACGTCATCAACACAGATTTTCTGTGAACGTTTGGGCAGGCATTGTTGGTGATGTCTTGATTGGGCCCCATGTTCTTCCACCTACGCTCAATGGAGGACGTTATCATGATTTCATACGGGATACTTTACCTGTGCTGCTAGAACATGTGCCTTTACAAGTACGACACAACATGTGGTTCATGCACGATGGAGCTCCTGCACTTTTCAGTCGAAGTGTTCGTACGCTTCTCAACAAGAGATTCGGTGACCGATGGATTGGTAGAGGCGGACCAATTCCATGGCCTCCACGTTCTCCTGACCTCAAGCCTCTTGATTTTCATTTATGGGGGCATTTGGAAGCTCTTGTCTACACAACCCCGGTACCAAATGTAGAGACTCTTCGTGCTCGTATTGTGGACGGCTGAGGTACAATACGCCATTCTCCAGGGCTGCATCAGCGCATCAGGGATTCCATGCGATGGAGGGTGGATGCATGTATCCTCGCTAATGGAGGACATTTTGAACATTTCCTGTAACAAAGTGTTTGAAGTCACGCTGGTACGTTCTGTTGCTGTGTGTTTCCATTCCATGATTAATGTGATTTGAAGAGAAGTAATAAAATGAGCTCTAACATGGAAAGTAAGTGTTTCCGGACACATGTCCACATAACATATTTTCTTTCTTTGTGTGTGAGGAATGTTTCCTGAAAGTTTGGCCGTACCTTTTTGTAACACTCTGTATATCAATATATCTTTACATATATTGAAGACATCGCTGATATATATCGATGTTGCTTGTAAAGGACATTGATATATCGACATCTTATCAACAGCCCTGATGGGGAACTGCCAGCAGTTTTCCCTATCGCGCAACCATCTCATAATGCGAGCAGAAAGTGGAGAAATGATAGAAGTTTCAGACGCACATTCCTCCACTTACAGTACGGTAGCCTGAGGAGTAATAATGTCCGTGTAGATGTAAATGTATGTGCTACGTCGCTAGAAACTAACGGAAACTGTAGACTCTTCAACAAAATTTAGAGAAAAAAGGAAGTGGAAAGAAACTTTTCGCGAAAGTGTAAACTATTCTGAATAACATTTGAATTAATGCTACGGATTAACGATAGCACTGATGGGTCATTTTGGTGGAGGTACGATGTATTTGATGCGTCAGATGACGAACAATTGATTCGTAAAAAAGGTACTTTGAAGAACGGAGGGAGACAAAACAACAATGGCCTTAGCCCACTGCTTCCCGCAGCGAAACTAAGTTTCTTGCATGGTACTTAGTTATTTAATAGATATTGTATAGAGTGTCTATGAAAAATACTTTGACAAACGTCGAAGGAGGCTTCATCATAGTCAAACAGGTGAAATAGTCACGTTGACATATGTCCTTAAATGCTTCCTTTTTGAATAGTAGTTGCCGTTATGATCTTCAGTCCGAAGGCAAGATGTATTTTAATATTATGTTTTTCTTTGTTTTCATTTGAGAGACCCATCCGAGAGTTTGTCCTGGTGTTTAGATATGTCATATGTAGCTCAGGACTGGAGAAGAATTTCGCCTCATGCAAGACATCGCCTGATAGTTTTGTTATTACCCAGACGTTTTTCGGCATTTTATGTACTATCTTTCGTGAGACTTTGTTCATTTTATTTCTGAAATTTTTTTGTCACATGTTAACTTCTTGTGTAGGATATGATGCGGCTTACTTGTCTAGGTTGCACAAGAAACTATCTCGTAACAATAATTTTTCAGAAAGAAGATAAACAACATTCCCACCGAAGACAGCGCATGAAGTATTGAAACATCTCCGAGTAATAACAAAACCATAAAACGATGTCTTGCATAGGGCGGAATCCGTCTCCACTTTTTTCTTAGTAAGCATGAAAATAAGAAGCGGTACATTATCCAGAAGAGGATTATTTAATCTGTACGCCAAGCCCTGTTTGGATTTTGTATGTCTTGGCTTCCAATTTTCTCCATAAATAAATCTCATGTGTATTTAGTTCAAGGCTCTAGAAAGACAGTGCACGATATACAAACCAATAATCCAGAATGTTTAACCTACTATAGTACTGTGACCCATCCCTATTTTGGGAAGTATGTTTTTGCGGTCAATAATCCTGGAAATAATTTCTCTTGCAAATATGAAGGTGTTCAAATCGAACAAAGATCAATAAATCTCCGCATCTACACTCCTGGAAATGGAAAAAAGAACACATTGACACCGGTGTGTCAGACCCACCATACTTGCTCCGGACACTGCGAGAGGGCTGTACAAGCAATGATCACACGCACGGCACAGCGGACACACCAGGAACCGCGGTGTTGGCCGTCGAATGGCGCTAGCTGCGCAGCATTTGTGCACCGCCGCCGTCAGTGTCAGCCAGTTTGCCGTGCCATACGGAGCTCCATCGCAGTCTTTAACACTGGTAGCATGACGCGACAGCGTGGACGTGAACCGTATGTGCAGTTGACGGACTTTGAGCGAGGGCGTATAGTGGGCATGCGGGAGGCCGGGTGGACGTACCGCCGAATTGCTCAACACGTGGGGCGTGAGGTCTCCACAGTACATCGATGTTGTCGCCAGTGGTCAGCGGAAGGTGCACGTGCCCGTCGACCTGGGACCGGACCGCAGCGACGCACGGATGCACGCCAAGACCGTAGGATCCTACGCAGTGCCGTAGGGGACCGCACCGCCACTTCCCAGCAAATTAGGGACACTGTTGCTCCTGGGGTATCGGCGAGGACCATTCGCAACCGTCTCCATGAAGCTGGGCTACAGTCCCGCACACCGTTAGGCCGTCTTCCGCTCACGCCCCAACATCGTGCAGCCCGCCTCCAGTGGTGTCACGACAGGCGTGAATGGAGGGACGAATGGAGACGTGTCGTCTTCAGCGATGAGAGTCGCTTCTGCCTTGGTGCCAATGATGGTCGTATGCGTGTTTGGCGCCGTGCAGGTGAGCGCCACAATCAGGACTGCATACGACCGAGGCACACAGGGCCAACACCCGGCATCATGGTGTGGGGAGCGATCTCCTACACTGGCCGTACATCACTGGTGATCGTCGAGGGGACACTGAATAGTGCACGGTACATCCAAACCGTCATCGAACCCATCGTTCTACCATTCCTAGAGCGGCAAGGGAACTTGCTGTTCCAACAGGACAATGCACGTCCGCATGTATCCCGTGCCACCCAACGTGCTCTAGAAGGTGTAAGTCAACTATCCTGGCCAGCAAGATCTCCGGATCTGTCCCCCATTGAGCATGTTTGGGACTGGATGAAGCGTCGTCTCACTCGGTCTGCACGTCCAGCACGAACGCTGGTCCAACTGAGGCGCCAGGTGGAAATGGCATGGCAAGCCGTTCCACAGGACTACATCCAGCGTCTCTACGATCGTCTCCATGGGAGAATAGCAGCCTGCATTGCTGCGAAAGGTGGATATACACTGTACTAGTGCCGACATTGTGCATGCTCTGTTGCCTGTGTCTGTGTGCCTGTGGTTCTGTCAGTGTGATCATGTGATGTATCTGACCCCAGGAATGTGTCAATAAAGTTTCCCCTTCCTGGGTCAATGAATTCACGGTGTTCTTATTTCACTTTCCAGGAGTGTACATCCTGCATCACACCATGACAACGTGACTTACTTCATGTTCTGAAGTAAGCGTTTTCGTATGACGTGTATCGAGAGTCTGAATTCCGAGAAACATAGCTGTTGACCTCAGCATCGAACAGAATATTAGAGAAAGAGGTGTCCGCATGCTACAGAGTTTTAAAAACATGACACATTCACTTTTGTAATAGGCTGCCATTGCTTAGAACTGAGAACGGATTTAGCCAACACATAACTACTGATGTTTTGTGGTACGGTAAGAGATCTGTTGTGTTCATATCAATATTATTTAAATTTGATCATCAGCTTACCGACACAACTGAGTGATTCGACTGCGATCCAAGTGTAATCTACTGGCTTGATTATCCCCTCTCTGGTAATTGCAGGTCTCCACCAGAAAAGTAAACTGCAGTGGCTCCTCCTCAATCAGCGACATCGCTTACCTGGACAACAAAGAAGAACTTTATGAGTATTTCATTAGGTAAAGGAAACATTTAAAAAGATGTTCAATATTGGTGGAAGGATGACATAATTCCCGCCAACACTACATTTCCTGAGAGATGCTTATTTAAACCACTATTTCGACTGTAGAACCATTTTCAAGTGGACTTGACTGTACAAGACCATGAATATAAGCCATACGTGATATGACTACCAAACTTACCAACATAAGTAAACAACCAGGGCACCTAATAGCGAACTGTATCACACAGTCGATCGATACCACGAATACGGACTAATTCGTGCGTTCACCATGACGACTGAGAACACGAACTGTACTTCGTTCCGTTGGGTTTATGCTAACTTGCGAACACCGTTTCTCTTGGCGACAATCTAGAATAACTGCTTCGTACAGTTCTTGCCGCGTCAGATTTATCAGTCTCGAGCTTTCGACGACTCCCTTCGACAACACAATAAATATCGCGATTTAGACAAATTTTCTGTTGTCGATCAGAGCTTTATATACACAGGGTGAGTCACCTAACGTTACTGCTGGATATATTTCGTAAACCACAACAAATACTGACGAATCGATTCCACAGACCGAACGTGAGGAGAGGGGCTAGTGTAATTGG